>NC_071988.2:207794500-209074000 GCF_028885655.2 Pongo abelii
TATGTATTTAATTGTAGCTTTAGCCTTAAAAATTTTACATATTTGCATATGAAAACACCAGGCTTTTAAAAGTCTTCAGTTATGATGAAATAATCAAAAGAACTATAGCTAATGGTAAAACCCCAGGGAAATTAAGCTGTTAACAATTTGGCATGTCCATGTCCAATTTACCTTTTTTTTTTTTTTTTTTTTTTTTGAGACAGAGTCTCGATCTGTTACCCAGCTGGAGTGCAGTGGCGCAATCTTGGCTCACCACAACCTCTGCCTCCGGCTTCAAGTGATTCTCATGCCTCAGCCTCCTGAATAGCTGCAATTACAGGCGTGTGCCACCATGCCCAGCTAATTTTTCTATTTTTAGTAGAGATGGGGTTTCATCACGTTGGCCAGGCTGGTCTCAAACTCCTGACCTCAGGTGATCTGCTCACCTGGGCCTCCCAAAGTTCTGGGACTACAAGTGTGAGCCACCGTGTCCAGCACTAACATGTCCAACTTACTTTTGATTAAAGAAGTTCATTAACAGTGTGGTTATAGAGTGACTATAGTTAACAACAATTATTCGTATATTTCAAAATAACTAGAGGAGTGGATGTGGAATGTTCCAAAGCACAAAGAAAGTGACTGCTCGAGATGATGGATACCCCAATTACCCTGATTTGATCATTACACATTGTATGCATGCATCAAAACAGCACATGTACCCCATAAACATGTACGAGTAGTATGCACCCGAAAAAAACTACATTTGTTTTAAAAGTTAAAAACAAATATAGTTGTAGGTTGGTATGCAGCCACTCACAATTCCACCTTGATGAAGAATAGTTTGGTGGGAACAAAAAATTCAGAAGTTACAGCAAATAGTGAGGAGGGACAGGAAGAGAAGAAGGATGTTGGGGCCACTCTTATAATTTTTTTTTTTTTTTTTGAGATGGAGTCTCACACTTGTTGCAGTGGCATGATCTCAGCTCACTACAACCTCCACCTCCCAGGCTCAAGCGATTCTCCTGCCTCAGCCTCCCGAGTAGCTAGGATTACAGGCGCCCGCCACCACGCCTAGCTAATTTTTTGTATTTTTAGGAGACATGGGGTTACACCATGTTGGTCAGGATGGTCTCGAACTCCTGACCTTGTGATTCGCCCACCTCTGTCTCCCAAAGTGCTGGGATTACAGGTGTGAGCCATCGCACCAGGCCTTATAATTCTTTAAGATTTGTGCACTGGCATCTGTTTTTTAAGCAAACCTTCTCATTTCTGTTTCTCTCCTTCTCTCTTCCAAATTCAGCTATATTAAAAGGTGTTATCTTCAAATGACAACATTATGAGTGGCTTGCCATTATCCCTATGTTTAAGTTAAAATGAAAAATTTTTTAAAAGGTCATTATATACCTAGGATTCTCTGACTTTCCTGACTTTTTATAAAATTAAATGTTATAGGTTTTTAGTAAAGGCAGGATATGTGTTACTCTAATGTATCACTTTATTCGAGCCTTCTGAAGCCCTAGAGCTTGTGTAGGTGGACTCAGTCACACTAACCTGAAAACAAGGCGAGTGATTAATTTCACTATGCTTCTGTGAGAAGTTGTATATATTCAACAGTAAAATATCACATCCTTTTAACTTTAAATCCAGTGTTTTGTTATTGGGGTTGGGTTGGGGAAGCTGTTGAAAGTGGAGAAATGGAAAAGATGCAGGTGAGAACAGAGTAGGAACAAGGGGACACACAGAGAGAGGCAGGAGAGGACACAGAGCTGCAAGCATCGGGAGTGAGACGGCTCTGGACTCTTCTTGCCACTCGCTCGGGAAATGTTGTGCACCCTCAGGATTTGATTCCTTTATCCAGTGAGCATTTATTGGACGTCTGTCTGTTCGTAGATGGTCGCTTATTGAGCATTTATTCTGTCTCATTTCTAGGTGCTGGGGGCATAATGTTGAGCCAGTCAGACCAGGCCCCTGCAGACACTGAGCTCACGTTCTAGTAGGGGAAGATGTGTTTGCTCATGGTTGCCCTCTTAACGCCTTTCTCCTGCTCCTCCAGTCCAGGGCTCCTTTCTGGATCTGATATCACAAGAATTGTCTGGCATATTTTGAGACAATCACCTTCAGTAAGCTCTGCCTGTAGCTTACTGAAAGGTCTGGACATGGAAATCATACATAAGGGATGACCCACTATCCGCAGCTTGTGACAGGAGTCATAAGCTTGGGTGTCTAGAGGGGCCAGGAGGTCACACATGTATGAAAATGGGCCATGTCTCACACACTTAAGAGTGATGTGCCTTTTGACAAGATGGTGAGTTTAAATGTTCTGTCTAAAGGCACTTAAATTCTTTTTTTTTTTTTAAATGAAGGAGTTAAATAAAACATGCCTGTGAAATAAATCCACCTATGGGCCACCAGTTTGCAACAGCTGCGGTAAATCATATTCAATGTTCCTGTCGGAATCAATCTGGTCTAACCACCAGCTTCCTTCCTGTGGGCTGACTGGCTTAGCTGAGGTCAGAAGGATGGAACAGAGGTTTCCTGAAGTCACTATTTCCTGATTTGGCAATACAGGGCATTATTTTCTTTCCCCTTAGGTTGGAGTTCAATTTCTAGAGAAGATATTTGAAAAGGATGATCTGAAGATGATCAGTTTCTCTACTGAGAGACGAGAAGGAAGAGCTTGCTCCTTATCATTCTGGCTTGCTCACCTGATTCCTTGCTCCTAACCGGGGCTGGTTTCCATGCTTGGTCCTGCTGGCAGGGCTTTCCTGACCTGGGATAGACATACTGACTGCCCGACTCAAAGGTCATGGTGTTCTGGATGGGATCCCCAGAGCCTCAGGGGTGTTCGCTATAAATACAGGTGGTGATTGCATACAATTTCACAGCTCTGTCATCTTGTCAATATTTACTCTTGGAAATGAAAGTTATTTGGCTTCTGTTCTCTGCCAAGTGAGTTTGTTTCTTTTTGCTTTTGAAATAAGCTTCGCAATGAGAAAAGCCACTCCAAACATCTACAAGTTACTTTTCTTGATGATTAGTAAGAACTGATTTAAGAAGCATGCACTGCAAACTTCACAATCTCAGAGCTTATGACCTGCTTCGGCCCGGGATTATGAAAGGTTTGGGCCGAATATTGTGCTTGTGTTCAAAGTAGTTCACATCCTGTAAAAACAAAGCGTTAAAAAGGCCCCTCAGTGGAAGACAAATACTTTTTCAGATAAGATTAAACAAATGATAATTGTACAGAGAGGATTATTTACCACCAACTACTGTCATAACTAAGAAAGGTGATGACGGAACCAGGACGATCTCTTCTTTTCAACCATCTATCCACTAAACGGTCAGGCACTGGCGGATTGGACCCCACAACAATTAGAAACATGTTTTAGATGCTTGTCTTTAAAAGAGAAATCTGATAGTGCCTTCAGGAAAGTAAAAATAAAACAGCAAGAGCTGGACTTTTGAAAAGAAAAGAAACCATACTATCACTGTTAGGTACACTGTGGCCAGAACAGAGTCGGATACTTACTTTTGAGGTGAGCTAGGAATGAGACCCCGCAGCTGTCCGTGAAGCGCATCTTGTATATTGCTAGTTGAATAGAGCCCAATTGGTGAGTTATAGGAAGCACTCACTACCTGTCTTTTGTCATCAATGTTTGCAGCTGCAACAAAAGGCTGGGCCCTTCTATTGTGCGCGGTACCAATGGGTCTGAATTCCTGTACAATGGCAGACAAAACACACAGAGCCACACAGCGTGCAAGAAAGCCATTAGTGAGCGAAACCAACAGCATCACTATTGTTAATAAAGGCATCTTTACCCACGACGAGATTGAACGAAAGATTAGAGGAGGAGTTAGCCATAAACTTTTCCATGGTTTTCTCTGAGCTTTACATGTGCTATATTCACCGATCAAATGTTAAGGTGAAAAGGAACTGACCTTATTTAAAATATTATAAAATAATTTAAACATTGCACCTCTTATCTGCCCCTGACTTCTTCATCTATAGCTTTAAGAAATTCTAATGACTCATTTGAATACAGACATTTTGTGTCAGAAATCGGATTTTTGGCTTGAAAAATATACTTAACATTTTCTCAAGTAGAATTTACATATGGTTTCTCTTCTATTGATATATTGATAAACTTTCCCCCATTTTGAGACATGAGGGAACAAAACAAGGAGAATGAGCATTTACGAATAATTAACTACACTGAATCATTTAAACTAAGCCAGGTAAAAACTCGTTTTTAAAAACGCCTTTTAAAAAAAAGTTCGTAACTTGGATTAAGCTATAATCTTAATTTTAGAAAACACAAGTGAAAGACTCTTTTTATGAAAGCAGGAATAACATATACAACACCTCCCTTTTGTATTGTAATGATTTCATGTTGTGTGTTTGAAGACCTCTTCATGTTTACTCTAGTCCCAACAGACTAAAGTCAGTAATTCAGAGAGAGAAAATGTGTATGATTCACAGGAGGATTTTCACTTTATTCCTTGGGAAAAGGACCAAACAGCAGAGTCCTCAACCCTGAGTTTGAAACATGTCTGAATGATCTAAAATCCTATAATATTATTTTTTTAATGTGGGAATCATGTTTTCCAGTTTTTGTACAGATTTATAATTTTGTAAAGCCTTTAAAACTTTTTTCTTCTAAGCAACAGAAGAAAACCAAAAGGGAATGCTCAATTACAGGTCAGCTGATTCTCTTTCCAAATCTTTTAATATTTATTTATTTATGAGACAGAGTTTCACTCTTGTTGCCCAGGCTAGAATGCAATGGCGCAATCTCGGCTCACTCAAACCTCCGCCTCCCCGGTTCAGGTGATTCTCCTGCCTCAGTCTCCCAAGTAGCTGGGATTACAGGTGTGCACCACCACATCCAGATAATTTTTGTATTTTTAGTAGAGACAGGGTTTCACCATTTTGGCCAGGCTGGTCTCAAACTCCTGACCTCAGATGATCCACTTGGCTCGGCCTCCCAGAGTGCTGGGATTATAGGCATGAGCCACCGCGCCCAGCCCCAAATCTTTCTATTTGGCAGAATTAGTAAGATAAATCTTTCTAACACTGTTTTCCCTTACACATTCACATCAACTTCATTTACTTTCGTGAATGTGGCACCAGTGTTCCAGATTTGAAATAGTACAAACATATATAATTATTTGAAATAATACTGGAAAGAGATTATTGTCTTTAAAACATTAAAAGATCCTGTAATATTTAGTTTTCTCCTTTTCATTTCAGGTAAGTTGTGGGTTATGCTTTTCTGTTAGAAAACAGACTGTCAAAAACAAAAAGAAGAAAAAGGAGGAAAGAGAAGAGAGTGTCTCTCTTCCCTAGGTGTAAGACCAGAGTTTTTCATAGAAGATTCTTGTGCCTGAGAATACAAACAACTTCCTGTAGAGATCCCAGCTACGAAACGCTTTCTTTCAGTTCTTCTGAGTATACTCCTTCTTCTACTATCTAGGCCTATTGGCAAAGCTCACTTAAAAAAACAAAAGTTATGCCAGGGCAATGGGGTGCAGCTTTAAATCCTAGCTTCAGAGTCTTTGACTCCATCTGCCCCAAATCTCAGGGGACCCCAAATCTGTGATGGGGTAAAGAACAGCTTTTCTCTCACCAACCTTGGACAGCATATTTTAACAGCCTCCTGAACCCAAAAAGAAGGTCTGAGTTGAATTCCATTTAGTCTATGATTTTGTAGTGTGACTGAGTTGGCTGATACCTTGTTCACTTAACTTTTTTCCTTCATAATAATGGCTCACAGCCAAGGAGTTGATTAACATTATTGTTGCTGCTCTTAGGTAGAATGACCCAAACCATCAAATGTAGCTTTAGAAAAATGCCTAATCCTAGAGCCTGTGAAAATGTGTGTAGCTAAACATTTATAAATGGTGCAATCTAACTGTTTTAGCTGATTTATTAGTGAATTTGGATTGGCTGAGTTTTGTGATTAACCAGTATAATTAGCCATTATTAGGGCATGAAAAACTAGAAATAATTGTAAGTAATGACAATGGCCACGATTCAAGCCTTTTTGATATGAGAGAAGACAGCACACTAATTGCCTAACTGCCTATTTTAGTTTTGGTGGATTATAAGTCTCTCAGGCTAATTAAAGAATCAGGCAGTACTGAATCACTTAAGTTTTGTGGAGCTTAGCTTTTTTTTTGTTTTTGTTTTTTAGAGAAAGCCCTGCCTTGAAGTCTTGGTAAATAGAATTGCATTAATAAAAACTAACATAATATAATGGCTTTATGGAAAATACCTCTGCCTTTATTTCTTCTTAGCCTTAAGATTATATGTAAATATAGGTAGTGTTGTCCTGTAAATAAGGCAACTTCTCTGAAAATATTTGTGCATTAATAATCTCTAGTAGAATTTCTAAATAGCAGCATGTAAGTTAATCAGCTCCAAGCAATTTCTTTGCAATTTTTGGTTTTGGTTACACATATATTGCAAAGATCACAAATGTGTAATTTGTTAAAAAAAAAAACAACCAACAACCTCTATTTTACATTCAGATCATAAAAGGAAGTGTTTCTAATACAGGCTGCAAACACTTTTATTTAGGCTTTGCAAAGCATTAGTTTATGGGCTTTTAGAGTCATTCCAAAAAGCACAATGAAGTGTATACGCCAAAGGTTAACAAGAAATTTAAGTGGGGCACTGAGAGGCAACATTCTATCCAAGGCTTACATCATTGTTGATGGTCAAATGTAATCAAAAGACAAAACCAATTAGAAGTCCGCTGTTCCACTTTAATTCATTTTTATTTTTCCTGGAAAAATCACAAGTAACTGAAAATGCCAGTTAAAAAAGTGTATACAACAGTTAATATAGTCCAGCTCTTGTGTTTATTCTATCTAGACAAAACCACCCAAATAATTCTTATTTCTTAGGAATTCATTATGTAATTATTCCCTTAATGGATACATTTAAAATTTTTATTTTAAATGTTAGAGGCTTATATTAAGGAACAACATTTTGAATTAATGGAATGCTAGAGCTGCCCCAGTAAAAGCTAAGTAAATTGACAGAACCCTGCTGATGTTAAGAGGATGCGACCATGGACAGCAGTCTCCCATGTCCTTGGAATGACCTCAGACATGACAGCAGTCAAAGGCTTCACCTTTCAACTTCTTACTTGGAGACTGCTCACAGATAAAGATTCAGATAATCTTTACAATTCTGAACCATCTCCAACAGAAACAGCATGTTTGATTCATAGATATACACATATATGTGAATATATACATATATTTATATATAATATGTATACATACGTATATATAAAATCAAATCATATATATATGAAAAAATGGTGGGTATATAAGAGAAACAAACTCTATGAAGTGATCTTATATTTGATCAAGCCATGATGAAGAAATTATATTTCATCATGTTTCAAATTTAGAATCACTCCCTCCTCATACTCACCCCTCAAATGAACAGTAAAGTCACCTTCATCATCATTTTTTCTCCAGTGAGCAGTTTCAAGTGTTTCCCATCTTTCACTGGGAAGAGCTTGAGGAAATGGTGACTATGAAAGCTTGTTTTATATGGGCTGCCTTCCAGTTACCAAAACACTTTTTATTTATGAAAATAAAAATGACTTTATCCCACACTCTTCTTGACTGTGTATGTAAACTCTATTATCTTCTCTGGCAAGGATGCAATCCTTTTTATGGAAATGGAGACAGCTTTCTTCTTATTTAGATAAGAACCATTTTTGTTTCTGAAAAGCATCTTTCTTGTATTGTGATAGGCACAGTATACCTTTGAGTTGTTCCACTAACATTAAGCAAATATGAGGGTTATGGTTTGAGAATGTAAGCTTTGAAAAAGGACAAAGAGCTTCATTAACATACTCTTAGTCAAGAGCAACACTTTGTACTAAAAAATGGACAATTTTGTCTATTTTTGTACAGAAAAATAGATTGTGTTCAGGATTGCGTGGAAGGTATTTATTCAGGTGCTGGGAGTTGATCTAAACAACACCTAACATGCCCTTTAAGCCTGAGATTCAAGTTTAAACTCACAGAAACAAAATTTAACTATTTGATGATAGCATGGAAAAATTATTATTATTATTATTATTATTATTATTTTTGAGATGGAGTCTTACTCTGTCGCCCAGGCTAGAGTGCAGTGGCGCGATCTTGGCTCACTGCAACCTCCACCTTTTGGGTTCAAGGATTCTCCTGCCTCAGCCTCCCCAGTAGCTGGGACCACAGGCGTGTGCCACTACATCTGGCTAATTTTTTGTATTTCTAGTAGAGACAGGGTTTCACCATGTTGGCCAGGCTGGTCTCAAACTCCTGACCTCAGGTGATCCACCTGCCTCGGCCTCCCAAAGTGCTGGGACTACAGGTGTGAGCCACCATGCTCGGCCACATTTTTAAAATCTAGATATTAAAATTTTATATCAACTATTCCTATAACCATATAAGAAAATGTCTGCTTAGCTTAAACCTATTCACAGGGAAAAAAATACCCAGAAATAAACATACTAACATTTAATATCTGTGGCTGGGCTTGGATGGTAGAATATAGTTTTTTCCCCAACAAATAGATATTAAAGTGAAAAAGTGTATTTTATTCCAATGTCAAAGGTCACATAACTTACAACAAGTTTGACTTGGGTTGAGAAACAAAAACTCAAATTTCATATTGCTCCATGGCCTTTTGCTATTCATCTGCAATGACATCTTGAAGCATGATATATTAGTGGCATTTGTTTCTCTAACTGACACGTATTTGCTGCCCAGAAGATTGCTCTATTTGCAGAGTTGTCATTTTGATAAAAAAGAAAAAGACATCTTTTTTGCATAGCTTTGTATTACTTAGAAAAACAAAAAACCCTATAACCATAGCTTAGCTTTTCTCTAGTCTCAGTCCACAAGTGAAACTCACTGTTCGACTTTTATCAGCACATTTTGTTCTGGTTTACGCTAAAGGATTTTTGGATAGCAGGAGATACACCGCAATGTAGTTATTTTTGTGTAGGGAATGTCTGTCCTGAAGTACCAAGTTACATAAACTGGCTGTGCAGAAATCTGGCCTGAGAGTCTCATAAGGAGTAGAAATCCTTTGGTTCATTAGTAGAACTGAATTGTTCTTATCTTGGAGCATTTCAGACACTGGCCTCTTGGAGAGGATGTCAGTAAGAATTAGTCATGATGCAAAGTCATGGAATGTTTAAAGGCTCCGTCTGACTGGCTGCTATAGCCCTTAACCTAATCTTAACCTTTAAAAAAAAAAACAATTTAATCTCCTTTTTCTCATTTGTAGTATTATAACTATTCATATTTTCTAACCCCCAAATGTAGGACACAAGGGCTAATACAGGCTTGACAAGAGGTCAGAGTATTTAAAATTAGGATTATGCCTTAAAATCCCATCCTTAGAATAACCATAGTCATAAATTAATACTCATAGACTTGCAAAAGAAACCTCTGCTAGAGGTACAACTTGGAAAATTACCCTTCAACTCCAATTCTGGAGAGATGTTAGCAAAACGCGGGCTCCCATCCCGGTCTAAACTCACTTTGTGCTTAGTAAATACTTGCGGAATTACTTACGTGCTGGGGTGAGGAATGAAACCATGACGAAGGATCACTGGGGATTTGGTACTTTGGTCAAATCTGTCTAGCTGGCCTCATTTCTTGCATCTCATATTAATGAAACTGGGTTTTAAAATTAGGAGAAATTCTTGCATGGAAAAATAATTTGCAAAGGATGCAGTGCAATACTGGATGTGTGCTGTGTAGGGAAAAGGAAATGCAGAGTCCCATCCGGTTGGTCCAGGTAATGATAAGAGGCTGAGTGGTCAATAAATGCATGTATATTGACTTTAATTTTTAAAAGCACCATATAGTCTCTTTTTCTCATGTGTCACCTCCAGGTGATAAATTAATGAGGGTGGGAGGAAGCAGGTCAGCCTGGGCATCTCTGCAAAAGGCTAGACACAAGTGAGAACTCTACCTCAAGAACTTTCTTTTTTCTTCCAATCTTTTCTTCTAGCAAAGAAAATGTTGACTAGAGGTGTCATTATTCACCAGCCCACCTAGTATGTCAGGGGGAGTCGCTATCAGCATTCAGATCCCTTCTCATATTTATTATCTGTGCCATCCATTTTATCTTTTGCTCACTTACCCCAAAGAGCAGAAAGTCTTACCTAGTCTAAGTATCCCACTCAATTTTCTTTTCTTCTTTTTTTTTTTTTTTTTTTTTTTTGAGACAGGGTCTTGCTCCGTCACCCAAGCTGGAGTGCAGTGGTGCAATCACAGCTCACTGCAGCCTCGACCTCCTGGGCTCAAGCACTCCTCCCACTTCAGCCTCCTGAGTAGCTGGGACTTACAGGTGTGTACCACCACGCCCTGGTTAATTTTTAAAATTTATAGAAATGGGGTCTCACCATGTTGCTCAGGCTGGTCTCAAACTCCAGGGCTCAAAGCAATCTTTTTGCCTCTGCCTCCCAAAGGATTATAGGTGTGAGTCAACGCGCCTGGCCCCACTCAACTTTCAAGATTACTTTCCATGCAACAGCTGAGCGTGATGGCAGAACACCATTTTGAGAACTGGCTCCCAGGACAGGTCCTGGCAATGTTAGAAAATGCACAGCTCATTTGTAGGCCCTCCAGTTCCTTTCATCCATTTGTCAGCTATTTATTGAGCTGTGGGCTATTTATTGAGCTGGAGGGACTCAGACGGAAGACAACGGCCTCAAGGTTCCTGCCTTCATGAATATATTCTCTGTCCTGCTCACTCCTTTTGGGGCTTATTTTCTCCTACTTTTGCTTTTAGTGGATTTTAGATTCAGACTCTACCTTCCCTTTAGTCAAAACTCTAGGACAACAATCTAATAAACTCATTTCTTCTAAAGATTACATTACTCAGCATCCTTCTTCTCCTGGAGAGATTATATTTTAACTGAAAATAAAGCTTTGATCCATTTGTCATGACCCTTGTAATAGCAATGAAGAAGGCATTCCTAGCCTCTAGGATGTCCTATCACGTAGGCAGCTAACCATCTCACCAGCAAGAAAGGCCAGGAGACTTTCAGATCTCAGCCTGGGGTGGGGGTAATGTACTGATAATAAAGAGAGCTACCACTTACTTGGGTATTTCTATGAATAACTCAATGTACCAACTTCTTTGCTTGTATTATTTTATTCTAATTTTTGAGAAGCCCTAGGAGATACATGTACTGATGCTATTCAACATCTTTTCACAAAAGAAATCAGAGGCTTATGGAGACAAGTGGAAAACTTGAAGGACAAATTCAGGAGTTGATTTTCTTGAAAGGGGAAATACTGCTAAACAAATTACAAATACGTTTTCAGTTCCCTTTCATTGGTTATATAGAACAACTACATGCTGGGAATATCTAATCAGTTTAGCAGGAACATGTGTTTCAAAAGGGATGGTAAATTCATGTATCTGTATCTCTAAACCTTTAGAGCGTCTATGTAGAGGTCATAAAATGCTTTTCTTAATTAGATTTCTGAGTACACCACAATCAAGATTTGATTTAATTTCAGGTTTTTTGGACCTTTTGAAAGTAGACATAGATAAGCATCAGATGATTTAGTTTATTACAGTTGCCTCCAGAGAAAATCCTTTATCTTTTATAATTCAGCTGTAATGGCAGAATATCACGATGATTACACTAGGCAACACTCTTTTCTTAGAGTAAATTTAATTATAGAATCTCAGAAATGAGAATTAAAGAAGAATGTAAAATGAGATCTGGGTGAAGACCTCGAAGGATTGAAATTCACAGTAACAGTAGATTAGAGACACCTGTTTCAAATGGTAGACCTTATTTTTGCCTTGCTTTGTTTTAACAACTTAAACTCCTTAGATTACCTCACAGTGATTTCACAGAAGTCCATCATAAGAAATGAAAAAATAATAAGTGGACTCTGTAGATTTAGCCAAATTCTTTCTGATGGGAGCATATTTTGTCTTTCAACAAGATGTTCACATGGGAACACTTCTTTTTCTTGATGTAAGAAAACATGGATAATATAAATTAATCTCGAAGAGGAATGACAGACAACAGCTTCATAGGTGGCTTGTTCCAATTTTTCTGTTTGTCTCTTCCTCTCCTTGGAAGGCATCCCCATGATTTAAAAGGAAATACAATGTGTATCATTTGCTCTAAAATTCATACCTGTGGTTCTGATTCTAAGTTGATTTTGAAAGGATGGGCTTTCCCATCTTCAGATACTTGTGGAGACCATAAGCGAGTTTCTCCCCTGGAAATGAAATAAAATTTGTAAACTTCAAATTCTAATGGTACTTTCAGTTTTAGTATACTTTAATTTCCCATTATGTTTGTGAAAATACTAGCAACCCTCACTAACTTATGCGAAACAATTTTTTTTTTGGCTGATTATTCTGTATTTTCCCATATAATTAGTTTTTTTTTTCTTTTTTAAGATGTTGTCCCTCTGTTACCCAGGCTGCAGTGCAGTGGTGAAATCTTGACTCACTGCAACCTCTTCCTCCTGGGTCCAAGCGATTCTCCTCCCTCAGCTTCCTGGGTAGCTGGGATTACAGGTGCCCACCACCATGCCTGGCTAATTTTTGTATTTTTAGTAGAGACGGGGTTTCACCAGTTGGCCAGGCTGGTCTTGAACTCTGGACCTCAATTTTTCCACCCAGTTCAGCCTCCCAAAGCGCTAGGATTACAGGCATGAGCCACCACACCTGGCCGAAGTCTTACATTTTTAATGTTCTTTTGGGGACTGCAGACTAGACAAAAATTGTGGAGACACAGCTGGTCAAAAATTTTCTGGAGGAAGGAGGCCTGCAAGGCATGTGGGAAACAGGAGAGGGAGACTCTGCAGGCACACTCTGCAGATGACCACCAGGCAAGCTCCCTAGACCTCCCTACTTCCCTCCAGTCCTACTGAGGCCACTGCAGAAGACAGTGAGTGATCTGCCAGGTGGATTTGTTACTGGCATCAAGGAAATGTGCTTTGTCCAACCCTTCTCATGCATCTGCCTGGCACCTAGTGGCTCCTAAGGGACCGTGTGCTCAGCATGAACACAGGTTATGCATAGAGAGTGAAAGAATCTATTTCACCCCATGAAACAGCAGATTGGTGGATTGATTGATCCTTCTGTACCACAGCAGGGAAAACTGCGAGTACAATCATAACAGGATAAACACACACTAACAACCACTATAACACATTATCATCATCACGCTTCAGTTTTGGATCAGGGATCTGATGGCAAGAGATCAGGCTCAATTTCTTAGTGTTTTTGGGGGGTGGGGTCAGAAACGTCTCAGTATTTCACATGCCCACGTGCATATGCACTCTCACACCTGTAACATTCTTCTGGGCTGAATTCTGTACAAAACAGCCAGTGGCACACAGGATATTAGCAACCAGTTTTTAATTACAGTCGGGCAAGTCAAGAGATTCTTTCGGGGGAATCTCTCCATTCCATTCGATTCTCTACCACACTGAGAACAGTGATATAACTAGTTGTGTTGTTCAGTGTTTATGTGGCCAATAGTTCTATTTTCATAGTTAATTAACTGGGTTATTACTGGAACAAGTTCTTTTAGCCTCTTTTATTATTCTAACATTCCAGAGACTCCTTTCTAGAAATGATTTGTCAACAACTGCTAGATTGACTGACTTTAGTAAAGAATTAAGTAGCTGATATATAAAAAGTCAGCCAAAATAGTAGGTCTGTGGCACTCCTTGCTGGGAGGATGGAGTTATTTATAGTTCTGGTTCAGGTTCTCCTGCAAAACAGATCAGATTTAAGCACCATTAGTTAAGAAGCACCTGTCAATTTTGAGACACAGCTGGTGAGCTGCTGCTTTAATCCTGTCCTGCGCATCAGCATGAGTCATGGACTCTGTCCCAAAGCCGTCAATAGCCAGGATGACATCTCCAGGACACAGGTTGGCAGCTGCCGCCTTGCTTCCTGGTGTGATCTGGAAGAAATCATGGCACTATTTAAAAACCAACATCCCGCAGTATCCTGAGTTTTGTGCCTGACATTTGTATTTCAGCCTGGTAACATTTTAAATGTTTAATTGGGCAGAAAAACTGTAAATCTAACTTAAGATAACTCTCAGTTGGTCAGCTGAGTTAGGTCTATTTTCTCATCATGTTGAATGATTTTGTTTCTTACTAACCACATTTCATATCATTGTATCTGTTACTCTCTTTTAAAACATCTTACATAATTCCCAGGGTGAATCATACATTTTTTGTTTTAAAAAATTATTTTTTATTTTTCATCACCCAGAAGTCTCTATTTTACTATATTTAGGCAACTTTTATATTCAGATTGAAACTGCTTTCAATCCAAATATAGCAATCCTTACTATTTATCATCTTTAAAATTCACATAAGAGGCATGCAACGGACTGTTTATGTCCCCCCAAAACTCAAATGTTGAAATCCTAACCACAATGTGATGGTATTTGGAGGAGGGACTTTTGGGGGGGGTAATTAGGTCAGAAGTGAGGAGCCCTCATGAATGGGATTAGTGCCCTTATGAAAAAGGCCTGAGAGAGAGCTCTCAGCTCTCTTGCCTCCAATAAGGAGGAAACAATAAGAAGTGAGGTGTCTGCAACCCAGAAGAGGTTCCTCACCAGAACTCAACCATGCTGGTATCCTAACCTTGAATTTCCAGTCTCCAGAACAGTGAGAAATAAATTATGTTATTTATAAGCCACCCAGTCTATTGCACTTTGTTTAGAAATCTGTAGAGACTAACAAGAAGAGGCCAGATAATACACAAAATTATAACTTCTCTTGAACCCTTCAGAGAGCTGAAGTCACAGGGCAATAAACTTGAAATCTAAGGAAAGACAGGTGCCTTCAAGCAAAGACAAGACATGAGCACAGGCTCACCTGCATGGAGCAGGGCATAGAGGAAGATGGGGCTCCCATGCTAGCTGTTATGAAGAATTCAGCTAAAATTATTAACAACTTGCTAAAGATCCAGTGTGAGTTAACATGAGCGTACAGAACTCCCGGAAACCACAGACACAAAGGAAGTTTGTACTCACTCGTGGTCTCTTCTCCACGAATGAAGGACAGATGAAACAAACACAAGACAACTAGCAAGACAGTAGATTTTAATTAAACCATAGCAGCAATTACATTAAATGTAAATCATCTAAACACATCACTTAAAAAACAGAGACTATCAGACTAGGTGAAGAAGTGAGATCCAATTTTATGCTGTCCACATGTTTTTCAGGGGCAGGAATAAAAGGAATACTTATGAATACAGAATATGGGAAAAATATGGTTTCCCATACTTTAAAATATTTTAAAATAGGAAGTTTGTAATTATGACTGTTGAGTATTCAGTTAAAGTCAATGATTCTTTTGATCAGTATACCTACTCCCAATTTTTCTGGGTAAATCCCAACTATCCACCTCTGTCTAGACCTCACATGGGTCTTACCTTGCCTACTTCTCTCACATCATCTTACATTATTCCTCCTCTCCCTCATCCATGGAGCTGTGGCCATTCTGATTTCCTTTTAGTTCCTTATGTAGGCCAAGCTTGTGCTCTTTCTGGGGGTTTTCACGCACTCTTATTTCTGCCAGAAATGCTTCCCTTACTCTTCACTCCTTCTCAACCTTTAGGTCTAGGTTCAAATGCTGCACTCTCAGAAAGACTTCGCCAAACATCTGAAGTAGCTTCTCTAGTCCTTCCCTCATCATTTTTCACAATTACATCCTATTTCCTTAATGAAAATTATTTGTACTTTTATGTTTGTTTATTTACTTGTGTATTGTCTGTCTTCCCAGCTAGACTGGATGCTCTTGAGGATATGTACAATATGATGTATATTTTTAATACATCACAGTGTATACCCCAGTATTTAGAATAATTGAAGAATCAATTAAAAAGCATTTAAGTCAGAGCTTATATAAAAAAGAACTAGTCCCTATATACCCAAAGATTATAGCTTTTAATGTCAACTTGTCATTGCTATGTTTGCGAGTTTCTACTAGAGCAGAACAATACATACTGCTAAGTCAAATCTCAAACTGCTCCAGGAAGAAACTAGATTATTTCTAATGCTTTATTTGAGGATCAGTAATTAATTCATTTGCTTTTTCTTTATTTGCTTATTCTAGCTATCTAATTGTGGTTCTAAGGAAGATACAAGTTCATCTAAATAAATAAAATTGCTAAAATAATAAGTTGTCATGTGTCCTGGATCTTCTGTCTCATTACTAAAATGTTTATTGTACTCACTTTATTTCTATGATCATCTCACTGTAGCTATCACAAGGATTTTCCAGTAGGAACAGTTAATAGAAGCTGGGTGAAGACAACTGGGGATTATTATATCTTAGCCTTTGGGAGGCATTTCATAGCTGTTTTCCATTTAGAAACATTCTCAGACCCAGAACTGTTAGTAGAACAAAAGTTTCCATCCCCAAAGTGACTTGTAAGGATAAAAATAATCTTAAACTTTTAATTTTCTCTAATTTGTCAAAATCAGTATTTTCTATTTTTAAATGTCTAAGACTAGAATAATTTTCTTTGAGTTAAAACACAGGGCCAGGCATGATGGCTCATGCCTGTGATCCCAGTGCTTTGGGAGGCTGAGGTGGAAGGATTGCTTGAGGCCAGGAGTTTGAGACCAGCCTGGGAAAAATAGCGGGACCCTGTCTGTACAAAAAAATATATTTTTAAAAAGCTAGGCACAGTGGTGCACACCTGTAGTCCTAGCCGCTCAGGAGGCTGAGTGGGGAGGACTGTTTGAGGCTGCAGAGAGCTATGATTGCACCACTGCACTCCAGCCTGGGCAACAGAGGTAGACCTCCTCTCCTCACCGAAAACAAAACAAAACAAAACAAACAAAAACACACAAGAAGGTGTATCTCAATATATTTGCTTTTAGAGCCTAACTTAGCTTTTCTAATATACCTCAATAGAGTTAAGTTATGTAATACTCAATTCTGATCTGGAAAAGTCTAACTTTTCTTTTAGCTCTAGTTAGGATGAGTGTAAAGTGGGATGAGTGGAGGTTTGTTTCTGCATGTGTCCACACTAATCTTAAACACACATCTGAACAATAGCTTTTCATTATCTAAGTCCAATATCTATTGATATCTAGAGCCATACCCCTGATATTGGACTTAGATAATGAATAACTATTGGATATCTAAGTTGAATATCTTAGATACTGAATATTACTAAAATTTACTAACAATATTAATACTAAATAATACCATCTTATACTTATGCAAAATGTTACATTTGCAAAGCTCCTTCTCACACCTTTGACCATTACAACTCTCTAAGACAGGCTGGACAAGGAAAACTGGCTCTGGCTTTCAGAGGAGAAGAGGTGTCTAAGTAACCTGCGGCTTTGCTGCTGAGCAGCTGTACAGCTATGTCACCAGCTCTTTCAGAAGTCAGCTAGGACAGGTGGTTGATCGTGATGGCCAGATCCCACTTCTCATTTTGTATTCAACCTGGTTATTGCTGTCCTGAGACCTCTAAGGAGAGAGTTGAAAAGAAAAAGGAAATAGAGGAATGAGAGAGAAGGAGAAAACACGATGCCTTTACTTTTTCCTTGTTTTCAAGTTCAGCGAGCCCAGTGATCAGAAAATGACTGCAAAATTGGCCTGATTTTACTAAGTTAAACGATCTGTTTTCCCTGCATTACTTTATATTATTACTTTATTGCATTATTATATTACTTTGTATTAGCATGCACAGTTTATTACTGTTTTCCCAAATTAGGAGAAGAGAGAGCTGAAACGAGGCAAGAGTTTGTCAGTGGATTATTTTTTATTTAGGTTCATTAGGGTCTCAAATATCAAAAGTACCAGAGACATCATCGAACACGGTACTGCAGTGAATCACTTAGCACCATGTTTTCAAACTTGTGTGATTATAAGAATCGCCTGGGGTCCTTGCTGAACATTAAAGGCTCCAGTCCTATTCCAGATGCTCGGAATCAGGAACAGACTCTCTAGGAGAGGAGCCAGGGACTTTATGCTTTTAACAAGCACCTCAGATGATTTCTGTTATTCACATCAACTTATATTACTTGGATCTGTTGGGGAAAAAAAAGCTAACTGAAAACACAGATAAAGCATCTATAATGTCCTATTTATGTGGAGACGTAAGGCAAGCCCGAGATATGGTCCTGAGATGATGTTTCTGTTAATAAAAACGATTAAATAGTTATGGAGCAAGACAAGCACACACTGAAGCACTGCACGGCAGGCACAGACCGAAATCATGAGAAACCCCATTGTTCATTCTCCATCCCTAGCAAATAGACTCCGCGTGCCTCCTTGGCATCCACAGCCCTGCAGCATCTGCCTGCCAAAGACATTCCTAGAGCCACACCCCACACCGGTTATATCAGAATCTCTGCATGCACCTGGGCATGAGTGTGTTCAAAAGTCATATGGGCGGCTTTAACATGCTGCCAGGGCTGAGAACCATCACTGTATTACTATTGAGAACTATTATCTCACATAATTCTTAAGACAGTCTTACAACATAGTTATCTCTTTTTTAAAATGAGAAAATGGATGCTTGTAAAGTATAAGAAGCTTGGTTAGGGTCCCACATCCTGAGAAAACCTGAAATTCCCATCTGGGTCCGACTCGCTCTATAGCTCAGAATCTTCCATCATCTCGCATTGCCTCGCCTGCAGGTAATCTTTCCTTCAACACCTCCTAGCTCTTTGACCATACTTTTCTTGTGGAATTCTGGATAGGTTGTGTGATGGCAGTTCATATACATGTTACTTTTTTTCTGCTGATATATTAGCTTCTCAGGGGTTAGAAGCCGATCTAAGCCACAATTATACGCCCACAGCATCTTTCACATACAAGAGATTCTGCACACAGTATTTGTGGGATGTATGAGTTACACATGAACCAGTACTTCCATGTAGACATGGTCTGTGTTAGAACAAAATCGAATAGGTTTTTATTTACATCAACCTTTCTACTACATTTGTGTTACCCTGGAAAACAATTGCATTCGATTGCAAACAGTCCTTTCTAAAAGTTTAAACTTCAAATGTAGTTTATATTACATGAAATTTCAAAAGTAGTTTAAAGTCATACACTTTTCTATCTTAAATCCTGCAAAAATTAGGAACACACTAACTTTTTCTATATTGGTACTCAAGCTCATATAGCATTCTCAGTTATAATAATCTTGATCTTGGATGTGCTTTGGATAGGAAGGAGGGAGGAGTGAAGAGGGGGAAGAAAAATTTAGTGAGAAAAGACACACTGGCATCAGATACAATCATTTTATATCATGTACACAAAAGAAGCTTGCCCTGTACACTAGCCTCCCCTTATTCACGGTTTTATTTTCTGCAGTTTCAGTTATCCGAGACCAACTGCAGCCTGCAAATAGTAATTGGAATATTTGAGAAGTAAACAACTCATAAGTGTTAAATTGCAGCTGTGCTGAGTAGCACGATGAAGTCTTATTCTGTCCCACCTGGGTGGTGGATCATCCCTTTGTCCAGCGTATCCACATTGTCTGTGCTACACTCTTCACCTGTAAATCACTTCGAAGTCTTAGTTATCAGATCAGCTGTCACAGTATTGCAGTGCTTGGGTTCAAGCAACCCTTATTTTACTTAATAATGGCCCCAAAGTGCAAGAGTGCTGTGCCCAAGTTATAAATTAAACTTTATCATAGGTATGCATGCATAGGAAAAAACACATATATATATATAGGGTTTGGTACTAATGTAGGTTTCAGGCAACCACTGGGGGTCTTGGAATGTGTACCCTGTGGATGAGAGGGGATTACCATATTCCATACTGAAATTTTGTCAAAGCAAACGATTTGTAACTTGGCTCTGAGAGTAGATCTAGCTTCTGGATGGTCCAAAAACTCAGACTCTTTAGAAGCTTCTTATGAAAAAAAAAACCAAGATGCTCACTTAAAGAAGTGAACCTTAACATTCTTCTGTGAAATGCTTAGGCCGGTTATACATGGTATTTGAAATAACAACTCCCTCCCCTAAACTGAACACCCAAAACTGAGATTTTATATTGCACAAGGTCTATCACACTTATTGCCTAGAAACTGCTTTCCTAAAAGTTGTGTTTATCACAACCAGTTGCTAAAAATTTGTTTTGAGAATGTCTGGTGTTTGAGTTACCTTACTTTTGATTTTTTTATAATACAAAGATTCATCTGGCTATTTGGATTGTAAACAATTATGGGGGTGAGGGCCCTGTGTCCTAATTTTGTGAACTGTAATTTCAATTGATGGAGGCGGTTATATTTGTCACTCTCCTGCAAAGTCTGATTGGAGCCCCATTGTCTAGCAGTATTGCTGTCGTCTGTATTTGTATAGTGTGAGGCGGGGAGTGAAGGGTATAGCTTGTAGGAGGACAAAAGCTGATTTAATGGGGACTTGATTAAACACATCTCGTTTATGGGACTTTTTGTGGCTTTAAGTGTAGATATTGGTATTTCAATTCTTTGTATATTAAGAACTTATTTAAAACTGACAAATCGTCCAGGCGTGGTGGCTCATGCCTGTAATCACTTTGGGAGGCTGAGGTGGGCGGATCGCCTGAGGTCAGGAGTTTGAGAGCAGCCTGGCCAACAAGGTGAAACCCCATCTTTACTTAAAAAAAAAAAAAAAAAAAAATTAGCTGGGTATGGTGGCGGGTGCTTGTAGTCCCAGCTACTTGGAAGGCTGAGGCAGGAGAATCGCTTGAACCCGGGAGGCGGAGGTTGCAGTGAGGCGAGATCGCACCACTGCACTCCAGCCTGGGCGACAGAGCGAGACTCTGTCTCAACAAAACAAAACAAAAACATGACAAATCAACTCACAATAAAACAATTCTCACTTATCTTTTTGTGAAATATTTTTGAGAACACATTCTGTACCTATTTATAATAAAGTTATGTAAAAAGTGAACAATCTAGTCAATCATTCATACTGTGTCTATATTTATTCTACAACACATATGATCTACTAGGCACTGTTCTAGGCCCTGAATGGCCCCCAAATTAGAAGGTTCCTGCCTTCAGGGAATGTGCAATCTGGTGGGATACAGATGCAGTGGAACATCTGGTACAGGCATGACATAAGGAGGGGTTATACAGGCCGAAAGCTACAGTAATCAACCGGATGAGATGGTTGTTACTGAAAGAAGGCTTGGGGAGAGGCATTTGAGTGGTTTCCACAGGCATAGAGGACAGTGGTGTGGTGTGGGGAAAAGAAATCTGGGGAAAAATAGTATCAGGAGCAAAGACATGTCAGGGAAATTGTAAGTAGTCCAGAGGGCAGTACCACTGCCTACGTGTGGAACAAGCGGAAGAAAGGGAGAGACAAAGAAGGGAGAGGAAAGAAATGAAGTCAGCAACTCAAATTGGGATAGTAGATGGTGAAAAGTCACGAATGTTGTGCTAAGACATGCATTTCACTCTCTCCAAACCAGTGATGCCGCTGAAGGATTTTTAAGAATGAGAAAGGAGCAATTTGGCATTTTCCAGAGACGGTAAGAATATGCTGTGTGAATTGGACGGGGGAGCCAAATGTCTAGGCGTGGAGCTAGGAAATCTTGAAGAGGGACAGTGGTAGAAAAAATGGAAAGTGGCAGATGTTGAAGACAGAATCAATAAGGCCAGTGATGAATAGGATGGCACAAAACAACTCTTTAGAAATATTGGAACAAGTGTCCATTTTCACGTGTGGCCTTCGGAATGCAGGCTTTGGAGGCAGGCAGACCTAGCGTCAGAGCCTGTCCCACTGCTTGTGATCATCAGCGGGTTAATAAATCTTTTGAAGCCTCATTCTCCTCATTTGCAAAAGGGGATGTCACTACTGCTATTCTCCTAAAGATTATTGTGAGATTTCAGTGAGTTCATGCATATAAAAGGTTCCCATCAATGCCTGGCAAGCAAGAGAATACAATAACACACTTACAACCTCACACACTATCTTTCAAAATGGTGTTAAAATGTTAAAAGCAGTACAACAATTCACCATTTAACAATACTGATAGTTATTTTTCTGTAATACTTTTCTGTAATACTTTTTATTCTTTTCCTTAACAAATTTCAATATTCTTATCATTTCAGTGAAAATATTCTGAATTAGGTGTTCACTAAAGCAAAAAAGTTCTTATTGAATAAATAAATGAATATTCTTATTTATTCAATAAGAATCTACTATATACCTGGCTTTGGGGACGCTTAGGATACAAAAATAATTTGGTTTTACCTGCTGTCCTAGAATTAATTAAAGAGAAAAGGCATACTCAAGTGAAATAATATTTGGTCATAAACTGTTATTGAACCAAATGTCAAAAATGAGTGATACAAATTAGTTATGAGTTAGAAATTCCAGATAGAATTGGTTTCCCTAATAATAACTGTCATTATATCAAACATATTTACCAATAGCTATTGTAGTCCAACTCTGGAATGTAGGTACTGCTTTAAAATAAACATTTATAATGTCAACTCAAAATTTCAAGCATATGATTAATTATATTGACACGATTATACTATAATAGCAAAATATTTCTTTTATAAATACCTTAAAAGGTTTTTGTGACAAAATTATTTTGTTAGAATTTAATATAAATATGATTTACTCTGTGTTAGGATTCAAAAGCTTATTCAATTTAAATAAAAACTATACTCCAGAAACTAAAATATTTCTTAGTAGATATAATGGAAACTGTTTTTGTTGGTAAATCTATAATAGGAATTGCTTGGCCCAGGTCACTGAAGCATTTTCTGCTTAATTTACTTAGGAACGTGTTTGGGGGTATGTTGAACAGTTTTCATGTTTCATATAAATACACATGTCAGATGTGTTTATATGTTTTTGAAAAATGTAAAACAAGGCTTGAAACGTTCCATTGTATGCGTCTGTATGATAAACGTTTTGACATATTTTTAAAAGGATGTTGGTTCCCAAATCTCATAGGCATATATAAATAAAACAGAATTTAAAAGGTATTACCTTGTTCAAAATCTGTATGAGCAGATCAGATTATAACATATATATTTATAAAATATGGCATGAGAAGAATACAAGAAAATAAAGTATAATACTCTGCAACTAAAAGTATAATATTCTGGAAGTTTACGCCTTTAGGTATTAAATGTTTTATATGTGAATACTGAAATAATACATTAATTTTCTATGAAGAAAAACATTGTGTTAGACCAAATAATGCTTTAGAATTAATTCTACAAATTTACTGACAGGAGAGAAACCCTGAGGTTTTATTTTTACCTTGTTTTCTCATTAGACAATAGAGAACACTAAGTAAAGCTTGACTTTGACATTAAAGCATTATTTTCCGTTTTAGGCTGAGTGGTTTACTTTGCATCAGGTAAACTAAACCGTCTGCCACGTTTTCTTTGTAGCTAGAGTTAGAAGCTGGTGATTCCTAAGCCAAGTTCTCAGCTTTGGAAAACGTGTTCAAAATGCCTGGAAACTCAGGAGTACGCATTAGGAGTATTTCCCCTGTCTGGGCTGATAGGAGCGGCTCCAGTTTGGCCAACGCAGGCCGTGCCCCGCGAACAGCGCGCTGCTGAACTTTTCATCCGGACGAGAAAAACGCTCAGATGCGCGCCAGCTCCAGGGAATGCGGGGGGGTGCCAGTCCCTCGTCTCTCCCACCCGGGACCCATCATTTGTTACGGAAGAGAGACGGGGTGTGTTTTATTTCTGTTATCACATATAAAACATTTAATACCTAAACGCGAGGAGGCACTCGAGCCTGGCAGCCTCGCCTTCCCTGAGCCCAGTGGCTCTCCTCGGAAAGTCGCTGGGGACCCAGAGGATGGGACACCTTTAGAGCGGACTTTGTCAAATCTCTGAGCCGCTCCGCAGCCACTTGACGGAGTTGCCGCCGCCCCCGGAGCTGGGCGCCGAAGCCCGGGAGAGCCAGCAGCGCCCCGTCCGCCCGCCCTCGGCCCCGGGGCATCCACTGCGTCCCCCCAGACGCCGCCGGAGTCCCCACCTCGCAGCAAAAGCAAGAATGCCGACACCTACCCTGGTGATGACCAAAGGCTGGTTGAAGTCTATGCCCCCTGAGAGCCTGAAGCCCCAGGGCGCAGGGCCCGGGAGGATCACCGTCTGGGGCATGCCGCCTTCCTCCTGCCCGCCGCGCTCTGAGTGTCCCCGCGCGGAGCAGCCACTCCACGCCGGGCAGCGTCCTGGCCCCGACCCGGGCGGGGGCGCTTTATCCCCGCTGGGGGTGACGTCACCGCCCCGCCGTCCTCCCCGCCCCCTCCCACCCCGCAGAGCTCCAACTTTGGAAGCGAGAGCCGCGCCAGCCCCGCGGGAGTGCGCAGCCCGGCCGGCTGGGGCAGCCTCCCGGGCCTCGGCGGGCGCGGGGGCTTCGGGTTACAGCGTCCGTCGCTCTCTTGAAGTCACACCTGTCTCCCTGTTTATCTTCTGCTTGGAGCGCAGCAGTGCACTTTGTTGGAAGCGAAAGCAGTCAGACCACAGCCTCCATGCTTTCAGTTAAAACGAGCATCATCAATACAATTCGTTATTTAGCAATTTCGAGTGCATTAATATTTACTTACGACCTCTGCGGCTTTGGCCAAATTACTTAATGTCCTTTAAAATTTTTATTTTATTTATTTATTTTTCGTAGAGACCGGGTGTCCACTTTGTTGCCCAGGCAAGTCTTGAACTCCTGGGCTCAAACGATCTTCCCACCTCGGCCTCCCAAAGTGCAGGAGAGTCTGGCCGGGGTCCTGTGGTAGTCTCAGTGTGGACTCAAGTGTTTCTGGTGTTATGCGTTGGGATGTTGTGATTCCCAAAGGGAGAGGGAAGAATGAGAGAAGAGAAATAAGAAATGCTTTAAAAACTCAAGAATAAGGGTCTTGGACTTAATGCCCCATATGATAGGGTTGTATTGGTCCAGGAGGACAAGAGCTGCAGCAGACTTTTAAGAGGGCAGTCTGTTTGGAAGCAGTTTTAAGACTGATGGAGAAAAGAGAAAGGAGATGCAGAAAGCAGTAAGCAGTAAGCAAAGCGAACCAGCCTGGGCAAATGTAAATCACAAAGGTCGGATGGGCATTACTTTGTCCGCTGTGGTGGATTACATAAAAGTCCCAGGGGATAAACATTTTCTAGTTCCAGACATTTCCCAGTGCCACATCTATGCTGGACCATCGAGGAGCTGAACATTGTGTGTCCTGCTGACTTTGCCTGTTTGGGCTGTGGCTGTATCACTGCAGAGCACATTTCTTCTGTCAGCTGCTGGCTTTGCGTGGTGCAAACATACACATGCACACACACAGAGGTCCGTTCAGAAAAAAAAATAAGACAAGTCATTTGGTGTTGTGTAATTATAGTAATTGTTTTTACCTTACTTCACGAGCTGGCTTATATAAACAGCTGATGTTTTCTTTGCCTTTTTGCTGGTCATTTTGGCATCATTTAGATGTAGCCAATATCTATACAATATCCACATAGTATCTGATGAGTTCTTTTTTTTTTTTTTTTTTTTTTTGAGACTGAGTCTTAATCTGTCACCCAGGCTTGATGAGTTCCTAAGGCTTTGCAGAGAGCGTGGAAAGCAGGGGCATGAGATGGGCAGTTTTCCTACAACCTACTCTTCACCGAGACCAGCAGGAAAGTGCTCAGAAGTGACTGTTAAGGTAGAGGTGAGACTAGCTGGGAGGGAGTATTCTAAGGAAGAAGCACTGGCCGCATCCTAAATGGTCCTAGAAAATCCTGCTTTGGGTTTGGGTACTGTTCTAAGAAGAGGTTCTTTTTGCATGACTTTGATTTTTTTTTAAGTTTATTTATTTATTTATTTATTGAGACGGAGTCTCGCTCTGCCTCCCAGGCTGGAGTGCAGTGGCACAATCTCGGCTCACTGCAAGCTCCGCCTCCCAGGTTCAGGCCATTCTCCTGCCTCAGCCTCCAGAGTAGCTGGGACTACAGGTGCCCGCCACCACGCCTGGCTAATTTTTTGTATTTTTAGTAGAGACAGGGTTTCACCGTGTTAGCCAGGATGGTCTTGATCTCCTGACCTCGTGATCCGCCTGCGTCGGCCTCTCAAAGTGCTGGGATTACAGGCATGAGCCACCGCGCCCAGCCTCATTTGTTTTTTTCTTTGGAAACGGGGACAGTGTTGACGAGAATGAAGTAATCAACTCTCCTTGGGGTGTGTGTCAAGGTTCCAGAGGAAGGGATGTCAGAGTTGGACCTTGAAGGGTAAGAGAATTTTGCAAGTGGCTGGAATTGGGAGGGGCACGGGAGGGAGGACATTCAGGGCAGAAGAACTGTATAGGATGTGCTGTCACAGGGAGAGAAGAAACTGATGACCCATTAGGAAATAGCAGGTAATGTGGTATGGATAGAGCCTAGCCCGTTGGGTAGAGACAGGAGACAAAGATCACAGTAGTCAGTGGCCATATTAGTAGAGAGGATTTCATATGTTACAATAAGGTTTTGACTATTGAGAGCCTTTGAAGAATTGTAAGCAACATGAATAATAATCAAATTTGCATTTACAAGCATCATTCTGGGAGGTGGGAGGCTGAAGCAGAATTGAAGGAGATAACGCAGGGTGTCCCATGAACAATTACTGCAACAATCCAGTGGAGGATATCGATTGGGGCAGTGAGGATGGAGCAGAGTGGGTAGATATGGGAATCACATAGAGGTTAATTGGCACAATCTGGGGACAAATCTCACATGGGGAATTAGGGAGTGGTTAGGAGATTTGGATGGCTCCCAGCCTTCCCCGTCGGGTTTTACATGAATGGTGGAATTATGAACAAGGAGAAAATGTGTAAGAAATACAACAAGCTATTTTTGTTTTAATTAGGGAATGGTGGGTTAGAGCACCATTTTGGCTGTGCTGATTTTGATGCCTGTAGAATATCTGTGCCATATAGTGTACTGGTTAAAAGACTAAGATTTGGAGCCAGACTGCCAGTCTGGATATTCTAGATCCATTGTATTTGCTGTGTAATCTTAAGGCAAGTTATTTACCATCTTTGTTTAAATGGTGATAATGATAGTATTTGCCTCCTAGAGTTACTGTGCAGTTTACCTGAGTTAATAACAAAATACCTGAAGTGTGCTTGGCACATGCTTTATACATGTAATCATTGGCTATTATTATTATAAGCAATTGGAGATATAAATCTAGAGATCTGGGCTTGAGATGAAGATTTTGGAATTATAGTAGAATCTGTGGCTATAGGTTAGACATTTTTTAAAAAGTGGTTGCAAATCCTTTGACACTTTTCAAGAAATGGAGGATATGTCTTCTCTCCTCGAACTTGCATAGAGGTGTGACTCTTATATTACTAATGAAATGAGGTGAGACTTCTGAGGCTAGGTCAGGAAAAGCAATGCAGCTGCTGCCTTGCTGATTGTAACACTTGTGTCTGATGCCTGGTTGCCGTGTAAGAGCTCCGAGGTGCCATGCTGTGGGGAAGCCCAGGCTGCATGAGGAGGTCACATATTGGTACTATTATTGGTAACCCCAGACTAGGCACCAGACCTGTGAGAAAAAATTCTTCTTTCCAGTGTGTCTTAGCCAGTTCAGGCTGCTATGGCAAAATACCATAGATTGGATGGCTTAAACAAAAAGCTTTCATTTCTCACAGTTCTGGAGCCTTAGAGGTCCAAGATCAAGGTGCAGGTAGATTCAGTGCCTGGTGAGGCCCCTCTCCCTCATTTGCAGATGGCCGCCTTCTTGCTGTTTCCTTGAGAGAAAGCTCTATTTAATCCCTTCTTCTTCTTATAAGGACACAGATCTCATCATGGGGGTTTCACCTTCATGACCTTATCTAAACCTAATTACATCCCAAAGGCCCCACTGCCTAATACCATCACACTGGGGATTAGGGTTTCAACATATGAATTTTTGGGGGGAAACAAACATTCAGTTCATGACACAGTCTCCATCCAGCCCTTACATCCCTCTCAGCCTCTGAGTCCTCTCAGCTCAGGCTGCAGACATTGTGGGGTAGAGAGGAGTCAACCTCACTGTGCTCTTTCTGATTTGCTGACCCATAGCATCTGTGAGCATAATAAAATAGTTGTTTTCAGCTTCTAAATTTGAGGATCATTTGTTACACGGTAATAGTAATAGATACCAGATGAAATCACCCAAGGAGATTAGCTATGCAAGGGGAGAAGACAGACATTCAATGATTGAACCTTGAGGACCAGCAGCATTTAAGGGGCAGGAAAATAAGAGGACCAGAGAAGATGATTTTTCTCTTACAAAACATTTAAAGAAAACCATGAAAGTGATAGCATGGAAGACAGGTGAGGAGAAAAATTCAAAGAGTGAAGGCAAATATCACAGAGAGCTGCAGGTAAAGTTGTAATGATAGGTGCTTGTTAGATTTGCTCATTCTCAAGTTACTGGAGTCTTAGGGCGGAGTCAACAGAATGATGAGGACAGAGGCAGCCTGCTGTGGTCTGAAGATAATGGGTGGAGACAAGAATACGGAAAATCTTTCCAAAGAATTTGTTTATAAAAGGTAAGGAGAGACCCAGGACGGTCAGCTGAGGCAGTGCACATCGAGAGAAATGACTTTAAAAAAATTAGGATGCGAGGGTTTGCTGAAGTCAGAGAAGATGCTGAGAAAACAGAGAGGGGATAGGGATGGAGCAAGGGCCGGGCATTGATGAGCGATGGAAATGTAGGTCTCCAGAATGACACACCCCTTTTCTTCTGAGAGTGGTTGGAGTTCTGTAAATTGAGGTGTGTTAGCTGTACAATAACAGATGATCTAGTCCTGTAGTTCATTGAAAACCTCCCTGCCTGCTTTAGGCCTTCGGGGACCTCACCTCTTGTTGGCGGCAAGTGTTCTGAGATTGCTTCCCTGCCAACAATCTTTCCTGTGCTTTCTACCTTGCAGACTTAGGCCAGATGGAGATGCTGTCACTCTTCGGGTTGGGGACCTATGCTAGCACTTCATTGCCTTGGGATAGAGCAAAAATCTGCTAATGAAGGGCTTGGAGGGCCTTTCATCATCCGTAAACACGTGCCGTGGACGCTCTTCAGGTTTGTCTCTATGTCACACAACAGTCATTGCAAAGGCCGGCTGGGGGTTCTGGCTCGTCTTCCCAAGTTTTCTATACTTTAACATTTTAAAACTTTCTTTTTCTTTCTTCCTTCCTTCCTCGTTTTCCTTCCCTATCTCCTTTTCTTTCTTCCTGTCTTTAAGGGAAGAGTATATATCTGTTTATATCTTGGGTTCTCTTAGCCAGCTAAATTTTTTTGTGCATTAAAAGAGCATTGGTGGTTATTAGAAATGCAAATCTTGGGCTCCACGCTCAGGAGATTTGAATTCAGTTGCTGAGGCCAAAATCCACTGTGGGTGGTCTGTGGACCACACATTAAGAAACAGTAATTCCAGTCAACACATAGGATTAGACTTTCTTATACTGTATCTTTTTATGTGCTGCTCCTCCTTTCTGGAATGTTCTCTTTTGTCTATCACATCTCACCCTCTTTCCCCATTTCCTGGGAAGATTGACCATCTGTAGCTCTATCAGACTTTCTCCTTGCTTAGTTCTTACATCTAGGCAACATAACACGAAAGTCTGAACTTTGCCATCCTCCAATTTAGCCAGTCACTTCGCAGTGCGAGGTGCTGGGCTAACAAAGGAAAAAGGCATGCATGTGGGTTTGGGAGGTGCACACTCTTACAACATGTCTTTTCCACAAGGACTATTTTTCTGTATTCCCAACCAGACAGTAGGCTCCTCCAGGGCAGGGGCTGCCTTTCTTTGGAATCAACCACAACTGCCATCCCAGTGCTGGGCACTGAAGAGGTGGTCAGTGATTCCTGATAGGGAGAAACAGGTTTGGTCCTGAGATTTGTTGGATGAGGGAAGCTGACTCTTCCTTCTATATTTTCCTTCAACAATAGTCCTACCAAGAAGCACCTTCTGGCCAATTGCCATTATGCGCAGTGTTTACAGTTTCATCTCCCTCAGCTTCACCTTGCTATTGGTGTATTTGCATATACTTGCCGGTCTGGCTGTGCAGATCAACTTATCCCAGGGCCAGGCAGCCAGCCAGCCAGCACTCCCAAACCTTCCACGCATTGTGTGTGACTTCCTTTTTGGGAAGAGCCCATGGGATTTTCATGTTTTGGAGGACCTGGCCCTTGTGAAATCTCTTATGGGGAATTAGCCACACTGAATTCCAAGCTTTGTGTCTGCCCTCGGTGCTGGCAGGAGCCTATATTGTTTCATTCCCACGTCGTCATACTCCTTGGGCTGGTGTGATGGTTCAGCTCGAGTTCATTTGGTATTCCCCTCTGAAATGTCACTGAATTTTCCCACTGTTTGCTCTGAATTAACTAATAACAATTGAGGGAATCATTAGTATGCTGGAAACACGAACTGAGACATTGTGGGTGAGCAGCAAATTGGGGCCTCCTTTGGGCATCAGCTCCTGTTGCTGTGTGGCTGCCATTTCAGTACTAGTGCTTTTGCTGGGTTGTGAAGAAAGAGGGTGCACGTGTGTGTGTGTGTGTGTGTGTGAGAGAGAGAGAGAGAGAGACAGAGAAAGAGAGTCAGGGTGGGGGAATTTTCACGTCTTCCCATTTGAGCAGCTTGCCTCTGGCATTTCCATCCTTACTGGATTGCCTTCCAGTTGGATTTCAAGCTGAATGAGGGCATGTTGTTTCCTGCCACATCTTTCCTTGTGGACTGATCATCTGGTTCTGGTTCTGTGAAAGTGAATTTGATGAGAAGAGCTGCTGTGAAGTATCAGGCATTGTGCTAGGCATTTGAGATGTTAGTTACTTCTCATTCTTAAGACAATCTTGCAAAAGCACGTATGATCATCCCAGGATAGAGAGAGGGAGAAGATAAAGGGTTCCTGGAGAGTGGTAGAGCAGGACTCAAACCTGACTCTGCATCTTTTTGCTGCTTCCCAATTCTTTTACTGCTTCACGTTGCCTCTTAAGAATGCACATTTGCTAAGGTTTGCTGACCCTAGAGCCTCTCTCACAACCTCTATTCAATATTTGTGCAATGATTTAAGCTCCTGAAAAGCCAGCAGCTCTATTCAGACTGAAGTTTCATTCTCCCTGGGGACTAAGGTGAAGTCACAAAATGCTGTGGAAGACTCAGCTGAAATTTGGAGTCCATTTCCCTCATCGCAGCCTGATAATGTTGTTGTCTGGATCCTAGAAATCCCTGCTTAGATGTGCCTCGGGAGACCGGAAAGACCTGGTCTTCGGTCAGTGGTATTTTGCTTGCTAGGGTTAGCTGGCCTCAGATTCTCTCTGGATGCACCTGCACACGTTTTTCATGGCACCGGAGAGCAATCTGAAGCGCCAGGATGCGCATTTGTAATAGAAATACATCTGAACCCATTCGTCAGTAACAGAGACCATGCGTTTCAGGGCTTTTTTTTATTTGGAGTCAGTTTATCATTGCTATAAAAACATTTCAAAGGGGAGTGGAGTGCACAGAGACCCTGGGGAGCAGTGCAGGGAGTTCTTGCTTTGGACGGCTGAGTGGTTTGGACGGCTGAGTGCCTGGCCTCGGTTGAGTCACTCCCAAGGTCTGGAGTGGAGCACTAATGCTAGCATTTAATCTGTCACAGATGCCTTGGCCTTCTCCCTGAGCTTTCCCACCTGTTCCGCCGCTGGGACCCGTGGCTGTCTCCTAACAAATAAAATGTGTGTGTTCTTTACTAGACATGTCAGTTAAGTCAAGGGAGGACTGGGTTCCATATATAGTCATGTTTGTGGTGTTGAGTTTTCTTTTTTAAAAAATCCTTTAACTAGAGATGAAAAATGAGGATAATAACTAATGACTAACTACTTTATAGGGTCCATATTTAAATGATATGGAAAATATTGTTCATATTCAAGGATAATAGGCTCAGACTTCTCTTTAAGAAGAGACAGAGACATATTTTAGAGTGGAGGAAAATTAGGACTTCTGCCCTGTTTCTTTCCTGGTTTTCTGATGACATTGGGAGGAAATGAACATTTTAGGTTTTAAGTCCTGGCCAGCTGGTTGTGGTTAAAGGGAAGGTTAGGCTGCGCGCGGTGGCTCACGCCTATAATCCCAGCACTTTGGGAGGCCAAGGCAGGTGGGTTATGAGGTCAGGAGTTCTAGACCAGCTTGGCCAACATGGTGAAACCCCATCTCTACTAAAAAAAAAAAAAAATGCAAAAATTAGCTGGGTGTGGTGGCAGGCGCCTGTAATCCCAACTACTTGGGAGGTTGAGGCAGAAGAATCACTTGAACCCAGGAGGCAGAGGTTGCAGTGAGCCAAGATCGCGCCACTGCATTCCAGCCTGGGTGACAGAGCAATACTCAATCTCAAAAAATAAAAAAATAAAGTGAATGTCTCTATAGGAAAGCCATCTGCAAGGAAAACACACTTGCAGAAACTTTCCTGGAGTAGAGAAATCACTAAATTTTAGACATAAATTGGATGTTCATGATCCAAATTAAAACCAAACTCAGTGAAGGCCTTGGGCCTAGCTGTGGCGTTAAGATTATTCATCCCTTGGATCCTGTCTTACCAGAATCTTCTGGATTTTCTCTGACATGCATCACTGGTGCTCCTTATAGTTCCTTGAAAAGGTCCCCCTTCTCATTGCTCTAATATGGCCATAAGTCCCAGACTCATCTCATTTTTGGAATATCACTGACTGGTCTCATTAAAACCCATGCCCTTTTCTACTTAAAAATGAAAGCCTGCCTCTCCCAATTAAATGTATAGCTCCTTTTTTATTGTTTGCTGGACCTGAGAGTCATATTGAAGTGTCTATTCAACTTTTTCTCTCAGAGGAACTCAAACTCAACTTGTCCAAAATTCAAATCTTTTACTTCTTTCCCTTCCTCTCCTCTCTGTTTTGGTGAAGAGCATCCCCACAATCGTCCCTTAGGGCTCAAACCTGAGTGTCACCTTCCACGCCTCCCCTCAACCACCGCAAGTATATAATAGGTCAGCAAGTCTCTTGGATCACATCCTCCTTACTAGCCTCACATCCAAGTCCTGTGGACCACGTTGGTACGTTACTCTCTCCTGTTTCTTCCTGCATTATCACATGGCAGAAGGAGAGAAGGTAGAAGCAAGCACATGAGACAGAGAGAAAAATAAGTCCAAATGCCCAAGATAACTAAGCCTCTCTCACAATAGTGGCATTAATCCATTCATGAGGGTAGATCCCTCATGGGTACATGACCAGCTCTTGTATCGAAACCCTTGTCTCCATGCCGACTCTTTTAGTTGCTCTCACGGACTCTTCGTGGGGTGACCAGAAGCTTCTTCTCACCTCTCTCCTTGCCTTGGGCTTCACCCCTTCCTGTCTACCCTGCATGCTGCCGCCACTGTGATCTGAAGGATAAGTATTACCGAGTACCTTCCCTGTTTAAAGTTCCTTGGGGCTCCCCAGAAGCATTCAGGATAAATATCAGATGCCTTGACTTAGTCCATAGTCCCTGAAGCTCTGCCTCAGATTGGGTCTGTAGCTTCAACTTCTACTACTCCCTGGACAGATGCCCTTTCTTGAGCCATCTAAAGCTCTTGTCCACAGAACTCCCCAAATGGCCTAGTGTTTTAAGTCCTGGACTATGATTCCTCTTTGGCCTGGATTCATTCATTCATTCATTCATTCATTCAGTCAGTCATTTATTCAACAATGGTTTGTGGAGCTTGTACTCTGTACCAGACACCCTTCCATTGATTCCTGCTCTCACGAAACTCACATTCTATAGATGAATACAGTAAACAAGCACACAGTGAATCTCAGATCGTTCTGTAAGTTATGAAGGCAATGCACCAGGGTCATGAGATCGCCAGTACTAAAAGGTATATGTGATGAAATTACGTGGGATGTGCGTGTGCTCATGCAGAAAAGCAACTAAGACCTCCTGAGCTCAAGAGAGCTGCCCAAAGTTGGGGGGCACCAAGTGGCAGAGGCAGTGGGCAAACATGGCAGTGTGGGTCCAGTGTCCACACACGGCTCTTGATGTGCACTTTATCCTGGGATGCAGCTGAATACTTGGCACATAGTAGCGAAGTACATGGAAGGAGGGGAAGATAAAATTTCCACATGTGTCCAGGACCGTTTAAAGCTATTTCCCACACTTTTAATTCACTCGTTTGGAATAATGTGTGTTACAAATTCACCCTACACGATCTATGGTGTTAATCACCAGGAAAGAAGGGTCTACTCCCAAAGGCAGGCTGTTGAGTTCAGATGTACCAGTGGAACCAATTTCTTCTTGTGAAAATACAGGTGGAGTAGATGAATATTTTTTAAAATAAACATGACACCAATCTGTTGAAAAAAATTGTGTATGTGAATCTGCAGGGGCTGTGTTAGACAGTGTTCTGTGGGAAGGTCCTCCTGAGAAGGGCTATTTTTCCAGAGATCTCAGCTGGGAGGGAAGAGCCAGGAGCTGTGAGGAACAGCGGTGTAAAGGCCCTGAGTTGAGAATGCCCTGAGTGTTTCAGGGGTGTTTAGAAGGCTGGTGTGGTTGCAGTTTAGAGATTGAGGAAGAGTGTGGTAGAAGACGAGGAGGAAGAGACCGAATCATGTTGGACCACGGAGGCCATGACCAAGAGTCTAATTGTTTATTTAAACAGGGGAGTGATGTGATCAGATTTATATTTCAAAAAGATTGTTCTAAAATAACAAGTGCTGGCAAAATGTGGAGAAATTGAGGGACTCATATATTACTGGTGGGGATGTAAAATGGCACAGCCACTACGGAAAACAGTTTGGCAGCTCCTCAATAAGTTACCTCACAGACTCACCATAAGATCCAGCAATTCACTCCTAGGAATATACCCAAAACAATCAAAAACCGGTGTTCAAACAAAAGTGCGTACATGAACGTTCATAGCAGCACTCTTCACAATAGCCAAAAGGTGGAAGCAACATAAAAGCCCATCAGTTAATGAATGAGTAAACAAAATGTAGTGTATCCAAACATTGGGATGTCATTCTGCCATAGAGGAGCATGAACAGCATGCAAGAGCCTTGAAAACATTGTACTAAGTGAGAAAAGACAGACACGAAAGGCCACATATAGTATGATTCCACTTATATGAGTATCCAGAAGAGGCAAGTCCATAGAAATAGGAAACAGATTAGTAGTTTCCAGGGGCTGGAAAGTGTGGGGAACAGGGAGTGACTATTTAATGGGTACAGGTGTCCTTTTGGGATGATAAAAAGGTTCTGGAACTAGGTGTTGGGGGTGGTTGTAGAAATTGTAAGTTTACTTAATGCCAGGAATTGTATTCTTTAAAATGGTTCAAAAGGTCAATTTTATGTTATGTGTATTAGTCAGCTTGGGCTACCGTAACAAAATCTGGCAAACTGAGAGGTTTAAATAACAGAAATTTGTTTTCTCACGGTTCTGGAGACTGAGGAGTCCAAGTCAAGGTGCCAGCAGGGTTGATGGCCGGAGAGGCCTCTCCCCTTGGGTGGCAGATGGCCGCCTTCTTGCTGAGAGCTCGCGTGGCTGTGGTCTAAGGGTGTGAAATGGGTTCAGCCAGCTTGCTAATATGCTAGTTCAATCCTTTGCTTTGCATTTTTTTAATTTTCATTCTCCAACTAGCAAACCGACTTGCCACAGATTACAAATTTCCTGAAAATTAAACCATAAAGGGATTTAAAATCTATTTTAAGATGTGTCAAACATCTTGAAAACAGTTAATGAACTATGTATTTTTTAAGATAGTGTGATGCCTAAAAAGATAAGCCAAATAATTTGAACATTATGCTAGTCAGCAGGTGAAATACAAAAATGAATTGCACATTTCCTTGAAAGCATGATATTTAAAAGAAAAAAAAAGAAGTGAAGTGAAGATTAAAAAGAGAAATTTGCATCCGTGCGTGTCCTAGAGAAGCAACTATAATGACTGCCTGCCACTCATGTGCCACGGGGTAATCTATTCAGTGGAGGTGTGCTCTTTATTCTGGGGTAATGCTGTATGGTTTCTCTCTCATAGGTTAAATTTAGCCCTCTAACTTATAATGTACTTAATTATACAGGGCTTCATTGGCATCAAGATGTCTTTTAGCTAAATATTTTTTGAAGGTATAATAGATGAGATAGCGATTGACTTGAGAGATTGGTGGGAGACTTCACAGGCATTCCTAGAATTGTAGACAGTTTCATTTTACAAAGCAGTTTAAAACAGAAGACACAGAATTCATCTGTCCAGGAGCTTTTAGTATTGCCTGGTTGTGGTGAAGAGGCCAAGCAGTGGCAACCAGGATAGAGTCCTTAGTATAATGTTTTTTTTACTGGTCTTTTACTGGGGCCCTCAAATTAGAAAAGATATCTCTACTGAAAAATTTTCTCTAAGAGAGTCCTAAGATCCTTACATTGTTATACCCAGTTTTGAAATTAAAATTTAATTGATTATTGCAGTTTTAAATGAATTGTCAGGAACTTGGGATTTCTTTCATTGATATCATTATGTGTCTTCACCATCTTCCATTAAGACTTTGAGACCGGGCGCGGTGGCTCACGCCTGTAATCCCAGCACTTTGGGAGGCCAAGACGGGTGGATCACAAGGTCAGGAGATTGAGACCGCTCTGGCTAACACGGTGAAACTTCGTCTCTACTAAAAATACAAAAAATTAGCCGGGCGTGGTGGCGGGTGCCTGTAGTCCCAGCTACTTGGGAGGCTGAGGCAGGAGAATGGTGTGAACCTGGGAGGTGGAGCTTTCAGTGAGCCGAGATCGCGCCACTGCATTCCAGCCTGGGGGGCAGAGCAAGACTCTGTCTCAAAAAAAAAAAAAAACAAAAAAAACAAAAAAAAAGATTTTGATGGGTTATCTCAAGATTAGCACCCAGATTTTAATTTATTTAAAGAAAATTGTGGTGTCACTTCTGGGGACACAGACAAACAAAACAAAGGAAAATAAAATAACCAGGTAAGTCAACGTAGATTGCTCATATTTACTGCAACTCAAGTTTTGAGTTTCTAAGTTTCTCCACCATTTGGCATGAATAAAGATAAGGCCATTTCTCATTGTCTTCTATATGAGGTCCCTCTTTGAAGCAAATACTCTCAATGAAAGAAAATACATATTTGCAACACCCTGGAATTCAAGATTGTCTGGACATATGTGAAGTACTTGTGAATCCACTGGGTACTAAATTGGTATTTAAATAAAGAGGATTTACATGAGTAACCCCTTCTGAAGAAACTGATCCTAAAGGAAGATACAATAAGAAGTTGGATAAATAATCAAAACTGGTGCAAGTCCATGGACTGGTTTAAGAGGGAAAGGGTTATTCTAGGTGTAGCTGGTAGTTATCATTTCAGATAAGCCATGTCAGAGCTTCATTTCTGAGTCCCAAAAAAGAAGTTACAATAAAATAATGAGAAACAGTGATGTTATAAAAATATCTATGGGATTTGGGCACACATGCTGCCAGAAAACTGGTAGTTTCGGAGGGTACATTTCTTAGTGAGCACACCCTCAACATGCCATGAATGGTTGTTGGGCATTGGTGGCCTTGGAACATAAGTAGGTAGTAGACATTAGCAGCTGTCTCACTGCCTCTGGGAGTGAGCACATCATGGACTTGGCTTAGGCTTGTTGCCTGCTCTCCTGGGAACTGTTACCAGGATCAGTGACTTTTGTGGGTAGTATGGTTTGAATGTTCCCTCCAAAACTGACATTTAATTGCCATTGTGACAGTGTTAGGAAGTGGAGCCTTTGGGAGGTGATTAGGCCATGAGGGATCTACCCTCATAAATGGATTAATGCCACTATTGTGAGAGTAGGTTAGTTATCTTGGGCGTTTGGACTTCTTTTTCTCTCTGTCTCATGCGCTTGCTTCTATCTTCTCTCCTTCTGCCATGTGATAATGCAGGAAGAAGGCCCTCACCAGGCGCCAGTGCCATGCCCTTGGACTTCCCATTCTCCAGACTGTGAGCCAATAAACTTCTACTTTTTATAAATTACCCAATCTGTGTTATTTTTTATAGCAGCAGGAAATGAACTAAGGCATAGGCATAAGCAGGAGTGATGACAGCTTCTCTAAGCAATGGTGGTTTTGACTTTATGATGTTTAATTTTATGTGTTGACTTCTCTGAGCCATGGGATGCCTAGATAGCTGGTTAAACATTACCTCTGGGTGTGTCTGAGAATGTTTTCAGATGGGATTAGCGTTTGAATTGCTGGACTGAGTAAAGCAGATGGCCCTCCACACTGTGGGTTGTCATCATCCCATCCATGGAGGGCATGGATTGAGGAAGATTGAATGAACTTTGCATGACTGAGCTGGAACATTAATTTTCTCCTGCCCTTGCACTTGTATTCTCAGGCCTTCAGTGACCTGGTTCGGAATCTATGTCTTTGGCTCTCCAGCTCTAAGGCCTTAAACTATATCACTGGCTTTCCTGAGTCTCCAGCTTGCAGATGTAGATCATGAGACTTCTCAGCCTTCATAATTACATCAGCCAATATCTTATGATAAGTCTGTCTGTCTATCTATCTATCTATCTATCTATCTATCTATCTATCTATCATCTATCTGTATCAACCCATTCTTGCATTGCTATAAAGAAATACCTGAGACTGTAATTTACAAAGAAAAGAGGTTTAACTGACTCCTGGTTCCACAGGCTGTATGGGAAGCTTGGTGGCATCTGCTCAGCTTCTAGGGAGGCCTCAGGAAATTTACAATCATGGCAGAAGGTGAAGGGGGAGCCAGCACTTCACATGACTGGAAGCAGGAGGAGGAGTGTGGGGAAGGTGCCACACACTTTTAAACAACGAGATCTTGTGAGAACTCACTCACTATCACAACAACAGCACCAAAGGGAAAAATCCATCCCCATGTTCCAATCATAGCCCACCAGGTCCCACCTCCAACATTGGGGATTACAATTGGACATGAGATTTGGGTAGGGACACAGATCCAAACTTTATCTATCTATCTATCTATCTATCTATCTATCTATCTATCATCTATCATCTATCATTTATCAACAGTAGATATATTCACAGATATATACCTGTGGATTGGCTTTGGAGCCACCCTGAGTAACCCTGAGTAACACAGATTTCATCTAGATTCATTGGCATAAGCTGGCACTGTTGGTGTAAACAGTTGTAGGCACTGGCCCATGAGAGGAGGCCATTGTGGAACACATGTGAGATACTCCTGGGGAGATAAAGGAAAATTGGGGAGGAATTCAAGGAGAGTTGGAGTTCCTATAGAATTGTGGGGGCAGAGTCAGTGTTTTAGTTTTCTATCTTTAATTGCGACCCTCTTTTTATCCCAGGTTGGAGCAACCAGAGAATAATATTTGGTTAGTTTGGACCAGTTCTCGGCTTAAATTTTTGATGTTTGGAGGTTTTAGGTGTTTGGATGGAATTGATGAATAATTGAGAAAGACTTGCAAAGCATTCTTTTCCTTTCTGTTCTTTCAGTCTTTCTTCTGTTCACCTTAAAAATGTCAAAAATTCCTTAATTCCAAGATTTTCAATGTAATTTGTATTAAAAGAGCCTCTTATAAAAGTAAATGTTTCATTGATTTTTTTTCTACAAATGTGAAAAGAAAATAAGTGAGGATGAGTTTTATTGAGCCCTACAGGCCAGAGCCAACTAGATAGATCCCTTAAGAAAAGTTCATGGTTGTTACTTTGGAAGTTGGGCATCATTACTTTCCATCCTGTCATCTGCTCCTCAGTGGCTCAGCTCTATGTTGATCATTAGACTCAAACATCACCTTGGAGTCTGGCAAACAGCTGCCCAATTTGATTTAAGGCTAGAGTCTTTTCTGGCAAAGAAGATGGATCTGCTTATTCCAGAAGAGTTGGTTTGAATTTAAACAATGTGCATGTCTGCCAGGTCTGCAGAGAACAGAATGAAAGCCAGCAGGATACCTAGCCTGTGAGCTGGCCCGGAGGGTACAGGCAAGGCCTGTAAACTCAAGAGCCTGGATGCTAAAGGATTAAATATTGAGCTCTCAAGCCAGTAAAATCCAGTCAAGGAACAATTGCATAGTCTTGGCTCTCGGTATACTGCATTGTATCCCCTGAAAATACATACTGCAAAGGTTAGGTATAGCCTGGTCCTAAAACCTACTGTCCATATATCATACTTAATGAAAATGGTAATAGTAATAGTAATTTATTATTACTACTAGAAATATTTTGAATAATATTGTATTAAACTAGCTATGATGGTTAATATTAAGTGTCAACTTGATTGGATTTAAGAATGCCTAGAGTGCTGGTAAAGTATTACTTCTGGGTGTGTCTGTGAGGGTGTTGCCAGAGGAGATGGACATTTGAGTCAGTGGACTGGGAGAGGAAGACCCACCCTCGATGTTGAGCTCTCAAGGCTTTTGGACTTGGACTGATGGATGCATTACTGGCTTCCTTCCTCCTCAGCTTGCAGACAAGCTATGGTGGGACTTCACCTTGTGATTGTGTGAGTCAGTTCTCCTTAATAAACTCCCTTTCATGTATACATAGATCCTATTAGTTTGTCCCTCTGGAGAACCCTGCTATATACTAGCCATTACATAGCCATTGTGAATCTACCAGCTTCTCACTTATTTGATTGTCTCATAAACTCCCACGTGTCTAGCATTGTGGAATGGCACATAAAAATGAAACAAGAAATGACATTTTCTGACTTTGAGAAGACAAGATATGCTTTATAAAATAACTGGAGTGTAATACAAGGGTAAACTGACTGTTAGAGGTTCTAAAAGTTAAAGACAATTCTGATAAAAAAAAATTGTATGGGTGGGAAACAGTCAATGAGGCAAAGGTCCCTGAATGCTTTGCACATCATGAGGAAAAGGTTTAATCTTAGCTGGCAGAGAAGAGAGGATTTAGGTTTGTCGGCTGGTAGCAAAGATTAATTAATTTAAGCAGAAGAATTCGTTGCCTGGAATGGAAGCAGGGCTGAAAAATCTTGGAGAAAATATATGTTCTTAAGCAGATGCAACTGATGAAACAGGCTCATAGGAGCGATTGTGGAACAATCCAGACGTGGAGAAAGAGTAAATGCTGGCACATCAACTGCAGTGGTGCCGATGAACACGAGGACAGCAGAAATACCTTTAAGATGCAGCAAAGCTTATGTGTGCAGGGGACCTAGCTTTGATCTTCTGGACAAAAGCAGTGACCACAGAACAGCTCGGCACATACAATTAGAAACTGCTGATATTATCAGTAGAGATGAGTCCCTGGCATCATTGCAAGTAGCAACAAAGTGGGAAAGGACTGTTGGAATCTCAGCCACGTTCCCATTCTCAGAGACAATATTTTTGGTCATTTTCTTTTTCAGTCCTCCATTACCTCCAGAACTTTTTGTGCCTCTGAATCTGTGTGTTTACTCTACTTCCCCTCCATCCCTTGACGGCCCTTGTTCTCCTGGAGTAATCTTCCTCATCCTTCAAAAATCACTTCTCTAACACCCCAAAGAAGCTCTCACTCTTCTAGGTTAGTATTTCTACTTGGTAAATAGCTCCACTTTAGCACTTATATTTGATTATATTTAGTCATTTAAATGTGGATCTTTCACTCCAGATTGCTCATTCTTCAAGGACAAGGGGCTATGTCTTATTTATAGTAAATGCAGGGATTGGGCTTAGTCTTGGCTTTGAATCCCTGCTTTACTACTAACTTGCTCTGTGGCTTTTAGAAACATGATTAATTTCTCTTTACTGCATGCCCTTCATTTGTAAAATATGGCAAATAGTATCCACTTAATAAGGTTACAAATTAAAAGCTAATCAAGATAATGTATGTAAAGCACCTGTCATAGTGACTGGTTCATAGAAACTCAACATTAATTTTTTTATTCTTTTCTCGCTTTTGATATAGCAAGGCTCAGCACAGTGCCTTATGTATAGCAGAAACTCAATGAACTTCGGTGGAACTTACAAATGTTAAAGTTGACTGAGTGCTTACCACATTCCAGGCACTGTTCAAAGCTCTATAGATGTATAGTAACTCATTTAATACTGTGCCTACAGCATGAAGAAAGCACCATTAATATGCCCATTTTATTTATGAGGAAACCAAGACATAAAAAAGCTAAGTACTTCCTCAGGGAAGCCCAGCAAATAAATGGCAGAGGCAAGATTTGAATCTAGGTAGATATGACTCTGAAGTCCATGATTCTATAGGTTGATTCTACGTAGTTACATAGGATGTTGAATCCTCTGAAAATTTCCTGTTGGTAATGACCTAGCCCATTCAGAGAGTACCAAGAGCAGGGTTGGCAAATGGCTTGAGCAAATCCATTCCTAGTAGACTACTCCAAGGACTTCTGAATTGCACTTAAATTTTTTATGAGAAATTATTTCCCGTGAAAGAAGAGATCCAGTTCTGTCATGGCACTCCTTCACCAGGGTGGACATCCATTCAAATTAGCCGATGAGTTGACTAAGGAACATACTCATTGGAGTCCTATCCAGAATTTGCTTCATTCTTTTTTGTTTGTTTGTTTTTTGAGACAGAGTCTCACTCTGTCACCCAGGCTGGAGTGCAGTGGCACGATCTCAGCTGACTGCAAGCTCCACCTCCCGGGTTCACGCCATTCTCCTGCCTCAGCCTCCCGAGTAGGTGGGACTACAGGCACCCACCACCACGCCCGGCTAATTTTTTGTATTTTTAGTAGAGACGGGGTTTCACTGTGTTAGCCAGGATGGTCTCGATCTCCTGACCTCATGATCCACCTGCCTCGGCCTCCCAAAGTGCTGGGATTACAGGTGTGAGCCACCATGCCTGGCCCAGAATTTGCTTCATTCTTGTCATGCAGTGGAGAGTGGCCCTTCAAGCATAACCACCACCACCACTGCCAGCGCCACCACCGCCACCACCACCACCACCACTGCTGCCACCAACCACCATTGGTGGTTTTTCCCCCTCCAGGGGATGCTTCTATTGGCAATGCTGTGGAGTGAGTACTGCTGGAGCTCCACTTTGCAGCTGAGAAAATTGGAGCTCATGGAGGTAACTGACGTGCACAAGGTCACACAGCCAGCGAACACTTCTACCCAGAGCTATCTGACTCAGGGCCTTCTCGGGGACCCAAGAGCAACGTAATTAGATAAGCTGATAAGGGTTCCACAGTGGCTAGTCCTTGGCTCGCCTGAGAGGAGAGATGAGAAGATATGCCATCAGTACTCTTAGGGCAGAGCTTTCACAAGCTATCTTGGAGAAGAAACAGAAGAAAAACTTTCCTTGGTCTGAGGAATGAGCATTTCTAGTGAAAAAAGAAAAACAGTGCACTACAGAAATATTCTTTTAATTATTCCTGATTTACATTAGTACTGAATTTTGGTTTGAACAAAAAAATGATTTAATGACCTAAAATTGTAGTCACCCTAAAGTCAGATTTGTTTTCTTTAAGAAAAGTTAGGGAGAGCTTCCAAATCACTTCGTCTTCTATTTAAAGGGGAAAAATATTTTTCTATAATAAATTTCACTTTAAAATTAAGCAATGGGACTACAATACTTTCCTGTTTCCCTAACTCACTATGTAATTTTTCCATTTGCAGGGAAGCCAGAAGATGAATTTCTTTGTAGGAAGTGGAACGTTGTATAAATATTTTCTAAGAACAGGCATGTACAGACAATATTAATTAAAAGTGATGAAATAGTATAACCTTATGACATCTAATTTTGGTTGTGTGTTAGTGTGTTGATTGATGGAATCCAATTTCCTTTTTACTTTATTTGAGCCCATCTTATGGTTCTTCAGCAAAAAGCTTGGAACTGAGCAGGCATGATAAGTAAGACTAATGTGCACAGAGCACACATTCCTTCCAAGCTGGAAAGGACATGCACCCCTTCTTTCCCCCTACTTGGCCAGCTAAGTACACACTGTGCTTGAGAATAAGTCAAGAATAAAATCATAAACTTTGAGTATGCAATGTTGAAAAATAATTGGTATTTTTGAATTTTCCCTTAGAAAAGATTGCATGAGGACTAGGTATTGATGCTCAGCACAGAAATGACTGTCTTTCTTCCCCAGTGAAGCTCTCCTTGCTGCCCTCCCTTTCCTATGGGCATTACTGTGCTGCTGGGTTCGGCTGGATGGAGACCCCTTCAGGGCCACGTAATTGGGAGATAGGAGGCAGGACATGCTCCGAGGTTTCTAACGTCATTGTTTTCACAAACGGTCTGGGTCTTTGTTCCATGGGCACTAATTCTCAATACAATAAGACTGACCTGTCCGATTTTCTGTTTCTGGGTCTGTTTCCTTCAATTTGCAGGTAGCCGGGACACAAGTGCTTCTGTTTGGCTCCCGGTTATGCTGATTGATATAGTTTGGATATTTGTCCCTATACAAATCTCATGTTGAAATGTAATCCCTATGTTGGAGGTGGGTCCTGGTGGGAGGTGTTTTTCCCCCCCAGGGGATCATTCGTTTCATATAGACTGTATTTTTATTTTTCCACAAGCGATTGAGATACAGGTGGTATTTGGTTACATGAGTAAGTTCTTTAGTGGTGATTGGTGAGATTTTGGTGCACCCATCACCCAAGCAATATACACTGCACCCTATTTGTAGTTTTTTTATCCCTTGCCTCTCTCCCACTCTTCCCCCCCAGTCCCTAAAGTCCATTGCATCATTCTTATGCCTTTGCGTCCTTATAGCTTAGCTCCCACATGTCAGCGAGAACCATACAATGGTTTGGTTTTCCATTCCTGAGTTACTTCACTTAGAATAATAGTCTCCAGTCTCATCTAGGTCACTGCAAATGCTGTTAATTCATTCCTTCTCATGACTGAGTAGTATTCCATCATATATATATATATACACACCACAGTTTCTTTATCCACTCATTGACATTGATTGATGGGCATTTTGGTTGGTTCCATGATTTTGCAATTGTGAACTGGCTGCTATAAACATGCATGTGTAAGTATCTTTTTCGTATAATGACTTCTTTTCGTTTGGGTAGTAATCCCACTACCCAGTAGTAGGACTGCTGGATCAAATGGTAGTTCTACTTTTAGCTCTTTAAGGAATCTCCACACTGTTTTCCATAGTGGTTGTACTAGATTACATTCCCACCAGCAGTGTAAAAGTGTTCCCTGTTCACTGCATCCGCGCCAACATCAAGTATTTTTTGATTATGGCCATTCTTGCATGAGGAAGATGGTATCGCATTGTGGTTTTGATTTGTATTTCCCTTATCATTAGTGATGTTGAGCATTTTTTCATATGTTTGTTGGCCATTTGTATATCTTCTTTTGAGAATTGCCTATTCATGTCCTTAGCCCATTTTTTGATGTGATTTTTTTTTCTTGCTGATTTGTTTGAGTTCATTGTAGATTCTGAATATTAGTCCTTTGTCAGATGTATAGACTGTGAAGATTTTCTCCCACTCTGTGGGTTGTCTGTTTACTCTGCTGACTGTTCCTTTTGCCATGCAAAAACTCTTTAGTTTAATTAGGTCTCTGCTATTTATCTTTGTTTTTATTGCACTTGCTTTTGGGTTCTTGGTCATGACATCCTTGCCTAAGCCAATGTCTAGAAGGGGTTTTCCAATGTTATCTTATAGAATTTTTATAGTTTCAGGTCTTAGGTTTAAGTTCTTAATCCATCTTTAGTTGATTTTTGTATAAGGTGAGAGATGAGGATCCAGTTTCATTCTCCTACACGTGGCTAGCTAATTATTCCAGCACCATTTGTTGAAAAGGGTGTCCTTTCCCCACTTTATATGTTTTTGTTTGCTTTGTCAAAGTTTGGTTGGTTGTTAAGTATTTGGGTTTATTTCTGGGTTCTCTATTCTGTTCCATTGGTCTATGTGCCTGTTTTTATACTAGTACCATGCTATTTTGGTGACTATGGCTTTATAGTATAGTTTGAAATCAGGTGGTGTGATGCCTCCAGATTTGTTCTTTTTGCTTAGTCTTGCTTTGGAAATGTGGGCTCTTTTTTGGTTTCATATAAATTTTAGGATTATTTTTTCTAATTCTGTGAAGAGTGATGGTGGTATTTTCATGGGGATTGCATTGAATTTGTAGATTGCTTTTGGCAGTATGGTCATTTTCATAATATTGATTATATCCATCCATTAGCATAGGATGTGTTTCCATTTGTTTGTGTCATCTATGATTTCTTTCAGCAGTGTTTTGTAGTTTTCCTTGTAGAGGTCTTTTGACTCCTTGGTTAGGTATATTCCTAAGAGGTTTTGGTAGGTTGTGTCATTATTGTCATTCAGTTTGAAGATTTTTTGTTTTATTTTTTTGGAGAAGGAGTCTCACTCTGTTGCCCAGGTTGGAGTGAGTGGCATGATCTCAGCTCACTGCAATCTCCGCCTCCCAGGTTCAAGTGATTCTTCTGCCTCAGTCTCCTGAGTAGCTGGGACTACAGGCATGTGCCACCATGTCTGGCTAATTTTTGTATTTTTTTTTTTTCAGTAGAGATGGGGTTTCACCATATTGGCCAGGCTGGTCTTGAACTCCTGACCTTGTGATCTGCCTACCTTGGCCTCCCAAAGTGCTGGGGATTACAGGCATGAGCCACTGTGCCTGGCCTGAAGAATTTTTTAATTTTTATCTTGATTTTGTTTTTTGACCCAATGCTCATTCAGGAGCAGGTTATTTAATTTCCATGTATTTGCATGGTTTTGAAGGTTCCTTTTGGAGTTGATTTCCAGTTTTATTCCACTGTGGTCTGAGAGAGTGCTTGATATAATTTCAATTTTCTTAAATGTATTGAGGTTCATTTTATGGCCTATCATATGGTCTATCTTGGTCTATTCTATGTGCTGTTGAATAGAATGTGTATTCTGCAGTTGTTGGATGAAATGTTCTGTATATATCTGTTAAGTCCATTTGTTCCAAGGTATAGTTTAAATCCATTGTTTCTTTGTTGACTTTCTGTCTTGATGACCTGTCTAGTGCTATCAGTGGAGTACTGAAGTTCCCCACTATTATTGTGTTGCTGTCTATCTCATTTCTTAGGTCTATTCCTAATTGTTTTATAAATTGGGGAGCTCCAGTGTTAGGTGCATATATGTTTAGGATTGTGATATTTTTCCATTGGATAAGGCCTTTTACCATTATATAATGTCCCTCTTTGTCTCTTTTAACTGCTGTTGCTTTAAAGTTTGTTTTGTCTGGCATAAGAATAGCTACTCCTACTTGCTTTTGATGTCCATTTGCATGAAATGCCTTTTTCTACCCCTTTATTTTATGTGAGTCCTTATGTGTTAGGTGAGTCTTCTGAAGGCAGCAGATAGTTGATTGGTGAGTTCTTATGTATTCTGCAGTTCTGTATCTTTTAAGTGGAACATTTAGGCCGTTTACATTCAATGTTAGTATTGAAATGTGAGGTACCATTGCATTCATCATGCTATTTGCTGCCTGTGTACTTTTGGTTTTTTGTTTTTTGCTTTTTAACTTTTATTTTTGTTTTATAGGTCCTGTGTGAAGTATGCTTTAAAGAGGTTCTGCTTTGTTGTGTTTCCAGGATTTGTTTCAAGATTTAGAGCTCCTTTTAGCAGTTCTTGTAGTGGTGGCTTGGTAATGGTGAATTCTCTCAGCATTTGTTCGTCTGAAAAAGACTGTATCTTTACTTCATATATGATGCTTAGTTTTGCCGGATACAAAATTCTTGGCTGATAATTGTTTTGTTTGAGGAGGCTGAAGATAGGGCCCCAATCCCGTCTAGCTTGTGGGTTTCTGCTGAGAAATCTGCTGTTAATCTGATAGGTTTTCCTTTAGAGGTTACCTGGTGCTTCCGTCTCACAGCTCTTAAGATTCTTTCCTTCATCTTAACTTTGGATAACCTGATGACAATGTGCCTAGGCAAAGATCTTTTTGTGATGAATTTCCCAGGTGTTCTTTGTGCTTCTTGTATTTGGATGTCTAGGTCTCTAGCAAGGCTGGGGAAGTTTTCTTTGATTATTCCCCCAAATATGTTTTCCAAACTTTTAGATTTCTCTTCTTCCTCAGGAACACCGATTATTATTAGGTTTCGTTGTTTAACATAATCCCAGACTTCTAGGAGGCTTTGTTCATATTTTCTTATTCTTTTTCCTTTGTCTTTGTTGGATTGGGTTAATTTGAAGAACTTGTCTTCGAGCTCTGAATTTCTTTCTTCTACTTTCAATTTTATTCTGAGACTTTCCAGAACATTTTGCATTTCTATAAGTGTGTCCAGTGTTTCCTGAATTTTTGATTGTTTTTTTCTTTAAGCTATCTATTTTCTTGAATATTTCTCTCTTCACTTCTTGTGTTGTTTTTTGGACTTCCTTGCACTGGGTTTTACTTTTCTCTGGTTCGTCCCTGATTAGCTTAATAACTAACCTCCTGAATTCTTTTTCAGATAATTCAAGGATTTCTTCTTGGTTTGGATCCATTGCTGGTGAACTAGTGTGATTTTTGGGAGGTGCTGAAGGGCCTTGTCTTATCATATTACTAGGGTTGGTTTTCTGATTCCTTCTCATTTGGGTAGACTCTGTCACAGGAAGGTCTAGGGCTGAAGTCTGTCCAGATTTTTTTGTCCCACGGAGTGTTCCCCTGATGTAATACTCTCCCCCTTTTCCTATGGATGTGGCTTCCTGTGAGCCGAACTGCAGTGATTGTTGTCTGTCTTCTGGGTCTAGCCACCCAGCGAGTCTACCCGGCTCCGGGCTGGTACGGGGGGTTGTCTGCACAGAGTCCTGTGATGTGAACCGTCTGTGGGTCTCTCAGCCATGGGGAGAGAAGAATAGGCCAGCCCCTATTCTGGTGGAAGTGGCGATGGGGGCTAGGGGGAGGGCGCAGTGGATTCCGTGAGGGTTCTTAGCTTTGGTGGTTTAGTGTTCTATTTTTGTGCTGTTTGGCCTCCTGCTGGGAAGTGGCGCTTTCCAGAAAGCATCAGCTGTGGTAGTGTGGAGAGGAACTGGCAGTGGGCGGGGCCGTAGAACTCCCAAGATTATACGCCCTTTGTCTTCTGCTACCAGGGTGGGTAGGGAAGGACCCTCAGGTGAGGGTGGGGTAGGCATGTCTGAGCTCAGACTCCTTGGATGGGCCTTGCTGCGGCTGCTGTGGGGGCTAGGGGTGAGATTCCCAGGTCACTGGAGTTGTGTACCTAGGAGGATTATGTCTGCCTCTGCTGAGTCATGCAGGCTGTCAGGGAAGTGGGGGAAAGCTGGCGGTCACAGGCCTCACCCAGCTCTGGCTGGAGGTGTTTGGATCATGGGGGCGGGTACTCATGAATGGCTTGGGCTGTCCCCTTGGTGATGAGTGAGCTCACACTCTGAGTTTACAGGAGATCTGGTCGTTTAAAAGTGTGCAGCACTTCCTCCTGCCCGGCTCTCTCTCTCGCTTCTACTTGCGCCGTGTGAAATGCCTGCTCCTGCTTGGCCTTCTGCCGTGAGTAAAAGCTTCTGGAGGCCTCCCCAGAAGCCAAGTGATGTCAGCACCATGCTTGTACAGCCTGCGGAGCAATGAGCCAATTAAACCTCTTTTCTTTATAAATTACCCAGTGTCAGTTATTTCTTTTTTTTTTTTTTTTGTCTTTTATTATTATTATTATTATTATTATTATTATTATTATACTTTAGGTTTTATGGTACATGTGCGCAATGTGCAGGTAAGTTACATATGTATACATGTGCCATGCTGGTGCGCTGCACCCACTAACTCGTCATCTAGCATTAGGTATATCTCCCAATGCTATCCCTCCCCCCTCCCCCCACCCCACAACAGTCCCTGAAGTGTGATGTTCCCCTTCCTGTGTCCATGTGTTCTCATTGTTCAATTCCCACCTATGATAGCAATGCAAGAACAGCGTAACACACTGGTACTTAGGTGATGGCTTTTATGTCACAGTTAGGCCCTCAGGGTTCTCTGGGAAGATGGAGACTGTGAGCCCACGGCAGTACTTCTGGTCCTGAGGCTGGACCCTGCACCTTCAGGTCTCCCAGTGACCAGCCTCTTTGCCTCCCTGGGGTGGCCAAGGGGACTGAATGGACTCCGTACTCCTGATGGTCCCTCATGCTCATGTTCAGCCAAGAACATCCCATAATAAAACTCCCTGAGGTCCAAGCCTTGGTGACACAGCTCTAAGTGTCACAGCTCTTGGTGACACAGCTCTAGGTATCACAGCTCTTGGTGACGCAGCTCTAGGTATCACAGCTCTCGGTGACACAGCTCTAGGTGACACAGCTCTGGGTGTCACAGCTCTTGGTGACACAGCTCTAGGTGACACAGTTCTAGGTATCACAGCTCTTGGTGTCACAGCTCTTGGTGACACAGCTCTAGGTATCACAGCTCTTGGTGACACAGCTCTTGGTGACACAGCTCTTGGTGACACAGCTCTAGGTGTCACAGCTCTTGGTGACACAGCTCTTGGTGACACAGCTCTAGGTATCACAGCTCTTGGTGACACAGCTCTTGGTGTCACAGCTCTAGGTATCACAGCTCTTGGTGTCACAGCTCTTGGTATCACAGCTCTTGGTGACACAGCTCTAGGTATCACAGCTCTTGGTGACACAGCTCTTGGTGTCACAGCTCTTGGTGACACAGCTATAGGTGACACAGCTCTAGGTATCACAGCTCTTGGTGTCACAGCTCTTGGTGACACAGCTCTAGGTATCACAGCTCTTGGTGACACAGCTCTAGGAGACACAGTTCTAGGTATCACAGCTCGTGGTGTCACAGCTCTTGGTGTCACAGCTCTTGGTGACGCAGCTCTTGGTGTCACAGCTCTTGGTGACACAGCTCTAGGTGTCACAGCTCTTGGTGACACAGCTCTAGGTGACACAGTTCTAGGTATCACAGCTCTTGGTGACACAGCTCTAGGTATCACAGCTCTTGGTGTCACAGATCCTGGTGTCACAGCTCTAGGTATCACAGCTCTTGGTGTCACAGCTCTTGGTGTCACAGCTCTTGGTGTCACAGCTCTTGGTGACAGCTCTTGGTGTCACAGCTCTAGGTATCACAGCTCTTGGTGTCACAGCTCTTGGTATCACAGCTCTTGGTGTCACAGCTCTTGGTGACGCAGCTCTTGGTGTCACAGCTCTTGGTGACACAGCTCTAGGTGACACAGTTCTAGGTATCACAGCTATTGGTGACACAGCTCTAGGTATCACAGCTCTTGGTGTCACAGATCCTGGTGTCACAGCTCTTGGTGACACAGCTGTAGGTGACACAGCTCTAGGTATCACAGCTCTTGGTATCACAGCTCTTGGTGTCACAGCTCTTGGTGACACAGCTCTTGGTGACAGCTCTTGGTGTCACAGCTCTAGGTATCACAGCTCTTGGTGTCACAGCTCTTGGTATCACAGCTCTTGGTGTCACAGCTCTTGGTGACACAGCTCTAGGTATCACAGCTCTTGGTGACACAGCTCTTGGTGTCACAGCTCTTGGTGACACAGCTCTAGGTATCACAGCTCTTGGTGTCACAGCTCTTGGTGTCACAGCTCTTGGTGACACGGCTCTAGGTATCACAGCTCTTGGTGACACGGCTCTTGGTGTCACAGCTCTTGGTGACACAGCTGTAGGTGACACAGCTCTAGGTATCACAGCTCTTGGTGACACAGCTCTTGGTGTCACAGCTCTTGGTGACACATCCTGTCCACTCCTATGTGTAGCCATTTTCCTTTTAGCACATACACTGTGACAGAGGTTGGGGCAATGTGGTGTCAGTGTCACCTGCACCTTGCCCCAGGACTGGCAATTCCTGCACTGCCAAGGCCCTACTGCTGTGTCCAAATCCATCCTTCAGACCTCTCTGCCCCATAATTGTAATGAGTGTCCCTATTGTCCTTTTCTGTCCTTGGGTCTCATGTAGGGTTATGCTAGTTCATGAGGCATATTTTGATATCTTCGGCCTTTCAACAGAAATGGTCAGGTGCTTAATCTGCTTTCTTCTAGGTCTTCTGCCTCTTTGTAAATTCATGGTTGCAAAATGATGCCTGGAGTCAGGGCAACACCCAGTAGCCTCCGTGGTTGGAAGGCAGACAGGCTGATGGAAGGGAACATCCATCTCCTCCACCAGTGGTGTCCAGGGCTCAGACTCTTGCCTTACTCTCCGTTATGAGAGGACAATGAAGGGATTGACTGAATGCCATATATAGTACCCCTTACTTGAAGGTCTCTGGTCTGCCCTCAAGAATCCTCTCTGACTAGATTCCATGTATTTCTCTTTATGCATGGGAAACTTCTGCAATTGCCATGAGGATTTGTGTATTGATGGCCATGATTCTAGAGGGATTCGCTCCAAAGCACCGCCTCTAGAGTGGGCTCTGTACCTCTCCTGACCCCAGGGTGATGCCTTCATGATGAAGTGACGCTTCTTCCTGGAACATTCACTCATTGTCTCCCTACTCATGAACTTGCTGCTCTGAGGGTAAAATTTCGGTTCTCAGTTCTTAAAAGCATTTTCTTCAATGTTTCTGTCCTGTGCTTTTGAGCAGAACTGCCTCTGGTTCTGAGCCTTCATAGGGAGTGCCCCCTGCATTTGGAGGGAGTGTTAGTCAGTGCCTGCTCCTCAGGATCGGAGGTGAGCTGCTGGAAAAATGACATCATTCCAGAGCCAGAGAGAAGTTTACTCAGAAAGTCGCCAAACAGCTTTAGAAAAAAAAAATAGGCCAGGCATGGTGGCTCACACCTGTAATTCCAACACTCTGGGAGGCCAAGGTTGGGGGATCACTTCAGTCCAGGAGTTTGAGACCAGCCTAGGCAACATAGTGAAATCCCGTCTTTATAAGAAATAGAAAAAAATGAGCTGGGTGTGGCGGTGCATGCTTATAGTCTCAGATACTCTGGAGGCTGAGGTGGGAGGATTGCTTGGGGTCCGGAGGTCAAGGCTGCAGTGAGCTGGATTGCACTCTAGCCTGGGCAACAGAGTGAGACCCCGTATCAAAAAAAAATGAAGAAAAATAATATTTAGCAAGGATAAAATATTATTAGCTCATCGGCACCAGTGATAGTGAAGCATGTTGATGAAAAAAGCAAACTCTGTACAACATGTGAAGAGGTTTATTCTGAGCCAGTATGAGTGACCAGAAATTACAGGCAAAGACATAAATTCATACATGGAAGGTGCACATTGGTTCAGCCTAAAGAGACAGGATATCTTGAAGAGGCGGAGACTTATAGGTCATAGGTGGAGTGAATGATTTTCTAATTGGCAATTGATTGAGTTGGCAGTTGGTTGAGTTAAGCTTTGTGTAAAGGCTGGAAGACAGCAGAAAGAAATGCTTAGTTACGATAAGGAGGTTATGGAAGCCAAGGTTCTTGTCATGTAGATGAAGCCTCCAAGTAGCAGCCTTCAGAGAGAATAGATGGCAATTGTCCCTTTTAGGGCCTTAACATTTCAGACTCTTAGTTAATCTGTTCTAGATCTGGGAATGGCCTGGCTGCATAAATGGGGATTCTTTCCAGATGCAAATTTCCCCCATGAAAGATGGCTTTGCAGGACCGTTTCAAAATGTGTCAAATAAATACATGTTGGGAGAAAATATTTTTATTTTCTTCAGAGCCTGTCTGCTATGTGGTGCTATACCAGAGTCAGGTTGGAATTTGGCATCTTAATGCTGCAAGGAGTCTTCTTTCAGTCTTCTTTAAGTCTTATGATCTGTATTTTAATGTTAATGCTGGTCAGTTTTCCCTAAACTCCAAAAGGCCGGGGAGCGGGTAAGACGAAGTATGCCAGATGAAGTATGCCTAGCCTTCTTTCCTGTCGTGGCCAGGAAATCAGTTTTTTGGGTTCCTCCAGGGTTCTCTTGGCCCTGGAGGGGGTCTGTTCAGTCTGTTGAGGAGTTAGTATTTTATTTTTGGTTTATAAACATAAGCTTTCTAAAGATTCAGGTGCTCCTCAGTGTGTTTTGTGTTAGCTGCTTAAAGAAGAGCATGTGAGTCCAGAATGGAACCTAGTTAGTGACGGTTACAGAAACAAGGGGTATTGGTGATAGAAATACGTCACCCAGTGCCGTGTGGCATCACCGAACACTGACCTCGGCCTCCTGTGATGAGCAAGGAATGGCTGCATGAAAGGCTGCTGAAATCCTTTGCTTTGCTTTTGCTAATAAAAATCATATTTAAAGTGTCCTAGATATGTAAAAACATTCTATGGGGAATTGTTTCATAATAAAAAGAATGGTGATCACATGCAAACATTCCTAATTTATTAACTATGATTTTATAATCAACATTATTGAGGTATAATTTACATACAGTAAAAGGCATCCATTTACAGTGCACAATTCGATTTATTTAAAGTGTTCAATTAGCTGAGTTTTGTACACACCCATGAAGTCACTGCCAAAATTTAAGAAACAGAATATTTCCATTTACCCTTGAAAGTTTCCTTCTGTTCTTTTGAAGTTTTTCTCTTTCTGTCCCTGGCCTCATGTAACTACTGATCTGACTGATCTGCTTTTTGTCACTGTGGACTTAGCTGCATTTTCTAGACTTTTACAAGTAGTATCATGCAGTGTAGACTCTGAGTCTGGCTTTTAAAATCTATCATAATGACTTTAAGAGTCACCCGTGAGGTTGCGTGTATCAGCTGTCCACACCCCCGACTCTTTCACCATGCCTTTTTCTTTGGTTAAGTACTATTCTTTCATACGACTATACCACAGTTTGTTTATCCATACCTATTGATGAGCATCTGGATTGTTTTAGTTTTTAGTTATTTTGAGTAATGCTGCTGCGAACATTCATGTACAAGTCTCTGTGTAGACTTATATTTTCATTTATTTGGGGTAAATACCTAGGAGTAGACTGACTGGATCCTATGGAAGGTATATGTTTACCTTTTTTTCTTTTTGAGACAGTCTTACTGTTGCCCAGGCTAGAGTGCAATGGTGCTATTTCTGCTCACTGCAACCTCCCCCTCCTGGTTCAAGCGATTCTCCTGCCCCAGCCTCCCGAGTAGTTGGGACTACAGGCACACGCCACCACACCCAGCTAATTTTTGTGTCTTTAATAGAGATGGGGTTTCACCATGTTGGCCAGGCTGGTCTTGAACTCCTGACCTCAAGTGATCCGCCCTCCTCAGCCTCACAAAGTGTTGAAATTACAGGTGTGAGCCACTGCGCCCAGCCATATGTTTTCCTTTATAAGAGACTGCCGTAGAGTTTTTCTAAATGGTTGCACCATTTTGCATCCTCACTGGCAGTGTATGAGAGTTCTAGTTACTCCACATCCTTGCCAACATTTTGCATTGTCGATTTTAAGAAAAGTGTAAATTCATGCAAATTGATGGTTCAAATGTATATAATTATGTATATTACAAATAATACTGGAGAATTTTCGTTTTTTAGTGACTGAAGTCTTTTTCGAATTTCCCCTTTCTTTTCTTTTCTTGTGTTACGTTAAATCGAACACTTAGGAAAGTAAATTTGAATTCTTAAAGTCATAAGGACCTTTTAACCTATTATAGCTGTGGTTAACAAAATCCACCACTTTTAGTATCCTGGCAGGGAAAACTTTATTTCTTAAATATCTAAATTACAACTAGAGAGAAAAAAGAAAAGGAAAAAAAAATGATTAAAAGTTGTATAGAGGAGGCAGCTTAGGTTGGAATGTGGTAATTTCCACCATAGTCCTAATTATGTATGGTTGTGTTGCTGCTCTGAAACCATAGCACTGTTTATAGGTTTCACAGGCTGGCACCAAGTTGAGCCACACCACTCTTGCTAACCTCTATGATGCTTTCTCCAATTTTTCATTCTCCACTGTTACTTACTCTGGGCATTTTAACAGAGGCTTCTAGAAGACTGAGGGTCCTGAGAAGTTGGCAGTGGCTGTGACCAATTCTCCAGCTTGCCTGGAGGCCTCGTTGTTGCCTATGACTGCCCGTCCTGTGAAGTTATCAGCAAACAAAGCAGCTGGCATGGGGTGGAGGGGGAAGGCCTGGGGGAGAAGGAAGGCAAGGTTGGGGTGGTCACTGAAGCACCATCTGGCTCTAGCAAGGACACGGGGAAGTTCTGAGTTCAGCTCCAGCTGGACTTTAAGAATGTATGGGGCTCCATTGTAAGGTGAATGAATGTGAAGAGTGCAGAGAGAAGGAGATGCAAGGAAGAGAGAGAAAAAAAAAGAAGGAAAAACTTTATGACCAAAGAAAAGAGTTTTTTTCCAATATGAAAATGATATACAGCAATTTCCTTTTCTTTTTTCTTTTTTCTTTTTTTTTTTTTTGGTTTTAAGGAGCGAAAAGTTTATTAGGCAAGAAAGAAGGAAGGAAGGAAGAAGAAAACGGCTCCTTCGTACAGAGACAGAGGGAGGGGGGGATTCGAACAGAGAAAACCCCCAGTTTCCCCTTTTTATAGTAAGAATAAAACATTCACTGATAACCTCTGCATACTACTGCAATCGCATTTTTGGAGATGGAGTCCCAGCACTGTCGGAATGATCCGTGGCACCTGGATGTGTCAGCCCATCAGTGTGTCCTCACCTAAAGCACAGCATGTGTGGGGTGGCAACTGGGTGAAGGGGAAAATGAGTCCCGGGGTTAGACCAGGAGCCTGCTCTGAGGCTTCCTGACTTCGACTTCCCTGGGCCTGTTTCCTTATCTGTCATGCTGCAGTGATAACGCCCTCATCACAGGGCTTCTGTGAAGATCAGAATGAGACAATGTGAGAGTCTTTTTGTTTATAAAACATATTTTCACATTTGTCAGTTTGTTCATGAGAGTTCAGTTCTGAACAATCTCTCTTTATCATCTATCTTCAAGAGCGTAGTGGGAATATAGGATTAGAAAAAAATTTTTGTTTTGGGCATCTTTTCCTTCTGTTATTTTGACTATCAGCAGCCCTGATACTTGTAGACAGGCAGTGCTTGAAGGAGAAAGATCTTGGCTCACAAAAGTTTAATCCTTTCCGTTTAATGACTGTAGCTTATCATATTTTAGTTATCGTCATTTTGGATTTCATACTATCTGGCCTCACAGAATTGCACCAAACCTGTCCTGCCCCCCGATACTCTCCACAATTTTTTCACCAGTAAACCCTGTAATGAGTTTTGTTACCAGGATGCCTGGTGTTTCCATGCCTACAAGTCCTGTTTTCCAAACTGGCTGTTCTCAGGCTGGCAAGAGTTAGCTGATTTCACTCCAGAAACATTTTAAACTTCCTGAAAGATTAAGTGGCTATGAGCACTCCCACAGAGCCTCTGCAATGTTCTTTGTTAGGGTCAAGGTTCATGCTTTCTTTACCAGTTTGATGATTTTTCTGTAATTCTCTATCTGAGAGGTAACATCCATATGAAGCTATTCTGTAGCTGCCAATCTAAAGGCCCATTTTCCTGCTGTGTTTCCTTCCTTCCAACGCTTCGATCTCCAGACACTTTGTCAGTGATTCTGGCTTCCAGAACGCCTACCTGTTCTAGGGGAACATGTAATCTGTGAACAGCCTTGGACATGCTTCCCGTGGCGTTTGACACTCAAGGCTAAAAATAGCAAGATGAGGCCTGAAGCATTCTCCAAGGAAATGAAATCGAATCACGTAACTGGATTATTCTTGGTTATCTTGCAGATAACCGCGTGACCAGATGTCTACAAATGGTGGTGAGATCATTTCTCGTCGCCTTTTAATCTGTTGGCAGCTGACTTCTGAAAACGTCTTCAGAGTTTTTTCTTTTTTCCCCAAACCAAGGGCAGCCAGCAATTTTGAAACTTTGAATATTAGATTGTCATTGTGACGTCCACAAGTAATTTTGCAAAGTTCATTTTTCTTTCTTTCCTCATTTCAGGCTTTTTCTTTGGAGGGGGTGGGGGTGGTTTTACTTTTTCACAGTGGTTGCTAAGAAAGAATCTTCTGTTTATAGGCTCCTAACAAATAGTGACAGCTGAAAGACAAATATGGTGCTGTGTTTGCAGGACGATGGAAGGAGGCCAGCAACCCGCAGCCTCCAGGCACACACACTCACAAGGAGGCCTTTGAGAGTCCTGCCTGGCATTGTGCGTCCACAGATTGCTAGAAATAATTAAAAAAGGCGTTTGCCTCATACTTTCAATGACAACTTATTTCGAGAGGTCCACCAGCATTGTACAAATCGATAGGATTGTCAAGGTTTTGTTTTTTGTTTTTGGATCTCAAAGCTTTTGCTTAACAAGGGCCGAAACACAGAAAGATTTGAATCTACTTTCACAACAGGATTCTTTGACTTTTGGGTCAGATGCTGGAGTGTCATAATCCAAGAAGCCAGGGGTAGGTTCGTTCATGTTCACCTTTCTTTGTTTGGGAGAATTTCCTCCATTCTAGTGTTGTCCTAGAGCAGGATGGTGGCGAATGGGCTGCAGTTTAGAAAAACATTATGCAAAGAAAAGAGAAAGTGATGGTGTCTTTCTATCTAAGGCCAGCATATAAATGGGTATTTGGGTTCTTCGTTTCATAATTTCGGTCTGAAGGAAATGATTACCTGGGGTAACATAGAAGACCCTGAAATTATAACTACTGAAAAGGAGGCCTAGTGGAGGTGGGCTGAGTATGTCATCCTTGGCCAAGGATCACAACACAAGGTCAGAATAGCAGTGGGTGATGCCGTGCTGATGACGAGGATGACACACAGCCCAGTGGGCTCTAGGCACTCTTATAGGCACCCTTTACGCACATATCAGTACTCAACACAGCACTGGCGGGTAGGCATTGCTACAAACCTGATTTACAAGGAAACGGTTGGCAGAAATACCTTGTCGAAAATACACAGTACATGGCAAAGCTGTGGTTTGAATCCAGGCAGTTTGGTTCAGACCTGGTGCTTAAAACTCAGCACTATGCTCCCTCTCTTGGGATCCTAGTGCTTTTCAAAGCCTGAGATTTTGTTCTCTATTTCTTTCTTTTTCTTTTTCTTTCTTTCTTTTTTTTTTTGAGATGGAGTCTCGCTCTTTCACCCGAGCTTGAGTACAGTGGTGCGATCTCGGCTCACTGCAACCTCCACCTCCCAGGTTCAAGCAATTCTCTGGCCTCAGCCTCCCAAGTAGCTGGGATTACAGGCATGCACCACCACACCCGGCTAATTTTTGTATTTTTAGTAGAGATAGGGTTTTGCCATGTTGGCCAGGCTCATCTTGAACTCCTGACTTCAGGTGATCCACTTGCCTTGGCTTCCCTGAAGTGCTAGGATTACAGGCATGAGCCATTGGGCCTGGCCTTGTTCTCTGTGTATCAACAGCACCTCTACTTCTGGGGAGACTGCCTGAAAAGGGTTTTTCACTAACTTAGTAGAAGAGAATGCCTTTCCTGCCTCTTCTTTTCTCCTAACCCTTCTCTGAAAAATTTCTTTGTGTGTAGAATCCCGGAATGACTGGAGGAAACACATGGAGATTTGATGTGAAAAGGACATTAAAAGATTTAGTGTCAATTTTTTCAACACAACACACAGCACAGAATCTGAACTTCCCAATTCATTGTCACCATTCTGAATTTTCTTTTTCAACCCAGAAGTGTTGGATTGGTCATTTGGTTTGGGTTCTATGTCAGAAACCATTTGCAGACAAATGGCAAGGCAGGGCTCAGACAGTCCTCAGAGGGGACATTTGTGAGATTTTGATTCTGCTAGAAAGCTGAGATATGCATTTGTCCGTAGGAAGCTGATGAAGCAGAGTCGTCATTGCCTTCAAAATGAGATTCATACATGGGGTTGGCTGGGCTCCTCCTTGCCTTCTTATCCTCCAACAGGTGATTTTGCAAATGTGATTCTGTCTGTAATTCCTTCCTGCTCTTCTTCCCCTAGAAAATTCTAGTATAAATTTTCTCTTTTCCCAACTCAGAGATACTTTATATTCTCATTCAAAAACAAACTGGAAGAGTAAAATACTAGGAAAAACATAAAAGTTCCTACAAACAAGAGACTACTCTGCACTGTTTGAGGCTGAGTGGAGATGTACTGTTCATCTTATGCTCACCTCTGTCATATGATTATTTTATAAAATGCACACGTTCATGTGCTTTTTTTATAGAAATCTAGTTAATTAGACAAAACACAACTTCAATTAATTTTAATATTTATTGAGCATAGCATGTACATGGCAAGGATCTGAGGGTGGCCTTGGGAAGCCCCCACCTGGGCAGTGGGGGAGAGGTGGGATTGATAACGTGGGAGAGATGAGATGCATGCAGGGGCTGGAATACAAGCCAACAGATGCTCCATGTAGCAGCAAGATGATCTTCTTACCAGAGCACAGAGGAAGCAGTAGGAGGAAGCGGTGGACACATCAGCGAAGAGTTCAGTATTTCAGCTGAATTTTGAAGGATTCCTTCACTTCTATGCTAGCGGCCATGACAGGTGCAGAGCACACGGTGGGGGAAAAAGGCCCAGGCCCACCCCCAGAGCAGACATGGAGCTGCTGAGAGGACCATGAGCTGGCCGAGGCCTGAGCTGGCAAGAGGAGACTGCTGTGGGCAGTGATCTTCGTGGCTGGAGGCACAGTTGAGCTCGGGTGTTGGCAGCAGGAGGAGCCGTCATTCGCCAACAGTCCAGTCGACACCAGTCGTCCTTGAGGGGCACTGACCCAGAGACCGGGGTCGTCAGGCCACACCCTGCAGGGGCCAGCATAGAAGGTAGCCCACACTCCCACCACTGCCAGGATGACTCCGCGGGTTTCCTCTATCCCCAGACCATCTTGGAAAGGAATAAGGAGGGGAGAAATCGTCTGTTAGCGAGTGTACTTGGAGCTTGATGAGTGTTTACCAAAATTAAATTGTCTTAAACTGGAAAAATCTGAGATAATATTGATCACTGAATTTGAGTGAAAGTAAAATTTTACTGCCACCACCCAGCAGGGAGTTCACAGGGACAATTGAATGGGTTACATAGTGTATGATTCTGTTTGTATGAAATATCTAAAGCAGGCAAATCCGCAGAGAGAGAAAGTTGATTAGCAGTTGCCAGGGGCTGGGTGAAGAAGGAGGGGAGTAACTGCTAATGGGTACAGGGCTTTTTTTTTTTTTTTTTTTTTTTTTTTTTTTTTTGTGATACAAATGTTCTAGAATTAGATAATGGTGATGGCTGCACAACTTTGCAAATATACTAAAAACCACTCAGTTGTACACTTTATAGGGCTATGGCCTGTGAATTATATCTCAGTTAAAAAATGCAAAAAGATTAGATTGGTTAAACAAAATAAGGAAGCTACAATTTTTTTCACACATTTGAGTAGCAGTATGAGTAAAGTCTCATACTGCCAGCTGATAATCATTAATAATCATTAATATTAATGATTATCATTAATCATTAATATTAATGATAATCATTAATCATTAATATTAATGATAATCATTAATAAAACATTGATTTTCCAAATATCTTAATCTGATACCATGTTGGATAATAGTCTATACCTAGCTTTACATTATTTCTACTAAAATAATAAACTTCAGACAGAACTCAACTGGTAATCAGAATTCAACTCAACTAGCACTTGAAGCAAAAAAGTACTTAGGCAACTATGGAAATACAAAGCCATGCACAAAGTGTACGAACCCAACATGAGACGACACACGTCAATCAGGTGCTTTCAGTTAAGTCAGTACTTTGTCTTTTTATTTCTTTCATGCTTTGAAGATAAGAAATGAAAAACTATATTTTCTAACTCAGAGTGCTTGTTACAAACACATACATTGTACTTCTTACTGCCATTAAAGTTTGTACTCAGTACAAATTTTTGAATTTTGAAAATTTTCTTTCTTTCCTTTCAGGTCTATTAATATTGTTATAACAGTAAACTTGTAAGTGGAAAATATATTACTGTTATTCTGTTTTAAGAGCAAGACTAAATGTGAGCCGATTCTTTTACTGTTTCTATCATTCCTGCAGTTGGCCTGGCTGGAAGCCTTGTAGTCACCACCGACTCCACCACTTCCTTCAATCCCTAAAGCCAACCAGTGTCCAAGTCTTGCTTATTTTATTTTTGTAACATCTGTCACATGTATTCCCGCTCCTGCTGCCCTGATCTGGTCGATCACTTCCCCCCACCGGGACTAGGATCACCGCTGGCTCTTGGCTTCCATCTTGCTCCTCTGGAATCCCCCAGAATCACCTTCCGAAAGCTTCCTGATGCCCAGGTCACCTCCCGCATGCTCTCCCGCCGCATTTCACTCGATTAAGCCATTGTTTCCTTCTGCACCAAAGTTTATTTTCTTTACAGAGCTATGTCATTTCCCACATTTCTTTCATTTCATAATTCTATCTTGTTTCTGTCAACTAGAGAGTTTATGATTTTAAAATCCTTTTCGGAAGAATCATCCTTTTTTTGAAGCTTCTTGAACATTTACTGCTCACTTTCCCTGTAGAGCGGGTTATCTCTGTTAGCTGCCTGAAATCCTTTCCGGAACAAGATGGCATTTGGTGTCTTGATTATTGATCTTGGTGTCCTGTAAGTTTCATGCCCAGGGCAGGAAGCTAGGGTGCATCAGAACTGCTGCTCTCTGAAGCAACTTGAGTACTTAGATAAATGTCATATATTACAAATAAAACTCCACAAGGTATTTTAATTCTTATCTCTCGATTTTTTTTCTATATTTTGCACTGGTTTCTTTTAATTCTCTTCTTTGTTTCAGCATCCTCCAAGTCTTCGTTCAAAGCCTTCTCCCTTTCCTGATGCTCTCTGTTTTAGTTAGGTATATATTTAGGCTGCCTCTTTTTCTTAGATAATTTTATAATGTAGACAAGCTCTTAAGACAATTTTATTTTGCTCTTTTTTTTTTTTTTTTTTTTTTTACAGACAGTGTCTTGCTCTGTCGTTCAGGCTGGAGGGCAGTAGTGCAATCATAGCTCACTGTAACCTCAACTCCTGGGCTCAAGCACCTCAGCCTCCTGTCAGCTGGGACTACAGACATGTGCCGCCTGCCTAATTTTTTATTTTTATTTTCTTGTAGAGACGGGGCCTCGACATGTTGCCCAGACTGGTCTCGAACTCCTAGGCTCAAAGGATCCTACTGCCTCTGCCTCCCAAAGACCTGGGATTACAGGCATGAGCCACCCGCCTCTTTGCTTTTATGAGTCGAAAACATGTGTCTCTTCTACCTTAGCATTCATCCAAGTATATATTTTATAGGAGAAAGGCCAAGGGGAAAACCAGGGTGATGTTCAACATTAATATACTGTGCTTCAGAAAAGGAATGACATAAGCTATTGTCTTGAGAAATAATCTCTAGAACCCTCTATCAAATTAATCACTGAGCATAAGGGGCTCTATTCAGAGAGGTGTTTTCATAAAGCCAAGGAGACCCTGCATACCTGGCTGGAGAGGGAGGAAGGGATTGAGGACAGAGTGGAAGTAAAGAAAGGCCTGGCCAGCTTCTGGTCCTGGAGATGGCAGGAAGATGGAGAAGGAGAGGAAGGGTGCAGAGTAAGGTTCCTTTTGACTTCCTGTCTGGAGGCTGTGCTTCAAGGTGAGTTACTCCAAGCGCAGCCTGCACCTCAGGCACGTCACAGCGAGCTGGGCAGCCGGTGTGGTCAGGCAGAAAGAGGGCTCTGGGGCTTAGCTTTCCAGGGTGCCCTCGACCTTTACAGGATAGGGATGCAGAGTTGAGAAGCGAAGGATCGACAGCGTGCACAGAGTGGCGAGGGGAGCTGACCGCACAGCAGAGCCTGGGTGCGAGTCTGGGCCAGAGGCTGGGGGAAGGGCATGGCAGATATTCTGGAGTCTGTAGCCTGCGGGAGCTGACTGGCCGAGTCAGCAGGAAGTGATAATCCTGCCCAGACCCAAAAAGATCAGATTACCAGTGACACCAGCCTCAGGTTTCAGCTTTGAAGGCCAGGAAACACCCACGGAACAGGGACACAGCCCTGGAGACCAGAAGAGGTAGAGGACGTCATGCCCAACAGCCCAGGTTTTCCCACCACCGTAAGATGTTAACTGCTCCCACTCACCGGGAACTATCTTGGGAAGGAAGCGGAGGAGGGGAGACTATTCGGAGAGACCAAGCATTTTTATCCTGATGAGTGATTTTTTCCTAATAGACTGCTGCCATCTTTGGAACGGATTACACTAAAAAGGATTAGACATTTGGTTAATTTTATCTCTCTCTATAAATTTCAGTTATATATAATATATATACACACATATGCTATATATTTATCATATATAGAAGAAATTGCATACTTTAGACTGATATGTGTGTAAATTATTTAACTTCACTACAAGATTTTTGTTATATTAAAAGAAATACATCTTAGTTGTAAAATGTTTGAAAAATAAAAGTATCCATAAATCACTGAAGATATGACCATAGTCAACATTTTTGTGAATAATTTTCACTTCTTATACCAGTGTATATGTATTTATTAAGTAGAACCTTAGGAAATTTCTGAGATTTTACTGTTTCTGACTTATAAAATTAGAGATTTCATAGAGTCAACCTAATACATCTGGTCTAGGGGCACACACACATGCACACATGTACATATAAGTGTACATCTATGTTCTAGGTACATATGTATAGTTGTAAAAATAGATATTCTTCCCTTCAAAAATGAATACTCTTTTATAACTTTTTTTTTAAATTTAGCAATGTGTTGTGAACATCTTTATACATCATTAAATATTTTTCCAGGAAGTCCTTTTTAAGTGATTACATGGTATTTCGCAGCAAAAAGTGCCACAATGTGTTTATTAGATAAATAATATCTACATACCTATTGTTAGATATTTAGATTTCTAATAATTATTTGATGTCATGAATAACATGGTAATACATAAACTTACAGCTAAATATTTGAACACATTGAGAATTTTTTTTTAGAATAAATATATAGAAATGACATTGCTAGAACAATGGATACACAGTATTTTGAAGTTTTTTTTTTTCTTTAACTTTTATTTTCAGTTAATGGGTACATGTTCAGGTTTGTTATATAGGTAAACTGAGTGTCTTGGGGGTTTGGTGTACAGATTATTTTGTCACACAGGTAATAAGCATACACCGTAGGTAGTTTCTTGTATTTTAAAGTTGATTTATCAATGTACATTCTCTTAACACCATACTGAGACAAATCTTCAATTGGCTGCCAACTTGCTGGGTGAAAAACTGTAACTGATTTTACTTTTGGTTCCTGGGATTGAATAATTATTCCTGTACTTAATAGTTCTATGTTTTCTTTATCTTTGTCTTTTTTTTTTTTTAATGATTGCTTCATGGCCTTTGTTTTGTGCTGAGCTCCATATTGAACCTGCCTATATGGGAAGCTGAGCTCACAGTCTGGCCCCTCATCATGAACTCTCAGGCAGATTTCTAGCCTCAAAACCTTCTGTTTCTTTGAAATCCATATTCGATTTGTCATTCAGTCTGCTGCTATTTTTACTGAACTATTATTTCATGGACAGTTAAGAAATGGAAGAATCTTGATGATTAGTTCATTTTCTTCATTTCACCAACAAGGATATTGACGTCAGGCCATGCTAGTAACTTTCTCAGTATCACGGGTCATACGAGGGTCTAGTGCTGGGATCTGGCTCCTGGCACCTCTCGTCGTGGGAGGGTTCCTCAGGCTAGGTCTCTGTCGGGGAGCCATCCAAATAAATGCTGGCTGGTCGTGCTTTACCCAAGTTTTCTGCTCTGTTGCTTTTCTATTTCTGGCTTCTGTGTGTGATTTGTTGTTGTTGTTGTTTTTGTTTTGTTTTTTTAGACGGAGTCTTGCTCTCTTGCCAGGCTGGAGTGCAGTGGCACCATCTCGGCTCACTGCAACCTCCGACTCCCTGGTTAAAGCAATTTTCCTGCCTCAGCCTCCCGAGTAGCTGGGATTACAGGTGCCACCACGCCCAGCTAATTTTTGTATTTTTAGTAGAGATGGGGTTTCACCATGTTGGCCAGGATGGTCTTGATCTCTTGACCTCGTGATCTGCCCGCCTTGGCCTCCCAAAGTGCTGGGATTATAGGCGTGAGCCACCGCGCCTGGCCCTAACTGTGTTTTTATGTCACTTCCTTCTTAAAAACTGATGAGCTTACTGTGAACAATTCTAATATCTGTTTTATATAATATCTGCTTTAGAAATCTCTCATTGATTTTAAACACATTTGTAAATGCCACATTCTGCCTGTCTTCATCAAACATCTAGCTGAGAAAACTTGGCAATGCAGCCAAGAGGACCTAACACATGTATTCACATGCTTGATGCTAGTGAGAATCAGCTTAAAGGGGACTTCTGAAGGCCAAGAAGTCCAGGGAACTAGCCTTTCAGAGCCAACCACGTGCTGGACTGTTTGTATATTTTATCTTATTTACTCCTCAGATAAATATTATGTGATATTCTTTTATTACATCATTTTACAAGCTGACCAAAGTCACCAGTACAGGCCCACTTCCTTAGGAACCTAATTGAGTCTGAGTTTGGAAAATATGCTTTTCATACCATTTACAGGAGCCGTGTTGGCAAAGCAAGGCGTTCACTCTCTGATCCTTTTTCTTTTTGTAAACTCTGACTGCCAGAACAATCTTCAAATAACATGTCATTATCAGCAGCCAGAAAGGAAGCTTGGACCCTTTCGAATTTGAAGTTTGCACAGCAGTCCTTGTTATTGCTTTCAATCTTTTCTCACTGGGAAAAAATGGCTCCCGAAGTAAGAATGTTCTTCGTGACCCCATTTAAACAATTGGTCATCTCGTCTATGCATCACCAGTGTTGAGAACTGTGCTGTGGTTTTTAATACAGCTGTCTAGCAATTTATCTTTGATAGTGAAAGAAATACCATGGCCATTAATCCAAGAGCAGATGTCTGCTAAGCTTTTTGTCATATCATCTGACAGCTGACCAAAGCCATAAGTGTGTGTGTGGAAGGATGTCGGGTGGGTGGGAGGCCTAGACAGTACTCAGCTCTCAGAGTTCATAAACATTTTGAGATTTCTCCATTAGCAGAGAGAAGGAGAGAAAGAGTGAGGGAGAGAGAGGGAAAATAATATTTTAGAGACCTCATTTTAAATACTTGGAACAAATAGTATCAGTGTTTTTCCTAGGGAAGAGGCCAAAGATAGACTTACTACTTTCAACTCATTTCTGTCTGCCAGCCACCAAATTTCTTTGCTGAAGGGTTAGGGTGGAAAATGCCGGTAATTCTAAGGAGAAGCCTGTGCTATCAGTAACTCTGACAAGCTAACAACTGGTTAGTTTGTATAGGAGCAGCCTCTGAGGGGGACATTCTTATTGAAAAAGTGAGCAAGTCTCATGCTCCCAGTTTGGTCTGTGGTACCTATCAGGTTCAGAATATCTATCTTGATGCCTGTGTGTGACTTCTTTTCTTTTAAATGAAACAGACTGTATTGAGTCACCAAGATGAGCCCAGAGGAATTATCAAAGTCATATCTTGCTGTGTCAACAGCTTTGTGTCGCAGCCCCCAGAGGGCTTTAGTTGAGATGTTGGTGGCATTCAGTCAGGAATTGTCAAGTCTGAGCACTTTGAATGCCAAGCTTGAGCGGAATTTTGGTCTTGATATCCTGTTCCTTGTATCAAAGCTCATCTGTTAAGAAAAAAAGTGGCACTGGTTCAAATATGGGCTAATGTCACTGACGAGGGGCAGAAAAAAGTGTTACTGGTTGGCATTGCATTATAGACCTAATAAGATTAATATTTATAATCTGACAATCTAATTTTCAGACCCATTTCACTTGGTTTGATTAGGAATTGTCGAGGAATCATTAGAAAAGGTACACCAGTTCCTTGCATTTTGTCCAAGGAGATTTTTCTGGGATGAGTATTATCTATAAGTTCTTGTGCTTATGTTTCATCATGGCCTTAACTATACTTGCACTCTGGTGAAGAACACTGATATCTTGTTATTATCTAATTAATAACTTCCGATATTATTAATATTTTTTTCTTTTTAAAGACAGGATCTTGCTACGTTGCCCAGGTTGGTCTCAAACTCGTCAGTCCAAGAGATCCTTCCACCTCAGCCTTTGGAGTAGCTGGGACTACAGGCACCACCACCACACTTGGTTTCATTTTCCTTTAAAATTTTAACATACAACATATATGAGTATTTACTTACTGAGTGGCAAACACTGTTGATTGAATGTTTCAATGTCTCCTCTGTCCCTTGTGAAAGGAAAATTAGCAGGCTGCTGACAGTTCCTTTGAAGCCTCAGTGTGCATTTGAGATGGCTTCTTAAAGCCAATGATTGAGAACGTATGATGAAACAAGGTAGATCAAATAGTCTGGTCTTGTGGAACCAGGAGCCAGCTAGAGAGCTCGAGAGAGTCTGATTGCCTGAGGCATCCTCTGAGAGCTCTAGATATCCATTTTTTGTTTCTTTTTTGCCTCTTCAGCTCACTTTCCAAGTTATGCAATTATAACTTGGAAACGTGCTGTGCCTTTCATTGAGGGTGTTGTCCCCATGGAAGCAGCCCTTGCAAGGCTATGGACCAAATGTTTGTGTCTCCTCCAATTCATGTGTTAAATCCTGGTCCCCACAGTGCTGCTATCAGGACGTGGGGTCTTTGGGAGGTGATTGTGTTATGAGAGCAAGCCTTCATGAATGGGATTAGTGCCCTTATGAAAGAGGTTCCAGAGAGTTCCCTTCTCTTTCTACCATGTGAGAACACAGAAAAAGAAGGCTCTTTTCTTTCTATTCTTTTTTTTTAATTTTTTTTATTTTATGAGACAGGGTCTTGCTCAGCGTCACCCAGGCTGGAATGCAGTGGCATGATCATAGCTCACTGCACCCTCGACCTCCTGGGCTCAAGCGATTCTCCTGCCTCAGCCTCCTGAGTAGCTGGAACTACAGGTATGTGTCATCATGCCTGGCTGATTTTTTTTTAATTTTTTGTTTTTAGTGGAGACAGGGTCTCACTGTTTTGCCTAGGCTGCTTTTGAACTCCTGAGCTCAAGTGATCCTCCTGCCTTGGCCTCCCAAAGTGCTTGGATTACAGATGTGAGCCACCACACGCAGCCAAGAAGAAGGCTTTCTCTGAGGAAGTGGGTTCTCACCAGGCATCAAATCTGCTCATGCCTTGATCTTGGACTTCACAGCCTCCAGAATTGTGAGAAATAAATGTCTGCTGTTTATAAGCCACCTGCAGACATGAGAGGCAGTAGGGAAAGTTAAGATCAGAGTTAGGGATTCCTCACCTTGTAGAGGGCTATTGCTATCCCTCTGACTCAGATAGAGCTTCTGCGGCAGGGTAGATTAATGGTAGATTCCTAGTCTATCCAAGTGTGTGCATAATGAACAATGAGTGAGAAGAGATTGCTAAATATTTACGCCCTGGGAGCATATAATTTTTTCCTGCATTACTGCATGTACCACTGGCTGTTTTGGCTAGGGTGCTCTCTGTGTGTCTGTGTGTGTGTAGGGAAGGGGTGTCTTTGTGAAGTTATAAGCTGAACTACTCAACACTTATCACCTATTATATCTTGTTTTTATGCAATCCCAAATTGAGGATGGAGTTGGGGGAAGGGGGGATTTCAGTTGTCACCCTCTGAAACAAGATAGATCCTCTGCATTGATCATCCACTAGGAACCAGGGAGCAGAGAAGTGGGTGGAAGCGAGTGTCACTGAGAGAAGGCCCATACTAGTCTGCGTGGGCTGCCATAAACAGGTACCAGAGACTGGGGGGCTCAAACAATGGACATTTATTTTCTTCCTGTTCTGGAGGCTAGGAGTTGGAGTTCAAGGTATCGCGGGGTTGGTGTATGGGAAGCCTCTCTCCTTAGGTATAGATGGCTGCTTTCTTTGTGTCTTCACATGGTCCCTCTGTGTCCTAATCACTTTTTTTTTTTTTTTTTTTTTTGAGACGGAGTCTCGCTCTGTCGTCAGTGGCGCAATCTTGGCTCACTGTAAGCTCCATCTGCTGGGTTCAAGAGATTCTCCTGCCTCAGCCTCCTGAATACCTGGGACTACAGGCACCTGCCACCATGCCCAGCTAATTTTTGTATTTTTAGTAGAGACGGGGTTTCACCACGTTAGCAGGGATGGTCTTGATCTCCTGACCTCATGATCTGCCCTCCTCAGCCTCCCAAAGTGCTGGGATTACAGGCATGAGCCACTGCGCCCAGCCCAATCACTTCTTTTCATAAGGATTCCAGTTATATTAGATTAGGGCCCACTCAGATGACCTCATTTTAGCTTAATTACCTCTTTAAATACCCTATTCCAAATACATTCTGAGGTTCTGGGGTTTAGAACTCAATGTATGAACTTAAGGGGATGGGGACACAATTCAGCCCCTAACAAGGACTGACCCCTGGTTTTGTGTTTAAACACATGGTTACTATTAGTATGGACTAGAGATGAGAATATCCCCATCTTTTCTTCACTAGGGACATGGGCATCACTCACATTGCAGACGGTGTGGGTGATTAGAGGGCACAATGGGATTCCCTGAGCAAAGCCTGATGGCGCAGCCTCACCGAGGCTCCCACTCTGAGCCCAGGCTGGCCTTGTCATTGGTGCCCTGCAGTCTGCATGCCTTCTGGAAAGCAATGGAATCTTTCTACCGTACCCACGTGGCCTGCGACAGCTCACTAATAACTGAGCTTGCTTTGCTTCACACACCTGGCTTTTGCTGATGACATCATCGCCTCTGAGATCATCCGGGAGGGAACGGCCTCCCTGCTCTGGGCTGATTTGAGCCTCAGTAGAGATGTTTTTACAATGACCGCTTTGCCCAGAGACATTCTACAGAGATCCTTGTTTATGTCTAGGCACTCGTCTACCTTGTACTTCAGTCCACCTCAGGGATTGTTTGACTCCTTCCTAGGTGCATTCCGGCTTTACCTCCAGAGTTTGGGAGGAGAAACTGCCTTCTACAAAGGGCCTGGATCTGACAGTCATAGGGCAGAAGATGAGACCATTAGGACTGTGGCTCTCAGCTTTTTAATTCTGGATTAAAAAAAAAAATCCTTTACAATGATTTGCAAGATGATTCTCCTAAGTAGTATGAGTTACCCTAGGGCAGGGCTTCTGACCTCAACACTATAGGCAATTTGGGCTGGATAATTCTTACTTGTGAAGGCTGACCTGTGTATTGTGGGTCCAGCAGTGTCTCTGGTCTCTATGCACTAGATACCAGTAGCACCCCCGAGAAGTGCTCGTATATTGCCAAATGTCCCCTGGAGGAGTGACAAAGTCACCCACAGGGAAGAAGCCCTGTGCTAGTACATTATAAAAATATGTTCAATCTAACTTTTTTGAACTATATCTAATTTCAAAGTAAATGATCTGTTCTGTCAATTTTGATTCCAAAAATTGAAACAAACCTCCAGGATGGTTTGGATGTTACATCCAACTGCAATCCACACATTCATTTCTCAGTTTAATCTCTCTCTTCCTTTAGCCATCCCTTCGCTGTACAGGTGCTTTTAAAGCCTGTGATGGCCTATAGTAGGAAGATTATAAGTATTATTTTCTTTTCTGTCTTCATTTCACCTTTCCTTCCTCTACCAATTCCTCAGATTACAATAGATTTTCTAACCTGGTGGTAATTTTGTAATTCTTGCTTTGAGGTTTTGAGTTCATTGTATTTTCATGAATCCTGAGGATTGACTTAGTCTTTTTCTCCTTTTTTTAATAGACCTCGCTAATGTCAAATTGACTTGAAAACATGATTTATTCACTTTATTTCAGAGTCCTGCTCAAAGGTAAGTGCAGATTATAAAACAGTATGTTCAGGCCAGGCGCAGTGGCTCATGCCTATAATCCCAGCACTTTGGGAGGCCGAGGTGGGTGGATCACCTGAGGTCAGGAGTTGAAGAGCAGCCTGGCCAACATGGAGAAACCCTGTCTCTACTAACAATACAGAAATTAGCTGGGCGCAGTGGCTTGTACCTGTAATCCCAGCTACTTGGGAGGCTGAGGCAGGAGAATCGCTTGAACCCTGGAGTCGGAGGTTGCAGTGAGCCGAAATCGCACCACTGCACTCCAGCCTGGGAGACAGAGCAAGACTCTGTCTAAAAAAAAAAAAAAAAAAAAAAGAAAAACCCAGTATGTTCAGTGTGATCCCATTTTTACCTACACTGCCTACTGCCCCCAACAAATCCACATGTGTAGAGAAACACTCAGGAGGATATGTTCCACACTCAAATCCATACCCTACATGGAACTCTTAGTGAACCTGTTTCTTCTTTTTGTTCCTTTATAGCTTTCTAATTTTTCCTACAATAAGCATCTATTGCTTGTGGAATTGAAAAAGAAAAAAAATGCTTGAAAAAGTTATTCTCAAGCTCCCTGTGAAATCAGTGCAAGATTCAGCATGCACCCCCTGGTGTTGTTAATGGTAACAAGAGTTGTATTGGAAATGGTACTTATTTTTGGAAGACACAGGGACAACTGAGTCACCCATAGTATTTTAGGGAAAAGAATGAAACAAGAAACCCCAAATGAACAGGTGAAGATTTACTAGGCAGATTTCTGTCTTGTACTGAACGTTTTTTGGGTCAAGATTATATGCATGTGCATGAGCTCAGATGGAACTGTCCTGACCTGCGGAGGGGCCGAATTTAGCAGTGAGCTCAGGCTCAGGTCACTTAGAGTCATCCAGCAGAAAATGGCTGGTGTATCTTGGGGCTTTGTATGCTTAAGAGCTGTCCGGTAAGCACACAGCATTCCTAGAGCACACTGGGCTCGCCTGTCTCCCAGTGATTCAACTCACAAGACAGGCTTGTGCTCAGTCAAAACAAGTCAGTCATTGAAAGTATATTCTCACTGGTTAATGTCCTTTTAGAAACCAAACTCAGCTTTCTTCAGGGAAACAATTTGTGCTGATGGGTACACCTCTTTCTCTTCATCCTGTGCACGTAAGATGCTGCTATGAGGGGGTGTCTGTTCGTGTCAGCCCTGCTTGTGAGAATGGTGGAGAGGGAAGGAGGTGGATGCGTGCAGCTGTTCAACCCTGAGTGCACAGCTTCATCCGCAATGTGTTTAGTACCAAGCTTGCATGGTTTAGAAGAAAGATGACAGGCTTGGGAGATAGACGCGTGAGATTCTCAATCCGATTTCAATCAAGTATTATGTATAATACCTTACATGTCTGGATAAGTTATTTAACCTCCCAGAGCCTCAGCTCCCTCGTCTCTAAAATGGGCATGAAGCAGACTTCCTGTTAGATTTCTTGTGAGCATAAAGATAAGGAATGCATGTGAGGAACAGCCTGGTGTACAGCAGTTGTTCGCTATTTCTTTCCCTCGGGTCAGTTTCCAGTTTCTAGTTTCCAGGTTTGTTGCTAACAATTGGCACAGGCCAAGCATTCATGAACTTTTCCTCTAAAGGGTCAGAGAGTAAATGCTTTAGGTTTTGTGGGCTAGGAGGCAAAATTAAGGATATTATGTATATTCTTACATAATAAAGAGAAAACACATTTCCACCAATTGTTACTGATTTAGGAATATATTAATACAAATAGAGCACAATTTTTTTTCTAACACAGATCTACTAATGAAAAGAAAGGAACCCTTTTCTGGGGAGATAGCGTTTTACTTAACTGAGGTTCAAAGTTAGGGTTCTCTCTCATATAGGGGATTGCCAGTGTTTGTCTCTACAAACCATTCTTAATTTTCAGGCCATGCAAGGGCAGGCCGTGAGCTGAATTTTGTCCACAGGCCAGTTTGGAAATCTCTGCTATGGATTGCTTATTAATAGCACCAATCTCTGCTTGTATTCTAACTGTAATCATTAATTGGTGAGTAAATAATCTGAAATCGTAGATGATGAATGAACTGTTAGAGAGCTACCATCTGCAGAGGGGGATGAAATAATTAATTAAATAAACAGGCACTGGAAGCTGACAGGATACTTAGTCTTATTTGATCAAATAATTCTTTTTTTTTTTTTTTTTTGAGACAGGGTCTCTCTCTGTTGCCCAGGCTGGAGTGCAATGGCGTGATCTCAGCTCACTGCAACCTCTGCCTCCTGGGTTCAAGCAATTCTCCTGCTTCAGCCTCCTGAGTATCTGGCATTACAGGCGCGCGCCACCATGCCCAGCTAATTTTTGTATTTTTAGTAGAGACCGGGTTTCACCATATTAGTTAGGCTGGTCTCGAACTCCCCACCTCAGGTGATCTGCCCGCCTCGGTCTCCCAAAGTGCTGGGATTACAGGCATAAGCCACCGCCCCCAGCCGTGATCAGATAATTCTTTAAATAATATCTTTCTTTGTGGCTAAAATCTGGAAAACAGCAAGAAGAAATGATCAGGCCACACAAACCAACCACCTACGATGAGAGATCAGGCAGTGGATGATTATGAAAAGTTACTCAAATAGGTTATTTCTGCATCGAATCAAGTAAGAAAAGGACTTGCTTGTCTTTAGTGATGATGCAGCTAAAGGAGGGATGAAATATCAGAGGGTCCCTTCCTTCTGCCGTTCCACCCACCTGGATGGACAGGTCAGATGGATCTAGTTATATGACCCTTAAACTCTCAGATGAAAACAAGACCAAAAGACTATTATGGGGCATATTCCTCACTCAAAGGGATCACATTTTAGCAGAATGCTAATATAGAGTGGGAATTATCCTATGGCATAGAAGGCACCAGAGTGGGTGTTAAGGGGAAGCGACGTGACAAGACATCTTTGATAACTGAGTTGGCAAGAGAGGAATGTCCATATTTCTGAATATTTAAGAGATAGATATGGAAAAGGGTCAAAACACATAGAACAAGAAGGGACTAAGGTATATGAGAAAAGATCCAAGCAGGCAAGCTGGCTCTTTCCCATTTGTGTGGCAGAAAGCGGGGACCCCACCGCCACCCATCATTTGAAATTCACTGAAAGCCTGTGGACATTTGCAGAAACTGCCGAGCCAATGGTGCTGAAGCTGCTTAGGGCAAAGATTTTAAAATTTAAGAGTGTTGAACTGGGAAAGTGCTTACAACTCCTTGTAACTAACCCCTCCTTGGAAAACTAGCTGTTTTGAGGCAGAAATATTTTACAATGTATTGTTTTAGCTGAAGGGCAATTTTTAGCCAGAGAACGTGTAGCAAATGAGCTTTGGTGGTGGGTTTAAAAATATTTCTTCTCTGAGCTGATGCTGACACATCTTTTCTCCATTTTTGTGTTAAAAGAACACACAACAAAATGCATTTTCTCTTAGTTTAACAAGTTGGAATAAAATACACAATTTATATAAGGATAAATGTCAAGAAGAAAAACCGAAGTATACTTCCAAGCAAAATTTATTAGATGTCTATTCAAGAAAAACACAATGACCTTTGCTTGTAAGAATTCAAAGTCAATTACCTGGAAGCCAGGTATGAATTTTTTTTCTTTTAAAATCGGATACAGAGAGTAGAAACAGTAATTTTTCTTAAATATGACAGGCAACAGATATTGAAGTCTTTTCTCATAAATGGCATCAAAGATAATTATTCATTTATCAGCAAAGCTGCATGCAGTTGACTTAATTTCAAACCTGAAGCCTTTAAAATATGAAGCTGGTTGTGAACTTGACAGAAATCAAGGTAGGCTACTCAGAGATGTTTCTTTACCTTCTTCCTAATGAAATTCCCTTGTCATCAGTCAGTAGATATGTACATTTCATTTGGCTTCTATGATCTTTCTTTTAACTTCATAGAGTTTTGCATAAATGCTATCTGACAGAATCACACTATCTAGGGGTGCTTGTGATCTGTGAGAGAAGGAGAGGCTAGTCTGCTGAAAGTGTTGTCGCAGGATAAAGACCAAATTAGGAAACTCCCCTGTTTTCTCAACAACTAAATAGTCTGTACAAAAAAAGAGCAAACATATGTACAAAATTCTAGAGGCTACGTACATTGTGAAAAGATCAGTCACTGTCCACGAAAGAAATGCCATAAAAAGTTTTATCTATAAGGTGCTCAAGATCCAAAGATGAATAGTTCTTATGCAAAGTCATAAGAAATACAAAGCTAGTTCTCAGAGTATGTGTAATTCAGGCACTGTGAACTATATTAAACCTTCCAGGTCCCAATATCATTTTTTAAATTTCTGCTTCAGGGCAGAAAATAAAACCTGAATGGTTTAACATTGCTTCTAAAAAGTGCCTAATTTATTCCTAGGAAATATTTTACACACACCAGGAAAATCAGGCTCAACATATTCCTGTCCTCAAATGTAGCCAGGATTCTGAGTTCCATAGAAGAAAAATAGTTATTATAGTAAAAATAATTGTATTAATCATAATCCTTGCTAAAACCAACTTTAATACTTGTGATGATTCTGTACTCTATTTCTATAAAATAATGTGTGAGATTCTATTACATTTCCATAAAATGTACAACATATCATATGGATTATATGTTGTCATACAATCTCAAATGTGTATGGGTACACACAGTGAAATCTTACCTACTAGTATTGCTTACAGATACTTTCAAGTGTCTGTTAGAATAATTCTTTGCACCTCTCACTAACACTGCTTTTACTTACATTTTTTTCAGATAAATAAAACACTAAGAGCTCATTGTTCATGATGCTGATCATTACATTTTAATATAAAATAGCGATGCAACTTTACAACACAATAGTTTTCCCCTGTAGCCTAGCTCAGCCTCTTGTATTGTCATGATTATTACCCAAGGCTCTTATTCACTTACTGTTTGCACTTCTAAAAAGTGCAAACAAATTGCAGAAAAAGACTCCTATTTGAAAACTCACATTCAATCAGCAAAATCACACCCATCCAAATTAACTTGCCTCCTCTTGCTTTAAAGGTTGTAATCACTGTGCATATTACAACATGTGCAGGCAAACAATAGCTAAAGTACAGTTACAGTTGTCATATTGTGTAAACCAAGACACTAGGCAAACTTGTGAAAAGAATATACACTGTCAAGCTAAGAATATGAAAACGCAAACCACAGCATTCCCCAATAAACAATTTTCTGGTCGTCTTGGGGGAGAACATCGCCTGGGGGGAGATGTTGTAATGGAGCCAAGAGGCTGGACAGCCTCCTAGAGATATATATATATATTTTTTTGCCTCAAATATTTGACCATTTTTAAATATCATGATTTTCTTTCTGATCCCACATTTTGACGTGTCAAAGCTTAGAGCAGGAAGTAGGAATCCACACTTTCACGGAGGGGGGCCAGCCTGCCATGTCGCCCCCAGGCTCACAGCAGCGGCGGTTACTCTGCTGGTGGTTTGGTGGCAGGTGGAGATGGTGACATTGGAAACCGTAAGGCATGACAACGGGAGGCCCGCGGGGTGTTTCAGGCGCGTTGACGCAGGTGCGTGGCTGGCAGGCGGCCTCTACAGAAGGAGGGAGAGCAATTCACAGCCTCTTGACGTAGTTTCCGGGGAAAGTACCAAAGAATTTGGTTCTTCTTGAGGTCCCTGAAAATAGAAGCGAGTCATGAAAGGGGGTAACAACGATATCAGTTCATACGCGTGGGCTTGGATACTTCCCATTTACAAGGCCTCGGAAGACAGCAAGCCCCGAGGGGTTTGGAAAAGAAGGCAGGCAACTCACATGAAGCCCGTAGGCAGAACAGAAATGCTGAGCCTCCCAAGCTAAAGGGAAAGTCAGCCCTGCTGAGGAAGGGGGCGGAGGAGCCCAGCCATCGAGGCTGCCACACCAGAGTGGGGGGTGAGGGATCAAGGTGAGGCTGACAGGTGACAGGGTGAGTGGAAAATCCTAAGAGCAAAGCTTCTCAGGGACCAGCAACCCGCACAACACAGGTGGGACATGAAGACATCATCTGTGGCAGGCTGTCGCTGTCCAAACAGTTTTGTCATCTTATAGAAGATCACCGTCAGTGCCACATCGTTTATTTAAAAACAGCACTGCCAGAGTCCTTCGTCAAGTATACAATTTTTCAACAATTTACAAATCATTAATGAGAAAAGGATTAAGCACTATTTGTGTGTGGGAGTTCTATCACTGGCATGATTTTTAACACGGTGTGTGTTTAACCACATGCACAAATGGCTATCATCATTATGGTCGCCTCTGGTTTCAAATAACGTAATTCCTTGGACACTTCTTGTAAAAGTTGGTGCACTAAATTGCTAAATTCTTCTTTAGGCAGCCCAGATGCAGCGGATGAGGGTCTCTAAAGCTTCATCTCTCTCCTATATCCTGGCACTTACTGCCTTGGTTTGATGGCTGTTTTTCTTTTTCCTTGGCTAGGCAAACCATTTTATGTTTCTCCTTCCTCCTCCCTCCTCCTCCCTCCTCCTCCTCCTCCTCCTCGTTTTTGAGATGGAGTTTTGCTCTTGTCGCCCAGGCTGGAGTGCAGTGGCATGATCTCGGCTCACTGCAACCTCTGCCTCTTGGGTTCAAGCAATTCTCCTGCCTCAGCCTCCCGAGTGGCTGGGATTACAGGCACCTGCCACCAAGCCCAGCTCATTTTTGTATTTTTGGTAGATACGGGGTTTCACAGTGTTGGCCAGGCTGGCCTCGAACTCCTGGCCTCAGGTAATCCACGCGCCTTGGCCTCCCAAAGTGCTGGAATTACAGGCATGAGCCACCGCACCCGGCCTTTTTTTCTTCTTTTAATGGAAATAAAATCAGAGGCTTGTGGCTGCACCATGGCCTCAATTCTTTGATGATTTTGGATGTCTAGAGTGAGCCCTCCTCTCCTCTCACCTCTCTTCCATTCTCTGCCCCGCCGCCTGTGTTTCCTTTTCATCTCTTTCTGTGGCCAGTGTAAAATACTTTTGTCTACAAATGTTTTCTCAGAAGACCTCTTGTCTTTTTTTCAGGATGGTAAAAATGAAGTTGCCTTTTAAGTGGGAAGAATGGAACTTCTCTCCGCTTCCACCACAAACTAAAGTTCAGGTGAGTCACTGAATGTTCGGGCATCTACGTCAGACCTAGGAAATGGGAGAGTAGTTGTTCACTTAATCTCACTCCCTCTCAAATTAGATTCTCACTGTGGACAACTAACATTTTCCACAGCACAGAGCGTTGACATTTCTCTTCTGAGGACCATTCGTTGTTGTTGTTCTTAGATCTGTCTTTCCTGGTTTCTGCTATTTAAAGAAATTTTCTTCTCTCGGTTGAGTTGGAAATAAAGCTCGCAGAAAATCACACGTAGCTGAAGCAGTGAATACTAAACGATATTAAAAATGCAATAGCCTTGGGATTATATTGTGCATATGAATGTGTGAAAGATCAAAGGCATTAGGAATTCAAAGGAAGCTTGGCTATCACAGCAAACCATGCGAGTGAGCAAAGTCAAGCAAATTACAAAATAGCCGAAGGTGCCTGAAGAAGAAGTGCACGTACCCACAAACCAGCCGTCATCACACTTTTCCATCACATCAATGACATCACTTTCTCTGAGCTCCAGCTCGTCTTCGTTCCTAGGAGTATAGTTATACAGAGCCTGAAACCTTAAACAGGACAAGGGAATGTGTTTAAAAACATCTTGACACCTTCACAAAATATAGAAGATAGAACAATATTCATTCTTCCTTTAACATTCCTATTCTTAACAACATTCTATTGGATGGTACGAGCCTGGTAAGCAGGTAAATAGCAATCTTTAGATCTTCACAGGCATTAGAACACTCTAACCACATTTTGAAACTCACAAGGAATATCCATGAAAATTGTAACATTCATAAATTGGATTAAAATATGTCAACATTTATAAGTCAGACCCGCATTTCAATTGTCCAGCCATCTAATGTCTATCATTTAGACATTAAATAATAGTACAAAATATAAAATAAGTGATATTTGTATTATTTAACTGCTTAAAAACAAGAAGAAATTACAATTTTAGCTAGCCATAATCAGAAGCAAATAATGGGGGTTTGAGAATTGAATTTTCAAAGGTTCTAAATGGAGATAGACAAAATGTCTCAGACATGTCTTTTAAATCACTCTATGTGAGTACTATACAAAGGAAATATTTTTTTTTTTTTTTTTTTTTTTTTTTTTTTACCCAGAGGAATTCTTTAGATCAGTTTAATGTTATAGTTTGGATCAGTGTTTTCTGAGGATGCAGAATTGGAAAATTTGATGTAATTACCCTATGAAGTTGAGTAGATGTATTCTATGTGCAGTTATTACTGAGTCCATTTCAAGCAGATTATGGACATAAGCCTCTTTTTAAAATGAGTCCCAGAAAAATTGTATTTGATTTTAAAACTCTCTCTTGAAATAATTTTATAAAAAAAAATTATTGATAGAATGCTACCACTTTCTTTTCCCTGCCTGAATTCTTTGACAGCATATACTATGGTGAAATTGATCAATAATGAATTCAGACACTGAATTTATGGTAAGAAAATACCATACATTATAATAAATAGTAACATGGGCTGGTGTTTTTGGAAAATGAAGGCAGAAATTACTGTAGCTGAGAAGGTCAAGAAGAATTTGATAGGCAGTTAACCTGAAAACCTCTTCGTAACAGTGCTAAATTACCAGTACTGTGAGGGCGATTTTTAAAAATCAGGAATTTGTTTCTGCTGCTTTCTGTAACAGTCGTGTCATTCTGCTAATGTGAGAAAATAATAACCACACTCTAGGGCATTTTAGATTTTTTCATGCCAACTTTAAAAAGTTAATAATCTTGACTACTGCTCCGGAATAAGAATGATTTTAATTACTTTATGAGTCAGAAAATAATATTTTGGTAGAACGAAACTATTCTATCATTTAAACTCAAATCTTATGTCATTAATAAGCAACAGTGACCCACTGGCTTCCCCCCATTCATCCAGCATTTGGACTGGGGGAGCTGGATAGAGTTGGCTTCAGAGAATGCCTAACACCATCCCCTAGAAAATATTGTTTTCCCTGGCCTGGCACCAAAGCCTGAAATTTCAACATTAGAGGCTTCTTCCCCTGTTAAAACTTCATCCCTCCAGTAGACCTTATAGCCACTTATATTCTTTTGAGTATGGGCTTCTGAGGCCTTTTCTTGAGGGAGGGGTTTGTCATTATGGGGAAGGGCAGAGAAAGGCAGCTAGCATCCCAGAGTAGTGGCCAAAACGACGGGCAGGTGTGGAATATACAAACGTCACCTGATTTGGATGTTTGCATGTGGCCAGCTTTGCTAGGGGCAGTCCATTTATTTTGCTGCTTGTGTAAATAATTTGATTTGGAGGCTGCTCAGGTGAAGGAGTGGTATCTTTTGTGTATCTGTGGGGAAAGTTCACGGTCCCTTTTCCAATTTCACATTTGAGAGAGATGGTGGTTCCTGGGCTGCTGTTTTGATGGATACGCATAGCACTTCTCACTTTGGGAAAACTGATTCTTTTATTGAGCTTCTCAGGCTTGAACCCTGCCCAGGCTCATCTCCACCCACTCATGGAGACCGGTTACCTAAGGCTGCAAACCTCAGCTGCTGGAAAGAATCTCAAGGTCTCAGAGCTAACGCAACAAAATTGGCACAGACTCCTGCTTCATTTTTGTTTGATGAAAGCCAGCATGTTTGTCCAAATTTATTAACCATTCTGGTTTAATTGGACCACAGAAACAAAAACAAAACAAAAGAAAACCCACGGAGTTTTATGGAAACATAAACACACCTTCAGGAAATCCTCCTGCCTTTACTGGCTTTCAAAGTCAGTGTTGCACAACGGGAAATGAAGACAAATCCAATGTTAAAAAATGCTGTTCTGAAAGATGTGTTGGTGAGGTGAATGATGGTGGTGGGGTAAGGATGCCTCAAAAAGAAAGGTGTCTTTTAAACAGGAAATGCTGAGCCAGACTGGAAGCCCTCTCTATAACTTGTAACTTTTTCTAGAACATATTTCACTAAAACTCTGAACTGTAGTGACATAACATTATGTTCCTACTTTGGCTCAAAACTTATTTTTAAATGAAAGCAACTAAGCAACACCCTAAAATCCCACTAATTCAGGCTATAATCAAATATAAATTTCATAAACAATGTTTTCCAATATACAAATCAGGACTTTGAAAATGTAACATATCTTTCATTCATAAACACTTTGAAAGCTGTTTAATATAACATGTTGGTAATGCAATAAACCTAAACAGCCCTGGAATGTATTTTTTATAATGTGATCTTATCATCGTTTGGGTAAATAAGAGAACAAACAAAAACTTTAGAATTATAAGTCGTATTTAGTGTTTTCCAGTTAAGCAATTTGTTTGTTTGTTTGTTTGTTTGTTTGAGACAGGGTCTTGCTCTGCTGCCCAGGCTGGAGTGCAGGGCCATCATCATGGCTTATTGTAGCCTTGATCTCCCTGACTCAAGTGATGTTCCCACCTCGGCCTACCGAGCAGCTGGGACTACAGGCGCATGCCATCACACCTGACCAATTGTTTATTTTTATTTTTGTAGAGATGGTGTTTTGCTATGTTGTCCAGGCTGGTCTTGAACTCCTGGGCTTTGGCCTTCCAAAGTGCTGGGATTACAGGCATAGTGACTGCACCTAATCTTCAGTGAGATTTTAAATGATTATCACTGCTAACCTGTTCTTTCCAGAATACAGACTTTCCCGCAACAAGAACACCTTTCTGGCTGTACTCTGTGAGAGCCAGTCTCATCCAGAGATGCTTTTTGCTAAGTTTCAGGTCTGTGAGGAGCAAGGAAGGACTTGATGGTGATAAAGGCACCAGGTCACATGCCAGGACCTGCCTCAAGGAGGAGGCTATTGTTAGCCTGTTCTGCTCCAGGTGAGCGGTGAGCAGAGTGTGGGCAGTGGGTCAGGATCCCCGGTGTGTGCTCAGATATGGGGGACGAGGGGTTAGGTCCATGAATGAGCCTTCTCAGGGGTCTCACTCTCGACTCACAGTGTGAGCAGAGGCCAACAGGAAGGTGATAACTCCTGAACGTCTCTCAGGGAAAAAATGGGCCCGAAAAAGAAACACACAGAGAGAATCTTCAAGACGACGTGTGACACCTTCAGGCTGATTTAACTCATGTATCAGAAAGGAGAAGGAATTTGAAAGGAAAGTTTGAAAAGGCGTTTTCCTGGTGCTGTGGAAGTAATAGCATGTAACTGAGTAACACTGAGTGTTTGAATCCTGCCATTTTCAAATGACCCTTCTAAGCATGTAACTTTGGAATGATGGAATGATCACTTTAGGTCTTTTTTACACTGAGGTCCACTTTCACAGTCTCCCAGTGGCTGTAAAAGTAAGGTTAGAACATGTTCTGTATGTCTTTGAAGCTCACAGTTACTCGTTACACAGCCAGCAGAGCAGAGAGGGAGACAGAGTTATCCATCTTAGGAATCACTGAAGCATTGGAAAGTTTTCCTAGTGTGTCAATTAAAATCTTCTCAGAGAACTATGGGTTCTTTTAACAATTAGTTTCTGGTCACTGTCACAAAAGATGGAGAGACTATTACAATTTCTCGTAATTTAGGAGGCCTCATGTTAGTTTGATCTTTCACGTGCAAAGCCATACATCTTACATTTTGGTACAGTTGTCCATTTTGTGGGTCAAGGTTAGTCTCGAATTTAGAAGATAAGAAGAATACTTACGGTTCCCCCCCACCTTGAATATTTTCATGAGTAAACACAGGACGCTGTGGCTGAAATGAAATGATTTTCAATGTAATCAATGTTTAAACTGGTACTAACTAAAAGATAATTTGGATAATGGCATGGTACTTTTCTTGACATTTAATATTTCCTGTTGTAAAAAACCAAGAGGAAGAAAAAAACCAAATAAAGGGCTTCTGCAGGATTGATAATTAAAATATTTAAAGGGAGCTTTAAATTAAAGCAAAATAACCAAGGTCAAATGTTTTGAACGTGTCTACAAACTAGTCTGCTCAAGCTTTAAGGAAAAGTCAGGGTTTGGTCCCATTGATTTTTCAAAGGCCAGGAATAAGGCAAGAACATAGATGGCAAACCACTAGAATAGGAAATATAGACACCTTCATACAACCTTATTCTCCAGCGTTTTCTCAAACAAGCAGAAAATAAACCACATTTAGTTTAACAGCAAATTATTCACATTCATTCTTTCAATCTTTCCTTCACAGACAACATTTTCACATACAGTACAGAGGAAAATATCAATAGGCAGACATCCCATGCTACATTTGAATTAACATTTTCTGTTACCAATGTGGAGAGAAAAACATGCATTTTTAAAAAGAGAAAACAGAACTTTGGAATGCAACGAACAATATCCGGGTAACATGGAACATTTTACCTTAGAAGAGAAACATTGGTAGAAATTTCCAGTGCACTGAACTCTCAAAAGAATTTCTTTTCTTTTTAAACTAAACATCAAGACCAGTATCTGTAATAGATACTTATAATATTGGAAATGACAAGCCTTAGCATCCCATATACCCACATTAATATTTTCAATGAATGAAAGTTAACATGTTTGTTGAATATATAAACTCAGTGTAATTTATATTGACTACCTAAACTTTACCTTTTAGGGGAGAAATGCAAACAAATCATTCATAATACATTTCAAAAGCATTTGCTTCTAAATGATAGCTACAGGGTAAAATCAGAATTTGCATGGCAATTATATAAGTGACTGTTTGATGACTACTGAAATAGCTATTAGATCCATGTCCTTAGACTTTGGGACCAGTTCTTAGATTTCCATAGTTACGAGCGGATTACTGATAGGCAGAAATCTCTTCCTGCAAATTGTCCATAGAAACCACACTGGTCCAAGCTTGGATGGATAACTCTGAGGTTCCTTTCAGTCTATGAGTCAATGATTCACCCACTTCCTAAATTCTTTATCCACCCCCTTTCTATCCTACTGATCTATCTAGCATAAGACTAGGTACTCACAGTACTAAAACTGTAAGCTCTGACTCTGTTAATTGGAAACCTTTATTAACAGTGTTATTAGAAATTTCACTCAACAGTCTGTGGACAGAATATTTAAAACTAGAGTGCGTAAGAATTACTGCACACAAGTATGACTTAAGAGTGTGAAACAGTTTACTCCTGTAAATCAGTATAAGACTACTAATGATGTATCTATTATTACAATTGGAAGATATTCATATTTTAAGAAAAATTATGACTAACCAATTTTCCAGCCATCTTGAAGATCATTTAATTCAAGATATTATTAAATCAATTTAAATATATAAGGTGGTAATTCTAAGTCATTGATAAGCCTGTATCATATTACCTATTTCAAGTTCTCTTCCAAGCCAGTAAAACTTTATATATGTACAAAACTTTCATGCAGAAGTAAGATTTGTATACATCAATTACCATTAATATTATTTTGTAATAATTTTCCAGTCTTTTTTTTCTCAGTCTTCTTTCTTATTTCAAATGTCTGCAGAATAATGTTATCCCACATGTGTCTACATATCATAGTTTTCTTAACCATTCCTCTCTTTTTTTTTTTGTTTCTAAGTTAGAATTGGTCTAGTCTTTTTTTTGCTATCATAAATAGCAATGCTATACACATTTTTTTATGCAAAGAGCTATTTTCTTCTTTTGAACCATTCTTTAGAATATATTCCCAGGAGTAAAGTTCCTGGCCAAAGAGTATGCATTAAAGCCATATGATTTTGAGAATGTACATGTTAGTCACTGAAAAATACTGTACTCAAAAGTAACTTGAAAATGTCTAATATGCCACACTGCATATCATATACCAAGATAGCTGCTACTCTTTCCCCAAAACAATGGTAGCACCATTTGCAGTGCATAATAAAGTTATGAATAAGAAAATATTATTTATTCTTGTCTTAAGAGAAAATGTTTTGTAAAATATATTTCATTATGCTCTAAAATTGGCATCCCTGTTTTCACACATTTAAATCATTTTAATATTTTAAAATTGAGTAAAAGTTTCAACTTCTACATCATGGCATCCAATGCTTTGTAAAACTGGTTAGTTTCATTTCATTGCTCTTTTGTTAAAATGTGAATATCACTTTAAAAATCAAATTGTTCATTAATATAAAACAATCAACTTTTAAAGTCCGTATATCCCTTTTTAGTTATCATCATTATAATTCTACTAGTTTAATTCCTTTAACTCAACCCACCTCATCAATCATTTAAATGAACTCTCCCATTGACCATTATGAAAATTTGGTAATTGCTGCAAACCTGCAGCTTCCTGGATCCCATGTGCATGGCTGGAGGACGTATGTTCCTGTGTGTGGCAGCCAGCACCGTCCTTGCTTTTTTTTTTGAGATGGAGTCTCACTCTGCCACCAGGCTAGAAGTCAGTGGTGTGATCTTGGCTCACTGCAACCTCTGCCTCCCGGGTTCAAGCGATTCTCCTGCCTCAGCCTCCCGAGTAGCTGGGACTACAGGCATGCACCACCATGCCCGGCTAATTTTTGTATTTTTAGTAGAGACGGGGTTTCACCATGTTAGCCAGGATGGTCTCGATCTCCTGACCTTGTGATCCGCCCGCCTTGGCCTCCCAAAGTGCTGGGATTACAGGCTTGAGTCACTGCGCCCGGGCCCCGTCCTTGCTTTTACCTGTTTCCCAATATCTCTTTTCCCTTCCTTCATATCTTTCAAACCCTGCCCCTCTTTTTACCCACAAATCATCAGTTTTCTATACTGTTCACATCCTGAGGCCAGAATCAATCAAGACTTTTCTTAGCAGAGAAGTTGTGTGTGTCTTATAATGGCGAGTTTTAGAACTTTTCAAAGCTTACCTTTAACAAGAATCACCTCCACGTTAATGTGGATAACTAGGAGACAGTTTTGAGGAAAGCTGACTAATTACAGTACTTGAAATAGTTTATTTTAAAGGCATTTGACCAGTAGGGAATGAGTAGCAAGAACAGTTATCTAAGACGGCTCATCTGCATCTTTCTGTTTTGGGCGTTAAGCACCATATAATCTTGGGGATGTCTCAGCTTCCCTATCTCTGAAATCAACGAGTTGGACAAGTTGAGGGTTAATCGGGTCTCCTCAGGGATTCCATGAAGGATACACATTTCCAGAGATATAGTTCCTCTGCTGTGTAAAGGTGTCCATCATCAGCTTTACACAGAGAGCTGGGACACTGACATTGATTGGTTAATTCTCATGTGTCTCGGTCATGTAAAAAAATAATGGTTACAATTCAACTCCATTTGCAGATTAGTAAACCAAAACCCAGATTAGTAAACCAAAACCCAAAGATACTGGATAATTTCTTAATATGACAAATAGGTAAAAAACAAACAAAAAAAGAAACAAAATGGTAGTTTCGATGTGCACTCTTTATTGCATGAAAAATTACTATGATGGACTACTTGGCCTACCTTCGCTAAAATCAGCATCTTAATTTTGAGGCTGAGGTAGGTGCAAATGTCCTATAAGGTTATGTAAATAGATTATCTGGGGAGACTATCTTTCGCCCTTTCCCCTTGGCGGTGTAACTCAAATGGCAAGTCCCTTAAGGAAAGATTTGTAATGCATCTGCACTCTGTTGCCACCTAGTGGTGAGCAGTGGCAGCAACAAGCTGAGAGTTGTTTCTGCTTTATCTGCCCCCTTTTTATCCAAGTTCCCAAGGCTGGATTAATTTTAAAAGCCTATTTTAAAGGCCACAGAGTGATGTGGAATAGATAGTCATCTGTTTTTCTAACCATGTTCTTCCCTTCCCACGTTTTAAATTCTTGAGAAAGAATCCCTTGTAAGCCACCAGCATTTTTGGTCCGTGTCCATTTCTATTTTGACTGTCTGTGCAGGCATTTCCATTTCTCCTAACTTCTTAGCAGTTTTAAGATAAATATAGAACAATATACACTTGTGACATTCAGAGAGGCTTACACGAGCCGAACCTAGAAAGATGGCTTTCAATTGACACATTACAATCACTGTGCTGGACATTTTGAGCAAGAATTATATTATGCTTATATTTCCTTGATGAATCTTAAGAGTAGAATAAGAGAAAATCCAATGAAGCATGCTGCGGTTTTCATAGTATCCTAAATATGTATTTTTTTCTGTAGCCCTGAATATGTAAGTTTTTTTCTGTAGCTATTTTTTAATGTTGCCAAAAACGGATACAAAAGAGACAAGTTTTAAACACATGCTAATTTCCAAAGCTAGAACCAATCACAAGTTGCTGTTCATAAGGAAGCTGGTTTGAAACATCATGGAGTACGTAACATCAGTAAAATATATACTTTCCTATCTTAGTGAGCTACAGTCTGTTGAAAAGCCGTCTAATTTATCAAAGCTTCTGCAGTTATCTCTGGAGGATTAGCTACATTTAGTATCAAATAATTCTTAAATAAGGATTGACTGTTACTTTAAACACTAATGCAAAAAAAATCTCTGAAAGCAATGTAAGCAGTGCTAAAGTGTTTTTGTCATTTTTTTCATAAAATATTAGTTGTTGTACTTGCCCACCAGAATTCTATGAAATTCTCCTAATAATACCACGTTTATGTTTCTAGAGGCTTATTTTTTCTTCTTAAATTATGAAGGTAAAACACAACTTTGCATAGATCTAAAAAATAGAATATTTATGGTTCACACAAACACACGTGTAATCTGACATACAAATACATAATGTAAAAATCAGGCAAAAAATAAAAAAAACCTTAAGGGGAACCAAAGCATACTATCTCATGGACCCACAGGAAAGTTATAGATGGGTCCTCTTCACTGCAAAAGAAGCTTATTTTTTGCTTTGGCTCTGGAAGGCCATTCGGGGGAGTCTAAGAGTCTCTACAAATTGGCATTCCTGTCTCAATGGCAACACAAAACTCTGCCTCAGCAACCAAATGAGGTCTTCCTATGCAACCAAATGAGCTCTTCCTATGCAACCAAATGAGCTCTTCCTGTGCAACCAAATGAGCTCTTTCTATGCAACCAAATGAGCTCTTCCTATGCAACCAAATGAGCTCTTCCTATGCAACCAAATGAGGTCTTCCTATGCAACCAAATGAGCTCTTCCTATGCAACCAAATGAGGTCTTCCTATGCAACCAAATGAGGTCTTCCTATGCAACCAAATGAGCTCTTCCTATGCAACCAAATGAGGTCTTCCTATGCAACCAAATGAGGTCTTCTTCCTATGCAACCAAATGAGGTCTTCCTATGCAACCAAATGAGGTCTTCTTCCTATGCAACCAAATGAGGTCTTCCTATGCAACCAAATGAGGTCTTCCTATGCAACCAAATGAGCTCTTCCTGTGCAACCAAATGAGCTCTTCCTATGCAACCAAATGAGCTCTTCCTATGCAACCAAATGAGGTCTTCCTATGCAACCAAATGAGCTCTTCCTATGCAACCAAATGAGGTCTTCCTATGCAACCAAATGAGGTCTTCCTATGCAACCAAGTGAGGTCTTCCTATGCAACCAAATGAGGTCTTCCTATGCAACCAAATGAGGTCTTCCTATGCAACCAAATGAGCTCTTCCTATGCAACCAAATGAGCTCTTCCTATGCAACCAAATGAGCTCTTCCTATGCAACCAAATGAGGTCTTCCTATGCAACCAAATGAGGTCTTCTTCCTATGCAACCAAATGAGCTCTTCCTGTGCAACCAAATGAGGTCTTCCTATGCAATGCAAAAAGCACAAAGTGGCATAAATGCAGAATAATAGCTACTTTTTTTTAGAAATAAAAAATGAAGACTTCTTTGAAATCAAGCCCTTGAGAACTTGAAATGCAGAAGCACAGCTATGCGATAGACCAGTTAAGGTTGAATCAGTGTCCATTAAAACAGAAATGAGGAAAGGAATCTTGACTTATGTCCAGATGAAAATTTCCAAACTCCTTGGCTGCATTCCTTAGAATTGATAGTAAGTACCATTTAGAGTCCATGTATTTTAAAGTACTGTAGATATTATAGAACTAAGTAGCTAAGGGAAAGTAATTTGACCTTTAAGTTCAATCAAAGCTGGCAAGAAATAGGAAGTGGATAGAATCCAGACAGCAGTATGGGGACAAAAGGCAGACTGAGAGGATGTAGTGCACATCACCAGAGAAACAGAAGACGTTAGACAAGAATCATGGATTAAAAAAAAATCCAAATTGAATGACACAGAAGCAAACATGACTGGAAGTGTGTGAGTTCAGCACTGTATATGCTTGGCAACAGTTTTGTTCTTTGCAGGAGAAATGGTGACTAGAAAGCAGTGATTTAGTGTAGAACCATGAGACAGATGTAGACCACAACACACACGACACTCTTATTTGTGGAGTAGAGAATCTGACCATTTCTTGGTGCAGTTTGGAAACCTCACACACACCTAAAAGGGAAGCACATCACCAGGTGGTCGCTTCATCTCCAGGGTGTCTCCAGCCTTACTTTAAGGCCAGTTCACAGCAAAGACAACTAAGGAAGAGCCAGCCCCACAGGGGGAGTGGCCAGGATGTCTGTCACAAGGTGGGGGCATGCTGACCCTACCCTGTGGGAACCGCTGAGCCCTCTGACAGGCGAGCCGCACAATCTCCTAGACATCACTGGGCTACGAGGAGGCTTACCCAGGACACATATCTCGCTTTTTAGGTCAGCCTGGAAAATGTACAAGAAGTTAGTTAGTTCTCATCTTCATCACACAGCCTTCAGGAGGAGCTTTCCTGGCTGGCTTTTTCCATGCACACACAGCATGCCAAACTCCTGAACAACAGCAGGGCAGGGAGGGTCCACAGCTACTCCAGCTGCTTATACAGTTTCCACACCACAGGCACCAGCTGCCGTATTAACATGGCACCCACAGGCACAGCAGAAAAAGGTTCACAGAGGAAAGCTGGCATAGGGAAGAGGCCAAGAACATATAAGAAATGTTATGTCTTTTTTTATTTTTTATTGTTTGAGACGGAGTCTGGCTCTGTCGCCCAGGCTGGAGTGCAATGGCACAGTCTTGGCTCACTGCAACCTCCGTCTCCAGGGTTCAAGTGATTTTCTTGTCTCAGCCTTCCGAGTAGCTGGGATCACAGGTGTCCGCCACCACGCCCAGCTAATTTTTGTATTTTTGGTAGAGACAGGGTTTCACCATGTTGGTCAGGCTGGTCTTGAACTCCTGACCTCAAGTGATCTGCCTGCCTCGGGCTCCCAAAGTGCTGGGATTACAGGTGTCAGCCACCACGCCCGGCAAAGAAATGTTATGTCTTTCATAGAATGCTTAGCAATTGGGTTCAAGATGCTCTCAAACCTGCCCTGCTTTTTCATCTTATTGAAGGGATGCAAGGTGAGAGAGAGGAGAATTTGGCTTAATGCCCATCAAATTTCATGGACTGTATCAGACATTTGTTGGAGGCAAAATTTTCTAACAAACACATAAGAAGAAAATAAGGCCTTTTTGGGGGTAAACATGGTGAAATTTGATGAAATACTGAAGCGCCAACCTGCGGGCTGGACTGTTTTGGTTTTTTTTTTTTTTTTTTTTTTTTTTCAGAGTAAGATCTTTCATATGACAGTGAGTAAGCTGACCTTCTTGTGTGTAGGTTTTATTTTCCTTCCAATAGCGGACAGGATCTGGCAGTGTACTGCTTGGTATTTGATCTGGCTTAAGAGAACTTCAGGAGGAATAAAACACGCTTAAATAAAAGCATGTGGTTTTCCCAGCTCTCATTTAGAAAAGTTTTCCTAATTCTCAGTAATGATTGACCTCAAATCCCCAGCCTCTTGGGATGAAATGTGTTTGGCACCGTTGCTTAAGTGTCATGGCAGACGATGTTTGATGCTCTCCAAATCCATTCTCTTCTTGGTCCTCAGTAATGGGACCAGGCTGTTGGGTAGGCACATGGCTATTCTGGATAAAGACCACATTTCCTGACTTGTAGCTGGATGTGCTCATGTCATAAGCCGAGACTGAGGGGATATATGCAATTCTGGGACACGGCCTTCAAGGGAGAAGGTGTAATCTCCCATCTTTTCTCCTTCCTGCTGGTTGGTGTGAGAAGAGAACTGCTCGAGCTGCCACCTGGGACCCATAGCGGAAGCTTCTCTCTGAGGATGGCGATGAGCCAATATCAAATGGAACCTCCTGGGTTCTCTGATGACTGCAGGGCCACCATACCAGTCCCAGACACCCTTCATTTATGTGTAAGAGCAATATATTTCTACCTTGATTAAGCTATAATTATTTTGAGTTTTCTGGGACTGTGCTTATCCCAGTCTTGACTAATACAGGGGTTCAATACATATCAGAGCTCTTAGAGAAAAAAAATAACCCATTTAGCTCTTAGAATGATGTGGGTAATAACAGCTGGAAAGAGCATGTGAACATATTAGGAACAATCAGGGCCTGATTTCATGTTGCAAACTGTGCGCCAGGGATCCCCTTCTGATGGGATTGCTTTAAGATGATGAGACTTCCTGGTGGGACCACAACCACTGAGTTACTTGGAAGAAACCTAAAAAAAGCCTCTCACTCTCCTCATAGAGCTTCCGCTGCAACTTGAGGCCACATGCGGCAAGTCTCTTGCAAAATAGTCTCTTGGATGGAAATGGAGGCTCAGCTTATAGAGGAGCTGAGATTTATACTTTTTTTTTTTTTTGAGATGGAGTCTCTGTTGCCAGGCTGGAGTGCAGTGGCACAGTCTCGGCTCACTGCAATCTCTGCCTCCCAGGTTCAAGCAATTCTCTGCCTCAGACTTCCAAGTAGCTGGGATTACAGGCACCTGTCACAATGCCCAGCTAATTTTTGTATTTTTAGTAGAGACGGGGTTTCACCATGCTGGCCAGGCTGGTCTTGAACTCCTGACCTTGTGATCCACCCACCTCGGCCTCTCAAAGTGCCGGGATTACAGGCATGAGCCACCGTGCCCAGCCGATTTATACTATTTTTTGTTATGAAAAATCATTATTTTATAAGCAGATGCTCAAAAGACTGGGGGAAATGTTGGATTCAGATTTATACATTAAACGTAATTTATGTATCTTTCAGTCATCTGTAATCTATAAAGTGGTAGTAACTTTCACGTTTTTGGAAGATTTTGGATTGCATTTACTTTTATGGAGATTTTCATTGTCTTAGAAAACACTTTAAAGAATGAAATTGCACTGACTTAACATGAGTTAACTAAACAATGGTTGATAGGGGGTTGATAAAAATGTTATTACAATGATTTCATGCATTCTATACTATGTCATTAAAACATTACTAAAAGTTTATTTTCTCTTTGCTTTCAGTGCTAGGTTATTTCTTTTCTTTACAATGAGCATCAGCATTCTTGAAATGGAAGAAATAAAAAGGCTTCGGACTCAGATTGGCACAGTTTGTAACCGGGTCAGATGCAGAATTAAACTATAATGGCCTAAAATTACGAGTTGATTCAACTTGTACTTAAATTTACAAGCACAAATAACTTCAGTGAATATATTCTTTCAATGACTACAAAATAGATTTATAAGGTTTAAAAAAACTCAGTAGGAGATTCAAAAATCAAGATTTGCTCCCAAATAGGAGATAAAATAGAGAAAAATCACTTTGATTTGCTGGAGTTAGTCAGAAGTATTTCATGTGGTTATTAAAATATTCTTTTAAAACATAGTTATTGTGAATACCTCCATCTCTCATGTCATTCTGCAAACAACTGAAACCTAAAGAACATACGAGAAGCATTTTGTTCTTCCAGAAGAGTAAACCTTTTTAAATCCTGCCTTTGTCCTGATGCTACAATGGTGCGTCCTCCGTCTTTCTAAATTAGAGAACTCACATTTTAAGGCTACTTCCGCTCTTATTGACTAAGCTTAAAAACCGAAGAACAAGTTAAAAAAAAAAAGAAGACAAGAAATAAATACCTTGGCCTTAAAAATAAAACCACAGAAAGAAGAGAAAAAAAGAGAAATTCTTAGCCTTAGGCATCATATAAAGTGGCATTATTTAAAACATTTCCTAATTATTTTCTGCCAGCTAAGAAAAAAACCCTCAAAGAGCAAAAGCAATTAAAAGTGTTTCATTTTTTACAAAGCTCCTTTCACACCTAACAGGAGCACATAGATAGACTATGTCAGCGAATAGGTTTGGTGATAGTGATTTTGAGATTGTACAAACGGCACTTCCTAATACAGAACCTTAGCTGTATCAGAGCCCTAAATTTTTACTTATCTGCAGAGGTTCTCATTTCACATTCAAAAGACTGAATGTGAGGGTGAGTTATTATTTGAAGCCTGTCACCTTTTTTTCCAAAGGAAAATGTTTTAGGAACATTCTGAACATAGAAGGAAAACATTTCAGTGATGGACTAATTTCATGCTGTGGTTGTCATTAAATCTCTTTCCAAGGCCAGTCATTAATTTTGTTAAAATAATTTTAAAAAAATAGTATCTTTAGGTTAAATACCAGCAGAACTGTCAGCCTTCAAATCTCAGAGATGGATGCTTTGTGAAGTGCTACAAAAGGATGATCCTTCCCACATCCTCATGAATTTACGTCACTTTTGTGGAAGAACAAGGCTCAAGACAGTCAATGCCAAAGATCATCCTGTCTCCAGGCTCTGCTGAACCTGCCGATGGGTGGGAAATGACGGGAGACAATGAATCCACTGAGAGGTGATGGAGAATGACAGGCACTGAACTGAGATGCCTTTGAATGTGATGGTTCTCATGCTGATGGTCAACTGAAAAAAATCTAATCATTACTTTTTATTATGATATAAATTTTAGTTTGTTTTTCTCCTCAATCTGGGTATAGCTGCTATGCAAATATATCTTTTAAATGTTTGGATAGAGGCCATGCCAATGATGTTAAAAGTTAGCAATCAGTATTTCTATAACTTCGTAGGTCTTGTGAGAGGGCGCAAATCTGAATGCATACATCTTACTAATTAAGCTCACTGAAGACATGCAATAAACCACACTCAAGATGCAGTTACCTTTAATTTTGGTGGACTGATCTCCTGTTGATAAGAATATTTAGGGAGGAGAGGAGGTGAGCAGGGCTGAGAAAGTGTAGAGTCCAGGTCAGAAACAGAGGCGAAGAGAGAATGAAATGGAGGGGAGGAAAGCAGGTGGCTGGGAAAGGGTGTGGTTGCTTGCTCTCCCGAAGAAAATGACGGCGGCTTAAATATCGAGGAAAGACAAGAGGCGATTATGCTTGTCTCAGAATGAGGTTACATGGTGTTTACAGAATATCCTCTCAACTTCCATCATTTTAAAGTTACTAATAACCTTGGGAAGTTATATTTATGACAAATTTTTTGCTTTGAAACCACTAACTTCCTCTTTTGAATTTGATTCAAAATCCCCAATGGTATGATCAGTTTAATTTTTCGGATGTGGGTGGCTGGAGACAGGAACACCTATATTCTATCATTTTATCATACATTGATATGATGGCTCCTTCTAAAAGTGAAGGAAAAAAGTATTTAAAACCCTGCAATGACTGTAACTTGCGTATAAAGTAGGTTGCCAACTATAGTCAGTGTGTCACAAAGCTGGGGAAGCCGTGGCCCCATGTTCAGGGTGCGAGCTGGTGCTGGGATGAGCCGGCCTGGGGTACTGTCTGCAACAAAGAGCAGCGCCTGTCAACAAAGCCATGCGTCTAATCACACCTTCAAATTGATTGAATTGAAAGGAACATTAGTTACTGAAATAATTGATGTAGAGACACGTTTGGCTCATTGCAATGAATTATCTATCTGTTATTAAATAAGGTGTTTGTTTTACACAAATGCAGGCATGGCCAGGTTATTTTGAAATACAGGAACTATGAAAGAATTTGACTTGGATAGTAGCATAATATGAACCATCCTTTCTATTATTTCATAATTTCTATAATTGCCAGTGATTATACTTGCTTCTTAATTCACAGGGTACATTTGTGGGATCAAGTTTCTTTCTTTTTATTTTTGAAATGGAGTTTTGCTCTTGTTGCCCAGAAGGGAGTGCAATGGCACAATTTCAGTTCACTGCAACCTCCGCCTCCCGGTTTGAAGCAGTTCTCCTGCCTCAGCCTCCCAAGTAGCTGGGATTACAGGCACCCAACACCATGCCTGACTAATGTTTGTATTTTTAGTGGAGACGGGGTTTTACCATGTTGGACAGGTTGGTCTCGAACTCCTGACCTCAGATGATCCACCAGCCTTGGGCTCCCAAAGTGCTGGATTACAGGCGTGAGCCACCGCACCTGGCCTCAAGTTTCTCTTTTTTTTGAGATGGAGTCTCACTCTGTCACCCAGGCTGGAGTGCACTGGCACGATCTCAGCTCACTACAACCTCCTCCTCCCGGGTTCAAGTGATTCTTCTGCCTTAGCCTCCCGAGTAGCCGGGATTGTAGGCACCCACCACCACGCCTGGCTAGCTTTTGTATTTTTGGTAGTGACGGGGTTTCACCATGTTGGCCAGGCTGATCTCAAACTCCTGACCTCAGGTGATCTGCCTGCCTCGGCCTCTCAAAGTGCTGGCGTTGCAGGCTCGTTTTTTGTTTTAAGAGAGAGGTTTGCAAGCTAAAGTTTCTGGATATTTTCTGCCTTTGTTGATTAAAACCACTGTTCAAGATTCTTCGTAACATGAAGATACAGTATCCAGTTCTTAAGTAGTCAATGTGAAGTCAACACGAAGAGAACGACCTCTTTAGAAAATTGAAAGGGGACAGAAGTGCTGTTTTTCTTTTCTGTTGTCTTTGTTTCTTATTAGCATTATTATTTTTGCAAAGTGCCATTGTGTCAAAGGTATGTTGTACAGTTTCTCATCCTGGAATAGGACAAATTTCTGGGAATCAATTTCCTCTTCTCTAAAGTGGGGATAATATCACACGCCTCACTGGGTTTTGATGATTAAAGATGTAGAGTTTTTAGAATAGTGTCTGATACTCAGTAAGAGCTCCACTATTAGCTATCATTATTAATATTGGAAGATTACAAAGACTATATCAATTACAAAGACTTTTAAAATATAAGTTTATGGTCCTGAAGGAAAATGAGATAATGGAATTATATCACATATTTACATCATTTAATTAAATATGGTGTGTTTTCATACACCCACTCCACCCCCATCTTATATAGTATTTGTGTTTTTTGTTTAAAAAAATCTGTTAGTCAAAATAGATATTTATTAATATGATTAACCGTAATAGCTAATCATAGTAAGGCCGGTTAGTTCTTCCATAATCAGACAAAATTAAAATACCTCATTACTGGGTTTTGCTGCATTGCTGTCCTCCTTGGGGGTCCTAGGATCTGTGGGGGTGGCTATAGGGTGTTTTAGGCAGTTGGGTTTCTCCTCCTCCTCCTCCTCTTCAATGTGCAGGCGTGGGGTGCCCTCTGACCCATCGTGGCCATACCACCAGGCGTCTCCTTCCTGAGGTTCTGGCGGCCCTCTCTGGATGCCTGACACAATCCCCTCATAGATGCCCTCATCTTCCTCTCCAATGACCGGAAGGGGTACAGGCAAGGAACCCACGCTGGTGCATGCAGAGGCCACAAAATTATCCCCTAGGACTTCTGGTGCCTTTTTAGGGTCTGAGAAGCCCCTTCTCATTTTTTTCAACTCTGCAAAGTTGCTTTGAGTTGTCGTTCTGGGATCCTGAAGAGGCTCTGCATGGTAAGGCTGGGCTGCAGCTGAGGCCACACCTGCGTGAGTGGAAGGTGATTCGGCAGGTGTAGTCGCTGGGGGCAATGGGAGGAGGACAGCAGGTTCCTCCTTAATTTCCAGGATGGCGTCCTCTAGGATGGTTGGTTTGGCTTGGTCAGCTGACAAGGTTAAAGCACCAAGCTTCTCCAATTCACCCAAGAAGTTGTCCAGGAAAGGAGGTGGTATTGGGGCCAAAGGGTTTGCTGGTGGACATGAGGCTGTCAGGGACAACCAGCCCTGGCCAGTTCCCCGGAGAGCTCCTTTATCTGAGCCAGGTGAGGCTTTGTGGGTGGGAGGAGGGGCTGGTTCACTGGAAGCCAACTTGGAAATGAGCACGGATTATGAAGTTAAGAAAAGATAAACTAAGAAAATAATAATAATGCATCAAAACATAGAGATGGAGAAATGCAGAAAAGATGCGGTGGTGAATATGAAAATAATTTTACGTTTAACATAGATTTGAAGACATTTAGAAGATATCTAGATTTGAAGGTATTTTGCTGAAATTTAAATACATAAAATCATTTATGTTAATTAGAAAAGTTACTTCACAAATGAAACTCTACTAGTTTTGGAAGGGGTCTTAAATGTCAAACAAGATAAAGATGATATAGAGATTACCAGGACAGTAAAACCTTGAGAGATTTATTTATTTTTTATTTTTTTTAAAATTTTTTTGAGATGGAGTCTCGCTGTGGCACCCAGGCTGGAGTGCAGTGGCGCGATCTTGGCTCACTGCAACCTCCGCCTCCCAGGTTCAAACGATTTTCCTGCCTCATCCTCCCGAGTAGCTGGGACTACAGGCGCATGTCACCAGTCCAGCTAATTTTTCTATTTTTAGTAGAGACGGGTTTCACCATGTTGGCCAGGCTGGTCTTGAACTCCTGACCTCATGACCCACCCGCCTCAGCCTCCCAAAGTGCTGGGGTTACAGGTGTGAGCCACCGCACCTGGCCCTTAAGAGATTTAATGCTTACTTTAAACTATGTTGAAAAGATATTACAGGTTTCCAGATACTGACATAGTAGAGTATAAATGACTCCAGAGAAATGTTAATGTAGAATGAAAACCAATAGTGAAGTCGTTTTATTTCCTGAATGTGTGTAGTGTTCTCTTTTCCTGCAGGATAGCCCAGTCTTTTAGCTCTGACAATTTTCTCACTTATGTTTGCAAGGTGATTACAACATATGAATAAAGTATTTTAGATCATTATATGTTAACAAATTTCTAAGTGAATAAGTTCTGAAAACTATGTCTCAAAGACAGGAACCCATGATCAGAATGAAGCTGAGCTTACATAACTACAGCTTCAAAGTTTTAAAAAATCCAAAGTAAATGTTTACATAGAAAGAGCTCATTTGATGCTAATGGGAGGGAGAACTTCTGCTTAAGCTCCCGTTCTCTTTCAAAGCTTGACATTTATGTAAATCAGAGGAGGTATGAGTTATGAAGCTTAATCTTCTGAAGTAAAAATATACTTCTATATATGTAGTATTACTGATGTATTTTGGATATAGTAAATGAAACAATACATTTGAAATTTTATGCAAAGGTATTAAAAGTAGTTCTAATAAATATATACACCCCATATGTACCCATAAAAATTAGAAATTAAAAAATGTAGTTCTAGAAGTGCCATTTACTAACATTGGAATACATTTATCTACCCTTGCTGGACTAGAGAAAATGCTATCTGCTATGTGCATAAAAGCCTTGAGAAGTGACCTTTCACTTTAGACATCTCCAGGTGGATGTCTTTGATTTGGAAAGAAAAAAATCTCCAAAAAGATTCTGGAGATACATTTTTCAGCTGATTGTTTAGGATAACGCTTTACACAGGGAGCCAGCCCTTTTGCTCCTGGGGCCTTAGTGCGCGTGAGTGGGTGATGCATTTCCTACTTAACTTTTGACTCCTGTGTCCTATAGTAGGAATGGGGTATTAATTAGATTTATTTAGCTTTTTTTTTTTTTTAAAGTCGTCTTATCATGGGATGACATAAATATCACAAAACTCATGTGAGCATCTTAATACAGGATTCAGGACCCGGGCTGCTTAGCTGCTGACACACAGTGAGACTGCACGTGTGGTTTGCGCCTGGGTAGACAGCCACTCCTGTTAAGTCCTGTAGATGCTGAGTTTTCAATGAGATATAAACCACTCAAGTCTCATTCAACAGTCTACAGAAGTTCCCTTACTAGCTAGAGTTCTAGTTTATACCCTTGTTACATAACACAAAAGTTTTCAGTAGTTAGATTTGGAAAGTCTGTGAAATATGTAATAATTTCAGAACATCAAGTTTCCACTTTCACTTTTTGTTATGCCAGGAATATTATGTAGATGAGAAAGAAAGATCTTAAATTCCCTTGTCATTACTGCCACCATCACCATTGTTATCTGATGCTGCGACTACTCTAGTGCCATCAGCACCACAGTCACCGAAATACATGTTAGCAGGTTCAACTGCTTAGCTTTATATTGGACTTGCTTATACCGAAAGCCAAATTAAGCATCCTGGTATAACTATATCACAAACCTATGCCTATAATACAAAAGCCATACAATTATTTTGTTTTCCAAAAGCATTAGAATTGGATTCTAATGCACTAAAAGCAGAAATATCAGAAATAAAATCAACTTACATTTTAGTCTCCCCAAGAAAAAGACAGTATGTCAAGAAATGTGATTTAAATGTGTCACCAGAGTGATTCATGAATCATTAATGAGTTCTCTGCTTGTAAATATCAGTTAGAAAATAGGTTCTGTAGCATTTAGTATATTTTGGATGTCATCATTTAGAAATACATTATCTTTCTAAAAATGGTTGTCACTACTGGGAAGTTTTCTTCATTAAGCCTGTGACATCACAGCATGGACTACCAGTTGGGATAAAACCATTAAGTATTTCTAATTATGGACATAAGCTTCTCAACATATTTTTTCCCCAGCAGTGAGCAATAAAAAACTGGTTATTAGTGAAATTTGTACATGACTCTGTTTAAAATCTGGTATTACTTTGAAAACTTGAAAATATATTCAATTACAGTTAAATTGCATTCACATCAAAGATGAAAACATTGGGATCAAAAATATTATATTGCCATTGTGAATTAGGACATACGGAACAATTTGTTAGATGTTTAATGAGCTTTTCTACATACGTGCTTTTCTTCCTTACAACATTGTATTTGAAGGTACAGTTGCTTTGAAATTTCTGTGATAGTTCTTTAAAGATGACTGAATGGTGGATAAGACAAATATATGCATGAAGATTCTTATCTTTTCTCTTTATCAATAGAAAATACTGAAGGAAGGATGCTGATCTGTAAATGCTAAGCTCTGGCAATGAAGTAAATATACTTAAGAAGATTCTAGAAAACTCTATAATCAATCAAGCAAACAAAATTGGATAGTACCAAACTGTTCCATATATCCATGAATACAGGGTTGAGGGTAATTATTTGCAACTGAAACTCAGTCTTCAAAGAGGATCACAATAAATAAAATGCCCAGACTCCACCCTTCTAAAAAAATGCCTCTCTTATAGCAGATTCTTACATCATTTCCTCATATAAAATCCTTCTCAGGCTCATTTTCAAGAAGTTGTTTAGGTCACTGGGATGCTATCTTGAAATAGTTTTTTCATCGGAACATGAAGTGACTTCACACTTTAGTAACAACTGATGTGTTGATTTTATTTTACCCGCTCTAGATGGTTTAGTTTTTCATGTCCTAGCCTTGGTCTCAATTAAAATAATTAATAAATTAGGCAACTTAATACATTTTTTGAATGTTGGGAAGTACTTAAAACATTTTGGAAGTAATTAGCAATTTAAAGTTTTATTCCTAGAAGTTAATGAGAAAAAAGATCCTTACATGCCATTCATAAAAAGAATATAATTCCGCAGAAAAATAAGAAATAGTTTCACATTGTCAGTACAGACAGTCAAATAGCCTTTTTACATTCAACAATTAAAGAAGCAAAGTCTCTTTTAAATTACATATTGAGAAAGATAATCATCTTTAGCCCGCTCAAGTGAAACAGTAGAACTGGCATATAACTGTCCTAAAACTGATAACACAAACTTGAGGACTTATAATAAGCTACAACATTTTCGTTTAAACTAATAAACATCTTGACTTATAGACTCTAATTAAAAATTTTTGCTCTAGTTCATTTTCCATATAAAAAACTTGTATAGATTTGTCAACCTAATAACCAGGTGTTCTCTGATATACTATTTTGAGATATACATAGTATTTTGTGTTGTGTATATTTATATTTCAAATTATAAATCACAATTGTATATACATGTATGAATATATGATTATATTTATTTATTATAAAGATTATATTATATACATAAAATTTACATATATAAAAATGATGCTTTAGAAAAAATTATTTCAGAAAACATTTATGTACACAGGAGTACAGATATGTATCTACGAGACTTCATGATACTCTCGTTTTCTCTTTCGATATTTTAACTTGAAAATGAAATGAGCAAAATTGATCATTAAATCTTTATGCCGGCATCTATTTGAGAAACACTGAATTATATTTACTGATGTGGCACTGACACATGTAGAAACATAATATGTAAATCTCTTTCTCTGCAATAGATGTGATATTCTAATCTAATATCCTAAAATCACATACCGATTATCTTACTTGGAGCTTCCAATATTACATTAACATGACAGAGTATGTTCTTACCTTATTTAAGCTCAAGCTGTGAATCCTATCACTAGAATAGCTGTGGGCTATTGGAGGGTCCTCAGCACCTTTTGTGTTCTTCTTGATGACCTCCACATAGGAAACAGGGAAGATGCCTTGTCTGTTGGTTCCTGGGATTTTACCTTCATACCAGTTTTGATCAACTCTTTTAAGAAGAATAAGTCTATCTCCCTGTTATGAATATGAGAAAAATGCATTAGAAACAGAGATAGAATAACATGAAAATATAATTGTCAATGTTTTCTATGAAACAATAGGTTTCCATTTGGGAAGGTTTTATACCTTCAGTTTTTGTTTAATCAGGGGAGGACAAGTAAGGTACTAGAGCTTACTAGAAAAATACACATGATCAACATATATGTAATTAAATTGTCCATTCAAGACATTAGAATCTTCCCTAAAGATGCCTGGCTAATGTGAATGGGTTTATACTTGTTCATGCTGGTATTGTGTGAAATTATTTGTCTAAGTTATTTCAAAAAGCAGAATAGTGTAAAAGGTAATATCTCAATGACAATAGGATTATTTTATCTCTGGCAGGTTCAGTGCATTGGCCTTCTGTAGGAAGAGCTTCAGAAAGTGCACCACAGCTCGCTGTGAGAGTGTGTCTGAAATAGGTTACAGAAAACACCTCTAGAAGAGAGAACATCGAGTGGTACACCATTTTCTTTTTTTATTTCTATTTTTTTTTTTTTTTGAGAGGAAATCTCACTCTGTCACCCAGGCTGGAGTGCAGTGGTGTGATCATGTCTCACTGCAACCTCCACCTCCTGGGTTTAAGCAATTCTCTTGCCTCAGCCTACCGAGTAGCTGGGATTACAGGCGCCCGCCACCATGCCTGGCTAATTTTTTGTAGTTTAGTAGAGATAGGGGTTTCATCATGTAGGTCAGGCTGATCTCGAACTCCTGACCTTAAATGATCTGACCGCCTCGGCCTCCCAAAGTGCTGGGATTGCAGGCATGAGCCACTGTGCCCGGCCCATTTTCTTCTTTAATCTACATGTGCTAAGTAGTGGCAGAGTGAACTAAAGGGATGGGGGAAGACAGAGCCCTAGAATACCAATAGCTGTGACAAGACTGGCAGTCTCCTGGTCTTCACCCTGACAATGTAAACGCAGCATCCATCTGAGTAGTTGGTGACCATTCCATACTTGTCATTAAGTATTTGAATAGAACGCTTGGCTTTCACAATAGAACTTTCTAGAATCACTATTCCTTCCACCTGCCATGACCGAGCCAGTGCCACAGAACTCAGTTTAAACTTTAACTCAAAACTACACGTAGCCTAGAAGTAGGCAGGCAAGTTGATGCTACTGGGCAAAAACTGCAGCTGCATTCAGCAGGTGATATAGAAGCTTGGGCAGCGGCACCTGATGGTGTGTTGGAGCTGAAACAGTCATTAATCTCAGCCCAACAGGGCACCCTTCTTCAGGTGCTACCCAAGAAGAACTTCGACCTTGAGTAGCATTTGAAAGTTCTCTTTGTGTTGAAACGCTGGATGGTTGATTTTGTGTGCTTCACCACCACTGAGCAGAACATACTCAAGAAAAGTCAGTCTCAGGCTGGATGCAGTGGCTCACGCCTGTAATCCCAGCACTTTGGGAGGCCAAGGTGGGTGGATCATGAGGTCAGGAATTCGAGACCAGCCTGGCCAACATAGTGAAACCCCATCTCTACTAAAAATACAAAAATTAGCCGGGTGTGGTGGCGGGCGCCTGTAGTCCCAGCTACTTGGGAGGCTGAGGTGGGAGAATCGCTTGAACCTGGGAGGTGGAGGTTGCAGTGAGCTGAGAGCACACATTGCACTCCAGCTTGGGTGACAGAGTGACACTCCATTTCAAAAAAAAAAAAAAAAGAGTCAGTCTTCCCAAATCTGAAAATTGCTCTGATTTTCTAGTATACCAAGAACAGGCAGTTGCTAGGCTGTTGTGTGAACTGTAAGAGGCATTGGTGAAGCCTTTCTGTAGAACATGGAAGAGGAGACAGAATTCATGTAATGCTCTGTGGTTCTCATGCTGGGTGGGGCAGCCCAGAAGGTAGGAAAGAAGGAACCTGCTGATGATGCAGAATTAAGACTGACAGAAGAGAATGAGACAAGGTTCTGCCAGGACCAGAACAAACCAGGACTGTGGTATTGCCGTTCATTGCACCTGGCTAAGGATTTCACTAGTAGGTGTGGGAGGTCCTAGAGCCACTCTAAATATTACTATCTCACCTGTGTTGTGTGCAGAGGCAGTTACCTCAAACAAATATATGTCATGTTTAGAAAGCAATAAGAATAGTTCATTTATCATTCTCAATTATGTAAACTAGCAGGTTAAAAGAGGTTTTTGTTTTTTTGGTGTGTTTTTTTTTGTTTTTTGTTTTTTTTTTGAGACGGAATCTCGCTCACCTGCCTCGGCCTCCCAAAGTGCTGGGATTACAGGTGTGAGCCACCATGCCCGGCCTCGAGGCTTTTGATATTATTAAGAAGAGATACTAGGATTGGATGGGCTGCTAGAGAAATTTGGGTCAATTATGAGGCCCAAAGAAGGATGATCCAGGGAAGAGCACTGCAGAGATGGCTTTTAAAGTGGCTCCCCAAGAGGAAGGATCTTCTTCACCTAGGACCATTCCTAGATTCCAAGATAGAGGAAGATAAGGATTGGACTATCTTGTTTTTAAAAGATTGAAAAATAAGGCAGCAAAACAACATATTTTGAAGTGTATCAAGCTGCTTTTTCCTTTTGTGCTCCCAAATGTGTAAGTCCTTGATTTTCAGCCCCATGCCTGGCTTCCCAGACTAAACCACAGAGGGAGAAGCCTGGTATCCCACGGGGAACTCCTCTAAAAGGACACAGGGACCAGCAGGGAACCGTGTCCCCCGGCTGCCTTAAGGAGTCCTTTGTAGAAAATAGGGCAAACATAAGAATGTCTAAAGAAAAAGATAACTTATTTTAGTTTTGAAAATATACAGCCTTTTCAAACCCACTGACAAACAAACAAACAAAAAAACAAAAAACAAACAAACAAAAAACCAGCTGGGCTACCTTTCTCAGTGACAGCTCCACATTTGTGTCTGCGTTGAAGTTGTATTTGGCTATAGCTTCTCCGATTTCTCCGGGCTGGGCTGGCGGAGGTGGTCTTGCAGGCTGTGCTTTCTCAGGAGGTGTGAGTTTCTATGAAGGAAATAGTCATTTATTCTCAAATCTGCGGTGACCTTTGAAACCACCGCCATCCAAGTGAGAAAGGGAGAGGACCTACCTCTACGTATGAGATCGGGAAGATGCCCACTCTCCCGTGGTGTTCTCCCTCATACCAATTTTGATCAATTTTCCTGAGGATGTAGACAGTATCTCCTTTCTTAAATGACAACTCCCTGGAAGAGACACATTGACATGGTCTTTTTGTGATGTACAGCAATAATTCTCAAGATCAACACCCTTGCTAGATCTGCATTTGTTTGGCAAATATACTTACAATATTAAAAAATCCAATTGATATTGAGTTGAGTCCGATTAGATAAGAATGATCCTTGCAAATTCTTAGCATGCACTTAAAACATTATAACTTTAGAAATGATTTCAAACAGAGTAAGTATAAATATTCCATTGGATATAAATCACAGACAGATTAATAAGAAGTTTAAAGGAGGGGACAGACTCTTGCTACTTTATCATTAGTTCAGAGAAGAGGCGTTTTGAAGCTTGGAAAAATGATGGAATAGTTCTGCACTGATTTTTTTTTTTTTTTTTTTTTTTGTCCTGAAGCTAGTTGGCTAGTTAATTACTAGCCCCCCAGCCCCTTTTGATGTACTGAAGCTTACATGAAGGAAAACAAATATCATGTAGCCTCAGAATAGAAGTGCCAACACCAGAACAAATTTTATTTGTGGATCTTTGAAGTTGGTTGACAGGTATTTTAATAGAATATCTTGATAAGGAATTTATTTTGTGTAACAGAAAAGATCTTATACTTTTAATTTTCAATTGGGCATGAAGAATGTGTGTTTTAAGTGCAAAGACATATGCCAATGCTTTTCTTTCCATCTTTTATTTATAAAAATAAAAATATTTTTAAGACACTATATTTTTCAATTTTGGCTGTTTCTAAGAAAATTGTAGGTATATTTGATTTGGGTATTTATAATTTTAAGTTATAATGACATTGTGCATTTTGAATAATTCACACCTAAACTTATCACCTTCACTACATCAATTTTTCCTGGCTTTATCACCCAGGTGATTAGGTTGGTTCATTATTTTGCCTCCACAATTATTCTTGGATGGAAGGCGATTAATTTGTATCTTCTCCCAAGAGCCTCAGTTTGCAATACATCTACCCTCCCACTCTGGAATCTTCTGCATTGTTTTGTTCAGAATTTTCATTTTTTAATCTTTTTAAAAAAATTTTGGTTCAGAATTTTCAGTTGGATCATTTATTAGTATAGGCCGTTTGATGGAGAGAGATTTATACCTGATGGAGAACACTTCTCATTGATTAAAAGAATTAATCGAAAAAATGGTGGTATATTAAAAGAATGATCACACATTTAGGAGTGCTAAAATCTTCACAATTGAAAATGTGTTAAATTTTCAGTAACCCTAAAAACAAAGAAGATTCATGGAGCTTTACATTCAAATACAGTGCTTCCTTCTTTTGTGCAAATGCCTAATGTAAAAAACAGAAAACAAAGCAAAGCAAGATATTTAATGTTCACAACACAACAGTTTTATTTGTATTAGGTATATTTTGTTTCTGGAAATGAGACTAGCTTTTTAAAATATATATGAACATATGAATCAGAGGCAACCAATTTTTCAAAGCTATGAAAAAGACTCTTTTGCATTTGTACGGGTTGTGTTTAAAATTTTGAAGTCCTTAAGACACAGGAAAGTCTTACTCTTAAGTTTTCAAAACTGTGTCCCTCTCATCTCAGACCTAGAATTTTAAAGTCCCATTTGCTTTTTTCCCCTCACTTTTATTTGTATTTATTTATTTTTGAGATGGAGTCTTGCTCTGTCACCCAGGCTGGAGTGCAGTGGTATGATCTCGGCTCACTGCAACCTTCACCTCCCAGGTTCAAGTGATTCTCCCACCTCAGCCTCCTGAGTAGCTGGGATTACAGGCACCCACCACCACACCTGGCTAATTTTTGTATTTTCAGTAGAGACGGGGTTTCACCATGTTGGCCAGGCTGGTCTCGAACTTCTGACCTCAAGTGATCCATCTGCCTTGGCCTCCCAAAGTGCTGGGATTACAGGTGTGAGCCACCGTGCCCAGCTGCTTTTTAAAATTAAGACTTCTCAGAAGACCTTGTGAGCCTTGGGTGGACACCCTTCCTACTTCACATCCCCTGCCATTCCTCAGGGTTTTATATATTTAAGAAAACTATGGATTGATTTTTACAAAGAAGAAATGAAATGTGTGCTCCATAACATTATTTTATAAAACTGATATGCATTGTACAAATTGTCACACCATATCCAAAGAACAGTAGTTAGGACCGGAGTGCAGTAGAAACAAAGCATCTTATTTCTCTAATCTGAAAAAAAGATGTAAGCTTTTCTTCAGGCCAGATATAAGCCATGTTCGACATCTTAATTTCTAAATAGGATTTTTCTTGTCTAGTTCATTTCCTATCTCAGCAGCATTACCAAATTCTGAGTGATTTATTTTTATATGTCTTCTGCCAGAGACAGTTTCTAGAGCTATTAATTCATATTACATGCATTTTTATGAGTAAATTATTTTGGTTATTATATATATATGTTCAGTGTAAACAACATATAATAATTTAATGACAATTTACAATGAATTCAACATGTGTCTTGAATTCTACTGGAGACCAAAGTTTCTTAAAGGTCTGTGCACACAGGCCACAAAAAATCTGGGCAACTCCCTCTTATCTAAGTCTGCTTATGTGCTTCAGCAACCACATGCCTATCTGCTGAGCAAAGAATAAAGGCAAAAGAAATATTGCAATTCAGGACGGTGAAAACACTGACACCAAAAGACCAAAGGAGAAAACTTTGCTCAGAATCTCTGAGCTTTGCAGGCTGAGGATGGAGACTTCAATACAGGAAACTTTGTACCATGTTCTAGTCATCAACCCCACAAACTATGCTTGGAATGTTTGGATAAACAAATGTTATCAAATTCCCCCACCTAGTGCTAATTACTCCCCAATACTTTGTTTACTTATTCATTCTTTTTTTGAGACAGAGTCCTGCTCTGTTGCCTAGGCTACAGTGCAGTGGCGCAACCTCAGCTTACGGCAACGTCTACCTCCCAGGCTGAAGCAATCCTTTCACCTCAGCCTCCTGAGTAGCTGGGACTATACAGGTCCATGCCCCCATGCCTGGCTAATTTTTGTATTTTTTGTAGAGACGTGGTTTTGCCATGTTGCCCAGGCTGGTTTTGAACTCCTGGGCTCAAGCCATCTGCCCCCCTTGGCCTCCCAAAGTGCTGGGATTACAGGCATGAGCCACTGTGCCTGGCCCCCAATACTTTATTAACTCATTATTGACACAAAAATTCTAAAAACAAATATTCGTAAATTCTTTTTGTTTTTCCTATCCTTTAGAACTCATTGTGTTCTACCTAACATGTTTAATGTAATTTAAAACTCAGTAATTCTAAACTAAACTTAAAATAAAAATAAAATTACCCCATCCCAAGTAATTCTGAAGGAACCATTTAACTAGAGTAGATTGCTGCATTGTGAATTAGACCTCATTTGTAACACATCCTATGGCAATGCTTATCTCTTAAAGCATTACTAACATTTAAAACCACCTTAAATCACATGATGAATATTTATCTTACTTACTTAGATGTCTGAGCCTTAAAATCATAAACAGCTTTTGCAGGCAATTTCTGAAAAGGAAGATAAACAATTAGCACTAATTTAAAATTTGAATTTTCTACAAGAAAGTAGTTTAATGTGCCTTAAAGAAAAAGGAAACCTCATGGAATGATCAAACATATGTAATGTCAATCCTGTATGCAATTTATACATAAGTCCATTCATCCTTCATTTAGATATTTCAGCTATAATAGGAATATAATAGAAGGCTTATTCACCATCATATTTTATCTTAGGAACTAAGGTAGATTAATGTTATAATGAGAGAATAAAATGCCTGCAGAGGATTGCATCCTAGGCATCATTTTGGCTGTTACAAAGGCTTTTCCTAGGATAAATGTGGAGGGTCAATGGCTCTGTGTTCTATGGAGATTGACATAGCTCCTTCTGAATCATAATAAAAGGACCAGATGTCATAAAAGAAGTAATCATTCCTTTCATTAGACACTTATTAACATATTAGCAAAAAATATTAGCTCAATTACCACTGGGAGGCTGGTTAGTGGGCAAAAGTATAGGTGTAATCATCTTGCATTCCCTGGAGGGTTCAGGAATCCTTCAACACTCTGTCCACCAGCCACTCGTCTTTTAGTTGTGATGTGATGTGACACATACCCATCCTCAAACTCTGGGGGCCACAAATCTCCCTGAGGTACCCTGTACCCTATAGCTAGCTAGGCCAGCTCTTCCTTCCCCACCGACCAACAATCCCTTCACTCCATTCTTTTTCCCCACGACTCTGGTGAACTTTAGGAATCCTGGACCATTTCTAACTTCTTTGGGGATCCCACAGGCTCTGGACTACATCAGACGCCTGTAAGATCCTCTGGAGTGGCTGCCAGTCCAAGTCCAGTTTTTAGTTTCCATCCAGCCCTCAAGGCTCCAAGGCAATTTGAGCAAGAGCTCTAGCCCCGGCTCAGGGCCCTGGACAGAGTTCAGTTGGTGGGTGGTTCCCAGGGGCAGTATCCCGAGAACTGGGCTGGTTAAAAGCTCTTTTTAGGGATCCTCTCCAATAAAAGGAAGCCAGCAAAAATTATTTATGTAGGCTCTGTATTGATTTATAACACAGTTGACATCAGGCTTTCTCCTAGACCAGCGGGCCAAGAAATTGTACAGAGGAAACCTATTCCCTCCATGAGGTGCCCTAATTCAGGACACTTTTAGGTCATAATGGTTAGGTTCATGGGCATCAGGTCAAGACTCGGAGAGGCCTCATGGCCAAAACTGGACCACCACTAGGGAAGACCCACAGCTAGGGTCAGGGTGTGGACTGCTTCTAGAGTCAGAGTTGCTATGCTCAGGCCCCAAGGAAAATTGTTTCTAGTTTCTCAGTATTTTCACATTTTCTGTCTGAGTTCTTTACTGGTTTGGGATAATTTTTGGCTGGTAAGTGCTTTATCAAGTATGTTGCTGTAAAAGACTCCAGTGCTATTAAATTAACTACCTCTTTTTCTGGAGTTCCTCTTCTTTCCCTTGGTGCACTTCTCCCCATGTCAGTCAAAGTGGATGAGTAACTTCTAGGGGACTCACGGTCTATTGGAAAGAACAGGGCCGGTCATGGTGAGTATCCACTTAATTACGGAGAGACACCGTTATCGAACACATGGGTATAAAACTAATAGGTCATTATAAAATTGTGAAATAAGACACAAAACAAGAGCATTTCAAAAGGAAAAATATCTGAGGTTGCAGAATTATTATAATTGTCTATATAAATATCATTGCTACATTGCTGATTAATTATATTGCCACACCCAGTAAGACAATTTATAGTTAGAGGGATTTTTCATATAAATTTTTTTCTATGAAAAAAAATTCTGTTTCTGTGCCTTTGCTTCTAATTTATAATTACTATTATAAGATTTATAGAGGATGGAGAATTTGAAAATAGCAACAATTTGTAGAAAAAGAAACATTTTGTGGAGTAATTTAAGACTGTAGTAATGAAAAAGAAAGAGATAAAACCAAAGAAAGTATGAGGATGACAGGAGGGTGGTGATGAACATTCTCCTTCTGCCTTACTCTCCCCTCTTCGCTCTTTCTCTGTTTTTAAATACTTATTGAATCTCAAGATGCCATACTGTTTATCTACGACCTTCCTTTGTGCCCAGATGATAAACACCTTATCAGAAAGCAAAGAAACAAAGAGATATTGTTTCTTCTTCCTCCAAGCAAAAAAGGGATAAACAGAAAGCATCATGTCAGTTGCGAAGTTGCTTATGAAATATTGAATTATTTTTGTTCATCTTAAAGCAAAGCATAAATAATCACATTACAAAATTTTCATTGCATGTAGTTCTTAATAGTATCTTATACCTTTTGCACTTACGTGACTTACATATGGAGATGTAACTAGACATTAAACGTATTCCAGTAGTCTATGTTATAGAATTTTATCAGTACAACTGGGTCAATATTTGTCAATTCTTTCTTTTATCCCTTTAATAAATCTAGTTATCCAGACTAACAAGAAGCATTAAAAATAAAACTTATTTTATCCATCTATGAAGGAATTTAAAGTGCTGATTCATAATAAGAAAGCATTGTTTTAGGGTTTTGACTACTTTGATGATGTAAATTCTAAGTTAATACACTTTTATGATCATAGGGCCTCATAATGATCATAAATTTTAAATTACTTTTTCTAACCCATGGAATACAAACTATTTTTCACTTGGGTGAAACACAATTGGAAAGTAAATATTTTATTAAAAAACAAAATACTTTTAAATGCATTTCAAAGCCCTTTCAAGTTATGTTTCAAAAATGTACTCTTATCTGCACATAAAATTGAGAGATGGTTATATTAGAATATTAAAAACCTGGAGAAGGTAGCTAATTTATTAAAAAATTGGATTCTGACACATTTCAATTAGTGAAAATTTTCAATTGTAGAAATTGATTTTTTAAATTCTAATTTATTATTTTGAAGCATGTTGCTTCAGTCTAAGGGTAGGCAAAGGTAAACATAAGTGTATAGTATAGCATAAGTGAAAGCAAACATAAATACTAAGCAGATTTGTGCAAGTTAATTAACAATCGAGCCATATTTGACACTAACACGAACCATGAATTTTGTCCTTTTTTTGGTCTGAGATTATATTTTATACTATAAATTCTGAATTATTAGGGGTTTGAATTGAATCCCTTTTCTGTTATCTACTCTCTGCGTGACCTTGGACAAATTTCCTTTCCTCTCTGGGCCCAACTTCCAAAATTGAAAATGGCTCTTAAAATAACACCCATTTCATAGGCCTATGCCAGTTTTAATTAGATAATGTATGTAAAGCACTCTGTAGTGTCTGGTGCATAGAAGTTTCTCTGTTGACCAACTTTCAGCCCGGAATGTTCATTCCAGCCTCTTAAAATTTACGTAGTAAACAGATGCACTCTAAGAATTAATGAAAAGAATTGGTCACGAATATTAAAACACCCTGGGCTGTAAGTTATATAAATCTCAAAAATAGTCCTCTGCCTTTCAATTGCTATTTATTCTTGTGTTGCCACCTCAAAGTTATCTATGAAAATAGAGTTTAGAGTCACTTTTAGCCTGAATAGTGTAATTCAAATTTCAATACAGGACTGTTTTAGCAGAAAGAGAAAGTGAATGAATTAAGTAATGGAAAAGAGAAAATGAATACACTAAATGGTGGAAATGGGACTTTTATATATACAGCTTAAAGATACATTCACAAAAATTTTATCACAATTGTGTCCTTGAAATGGAGAAAGCTATTAAACAAGCCCTAATTTCTTTGTGTCCATCAATTACTAATCACATATTTCAGTTTTGCTTCTTGAATGTTTTGATATAGTATCTTCTATATAGAATGTGAGCAAATTATTTATTAACTGAATGAATATAAAGTTTTAAAGTTAATATAAACATTTTTAAAAGCCTATTTGTGGAACTATAGGTTTTGATTCATGTCACAATGTCATTTATTGTCTCAATGTGAGTAATGGCTGTTTCAACCCTAATGCTGAGCTACGAAATGGCCTTCCCTCTCGTTTTTGTAAGAGCAAATTTTTGTGAATTGATGATCACTTTAAGCCACACATCAAGTCCAAATATCACATGGGCAAATGAGAAATATTCAGTAAGACATATTTGCACAAGTTTTTGCTTCACAACACATAACGATGCCAAATGGTCTCCCAGCTCGGGAGTGATGAGATGTTGGAATGGAACATGAAAGAGCTGGAGGGTGGGTCTCTGAACCACAAGGAAAAAGAAAGAAAAGCTCATCCACCTTGGAGTGCACTGCCACGGTCTTGGTGGTGGTAGTTGTTGTTGGCTGTGTCCACGTCTTGGAAAGAGGCACTGTGGGGCATTCTCCCGCAGTCATTCTGGTAGGGTGGACAATGAATAGCACCATCTTGAGGCAGTGGGTGGAGAGGCTGGTGCAGGGGGCTCCTCCTCAGCACTCTCAGGGATGAGTTCCTCTCGGGAACATCTGGCAGCAGCTCACTGATGAGGCGGTGCAAGATGCTGTTGTCCGGCAAGCTCCCCCTTTTCTTTTCAGCTTTAATTTGGTCACAAATGTCTTTAAGGGCAGAGTCCAGAGCCTCAAACACAGATGCTTTACATTTTGACTTTTCAGTCTGTTTCTTAGGAGCTGAATTTTTTTTCCTCCGGAAAGGCACAGGACTGACTAGAAAAGCAAGTTTAGAAAGGCCAGGGTCCATTTCTTGCCTTCTGGGCTCCTCGATGTTTTCGTGTCTGGCTCTTTCGTGTTTTAACATTGTGGTAAATCGAGTGTAGGAGGCCGGGCATCTGCCTTTGCAGGAGCTGATGAGGTGGCGGTGGTGGTGGTGGTGGTGATGGTGGTGGTGGTGGTGGCTGGATCCATAAAAGCTTTCAGAGGACGTGAAGGAAAAGTGATCAAAGTCACTTTCACTGCAGAAGGATGACCCCTCTACGTGAATGTAGTCACTGTGGTCAGACACGACCCCGTCCTGGTCGCTGTCGGAAAACTCCACGTGGGCTCTGGGCTGCTCATCGCTGGTGACTTCAATGTGAATGGGCACCAGGGCGTTAGACTTGCAGCCTCGTTGGCCCTGAGAGGGGCGTCCGCTTTGATTTTCTTCCTCCAGCAAATACTCAATGGAAAATCGCCTCTTGGGACATAAGCCATTTTGTGGTGGTTCTAGGGTCACGGGAGACAGCATGTCATCCCCTAAATTGGGCATGGATTTGGACTTCTGGATCAGCTTCTCGAATTCGGAAATGCGTGTGGGCACCATGTCCCGGGGCACCTCCTCCGTGGAGGACTGGCTCCAGGCGTGCAGCAGGCCCTTGTGCTGCTGCTCGCTCTCGTACTGCAGGACCCTAGACTTCACGGAGCAGATCACCTCGGAATTCATCAGATCCTTGCGGTTAATGCGGTGCATTTTCTTGTACATCTTTAGGAACCCCGGGGCGTTGTGGGCCGCCCTGTGTCTGATCCTTGATCTGCCATTACTGCGAACCTCCTGGATGTAGGGGGACCCCCACGCTATGGGGCAGCTCTCTTTGGAGTCCTCTTCACATAACAGGGAGCCCATACTTTCCGACTTGATTTTCGGGTCCGGGAAGCTATCGCAGTCATCATTTAGGAGATCGTCACAGCTCCGGGATTTGATTTTGGGAGAAACGGTTTCTTCTGTGCTGCTCCAGATTTCTGCGTTTTGCCGGGCCATTTGCCAGCCGTTCTTGAAACTAATGGCTCTTGGTGAGTCCCGAGGGACATCCAAGTGCTGTCTATAAGTGCTACAGTAATCTAACTCACTGGAGGGGTTGCCGTTGAGCCCTGAGTAACTGCAAAGGGATGGACACATTTTGCTATCATCCCCACCTTTTAATCCAGAGCAGCGTGGTAGAAGAGAGACATTTGGAGAAGTTAAAAGGTTCAAAGAGAGGAGAGCATGTCAGTAAGCATCAGACAGCATAGCAAGGAGAAAGCAGTTAGTGTGTTTTAATCTAGATGCTGATTGTTAACACATGGAGCTTCAACTCTAGAGAAGAAGGTCTAATTCTAAAGCGAGCTAATACTTTTTCAGTGAACGTAGCTTTGCAGAGAGAGTTGACAAAACTATGTATAAGTAGTAACTGATGTAAGCAAATACGCCTACTTCTACTGCATAATTCATACACCTTTCTGACAATGTTGTTTGCCAAAACACAATAGTGCCGCTTCAGCTGATGGCATGATCTGGTAGTAAAGGTTTAACAATTAGTGTCAAAAGTGTTATACCCTTAATCAATTTAATAGGGCCGGAATTTGAGCCTCATTTGATTTGTAATGATACATAGGTAAAGAAGGGTTTATACATTTACATCTAATTAATACCCTCATGACTATATCAAATATTTTTTTGTGGGCTTTGGATTTTAAAAGCTATAAGGCAAAGTATTCTCCAAAATTGCAAAATCAGAATGCCGTGAACTATTGCTGCTAACATTTTTCCAAGAAAAAAATAGCTAAAGCTCTTTAAACAAACTAATTTACCTCTTAAATTGCTCTACCTTTAACCTCTTATTAGGTACATAGTTCTCATAGGAAAACTGAATATAATGCAAAACTTTCATCAGAGGTGCATACATCATGCTTTTTTTCTGGGAAGAGCTTTTTAAAAAATCATTTGCAATTTGATAATAGAGATCTACACTTGGCCTCAATTTTGAACAGCTATGGAAATGTTCTTTTGCTTTGCTGAGTTAACTAATAAATGAGAAGCCAAATTATATCTAACAGGACATTTTCTTCTTAGAAATAAAATCTAATGGAGGAAAATATCTCTATTCAATACTCATACTTTACAATGTTCTCTAAATTCTTTAAAAGTAGATAAGCACATTAGGTAGATATGTACTGTCTGGGAAAGGAAGTTGATTTAACACTCCCTGTGATAAAACAAATATCTACATTTATCGGAACCCTTTTAACTTTTGGATAGTATCCAAGAATAATAAGTCAATGGCATTTCATGACCTACTTGTTACCTTAAGATATTCATTTGAATAAGTGAGTTGAATCTGATAAGGCATCTCTGCTCCTCAGAGGAAAGGTGTGATGGATGGGGCTCACACGCCCTGAACCATCAGCTGATATCGCAGCTTTACAAGGCCTTAAAAGGGCTAGGCCTCCACCTACTCAGAGTCCAATCATCACAACCAGAATGTCTTTTGCACACAAATCAGCTACCACTTTTAACTACCATGTGGCAATGGTTTTAGTGGGTATAGTTGATAGGTGTAGCTGAATTGGTCTGGTTTTATAGAAACTTACATTAGAGCTCAATTTCTTCACACATTTCAAAATCTCTTTCTCTTCTCTTTCAATCCCAAGATATTAGAAGAGATTGTGGGGTCCTGTATTTGGTAGAGCCCTAGCTCCCTGTAGGGGCTGGTTCAATCCTCACTCTCCATCTCAGAAATATTCCTGTCCTCAAGGAATACCACTAAATGGTCTTCTAGAAACCAGAAGGAGTGACTTACTCCTTTCAACAGTGAGCTCCCTACACTTGCAGAGAGGAGACAGGCCATCCAGAAAAAAAGGCTTGGTGATTCCTCAGTGATATAATTATGGTTTGGGACCAATTAGTCCTGACTGTGAACTGCTGTGAATTGACCACTATGTTACATGGCAGGAGGTGGATGCTCCACTGTTCATATGAAGGTGGCCCAAAATATACAGCAAATGGCTAAAGAAATTAATAGGTCAGATTTTTTTAAAATCTAGAATTGAATAATTTTTTGAAACCCTCCAAACCAATGTATATTTTAGGCAACAATTTCCTCTGTTGCTGCTTGTAATTTCTATCCTATAAATTTCACTAATTTGCTAGTTGTAGAAACATTAGAAAATTTTGACTACATGTCAATGTTTACAAATGACATCTTTTAGTAGCCTGATGAGACATTATTTGATACTTTGAATTTGTTTAGAAAGGGATCTATTTGGGGAAAAAAAGCATTAGCAGATGCTAGTCCGAGTTCTTTAAGCAACCTAAGTGGCTCGCCAGCTTGAGTCAGTCTGGGTGGGAAGAAAGCTATTGTTCTAAAACTATATTTTATTCCAGACACTGTAGGTGGGAGCTGAAACATGCCACTATCACTGGGCCAGCTTTCACACAGTGCTCTAGGCTAAAACGTAAACTAGTAAATTGTTGTGTTTTCATTTACTATGCTCACCTTTTGCTCTCGATGGGGAAGAAGGAGAAGAGCTAGTGAAAGACTTTGTAAGGGTGGTGCTTGATCCTGGGAGATCCACTCGGCCTGGGCTAGTCCTGCTCACACTTTGATCTCCCAAGCCCCGTGGTGGACCCACTGCAGGCTCGCTCTTCCTCCGCTTCCTGAAGTCACTGGCCATGCTTGCAGAGCTGAAAGAAGGAATCAGATCTGTTTGATTGGCACTGGAGGAGGTTCAGGTGTTCACCAGAAAAACCGGTGGAACGTGCTAGTGACAATGGCGTAACTCCTAAACCTCCATCCCCAAAACTGCATTGCTAGGAACTCACCCCTTGATGTTCAACGTGATTTCTCTAGAAGGACCTTTTAAAAAATAAATAGACTTTATTATTTATTTATTTTGAGATGGCTTCTGGCTCCGTCACCCAGGCTGGAAGCGCAGTGGTGCAATCACGGCTCACTGCAGCCCCAAACTCCTGGGCTCAAGGGATACTCCCACCTCAACCTCCTGAGTAGCTGGGACCACAGGTGGGTGCCACCTCACCTGGCTAATTTTTTAAAATTTTTTATTTATATAGAGACAGAGTCTCACTATGTTGCCTAGGCTGGTCTCAAACCCCTGAGCTCGAGTGATCCTCAAGCCTCAGTCTCCTGAAGTGTTGGGATTACAGACGTGAACCACTGTGCCCGGCCAACTTAATTTTTTTAGAGCAGTTTTAGGCTTACAGAAATGATGACTGGAAAGTGTAGAGAGTTTCCTTATAGTCCCTTTCCTCTTGCACAGTTTCCCTTATCATTTATGTATTCTTTTGGTGGGTACACTGTTACAATTGATGAATCTATCTTGATGCATCGTCACCCCAAGTCCATAGTTTACATTTGAGTTCATGTTTTGTCTTAAACATTTTATGGGTTTTGAGAAATGTATAATGATGTGTGTCCATCATTAATGTGTCAATCATATAAAACAGTTTTCCTGCCATAAAAAGCTTCTGTTCTCCAACTTTTCATCCCTCCCTTCCTCCCGCTCATCCTGGCACCCATTGATCTTTCCACGGCCTCCACAGTTTTGCCTTTTCACCATGCCCAGTTGATATCACGCAGAATGTGGCCTCTCAGATTGGCTTCCTGCACTCAGTAATACACTTTTAAGTTTCCTCCATGTGTTTTTTGTCACTTGAGAGCTAATTTCTTTACATTGCTGAGTCACATTCTATTACATAGATGCGCCACAGTTTATTTATCCATTCACCTATTGAAGGACATCTTGGTTGCTTCCAACTTCTAGCAATTATAAATAATGCTCCTAAGAAAACCACCTGCTGGTTTTTGTGTGAACATAAGTTTTTAAACATCTTTGAACGTCAAAATTCTCCTATAGTGTAATATGTTGTGATTGAGAATTCAGTGCTATAATTTGTATCTTGTATCTTTTCTCTATAAAGTGGAATTCTAACAACGTGAATATATCCAGAGGGGTATACCAAATACAGGAAAGAACTGAAAAAAAAAAAAAAAAAAGACATCAAGAGTGGAAAATTTCTCTCACCTCAAGGGTTGCCTGCAGCTTGTCCTATCATCTCTATCATCTTAGCTTTAGAAGACGTTATATTGGAATTCCAACATTTTCTATCTAAATAATGAATGAAGGCTGAGTATGAAGGCTCACGTCTGTAATCAAGTACTTTGGGAGACCAAGGCTGGGGGATGGCTCAAGGTCAGGAGTTTGAGACCAGCCTGGACAACCTAGTGAGACCCTGTCTCTACAGAAAACAAAAAAGTTAGCCAGTTGTGCCATGTGCCTATAGTCCCAGGTATTCAGGAGGCTGAGGTGGGAGGATAGCTTGAGCCCAGGAGTTTGAGGCTGCAGTGAGCCATGATTGCACCACTGCACTCCAGCTTGGGCAACAGAGCAAGACCCTGTCTCATTAGTCAGTCAATCAATCAGTATCAGTAATCTGGTCAGCAAATTAACTATTAAAGATTCCTTCCCCTCAGTTGCATAAAATACTGTCAATTGTCTAGAACAGCAGGGAGTTTCTGTGATGACAGAATGATACTGTACTGTTTGAGTATCATTTAAGACAAACGTTAATGAATGAAGCCACACATAGCACAGCATACTGTGCATGAAATGACTGGATTCTTAGACAAGAGTTGTGTAGACAACAGTGATAACAGCAACAGCAGCAACCCCAGCTCCTATGGAGCCCAGCAGAATGCTGTGTGCTTTCTTTATGTTTTTGTCTTATTTAGCCCACACAGCAAACCGATGAGGTATACGCTGTTATCTCAGTTTTACAAATGGTAAAGTGAATACATGTGCCTGGGATGTATGGAAGCACGCGGAGAGGCAGACCTCAGAACTGGTTCATCCTCTTCTGAAGAGGATGATGCATCTCCTAGACCTGTTTTTGCTGTGACTGTCCTGTCATGTGAGGGTCTGTGTGTCTTTACGGCAATCTTTAGATTAGATTAAAACTCTAAAATTCAAATATTTTAGGTGGGGTTCCAGAGTTCCTTTCTCAGGGATGTTATTGTAGTTGGATGGCACTCAGAAACCTAATTTACGATTGACTCAATTCACAAAGAAATCTACATAGAAGGGTAAATTAATGCTACTACATAAATATTTGTTGTTGATGTTACAACATGGCTGGGAGTTTGTATTATTCAATATTACTATTGAACTATGTCTGAATATGTCTGAATTTTGTGATTTTTTTTTTTTTTTTTTAGACTGAGTCTCACTGTGTTGCCAGGCCGGAGTGCAGTGGTGCCATCTCGACTCACTGCAACCTCCGCCTCTCAGGCTCAAGCGATTCTTCTGCCTCAGCCTCCTGAATAGCTGGGACTAGAGGCACATGCCACCATGTCTAGCTAATTTTTGTAGTTTTAGTAGTGGTGGGGTTTCACCATGTTGGCCAGGATGGTCTCAATCTCTTGACCTCGTGATCTGTCCGCCTCAGCCTCCCAAGTGCTGGGATTACAGGCATGAGCCACCGTGCCTGGCCATGAATTTTGTAATATTTTAAAGAAAGTGTGGTATATAAAGCTAACAGAATTTACTTCAGGCAAACTCTGAGGGAAGTTAGGCCTAGTGGTGACAAGCTATCTTGCCTCAATTTCTTTTTTTTCTCTCTCTTTGCCAACTGTGTAAACTTGGTAAGTCACTAAGCCTAGGTGTCACTTTCCTCAGAGATAAAGTGGGGACAATAGTATTTAACCATAGTGTCGTCTTAGGGTTGAATATGTTTTGTACTTATGCCTCATCTATTGGTAGTATTAATAAAAGCATTTCTGATTTGTGTCGTTAGAGTATAATTAACAAATATGTGTATAACACTTTTTAATTTATAATTTTTTTCAAATATATTATTATAAGGGCCATTTAACAACATTGAAAATTAGTTACTTATAATTCCCATCTAAAGAAAAGAAAACTAGGTATAGGGGAGTAAGGGAAGAGAAGGATTTCTCAGTCTGTGAAGGAATTTATAATTAGTTCACTAATTTTTTAGAAATTCTTGAAATGATCGTATAAAATGATGCCAAAACAAAATAAAACAACTTCATGAGGCATGGTCCTTCAAATAAAAATGAGTGATACATGATACTCATTACTACTTCACTGAATAATTTTATTGTTGAAAAAGAAACCACTGGTATAGAATATTCTGCTACGACATAATATGATTCTTACCTCATGGGTCTTTCCAGGCTTCTGTCTATAGAGGACTGATACAAGGAGGCCTGTTAAGATAGGATAATATTACCATGAAAAATTTTACCGTGGCAAAATTTTGTTCACTTGTCAACATTAAATTAGGTATCCTAAAAAGAATATTATAAAAATTGAGGTTGAAAGTACCATTCATTATGACTATAAAAATGTCTTCCCAAAGAGATATCATGCGACCTGATTTCTACTTGGGACCTATCTGCTTTCCCTTCTGATATAATGCATTGCAGTTCTCTGTGTAGCTCAAATTATTCAAAACCCAAGCATTGCATGGGGGGGGAAATTAATAATATTTTCTCAGGAACACTGAAATAAGAGCTAAAGTTATCCTACAACCTCAACTTCAGAATCTTACCTGTTGACTGTAAATAGAAATTTCCTACAGAAAGGAATGATTTGATGTTTTAAAAAATTTGCAGTCATCATTCAATCCTTATAAAACATCATTTTAAAGTTTTTGTTATTGTTGTTACCAAGTATTGTCTTCAGAACGTAACACATAAACAGAACTTATGACACCATTCATCTGTCAACATAGACATGACATTTAAATAAAACCCACAGAGTTTGACTTGAAGAAACTAAAGTACCTGGTACTTCAATCAGGTAAATAGTTATACTTTTACAATTAGGTGAGTTCAGGGTTAATTTAAAATAAATGAGCTAATGAATCAAAATATCACTTTTTAAAAGTATGCTTTAAAATTTTTCCTTCATTCTGAATAATACACTGAAATAGATAGTAAGCAAAAATGATAATATTAATTTTTTATTTTCCATGGCATCTACTGGGATAATTGCTAAAATATCTAAAAGGCAAGAGAGGACACTGAGCTATCAAGTGTTTGAGGTGACACTGTGGTATGATGTCCAGAAAGCATAGGGAGATGGCTGGGCGTGGTGGCTCATGCCTGTAATCCCAGCACTTTGGGAGGCCAATGCGGGTGGATCACCTGTGGTCAGGAGTTCAAGACCAGCCTGACCAACATGGTGAAACCCTGTCTCTACTAAATATGAAAAATGAGCCAGGTGTGGTGACACATTTCTGTAATCCCAGCTCCTCAGGAGGCTGAGGCAGAAGAATTGCTTGAATCTGGGAGGCAGAGGTTGCAGTGAGTTGAGATGGCACCACTGCACTCCAGCCTGGGCAATGAGAGTGAAACCCCGTCTCAAAAAAACAAAAACAAAAACAAAAAACAACAACAACAAAAAAACAAAAACAAAACAAAACAAAAGTATAAAGAAAGTATAGGGAGATGTATACCAAGTATAGATAGTTTGCCTTTGGTCATATTTGATGATCAATTCATCACAGATAAAATTTGGTTTGATGAAGAACTGGAATTCTAGTTTAAAAACATTTGTCTGTATGAAAGCCAGTTTGAAAATGTCAGCCAGAAAGGCAAGGTTTGACAAATGTTGTCTTAAGTTGCTATCATCTAGAAACATTTTGTCAGAGTATTAAACATCTACTTAGTGGAAATCAAATCTCACTTTACAAAATATTTCTATAACTCAGTTTTCTATTAATTGGTAAATTAGCACCAATTAATCAATTAAAACATTAGTATACAACTTTGCAATTCTGTATGTACATCAGTCTTACAAGGTCCCTTTTGCATAACTTATGCTTCTATTAACTAATATTTTAATTTAATTCTATCTTACTAAATTAAAATGGAATCTTGTCTAGAAACAAAAGCATCTCTGCATGAGAATATTCCCATTCTCCTTTTAGACAGAAAAAGTGGATTCTAATATTTTTAGTTCCTAGAAAATATTTAGATTCCTAGGTTCTCAACGAATATAAAATCAGGAGAAAAGTTTGGTTTGCTAGTCTGATATGTTTACGTGGTTATTTTAATTTGCTGAGCTCTGAATCAGACACTGGGAAGGTAGAAAAATAGATACTAAATATGAAAGAAAGCAAACAAGTAAAAAACTAAAATCAGATAGTTATATTACAATTAAGAAATATTAATTCTACTTGTTTGCAGAAGAGCAACACTGAAGAGCCTGAGAGCATTGGCATCTGTGCAGATCACGGCTTTCACGGGACACCCTCAAACACAGCTGATCACCAAAAAGTGTCAGGTTCACAACACTTTTAGAACAACCCTACAGTGATCAGAAAATTTGAATTGTCAACTTATAATGAGCCTAAACAATATTGTAATGTGAAATAAAACATAGTGTAAGAACTGATTGTGTTTTAGGGTTAGGCTAAGAAACTACTATTTCTCCTTGTACTGGTTTCTACATTCAAAATAAACTAAAACCAGTTTTGTGGTTTCATGTACTCTCAGAGAAAGTTCAGTATTAAATTATAAGATAAGAGTAAAAAATCTAGACTGATGACTGAGAGAAAAACTTGTACAATAATTGTAAGAAGGGCACTCATCCCAAAATGAAAACTATCTCCAGAAAAGAGGTTACAAATTTTACCAATTATGATCTACTATTTACATATTACCATTATTTTAACACACTTAGAAGGTCAATTTAGTGAAGTACGGATACTGAATTACTCTTTCTGTTAAGTAACTATGAGATTAAATTTTGCTTAAATATCCGTAACTGTTCTTCATTAATGCCAGTTTTCCAGTTATGGATTAAAAACTATGTTATTCATGGTATATACCAGGCAGTTGATAAGTGGTAGCTAAGGTAATGTCTAATCAATTACACTTTTTTACCAGAAATGTTTAATAACAAAAGGTTATTAAAGACAAAATCCAGAACCTTAAGAGAATATATTTTTTTACATTCTGAAAAACTATAATGTGAAATTAATAACATAGTTAACATACGCTATTAGAATCATGCAGCACCCCCTCTCAATCCCAGAGGTAACTGGCAAATAGATCAACCACTGGCAAAGTGCTTTTTATGTGTTTTTTTTTTTTTTTGCCACTGCCATCACATGATATAATGCATAGAATTAAGTTTCTACTATTTTTATGCCCAAGTATTATTGTCTAATATTAATTATCAGAACTCTTTTCACAGGAATTCAATAGTTAACAAGAAATAATATTAAGTAAGTAATTTGTTTTTAAAAGATTTATCCTCTAAATATATATCTTGGAAGTGCTGAAAAGTGTGATATAAAGGAAATAGCACTGAAATGAAGGTTAAGAGATATATATATTTTTTTCCACCACTATCTTACCATGTGATTTTGGACTTATTTCTTAAAATTATTGCACTCTACTTTTTTTTTTTAACTGAAAAATGAGTGAGTTGGACATGATGCACTCTAAATTCCATTTCAGTTATCTATGAACCAACTACCTTAAAAACACCCTAGAAATATCTGAGAAAAATATCTGACCACATTGAATTTCAAAATAAATTCTTGGGTTGTTCATATGTTGAAATGAGACTCTTTCTGCAGATATTAAGGTAACATAACATACAGAATATAACCCCTTGTTTTATTTGACTTTCTTCAGATTACATGCCTGCCTGCCTGGCTATAAAATGTAAGCCTTTAGAAATAACTGAATTCAATAACCCAGAATGTTCCTGATTACTCTATTTTACCTTTTATTTAATATAGAAATATTTTGATCACTTCTCAGTGTTAACACACACTGTGATGTTTACCACAGGGTAAATAATTTGAAATTGCAAGTTGAGACGCTAGAAATTTGCATATTTCCTTGAGACTCTATACCTGCAATTCCAGTGGTCACCACTATGTGTCAGTAGTACCCCCTACAACATAAATGTTCTACTAGTTGTGTTTCCCAGTTGCACATATTTAAGACTTTTAATGAAAATAAGATATTTATTGTGTTATAGTATTCACTTAAGACCACAAAGCAACTACTGTGCAAAAAACAGTTTATTTACTTCGTTCCCATGCTAGTTCCTTCTAAGAGTTCCTTGCAAGGAGGCTTTTATATAGCTGATGGCTAGCAAAACAGTGCCATTTCTGCTTGTGTCTTCTAATGAGTCGTTTATCTACTTTCTAAAGTAATTTTCTGCTTTTCTTTGCAGAGAGCAGGGTAACAAGCTTTTGACTCTGAATCATTTCTGCCTGTATCATTCTCTCTTTCAAATAAAACTCTGATTCAAATAAAAATATACATTGGCTGCCATAAATTTTTCACCTAGTTGATTATTGTTGGCTCTTAAGTAGAGATTGCAAATGCATTTCATTTTATATGCCAGTGATAATTTGTTATAGTGGCTGCCTGGATTACAGTGTTGAAAAGGAGTAGTCATGTCTGTCATGGGTATGAAACTGGGAAGTTGTGATACACAATTTCCAGGTATTTGCCAGCCCTTTTCTTGACTGATAATACAATCTGTATGTTGTATTTAGGAAAATGAAAGAACAAAAATAAATTTTAGAAATATGTGGGACATAGGCATCTGATTATCCACACTCCAAGCATTATAATAGAATGGTTCTAAGAAGCCTTCTAGTAGTATTTTACTCTGTCTAATAAAAAGAGGTGGTTAATATATGCACTGACTAATACTTTTGATTTTTTATTTTCACACTGCTGAATACCAGAACTACATAGAATAGTATAACTAGCAGTTGTGGTTGGAATGATTCTTCACCCAGAGTCCAGAGATAGCCAACAACTCTGGTATAACTAATGTCCAGGCAATGATACTGGATGCAACATAATGATGCAAAGATAGATTTTTTTTTTTTCAAAAATAGCTTAGACATTACAGAGAATTGTAAAACACAGATGTGCAGAATCACAGTCACAGCCTCTAAGGGAGATATCTGAAAAAGAGAGAATAACGTGTTTTTACCTCATTGAAAACACCAGAAGAATGATCTTGAACATAGTCCAGAGGCTTTTTAGGAGGCTGGGTGTAGATGCACCACAGAAGCAGAAGTGTAGGGATGGAATGGAGGAGAGTCAATGGCAGCAAGGAATGAACATGTGGAAAAGGTGACAACAGTTAGAAATTGAGTGTTGACAGCACCAGCTACACAAACAGAATGACATGAATGGAGCAAAATGGGGGCAGCTGGGAGGAAGTGTGCAACGTCTGCAAATATTCTCAAGCACTGGGAAAATTTGCTAGTGTTCAATTAGTATATTTATAAATTCACTTTGTCAAATTTAATTAGCACTCCTAGTCTCTGGCCACAGAGGAATGCAAGGTAAATTAAAGAAACATTAAAGGAGCAAGTGGATAGCGTGCTGGTGAGTTTCCATGTGTGGCTGAAAATGATTATGGAAAATGCTGATAACTTAGGCTCAGTACAGAATAGTCCCTATAAGCTTTCTTTTTGAATTATTTTATTTTATTTTATTTTTTTGAGACAGGGTTTCACTCTGTCACCCAGGCTGGAGTGTAGTGGCACCATCTCAGTTCACTGCAATCTCTGCCACCAGGGTTCAAGTGCTTCTCCCACCTCAGCCTCCTGAGTAGCTGGGATTACAGGCATACGCCACCATGCCCAGCTAATTTTTGTATTTGTAGTAGAGAAGAGGTTTCACCATGTTGGCCAGGCTGGTCTCAAACCCCTGACCTCAAGTGATCCGTCTGCCTCAGCCTCCCAAAGTGCTGGGATTACAGGTGTGAGCCACCACGCCTGGTCGTCCCTATAAACTTTCTAACCAACAGCAACAATACATATAAAATAAAGCTAGAGAATGTTTTTCCTTGAAATGAAATACGTTTACATTCACACTAAGATACAAATGAGAAAAAATGAGAGAAAACATTCCTCCTATGAGATAACAACCCTAGGAAAAATTCTTTGGTTTATATTCATTTACAGTCACTTTTGACTCAGTTCAATAAGCTACCTTGAGTCTAACCAAGTCTCCTTTGCAGTTTAATGGACAAAAGAGATCACCATCACCAATCAGTAAACCATATATGGTCAATATACAAGTATATAAATCAGCATATGGTATAGAAATGGTTATATCCTGATTTCTAAAAAAACTATCAGTGTAATTGGTATGTTATTTAAGAGTCTAAAATGCATAAAAACGTGTGTAACTGACACACATCAAATGCACTGCTGTTGGTGGATACAGTTCTTAATCAGGGAAGTTGTTAACTGAACCTCGAGTTGACTATTTTTTTTTTTCTTTTTTTTTTTGAGACGGAGTCTCACTCTGTCGCCCAGGCTGGAGTGCAGCGGCACGATCTCAGCTCACTGCAATCTCCGCCTCCCAGGTTCAAGCGATTCTCCTGCCTCAGTCTCCCAAGTAGCTGGGACTACAGGCGTCTGCCACCATGCCCAACTAATTTTTGTATTTTTAGTAGAGACGGGGTTTCACCATGTTGGCCAGAATGGTCTCGATCTCTTGACTTCGTGATCCGCCTGCCTCGGCCTCCCAAAGTGCTGGGATTGCAGGTGTGAGCCACCGCGCCCGGCCTCGAGTTGACCCTTTATCCCAAACAGGCTAAGCAATAAGGCCCAACCTCGGGGGCTTCCTCTGGTGGGAGTCTGGGGATTAGAGAAGTTGTGATGGCTTTCACTAGCAAGTCTGGAAATTAAGATCCACGGGACTTCCTGATTTTTTTCTTTGCTTATATCCCTAATGGTAAACTAGGTACAGTCATGTGTTGCATAACGACGTTTCCGTCGATGATGCACCTATATATGATGGTGGTCCTATGGGATTATAAGACTGTATTTTTACCATACCTTTTGTATGTTTAGATATGTTTAGGTATGCAAATACCTACCATTGCATTACAGTTGCCTACAGTATGGAGTGCAGTAACCTGCTGTACAGGTTTGTAGCCCAGAAGCAATAGGCCATAGCACACAGCCTAGGCGTGTAGCAGGCTCTAGCATCTGGGTTTGTGTAAGTACTCTACGATGTTTGCACAATGGCAAGTTCACCTGATGACACATTCCTCAGAACCCGTCCACATCCTTAAGCAACACGTGACTGTATTTTATAGTGGGATTACTCTGGCAGTATATTATAGTGAGAACTGCCCAGAGATTTTCATTTTTCTTTAACAGGCTCTGCGTTTAACTTCTTACTCTGCCATTTGCTATTTTGGGCACATTACTTAACCCCTCCAGTCCTCATTTTCTTCTTCTTGGAGGGACATCAGGAGGCCTCGAGGAGACAATGAAGACAGAACCCCGCACTCTCCAGGTGCCTGATGTTTGCTCAGCAAACAGGACTCAATGTCAAGGTGCTCTTCTGTTTGAACTAGACCAAATAGACTGTAAACAAATACAAATTTTCTATACAGCTGTAATAATTGTCTGAATATTCCAGCACAGAAACTACCTCAACATTTTGAACTTGTAATGAATTAGATATAAATAAATCTTGATGAATGACCTACAAACCACATAGGAAATGTCCGAGCACATTTGACCATTTGGTACAGAAATGAACCTGGACTACGCTGTACCAAGTTTGTGTATACATTATGCATTCGGCCTTTGTTCTCTGAGTGACACCCACGTCTCCTGATAATGGTATTTTAGAAATCAAACAGTATACTCCTAGTTTTCTTATATTAATAGTCTAGCCTCACTTACCGGGCGTCCAAACTCCAGTTCTGAAAAGAATTTATACCAGGGCTCATTTTCTAAATCTATGTCATCTGGATTTATGCGATCAGTCTAGAGCAGATGTGAAGGAAAAGGGAAGGAAAAGGCACACTGAGCAAAGTGAGGGAAACGCTGTGTGGCATGAAAAACTCACGCGCGCATTGACACGCAAACATGCATCAACTCTCACCCCACGGACCTCAGCAGGAGAGAAGGGAGGAAGTAAAAAGTAAAACGAGTAACATGAGGATGTGAAGGCGAGCTCCATGGCAGGGGGTCCCTGGCTGTTTCCTGTGTCCATCGTTTCTGATTGGCATAAATTGTGGACAACTCTTGCTTGAGTTGATCCACTTATGCTTGAGGCATGAACTATGGACCACTCTCTACAGCAGCGAGACTGGGTCCGGCTGGCACGCCTGATGTTTGGAATAGGCTCAACCCAGTCACCAAGTAGCTCTTTTGGGCGAGTCACTTCATCGTCCCTGCCCTCACTGGTGGCTAGCAGTCCCAGCATGGGAGCCTGCAGTCTGCAGACAATTCACTCGGGTGCAGGCAGGTGGTAAGCCTGGGATGGGGAAGGGTGCGGGAGGGGTGGGAAGACAGGCGAGCTGGGCGGAGGGGGACTGGGCATTGGGGGGCTCTCAGGGGCCTGTGGATAAGGAGATTCTGGGGACTGGGTGGGTGCGAGCGGGACCCGGGGGAGTGGGAGTCGCCAGGCTCTGAGCAAGCAAGGACTGCACCTGCACCTCTGCCGGGCATTAAGAAAGGTAAGGAAGGAAGGAGCTCACCCGGGTGGGAGACAGAGCCGGGGCGCGCGAGCTTGGTGTGGGGGCGCCACTCCGGGGCGGAGGGGAGGGGCTACCAGTGACTTCTCCAAGTCGGGAGCTAGAAAGAGGCTTCCAGCCAGGTTCCCTTGGAACAGGTGTCGGAGTTGTTGGGAGAGGGGGCTGCAAGAAAGAGGGGTGCAGAAACTGATTCATTAGATGGAGGCTCTGGGCGGAACCGCGAGGACACCCTGGCAGCGCGCTGTGCCTGCGTTAGGCCGGGAGGGGAGAGGACTCCGGAGGGCGAAGTGTCTCTAGGGACCCAGACGCCTCGGGAGCGATCTGGCCGCTGCGAAGCCCTGCCCACCAGGAGTCGATCCCCAGGATTCACCTCCCGGCTGCCTACTCTGAGCTGAGAAGGGGATCTGGTTTTTCACAATACCGTGGATGGCGGGGAAGGGGAGGGAGCTTGCGATAAAATCCCACCTTGGTTTCCTTGATGTTCCAATTTAGAGAAAAAGCCAATTTTATAATTGACTTGCTTCCCTTCAGAGGTTTCTGAATGTTGTTTTTAAGATGAAAAAACTAGGAGTGTTAATATAAACAGTTGGAGAAAATACATACAATTATTTTAGAAATAGAAAACAGATGTGGAGTATTTACCTTACCCAGCAATATCCTTAATATTTTCAAGTAATACATGGCTGACTAGATTGATTTAGGCTGCTGATTTTATATGAAATCTAAGAGCTTAAAGTACTATATACAAGTTATTACTTCTTTGATAATTACTATATGACACTAATTAAATGTGGTACAATTGAAGAGTACAGTAACTTAAGTCAGAAAAAAAATTCTAAGAAAAATTATATGGTTCCCTAAAAGCCATTCACTCTGGCTAGGAGAGGAGCTGTGACTCCCAAGACATATTCCAGGAGGACTAGTAAGTGCTCACTGCTTCAGAACGATTCAGTATCATTTGCTTACGATTCTTAAAGGAACTCAGGGACTTAAGTTGAGTAGCGACATCTTGGTTGTGAAAAAAATGCTATGTAACTTTCGCAGTGTTGGGAGCTTGAAATGTTCCATATTCCAACAAAAGCCATGATTTTGACATTGTTCTACTGTTTTATTGACTCGTTGCATTTACAAGTTTTGCTAATGGTACACAGTCTACACTTAATAATAAATTATACTCACAGTGTTTTTAGTGATGTGACTTTGTTTCAATATTTTATAATAAAAGATTATAATAGTAATTACAGACAATGATAGAAAAGTTTGAGGTATCATGACAAAATAGTGCAAAAGCCTAAGTTATCCAAAAGATGTAGTGATCATAATTATAAAGACTGTGTAGTGTCCCTGGGAAATGCTCACAATGAGATACCAAGCAGTCAAAACAGAATCTAACCATGCACCTGTACAGTAGTTACAATGGTATTACAAAGCTTGTCTCTGCATGAACACAGTAAAGAAAGTCACACATACACAAACGACTACAATGGTGTTCTGGTATTGTGACTGTTTGTTTTTTCTTTCTTTTAAATATTATTTTGCTTTATTGTCATAATGTTATTTTTGTAATAAATAAATTCAGAGAGAACATCCTACTATTAGACATGGGAAAATGCCTAGAAATCTTGAGATATTTTTCCTTATTTACGCCAGTATTATATTTGGTTTACACCTCAGAAGTAATAGTGAAATTGGTAGAGACAAAATATTCTAGTAACCAATTTGCTATTTTCTGTTGAATTTAAAAATTTAATTCAATTTATATTTGATTCAATAGTTGCAATAGTATTAATTGAGATTTTAATGTCAATAAAATACTATTTTTCTCCAATTATTATTTAGATCAATATAGATGCATAATTATTCGTGAAATGGTTTTGCTGGAGCTGGTTTTTAGGGTAACTGACAGTAGAGAGCATTTCCAGTAATTTCTCTTCTGTTTAGAGAGACATACTATTTCTTCTACAGGAAAACTAACCTCTGACTCTTTTAAACTTCAGTTTCTAATGTTACACACTGAATGATATTATTAATTGATTATTATAACTTCTGCTTTCAAGAATAGTATTTTGTTTTGCTAAGGGGAAACAGAAACTTCTCTTAGAGGAAATGAATTTGTTTAAGAAACATGAACAGCAGAGGGCAGCCAACTTACTAAATGAATAAGACTTGTTAGCTATGTAGCTTCACTTTGACTCCCACCTTAAGAAAATATGTAACAAATGCATATACCAAGTCCTGATTTATAATGATGCATCTCTATGACAGAATATGGAAAAGGAAGCAGAATATCTACCATCTTGCATCATACCTTAGAATGGTAGTTTTCCATGAATTATGCTTTTGTTTATTTAAATAGTCAATTTATAGTTACAATGGGCAACTATCTAGAATGCATGCCAATAGAAATTAGCAGAGAAAACACCCCAAACAATGATAGCTGGTAATTATCGATAACTTTAGAATGCAATGAAAGGCACATGTTTGAGCAGAGTTGTGTTAAAGGAAGTGTTAGCGGCAGAACTAGAATTTTCTCTTTGCTGTGATTGACCTATTGAATCTTTTGTCATGCAATAATTAAATGTCCTATGGTGATCTGGAGGCACTGCTAAGGAACACAGAAGCCTCACAACAGTCAGTGACACACATACAGATGGTCAGTCAACAGATGGATATACACACAAATCACTAATCTCAGTAATTTAACACTTTCCATGTGGAACATGGACATTCCTTTGAGTACAGCACTAATATTAACACTCAGAAACTCATTTAGGATGTATGATTATGGTTTACTCTAACTGCTCATAAAAGACAAAAGAGCAAAGATACTGATATGCATCTTTCTAACCTTGGTGTGATTTTTTTGGTTTGTTTCTTTTCATTAAAAAAAAAAAAAAAAAAAAAGCACCAGCAAACCTCCGTTTAAAACTAAATTTGTGTCATTAGTGCAAGAGGATGTGTTTAAGAAAAGCTACAACTATAAATCACATGTGATCCTTACTTAAAAGCTAGCAAGGGTGAACAACTTTAAAAATTTCAGTGTTTTCTATAATTTAAAAGCATTTAATTGCTTTTGTGGTTATAGAAATTCCACTAAATATTCTCAGTGAGGCATATGCTTTCTATACGCTGTTCTAAACAAAAAGAAGTGCCAGTGTTATTTCACTTTTGAAAATTATGCTCATTCCATTTTAAGTTTTAATGACATTGACTACCATGTTTTATATTTATTGTGGTTTCACAATAAATGTTATATACATTATTAGTTGGGATAATTCTTAACGGTCATCAGATGAAACTCCTTAAATTTTTATAGTTTAAGTATTGACTGACAATCTTTATTGATAAAGAAGCTTAAGTTCATTAAGGGTTTAAATTGCATTTCAACTCTGCACAGTGTTTTCAATGATTATTTTCTTCTGCTTTTATCATTATGTTCAAGTTTAGTTATTGTAGGTTAGGGTAACATTTTCATATTTTTTTTACTTTATCAAGCATACGGAGGTCCTAAACAAATGCTTTATTAATTTTTTTTTAAATTTAACATTACTCACCTACGAACATATCCAATGTAATGGGATGTAAAGGTTTTAGTAATATAATCCCAGTAGAGTTTTTATGATTGTCTCATGGAAAAATTAAATTGTGGAAATACGGTTCCGATTTGTGGTTCGAATCAGTTCAAGGCAAATTCCTGGTGACTGCTAAGTACTTTTCCAAATCAAACATTAGGCCCAATTAATTAACATTTCTAAATTTACAGTCACATGAGTATCTATGAGCTTCAAAAAAGTGCACTCACTTTTACTTTCCCTGTTAAAGAACATAAACGCATATGCCATTGATTCCTAAGGAAGATCTTTCTGCCAGCGTCTTGGGAGGACTTTTGTTCAAACAGTACTACGCCCCCTGCCTCCTCTGTATCCCAGGGAATCGTGGAATTATGAGTCACTACTAATAGCAGTGTGTCAAATCCCTCCAAGAATGTTTTGAGACCCACTGGGCCTTTTGCACTAGAAATGTATAGGCTTCATGGATAAGCAACAGAACAAGGATTCAGTCCCTCATCAACTTTATCCACTAACTGCAAGGCTGAAACCTGTGTTCCTTCATTCACTTAGAAATTCCACAAATGCATATTCACTGAACACCTACTATAGGCCAGGCATTGTGCCAGGTGTTGGGATACAACTGGTGGACCAGTCACGTTCTCGTCTTCAAGAAGCTCAAGTCACCACCTCGCCTTCAAGAAGCTCAAGATCTCACGAGGAACGCAGTGTGCCATGGGCACACAGCAGGGAGAGCCTCCAACCTAGTGCTGAGGAGTCAGGCACATTCCCTGGGAGAGGTGGGACTGTGCTGGGACCTGGAGGATGAGGATGGAATTCTCCATGTGAAGGAAGAGGTGGTGGGGAGAGCTTTTCCTGGTGGGGAGGAACAGCCTTTACAGAGGCCCAGCAAGGCGGGCATTGAAAGTTCTCTGTGTAGCTGGAACCTAGTGAGGCAGGGAGTGTGGGAGGAAAGATGAGGCTGGAGAGGTCAGCTGGAGCCCTATCACAGGTCTTCTATAAATTATGCTCAGGGTTTCAGATTTTGTTTGAAGGACAGCGAAGAGCCAGAGAAAATTTTGTGCTGGAGGTTTTATAAAGATTTTCTGAAGATTGCCTTCGCTGTGGTATGCAGACTAGACTGGAGAGGTAGGGAAATGAATCAGGTGGCTGTCACTGTAGTCCAGGCACGGACAATTGTGAGCCAGAAGAGAAGAGCGGCAGTGGCACTTCTCCTGGCAGGCGACACTGAGTCCACTGCAGGAGAGGGGAAAACCCAAGATGACCCTTGGAAAAGTGGGCAGATGGAGAGGCCACGTAGAGATTCAAAAGAGCAACACAGAATTGCCCAGGTGTTGTGTATATTTTTCAAAAATTGAAAATGAAAAGAGCAAAGGAATGCTTCCAAGCCATCTTGGAGTCAAAAGACATGAGAATGCATGAATAAGACCTTGATAACCCTCAGCGCTGGCCATTCGCTGGGACGCCACTGTCATTCAGCATGCCTGTTCTTCAACCTCTAGCTTATATTTTCAAACACATCAGAATCTTATGTAAACTATATCAATACGCAGCCAGTTTCTGCATCACCACTGCCCACTTGGCTCTTTTTGTTTTCTAATTTACAGAGGCAATTGAAATGAAGTCAGGACTAATTTTTTTAAAAAGATGATGAACTAGTCCTACGCTGGAAAGGCTGGCCAACATCTTCCATATGACCAGCTCAAACCGTTTTGCTTAAGGCTGGTCCTCTCCAAAATTGTTTAGGAGGGATGACATTTTTGGTTCTTTCTATTTCTCTATAAAATAGCCATTCTCATTTCCTTCTAAGTTTCTAAGTTCCTTCTGCTTATCTTCTCCCGTGGCTGCAGAGACCTATCCACACTGAAATCTCTGTCACACTCATGGCTCCAGACCTTCCTGTCTTACAACCAGTCACATCTACTGGTCCTGTGTGGTAACTACTTAGGGCCTAAGTTTCTGATAAAGTAAATCAAGTATACTTTATTATAAATTAGCCAATAAATAAATTAATTTATACTGCAAAATTATCAAATAAGTGAATCAAATAACAACTATACTTCAATGTGTTTCCTGCTCAGCTACACCTGGAGTGGCTGTATAGCGGTGACCAAGTGCACCAGGCATGAGTATGCCTGGGCTCAACTCCTGGTTCTGGCTCCCACCAGCTATGTGTCCCTGGGGCAAGGTGAGCTAATGTGTGTTTCAGTCTCTTCATCTGTAACATGGAAATGCCATGTGTCTGCTTAATAGGGCTGTTGGAAACTTTACATGAGATAAGGCATAAATTACTAATTATGGAGCCTGGCATATAGTGAGTGCTCAATAAAGATTTACAATGATTGTTATTGCTATTATTATTGCTATTGTAAAACGAGGAGTCTTTAAAGTCTTTTTTAACTCAAAGACGAGAGTAATGTGAGAATTTCAATCACAATGATAGGGTCAATGTATAAACCCTAAAGGGAGCAAAGGGAGGGTTTTTTAGGTGTGCATCTGTTTTAACCATATAAGAGGCTGTTTACTTTGCACAAACTCAGATCTAGTCTTGCACAGATATTAAATGATGGACTTGAAGTTCCTCAAGGTAGAGAGTGTGTCCTGTTCCCCGCTGTGCACCTCACATAAAGCCTGGCATGTAGCTGGTGCTCAGTCAGTTTTACTGAATGACTAAAGAATAGAAACATCTTGGTGGGACAGCTTCTAAAACCAACCCTGTTTCCTGACACCACAGCTACCAAAGCATTCCAATACCATTACCATGTTCGTTATCCTAAGAGTCTCATAAATTATTAGAAAGATCATTAAAATTTTGTTATTTAATTTAAATCTGAGTTGTATTATTTTACTGTTTTCAATTTTATGCAATGGTGACATTGTGTTTCACTCACTTCTCATTCTGGAAATTTCAGAGTAGCATGATATTCAATCATAGAAACTAGTAAATGGGTTATAAGTTTGCAACGGTGCCTGCAAATGAGTGATTTTTTTTCTTTCAGTTTTTCTTTTGTAGTCCTGTTACTCTAAAAGATATGAGTTATTTAAAGAAACTGTAAGAAGGCTTAGATAAATATCATGTATGAATGATCTGATGGTAAGGTTTTGAACATGCTACCCCAGAACACAACCACAAATACAGGGTTTCAAAAACTAAATCAAGGACACTCATGTTGGGTGTGGCAAGGCTAGAGTTTCCAATTAAACCACAGGGCTGGCCTTGGATCATATATGAGTGTGATTTCTTGGAGACTCTTGAAGGAGCTTCACAAAGAAAACTCTCTTTTTCCTGTTCACTGACACCTAAAATTCTTTTAAGGCAAAAATGAGAGTAAATTGCAATTGATTGCAAATGTTTTCCTAGAAGTAGGTTTGGAAGGAGATGCAGAGGAACTGTGGAGTTTCAAGGAAAATCCTGAGGGCACTGATTTCTGAGGGGAAGCAAAGGACACGCAAGGGAGTACTGGGGAATCAAAACCAAAGAAGGCCAAGGGAAGACCTATGTGTGAACCTGTGCTTCGAGGAGGCAAGTGGTTCTTCTTAAGTGTATAGATATTTTTGTTTGCATATAATTAAATAATTAGAAAAAATCCTGCAAAGTGAAATATAATCTTGATCCATTAGAATGACAATCAATCAGGAAGCTTGAGGCTTGGTAACCTGAGGAGGGATTTAATAAAAAGCAATTAAAACAACTTGTTATGGAAAGGGCATTTGGAAAATTCCCCCTTCATCCAAAGAAATATTAAAAAGCCAATATGGAAAACAAGGGATAGAACTGCCTGGATCCATGTGTATTGGGGAGATTAATTAATGATTTTTCTCATTAGCAAGCTATGATAACAATTAAGTATTGCATTTATGAACGTTTTTTAAAAGTTAAACTCTGATTAATGATTAGGCACAGTTATAGTTACATGCAAATGAATCTTGCATATAAATATATATATGTGTGTGTGTATAGACATGTGTATATGTGTGTATGTATATACACCTGCATGTGTGTGTGTGTATATATATATAAATACACACACACACACACCCCCCTACACTCATATTTGGTCAGTAAAGACAATATATTAGAACATATATCTTTCAATTCCGAGATGAGATGTACAAATCATGATATAAAATAATCATGATTTCTAAGTGATTACCTTTGGGACAAAAATTGCTAATGGATCTGGAATTCAGGTTGATTGGGGAACCCTGGGAGCCCAGCGAGCTGGCATATTTTGTTTAATGACAAGTGCTTACCGGTCTTTCATGCTGCAGAATTGATGACTTGCCAGGTTCATATTCAAAAATACTCCTTGGCTCAGACCGAAATTTTCTTGTGTCCACTTTTCTGTCTGGAGGGTCCCAGTCATGCCTAGAAATAAACAACAAATCACACATTAAAATAATCCTTTTTGCTTAAAGCAATTGTGTAAAACCAGTTATCTGTTTTCAACGTTACTTTTAGTATAGTTTTAAAAGAAATCTCTCAGGATAAAAAATTAATCTGTGAAAAATACCACATTCCCCCGCCACTGGCTCAAAAAGTCACATGAGGGGTTTGTAGACGCGCAGAGAGTGAGTTCCTGGGTTCCTAATGGCAGCCGTGTATGTTTGTGCTTAAAATAGGTGGCAGGATGCTCTGCTGAACTATGAGCGTTTAACCCACCACTTTGTGACCTTTGTAATCCTTGATCCAAAGTGACAAGGAGTAATGCACACACCATGTTCGACCTTATTTCTTGAAGTGGGATCATCGCTTGGGAAGAGTACAGAAGTGTCATGTGGGTTGGTGTGCACCAGAGCAGGCAGTGTGGCACAGGAGGTCATCTTTTGGTGTGAGCCTTGAAAAACCGGAGTCAAACATCTCACTCATGGGAACCAGCACTTTTACCCCAAGGAATATCTTCCAAGAGGCTGTCAGAAGACTTACGAAGGAAAGCTTCAAAAATGCGTTTCACAAAATTAAGCTTTCCTAGGCTGCTGAGCTAAAGAAGAAGGCATCTTTGGGTTTGTTTTTTGTTCTTTGTTTTTTTTTCAAGACAGAGTCTTCCTCTGTTGCCCAGGCTGGAGTGCAGTGATGTGATCATAGCTTGCTCCAGTCTCAAACTCCTGGGCTCAAGCCATCCTCTCTCCTCAGCCTCCCAGGGGCCATGATTTTTAGGAGGAAGGATTTTCTGACTATAGATGGGGGTAATTCTGCTTCCATGGAATGGAATGAAATTCTTGCTCCGTGGCTCGTTGGAAATAGAAACACTCTAAGAGACAGAATTAGGGGCAAGTCCTAGCTTTCTACTAAATTCATGAGTGATATGGAGCAAGACCCCTTAAACTTTCTCAGTCTTCATTTTTTCCATTTGTGTAAAACACAGATAGCAATAATGTGTTGTTCTTCCTTGCAGAGGAGTTTTGAGGATTACATGAGATAATACATATGAAAGCCATATGGAATTTTTTAGGAGGTTATCATATGTATTAATGAGATATTTAATTTTAACAAAACATATCAGATGGGTAATACCTTTAAATCAAAACATTAATTTTGGTTATGTTTTGATGACAAAGGTAACAATTTGTGTCTAGAAAACTGTTTCTCAATTTTAAGGCCTCACATGATTCATCCTGGGAGATTGGTATTAAAGTGAGACCCCTTCACACATGTGTGTGTTTTGGTGGGATGCTGTACCCTATATGATCATCAATTACTCTATTATAAAATTTTTATTTATTTATTTATTTTAGTGAAGATGGGATTTCGCCATGTTGGCCAGGCCAGTCTCGAACCTCTAGCCTCAGGCGGTCCACACACCATGGCCTCCCAAAATGCTGGGACTGGCCGGGTGCAGTGACTCACGCCTGTAATCCTAGCGTTTTGGGAGGCCAAGGTGGGTGGATCATGAGGTCAGGAGTTAAGACCAGCCTGGCCAAAATGGTACAAAAATTAGCCGGGCTTGGTGGCGGGTGCCTGTAATCCCAGCTACTCGGGAGGCTGAGGCAGAGAATTGCTTAAGCCCGAGAGTCAGAGGTTGCAGTGAGCCGAAATAACACCATTGCACTCCAGCCTGGGTAACAGAGTGAGACTCCATTTCAAAAAAAAAAAAAGTGCTGGGACTACAGGCGTGAGCCACCCACGCCTGGCCTGATCATCAATTACTCTTAATGGTACAATAGGGTGTTGAATACAATTTTTCTGGAATGGGTATGATAATGCTTAATAACCGGTATTAATAAGAAATAATTTTTATATTCTTATTTATTAATTGCTGGGATAGCATAGGCCTTGGGTTTAATCAGAGCTGAGCTTGGACCCTGGCTTGGACATACGAGCTGTATGAGCTGAGTAAGTTCCTTCCATTTTCTAAACTGCAGTTTCTTCCTCTTTAAAATAGAACGTATCTCACTGGGTTGTTCTTGGAATCAAATAATATGACACAGAAAAAGCGCTTAGCCTAGTGCTTGGCTTGTAATGAGCGCTCAATAAAGGTTACCTATAAGTAGAAGTATTAGTCATAATCCCAGTAAAAATAACACAATAAAAAAGTGTTTATAAGTTTTTATTTTCATGTGGATAGTTTGTATAAAAATACTTCAGTGGAGAAATGAAAACTCGTATTAGCTTGAAAAACTGGTAGAAACAAGTCACAGACACCTATTAACTAATGCCTCATTATGATTTATGAATAACTTTCCCTGCTTTCAAAAATGTCTCTTATTAATAGACCTGGGAAACAGAAAATTAACTGCATAGCCTGTAACCTGGTATACCAAAGGAAGTACATGTCCATTATTTCTATTTACTTGTCTCTTATATGTATGTATTGATCAAAAAGCAGAAAATGTGTCCATATTACTTAAAGTTTAATTTAGGGCACTCCAGTATCATGAAACAAGACAGGTAAAACATTTGCTACAATCCCAGCAGTGGAGGTCAATATGGTATATGTATAGACCAACAAGATTATACATACACTCTCTCTGTGACAGGTGCACTGATTCTTCTACTGAATGCCATGTAGCCTTATTTTTATCCTAAGCTAAATATAGGCCACCCTGGGGGGAAATGCCTTACTTTTCTGTTGAAGACCGATCTCTTGGTCGAAGCGGTGGGACTGGAGGTGGAACATGTAGGGGAGGCACTGGGGAGGACGCATCCTTAAAGGCATTGGTGCTGTTGTCGGAGTGGCTTTTGGAAAGAGGTCTGTAGGTTTGGGTCTTTGCAGCAGGGTGTGACTGAGCACTGTAGGGTGGGTTGTACAGACCTATCATGACAAAAAACAAAAGCAGACAAAAAAACAGAAGCAAATAACCTCTTAAAAATGAATTAAATTATTTGTCCCTCTCAAAATAGCCAATGATTGCATAGAAATTATTATCAATAAGCATATTCATGGTGCATACATTAGAAGGTATTATTAATTTATTAATATTAATGTACTAATTTCCATTAATTTATTAATTACAAATTTATTCTGTACATAAGCCCTGATTACAGTAAATCTTTGTCAATTATTTCAGAACTAGTAATAATTCAGACTGGTACTAGGAATAAACTTATAAGCACTCAGCAAATTTTCTCTTCAACTGTACACACTAAGAAAATAGTACCATTTTCAGAGCAAGATTAAAAATGGAACTGTTTCCAAATATCTTCCAATACTTTAAAAACCCTGATTTACATATGAAATTGACATGCTAATTGTAGTCAAACAAAATATTGCACAGAGTTGTGTTTATAAAGTGCTGTGCAAGGTACAAGGAAACATTAGTCCTCAATATGCTTAGAGTGCACCTGGGAAAATCAGACACAAATAGAATTATGATGGAAAATAATTGGTAAAAGATAATAAAGACCAAATGAAGAAAACACATAGTAAGAATTAAAGGATGTTAGTAGGTGGTAGATTGCTCAGAGAAGGCATTATGGAACGCAGGTGTCCAGAGTCAGCCCTGAATGAGTTTCAGTGGGCAGGGCAAGAGGGGAGCAGGGATGGTATAGAAAAAAGGCAGAACAGTGCAAGGTGTGAAGCTATGGCTTGCACGGTGAGTAGAGAGCAAAGAGACTAACTGCAGTTGACTCGTCCACTGATCAAATGATCAGCTTGTAGGGCTCTACAGAGTAATACGTCACTGCTGTTCCATTCACTAATCACTAATGTGACACAAACCTCAATATTAAAACAGTTATAAAAATTCTAAATTTTCCTCCACCCAATCATTGGAGCTAATTCTATTTGTACCCGTTTGCTTCTCCTGAAAGTCCACGCACATTTCCACAGCAAATGAAAAGAGACGACGTCTACACTGACAGTTTTGCTTGCATTCAACAGTCGGACTTCAACTTTTGAGCTAAATAAAGGAGGTGAGTTTGGTCTGTGCGGGAGCAGGGATGAAATTAAGGGAAACATCTTTGTGGGCCTCAAGCTATCAGTGGGGCGAGCCAAGACTTAAACCCAGAGGGCTTGCTGAGTTTGTTCTACTGATTTTCCCTCTATCTGTTTGTCTTTGGAGATAGGAGCACAGTCCCAAATAGTTAAAGGGCCTAAATGTGGTCTCCAGGGGTGCAGAACAGGAGGATCATGTGACCCCAGGCTGCCCAGAGCACCCCAAGTGAGGTTGCAGCTGCTGAAGGGGAGGGGAGCAGTGCCAGCCTCAGAGCCTGGTCTAAAGAAAGAAGAAAAAAAAATAGTTGTGCACCTGTCCTGAGCCTGTGGCTGGGCAGGGAGAGGAGCCCTGGGCAGAGTCCCCTGAGGCAACATTCAGGAGAAAGTGATGAAGGGAAAAACATTTGTCAGGGGTGCCTCCCTCCAGCCTGCAGACCCCTGCATGAGATACCAACGCTCGCCAATCCAAGTGGCAGTGCCTGGAACTGAAGCCATTCTATTGTGAGCACTGGCAATTCTGAGTCAGAAAAGTGGCCCCGCCAAGGGGGATTTTTAAACTCTTTGAATGAATGGTTGCATTTTGGAGCAAAAAGCGGGGACAAGGTCACAGAATACTTTGTTTGACTTGTTTTTGGTGAAGTGTATCTGAAAGATCTTACACAATTGTAATCATTCTCTCTGCTGATAAAAGATCTTTATCTTATTTTGTACCCTGGGTTACAGTGTGTCCTTTCAGCCTGTCCTTCACACTTTGGTTAAACATTCCTGAAGCTGAGAATAAACCAACAGTGGGAATGAATGAGATAAACCAGTATTAGTTCTCATTTCCATGAGAAAAGTCAATCCTTTTGTTCCTCATGCTCTGAGAAAAGAAAAGAAATCCTCCTCCTAATATATGAACTGAAAACATGAGCTCAAACAGAAGGGGAGAAAAGGTGACTGTGTAGTTCTTCCAAACATTGCTGAGAATAAAATAGTCATTGCAAGCAAGGAAACCCATCCTACCTGCATTGTATGTATAAGGAGTATTATACATGTCTGTGTCATCATCTAGAAAATGAAACATAAATATTATGGTAATATAGATTGTCACCAAAGGATAATGAGACAGCAGAACTTCAGAGAAACAACAGAAATTTGTTAGAAAAGCAATGTATTTTTGCTAGTTCATAATGCCATTTTCTTTTTTTCTTTTTTTTAGAGACAGGGTCTTACTCTGTCATCCAGTCTGGAGTGCAGTGGTGTGATCATTGCTTACTGCAGCCTCCAAACCTCCAACCCCTGGGCTCAAACCATTCTCCCACATTAGCCTTCTGAGTAGCTGGGATTACAGGTGTGTGCCACCACAGACCTCTGCAAACTGCCCTTTTTGCCTGTAACATATTCGTCTTGCTGCCCTCTTCATAGCATGCAAAGTCAGGCCCTTGTCCTCGCTTCCCCAGAACCCTCTCTGCTCTGGATCGCAAATTTCCTTTACTAAGTGCTTTAGTGGTCTCCTGTCTACAGAGCAGGCTCAGGCAGACCTGCTCAGGCTCACTCTCTTGAGGAGAGCAGACAGGGGTGGGCAGAGGAACAATGTGTTTTTTTTACCAGGCAACACACCAATTTAGACTGTGGACAGGGGAGGATGGAGGGCTGAGGCCAGAGTGCCTGGTTGTCCTCCATGGGGAGGCTTCTTGGCAGCTCAGCTGGGAGGCAGAGGCACAGGGATCTGTCACTGGAGGGGTGACAGAAGGAGAATAGGGGGCATGCTGAAAAGAAAGGGGATGTGGAGTTTGTTGGGGTCTTGACATTGTGTGTGAATCAAACCTATACAAAAGACGAGTGTACCCCCTTCAACCCACAAGGACCTGATCAGAAAGCAGGGCAGCAGACATACCCGGCTTGTGCACCATGTGAATTTGCTTAAACATCGTCTTGTACCAGTCCTTCGGCCGGTCGACTGTCTGTAATGAAGAGAGCGTCCAATGGTTACAAACTGGCTTCCAATCAACGTCGCTCCTCAGTGTTCTCATTTCTCTATTTTAGCATCTTAATAACAGAGTCCCATTCGGTGATAAAATGTTCTGACTCTTTACTATTGCTTCATGACAATTTCAGCAATTTACTTAGTTATGTGCAGTTTGCAAATATATTACCTTGTGTTTGAATTTAGGCTGAGTTGGAACATTAGATGCTATGGTTTTATTTTTTCAAATTACAGCTGTCCCCAGCACTAGAGAGTTGATATTTGCACAAATATATTTATATAAAGTTCACTTAATAAAAGTTATTGTTGCAATAATTTGTTTAACTCCCTTTGGTAGATAATGATCATTATCCTTAGATGCTTTTTATTGACTGTTCTGTCAAGACAGTGTTTTCAGAATTAACTGGGGAATATTTTCGACTCAAATTGTATTCTGATCAGCGTGGCTCTGGAGAAATAAATTTGCTATTTTCTAGTCTAAGTTACTAAAATACTGAATGTAGTAGGCATCCCAGAGTCCTAGAGAAAATTTAAGAATATAGATATTGCTTCAAAAATGTTAATATGATAACAGAGTGTATACAACATTTGCTCTGCTAAAATTGTAGGTTCCTTGAGAGTAGAAGTCCTTACGGATCCAGGCTTCAGACATGAGGGGAGCAGTAGGCTGTAGTGGAAAGATGAAATTAATGTAGAATCTTGAACCAAGGTTCAAATCTTGGTTCCTTAAATTGCTGCTTAATACGCCCTAGCAATACGAATTTGGGCAAGTCATGTCACCTTCTTGAGCCTCAGTTTTCTCCTCTCTAAAATGACATAATTATATCTAAGTCATAGGATTGTTATGGAAATTGAATGAGATAATGTATACACAAGACCTAGAACAATGCCTAGAATATAATAACTACTCAATAAATAATAACACTAGGGAACTGCAAATATTTGTAGAATGAAATAATGAATGAATGTAGCCTATTGGATAGAGCTCTGCCTTTCTGTATACCTGTAAAAGTAGACACATGCTTTTATAATCATACTCACAGATTTTGCTTGGCAAGATCTTACCCCAACTCTCTGAGAGCTACCTGGGCAACAAGCTTGATGATTCTGCTCATAGTAACTAAACATACCAGACTTTCCAAGACAGATCTCGATTTAAAAAATTCTGTTAGGACGGATACAAAAGCATTCTTATACTTAATAGACTGAGCTTTGGGTTAGATTTTATTGCCTGATCTTTTTCTTTTTGCCCAGAAATGTGGTCACTGCATTTTTCATCTGGACATTAAGGGTTTTGTGCTATATATAAATTTATTTTGACCTCTGAGAATATATTATTCTGAAAAATCACCACAAATATAGATAACATTAAGGGCCACTTGACTTCGTTGTGAGTCAGCTCTTCATTCTAGGCTCTTTCTACATGGAAGAGTTGAGGTTATTGATTGAATATTCAGTCAAAGGATGGGACATGGTGGAAGGGATTGCAGTGATGAAGCAAGAGTCTATTATTTGCTGGTTCAAAGTTGCTAAACATGTATCTTTCAAGAAAGTTTATTTTTATAAAGGACTGATTTCTCTTTCATTAAACCTCATTTCTTTTACTGTACTAAAGCAACAGAAAATACAACATAATGTTGTGCAAAAATGTTTTCCTGGACATGCTGATGGCAACAAGGAAGGCTACTAAGTAAGTCCTATCACTGTATATGGCAATGCATCCTGACAGACAGGTTTTTTTTTCTTCACTTGCTGGAGGGCCTATATCAGGTAGGATCTCACAGTGATGCCATCTGCTAGCTTTATATGGTGAGCACAGAGATGCCAGAAAACGCCCTGCTGGCAAAGGGAAATATGAAGCTGGTAAAATAAAATACTTAAACTCTATGTCCCTTTCTAAAAGAAGTACTCTAAGCATTTAAAGTTCCTTTTGTAAATGCCATCATGGAGATTGCTACGCCTAAGGCTGAGAATAAGAAAATAGTCTACTCAAATTTCAGGAAGTTTACTTTTGCATGAAAAATAGCTACTGGCAATTCACTATGCAGTTTTTTCTACAACCTTGACTGAATGAATAGACCTGAATTTTTACATTCCTACAGTTTTCAAAACATCAGAACTCTACACTGATTTAACACGCAGAGATTTCAAAAAAGAAAAAACGACATATTTTCTACATAGCAGTATACAGTGACTCTGTTCTACTTTTTTCTCCTTTTCAGTTTTGAAAAGACTCAAAAAAGTGTTATATCGGAAGTAGAAGAAAAGAATCTTGTATTTCACTTAACTAGCTGGCCTTAATGACACAATCTCGTGGGAGCTGAGCCCTGGCGATTTTCGTTGTTTTGAAGAACAGCACTGAAAGGTTCACACAGATGTCCCAGGCCACATGACAGAAGGCAATCTGGAGGGCTGATTCCCTTCATTAGAATAGCTCAAAAGTACTGTTTGTTGACTCTTGGCTTTCTAGAGTTTCTGGATGACTTTACAAAATTGTTTCCTCGGCATAGGCTGGCCATCTAAAATGATACTACAGCATGGTACATTGTGACAGTACCGCCTTTGGCAAATACACTGAATCTGATCATCATTACTTTCTACACACATGAGAAAGAAAAACAACCTTGGAGAGTCTCGGCCTGCTGTGGCTCAGAGACAGCCTGACTTGACATTTATAACCACAGCTATACATGGGGATGTGCTCTGGAGGGCTGTATAGTCAGTGTAAGAGGAGAGTCCTCACAGACCTCGCCTTCTTTGTCAAGTTTTAAAGGTCCAAGTAAGACAACAATTGTGCATAAAAATTACAGTTCCTTATAAGGAACTTCTGCATTGGTTATATTGTGTTTTCTATTTTATAGAAGGGAAACTGGCATTAAATGTTTAGTGTGTTTGCTTATGCATACCCAAACATGCTTTTGATTTGGCAGTTGATAAACATTTTAAAAATTTTAAGATGATTTAATTTTCATCAACCATCTCTAGCATCTCAGTTTTTCCTTTTGAAACTAACCAGGCAAAGTCTGGTTAGTTAAGGAAATTATGTCTTATAAAGGATGAAAACATGGACCAGGCTTGCATATCCATTACATATCATTTATTGACCTAAAAACATGCTCAGATATCTTTGATAAAATCCTCTCAGACAGAATCTGTAACTACATAGAATCAGGGCTTTCTTAGTTTTGTCTATACTATGCCTCAAGTGTCAATTACACAAAACCAATGACACCATTTCTGTCTGACTGTCTATCCCTACATAATGAGAAGAAAGTTTCAAATTTAACCATTTTGAGTCAGAAATCTTAGGAGGGAAATGAACAAGAAAACATCATCACCAGAAACATGTAATCATCATAAAATGAAGAATATTGGTCATAATCCCTGAACTTTTCTTTGGCACATAAATATGGCAATCATCAGTTTCAAGACAGATTGTTAGAATGTCATATCACACTCAACATTTCCTCAATCTAAAGAGTCTAAAACCCCAGTAACTGCTGTACAGATTTACTTTTTGGCTTCCAATTGTAATACAGATGCTGAGAATAATCCATTTTAAACTCTTCTGTCTGTATGTAAAACACATAATCCCCATATAAGAATGTAAAGTCAAGGAGAGAAGAAAATCCCCACACTTTATCGTTAGTTCTTTTTGACTGTTTCCAATCTTACCATGGCTTTTTTTTTTTTTTTTTCCTGCTGTCTTTCCCATTCTTTGCCTCTATCCCTTATTGTCGTGGCTGCTCAGGTCTGCATTCCAGGGGAGCAGCTCTTGGCCACACCTCAGCTTTACATGGGTCTTGCTGCAAAGTATATGCAGCTGCGGTCCCTCCCCGCGTGGCCCCCAGCTTCACCTGCAAAGGTGTTGTTGCTTTCATCCTGTCCCCGGCTTCCTTCTCCCAGCTGGCACAAGCCTTCTCTTCCAGTGGACTTGGTCAGCCAGCTGCTGCCTGCCCAGGCTCTCAGAAGCTGCCTCTGCTACTGCTGCGTTTTGCCGGAAGGGGCTGCCCAGATACACTGAGCAATGCTTTGGCAGAGTTTTAAAACTTAAAAAAAATCCAAACACTTTCACTTATCATCCCAGGAGAGCTCTCAGCAGGCACGGCTGAAGAGGGACATTAAAATGTGTATTTTTCTTCAGACAGCTTTTCCTTTCCATGACATTAACTCTCTTCACTCCAATCATCTCACCTCCCAACTCCCAAATCACAGCTTCCAATCTCCCGGTGTTAACACACATCTATTTCAAAAAACGAACACATCACTGGTTTATTTGCAATGCATGTGGGGAATTCAATGCAGCCAAAGAATTTCTATTGTGTTGTTCCTTCTCTTTTCTCTCTATTGCCCTAAGCCTCCTTGGTAAAAGGTAAAAGAAAAACAAACAAACAAACAAACTAAACCACACAACATAGTTTTACCATTTAACAAAATCACAATGTTCACGATGTTTCATTCAAATGGAAAAACAGATTGTGTAATTCTCTCCCATCGACAGCTTTCTTTCTCTGCCACACACAGCATAACATTCATGAGAACTCGGATGGCACGGAGGGCGATCCTCATTATATAAGACCCTAGGAATGCACAAAGCCATGGACAATCCGTCCTTTGTGGAGTCTGTGCACAGCCCCAGACAGACGCACACGCTGGCATTTCCTACCGTTCTAATTGCTGTGGGGATTCCGGATTCATCCACGGGCCCGATCCCTGGGTAATGCGGGGCTTTGATGACTGTCACTCTCTTCTCTTCCTCTGAGGATCGGTACAGGGGGATAGAGCTGCTGGTGGTGCCATCCAGAGACTGCACATGCTGGGGATATGTGTCTGTGGAATCTGTACAGAAAATTTGGTAACATGGAACGTATTCATTGTACAGGGAATCATAAATTCATGTGTCTCGTTGTATATTTATGCCAACTGTAACACACAGTCCATATTGCCATCACTATCCCTTTTAACTCATTTACTTTCCATCTGAGCTAGTGGAGACTGTGTAGGTGTGTGGGGAACAGACCCGTACCAACAAGGGCCTCACCATTTTATGAAGAAGGCTGGGGGAAGAATGGCATTTGTTAAATGACTGTGTGGAGACCTCTGAGTTAGGAAGTGCTCTAAATGCATTATCTCTTCTTATCCTTCCAGTAACCTTTGAGGGAGGGCAGGATGGGGGAGCAAGAACCAGTTTTATAGACGAGGGGCAGGAGCTGAGACAAGCTCAGTAATTTCCCTCAGGTCATCATTTGCATCAATATTATTCTTGTGATACTGCTAACTACTATTATTTATAAGTTTTGAAATGTATTTCTAGACAAAGATATGACTGTTGAGTCAGTAACAGTGATTTCATAGAAATGAAGCAAAACCAAAAATCACTTAAAAAAATCTTCACTTCCAAGCCTCTGGACATGAAAACTTCTGAATAAATAAATGCTTTAAAATTATTAGTACGATTTCCTATGTGCATTTTTACCTTAAAATATCAAAAACTATGACTGTTTACTCTTTGATGACAAAAACTGCCCTAAGGATATAATTTAGATGAGGCTTATCAAGTTCTTCATGTTTTTTAGTAACTTCTAGAATACTTTCAGAAGGAACAGAGTACAGATATGCAGTATATATTCCATTTACTCCTAGTTCACAGGTATTTAAAAAAATCATCATTATTAGCATTCCTCTGGTACGATTAATAATATGCCTTTCTATTTTTCTGCAATTAATTTGAAAATGTTGGTGACAAAGAACGACACTTTGTATATACTCTTTATGTCATGGTTTGTCAGGACTGCCACTCAGAAAGTCCTTTAAGGTGGAAATGAAAAAAATTCTCATGTTTCAGCGTGAGACTTATTGATATCATCATGTGTATATGATATATATCATGTATAAATGTATTTTTCATGAAAAATTTGTATAAAATAACATAAGTAAGCTTATTTATTTATTTTTTTTTGAGGCGGAGTCTCGCTCTGTCGCCCAGCTGGAGTGCAGTGGCGTGGTCTCAACCTCAGCCTCCTGGGTTCAAGCGATTCTCCTGCCTCAGCCTCCAGAGTAGCTGGGACTACAGGTGTGTGCCACCATGCCTGGGTAATTTTTTGTATTTTTAGTAGAGACGGGGTTTCACCATGTTAGCCGGGATAGTCTTGATCTCCTGACCTCATGATCCGCCTGCCTTGGCCTCCCAAAGTGCTAGGATTACAGGTGTGAGCCACCGTGGCCGGCCATAAGTAAGCTTTTAAAGAAATTTTAACTCATCAATATAAGGGTAATTAAAATTCAGATCTCTCTGAGGTAAAATCCATTGTAACATTTGCAACTGCTATTACTATGATTATGACTATTTTCAATTTAGTTTGCATCAGAAAGGCATTTTTAATACATTTTTTGATGAAGAACGGATAAGGCTAGTTATAAAACTGCTTTATGTGCAGTTTATTTGCTGGATGGTGACATAAAATGTCCCTGAGTAAATGAACAGCATCATAGCCTTTCAACACTGAGTCAGTGCTGGGGAAGGAGGTGTGCTGGCTGCTGTCAAAGAAGACATGGTGGTTCAAGCCCTGGGTTGTAGTTTCTTTCCCCCTGCTGCTGGCCCCTTGAATGTGAAAATAACATTCAAGCTAGTCCTTATTTTTATTTATTTATTTTTTTTGAGACAGAGTCTTGCTCAGTCACCCAGGCTGGAGTGCAGTGGCGCGATCTCAGCTCACTGCAAGCTCCGCCTCCCGGGTTCACACTGTTCTCCTGCCTCAGCCTCCCGGGTAGCTGGGACTACAGGCACCCGCCACCACGCCCGGCTAATTTTTTTTTGTATTTTTGGTAGAGACGGGGTTTCACCATGTTAGCCAGGATGGTCTTGATCTCCTGACCTCGTGATCCCCCCGCCTCGGCCTCCCAAAGTGCTGGGATTACAGGCGTGAGCCACCGCGCCCGGCTAAGCTAGTCCTTATTAAGACACAGTGAGATATTTGACACTAATTGACTTTCTATTTAATTCCAAAAAGGACTTGAGTAGGCCTCCATGATACTAGTATTTTTATTAGCAACAAATGTTTTTTGAACACTAGCATGTGCCAAGTCCTACTCTAAGCAAGGAGAATCAACTCTGCCTTCACATCTGATCCATTACATTCTATGAACCCATACCTTATGGAATAGAAGTTAACCCTTTATTTTATTATTCTCATATATGGTCCACTAGCTGTCATCTTAGCAATCTTTTGTCCTAAACGAAATGTAAAATTCATCTAGGGCAAGGTAGATGTACATATTCCTCCGAAACCTTATCACAGCACTGGCCAGCTGGAATTTGTTCAATGTTTACATCGGGAATTTCTTCCCATGCAGAATATTTTATATGTAAAATCTACTTATCAATATATTCTAAAATCAAAGCCTATCTACATTCAAGTATTTATATTTTTTTTGTTGGGTGGGGATAGGGACAAAACTGCATTCACTAAGGCAATGAGACAGAGTCAGGCTTTGTTAATAATTATTTGGGAAAAAGCTGTGGCTAGAATAATTTGTCGAGTTTTACTTTATATGTGTGTAAATGCATAGTTCCATTGTAAACAATCTAGATATAATGGACTTCCATTATAACACCACACTATGGGCTGATTGTTAAAGCGCAAAATTTCGGCATAAGCCAGTTTTACTTTCTTAACTCTAAAAGGAGATCATTGTAGGATTCACAGATGATCCTCAGGCATAGCATCAGCGAAGGCGCAGATATATTTAGACTTTAATAAGTCCCGCAGCTACCTTTCAAGTTTTATAGTTATAGAGCTTTGGTTGACCTCAGAAGCTGAGTTCCACCATGCACATGCTGGATGGTGACATAAAACATCCCTGAATAAACGAACAGCATCATAGCCTCTCAGTACTGACTCAGTGCTGGGGAAGGAGGTGCGTTGTGTGTGTCAAAGAAGACATGGTGGTTCAAGTCCCGGGTTTTAGTTTCTTTCCCCCTGTTGCTGGCCCCTGTGGCCAGAGGACCGGGCCTCTCCTTTTCTGGGAGGTGCAGGATGGTGCCGCTGTCCTGAGAATTCCCCTCTGCTCCCTGCTGTCCTAGAAGCTTCCTAGTGAGTCGACATCATGGAAATTTGTTCAGCCTGAATTCCTATGATAGTTCAATTTTGTATTGTTTTTTGACATTTTAGGTTTTTAAGTTACATTTTTACAAACTAAGAAATATTTATGGGCTGGGCACGGTGGCTCATGCCTGTAATCTCAGCACTTTGGGAGGTCGAGGCAGGTGGATCACCTGAGGTCAGGAGTTCGAGACCAACCTGGCCAACATGGTGAAAACCCCTGCCTGTACTAAAAATACAAAATTAGCTGTGTGTGGTGGCGGGCACCTGTAATCCCAGCTACTCGGGAGGCTGAGGCAGGAGCACCACTTGAACCCAGGAGGCGAGGTTGCAGTGAGCCGAGATCGCCCCATTGCACTCCAGCCTGGGCGACAGAGTGAGACTCCATCTCAAAAAAAAAAAAAAAAGTATGTATCACATTATTTTCTGAACTATCTGAGTATACTTTACCATGTAAGAGCATTTCTATCACTGTACAGCACAGCTTCTTTCCCAGGAGGCCACAAAGAGTCCATGAGCCCCATGAAATTGTCTGCTTACAAATTTTATGAATGTCCGTATGTCCATTTGTTTTCTGGAGGAGAGCTCTATCTTTCACTGAATTCCTAGTCCTCAGAGGGTTGAGAATGATTGCTCTAAACAATGGCAGAACCTTCATTTAAGGGAACTCTTAAGTTTCTCTTGTGTGGCTTCCTGCTACCATATCCCTGACTGCAGGTCTTCCAGCCTTGGTTTGAATGGTGGTTTCCTCCTTGTGTGAGCCAGTAGATGACTGCATCACTGCTTTGTGGGACAGCCTGTCCTCCTGTTACACTGTTTGAACTGTCAAACGATTCTCCCTTATATAGACCCCAGGAAATAGTCCATGGTGGAAGCTCTTCCAAATCCGAACAAGCTGCCCTAGTGGAAAACCTGCATTCGTGTCCTCCAGTGGCACAAACCCCCTTGCCCTAAGTAGCCATCTTCTTTTTCTTTCTACTCCACCACCTCAAGCATTTAAGTGCCCACTCCAGGCTCAGACACAGGTGGAGTCATCATCTTGGCATAGCGTGGTGCCCATTTTCTCCCATGTTGGGTCCTCTGCCCCAGTTTCTCCCTGGGGATAGGGTCATCAAACAGTGGAGTACTGAGCGCTCCCGCCTCACCCTGATGCCACGTATCTTTCTCATGTGGTTGGACTTGCCGCATTGAGGTTGCCATGGAAATCACGGTGAGTAAATTACTTACCGAGGGATGTGCCATGCTGCATGACAATGCTGGAGTTGAGTGAGGCTGGGAGAGAATATGCCGAGGGGGAAAACGGCCTCTGATAGTAACTCATGGGACTCACGGCACCTCCTGAGTTTCCATTCACTGTTATCTGGCTCTGAGAAAAGTGCAAAGGCATCGAGTTAAATTAGCCCATAGTTCCCCGTAAACATCATTCCATTAGATGATAATAAAAGACTTCCAATCACATGACAGTAATCAGCTGCCAAGCTCTTATTTATTTTGAAAACTGATGTCAGAGGGCATGCTACATTCTTTGCCTTCTCTCTCTTCCCTTATTTCTGAAAATCACTCTCTTGTGTATCTGAGGGCCCAGGGAGTGGTTAGGAAAAATGAAAGTGGCTGACTAGCGGGCATGCCACCCTGCCAACAGAGGTGCCAAATGGTATCAGTAGGAGTCAGTACCAAGTAAACGTGGAGGACGACTTTGCTCTGACAGTCGTAATGTCGGCAATCAGAACATTGTCGTGCTGTTCCGCATGCAGCATTGACGTGGATGTCCTTTGACATGAGGCAAGGGATTGGTTCTCAGACTTAGTCAGGGATATCTTCTAGTGAATGAATGTTTCCAGAGCTGGTGAATAACATAAGGAACCTAGTTGTTTGGATGTATATATCATGAAGCAACCTATTCTAGAAGGATCAAATACCTGGTAAAGGATCAGAGAGACATGTTCAACCACTGGCTTCTCCCTACTTCAGCCTCATTGAGAACTTTATGAATCTCTGTTTGATTTCTTAATTATTCATTGTTTTGATTGTTCCGTATCTGACTATTTTATATCCCCAATGGTATCTCAAGCTTCTTGTTGAAGATGGTCACATATATGCTTCTTTAATATTTTGTATAACATGCAGCCTAGTGCTGATGACAGAGTAGATGTTCAATAGGTATCCATTCTGATGGAACTGAATCGGCTTAGTTCACAGATATCGAGCTCAGGACTATTAAGCATGCCTGTCTACCCACAGCACAGTACTGATCATTACGGGGTGCACATAATGCATGCAAATAAGATGAAACATTAGTAAGAACGTTTAGTTAAAATTATAGCTAAATACACACAACACACACAGGCACACAGATAAAGAACCATAATTTATGAAACTTTTCTACTTATTTTAAAACAAAACAAACTTCTATTCCACAGGCTTGAAACATAGATACAGTAACTGCGTATTTCTATGATTTCACTTTAAAGCAAATGGGTTTTCAAATGACCTAGAAAAAGTCTAATTTCATTACTGTATAACCATACCACTTATGTCCCCAAATCAATAAACATTTCATTACAAGCCTTGTGCTTATTGATTAAATAATTCTCTAAGCTGTTAGAAAAATTACACTCATATCATAACCTGCCACATCTTGAGGATCTGCTCCCTGGAGAGAGCTGGACGTTCAAATAAGTGTGAGGCACAGGCCTGCCCAAATCTTCAGAGCTTTTATACACCTCTGATGAATGATTTGAGAACACTTTCACCTCCTTGCCCAAGTTAAGTTTGGTGGATCTTTGTCAATATCATTGTAATACTATTATAACATGTTGTAATTAATGTTAAAAGCCGAAGAATCCTTCTTATTAAAAACCATCAGGTTAACTATATTACTAAACTTACAAACTTGCTCTGAATCCTATTTTGATGGTTTCAATAATATTGACTAGGGGTTAAAAAAGTAAACACTGAGAGTAGATTTATTCTTTTATTGTGTTCAACCAATCAGGATTTTACAACTAAAATAATATCATTAGCATTTTAGAAAATACTGTATTGTTATAGTGAATTCATTATTAGCAAAAACATGTCATGAATAATCTATTTGCAATTTTAAACTGATAATCGCAATTAATTTCTCTTACAAGTAGCTCTGCTCGTGCCCACAAGACTGTATATAAGACAGTTAGTCTCCTGTAAAGTCTTGAAAACAGAAAATTGAACAGGTTAGTTGGCAGATTGATACCCTCTCACTGCCTTCTTTTTTTGGTTAAAGGTCCTGGTAAAGTTTTAAAAGCTAAGAACCATTGAAGCACAGTAGGGCATGGGAGAAACCCACACCTGCTGCGCTCCTGGCACCCGTGGTTGGGCTGGTCCTCTGTAGCAGGGAGGGATTCACTATGGGGTTAGGCCTGGAAAACGAAGCTCCTTCTGTAGCCAGTCTCTGAATGGAGCATTTGAATGCAAAGTGTTAGACACAGCCATTGGGGGAATACTGAATCCCATTACCAAAAAAAGCATCTTTTACTTTATGTAAATTGTAGTGTCTTAAAAAACATATGGCTTATTATAACATTTCTCTGTGCATAAAATTTGCAGACTTATCAGCTTGATAGAACATAAACCTATGTAGCACAAATAAAATTTTGTCTATGACAGTGCTTATTCGGAACTTCATTATAATATCAATTTTTTTTAAAAAATCCAATTTTTTTGCCTGAAGCTATGTGTCTCTTAAATGGAAGCCATTACTTAGACATTATATGAAATACAGAATCTGTGCCATAAAATTTTGAAACATTTTAGCCATTCACATATCATTTATTAGGGATTGCTTATCACATAGGTATATTTAAATAATATATGTATGGAAAAGATGTATATATTGCTATAAATGAAAGACAAATTATTGATATACAAAATAAAAAAATGTATTCATAAATTTCTGTCCTGAAATGGCTCAGGAAGAATAATTTTAAAAAATCATGCAGCTAAATTTCTGAAAGGTAGATAAGATTATTGACATCATTCACTCCTGGACAATAGATAAGTTCAAAATTTGTAGCTGTTAGAGAAGGAGGAGCAAGAAAAATTAGCCTCATGCAGTCAGTAATCATTTATGTGAGAAACAAGGATACAGAAAAGAGACACAGGACACATTAATGTGAGTCTGTGAGAAAAACTACTAACATGGATTAATACTGGGTTAAAATTTTTTGAAAAATTTTAGACTTTATGATCATAACATATTGTGATGTATACTTAGCTAATAAAGCAAATCACTGTAGAACTCATCAGCTACAGTAACACGGGAAACCATAAGCAACTATTTTAGAGTAACTGTAAGTAATTCTAAAATGAATGAAGAGAATGAAGTGACTTTTTCAGCCTTAAGCAAGCTTATAGGATGACTAATGATTTCCATGACAGATGGCATAGAATTGGTTTCGGAATCAACACCTATGCAAATAAAAATGTCAGCTGAAAAATGAGATGGCACAATAAATCAGTCCTTTTAAGGAAACGGTGGAGGCAAAGAAAGGCAGAATAATTACATGAGTGGCTGCAGGGGTGGTTAAGGTGGTGCCATCTGTCACAGCAGACCTCTGACCCCAGGTGGGGGAGGGTGTCTCAGAACGGCCAGTGGTGTCAGAGTCACCAATCTGCAGCTCCTCTAGCATGGCTGTGGAGGACTCACTCTCCGAGCGGGAGGAGTGCTCGGCCAGGGAGGAGTCTGTAGTCAGAGAGCCTGTGTCGTGGCTGTGGATGAGGCTTTCAGGAGCTGGGAGCAGGTGTTTGTATAAGCAATGGGAAAGGCTCTGGGGATTATGCAGGTGCGAAGACCCCAAACCATCGGGGGGCGGAAGGCTAAGTGATGCTGAGCTGGTGCCACTGCCTGGTGAAAAAGTGGCTCGGTTCAAAGGTACCACGGAAGGAGGGCACGGAGGAGAGGCTTCTGGTGTGATTTGTCTGTGTGTCTGTGAAGCATTTACCTCCAACACACTGGCAGGTAAGTTCTGATTTCCAAGCTGAGTATGAGGAAAAAATAATAAGAGATAAATTATCCAATTAACAAAAGTACCTCTTTTTGCGACGTGGCAGAGAAGGCAAAGCATCGGTTTTATTTGCAAGCACTTTAATGGGTTACATTCAGACAGATTAGGTGCCAACCACACAGTGCAGAAAAAGCATGAAAACAGGAAGAAAGTGAATCCAGTCGGTGTGTTTTGAAACAAGGCTGGTTTTCACACAGCACTGCAATGTAATTCTGGGTAGGGGCTTGAGAGTGTTGGCATAATGAAACTGTTTCCTCAGGAGTTTTAGTTTTTGTATTTGTGACAATGATAAGATATCAGACTATTGGTCAGCAGAATTGGTTTGCCCTTCACTGGAAAAATCTAACAGCATAACTGCCTCCCGCTTGCCAAAATGTCCCCAAAACATAAATCTGTTTGTCTTATTTTTTCCTGGTTTATGAATCTAAATACTGACAATACTAAACACAACTAAGTGGAAAAGATAAATGGAAAAGATGTTTTATTTCCTTTCCACTCATTAAATCTGTTCTTTGATTTCACTACAAAATACGAAAAGAATTGGACTTTAAAATATCCTAGCAATGCAAATAGAGGTACCATGTGTGAAAATGAAAACCAGCCACTGATAATGGTTAGAATGTACCCTAGTTAGTTAGAACTATGGTTGGCACTAAATCTTAGGTAAAGGAGAAAGAAACTGTAGGAAAAATAAAAGATTTAACAGCTTCAAGGCTATATATAGCCCAAGAGGCTAAACATAGCGAAGGGATGCTCTGTAGGAGGAAGAGAGAAGATGACCATTTGAAATTTTACAACCACCTGTGGTAGCCTGGATGAGGTCTGACCACACGTGACAAATAGGATGATAAGCACTCAATTCAACATAAGTGAATAAAACTCCGAAGCAAGTTTTCTTACTTAGTTTTTCTAACTTTCAGAATAGATACTTTTTGGAGGGGATTTTTGGGAGAGGAAATGGTTTTAAGATCGATGGCCAGAGGTATTGTGAGCTATTAGTACAAAGATGGGAAATGAATGAAGGAGAACTGTTTACACTTAGAAATATTGCCTAGTAAATGTTTAAGTTATACAATTTGGTGTTCTTTGTCAGCCATAATTTTCATAATGGCTGATGTCATGCGCGTTGTTAGCATGATAAAAAAAGTTGCAATAATTTTTTTTCTCAGACTTTTACTTGAATACTTTTAAAAAATCCATCATATAAAAAGGTCTCTCTGAATCATAGATCCCTTAGAAATCTGATAAAAGTGACTGATCTTTCTTTTGGGGAAATGCACAAATTCATATGTACAGAAAGTTCTGCATAAACTTCAGGGGGACAGAGACACTGTAAAGCATAACCTTAATCTAACGGGTTAAGAAACCTCAACCTTGGATAAAAAGACAGATTTTCTTGTCCTAATCTTACTAATATGATTTTTTTCTTGTTTAAACATAGTCATTTTAAATGTGATATATATATATATATATATATATTTTTTTTTACTGTTCATGGTTGTTTAAATCTCTAGAAATAACTGACAGAAATCTTAGTTACCCAGAACTTAAAATGTTTCGGTAGGGATGCATACTTATTATTACTGAGTGTTCATAATAATTGCAATCTTATTGGAGGTGAAACTATAATATTATGAAATTATCATAATTCTAACTGAATGTATTAAAATGTTGCTATAAGTCTGAATGTAATTCAGTATAAAGCAGTCTTTGGATAGCGTCAATGAAATTTCCCCTAATAATGCAGCTTTACTAAGGATGCTTCCATGTAATATGAATCTCTTTTTAGTTTTATTTATGCTAAATGAAAACTATGAAATAATACAAATCATACAAAAGGATTTGAGTTATCTGCTCATGAGACTTTTCCCTTTCAAATTAAAAGAAAAAAATCTAATGACTTTAACCCGCATTGGACTGACTTGTCCATATCCTATGACTTGAAACATGTCAAAAGCTAAAGCGTATTCTAAAATCACCATTGTCACGGGTAATATGATCATTAGTTTGCACAGCACTGTGTCTGGCGATGGCCCTTATCCATTCAATTGTTCTTCCAAATAGAATGTCCACAGAAAACAAAATTATTCCACCTTTCAAATTTCTTTCACCACCTCCTGACATGCTCCTGGATTTGAGTCTTTTAATGCACGTGTGTGTATGGGTGTGTGTGCGTCTGTGTGTTTGTGAGTGTAAGGCATGAAATGCCTTGTGGTGAGTCACATCACACTTAAATTTCTACAGATAAAACTCAATAATTCGACAGTTATACTGGTCACCCACAAAAAAGCTTTGACAAGACCCCAATCTCCACATGAATGGAATACCCTGTAGACCCAGGGGGAGAGAAAGACCATGTTACACGTGTTTCTCCTGAGGAAAATCAGAAGAGCAGCAGGACAGGTATGAAAGGGGAAGAAGGCAGTATTTTCCCAATCTGGACTACCTTGAAAACAGGGAAAACTGGCTTTAAACAAGCACATTTTTTTCTTACTTTGTGACTGGCAAGTAGATGACTGCAGGAAATCATCCTAATTGTTTTAGGTCTCCTTCTTTTCAAGACCATAGAAGGCTACGGTGTTTGAATAGGGATCAAGGGTCACCAACTTTTTGTGAGTATAAATTGTTTTTTCTTTCCCCAACCCTTGAGCTAGCAGCCAGGGGCTGCCTGGTCTTCTGTAAAGGACAGGGACGGTGCTTAAACCTTAATACGCTTCACACACCAAGAGAGAGCACCTGCTTACTCAAACTAGCACTGAGCTTCTTCGTCCAAATGACTCCAACCCAGAATGCTAAAGAGAGCCTGTGGATGAGAGTGATCATCAATCAGCACTGGAGCTCCTGAGGAATGAAGGGGCACAGAGATTCAAGGGAGGGTGAGCTTCAGCAGTGGAAAAAGTGTATTGAGTTGGATGAAGGCATTGCAAACTCAAGTGCCCATCATGGGCCAGGAAAGTATCCAGGATGTGCAAATCAAGCCCGTGTTAGATGACAGGGAGTGATGGGACTGATGGCAGAATGCGGAAGTCATGTTCCCCCTCAAGGCGGGCGTCATTTACCCATATCCTTTGCCTTGAAACACGCTGAAAATTAAAGCTTACTGTCTCTAAAACCACCATAGTCATGGGTAATATGACCTTTAGTTCGCTCGTAAGCTCAGTGACAACACATCTATAGTCATAAGCCCCTAAGCCGTCACTTGCTGACTCAGCAGATGTGGAAGCTGGAGGTGGAAGAGGGTAGCTGTGAAGCAGGGATATGAAGAAGGAGTGCATGGCCAGGCCTCGGGAGAGGAGAGGAAAGTGCTTGTTGGGGTGCAAAACTTAAAGAGTGACCAAAAAACTCAGTAATTGAGATAAATTCTGTTTCAATGCAATCTTTGAAAGAAAATCAAGATCAATGCAAAAAAGAAAAAATACCCCATACTGAACAAAAATGTCAAAAATATAAATGAAGACCAGCACATGCCAAGCCATAGGAAAAGAGAGTCTGGGTCTGGAGTTTTTAATGCAAGAAAACTCATCAATAATATTTTCAAAATCTACATTTTTGCTTATTTCAGTTTTAGTTGAGAGAATAGACATGTTTGACAATTTCCAATTAACTGATGGCAATCTTAAATAATTTGTAATTAATTTAAGGTGAAGTAAACATGTAATAGGGCAAGTGCAGTGGCTCACACCTGTAATCCCAGCACTTTGGGAGGCTGAGGTGGGCAGATCACCTGAGGTCAGGAGTTTGAGACCAGCCTGGACAACATGGTGAAACCCCGTCTCTACTAAAAATACAAAAATTAGCCAGGCGTGATGGCAGGTGCCTATAATCCCAGCTACTCGGGAGGCTGAAGCATGAGAATTGCTTGAACCTGGGAGGTGGAGGTTGCAGTGGGCCGAGATCACACCACTGCACTCCAGCCTGGGTGGCAGAGCAAGACCCTGTCTCAAATTAAAAAAAAAAAGGTTTATTTTGCTTTAAATAAAATATTTAAGCTTAAAATAATGTGTGAGTGTTAATAAACCTGCGTTTCAACTTTTCAAAAAGATTCTAATGACTTAAACATTATAGGAAAAAGCTCATTCCCAATATATGAAAACAGGTATAAGGGAGCACAGAATTTCCCTCCACCTCAGGCTCCAGTTGGCTTGACACGGCCCTGTGGTCCAGGATCCTAACATCTCTCTCTTTACACCTTTAGTCATTGAGCTTCTAGGCCTCATTTCTCAAGGAACATAAGGAATATATATTAAATGCCAAGCAAAGAAATCTGACAGGCTTTTGTTCTCTTTTTTCCAATGATAGTAATTTACTTGAAAAGAAAATATCTAGGAAGAGTTTTTTTTTTTTTTTTTTTGAGTCTTGCTCTTGACCTCCAAAAGTGCTGGAATTACAGGCATGAGCCACCATGCCCGGCTGGAAAGGGTTTTAAAAAAACCAATCTTTACCTCCCATCCCCACATCCTTTAGGGACAATGTGCCCCCTCTTTTCATAGCCTGTCCTCGTGGTAGGAGGAGACCTGCCCGGCAGTTGTGTCTGTTGCTGGATCATCGTTTTGCTGGCCACGGCTGATTAGGAAGGCGGAGTAACTGGACTATGCTGGGCCAGTGGGGTCCTGCCTCCCTCCTGGGAATTCGAATTATATGGCACTGAATGCCCCTCAGGTAGCTGTCGGGTACCCACATGCAAGGAGTCAGAGAGTATCATGGAAACCCACGGGCAACTTGAAGTAACGACAGAGCAGAAACTAAGAGAGAGACAGGGAACTATGCAGTTCCTACACCTGAGAAGGACGGAGGGTAGCTGCCTGGTCATTGCCCCGTTTCCCTAAGGCCTGGCTGTATTGCCTGCATTGTAATGATGTGAGATTGTCTGACAGCCTCTTAATAAAAATTACTTTAACCGTATACTCCCTAACCAAGACCTGGGTGACAAGTGATCTAAAATTGTCACACAGCTTGGGCACACTGACGGCATGTGGCATCTGAATCAGGGGAGTAAATATTTCTACTGTACTCTGTGGTATTCAGATCGGGAATATGGTTTTGCATCTGGGAAAGTGTCATATTTTAAGAACATTACCAAAATATGGGATTTAAAAATCAGCTTGTGTGAGAGCACAGAGGTAGCAGAGGCTAGTGGCTGAGCTGTGGATCTTGAGTCAGACTGACTTGGGCAAGTTGTTTAATTTCCTTGGCCTCAGTTCCTTCATGTGTAAAATATAGGCATGGATAAAACCCATCTCTTAAAGCCTGTAAAAATTAAGTAGGGCAATGTAAAGTGCTTAGCACAGTGCCTGGTGTGCTGTAATAGCTCTCAAAAAAAGGAGAATCATGTTTGACAGAATTAAAATGCTGGGAAGGAACAGGAGTGCTCCGCACAAGCCAGTAGCAGGGTAGGGAGGAGAAGGATCACGTGAACACTGTCAGATAGAGGCGGAAGAACATTCCGTCTCCTTTGCTCTGTGGATAACCATGCAGAAGTTAAGGAAGGCAGATCATGACCTGGTATTAGAAATTCTTTCCAATAATTCGATCTCAGAAATGGTCAATCACTGGATTGCTGCCTTGGAACGTAACTGAGCTCTTCATTAAGTGTATTCAGAAGAGGCTGGAGGCCCATCTGTTGGGAGATGTTGAAGAGGACGTTTTATTTGTAAATTCATGTTGGGCTCCCAAGTATTCTCTAATGTTCAATTATTTAAATACACGCATATGCATGCACGTGCACAGACATCAAATGGAGAAATTGCCAAAGACCTGATCAACTAATAGCATTATGAGCCCACAGAAAGGAAGCCATACTAATGGAAGACATCAATGATTGGGGCTGGTCTTGATAGCAGTGTTCCAGAAAATGCATTCTGCAGTTCTGCACCTATCATCCCACACTGCTGACATGTCTGCATTACTCTGTCCTGCTTAGTATCTACATACTGATCCCATGGAGCAAAAGAAATGAGTTTCCTCTCCCTTCTACATGACAGTCAGGCAAGTTCCCCTGTGAGTCCCCAGCATATGTGCAGTGGCAGCTGTGAAGGTGAGGCTTTGGCAAATGATCGATTATGTTGTTTCATAACGGACAGGACAAGCTTATCTTCCTGAAGCAAGGAACATAGCACAGATGCCAGAGAAACTGTTTGGGGGTGTAGCTTTTTGCTGGCTTTCCAAAGCGTCTGGCTTATACCTTCACTTACTTGACATTGAGAACAATGTGACATTTTTAGCAACAGGATATCTGGACACACAGTAACAGAAGGATAACATGCCTCATTTCCGGTCTGTTTGTAGGAGGTCAATTAAAGTACATGCCATTTAGAAAACACTATGAAAAATTGTCAAATATGAAGAGAATTTCTAACAGTGACCTGTAGTTTTCTTCTTAAATTAATGATCAGACTTTAATAACAACAAAACTATGTAAATAAAACTTCTGAAACACTGAAATGTACTTTTCACATCTTGGTGTACTTTTATTGCTTGGGCCTGCTAATTCCTGGGAGACTAATTCTTTATAATGGAGCACATATTTGGCTGACTCACAGTGTATAGCTTACAGTGCTTGGCATTGGCTAAGACTTGCCAGAATGCGGAGTGCAAGTGTTTAAAATGGAAAGGTCACCATTGTGAAAAGTCATCACATGGGAAATGAGACTTAAAAATGAAGCATATCACAATCATCAAGATGTAGAAACAAACCAAATGTCCATTGATGGATAAATAGATAAAGAAAATGTGGTGTATACACATACTAGAATACTATTCAGCCTTAAAAAAGATGGATATCCTGCCACATGCTGTAACATGGAGCAATCTGGAGGACCTTATACCAAGTGAAGGCCTGTCTCAGAAGGACAAATATCTGAGCAGAGAGTAGAGTGGTGGTTGCCAGGGGCTTGAGGAAGGTGGATATGAGTTGCTATTCAGTGGGCATAAAGTTTTAGTTATGCAAGATGAATAAATTCTAGAGATCTGCCGCACAGCATGGTGCCTACAGTTAACAATACTGCATTGCACACTTACAAATTTGTTAAGAAGGCAGATCTCATGTTAAATGTTCTTAACAAAATTTTAAACAGAGAATAAAAACTGCAACAGCTTCATGCTACCTTTTTTACAAAGCCTTAGAAAAGAGGACACACTATCTTGAATCAAACTGAAAGTCTGTTGAAATAAACTTTTACCTACCAGTAAAAAAAAATGAAGTATTGTTGAAAATAATATATTTCATTTTCCCAATCAGACGCATAATTTGGAAAAATGTTATTTAATGATGATGACAGCTACTGTATGTTGAGGAATTACTATGAAGAAGGCACCATGCCAAGATCCTTATATGCCTTACTCAAACCTCCCAGCAGTTCTATGAACGGTTGCTATCATTGTCCCTGTTTTATAGATGAGAAAACTGCTGCTCAGGGAGGGCGAATAATTAGATGAATGGTTTTATGTTAATAAGATCTTGAAAGAGCTCACTGTCCAATCACTCTCTTCCTGGTCTCTTTCATACCCACTCCAAGAAAGCCTCCTTCCCCACTAGGGAATCAATGGTAAGTTTTCAGATTTCATTTCAAACCTGTCTTATCAACAGCATTTGTGCAGTGAACCATCCCTTTCTTTCCACACATTTTCCTCGCATGGCTTTTAGGATGCCACATTTTCCTGGATTTCTTCCTCCCTTAGAGGACACTGCTTTCAGCCTCCTCTGCTGCTTCTTCCTCTTAATGTTGAGATTCACTGAGGCTCAACTCTTGGTCCTCCCCTTTTCTCTGTCCTCCCCCTGGTGATCTCACTCTGTCTCATGGCCACAAAACCCATTGATTAGCCAATGGCTCATATCTCCAACCAGGACCCTTCCCCCGAAGTACAGGCTCTTACATCCAAATGCTTACTTGACCACTTCATGTGGGTGTCTAAGAAATGCCTCAAACTTCCTGTTTCCCAAATGGAACCTCTGAAGTTTCCACCAACCTGCTCCACCCACAGCTGTCCAGTCTCAGCGGATCGCAATGCTATCTTCCAGTTGGAGTCAACCTTGACTTTTCTCTTCCTCACATCCCACATGCAATCTGCCAGGAAGTCCTGTTTGCTTGACTTTCAAAATACATTCTCACAGTCTGATTTCTCACCACCTCCTCTGCTGCCCCCTGCTTTGAGCCCCCATCATTTCTCACCTAAAGGACTGCAGTAGTTACCTAACTGGTTTGCCTGATCTCCTCCTTGCCCCACTATGGTACGTTTTTCACAGAGCTGCCAGAATGATTTTGTTAAAATATAAGGGAAATAATAATGGTGGTAGCCTCAACATCCTCCAGTGACCTCCATTTTTATTGAGAGTAAATGTCAAAATCCTTGCAATGGCTTATAAGGCCTCCTGTCATCTGGTCTTTGTTACCTCTGACTTCACTTCCTATCACTCTCACCTCACTTACTTCCTCTCCCTCCCTCAGGCTTCCTTCTGGTCCTCCCATAGCCCCAGCGTGATCAACTTCAAAGCCTTTACATAAGACATTCCCTCTGCCTAGAATATTCCTCCTCCTTCAAAGCTGTTCTCTTTTCAGTGAGGTCTATTGGTTGAGTTACTGTACTTGACATGATATCTGGTCTCCACATCTCTACTTTGCATGGCATAACTCAATTTCCATAATCTTCTAATATATGTAATTTACTCCAGTTCTTATTAACGTTTGCTCCTCCTGCCACACACAGACAAATTTTAAGCAGGAGTGGTTTCAAATCCAACTCTGTTACTAGAACAGACTTGACATAGGTTAGGCACCCAATAAATATTTCTTGAATAAATAGCAGTGACAGGATCTCAAATCTTAACTTTTGGATGGTGTTGATACCCTGGGGATAATATAATCAAACTAACCGTCTCTGCGTAGCCTGGATAAAACCATGCAAAATGAAAGGTATCAGCTTGTTTTCAAACATCACAAAACCATTCTGAAGAAGCAAACCATGTTGGATGAGTCCAATGACGGATATGTGTTCCTATGACTTCTCCTACACCTGCTTCCTGGCGTGCCCATCCTGGGACACTGGCGAGTCCATTCACTGACACTGGCACAGACCTGTCTATACAGTTACAGAAGGATTTTGCTCCCTCAGACCTTCCTAGACTCCTGAACCCGATCAAGATGCATCCGCCTTAGCTCCCACCATCACGGCGCCGTGTCTCCTTGTCACTGGTGAGTAACTACTTCACAACGAGAAGTAGCACTCTTTCAGAGTGGTGGACCTGCAGCCAGCCTGCCAGGGTGTGTATCCTGTTTCTGCCATTTGCCAGCTGCATGCCCCTGGGGGAGCAACTTACTTCTGTGCCTCAGTTTCCTTAGCCATAAAATAAGGACAGTAGCAATACCTACTCCATGAGATTGTGGAAATTATTAATAAACATAAACAAGCTGCAACAGTGCCTGCATAGAGTAAAGCCCTAATATTTGTTAGCTGCTATTAATGTTGTTATGATTATTATCATCTGATTTCATAGGTGCTTTCAGAAGATAATACCTTAATTAGAAGAAATTGCTCTACTGAATGAATTTTGCACATCTTGATTAGCTGATGGAAAAGATATTTTAGTAGAGGTATGGTAATACCAGCTTGTCCTTTAATCATTTCTGTTTAAGGCTCTTCTGCTTTATGAGTGGGTGGGGGGGGGATCTTGGTGTCAATTAGTTATCTTTTGGAGATTTTCTGCACAGTTTAAAAGTATATCTCCTCAAGGATATGTTTTGGATGATCTTTAATAACACAGATACAAAAAGGAGTATTATACAAATTATTTACTTAAGCACCAGTGTTTTCAATATTAACATCACTGCTGTTTCTGCTATTATATCTTTTATTAACAGCTATCATTTATTGAGTGCTTGCTCTAGCCTAGTCTATGGTAATTTCCTAGTCTTATCATAACCTATAAATTAAGGATTAATTAGTATTCTCATTTCTTTGTTCGGACTCACAGAAAAGTTTAGATGAATGTCTCATCACATAGTCAATGATGCCTGGATTAAAATCTACAGTTTATCCTTAAAGTTTATGCTTTTAGCACTACATTGTTCTATGGAGAAGTCAAAAAGAGAAGCACATTTCTCCTGTTAACAGACTAATACATGTAAGCAGAAGGATGCTATGAGAGAATTCTACATACATGGAAAGTTTTACTTCCTGAAAGTCTGGATAATAAAAGTTGGCTAATACACTTTCTGAAATGATAAATTGATTAAGTTTTAGTGAAAATGAATATCGAGTTGCAAAGAAATAGACACTGCTTAAAATAAAGATAACTATTCCCTGCCAAAGCAAATTATAATTGACAATTATTTGAAGAGGTTTTACACATGTAAATAAAGTAAATCTAAGTGCAAAAAGATCTAATCTGAAAAATATTTCTTTGAAACCTAAACATGCTTTAAGTCCTGAAGTAGTTTGCAATGTCTTAAATGATAACTGACCCCTCAATGATTTCCCATAAACATCTAGAAGAAAAAAAAATTTAGAACATGATTTCTGGATGAAAGATCTGTATATGCATATTTACATTTAAAAATACCTAGACATTTGCAGATGAATTTAGTAGGCTTTTAAATTGGAAAATGGTTTCTTTCTCCTTTCCCTTCCTGCTTGGAAACTAAGAAAGCATTAGGTCATATAAGAAGCCCAAACCAAAGGAGTTAGGGTCTCTACAATATGCATGTATTAATACGAACAGACTGAGAAGCGTAAGGTACCACTCTGCAGTCTGAGGACTGAGAGGCCGCTGCAACTGCAGATTTTTGTCTCTCTTGCTGAAGAGGTATCTTTGCAGTCTCTGGAGAAAGCTCAGGTAGCTGTTTGTGGCTTTCAGGATCCTGTCCTGAAAGGGGAGCTATCTGAATGGAAAGAGATGCTGTGTGTGTCTCAGGCACTGGATTAGGGGTCAGTGAGCAGGGCCTTTTGAGAAATGATGGTACTTGGACAGATTTGGAGAACTGTGGAGTATTAACGGGGCTGCTACTTCCTAGATCCTGGTTATGGGTTAGTTTCAAGGTAGAAATCCTCCGAGTTTGAGAATCTTGCCTGTAGTCCTCTTGTAGAACTGGGGTGTTGATGTTAGCGAATGGTGCAGGATCCGTGCTGGAAGCTGCTGGTAGTGGATTAGTGATTTTTTGTGTATATGACATGGTTGTGTTAGATTCTTCAGAATATACAATTGTCTGTCTCGAATCTTCATTGGAATACATAGTTCCCTGAAGAGGTTTTTTGTTAGCAAAGTACTCCACACTGGAGGGAATTTGTGCGTTAGTTACTAACTGGTCTAAAATGACACCCTTTGTGTGCCTGGTTATCAAAGAGCTATGAAAGCTCTCTTTTCTTTCTGGTGGAGGGGGTGCCTGGATTGACAATGGGATCCAGAGAAAGAAATAAAGTTGAAAGAAAAACAGAGAGAGTCCAAGTTAGTCATGAAAGAAACCAGTGTCAACCCTGCCTTTATAGAAGTAAAGCAATGCCACACCTTCTGATTATGCTATCCATTTTGTTAGCTAGATTGAGTGATCATTTTCATTCCATTTAGAATGCACTTACGTTTATTATCAATGTTTGCCCTTAGGGGAAAAAAGTGTTGCCAGAGAATACATTATAACATTTGCTCCATCTACATTCAGGGAAATTATGTTAAAAGTGAACATATGTTCTCTTGGCATATTTTATTAGACTTTGAAATATATACATGGTTTATTTAATAGCATTGTTTTATAACAATTTTCATGCTTGTGGCACAATTTTACTAATATCTCCAACACAGAGCCCTTTATATTTAGTTAATATAATAGTTGCATACTCATAGTTATTGAATACATAATGTATTGCTGACCTCATCAGTTTAAATCCAAAGCATCAGCTGTCAGCTTTTAAAGAATTAGACTATATCCTAGAGATTATGTTAGAAACCGATATGCTTTTATAAGCTTAATCAGAAACAAAACAAAACCAAACTCTTGTTTGTTAAAATTTGTTCTCCATGTTGTAAACACAAACCTGGCAAGCAAACTAAATACAAAAGCAAAAACATATTAAAAATTAAACGTATTGAAATATGCACATTAGGAAAGAGGCTGTAAGCAGTGGTCTAATAATCACGCCTTAAAATAGTGCAGTAGACAAGAGTGTGCAGGGTTACCTGAGTTGCTGATCTCTTCTCTTGTAGGTTTGGTCGGACGCTTCTAAAACCTTTTGCTGCCAGAGAGGAATATGGAGCATCTTCGTTCAGTGCCTCTTGACTGCCATCATTGTAAGATCTCCAAGCTTTCATTAAGGGAAAACAATTGGATACAAAAATATCTACGTTCACTTAAACATTTTTTATAAAATTTATTTTTATTTCCAAAATCATTTTTATTTCCAAAATTGTAGTGTTCTTACTAGAGGTTTAATTTAATATGCATAACAGTATATGAAATTTAAATGCAACATGAAGTCAGCAATGTGGCTATGAATATGTTTTCTAAAAGTCACAAATAATATAATAATTATTCAGAATATTTTTTCTGTACCTGAGTCTGGTGACTGAGAATCACGCCCTGAAAGAAAAAAAATGTTGAAATTAAGACTAAGGTGAAATAAATGAATAACCCAGTAAAAATAACATGGCCAAGAACTATATGCATTAGTTTTGCAAACATTATTTCAGTTCTAAAGTCTGGGTATGTCAAACATGCCAAAGGGAGGCTTGTACATTTATTTTTGCTTCAATTAGAATGTCATTCATTAAATATCTATAATATATAAATATCTATATAGCAAACACTCATTTTCCCCCTCAATAATGTTGCAACATGCAATTTTAATTTTATTATGGTCAAAGATGAATATATGAATTTCTAAATATCAAATTAAAGGATCAAAAGAGATCTGGTTCATAAACAGCACTAACTCAAACCGCCGGATCCTTAGCTTCCGATGTCCTGCTGTTGATAAGCATATTTAACTCCTGTGTTAGAGAACTGTATTCTGTAGTTTGCATTTTTTTTACCTTAAGAAACTGTAGACCTGTCTACCATATCATGTGACATTTTCAAATTATTCTCGAGACTAGGTTTTTTTCCTATTGCAATATAAAAGTCATTTTATACTCAAATAGGAAAGAACTGTTACAATATGTTCCACCGTCTTTCAGCTAGTAAGCTGTGGAAAATAAATTTCAGGACTAATAAATTGCTTTTGGTAAGGCAGTTGGCAAGTTATCAGTGATATATTTGTTATCAATTTTATTGAAGTTATATATTCCAAAATCTTCTATATGCACATTTGAGGTCATCAGTTTGCACGTTTAACTCATGTATATTTTAAGTCATCAGCTTGTGTTGCCTGGTTTATTAAAGCACATGGTCAACTTGACTTAGATTCATTAAGCTTTAACTTTGGAGATGATCCTAGGGGTCGGATCATTAGCCCAACCTGCTTTCCAGTCCTGGATTCCTTCTACGTGTTCCCCAGGACCATTATTAGATTCCCATTTCAATTCATAAAACAGGAATTTTACATGCTGGAAAAGTCTTTGTTTTTCTTTTAGTGCTTCAGAATAGTTATTTTCAAGTTTAAACACATGAATTTAGAATGATAAAAATGGGCTGAGAAATGCGAGCATCTGATTTTTAGATAAAATATTTGATATGGGTTCTTTCCAAATCAAAGGAAGAAACACAAATATGAGTCAGCACAGAGTACATTAGAATGACTCCAGCTCAGGTGAGCTAGAGAAGACTAATGAATTCCCATTCTTTATGATCATTGATAACTTGGTATGGATTTTATCTCCAATGAATTTAAAATTGGAGTAATAAAATGGGTACCATAGAGAAAAATGACTTTGAAGAATTATGCATGAAATGTTTATTGGATCCTACTTCTAGAATTTGTACAATTTTTTAATTTTTATTTTATTTTTTAAAGATGGGGTCTTGCTATTTTGTCCAGGCTGTCCTTGAAATAGTGGGCTCAAGAGATCCTACAGCCTCAGTCTGTTGGTTAGCTGGGACTACAAGTGTGTGCCACTGGGCCTGGCCCTTCTTCTAGGATTTGATGGAAGCAGAAATGATTGAAATTCTTAATCAGTTATATGATGAAGATAAAGAAAAACACAGTTTGGCAAAAAATACAGGGCAATCATCAGAATTCTGCTTTGGGGCACTCAGGAGAGAGATTTAATAACCACGAGGCTGCCATCTACTGTGGACAATGAACAAATTTTGGGATTTGGGAAAGGACAATGAAAAGCAAATTTTGGGATTTGGGAAAAGGCAATAAAATAGCCCAAATCTACTTTATGAAAAGAGAAGCAGCATTAATAACAATGATTATATTCTAATTTTTTCTTGAGGATAGAGAGTTTCTTTTATGCTAGGTGTGGTAAAACTGAGATAAAAAAGAAGGCTGTGTGGTATGTGCTGGGGACGAGGTAATGGGAGCCAGAGGCTTGGAGGTGCAAGGGTGCAGGTGTGGTGAGAAAGAAGAGTGTGTACTGGGCAGGTCTGAAGGACACTGGAAATAAACTCCCTCTAACTGATAGTCTGTAGGGGGCAGGCTGTGTTTCTTCACGCTGGTCACCGTGTTGAAGATGATGGAGCCCCAGGAAATGGTAAGTGTGAGAATCAGAGGACAGTCACTCCAGGCTCAACTGTGGGTCTCTTCCTAGGACACTGGGCCCAGGGATTTCCAAATGAATCTGTCCCTGTGTCACTGGAAATATTAGACAGTAAGAGTGGTGGGCTGTTCTGAAGGACCTTGCATCGCACAGTGGACACGCGTGTGCAGAATTAAGAGAAAGGAGAAAATGGCCATGGATTCAAGCTTCAGGATGAACCAGTATTTTAATAAAGCTTATGTTGATGATTAAAGTCTGCCTTGAAGTGGGTGGTCTTTCAAGGAGACTAAAGTACATTCATTTCTCTTTCTTTAAAATAAATCCAATTACAGATACTTGGAACACCCAGTCCTGATTTGCTCTTTTATTATAGTCTTCTATGTGGACACTTTTTAGCATAGCCCTGCTTTTCTTGTGTCCCCGCAGGAAAGACTAGGAGAGGGAGGACACCTGTGTTTTGGAGCAGGTGATAGAAAGTATCACGCATCCATGTCAAGTGAAGAGAATATAGGTTAGAAAAAAAAAAAGTTGCTCAGGTAAATGGCTTGGCAGATGTGTGGGGAAAATGGTTTTCCCCCAGATCTGCAACATTATTGATGCACATTCACTTGTGAAAAAAAACCCAAAGCTAGGACTAGGGGCCTGAGTTCTTAATTTCTAGTGTTCTTTAGTTGATAGTCACTGCTTCACTGAAAATCCACGAATGACTAAACGGTGTAAGTTTTTCCCTTTCCTGGCTGCTTTGCATGCGAATATTTTAACAAATAGGGTCTTGAAGAATGAAGAGCTCCATGTGCTCTTAAGAGCCCTTTTCCTTGTGTCGAGGCACAAACTGGTGAGTATCTGTCTGAGATTTTGTGCAAGACCTTCCTGGTTCCATGTCAGGGGTGGAACTGGATGCCCTCCATGGCCCTTTCCACTGTTATAATTCTAACATGACAGCTTTTATGTAGCTGTGTTTGTGATACGTGTCACATCGTAATCTCTACTCTCAGGTTTTATTTGAATCCCTTTTAACTGATATGCTATATTGACACTATCACTATATTTTTCTTGAAAATTATTATTTTGATGCCTATAACTCATTTCTTTAGAAGACTCAAGTGCTTTTCAAGAATTATTTTAAAATGTTGATTAAATTCAGGTCAACTAATTGAGTACCTACTGTGTTTCTATGTACAATTATAACCCTTTTCATTTATTTTCTTCATTTACTCTCATTTATTCTGAGAAATCTTTGTGAGTCTGGGAAATGATTAAGCTTTCAGAGAGGTAAGAAAATGACAAACAATTTTTCATTTGAAAGAAAGTAAATGAGATCTAGACAGACTAATTTTCTTAAGGGCATAAAACATGCAGGTGGTATCGACAAGACCCTGTCTCTTGGCGGAGTGGTCCCCATACTGCGGCATTCCTTTAGGCTGCCAAGGGGTTTTGGTGAAATAAAATGTTTTCAATTGTTTCTCAATAATCATTGTCCTGGTTTTGGCATAGGTTTAAAATATCCGTGTGTGCTCTGACGGATTGTCCAGTGGGAATTTACTTCTTATAAAAGGAAAAGAGAAAGACAGACTGACTCAGGGGACAAACAGGTGATGACTCAGATTGACTCTCTGATCAGAGAAGGGAGTGAAAATGGCTTGGGACCTTTTCTGGAGGTTTTACATAAAGGCTGTTGTATTTTAACAATATCGAAGGCAATAAATATTTATCAATTCCCTTTTGATTCACATAAAGACACTGTATCATATAAGTTCTTATGAAAGCTACATAGAATGCAGTTGTGCATATTAATGCTAACTTCTTTATTCAAAAATGTAGTGGAAGCTTCTTTGAAAAAGGGGACCAGGTGTGGTGGCTCACACCTGTAATCCCAGCACTTTGGGAGGCCGAGGCGGGCAGATCACTTGAGGTCAGGAGTTCGAGACCAGCCTGGCCAACATGGTGAAACCAGGTCTCTACTAAAAAAAATACAAAAATTAGTCAGGCATGGTGGCAGGCCCTGTAATCTCAGCTACTCAGGAGCCTAAGTCAGGAGAATGCTTGAACCTGGGAGGCAGAGGTTGCAGTGAGCCGAGATCGTGCCACAGCACTGCAGCCTGGGCCACAGAGCAAGACCCCACCCGTCTCAAAAAAAAAAAAAAAAAGAGAGAAAGAAAAAGGCATCTTACTTTATGTCTAATTGACACAAAAGAGGGCTGTTTTTAAACAATTATGTCCAAAATTCAGTGGACTTCATTCTCTAGAAATCTTACTCCTAGTGATAGAAAACTTAAAATAGCCCAAAGCTACATTGTTGTTACTGAAGATCATTTCATATTCTTGAAGTGTGAAATATTTTTTCTTGCTGTTGTAATTCTGAAGCATTACATCTTTTCTATGAAGTCGAGTTATATGAAAGTGCGTGTCCAGTTTCGACTCTCCACATGGGCACTGTGGAAGCAGTGCGGCGTTTTCTGGCACGTGCGTCAAGGTTCACATCTGAGTAGGTTGGGCTGAGATCCTATTTGGTTGAAATGTCAATGACATTCAGGGTATTCGCATTCCAATTACACAATGGCCCTGAACTCTTACGTTTATTGTCTTACTTGCCTTCATTCCTGTTTCTCATGGTATCCAGTGTAAATACATCTGTAGTTTTTCTAACACCTTTTTATGTTCATACATGCATGAGCCAATACATACAAATGGAGATTTGTATAGAGATTTTTTTTAACCAAAATGAGGTCATACTATAAACCTTGCAATGCATCTTGCATTTTCTTTTAACTTAATATATAACTGAACTCACTAGCCTGGCATTTAAATTTGGATGTTGAAATCCATTTGTGGATTAGAGGTGGTGAATGGAAGTGGGATTCTGCATATGGAAGTTCATTTTTTTTCTCAAGAAAAACTCAGTAGTTTAGAATTAAGTGGCTGTAAAGTGAAGAACACCCTGAGTATTTAATCAACTGCTAGATGTATGTGTGTTGAAGACTGTGATATGCATAGTGAGAATTAAAATTATTTAAAGACTCCCCATCCCTTTCTCACTTCTGCTGTAAGACCCATTAATCTTATAAATAAAAAACAGCAATCCCCAAACTGCAACTAACCAACCAGCCAACCAACCAACCAACTGATCACCAACAGGTGTGAGTCTATTTCAGCGTCTGGAGGCACTGGGCTTGCTGGCCTCCCTTTGACCTTCTAACAGCTGCACCCCCTCCCAGTGCAGACTGTGCCTTAGGTACTGTGCCTAACTTCGGTACTGTGGCTTAGGTAGTCACAACAGAGATTTATTATAAAGAGACCACCTGAGTGGATGCTGAAATCTCGCACCCCCAGTGACTTCCTATCTGTGGGTACGTGTTAATCTTGATTGGTCAAGATTTTGATATGTTTAAATATATATAGTAGAAGGGTATTTGTCAGTTGGATTAAAGGAAAGCAAAGGTCTCTTTCAAAACTAATGTTCTATCATTCTGTTCACAACCTTTGACAAAGAATCCAGTTAATGAAGATTCAGTTTCCTACAAATCCCTTTTTTCATCCTGTACCCCTGTACTCTTACCCCAGAAGTTTTTAGGTTAAAAAAAAAAAGCCAAAAACCTCTGAGTTATCTTAATGAAATATTATGTTACTTAAGTTCATGAGATAACAAAAACTTAAATAGTTATTAACACTCACAGTTACTCAACCTATTTTTGGCAAGTGACTGTTGTTTTTAATTATACATTTAAAATGTTTCCTACAAGATCTCATTTTCCTTTGCTTTTTACGTTTAGAACAAAAACAGTCAGAAGAGCTAGAAGCCATTCAAGAGCGACATTGTGTGAGTTAGTGATATATTATACCTGCAGCCAATAGGTTTGGAGAACTTTGCACTCTCTTCACAGATGTTAGCGTAACAGACATGGCGGCACGTTTGCGAGCACACCCACCGCTATCTGGAAGCAAAAAAATGATATAGCAGAGGCCAAGGCAACGGGAAAAGCACGTGCAATATCATGCGTTTTAAGTGAAACGTGCCAGACATCCATGAGAAAGATGAACAGTTAGAATTAGTAATCATGGAATGCACCTGCCAATTTCACACCACCCTCAAACTAAAACAAACAAAACGAAACAAAACAATAGAAGACCAGGGATCTGTCTTAGAAATAGGTGTCACTGTTTTAGTGAAAGCATGGAAGACTTAATACTTAACACTTTATGGTTTTCTTTGTGAAAACTCAGGCACAGAACTCAACCTGGTTTATACCATTTAAATTCAATTTATACTAAACCTATAAGCATTGGAGCTGGCTTTTAGAGTCAAGGATTAGCTCTATGTAAGGATTAAAGGCTATGGTACAACATACTTTTAAGTTAATATCATTTAAGTTTTACCATCTTCTAGCTGTTATAATTCCCAAAGAGAGCTTGAATAATTCTTGCAGTAAAAATTATTGGTGACACAGGTATGATACATTTTTTAGGATTCATAGAGGAACACATGGCATTATGGAAAGTCCATTCTTCCTGTAGTTATTGTTAGTTATGCAAATAACTAGCCTTATTAAAAAGTATTGATATATATGGTATCGAAATGACCATGTTTAAAGAAAGGAGTATATTGCTTTTACTTTTAAAATTTTAATTTTTGAGCAGGGGTCTTGCTCCATCACCCAGGCTGGAGTGCAGTGGCATCATCATAGCTCACTGCCGTCTCAACTTCCCGGGCTCAAGCAATCCTCCTGCCTCAGTCTCCTGAGTAGCTAGGACCACAGGCACATACCGGCTAACATTTTAACTTTTTGTAGAGACGTGGTCTTGCTATGTTCCCCAGGCTGGTCTCAAACTCCCTGGCTCAAGTGCTCTTTCTGCCTCGGCCTCCCATTACAAGCATGAGCCACCACACCTGGCCTCATTTATTGCTTTTATACTTTTAACAATATGTGTACTATGATTCATATCTTTAAACTTATGCAAGTCATAATGTGAAATAAAATCAGTGTAAGTTCATCAGCCATTTTAATGTGCTATGAGAAGTTTAGACTTCTAAATTTGGAAGAGAAGTCTTTTAAAATTGGAAGGCCAATGTTCTATTTATGACCAGATTCAAATTCCATTCTTACATTCCTCTGTAATATGGCATGTGCAATAAATAGTTTTGCTCATTCTCCTCATTCTGCTTATTAAGACCAAATTAAATTAAATCTTTTTGAAAGTTATAAAAAAAGACAATATAACCACCGATATAGTAACATAATCATTATATATTGTCACATTTCCATTTTTCCTTTTTCTTTTTCTTTATTTTCATAAGGAAAGTATCAAGTTTGTTTATTGGACATGACAGAATTTAGATTAGAAAAGATGCTTGGAAGTATAATTTGAAGGAATTTTTCATAAAATTTATAAATAGTAAGATTAATAGAACTTAAAATCAGTGGAGTGATTCTTACTTCACTTTTTTAAAGTATATGTTTAAAGTAATAATTTCTTAATGTAGAAAATCATTAAACCAGAAAACCAACTTGAAATAATATTAAAAGAAAATGAACCAAATAAATCAAAGGTTATAATTAAGAACCCAAAGAAAGTGACACAAATGGGAGAAACAACTGAAGATTCCTTCAGGAAAGGCTCCGAAAGGATTTTAGCGAACTCAGCAAACTGAAAGTGCTTAGAGACAAGTGCGTCTGATAAGATGGAGGTAATGTTATTGCTTCCAGGAGCTGTAAACTGGTTAAAATGGTTGTGTAGTCAAAGGCGTTGAAAGTGAAAACTGACATCACTCTAAGAGTGATTTTATTTCCTAGTTCTGTTAATTCTGAACATCTAACAAGCACATAGGTGAAAAGAGAAAATTCCAGAATGAGAAGATCCAGGGTCACAGATTAAATCTCTGGTGTTCAAACTGTGGGCTGCGACGCCCTGGGCTGCACTGGGGAATTCATGAGGGTGTTGGGGGAGAGTTCCTGTTTTTAAGGAAAACACAGTGCTAACTGTTGGACACTCAATGAATTACTCGCTTGGGGCAGTGCACGGTTTCAACATAATAGACGCGCTATATTCCCTTTGATGACATCATATTTTTGAAAAACTGGGATTTTGATACTTGCTATGATAAAAAGCAAGTACCCTCTGAAGAACATTTTATTTATTTATGTTTAGAGACAGGGTCTTGCTCTGTTGCCCAGGCTGGAGGGTAGTGATGCAATCGGAGCTCACTGGGCTCAAGCTGATCCTCCTACCTCAGCTTCCCTCATAGCTGGGATTACAGGCACATGCCACCACACCAGCTAATTTTTAAAATTTTTACAGAGATAGGGTCTCACTATGTTACCCAGGCTTGTCTCCAACACCTGGGGTCAAGCAATCTCCCTGGCTCAGACTCCCAAAATGCTGGAGTGAGCCACCGTGCCTGTCTGGCCTAGAAAACATCTTACATCAGTAAATGAGAGTGGCCATGTACAATCTAATTCTAAGGTCTGAGAAATTTTTCAGTGTGCAACAGGCACACACATAATATTACTAAGTAATTCTTGTTATAAAGAATGAAATAAAACTATTTTCTTTCAATTTATGTGTATTGTTCTGTCAAATGACTAAGTTGTTAGAACAAAATATTTATAAAGTAATTATTAAGTTATTAAGTTGTTAGCACCTAACTACTTAATAAATAGAAGTGTTACATATTTTTGGCCTAGGAGCACAATGAAGAAATTACTGAGACATTAAAGGTCACTGTAAACCAAGAAAGTTTGGGAATCTTCGGGTTAGACAATTTATGTATTTTAGGAAGCTCTAAGTCTTAGATGAAATAAATGAAGACTCTGTCTTTAATAAAGTTTAATAAAGGGCTGAATTCTAAAGCTTGAGGCATTTGTAAAATTGCTGGAACAGAATAATCTATTATGTTCTGTTTCTACTTCCTTACATATTGATACTTTCTGATACTCCTTGAAGATATTTTTAAGATCTTAAAATGAGGATGCCACCTTTCATGGGTCAGTTTATCCTAAAGAATCCTAATGCTGGTTTTGCCTTTTGTCCTCATTAATGACCTGCAGCTTTGCTGGGCTACTCTTCCCCTGAGCTGCAAGATTCCTGGAAGCTGTTCCTATTGCTGGAAACCACTCATATGGGTAAATTATACATGGAGAATTATTTGATGTCTTTCCTTCTCTCCTTTCTTCAATAGCTAAGATATGCCTAAGAAAGTCATGCATTAAAAATTCTAAAAGTGGACATATAACATGTTTTGTATATTTTTTCTACATTGTTTAGACACTTTAGTAGGGAAAATTAACCACATTCCCCACGGCTAGTTTATTATGTACTGATTAAGAGCAAATACTTAACTTAAAAGAATGCTTTTTAACCGTGGTGACCGACATACGAAGATTTAAATAGGAATATATATTTTTAATGATTGATATATTGGATAGATATATCAATCAATAAAGAGATATATTCCTGTTTAAATGAATATTGATATATATATCAATAAAACTGGCCTCTATTATTTATCTATATAGATTATCTATCTGCATTATCTATCCATATATTATCTGCATTATCTATCGATAGATAGATAGATAGACAAAAAAGTCAGAAGAGCTAGAAGCTATTTTGGTGATGAGAAAAATAACTTGTGGGGCCACTTTATTCATCTATCTATCTATCTATCTATCTATCTATCTATCTATCTATCTATCATCTGTCTATCTGTAGATAGATAATGCAGGCCAGTTTTATTGACTAGCTCTTTAGGAACAAATTCCTACTTCATTTTGTAAATACAGTAACAATGCTTTCAAATTCCTAAGGCAATATATGTGTGTCTATATATACATATATATTTAAAAGTGGTATATTTTTATAAAAACATTATAATTATTATTTTGGAATTTTGAGCAAAAGTTTTCAGCCACTTTTGATCAATTTTATGCATATGTTTGAATACCATATTTTCCAATCATTATACATTAAGTGGAAGTTCATCCAAATAAGCAAAATAATCCTATACAAATTGCATCCCATCCAGAGTCAAGCTTACCCCTTAGAAATGAGAAGATGCTTTAGAAGGTTACATTTATGCTGCTAAGCAGTAACTTGGCTCAAGTACCTTAGTGACTTAAACAAATTTACAAATTTCTATGTGCTTATTTTGCTATGAGGGATTGAATTATATGAATAGGAAGGTTAATTATTGAGCGTACTGCACATCAACACAGCATATTCAGTATATCATGTATGCATATCTCTGTCATAATAGGGTTATAGTAAATAGGAAAATCAGCACTCAGTAAAATGAGGAATACTGGGAGTTATGATCCACTTAAGTCTACAGGAAGATGTCTTGGAAGGATCAGGAAATATCACTTCCTCATGTGGAACTTCTGCTGGAGTGATTTTGTAGCTCCAAAACATGGCTGATGCTAGTCCAGCTGTGGGCTCTACATTCTATTTGCTTTCTTCTGTCTCCTTTACCTGCTAATATTTTCTACTTCATTCCCCATGTCTACTTCTGACATCTCCAGTCATCAAGATGCCTTTGCATGGTGCATTTGCAGGGTTATAACTTCTCTTGATTGCTGAGCCTTCCTTGTGTGTTTTGACTGTCTCCAGTATCCTCATCTTGCCTGTTGTCTACATGTCTGCAAGGTGACTGCATCCTCAGGAGCCTGCCCACACAGCCTTCTCTGAGGCCACTATGGCACATGGCACATGACGCAAGGCTCTGCACTCGACCTGGGGATTAGGTATTGGTCCTCGACAGTCACTGGGTAATGCTCCTTGTAGGCACTTGATGCAACAAGAGATCTCAAAAAGGCAACCACGTGGACATGAGAGAATATTTTGGGCCATCCCTTCTACTCTGCCATGGGGCGAAGGCTCAAACAACTTTCCAGTGATCACTTGTGGATAGGAAATGGTATCATTTAAACACAAGTTACAAAATTTCAATGAGAAAGTTGTTTCTTGAATTACTTCATATTGTATATTTCAAGGTGGGGGGAAGGCAAAATTATAAGCCAAATTATTTCTACTGTGGAAAAAAGTTCATATGTACAAAGCATGTATCATGAACACTTTTACAGTTAAAATGTATACAATACAGTTTAGAGGCACAGTTGTTAAGCTATTTGGAGATACTGCTCTCACATCTACACATATAATGCTTATAACACTATGTGAATTGTGACTATAGATTAATTAAGCTGATTTTGTATAAAACTTTGGCACTCTATCTGCTGACTTCTTCAACATAAAGAGTTTATAAAACAGGTAAGTTTGAATATTTTCTACTAGAGCAACTTGCCTTTGAATTTAGCCTATTTTTAAGTGATAGATTTCAAAAGTACACAAACAAATGACATACTGCCTCTTCTTATTGTTTATAGGAGTTAGTTTTAACATGTGATTAGAGAAAAAGGGAGTAGGAGCAAGTAATAGAAGAGAAAATTCTATGTTTGGTGGCTATAAGAGTGGGGCACAAATACAAAGAAAGAAAGTAATGAATCTGTGCTATGTATCTAATCAGAAACTCAGAATCACATTTAGGATCAGAAGAGTGCTAAACTAATGATTTAGGGCCAACATGATTTCTAGAGAGCAAGGCTAAAAGAGTTTAAAACTAACAGACAGCATACCTGTATTCATTTTGACCTTGGAGAGTTTGTTATTAAAGTCTTCAGTTTTCCTGTAGAAAAAAAACGGTGCATAATTTGTTCACTAGCATGTGGAAGAAAACAGCATGAAAGTGTGTCTCGTTTTTGTTTTTGATGTACCTGTAAGTTAATATCACATTATCATTAGTCTTATTTAAATCAGTGTTTAATAAGGTAGGAAGAATTTATAATTCTGTTCATGTTAAACTTTAATTATTGGTCCTATGATCATAAAACAGATCATATTCTGTTTTTATGCTTTTGTTTAATGGTGAGCATTAATGGATGAAAATGGAGAAGTTTTGTGCTTGTTTGTTTTTCTTTTTTTCTTTCTTTCTTTTTTTTTTGAGACGGAGTCCCTCACTGTCGCCCAGGCCACAGTGCAGTGGTGCGATCTTGGCTCACTGCAATCTCCGCCTCCTGGGTTCTAGTGATTCCCCTGCCTCAGCCTCCCAAGTAGCTGGGATTACAGGCACATGCCACCACACCCAGCTAATTTTTTTGTGTTTTTAATAGAGATGGGGTTTCACTATGTTGGCCAGGCTAGTCTTGAAGTCCTGACCTCATGATCCATCTGATTCAGCCTCCCAAAGTGCTGGGATTACAGGTGTGAGCCACCATGCCCGGCCTGTTTGTTTCTTTTTTAGAGAGAGGGTTGTGCTCTGTTACCCAGGCTGGAGTGCAGTTGGTGTGATCATAGCTCACTGCAGCCTTAATCTCCCGGGCTCAAGCCATCCTCCCACCTCAGCCTCTCAAGGTGCTGGGATTACAGGTGTGAGCCACCGTTCCTGGTTGAGTTTTCACTTTAAAAAATTAAATTTCTTTTACAAATATTTATACAAATCGTTTTTGTTCTCTAAGCCTGAAATGATTGTCTGTTAAGTGTCCTCTTCCAGAGTTTTAAAAGTGACCCTGGCACTTTAAAATCATTGCCTTACATGTGCAGGTCAATTAACTACTGGGGAATATGTAATGAATGTAACGCATATTTTCAGGACACTGTCAAGAAAGATGAAATTCATCTTTCTCTTTTTTAAAGACACAGGAAATAGATGGTCACCACAAAATCCATCTCTGCATTAGTATTAAATGCTGACTTTTCCCAGTGAAATGTTGGTTGCAAAGCAATTGAGATTAATTCACTAGAAACGGTTGGCAGAAAGGGGTTGTCTCAGAAAAAAGTTTTTTTTTTTGAGATGAGTCTCGCTCTCGTCGCCCAGGCTGGAGTGCAGTGGCGCGATCTTGGCTCACTGCAAGCTCCACCTCCTGGGTTCACGCCACTCTCCTGCCTCAGCCTCCCAAGTAGCTGGGACTACAGGTGCCCGCCACCACGCCCGGCTAATTTCTTTTTGTATTTTTAGTAGAGACAGGGTTTCACCCTGTTAGCCAGGATGGCTACAATCTCCTGACCTTGTGATCCGCCCGCCTCGGCCTCCCAAAGAAAAAAGTTTTAAATATTGTGTATCATTTTATGACATGTGAGATGACTTAGTTCTTTCTCTGGCATATTCTCTTAGCCCGTTTATGGAGTTTCTTATTTACCCATACCCTGAGACCAAAGAGGAAAGACACGCTGATAAGGAAGCAAATCTCCTAAGTCCAAGAGCTCCCTGCAAGAGCTGTCTGACCCGGGCCACTTGGCCTTTGCTCCTGAGTGGGCCTGTTGTTGAGTATCCACAAGAACCCCCCAGCACAACACACTCACAGCTTCCAGGCGCATCAGTACTGCAACATCTGAACATTTTCAAGAATTTTATTTATTCCTTTTGGATGAATGAGGATAAGTTTGAAATGAAACCATTGGCATGATCACCTGTCAAGAAAGACTTTTGATAAACAAAGTTTTTTCAGTCTCTAAAAAGAGCAGCAAATGAGCTTCCTGACTTTCTTGCCTATGTCTGCCAAGGTTCTCACCCTCTTCTCCCTTCTGACCATTTCCTCTGCTCAATTCACAACTATTATTTTCTTTCAATGTGGCTATTGGAGTTCACCTCTTTTGGAAAGCCTGGCTTTGTTCATTACTGATGAAAAATTATAATAATAAAATCAAAATGTGAATATTAGCTAAATATAATGGTACTTCTCTCCCAGTGGGGGGAAAATGATGAAAGAAAATAACATTAAAAATACACTTACATCCTATGAAATATAATTATAAAGCAAGATTTTATATATAGATATGTATATGTATAATGTAATCCTCCTTTTGCTATATACACGTATATGTGCACGCACACACACACACACATACACACACACACGTATATTTGCCTAGATTGAATTACTAATACCTTAGGACTCAATAAATGCTAAATTAATGAACATTTAAAATAGGTAAAATCATAGTACTGATAATCACCTCAAGATAAGTTTTTAGAGCTCTACGCTGAAAACAATATAGACGATATCCTTACTATGTGGTGTTTAATTTTTGTGTAGTCTGTGTTCAGTGTCATATCGTTGTCCATCTGCCCTGGGCATCGTTGCAGTGTAGGGAGCAGGGCAGGAGCCATGCTTAGCATGGCCAGGCCAGAACTGAGTTTCCACAGGGCTATGGGGTACTTCATAGGGGCATTTCATAGGCCAACAGACTCTGAAAAATGATTGAGGGAAATTTTATGATGGTGAATTTTATCTCCTATTTTTCAGTGTAGGCAACTAAACAGGCACATTTCTGTTTTACTTTTTTGTTTTGTTCTTCTCCAGAATTACACAGAAAAAATGTGGCATATTTCTAAAAACTCAACTTGGTAGCCTTAAGACCGCCTGTATTGAGGGATACCGATGAAGTCAGGGAAGAGGGCAGTGGCCAGCACAGGAGCTTTGGGAAAGCTCCTTCAAACGTATTTATTTTAATCTCTCGGTAGCTCTTGGTAGCAAAACTCCTAATATGTTAACCTTAAATGGACAAAATAAATGGAAAAGAAAAGCCTCAGGGGATGTCTGTGACTGAAACTGAGGCAACTTCTAAAACAAGAAGGGATAAACAACCTCCAGAAAATGAGGATTATAAGGACCTTTCCCAAATTCGACTTCTTCATTCCTTTTGAAACCAGGCAACGCTGTGCTTAAAACTGCTTAAGGTTTTAAAACTGAATGAGGAAGACAGTATTTGGGCTAGAATAATAGTGATTGACAAAGAAAACATCAGATACAGAAGGTTAACTCTCAGAATACAAAATCTGCTGATATACAATAATAATGTTTTTGTATCAAGTTAGAGAACTAGTTATCAACATCTATTGTTTGAATTCAAATGCTGATATTTACAGAACATCTAACACTCAAAAAGTAAAATAGGATTAACAAGAACAAAGAAAGGTGCCACAAATCCTTGAGGTTTTCATCTTTAAAGTGATGTATCCTGTTACTTATAAATGTAATTTGTGAGGTTTTTTAACTTCCCATTGTTTTAGATGTCAAAATGTGAAATGACTAACTTCCTAATCAAGCAAGACATTTTCCAAGTCGTTAAAAGAAGAATCCCAGTGATTGAGCTCTCAAGAAGAACCTGAAACCGAAAGGGCTTCTTGGGTGACTAATAAAAATGCATGATTCTATTTCCATTATTTGTGCTAAGTCCATTAACAAATCCACAACTGAGAACTCTCTTTAGACAGTTCAAACTAAAGTGAATCTAATCTCTTTTGTTCTGTTCTGAAAAAGTGTCCTTGATTGTACTTACATAACAAGCACAGATTATTCTGGAAAGCATCAAATTCCTAAGGTCTTTGCATGCTACTAGAAAACAGCATCTCAAGTATTCTCTTAACTTGGAATTGAACCAGGGACGAGACTATGAGAACTGACCATAACATGGAGACCACCTTGAGCCTTAGCAGACAGTCCACGGAGCAAAGAACTCTCCGAACATGAAGGTGTCAGCATGATTTTCAATAGGTGCTAGGGGATTGTATTTACTTTTGTCAAAGTTTCGTATAGAAAGCAACTTCATATGTGTCCTAATTTGTGACAACAACGGATTTGTTTTACTTGTGGGTTAGAGTAGCCTCTACTGCCAAAATACATATGCCAATAGATTGTGTTGATTGTTCATGGAAGGGCTGTTAACAGCATGACTTCAGGTCTATAGTCTTTTAATTCTGCTTGAATTTCTTTTTTTTCTTTTTCTTTTTCCTTTTCTTTTTTTTTTTTTTTTGTTTTGAGACGGAGTCTCACTCTGTCACCCAGGCTAGAGGGCAGTGGCACGATCTCGGCTCACTACAACCTCCACCTCCTGGGTTCAAAGGATTCTCCTGCCTCAGCCTCCTGAGTAGCTGGAATTACAGGCGTGCACCACCACGCCTGGCTAATTTTTGTATTTTTAGTAGAGACGGGGTTTTACCGTGTTGGTCAGACTATTCTCAAACTCCTGACCTTGTGATCCTCCCGCCTCGGCCTCCCAAAGTGCTGCGATTACAGACGTGAGCCACCACACCTGGCCAATTCTGCTTGAATTTCTTTGGATTATCATCAGACATCTCATTTTTCTCGGAATCAGAGCAGGCTGTGTTCTCAATACGCATAAGAGAATAGACTGGGTAATTTAACTTTTGAAAGAGGATCCTAAGGAGTTTGATCCTGCATGGGCACGAACATGCCTTTGTGCCCGTTGTCTTATAATTCTGCTTGAATTGTTTTGATTACCAGGCATCCCATTCTGAAGAGCAGCAGAGACAAAATCCTTTCCCCAGTTTTGGCCAAGAATTCTATGTAGGTCATTTTATTTTTGTAGACCTGAATTTAAGCACCAAGACCATGTATGAAACTAGAGGACTGAATTTTAGCTCAGTTAATGTGAGGAGTTGCCCAAAAGATTTTCCACAGACTAATCTTAAGCCAATACGTTGCTACTGTTATTTTGAAATTAATATATTCACAGTTCATATATTATTCAAAAAAGGACATATTGATGTTTAAGTAGTAGGAAAACATTGCAGGATGTTAGTTTTTTTAAAAAGAGATGTATTTTAAAGATGAGAATAAAAATACAATCATATTAAGGTTATGCACCAGATTTTAACTTGAATTTACTTATTTATTTTGAAATGGGATCATTTGTAGCACTCTCTTTGGATAAACTGCCCTAAGTGATCAATGCATTAATGCATCTCTCTCTATCTCTGACTGTGGTAAAATAAGAAGTATTCATAAATGCCAAGTGATTTCACTTTTCAATTATAGTCAAATGACTTAATTCAGGTTGACATTTATCTTCACCTATCTTTCCTATATGTCAACATGCTGCTTTGAAATATTCACAGAAAAACTCCAAGTAGTTTGTTTTGTGAGTTTAGAAACTCTCTTCTGACTAGTTTCTCTAAATTGGCTCAGAGACTCCTCTGCCTCTGAGTGGGTGGCACACAAGTCAACAGTAATGGCATGACTATCCACGCTCATAAGAACACCAAGTACCTCCCAGAATTCCCGTGCTAACAGTGCCTGAAAATGTTCCTTAGTATTCAGGAGCCGAATTACCCACGGCATCTATTTATCTATGCTGAGGCCAGAACACATTCAACATCGTTTCAAGGAATAAGGAGACATTATTACCACAAATAATATAGAAATAAATGAACATGAGGCCGTTGATAATTTTTTATGAGAACATGTGAAGCATTAGTTTTAATTAGACCAAACGTCCTGATATTTGGAAAAATTTCCTGAAAAAAGAGCACTATATGTCTTCCAAGGAAACTAGCAATTTTCCTTTTGAGACTTTACAATGTAAGCTGTTCAAAATACTTATCAATTTTCCCTAAAGACTTTACTGATTAGAAGTTGATCACCTGGTAAATGATTCCTTCTGATGTTATTCCAAGGTCTCAAAGTTGGTGAATCACTCATTTAACCGTTTGCTTTAAACGGTCATGTGACTTAATATTGGTCCAGCACCTTACTTTCTTTTTTTTCTTTAGGTGAAATCTCACTCTGTTGCCCAGGCTGGAGTGCAATGGTGCGATCTTGGCCCATTGCAACCTCTGCCTCGCGGGGTCAAGTGATTCTCCTGCCTCAGCCTCCCGAGTAGCTGGGATTACAGGCATGCACCACCATGCTGTATTTCTAGTAGAGATGGGATTTCACCATGTTGGCCAGGCTGGTCTCGAGCTCCTGACCTCAAGTGATCCACCCGCCTCGGCCTCCCAAAGTGCTAGGATTACAGGTGTGAGTCACTGTGCCTAGCCACCCTACCTTCATGGAGCTCCTTACTTTTATATTGTAATCTTAGGGATAATTACAGAACAACATCTAAGTATTTTCAAGTGCATCTTTTTTCTAAGACTAAGTCATTTGTTCAACTTGATAGTACAGTATTAGGAGAATTCCATTGGCTTATAATGTGCAAATCAAAAGCCAAAAAAATTTCTAATGAAAATAATTCAGATCCTGACTGAGGATCTCATGAGTCAGGCATCTTATCAAAGAGACATGTGAGGAATTAATTAGAATATCCCTATAACACATGTATAGGCAAACTGAATAGTGTTGGAAGAATGGGTCAAGAAATAGGCAAAGCTTGACTCAAATCCCAGTTCTGCGCATTTCTATGCATCCGAACAATTTATACCAATGTCATTATCATTGACTCCCCCACTGACAGCAAAGCATCCCCAATCCGGCAAACTGGCATTATTCCCATTCACTAATATTTCAAATATTTTGAAGCAGACCTTTACTTTGATTGAGTCTTAAGAAGATAATCTAGACTTTCCTGAAAATACATGGGGCATTATTGTATTGCTTTAGATTGAAGCAAGCCATATGGTTTATTAGATTGATTTCTATGGATTTTCCGATCTCCCAATTGTTCCACACCCAGCTTAGCAACATGTTGGAATTGAAAAGGAATTCTACTTTCCAGGCAGCTTTCTTTCTTCCTTAAAAAGATCCTTTATTTAGCTAAGATTTTTCCTCACACACATTGCCATGAGCAAGAGAAAAATCTAAGAAAACAGTCGAATCAAACCCTTGCCTCCTAGCCCAGCTATAGACAACGCTACTGGATCTAAGGGAAAGTGACACTATAAAGGTTGTGACGATTAACTTTTTAAAAAAAATCATTCTTTTTCCTTTTGACAGCTATAGCCGAAAGCGATGGCTGAATGAAAAGAGATGTCTATAAAATGTCACATAACAAATTGTGTGACAAATTGCAGAGTGATAACATCCTGATGGCAGCCTACTCCTGCTTAATTCAATAAGGGAAAGTGCCTCTGATTTCCCACCTTGTACTGAGAAGCACACATTTCTATTTTGAGGAGAAAAGCTTTGATCTTTTTAAAGAACCACTTTTTAAAATTTTATGCTTTGCTAAGTTTCTCACTGCTTTTAATTTTAAAATCTTCCATTTTAATTTTTATATATTGAAATATAAAAATCATCTGATATCAAAAGAATTATGTAACCTAGTCTAGTTTTGCATGTCTCGTACTTAGACTTTAAGTAGAAGCAAGCATCAAAGGCTCTGGTAGGGATTGAGATCAACCAACTCATTTTTAGGGTTAGACATCTGAGGATAAGACAAATGGATGCCCCAAACAGATACTCAAAAGTAGTTCATCTCTCCTGACTCTTAGCAAATAATAGGCATCCTCCTTTAAGGAATCTTAAAACATCATTTGAAATCAAGATCTTGGCCAGGCACAGTGGCTCACGCCTGTAATCCCAGCACTTTGGGAGGCCAAGGCAGGAGGGTCACTTGAGGTCAGGAGTTCGAGACCAGCCTGGCCAACATGACGAAACCCCCGTCTCTACTAAAATTCAAAAATTAGCCGGGCATGGTGGCACATGCCTGTAGTCCCAGCTACTTGGGAGGCTGAGGCAGGAGAATGGCTTGAACCTGGGAGGTGGAGGTTGCAGTGAGTCGAAGGTTGCAGTGAGCCAAGATCACACCATTGCACTCCAGCCTGGGTGACAGAGCAAGACTCCATCTCAAAAAAACGAAACAAAACAAAACAAAACAACAGAAAAACAACAAACGAAATCAAGATCTTTCCCTTTAAAATATTACAGTACCCTGCTTAATTAAGTGCTGAATCATATGAGGCAGGGGTTAGGGAAAAGAACAAAATATGAGAAGACGGTGTGGTAGAAGGCAAAACTGTTTGATAAATAAGAACTGTTAACATAGAACCACATGTTTCTTCTTCTAAGACTAATAGGAAAACAGTGGTTGCTTATGACAAGGATTCCTTTTGCCCAATCACAGCACAAGTCCAAATGGAAAGTGTTAATCAGGTCTACTAAACCCAAAGCATATTAGACCGTCTTGGTCTCAGCCTAGACCAACAGCCATTGATTTTTTTTTTCTGAAATCCTTAGAATTTTCAGTTAATAAGTATATTTATTTTAAATTATTTTCATGGTAATGTTACGTTGTGAAAGTATTGCAGTTAAATAAGCCTGCTTATTGTTAATTCACTATTCTTAAAAAGCCACACTTTTCTTCTGATTGAATACACCTGTTTCCTGAACACCTGAAATAACATTTATATACTTCAGCAATGTCAAGGTTTGTCAGAATTTTTGACAGAATATACTGTCAGAATTATTACAAATTCATGTTTATATGTGTCTCAGATATGCAATGGTGAAATCCCACTTGCTATGTGGAATTTAAATTTTGGGGCAGGGGAAAATTTGCTCTAATTTGATTTTGTAGTCTTAAAATTTAAGTAATACATTACTTACAAAGTTTATCCAGAATGAAATGTACCTTTTTTTTTTTTTTTTTTTTTTTTTTTTGAGACAGAGTCTTGTTCTGTTGGCCAGGGTGGAGTGCAGTGGTGCAATCTTGGCTCACTGCAGCCTCCACCTCCCAGGTTCGAGCAATTCTCCTGCCTCATCCTCCAGAGTAGCTGGGGTTACAGATGTGTGCCATCATGCCAGGCTAATTGTAGTATTTTTAGTAGAGATGGGGTTTCACCATGTTGGCCACGCTGGTCTCGAACTCTTGACCTCAGGTAATCTGCCCGCCTTGGTCTCCCAAAGTGCTGGGATTACAGGTGTGAGCCTCCACTCCTGGCCAAAATGTATCTTAAATTGTATATCTTAAGGCAGTTTGATTCATTTTAGAAAATTTGAACAAGAAAATAATAAGCCAATGGGGGAAAAATATCATCTGAAGAAATTTTGAATTTATTAAAAGTTGGAAACTTTTGATATTTGTGTTGAACAGTGGATAGTTTATTACATTATTCTTTGGGATCTAATAAAAGTAGGTAATAAAGACAGATATCTTCCATTTTCATTGAAATGTATTATTCAGAAATGTATTATTATTATTTATATACTGCTGCTCCTTTGTTACTCAGAAATTTGAAAAAATTCTTTACATTTCTCTATGTACTAAATGTACAAGTGTTAAGCAGAATCATAGGTGAATAAAAGGTACTCAATTTGAGGAGTACCCTTTTCCAACTGTGTCTTCAACATTTTTATTTTAGGGAAAAACAAAGTGGTGTGCTTATTGATTCTGCAGAAGGCATATACACGAGAGGGGAATACGTAATAAGTAGAAAGATGATCTTGACAGGCTGAATTAAATTTGGCTAAACTAAATTTCATGATTAGGTTGAAGAGACTGGCTTTTCAAAAATTTATATGGAATAAGTCTAAGGGCTTTAATACAATTGTTGAAAAATATAATTAAATCAATGTCTAAATGAACAGTGGTTTCATGAATCAAGGAAGATTGGGCTCTAGCTGCCTCACTTTTCAAGTGTCCGCATGTGTCTGTGCATGAGTCAGGCTGGCATGAACTCGAGTCTCTAGGCAGGCTTTGGAGGCTGTGCTCGGAGACGGGGGGGGTGCAGTCACAGAATGATATGGTAGAGACACTATGGTGAGTTTCCAGGTGACTACCAGCAGCAACAGGAAAAGTTATTGACACGTACTTGAGGTTTATTTTTTTTCTTTCATCTCGTGGAACTCATCCCAGTGGCCCTTAGGGTTAATGCTCTCAAATATACCAAGTTTATGCTTTGAATTGACAAGAAGATGTATAAATAACAGTTGCAGCTAGAAGCTTCAATATTCCCTCAAGATGTACCTGAATTTAAGAAACATGATATCTAAATAAGACTGTTTCTCAATGATGGGTTTTTAACCATCTGGTTCACAATTGTCATCAGAAAGAATGAAAACAAGTCCATCCTAGAAATAAGGGGATTAAGACTTCAGAACTGTACAACAAAATGGGACGTGGTATCTATTGCCCTTTTGTTCAGCAAAATGCCAACTCAGATGACCTCACTTCTAGTTCTTACCCCACACATGTGTTCCCAGCATTCTTTATTTTTCATACCTAATATAGTCCTTCATGCCCTGCCACTATTTAAAGCTAAAACTTTCACTCAATCCACCAAAAATAGGCAAGAAAAACAACATACAAATACAAATTTATATTCCACAGTTATACAGTGGAGAACAGCGAAGCTTATTTGAACAAAGTTTTTGTTGTTTCATAATACCCTAACTTATTTGACATACTGGCTAAATGTAGAAATGATCAGAACACTTTTTGAGATTGTTAGTTGGCATATTTTAACATGTGTAGTGAAATCCTACTTAGTCTGATCTTTATTAGCCATTTCTCCCCCTTTTATCTACAGAAACAAACTCTCAACACTCTTTCTTTTATCTTGGACTTTTGCCACTCTTGGAAAAGCAGAAAAATTTCCTTTTGACTTCCCAACTACATGAACTCTTTCAGGGCAGCCTGGTTTTAGCTCCAGGGTAGGCTGCCATGATGCTCAGGGCCATGGATCACCTTATAGATCCAACCTGGGCCTCTTGTTCGCATCGACTCTACCCTGGCACTCAGCCTGTTCTCCTTCAGGTCCACAGGTAGAGAATGTCTGCGCGGACATCTTCATGGATAGAGATACCCACTGACTTCTGATCTGACACCTACTGACTTCATTTCCATTTCTTCTTTTATAATGGAGCGTAAAAGCACTTTGTCATCTGTGCTGCAGCATTTGGTAAAGGAAACTCAGAACCCACGCTGGGACCACATGCATTTACATTGATTCCAGTTAATTATGTTTGAGTGGAGTGATCGCTTTTCTATAGTACATAGAAAATGTTAACATGAACTATTATTATTGGGATGTTGGCTGTCTGCCATTCCTAACACAGAGCAGAGGGTAAGAAAATGTCACTCATATTGGGAGAGGGCAAACAATAATGGATGGGCCAAAAAGTTAGCAAATTTCTTTCTTTTTTTTTTTTTTTTTTTTTTTGACGGAGTCTTGCTCTGTTGCCAGGCTGGAGTGCAAGTGGTGTGATCTCAGCTCACTGCAACCTCCGTCTTCCAGGTTCAAGTGATTCCCCTGCCTCAGCCTCCTGAGTAGCTGGGACTACAGGCGCTTGCCAGCACGCCCGGCTTATTTTCTGTATTTTAGTAGAGACGGGGTTTCACCATGTTGGCCAGGATGGTCTGGATCTCCTGACCTCGTGATCCACCCGCCTCAGCCTCCCAAAGTGCTAGGATTACAGGTGTGAGCCACTGTGCCCAGCCACAGATTTCTTTTTTGTGGGAGAAGCCACTTTAGAAGTATATATCCACATACCTTGTCTAAGTCAATGTGTTGCTATAAAGGAATACCTGAGGCTGGGTAATTTATACAGAAAAGAGGGTTATTTGGCTCTCGGTTCTGCAGGCTGCATGGAACGCATGGCACTGACATTTGCTTAGGTTCTGGAGAGGCCTCATGATGCTTCCACTCCTGGTGGAGGGGAGAAGGTGAAAGGGAGCCGGCGTGCAGAGATCCCATGGTGAGAGCAGAAGCAAGAGAGAGCAGGAAGGTGCCAGGCTCTTTTCAACAATCAGCTCTCAAGGGAGCTCCCCCAGGGAATGAATAGAGCAAGAACTCACTCACTCTCCCTCCCCCAGGGAGGACATTAATCTATTCATGAAGGATCTGGTCCCAAGACTCAAACACCTCCCATTAAGCCCCATCTCCAATTGGGGATCGAATTTCAACATGAGATTTGGAGGAATCAAATATCCAGACCATAGCACACATCAATAGCGAGGAAGTGGCAGAGTCAGAGTTCAACAACCTATGTTTTAGGGGACTTCCAGGTATGTGCTCTTAACTTTACATTACTTTTTTTTTAAATTGTACTAAAGTGGGAGTCAGTGTTAAGCCTTGTGTGGAAGGTATACTTGGGCAAATCACTTTACTTCGATGAGCCTGAGTTTTAAAGTTTATAACATGAAAGACTTGATTTAAAATATAAAAGCACACAAGGGCCTTTTATGGTTTGAAATTTTGCTAAGTCTAGAAAAGGTATATTCAACCAACAAACATGTTGACCTTTAATGTGCAAACCACTATGCTACTGTCATGATTGTACACATCAAGCAGAAACTAACTGGAAGCCAATATTTAATGACTCATTCACATATTAAAATTCAGAAAAAAGAGATGGTTAAAGACCCGTGTTTCTGATAGCATCATGATGAGAGGAGATACATATTAACACATGTCCAAGCCACCATCCAAGGCTGTCTCCCTCTTTGTTGTCTGCTTTACTTAACTCCAGATATAAGATCTAGAGAATTGTTTATATATTACATGTCTTTCTATATTATCTCCAGTGCCCTACCCTTGAGCTTCTCAATTTTAGAATTTGATTGTTCCTAAAATAGAATCCATTTTATAAATCTGCACCAGAACAAACAGACAGAACTTCAGTCCATCAATTTTCATTAATTTTTAAAGCTTTTTTCATGAGTAGTGTGGTAGGTACATTGGAGGTAACAAGAATCATTGATTCTTTTTTTATTCTGTTAGAATTTACAGTAGAGGAGAACTTCAAAACAGGTATCTCAATCATGGAGGCAGCTTGGCATTCCAAATATTACGTTTTTGCATAGCTCCTATTTTAAAGAGTAAAAGTCTATTGGCTTTTGAAGAAAAAAAAAACAAAAAGATCTAAGCAGACTGTATTCCTAGCCAATATTCTCATCACATTTTTCTTTCTGGCTGAATCAGTCATGCCATAATTTGCTAAATGACAATAGCATAGGAAGTACAATGACATTTTAAGTTATTTTTCATGTGGATGGTTGCTGTTCTGTGCTTTGATTACTGTTGAGAAATGTCAGCATCAGGCTCACAAACAATTGCCAAAGTCCTATGACCCACAAAAACTTCAATCAGCCTGTTCCCATGTTCAGATGTTTTGGAATTAGAATGTTTACTTTACGTAAATTATGATTTAATATTATGACTATTTGTAAGGCTACTATGTGATAACTGTATCATTAACTTCAAATGATTAAGAAAAGCAATCTGAATTAGGGAGAAGTATGAGTTATAAAGTGCTTGTGAAAAAAACCATGTATTTTCCTTCAAAAATACAGATTAACTCTAGGTCCAGGCAATAACACCTAAAATGAATCCTCAGGGTCCTAGTTTAATGAATACATAAGAATAATTTGTACTTCTAACATCGATTTATACGGAATGGATACTTCTAAAAAGGTTTATTTTGTGTAGTATAAGTATTTATGCTAGTACTTTGCCTAAGAATCTAGCTTTTAATATCATCAAAAGTAAAGACAGCCTAGACTCTCACTGAATTACCTCAATTTCTAAATTGGTATGTCTAAGTTACGATTCAGACATAATTCATATTTACTTCCCATTTCATATTGGGGTCATGGTATTCCCTTCTTCCCAAACCTCACCCCATTTTTCCAGTATTCCTCACCTCAGAGAACGCTATCATTCATTCATTATTTTTTTAAATTTTATTTATTTATTTTTTTGAAACAGAGTCTCACTCTGTCGCCCAGGCTGGAGTGCAGTAGCGTCATCTCGGCTCACTGCAACCTCCGCCTCCCAGGTTCAAGCTATTCTCCTGCCTCAGCCTCCTGAGCAGCTGGGATCGCAGGCATGCACCAGCACACCTGGCTAATTTTTGCACTTTTAGTAGAGATGGGGTTTCACCATATTGGCTAGGCTAGTCTGGAGTTGCTGACCTCAAGTGATCCGCCCCCCTCGGCCTCCCAAAGTGCTGGGATTACAGGCGTGAGCCACTGCACCTGGCCCATTCATTCATTATTCAATTCATTAATCAAAAAGTTTGAGAGCCCATTCTACTCCATGAATTACCCTGGATGTTCCCTGTCCCTCAACTCTCCATCTTTTGAGAAATAAGACAAGAAACATTCAGCTCTGGGAAGGGCAGCATGCTTCTATCTCAGTCCCACAGTTCATTTGCCCAAGAGACTTGGGCATGAAAGACAAGCATTTCTAGTCCTTTTGATTTTGCATAGGTCAGATATAGATTAGGCACAGGTTAACACAGAGTGGGCAGATGGAAGTCTCTGACCAGCTCGTGAGGTGCAGGAGTTATACTGTTGCTTCGCTTTCCCATAACAGCAACGGATCCGAAATGGATGATGATGTTCCAGAGTCACACAGGTAGGGGCAGCATGGCAGATAAACGTGAGAGAAAAAGCAGTGTGTGCATGCACATGTGCACATACACAAACACACGTGCACATACACAAACACACGTGCACATGCACACACATGCACCGGCACACGTACACATGCTGTTGTGTTCCCCACCCAGTTGTCTCAAAGGCCATGAGTTTGTGGATTTTATCTTCCTAGTTCAGTACAGGACTACCCAGAAGTTGGTCGATATTAAAGCCTCAAAGGAATCATTATATCACTTTTGCCCAGATTTTATTTTCCAATCCTCTCTTTGTTTTATCAAAAACATTTTAGGAATACATTTTTTCAGATGGATTATGTAAACACTGGACCTATTCATTAAACAAAATTTCTTAGAGATCGAGACCATCCTGGCCAAAATGGTGAAACCCCATCTCTACTAAAAATACAAAAATTAGCTGGGTGTGGTGGTGCGCACCTGTAGTCCCAGCTACTTGGGAGGCTGAGGCAGGAGAATTGCCTGAATCGAGAAAGTGGAAGCTGCAGTGAGCCAAGGTCGCACCATTGTACTCCAGCCTGGTGACAGAGCGAGACTCCATCTCAAAAAATATATATAAAATGAAAAATAAAAAAAATTCCTTAAAGTTTAATATTGATATGTTCTATATGCAAACATGAATGGGGGTTTTCTGTTTCTTCACTGCTATACACTCAGCCTCTAACAATATCTGGTACATATTATTTACCCAGTGAATATTTCTAGAAAGAAGATGTCCTCATTTACAGACAAGATGGAATGACTCCCATCGTGAAGTAGTTTGTCAGGGAGAGTTAGACAAAGGCGCTTGAGGATTCCCTCATTTGCCATTACAGTTCACCCCTTGGCTCTTCTAGTCTAGTGAGGGCCTTTCCTCTGAGCTGCTATTGGACATCTTGAATGTAATGGTGTCCCTAGACACCAGTTTGCATTGTCTTCCAGCATATGTCACTTGAAGAATCTCTAGATGATTTAGAGGTGTCAGGCTAATAAATCCACACTCATTCCTGAAAATCCCTGGCAAATGGCAAAGATAATTGAGCTGATATTTTGGCAATTGGCAGGATGATTTTGTTTGAAGTCTGAAGTGTATTTTAAGAAGTTATTTAGGTTTCCTGAAAACCAACAGTATCATGAAAATGTTATGCTTGCCACATTGATTTAATCAATTCTAAATCACCAAATTATGTCATACATTTTAAACAAAAGCATTTTTACCATTGAACTCTAAACATGAATGTGACTCGTGATTTTTGTTTTTCCAAGAGAAGACTAATGCAAATATTCATTTTAGAAAAATTCTCAGTACATGGGCTATTTGTATATATCTTACTACTCCATATCCCAACCAAAATCAGATACACAAACAGCAAGCAAACAAACCTTTGACTCTTTTATCTTTTAGTTAGTTGTAATATAACATAAGTGATATTGATTGTAGCAATGGATAATGATTATTGTTACTTTGGGGGTTGTGTCTCAAGTATACACAAATGGATAAACCATAATCCTTGGTGCATGACAAGGTAACGTACATCCCCCTCCCTCTTTTCCTTCCTTCTGTCACTAAACATCTACACACCAACCGTCTAAAGCCAAAGATAGACCTTCGTAAGAACCTGTGTTTATCCGGATGACTTCTGCCGTTATAACATCCCTCAGTTCCAATGCATTTGAGTAGCCATCATTCTGAATTCCATGCTTATCATTCTCTTCCTTTCCTGTTCATATAATTTCATTGTATTTATATGTCTTCTATAAGTACATTTATTTTAGTTGTTTTAATCTTTATAATGATGTCATGCTGCATGTAATTATATTGCTAAGATTCGTCTATATTGTTGGTTATCCCTGTAGTGTGTTCACTTGGACTCCTATATAATATTTAATTTTGTGAAAATACCACATTTTGTACATCCACTTCCTGTTCAGGGGCATTTGGGTTGCTTCTAGATTTTTGCTATTTTGGAGAGTTCTGTCATAAACACGTATGTACATGTTTCTTAAAGCTTTTCTTGTTAATTAACTGCTTGGCAGATAATTTAAATGATATAGCTCCTACTTAAAAAGTATTTTCTATGTGCCAAAAACTGTTCTAAGAATATTTACAGATATTACATATATATTAATTACATATGTGTTACATATGTATTACATATTACACATATATTAATTGACTTGAGGCCTCAAAACAACCAAACAAGCTAAATACTATTGTTATCTTATTTTACTGCAAAGAAACCCCAAACCACAGGGAAGGTACAAGGTCACACAGCTATTAAGCAGTGAGTGAAGCTTGGGGATGCAGGCAGTTTGGCTTCAGAATTTTTATACTATAATGTCTTTCTTGGATCTAAGGACATAAAGGATTACAACAGTTTATAACACATAACTTAGTTATTGACCAAAATTTGAGTGTGAGTCTGTCATAATAGGGATTAATCAAGGTATAGTACACCCTGTAATGAGCAATATTGGAAATGCTCAAGTATACTATAATTACTCTAAAACAAATGTCATATAAACGTCTTTGTTTATTGTTTTTATCATGGGTACAAGGCACGTAAATTTATTTCAATAGGACAGCTGCTGTTTTTGATGCTTGTTCTCACAATTCCGTGGTGGTAGTTGTATTTGTCTGTTCTCACGCTCCTAATAAAGACATACCCAAGACTGGGTAATCTATAAAGGAAAAAGATTTAATTGACTCACAGTTCCACATGGCTGGGGAGGCCTCACAATCATGGCAGAAGGCAAAGGGCATCTTACACAACAGCAGGCAAGAGAGCTTGTGCAGGGGAATTCCCATTCATAAAACCATCAGATCTCATGAGACTTATTCCCTACCACAAGAACAGCACGAGAAAGACCCACCCCATGATTCACTTACCTCGCACCAGGTCCCTCCCATGACACATGGGATTATGGGAGCTACAATTCAAGATGAGATTTGGGTGGGGACACAGCCAAACCCTCTCAGTATTTCCCTGTGTTTCTCACAAACATCCCTGAGCACTTTATTCTTATCACCCACCATAGGATGGTCAGGCCCATCTTTCTTCCCCTTGAAGGAGCCCAGGCTTCTCCTAAGCTTCAGTGTCAAGGGCATAGTGGGTTCTGGGTGACCCTCATAAAATCAGATCATGAATTTAAGGCAGAGCTGACTTGGGCTCTCACTCTCCAGAGGAGATGTTCTTAGATGATGAACAAATATTCTCCTTAGTCAGAAAAGCAGAAACCTCATCAGTGTATGGAATTGTGGCAAACATATTAAGCGTGTCGTTCCTTAAGTTTATATCTGTCACTACATAATAACTCATGATAAATAAATGTAGTCAAGAAACTATATTGTCACAGATACATGTAATAGATAAAGACAGGGAGCACAACCAGCATTTGTTTAACTTGGCAAGGATCAAAACTGTCATCAGAACCACCCTTTGTGTCTTCATTAATTTTTTGTTCATCCTGATTCTGAATGTTTAGTCTCAAGAGGAATTATGAGCCATCAGATTGGATGAGTCATCTTTTAGTTATAATCACAGGAACTTTCAAAAATGAAATCACTTTATTCAGCTGGATGGACCTTACAAAAAGTAAATGACTTCATATAGATTTGGCATAAGGCTAATGAGCTATTTTTAGTTTTTCCTGGCATTATCTTACCCATTCTTTCCACCCTCCATGATGCCGACTTCCATGGTCTCCCTTGCCAGTGCTTTCTTGGTCATGCTAATCAAAAAGGAAAGGGGGAAGAAACATGTGGTTTCAATAACCTTCAAATCATTAAGGCAAGGGGGAAAAGGCCCACAAAAGGTGGCTCTGAAAAGTGAGCAACTTTCCAAGATCCAAATAAAGTGTTTTCTAGACAGTTTAATGTTATTTTTATCATGACTTTTATAATCTACTACTATCTTTTAAAATCTGCATTAGAATATTATTTTTGGATCTCCAATCTTTATATCTATTTCTATGTGGGTATGACTGTATGTGTCTCTCAAAAAATTTCAATTCAGTTCTCATGAACCAGAGAACTCTTCAACCTTTTCTCTTTGTTTTGAGACGGAGTCTCGCTCTGTTGCCCAGGCTGGAGTGCAGTGGCGGGATCTCTGCTCACTGCAACCTCCGCCTTTCGGGTTCAAGCGATTCTCCCTGCCTCAACCTCCCAGGTAGCTGGGATTACAGGCATGCTCCACCACACCCAGCTAACTTTTGTATTTTTTAGCAGAGATGGGGTTTTGCCATGTTGGCCAGGCTGGTCTTGAACTCCCGCCTCAGCCTCCCAAAGTGCTGGGATTACAGGCATGAGCCACCATGCTGGCCCAACCTTTTTTTTTTTTTTTTTTTTTTAGTAAAAGGAAACTAAAGTTACAATAAAGAAATAAAGAAACTTACGTTTTGTTGACACTAAATGGCAGGTTTCATACAAAGACTAAACTTTTTTATTAGGGTAGGAATAATTATTGGTGACTTTCTCTGCCAATTTTCCAAGTGTTGGTAATGCATGTTGTTACTTTTTAAATGTGTTTTTGTTACTTTTAAAATGAAATGAAAAAGACATATAAATTATAGCATACATGTCTACTCCTACATTTAAAACAATATATTCCTATGATAAGGCAGAAAAATTAACCTACCCTTCCCTAACACAAACTTCCCTTTAATGCCTGTGGCCATCTGTAAATCCTGTCCTCTGTTAGCAAACTCCACTCATTTGGTTTTAGAAGTTGAGTTCAAGATCCTCCCATCTCTTCACCTGCCCCATCACCCACATCTCTGCATTACTGTAGTAGGCTCACTGCACGTGCCCTTCATCTGACATTGAATCCTAGGCTGTCTTGCAACATTTATGATGTTACTGCCATGTCATTTAACTTTTTGTATGCATTGCCTTTTTTTTTTTTTTTTTAAAGACTAGTCAAGTGCAGTAGTGAGAAGGGAGAAAGAGTGGAACAAGGAGTTCAGCTGTAATTGACTGAGGTAACTCACTCTGTGGACCAGCCTGCATTGCCTTTCTAGCTACATTGTTAAGTATGTTAAGGAGAGGGACAAAGTCACTTGAAGTTTTTGGCCTCGGTTTCCTCAACTGTAAAATGAGGGGAACCAGGCCTCCGAATGTTGTTAATCCAACACCTATAACTCTTTTTCCCAAGACTGAAGATCCCCAGTAATATTTCAGCTTTGCTTTCATTCAATGTTCCCTGACTCAGAGATCTCAAACCCTAAGGGAGAGGCAGAGTGTCCTTCAGTCTTGACGCCTGGGAGCTGTGGATGCCTCACTGTTGCTTGTCTTGCAACATAAAATAACAGCATGCTAGTGGCCAAAAGCCATGAAGTGTTCAAACTTATTCAAAGTTCAAAGTGTTCAAACCTTTTACTTACATGATTCTTTAAAATGAGGCAAAAGGGAATTGCTCTGCTGTCAATCGCCTGTGTCTGAGTTCTTGGGATTTATATTCGATCCACACTCCCCCCAAATTTTGAAGACGGAACGAATGTGTTTTCCCCTATATTTACCACTCAAGTTTTTCTTTCCTACATGCTGACTGTTTGTGTCATGGTCATTAGATTCTAGCACTGAAGGGGTTTTGGTTTTTGCTTTTGCTCTCTGTGCGAGCTACAGAGTGGCTTTCGTGCTGAAGGAGGGAGCTCCTGTCTCATCAGTTTCAGAACTTGAGTGATGGATTCATCGTGGCTGCTGATGCTAACAGTGGGCACTGGCCAGCCTGTTGCTCACGCAGCATGGGAGGTGAGCGGGCACAGTGCCAGTGGAGAGGTGGTGCTGCCTGATGAGCTTAGGGAAACCCGGTAAACACTGATGTGCTCCCACAGATGCAAACTGAGTCACATCCCTGTCAGGAAACTGCAAATAAATAGGTGTCCAAAACATAACAAGGATCCTATTCATTAGATATTTGGAATAACTTTATTTTTTCTTTTTTTTAGAGACAGGGTCTCTCTCCATTGCCCGGGCTGGAGTGTCATGGTGTGATTATGGCTCACTGCAGCCTTGACTGCCTGGGTTCAAGGGACCCTCCCACCTCAGCCTGTTGAGTAGCTGGGAGTACAGACATACACCATCACACTCAGCAAATCTTTTCATTTTTTTTTTTGTAGAGCTGGGGTCTTGCCTTGTTGCCTGGGCTGGTCTTGAACTCCTGGCCTCCCATCTCAGCCTCTCCCATCTCATCCTCCCATCTCAACCTCTCAAAGTGCTGGGATGACAGGCCTGAGCCACTATGCCTGGCCCTGACATGAGACTCTTAAGCAGGCCATTTTACAACCAATTTCATGCATTCTACAATTAAACAAGATAGTAATTATGTAACAGATCTAGACATCTTTTTCATACAGATATTTATTTTCCCAAGTTCAACTAGGGCTAGAGCGGTTTGTAGAAATGTAGAGGTCTAACCAATGCTTCAGTTCACATGGTCTCTTGTTGTACAGCATCAGCCAAGTGAGTTCTAAGCGTCAAAGTGCCCACAGAAATTGCAGTGTAAGCGAAGCAAATCTTTGGTGTCTAACATATTTTTACTGTGTATTCATTTCCCATCATCTTTTTGCATTATTTTCCGTCTCAAAGCAATCTGTTCTACATCCTTCCCCATCCAAATTCCCAACATATGTTGGGGTTTAGGCAATAATATTTGAGGCAATCGTAGAGGAACGTACAAATGTGTTTGAATGAGGGGCTATTTAACCTCATTTAGAGCTATTTGAAGATTCAGAAATGTACTTCTCAAGCCTGGGTCTGTCTTTAAAAGGCCAGACTTGGTATATCAGCTGCCTATTCAGCACATGCTCAAGCTGTCCAACACCACACTCAGCTGACCGTACTCCCCACCACCTATCCTCTCCACTGATGGAGTTTCATTTTTCTATAAAGAACATCACCAGTTTGCTTGTCCAGCCCCAAAACATTGACATCATATTTGACTCATAACTCCTATTATCCTCACGTTGGAGCAGATCCTACTGATACGAACAGGAGCCAGAGAAATTCTAGGCAGAAAAGGGTGAGTCCCCAGCGAAACCCCACCCTCAAGCTGAAAAGCCTGAAACCACAGCCCAAAGTGAGAACTTGTATCCCTCTTTTCCCGCTCAAATGTTGCCTTTCCTAAACTACCTATAACCCTGCCCCATCCCATCCTGTGCCTATAAAAACCCCAGACTTAGCTGGTAGGTGGGACTACAGATGAATGTCAGAGAGAAGCAGCTCGACTTCGGAGGGACAGCTTGATGGCGTAACTTCGGAGAAGAATCCAGCCAGAGACAGCTGGATTCAAGGGGAAGATTACCTACCTGCCGTGTCCCCTTTTCAGCTCCCCTTCCCGCTGAGAGCCACTTTATCGGCAATAAAATCCCCCACGTTTATCATCCTTCAATTTGTTCATGCAACCTCATTTTTCCTGGATGCCAGGCAAGAGCTCAGAAGCCACCAGTGCAAATGCAAAAGGCTGTCACACTGGCCTTTGCCCTCGCTGGCAGGGGTAGCTGCCTCCTGCGAAAAGGCAGAGGGCCCACTAAGCTGTTAACACTTAAACCGTCCGTGGACAGCAGAGCTAAAACAGCACTCCAACATGCCCTCTGGGGCTTTGGGAGTCACAGGCACCCCCACCTGGACGCTCGCATGGGGCCTGCATGGAGTTCGCTCCTGCCAGTGCCAAAGCGGCCAGCTGGTTCCAGAGCTTGTGCATGCCAGCTTCCACTCTGCTTGCTGGTGCACTCCCTCCTGTGAGGAGTTGAGAGGGGCAGGCTGAGTAAACAAGGCACCCCCGTCGCAAGTGCCGTGAAGGGGTCTGGAGAATATCCTGCATCGCTACTGTCTCTTTAAAATCTCTCCAGAACCTGAACACCTCTCATCACCACCTTCTGTTTTACCACCTAACACCTTGGTCTAGCTTTCCAGTAACCTCATGGTTTTCTCCCTTCTTCCACTGACATCACCTGCGTTCCACTGTTCCCAAAGTATCCAGAGTGATGCTCAAACATCTGAGAGACATCAGGCATTCTCCTGTTCAAAGCCCTCCGGTCACCTCCCATCTCCCCTCCTTTGCCGGCCGGCAGCATCCTCTGTGTCCTGGGCCCTCACTGCATCTCTAGCTCATGGCCACCACTCTTCCTCTTTGTCCTCCAGGCTCACTGGCCACCTCACTGAGCCCTGGACACTCCAAGCCCACACTGTCCTCTCCCTGGAGCCCCAGGTCTCTCCTTGAGTTCTTCAGATTTATGCTCCAGCACCTCTGTATCAGAGACCTTTCCTAACTGCCTCATATAAAATGCAGTCCTCCGTGTTTCCTTTGTCTTTTAAAAGTTTTTCTGCAGAACATTTCTTATCACCTCTCATCTTACATGTTTGCTTTTTATCTCTTTCCCACCATAAGGATTAGCTCAGAAGAGCAGAGACTTTCATCAGGAGAATGTGATTCAGAGGCAGGAAATAATCATGGGGTGGAACCCACGAGGACGTTCAGTCCATGTACTGGCATTGTGTGGCTCTACACAGGGTAGTTAGGGGAAAGGATGAGTATTACAAATTGCTGAAAACAATATACACTTTTTTCCTTTAGCAAATGCAAAGAGGTAGTCAGCTTCACCACTTAGGCAAATGCAGAAATATTGCTGCTGTGGAAAAGGGTGGAAGAGAAAGTCAGAGTGAAACAAGTTGGTGCTTTATAATTTGGTGAATAGAATCTGTAATCATTACTATAATTTAATCATTACTATCATTTGGTTTCCCACTGTATGATGTTGCAGGCTGGTACACATTAATATTGCCATATGTTCATACTGCACACCATTATTTGCCTTTGTCGATTTGTGTGAAACTGGACAAACATCACAATCTGACTTTGGACTCTGATCATTAGCATTGATTTCAAACAGTGGTGAGCCAATTCTGTGACATTTGGAATCACCACCACTACACAGGATCTTAAACTTCAATTCTAGAAATGGGATGTAACAGCTACCTACCTATCCTTAAGTATAATGAAAAGATTACTTTCCTGGTGATAACATAACCTTCATTATTTAAGTGGATATATGGTTGATTTTCTATCTTACATCTAATTTCCTTGGGTTTTGTTAAAATTATGAATGATGAGGCATTGCTTTATCAAAATAATACATTTGCATTTTAACAAATTTTCTTCCATTCTTTCTAAAGGAGTCTCTCAAATAATGGGAGGACTCAGCAGGCTAGAGTGTAGGACATTTTGCAGCAGTGTCTTGCTTTGAGCTTCAAGTCATACCATTGCTCCCTCAGCCAGCCTTTGACCCTATACTTGGTCTATACCAGGTTTATATATTGAGTTTCATGAATACACTTAGGTGGCATCAAGTAGAATAATGGCAGACGTAATGTTTATATAACTTTACTTAAATTTACTTCAGGCTTTTTCTTCACCTCATCAACACACAAAACCTGTAACCTAAAATTTGTGCAGAAACGTGTTTCACAACAGCAATTAAGTATACAGGTGTATTAATCTGTTCTCACACTGCTAATAAAGACATACCTGAGACTGGGTAATTTATAAAGGAAAGAGGTTTAATGGACTCACAGCTTCACATGGCTGGGGAGGCCTCACAATCATGGCAGAAGGCAAAGGAGGAGCAAAGGCACATCTTACATGGCAGCAGATAAGAGAGCATGTGCAGGGGAACTCTCCTTTATAAAACTGTCAGATCTCATAGATGTATTCACTATCATGAGAACAGCTTGAGGGAAACCACCCCAATGATTCAACTATCTCCACCTGGCCCCACCCTTGACACATGGGGATTATTACAATTCAAGGTGACATTTGGGTAGGGACACAGGCTTGCTACCTAAACCTCTCAAATCATTTAAAGGTTTCACTTATCTTCAGAATACATGAGTCTATAAAGAAATAAGCAATTGTGTTTTGGGTTATAAGTTAAAGGCTTGTAAATCATTAAAAAAAAAGACTACTTTACCATGGCATTTTTCATGGCAGGTTTTTAAAAAAATATCAACATTTTCTCATAAATTTCCATGAATTTGTTTGCAAAGAATAAATTTACTTAATCATTAGCTTTATTCTGCTTTTGGATAGCATGACTAAATAAGTTGTCTAAACTGAAAGAGTGATGTTAAGAGTAAAAGTAGAAGTTATCAGTATTTATGCTGACGTAACAGGCATAAAATGGGATTATCCCAGGCAATAAGGCAAAAAAGAGATGATGTACAAAATTCCTTCTATTTTGATATTAATTTAGTCTCCAGCAATTTATAGCTTTTCTCTCCAAGAAACACCACTCCTGTACCCCAAGGAGATAGTAAAGTTGAGAAAAGCCCTATAAAAAGGTCAAAGGAACAGACACGAAATAAAAAATAAAATAAATATTTAGTTTAAAAAATAAAAATAAATAATTTAGCCTAGAATAATTAAGACTAAAGAAAAATGCGACTGAAAATTTAAAATCAGAAAAAAACTGGTAAAGTTAACTCTATTTTTCACTAAGCCCTAACTTACCAGGATTAAAAGACACTCCATTGTATTTCAAAATTGTTTTTGATAGAAATAGATTAAAAAGTATTTTATGTAGTGAGTCGAACATTTCTGGAGCTCAACAACTTGAAATACAACAGACCAAAAATGCAGACAGAATCTAAATCCTTTAGAAATATGCAGGAGTGACAGCTCCATCCATGTTTTCCTCTCTCGACTACAAATGGCTTAAAGACAGAGGTCATAAATAAAGAGTGAAAACTACTAAATGTTCAATAGATAAATAATAAATCTTAAGTGCTTAATAAATGTTGCTGGAATGTGTAACAGAATATTCTGAAAGGAAGGCTATTCTTAACAGTCATGCCCACTGTGCCATGTCCTACAATGTGACTGCTGGAGAGAGATGAGAAGGAACATCTTTTTCTATAGCAAGCCACACAGTCAGAGACCTAAGAGAAAGTAGTCCTCTTCCTCTTCTAATAAATAGAAATAGACAGTTCCTATATCATCAGAGGGTTTCATAGAAAAAGTATTTCATAACGAAGGCTTATGATCCTGATTATGGGCTACTTTTAAGAACTGCGGCATCACCTGCTGCTCAGCTTCCAGACAGAGATGGGCGTGGTCTCCCATAACACCTGCTGCTGGGGCAGACTGGTGAGGTAGTCAAGAGTGTAGATGCTGGGGCCACGCCAGCTTTGTGAAAAGCCCATTCGACCATATCCAGATGGATCACTTCAGAAACTGACTTATCCTCTCTCTGAACCTGCCCACATCTCCTCCTCTGGAAACAGGGATAACAACGGTGCCAACCTCCTGGGGTGGTTGAAGGACCCAGTGGATGAGTGTACACGAAGCACTTAGAAGTGGGTCTGGCATGTACTGCCAAAAATGTGACTCCTGCTGCTATTAAACAGGGAATGTTGCCTTGGCACTGACAGGTGTGACTAGCGGTTGAAATATTTCAGATATGGGGCCCCTTCTTGCCTTGGTCATTCGTTCAAATGAATTCATGAATCAGGTTTTCTCTTGTATAAATGAGTTTTTTTTAAAGGCGTTTACTAAGTCTTGGTTTAAAGGATGAATTCTGGGCTCACATTTGCTTCTTTACTCCACAGATGGTGGAGTAAAATCTGTGTTGATTGCACCTTCAGCTGGTGCTTTAGGCTCCAGGAGCAGCAGCTCCCTGGATTGAGTGGGAGCCAGTTCTGACTGACTGGTCTCACCAGCACACCAGACTGCGCAGGCGGGTCGGAGGCCCACGGGGAGGAAACATCAGTGGAGGGAGGATGCTGTGAGCGGTCCACCCCTGCATGACAGATGTCCCTTTATAGAAAAGAAGTGGGAAACAGACTTTGGCAAAGGGAAACAGCAGAGTAGCAAGATGATTTTGATTACTAGTGACATTTAATTGCAATTAGATTTTTAACCACAACAAAAAAGATGATAAAGCTTTTCCATGTCTTTTCCATAAAACTGTCCGAGCTTAGGACACTTTAGTGCTCATTCTTCCTGCAACACTGCCCACCGCAGGTTCACTGTATTGGAAGTATACCGAGAAGAGCTCGTGGCTGGCGTGGGAGCGCTGCTGTCTTCAAACCTAGAAGTGAAGCGCACCCACACCCAGCTACATCAGTGATTCCCCGGGAGTGACCTTCAGGGAGTTGCTAGGAGATGGCCGCTCTGTGTTTCCTTTGATTATAGGGCATAACCCTGCCACTGTCAAAATGCCAAAAGAAAAGGGCAGTGATTGCTGGACATAATTTTTGCCTGTTACTTCCTGTGAGATATTGTTTTGCACAAAGGGAGGAGGCTAAGGGAGCCATGGATATCTCCGTAGCAGAAACATGGCAACTATTATCTGAGGAAGGCCGGTATCCTCCAAGAGCGATCCTGTGTGCAACGCGTATTATTTGCTTCTTCAAATTGAGTCGTATCTTTTAGTAATTTCTTAAAACGCTAGATAGTATTACACATAGGCATGGGGGGTGGCTTCTGGTTTAAAAGCAGGGCTTACACATATAGGTAGAAGCCGCATGTGGTCAAAGGAGATAAAGTGCCACAAACTGAGGAGTGTAGTTAGCTGGGCACCCTGGATTGAGGTAAAGTAGAAAAAGACTGTAATCCATCTGAGCCCAAGACATTTCACTATGCCACACTATCTCCTGTATATGCAGTTATTAGATAGATAATCCTTTTTCCGTGACAGCCAATATCATGTAGGGCTTAAAAGTTACAACCTGGGTTTACAACACAACTCTACTGCTTATTAGCTGCACGACCTGGGGTGAGTTACTTTCTCTCTCTGCGCCTTGGTTTCTACAACTATAAAACCAAAATACATAACAGTAAGTACTTGATAGGATCACCGTGAGAATGGAATGAAATCATATATGTATGGCCAGGCACAGTGGCTCACGCCTGCAACCCCAGCACTTTGGGAGGTGGACCACTTGAGGTCAGGAGTTCCAGAACAGCCTGGCCAACATGGTGCAACCCCATCTCTACTACAAATACAAAAATTAGCTGGGTGTGGTGGTGGGCACCTATAATCCCAGCTACTCGGGAGGCTGAGGCAGGAGAATCGCTTCAGCCTGGGAGACAGACACTGTAGGAAGCCAAGATCACGCCATTGCACTTCAGCCTGGGTGTCAGAGTGTAACTCCGTCTCAAAGAAAAAAAAGGAAAATACGTAATATACTTAGAAAAATAGCTGGCACAGAACAAACGATTACAGGAATATGAGCTATCATTTTCATTATTATTATTAGCATCACAAACATTATTTCATTGTGCTCTGAATGCAGCTGAACAGTACTCAAGAGTTTCAGGATCAGTTGTTTAAAATTACAAAAAATTAGAAGGTCACCCATCTTGAGAAAAGACACGTTTGTATAAACAGGGCAAACTACCAAAAGCAGGAGAAGTTCAAGGAAGCCAAGAGAAGCTGAGAAAGTTTTCTTAAATCTGCTGTCTTGTTGGTTGCTGATCACCACCTCATTCTCCATGATAGGTGCACAGTTGGCGTACAGGTTACCTAGGGCTGGATACTGACTGAGCATATCCTGTGCATAAGGACACCTATGTTTATTCCACTTAGAAGTCTGAGGTTGTTCTGAATGTCAAGCAACAAAAAAATGCACTTCTCTGGGAAAGCTGGGGCATTCCAGATTCTGGTCATTAACTGGGTGAGTGTCTTTAGGCATCATCCTACCTTTGTGGACTTCTGCTCCCTCATTTGCAAAGTGAGAGAGTCAGATTCTCAGGTAACGTTCCCTTAATCTCCACCTTTAAAAAAAATAATGTTCTGATCTACCTTCATAGAGCAGTTGTGTGCTCTAATTTTCTTTGCAGGTTAGCTCTATGCAGACCTGTCATGTGGAAACTCAGAGTTATAAATTAGAAACAGGTAAATGATTTACTTTTGCCCTGCAAATGAGTCACACTCTCTACAAGTGGATTATTAAATTCCATTAAATCACAAGTTTGCCCAATAATTCTAAAATAGAATCTGGTTTTCAAAAAAAATTGGTGTACCTGTTCTCTATTGTATAAAGAAAGGTATGTGATAGCATCGTTAAAGTGTATGTTTTAGAAACTACTCTGGCAAATAATTTTCTTAGAGAGAGGTTACCGAGAAAAGAGAAAAGAAAAATTTAGTTTTTCTGGTTTGGAGAAGCAGCAAGTAAAAGTCACAGCTCTGGAACCAAAGCAAGAAAGCTCCTTGAAGAATGAGGTAATCAGACTTGCCAGTAGGGACTCTCAAACCAGCGTGAACTGTACACTGCAATTAATTATTAAATGTGCTCAGGCTAGGTCAGGCTATACTAACAGAATTCAGACATGTTTTTCTCCCCAGCATTTGGTTATCAGTTTTGTGACATATAGAGTAACAGTTATAAGGATCAGTTTCTGCAACTCCATCCCTCAGCCTACTTTTTTATTGTAAATAGACTGAATGCGGGGAAAAGGCAAAGAGAAAAAGTGCTTTGCTTCAAGAACATTTGTCTTGATATTTTAGTGGCAAGCATAATCAAATTAACTATATTTGGCTCTGACTAGCTTAGCATGAGATGTTAGTTTTTAGCTGCAAACGAGTAGCACTTGACAAGGTGAGAAATCTTCCTTCAATTGTTGAAATCATCCAAGACGTGTTTCTAATCTACATTTTGAAAACAAAAGCCCTGGTATAATGCAATAGGAATTCTTCTTGCCTGTATAACTGGAATCTGCTCTAGGGTCTTGTGGGATGGTTATTACACATGGCAGAGAAAGCTACATGTCCTCTTGTACCCAGTCCCTCTTCTTACTTTATAATGCAAGTTTCACCTGAACACATGGCTTTAGCCAGGCTAAGATTACATTTTTCAGTTTCCCTTGTTTTATCACCAAATTTTGACCAGTGGGTGTGAGAGGAAATGCTGTGTGCATCCTTCAAGAGGCGGTGGCCTTAAAGGCAAGAGGCGCCCTCTTTGCTTTTCCCCTTCCCGCTGGCTGGAACGCAGAACTAATGTCAGGAGCTGCGGCAGCCCTCTTGACCACCAAGGGAAGCCATGTTTAGTGCTGAGAAAGACAGAGCAATAAATGGAAGGAGCCCAGGTTCCCAGAATTGTGAAGCCTCTGTACTAGCCTTGCACCACCGATCTGTACTTTTACATGAGTGAGCAATACACATCTTTCATGTTTAACCTCTGTTAATTTGAATCTCTGTAACAGCAGCTGAGGTTTTATCCCAATAAATGTATTCCCACAGTCAGAATCCAGAAAATTTCAATAGTTCCATTAAGTTTATATCTATGTATAATTATAAGAAGAAAGTCCCCAATTTTACACTAAACTCTGTATTCCTTCTAACTGTCTTGGGTTGAGTGACATGGTGGCTATTGAACATATTTCCGGTGGCACTGTAACCCAGTAGATCACACCCATGAAATTGCTTTCTCTTCCTTAGGCCCAGGTCACTTCACCTGCACCTCTTTAAAGACTGTACTTCCTTTCTGTGTCCCTCCCTCCCTCCCTCTCTCCCTTTCTTCCTTCCTTCCGTGAATCTAAGAGATTGGCCTGCGCCTCTGGTACCCAGCTGCTCCGCCTTGTGACTCCATCTTTTGTGAAAACTGTGCCAGGTGCTGGAAAACAGTTTGCAAATTATATTTTGGTTTGGAGACCTTGAGGATGCATTTACTGAATTTTTTGAGTAGTATTTACATGATCACCTCAAAGAATGAATTGCAGTTTTTTCACAGTGGAGGTACTGATAAGTCACCCCTTGAAATGAGGCCGTGTGGGATGAGCAATCTTGAACCAGGACCTTAAAAGCTTAGATTCCAGCCACGGCCCCGACACATAGCTGCGTGACCGTAGGCACATCGCTTTGTCCTCCTAGGCCTCAATCTTCTCAGCTTTGCAGTGGGAAGGATACTAAAGTTCCTCATTCACCTGCCTCATGGGATTGCTCAGAGGATAGTGTGGGACAATCTATCACAAAGTACAACTGTGAGCCACTTTCTAACTCCTGCTTTCCCACCTTTTTTTTTTTTTTTTTTTTTTGAGACAGAATCTCACTCTGTCGCCCTGGCTGTGATCTGGCTCACTGCAAACTCCGCCTCTCGGGTCCAAGTGATTCTCCTGCCTCAGCCTCCTGAGTAGTTGGGATTACAGGTGCCCGCCACCATGCCCAGATAATTTTTGTATTTTTAGTAGAAACGGGGTTTTGCCATGTTGGCCAGGCTGGTCTCAAACTCCTGACCTCAGGTGATCCGCCTGCCTTGGCCTCCCAAAGTGCTGGGATTACAGGCGTGAGCCACCATACCCAGTCCCCACCTACTCTTTAACTATGACAGACGTGAACGTTTGATCTCTTTGCAGACAAGATCAGCACGGTGACTGGAACTTTGCCCTACCTTCCTAAGCGAATGACAGAACCAGTAGCAGGGAGCCCTTGAAGCTTCTGCAGGCAAACTTCGTGGGGCAGCCCAAGAAAGTCAGAGCCCCTCCTTTTTGTCACATTCAGTTGGAATTTTGGAAACCAAGCGTAATGGAGAAATAACTTTTTTGGTATAGCCGGAAGATGAACCCTTGGGCACAGTTTCAAAGAAGTCAAATATTTTACTGTAAAGTGGAAGAAGAAAATACCCAGATCTTTCTGCATAGTCAAGTGGCTTATGTTTTGCATGCATTGGGAAGAAGGGAAAACAAAAGCTGTCTTAGAAGACGAAATCAATCACATGAGGAGCGGCACTGCCCCAGAGAGCTGAGGTCTTCCTCTTAGGAATTACAGACTTTGGTTCCGTATAATTAGGCCCTGTGTTGCTCAACTTTCAAATAATTTAGAGAGAATTATCATGTGAGAGTGCACATATATACATTTTTTTCCAAAACAACCTTCTCAATGTGTAGCAAAATGTAGTCAGGGAAGAAAAAAAATGAGAAGTTCTTCAGATTTCAGCCAAAACAATCACTTAAGCTCCAAGTCACTATATAAACACCATTAATACCTGTTAAAAGGTCGTGAATTCTGTAAGAGATGTTTGGAACAAACAGTGCTTCAGAACTACCCACAAAAATAAACAAAAAAGAGATCATATTTTGTCACTGGGTCCAGACAGGATGATGAAATGGCTACGATCACGTATAAGCTTTATCTATCTTTCCAGAGAACAGTGTCAGGGACATATGGGTTACTTTCCAAATTTTGTTTAAAAAATATGAAAAACATCTGTGAAATTCTGGTAAGACAAAAAGAGTTTCTAATTCTTTGGATATCAAAATGATTCTTCAGTTCTAATTAGCTATGATAAATTATGTTAATTTTAAATTATTATCATTCATGCGGGTATTTAATTTAAAAAGTGGCATTATTTGGAAAACAGTCTCTGCAATTTATTCTAATGTAGTTTAACACGAAGCAGCTACATTGCCTTTTTGGATATTTTTAGAAGTGTGAAAACTGTGAATATCACTTCAGGCTTTGCAGAATGGTACTCTACAATGAATCTGTGTCTGGCATCTGATTGGTGATAAAAAAATTATTGGGAATAGATTATTAGTTATTCTGAGACAGAATGTTGAGAAACTTGTTGAAAGAGTCTTGTTTGAAGAGCCCATAAGGAACCTCCTCCTTCATACCCATACTCTGGCTAAGAATGTTGACTCTTTTTCCCCTTAATTAAAGGCTGAATCACTGATAATATTGTTGATATTAAGTGCCTACTAACCAGAAGCATGAGCTTTTAACACTTTTAATGTCACCCAAAAGCCTACCCAAAGTGCCCAGGAAAATAAACAGTTTTCTAAGATTCAGTATAATTTTATTTTGTTTTGTAGCTAAAATGAGCCAGAGCTGTATTCATGTCATCACAGCGGGAAGAAGGCAAACATCTGAGAAATTAATAAATCCCACAGCCACTAAAAGCATATTGTATTTGGGGCACAACTCTGGCCGTAGAGGCAAGCACCTGACATAACACAGATGGCTTCTTGCTGGTAGCGTGGTGGCAACTTCGCTGAAAACACAGAGACAAGGACTGTTTCACTCTGTCTCCCTTAAGAACTTTGAAAACAATTTTATGTCTTTGGAGAAGGAGCACCAATTTAGCTTGCATCATGGATCATATAGAACAGGGTATGTTTTAATGTGCTAAAATCTAAGCAATGTATTTAACAGAGCAATCTATTTCCATGAGGGTCGTGGAAAATAATTCAGAGGCTCTAAGGGAAGTTGAGAGAAGAAAGGACAGCCCATACAAGTGCACTCAAATAGCCAGAAAGAGCAGAGATGCTGATTGCTCCAAGCAGTAGTCTGAGGCTTATTCTATTCATTTCCTTAGAATGATTTCCAGTATTTGTTAAGGCATACAGAATTTGAGGGCTTGAGGTAGGGAGTGTGTCGTATCCGTGCTTGGAAATGTAACAGCTTTTGAAGTTTTGTAATGTTTCTTTTTTAAAGCAGGCATCTTTCTAGTTCCACTATCTCTGTGGAGTCGAGGAAATAAAGTAATTCATAGACACGGGGCAGCACGCTGACCTTTCTTCAGTGAACGTCAAGGTCCTGGGCTCATAAGGGAATAAGGAAGAGGAACCTCAGTGTATTAATCCATGGGCTCCAGCCATGTGGCAGCTACATACTTTCAATCACTTTGCTTACTTCAAACTTTTCTTGGTGTGCCATGTACATTAAGAACGGATAACTAAGAAGCAACCCTTCTCGGTGTTTTTGACATCTACTGATTAGCACCTGACATTCCAAGTTATTTCCTCCTCTACTCGGCATGCCGATTTCTGTACTGTTGAACAGCAGGAAGTGGTTTCAAGAGTCTAATAAATTAGCCTTTCATTGTTTCAACTTCCAAGTGAAGTTAACAATAAAAGAAGCTTAGTATGAAAAAGATCCAGGGTTTCTTAACCTACCTCTTGTTTCTTATTTTCTTTCAGTATTGGCTTTTTTTTTGATGATGTTTGGGTGTTTGAGGAGTGGAAACACCATAAATTTGATCTTAAGCTGTGCTGGGACAACTTTTGCATGTTTTTATTGAATACTTGGGATATTCCACTGCGCAGAGAGTTAAAAAAAAAAAAAAAAAGACAAAAGGATGAGCAGCTAGTTAATAGTCTTCATAGCCACCAGTCATCCTTTAATCTAGTATTTTCTAGAGTGCTGTGATATTTGCAGAATTAACCCACAAAACAGTATCCTATGGGCCAACCGGTGATGAGATTGAGTTTGCCTTTGAGAACTCCGGTGGGTGTCCTAATCTAACTTTCTTTCCTCTCTTCTCTGTCATTTACATTGTTGCCTGAGGACTCGCTAATACCTAGCCAAACTATGGGGGGCCTCTGCTGTCTGAGAGGTCAACTTCTAACAATTTAGGGTGACCTCAAGGCCACCCCATGACCTGACTCCATTCTTCTTTTTCACTCTTGTCTTTGGCCACCTCTCTCAATTTGCCAGCCTATCTGCTCTCCCTGGAATCCACCATGGACGCTCATGCTGTTTCCCGAATCTGGATGTAGAATTTCCCTTACCTTTTTATTTACAAAATTCTAGCCATCCTTCAAGATTTTCCTTTTCCTGAGTTGATTACTCTTTATTTCTGTGTTCTCAAAACACTTTCCTTGAGCAATGCTAAATACTCGTTTCCTTCACGTCTCTTTCTCTCACTGCAGCACCTGTGAGATTAAGGATGGTGTCTTTTCCCCCATTTATCTCTCACTGCTCCTAGTGCAGCACCTTGCATATCTTTCATGCTCAGTGTACTTAAAAACAAAAGAATCATACATAAGACCGTGTTGCCAGTTTATCATTTAATGAAGAGGCTTTTTTCTTTTATCAATTATGGTAAATCTTTGACTAGTTCAAAAAGGGATTTAGGCAGATCTATTTTTGAGCATTTCTCCTGTTAATATTTATATTGAACTTCAGCCTTTTTGGGTCAACAGCTAGAAACCATCACAGCCTGCTATAATCCTTTAGTTACAAAAGGATGGAAATTATCCTGCAAAAAGCACCAGGCTGCAGAGGTTCTTGTTTGGAATTATGACACTGCTGCTGGATATTCTAACTGCCCATTTGTGTTCAAAGGAGAAGCGGCATTTGAGAAAGCTTCTAAATGTGGGTTCTGCCACCTACCATGCAGAACTCTATGCCAGTGGGTCAAATATACTTGCCGTCTAATTTAGCATCCCAATATAGATTCTAGCAGAGCTTCTTTGACATAGCTAATCTCTCTGAGTTTCAATTTCCTCATCTATAAACTTGGGAGTAACAACTTTGTGTGGCAAGAACCCCAAGTAATTAATCAAAATTCTAACTTTGTGTTTGGCCATAGGGATTGATCATAAATGTGGGCTATTATTGTCTTGATCTTTGTTTTTGCTCTTCATATAGTACTTATTAATATGGCTACTAATTTCAGGTTTGTCATTTCTGTCATTTTAATTTTATTTTATCAAATAAATTACCATAATAATCTTTTAATTGGCTCTCCTGTCCCTAGTTCTCCCCCTAATATTGATCTCTCTCCTTTTAATTCCAAGCTGCAATTGCAAGGCTAATATTTTGAAAGGAACACTGACTTCACATTATCTATTAATAAATTCTAAACCAAGCCCAACACAACATGATCCTAACCTAATTTTCAAGAATTTATTTTCCTTCTCAGTTTTTGTTTTTTAGTCAAACTGAACTTTTTGTTGCTCCTTTTTTTGTACATTTCATGTTTTAACCTTCATTTGAGTTTAATCAGCACATTTTAACCAGGTGCCTACATTGTATCCGATATTTTCTGGATCGTAGGTGTGTCAGGATAATCCAAACAAATCCCTGCCTTCCAGGAGCCCATGACTGGTGTGGCGAGGTGGGTGTGATTTTGATTCATCTTTTGTGAGATGTGTTATTCGTTGAGATTACCTCTAATTACTCTTAAAATTACACACAGTTTTAGAAGTCCATCTCAAAATAGTCCCCTATGAAAACTACATAAATCCCTCTCACTCGTTTAAACTAATACAGTTCCTTTTCTGTGCCACTTCATCTTGTCTTACTTTATGTTATTTATGTTGGTGTTTTCTTGAGGGCAGGGATCATGCTTTACTCACGTTTGTGTTTTCCATCGTACCTTATGTATAACAGGCTTGCAATAAATATGTGTTAAATATCAAAGGAATGTAATAGTACAATTTGACTTTAAATAGAACAATACCCAAAGTTTTCAGGGACCGTTTTTCAAAAGACCCATTCCCCCAAGACACTTAACCTACAATGCTTATTTTGTATAAGCTCTGTTACTTAAGCTAACAAACAATAGCTCTGGAAACCTCATATACAGAAACATAAGGATATTTAGATGTATAATATATTTTATATATAATATATTTTGTTACACCACTAGACTTGGCTTGAATGAACCAGAATATTGCTTGCTTATTTCCTTGATGTTCTTTTCTTACACGGTTTGTTCTACAAATGTATAAATATTAATATATTAGAAAGTTATAGAAACAGACACAGGAAAAATAGACACAAATATAGTATGGAAGCCTGGACATAAACCAGGGATTTCAGAAATAGAAGCTATGGAGATGCGTCTGGGAGGAGGGTCTGTTTTAGCACATTTGGGAATGCATCTTTAAATAGGAGACACATTTCTGGAAGGAACATAGGGTCCTGTGGGTAAAGTATTGGGTTGCCTTGTTTTATATTTACTTGAGGCTATTACAGAGAATCAACTACAGTGTAAAGGGAGAGCAAAACCAAGCGAGTTTGGATTTAGGGGCATTAAGTATGCTTTGAACAGATCAGAAGCCCTGGACAGACGCCACCACAAAAGCAGCAGCATCTGGAAGTACACATGCTCATCTCTTTGTATTGCTTGGTGTGATTTCCACGGCTACTAAACGAGTCATTCACTTCAACCTACACTGATGTGATCAAAAGAGCTTCATCAGAGCAAATTCTCATCCCCGCTGAAGAGTGGACAGATTCTTAAGGATTGTCCACGTTTGCATTAACGATCCTATTGCTTAAGCGGTGACAATTACAGCTAACCAGATAGGTGCAGTCAATGGATTTTGTTAATGATTTACATTCAAAGTAACAATACTCACATATAAGTAAAAGTTAAAAGGATTTCAATAAATTCGGTAATTGGCTTTTTAACTATATGTTTGTGTCGGGCATTTATACTTAGCAAATCTTATTTATTTCAATGTATTTGATTGTTTTGAAATCAGTGACAGGTTAATAACTTCATCAGATTACCAAATTAAGCTTTTATCAGATCATGTTTACATTAAAAAAGAAAAGCCTGAAGACATTATTAACTTCATTTCAACAGGCTTCTGTAAATAAATAGGCTTTCATTAGGAAACCAGCCTTAATTATCAAGGTTATTAAACCATTATGTAACAAAAAGCATGATTTCCAAAAATGTCCCATGATTAGGCTTATTTTATTTTGATACGACCAGGTTTGCTACACATTTTAACATAAATCAAGATAAATGGCTTGTTCAGAAAAAATAAAGCTTCAGAAAAATGCAACTCAATCACTGTTTTGAGTTACTGATTAATGTTTGTCCCTGAATCTGCTCCAGACAGATTTTATGTTTTCTTTGATGACTCTCACTGGAATATGATTGGCTTTTACAATTAAACCCATCCTTATGGTACAATCCTTGCCTAGGAGTTAGATATTGAAAAACACTTAAACTATACATGGTCAATTTCTTATAAATATTTTTTTTTCAGTAAACTTATGGAGAATAACTTTCGTGGTGATTATCAGAATGTTCAAAAACATATTTCTATTGCAAAAACCAAGTGCTTGCTTTCTGAGTCTGCAGGTCTATCCAGCCTGCCCAAGAACTCGATTCAGCTAAGGTTCTCCCTTCCATTATGGAGCCTGGAAGGTTTTGTGCAAAACCAGTGACTGTGCTCCCCGAGGAAGTCCACTGAGTAGCGTGCTGGAGAGAACCTGACCAGGACTCCACGCTTTCAAGCTCTGGTTCTACCATCTGTTACTTAGGCAAATGTTTTCACCTGACTGTAGGGTTGATTAAGACTTTTGGCTTGCCCCAAAAACCCCTGTATTTCTGGATGGGAATCAGTTGGAAGTATTTTGTTAGGGTCCTGTCTTTGCCATTCCATCTAACTCTAGTAATCTTGATGGCTCTTATCTCTTATGCTCTAGATGAATACTGATAATACTTCTTTCACCATCTGTTTTGTGTAAGCATGGTGGTTGGTAAGATTATTTTTGGTGAAGCAGCAAAACCACAGGCCCTTGTTTTTAAATCTGGTTAACTGAATGCCTTCTGTATTCACCTGTCATCACAAAATGATGCACAGGAGCACTAATTATTTTAATCAGAGTCGTTCCTAATTCTAAAGTTAATCATGGCGATTCTCAGATCAGGAAGAAAATTAATTAAGATGCAATGCTATTTTCTTGTCTCCCAGGGTGACATCTCCCAGGTTTTTCATTAAATCACCCATTTAGTGTTCGGTTTCAGTGCTTTGGAGCCAGGCAGACCAGATGCAAACCCCAGCTGCATGTCCCGTCTGCTCCCTGAGGGGGCAGAGATGATGTCCTTGCTCCCAGCGGCATCTCCAGCCCTGGAACTGTGCTGGCTGCACACGAGGAGCCAAATGCATGTTTTCTGAGGGGAGTAAGTGGAAGAACGAATGAAGTCAGCCCTTCCATCTCCTCTTCCTTAGCTGTAAAATAGGATGACAAAATACCTATTTGCCAGTGGTTGTTGTGAAGATTAAATCATAGATGTAATGCATTTAGCACAGTCAATGGGCACATGATAAGAATTCTATAAATGGCAGTTGTTCATCTTCCTACAGGAAGGGCAGATCTCTGAGTCATAGAAATTGCTTCTTATTTCCCACTTTCCTTTATTTCCTTATGTGGTAAAGTATAAGTTATAAGTTCTACTGGTATTCAACAAGTAAAACTCTTGTTCAGGGTAATGTGCTACTGACTTTTAAGTCTGCATATTTTAAAATGACAGAAAATCTAGTTTTCTCATTAACTTTCTACTCATCTCTTTCTGGGCCTGCTCAGCAAATCCCCGCTTTCAGAGGACTGCCCTCTAAGGAACTATAAACAGGGTTTCCATCTGTATTTCCATTTTCTGAATAAGTAACAAGGGGAACTAGACTCTCAGGGCCTCCTCTGCCTGCTTCGTCCTTATGGAGCCGATGTGGGGAGAACACTCCTCACTGTCCAGTCTAGAGATGACCACAGTTCTGTAGCCACGTGGATCTGTGTACTCGAGGTCAGTTAATTCCAGAAAATCATCCAGTCTAACGTTTGCTCAGATTCCCTAATTTCTACTCTGTGAAAGACAAGGAATAGTACAGCTCTTCAGTTTCCTGGGGGAGTGCTTCATTACTTTTCCTCTTTTTCTTTTTACTTAGTCTAATGACTCAGATTCCAGATGGTTCTGCCTAAGTTTAGAACTATCATGATCTACTTTGTAGAGAGAAAAGAAAACATTTCTTGTACAGTACAACTTATGTAATTTTTTTTCGGGGAAGTGAGAAAAATATAACAGTGTAGAAGAACTTTTGGCTCTAACATTACATGTCAATGTTTTGTATTCTGTCATTGGGGTGTGTTGTAATTTGCTTATTTACTGTCTAATTCCCTCTGTAGCTAGTGAAGTTTACATTTTTTTTTTTTTTTTTGAGATGGAGTCTCACTCTGTCACCCAGGCTGGAGTGCTGTGGTGCAATCTCAGCTCACTGCAAGCTCCACCTCCCGGGTTCAGGCCATTCTCCTGCTGCTCAGCCTCCCGAGTAGCTGGGACTACAGGTGCCCGCCACCGTGCCTGGCTAATTTTTTGTATTTTTAGTAGAGACGGGGTTTCACTGTGTTAGCCAGGATGGTCTCGATCTGTGAAGTTTACATTTTCAAAGAATGTTTTAATGATATGGAAAAATATTCTCAAAACAATGACATGCAAGTACAAGGTACAAACCAGTACAGTGTAATTCTAATTTTGTTTTGTTAAAAGGTCAATATACTTTCTTTCTTTCTTTCTTTTTTTGGAAAAGAAATATTCCTAATAATTCATTTTATCATCTGGAGAGTGGGTTGAAGTTTTGTAAAATTTAATTTCTTCATTATAGACTGTATTATTTTAATAAAAGCTTTTCTTTGGTGTCATCCATTGTGTGCAGCACTGAGCTGGGGCCCTGGAGCCCTCACTATTGTCCATCTGGCTGCACCACTCTCAGCACTGCATTCAATGAACTGTAACAGAATACTGATGACTCAGCATTTCTGCTGCTGACAGGAAGTCCTTGAGCGAGTCTCTTTGTAGTTCCTCCAAGAAAGGATGCTCAGGGACTCCTTGGGTGAACTGCTGCAGGCCATGGAGAGGACAACTGGGTTGCAGTAGTAAGTTTGCACTGGGCTATCCCAGAGCTAGAACAAGGGAACAGGTCAGCCCCTAGAGTTCCAGAGGTCACAGACTTGGGCAGGTCCAGGCGTTAAATGCAGCTGTGCCTTTGGAGCTGGACATCCAGGTACCTGGCTGCCTGCTGGGAACAGGTGAGTATGTACCAGCCATCGTGAAGCCTCAAAAGCCTGCAGCCTGACGTAGCTGCAGATCAGGCTGTACCCAAATTGCATTGTTACTGATGAAATAATTTTTTAAAAAACCTATGGTATCTATTTAAGCATTTTCCTCATGGACACCATTCAACAGAATGCCGTTCTTGGGGAACAAATGACTCATGCAAATGAATATTTTCTAGGTTTTTCTCATGGTCAAGCAGCCATGATCTTTTAACAGCTTTATTTTATTTTAACTCAGTCTCAATGGTTAATTTAAATCCTTTCTTTCATCAATGATACAAAGAACTCACTTTCCTACAGTCTCATCTTGACAGAGTCAAATGCAGAGGCTGTAACGCTGCCCACCTGAGGAGGAGGAGCTGGAACTTAGGAAAACAGCTCAGATGCTTCATGCAGATGAGGAAGCTCAATTGGCTTCTATTGAAAATACCTCACACATCATTTTCTCTTGTCTCTACTTGCCAAAATATTTATAAAATATCTTTGCCCTGTCATACCTAACTAAGCCTCTTGGTATTTATTTGTTCAGTGAGATTCTCTGATGCAATAACCAAGCACTGGCTTTTAGAAAGTGTTCTCTCCCCCTCCCTCCCTCCCGGCCTGTCTCTCTCTCTCTCTCTCTCTCTATATATATATATGTACCTGTTTCTCTGTCTCACTCTAGATATACAATCAAATCAGTGTGCAGATGGAGGACCAAGAGTATCACAAAATTATTATTGTAACTTGTGGATAATAAATTTCAAAATCTGATGTCTGTGCTCCAATATCTGACCTCCTTTTTTGAAAAATATGCACATGTGAAACCTGATTTTCTACTGAGGAAGTTAAACCTTTCCTTTTGAAAGTAATCCATCAGTAGAAGATAGAAGATGGAAAGTTCAGTGGAGATTGGTGATCTTCTCAATTATCTGGATGAGAATAAGTGAACTCCCAGGCATTCCGTCACTCTCCAAAGTCAGAACAATCAAGAGGACACATCAGGCTTTAGGAAAACTCATTCCCTTGGAAGATAATCTCAATAGCATGTGCGAATAGGAAGAGCATCAAAGTGTGACAGAGAGAGTGTCAGAGAAGAGTCACCTATTACAAGCATGATCATAGTACTTAGGAAAAAGTAAGTTCCAGGCTTATGTGGATATTCATATAGATATTTTCCAGGGTTTTAGAGGTTCATGATTTCTCAGGGAGACCAAAGTGCCTGTGTGACTGTGAGGGGTTATTAGTCCTCTGGGTTCTGGCTTCACTCAGAAATAGCCTGGACCACATGGGTCAGTCCTGCCCCACAGACATTAGGCCCCCTTCTGGGGCCCCTGCAGAGTGGGTCAGTTCTGTGGCTGTGGGAAGGGGTGAGTTTTGGGTTTGGGAACTAAACGCTGTGTGTTGAGCTTACAGTAGACAATTTGGAGCTGCTTCTTGCTTAGAGATGACCCAATATCCAAAAGTAGCTATTGCAGGCAAGTGGTGTTCCCCAAAAAGGTATGTTGAAGTCCTTCCTCACCCCCAGTACCTGGGATCTTATTTGGAAACAGGATCTTTACAGATGTAATCCAGTTAATTGAGGTCATGCTGGAGAAAAGTGAGCCCTAAATCCAATGACTGGTATTCTTACATGGAGAGAGAGATTTGGAGACAGATCCATAGAAAGAACATTTGAGACAATGCAGGCAGAGATGGGTGATGCTGCCATAAGCCAAGGACGGCCGGCAACCATCAGAAGCGGGAAGAAGTGAGGAAGGATTCGCTGCTGGAGCCTTCACAGGCAACCCGGCCCTGCTGACACCTTGATCTCAGACTTCTACACCCTCACGTAGAGTGTGAGACAATAGATTTCTGTTGTTTTAAGCCACCCAATTGGTTGCACTTTGTTGCAGCAGCTCTAGAAACTGACACAGTGGCTCAAACAGAGCCTCTAGGTGTCTCTTCTTTTGCAATCCAAAGACTGCACCAGTGCGACCTGAAGGGGTAAGAGAGCTAAATAAATTTGCTTTTGGGGAGATAGATTTGGGTAAGTTTCTCCATGTTGAGTTAGATGAGTGATATATGGTGGTAGTAAAATCCAGATAACAGTGAACAGTGACATCAGAGCAAGGGCCCATCCCGTGCTTCTCTGGAGCCCCACTGGGCAGAGCCAGGTGGAGAGGCAGGAAACTGCATATTGATGGGGTGGAGGGGCTTGGAAGGGCTGAGACAAGGTGTGTGCTTGGGGATAAGGGCGTTCCTGGTCCCCTGTGAAGCGTCAGTGACCAAGAGGCATCCTCTAGAAGAGGCAGAAGCTACATGGGAAGGGAGAAGCAGCATGAAGGAAGGCGCTTTAGGACAAGGGGATCAGTTACAGCTTCCTCGCCATGTTCCTTAGACCCATGGCGTGCTATTATTCCACTCTGAAATAAGGCAGAGTGAAGAATTCAAAAATAATCACTCTGGGAGAAAAAAGCGAGTTCTCTTGATATCCTTGCTTTCTCCTGGCCTCATTTCCTCTGATGTTCCCCTGGCCTCTTGCAAACCAGTCAGCCTAAATCAAGGGTGTCTGTGCAGGCTGTCAAGCCAGACATGCTGCTGGGAGCGGCACGGAAGTGAACGTCAAGGAGACGTCAAGGCATGCGCAAATTCTTTGGTGCCCACCGTCTTATTTTCTTAACTTACTGGGAAATCTTTTTGTTAAAGTGCACGCATTAAGTTTCTTCCTGGCCTCATCAGCCCCAAGCCCAGGCAGTGGCGGGCGGTTTCCCGTGAGGACAGCGTACCTTCTGAAGAAATGCACCCAGATCAGAATGGTGTATGAGTCTGTCCTATTCTGGCTCTAGAAAAGAAATGTCACAATAAATAGGTGGGTGGGGTCTGCCCCACACTCCCCAAAACAACCAAAACAGTGGCGAGATCAAACTGAGGACAACGTTGTCATCATATATTCTTTTCTTTACACAGTTTGATACCTACCTACTTCTCAGGACAGACACCGCGGAAAAGAAACTGGGTGGATACTTACTGTTTTTAGTTGGTTACATACTACAATTAGTCACCATTAACTAATTATATGGAAAAGGGGAAATTGGGGCTGTTTTACCCAGAGTTGGTTTTAGATGGGGGTGAAGCAGGCAGTGTGATATTGGCAGCCCCATGGTTGGTTTTGCTGATTCGGTTCCTCTTTCCTTGCCCCTATTTAATACAAAATTCCTCTGACAAAGCTTCCTGTGTGGCTACTGGTCAGCATTTCAATAGAATGGAAGCATGCAGCACAGCAAAGACCATAGTGTTAATATCCTTCGCATCTGCCGTTCCCACCTCCTCCTTGCTTTTCCAGTCCTTTCCAACTCTGCATACGATGGTGGGGAGAGGAGGGAGGTGGGGAGAGGAGGGAGGTGGGGAGAGGAGGGAGGTGGGGAGAGGAGGGAGGTGGGGAGAGGAGGGAGGTGGGGAGAGGAGGGAGGTGGGGAGAGGAGGGAGGTGGGGAGAGGAGGGAGGTGGGGAGAGGAGGGAGGTGGGGAGAGGAGGGAGGTGGGGAGAGGAGGGAGGTGGGGAGAGGAGGGAGGTGGGGAGAGGAGGGAGGTGGGGAGAGGAGGGAGGTGGGGAGAGGAGGGAGGTGGGGAGAGGAGGGAGGTGGGGAGAGGAGGGAGGTGGGGAGAGGAGGGAGATAGGGAGATAGGAAGGGTGAGAGGCAAGCAAAGTCATTTCCAGCATTTTAAAGTCAGCTCTCCCCAAATGCTCTCTCTCTCCATAGCCTTCTCCCTATTGGGGCTCCAAAGCCTTCCCTCTACTTGAAACCCCTCAGGGTGCAAGGAAGCCTCTTCAGGTCCCCCTCATCCTTGATCATTACACCAGCTCTTGAGGATCCTTTCTTTCTCTAAATTTGGCAACAACCTTCTGTTGCAGACTCTTTACACTATTGGAATTCCCTTTCAGGGACTGCTCTCTGCAACTTATAGGGCTGCAGCAGCAGCTTATCTGACCATTTAAGGCTCTACACTGTGCAGGCAGAAAAGGATCACACTCCTCTCTCAGACACATTATAAGAAATTTTATACAAGGCCTGTGCATTTTCAAAACACAGGATTGACCTCATGAGCAGGAATTTAAGAACAGGTAGGAAAAGACGGTCATGGGATGTGGGGAGGTGCCTGGGGGCTGGTGGGAACTTGCCTGGGGTCCTCATATCCTTTCATGAGACAGTTTCCTAATCAACCTATTTCAAGGGATGGCCCTGATTTCACGGTGAAAAGCAATGCGTGTTTCTGCAGATACATCAATGCTCTAACAGCAACATGTCCTCTGCTTTGACATCCTAGGAGATTTGCTTCCATTGAATCAAACTATTTTTTTTTTTTTTTTTTGCTTCTTGGCAGAATATTATTTGCAGATATCTGCAAATTTGGGAGGAAAGTTTTTTTTTCTAAATGGAACTATCCTGAAAACAAACGGAAAAAAGGGCAAACACACACACTCTCACACACACACACTCTCACACACACACTCACACACACTCTCTCACACACACTCACACAAACACACACAAACACACACACTCACACACACAAACACACACACACTCACAAACACGCACATTCACACACACTCACACACTCTCTCACACAAACACACACACACACACACGCAAGCCTTCCCCCAAATCCTTCCAAGTCTTCATTCTATTTAAGCTGTTCATAAATAATATCTGATGATAATCTCATTGAAAAGGCATCGTTTTTACGTTAATTTTTGTTAATTTGACATCCCTAGACGATATCATGAAAATATTTACTGTGTGTACGTTTGTGTGTGTGTGTGTATGTGTGTGTGTGGGTGTAATTTTGTCCCCTTAGTCCATGATGAATTAAAATAATTACCTATAGGTAACTAAGATTCTATACATGTCTTTGTGAAGTTTACCTTATTTAACAGTTGCAATTAACACATATCCCAGAAAAATGTTTAAATTTTATTTTTAATATAATCCTAATGTTGCTGAGTTCCCAGCAACACAATTATTTATTGCAGCCAACATCTACCATGCTTACTATTACAGCAAGCTCTTTTCCAAGTTCTTATATCAATAATACACAAGGTAGGGCCTGTGATATTTCCCATTTGTGGATGGAGAAGCAGGGCCACAGACAGGTGCCAAGTCACCCAGGTCTTAGGGGTGGGGTGGGGTCTCCCCACAGACAGCCTGGCTCAGACACACTCTCCACTGCCATAGCGCAAGGGACCCTTGTCATCATCCCACAGAGTTTGCCTTGTCATTGCTTCTTAGGTGCTTAGAGACTGTCAATGAAGAAGCAATCTCAATAAACTTTGTGGTTTTGTCAACCTCAGAAATGACCAATCTTCATGAAGGTGTTGTTGTGCAAGCCTGGGCTTCTATTAAAATAAAAAAGTGTGCTTTGCACCTAAGGCAATCGTGGGATTAAAGCAAGTAGCAAACTGATGTTCTCATTTAAAAGTCTTCCCTGGCCTGTGAGTGCCCTGGGCCTGCAAAGGTAAAAGAAGCCTGACCACAAAGGAACTGGGTATTCTGGAGGTTCCTGGGCAGACCTGAGACTCCAGAGAAAGTAGTAAGAGAAGGCAGATTTTCAGGAAAGGTTGAAGCCAATGTCAGTTAATGACGGCGGTGTTAGTTTCCGTTTGTATACTTTTAACCGTCTAAAAATGGGGCTTCGGACACAATACCTTTCCTAAATGAAACCAATGCCTGCTTCGTTACAGGCACACGGTATGTACTGTGCGTGACATCCAGCCCCCTTCAGTTTTTTCCAGAGTCTTTCCTGGGGTCTTGCTTGGCTCAGGACCACTGGAACACAACCCACCTGATGACACCAGGGTGTGTCGAGCCTGTGGTCAAGGTTCACACATCTGTGTGTGCCACAACCACTGCAGAGGGGAAAGACACTATCCACACAACAACCCGCCCTCAGCAGGGACTTGGAAAATCAGGAACCCGATAGTCCATAGTTAGGGAGACTGAAAGGTTCCGCAACAAGCAAGGCCGCTCCATTTTACCTAACAATACCATACCTACTGGCATGGTTTCTCCCTGTGCCCCATTGCTAACATTTCTCCCTCAAGTTGGCATGCCAAGTAAAGCACAGTGAAAAATGTCTGAGTTCCAGGTTGCTCTTAGCAACATCTGTGAATCTGAGCTTCTAACCTCCTTCCCTATAGAACAGTGCCTGAAGGAAGAACTGGCAATGTTCACCGGCATCGGAATTGCCCACGATTTTTCCCTTTTCAGCAATTATTTAAGTGCTCCAAAAGCATTGCTTCTTTACTGTTTTCAAGGCAAGATAGAAGGAGAGGTTAATCTTGCTTAGAATTTCCTCTGCTTTCAAGTTCCAGGTTGGGGGTGTAAAGAGGTTTGATAGAGAAGAACCGCAGCTGCCCAGGCCTGGCTGCAGGAGAAAGCAAAGTGGCTGGGGACAGGGGGGTGTGGAGAGCAGGTGGTCTCCCGTCTCCTCCATCAGGGTCAGGAATGTGTCTGCTCCTTTACTGGAACCATTGCCCTCCCTGGATGGCTGTACCATTTAGGGAGGCCTGTGCTAACAATACAGGTGCAATTCAAAAGAAATTCCATTAAAATAAAGTGGGCAGTGGGGAGAAAGGGGGAATTGTGTCCTGAAACATAAAACCTAAAATACTGTCTGGTCAAAACCTAGACAGCCTATGAGACCCATGAGGGCTCGGAGACCCTGCTTCTGAAGCGTGGGTGGGGAGCTGAGGGGTGGGGCCGTGAGCAGGGTCTCAGCCCAGCCATGGAGAAGGCGGCTGCCTCTGCGGGGATGGGCACCGCATCGTGGTGGGCAGATATGAGGAAGGCAAGGACTTTCCTATTGACCATACAAAACCTTCACGAAGTCAGGGTCTGTCCACCATCTAAAGATCGAGACCTCATGTTGAGTTCTGAGGTAAAATGGGAAAACAATTTTAACAGGGCAGTGAAGTTTCCTGCCAATAAGCAAACCTTTCCACCCTCCGCTCAGCTACAGAAACACATTTGGGAGCTCCAGGGAGGAGGCGAAGGAGCACAAGGGCTCCCCAGTGTGGGCCACGCTCAGGAGTCCCTTCACAATGGCAGCCACACTGCTTCGTGAAATGGACACACTACGGGACGGAAAAGAGTGAGAGGGCAGCCACGGCACTAAGAAGCAATAATCAGAATGTTTTTGTGCTGTCCACGGCTTCCTCAACGTCTGCCTCCACTTCCAAGTCAATCGAGGCAGCCTGTTTATGTGGAGCTTTGAGATGACACATATACTTTGCTGACCCTAGAACAATACCCTTTCCACATTTAAAGCAATTTTCATATAAATGATTGTGCCATTAACCTTCCAGGGTCATTCAAATATTTTCTGAGAAATTGGCTGCTTTCGGGATTTTCTTAGAATGCCACGTGTTTCATTTTTGTGCAGAACAGATGACAGGCGAGGCATTCCAACAGGACTTCAGTTGATTTAACTAATTCCTGTCAGGGGAAGTGAAGTGTTGAGATTCATAAAGCCGGTCCCAGCCCGGAGATTTTCCTTTTCCCAAAACAGAAAAAACAAAACATGCTGTGTGGTTTTGCAACCGGGCAAGTTTCGAAATATTTTTAAGCTTTCTACTTTGCCAAGTATTTCATAAAAAAACTATGTTCTTTTTGTTTCGTGCCAAAAAATGTCACCCCCAAATATTTTTTACCATATCTGGTCACATGTCCAGGATTTTTTCTTTTCTAAGAATAAATAATTTTTCTGGATTATAAAAATTCCACTTGCTCTATCAGATTAAACATATCTTTATATAGAAAAAGCATCTGAAACATTCCCCAAGTGGGTCTAAGGGAGGAGTCTTAATACAATTTTGTTAAATTAATTTTGATTAAATATTAGGCCTTGAATTCTTTTTGTGACTCTCACAAAGTTCAGGCTTATTTTGTTACACTTTCAATTCTCCCCTTTTTCACTCTCCACATACTGTTTCCTTTTATTAGAAAGCATTCAAGAAGAATTGATTTGTGTGTTTGACCAAAATAATATGTTGGAAATGATACCAGTGCAAGGGGACCCTCTGGGTTCCATTCTCTATTTGCATAGTTAGCTGGAGTTAGAAGGTTCAGCTGTCAGGGATTCAAGAACTCTAGCATCAAAAAAGTGTGAACTTGCAAATGAGCTGTCAAGGTTCATAGCAAGTGAATAACGCAGCTGAGAGCTGACTTGTCTCCATCCTGGTGTTCTATTGATCTTGCTGCTGGGTAAAGCACAGACACTTAGGAACACTGAAAAATAGCAATTTGTATGGGTTGGACTGGCATTTTCTTTTTTACCAGTTAAAATGGTAATTACATTCACAAAGTCAAAAAGCTGAATAAATGGTCTTAGAGTTGGAAATATAGGGCAAAACAAAACACAAGCTTGAAAAAGCAATAATAGCTATACACCTAAAATGTGAAAAATATTCATAGAGAAATGAATTGTAGGGCATTAGCTCTTGCAAAACCACCAAAGGCCTGAAGGAATTAATACACTACAGATTCAAAACTTAACGTTGGGCAACTTAAAATGCATGTATTTGTTATTGATATTTAACTAATCCTTTTAAGTAAATCTACTGTAAGCGAAAAGCATTCTAAGTTGATGTTATTGCTAGTTTGCAGGGTAATTCTGAAAGTCTACGTGTTTGTTGGTGCGTGAGGGGATGCGTGTACTGAGGTGTGTGTTCAGGGTGAGGGCTTCTGGTCCTTTAGAAATGGTTCCCTCTATGCTTCCTGATTTCCAAATCTTCATCACTCTTTTTAAAATCTAAAAACGCAGGTTTATTTTATATGGGGAGCACATTGCTATGAGGAGATGTGACATTTCAGAAAGAGCACATGGCACTGATTCTGAAATGCCACCAAGCTGCTTCAGAATATACCCAAATTCTCTCAAAGATTAATGATACACTAAGAAACTGCAGGACGCAGCAAATTATTTTGCTTGTCTTCAACCCACTGTCACCCTACCACAAATCGAACCTAATAAAATTTCCATCCCTCTCCCATCTTATTATTACATGACCCTTCCCCCTCATGCATGGGGAAATTGTTATTTACATTGTGAAAATATCAAGCATCTCCAAACACTTACGTTTTGTGGAGCCGGGTCTCCCATGGTAAAATGAGAGAGCCCAACACGGTGAGTTTGCTTCCTAGGAATGGCAAATCAGCATCACGATGCCCTCAAACCAGAAATAATACCCTTCATTTGCTGCAACTGGTTGAGTATCAGTGCTATAAAAAATAGATGATGGAAAACCGGAGCCCTCGACAGAAATACAAGTCTGCTGTGTGTGGCTTGTGCAGGAATAGAGCAGAGAGAAGCGGTGGTCTTGTCTACACATCATACTTAGGCTTCACCCATGCTGACAAGTGGAAGCACGTGCACAGTGGACACACGCTGTCAGGACATTCATCCCTGCTGGCACGTAAATGGCAGGGAGCTAAACTGCTAGAATTCAAGTGGCACAGAAACTTGAGCCTATGGAATATCACTGTGGAGTGGGCAGGCCAAGTTCCTTACAGTGCTCTTTGCTTTTGCAAAGAGGTAATTTCCAACTCAAGAATGCTCTGTGGCTTTGGTGTCAAGAAAGCTGAAAGTCAGTGAAAAAGAGCCTTGAAGGTCATCCCGTCTGCGCTGCAGCAGGAAGTGAATGTTGGGAGCCCCAAGTGCAAAATAGGTGGCTCAGCCCAACATTAACTCAGCCCAACACTAACTCAGCCCAGCAGCAACTCAGCCCAGCACTAATTCAGATCAGCACCAACTCGAACCAGCACTAACTCAGCCCAGCACCAACTCAGCCCAGCACTAACTCAGCCCAGCAGCAACTCAGCCCAGCACTAACTCAGATCAGCACCAACTTGAACCAGCACTAACTCAGCCCAGCACCAACTCAGCCCAGCACTAACTCAGCCCAGCACCAACTCGGCCCAGCACCAACTCAGCCCAGCACCAACTCAGCCCAGCACTAACTCAGCCCAGCACCAACTCAGCCCAGCACCAACTCAGCCCAGCACCAACTCAGCCCAGCACTAACTCAGATCAGCACCAACTCGAACCAGCACCAATTTGGCCCAGCACCAACTCAAACCAGCACCAACTCAAACCAGCGCCAACTCAGCCTAGCATGCACTGATTCTCTGTCATAGACTCAGACTCCAAAAATGTGTAGAGAAAGTCTAACCAAAATTTGCAAAATTAGGACCTGTGGTCAGTACCTTGACTAAATATGACTCTATGAACACAAGTAGGCATAATGTAACATAAGACAGTAAAGAGGGGCATCATTAGAAACCTTTAGCATTATGTCAGAAAGGGCAAGAGGACTCAAGTAGAAGAAAGGCAGAGAGAGTAACAGAGGGACATGCATGAAAAGTACTTTTTTCTTCTTCAGTCCTGCAATTGCATTAGGAACAGAGGTCAGGCCCAAGAGCTGCCCTCTCCTCACTTTTCTTTCTTTCTTTTTTTTTTTTGAGAGGGAGTCTCGCTCTGTCACCCAGGCTGAAGTGCAGTGGCATGATCTCGGCTCACTGCAACCTCCACCTCCCAGGTTCAAGAGATTCTCCTGCCTCAGTCTCCGGAGCTAATTTTTGTGTTTTTAGTAGAGATGGGGTTTCACCATGTTGGCCAGGCTGGTCTCAAACTCTTGACCTCAAATGATCTGCCCGCCTCGGCCTCCCAAAGTGCTGGGATCACAGGCGTGAGCCACCGCACCCCTGGCCTGTCCTCACTTTTTATCACATACTCCTGCTCTTGTGGCCCTGCTTGGACACAGCAGCAGGGTCTACATAAAATAAATTAAAATACATTTTTTAAAAAATTACCTGCTTTACTTCTGGTCCATAGCATTGGACATACCCAGCCAGAAATCATACACTGGGCTGGTTTTTGGGAGCCAACTCGAATGCTTGGCCTTTGAGGTAAGTATTAAGGTGCTCGTGGCCTGCCCCACGGTCCTCCACTCACTAACCCTGACCTGTGCTCACTTTGTCTCACCACCTACATTTCCCAACAGTTCATGTTTGATACAGCTGCTGGTCCCGCCAAGGCTGGAGGCCCTCCCCATCCGCTGACTTGACTCTCTCTGAAATTGGCATCTTGGCTCCTCTGCATTATTTCTGATTGGACTTATCTCTCTGGCTTGTTTTCTCTGCTAATTCTGATGAAGACGATAATCTCTAGCTCTCAGGGGCCAGCCCCGGCTCCAACAGTTTGGGGGTAGTGTTCAAACAACCCTTGAGAATCTTATTTTTCAAGCCTGTTGGCTGGCACTTTAGGGCTAAAGCAAGCGGTGAATTAAAAAACAAAGCAAAAACAACTGGCCTAAGTAAACATATGCACCCAGGAGCATGACTGTGCAGACAGACTGCCTGGCTTTGAATCTCACCGCCACCATTGATTGGCCGCTTAACCTTGCATATCACAAGATGGGAATAATAATGGCACCTGCTTCATAGATTGCTCTTTTAGTCTCCTTTCCTTTTGTTCATTCCTTCGGTAAATATCCATCGAGCACCTACTACTTCCCAGACGTACGGATCCAGAAACGTCCAGCACAGATTAAGAGACCACAGCCTCATGGATTTTCCATTCCAGGGCATTTTTCTTCAAGGATCCAATAAGATATCCCCCGAAACTGTACATCATAGAGCCTTTGACACGGTAAACACTCACATGCCATTAGCTGTTATCACGGTAACAATAAAAATAAACTTTTAGCAAAGGTTTTAACTAAATGAGGTGAGAATCATAAACAAAGATATATTTGCTATAGTGAAAAGGAGAGAAAATGTAGGAAAGTCAGGGAAGAGGAATATTTGCTAAAATCATTCATGAATCTGACACAGTAGATTCTGGGCGTGTCCTAAGCCTTGACCTGTGCTACTTGATGTGGGATTTGCAACCTGGGACACACGAGCATCTGAGGTTCAGGCTGTCTGCACACTATCTGACACACTCCACAGCTGCACAACTTGCAGCATGAGTCAGCACTACCCTAACCTCTAAAGAGCCCCGTGGGCACAGCGACTGCACCTCCCAGCCCTTTGGACGTGGTGGGGACCAGCTGGTTTCCTAGAGAGGCATCTCCTTTACACCCATCTGTGAAAGAAACCTAGATCTAAGCCTTAGATCTCAAGGTCAAAAAGGGGGTAAGGTTGAGGTTCCGGAGTGCTACTCTATTAGATACATTGTCCTTTTTAAATTATATTTTTACAATAATTTCCATTTATTATTTTTTCGTGGCATCCTAGTGAGGCAGGCTAGTTTGACAACATGCTGCTTAGGGGTAATTTGCTGTTGATAATTCTTTTGAGCTCACTAAATTTTGGTGCAGCATGAAAACCCAGACTCTTTTAAACTCTCTCTCTCTGGCATACCCACTTGATTCCTGATAGTGCTATTAATTTTGCACAGATTTCCCAATTTGCTCCCCAGTTGCTACCTGGGATGGTGAAGAACAGACAAATAGCCCTTCGGAAGCAAAAGCAGTCTCAAACCAGGCTGAGTTTCGTGATGGCTTCTTCTACATTGGCCTTCAGTGCTGAGGATGAAAACATAGAGCTGAAAACTGTGATACACAATGATTTATCACCTCCTTTCCATGTACACACCCAGTAGCTTAGAACTCTGTTAGCTTCAAAATCTACTCAGTCACATTGCATTCCCCTCCCCAACTCCCACAAATTCTACATGAGAGAGGGTTCAGGTAGCAAATGAGTGGAAGGACAGGACAAACTAAGATTTCGATGATGAGCGCCTCCTCCTGCTCCTGATTCAGATGATTTCTTCCTCCTCTTCTGGTTCTTTCTTCTCCTTCTTCTTCTTATTCCTCTTCCTCCTCCTTCTTCCTCTTCTTCTATCTTCTTTCCTCCTCCTCCTCCTTCTATCTTCTTTCCTCCTCCTCCTCCTCTTTCTCCTCCTCCTTCTTCTCCTTCTCCTTCCTCCCCCTCCTCCTCCTCTACCCCTCACCTTTCCCCTTTCCCTCCTCTTCCATTTCCCCTTTCTTCCCCTTCCTCCTCCTTCTCCCCCTTCCTTTCCTCCTCCTCTTCCACTTCCCCCTTTCTCTTCTCCCCCTCCTCCTCCTTTTCCTCTTCTTCCTCCTCCTTCCCTTCTCTCTTTTTTTGTTATTTGATCTCCAATTTTCACTTCCTAAAATTTCATATGGTTGGATGCTATTATAATTATTCAATTACACAATGATTACATGTGGGCTGGTGGTTTTGAAACAATGTACCCCATTGTATGCATTATTGCATTCATGTGGAACTTGAAACCATAGGAGGTCCATGCAGGCTTTTCCAGGGTCCCCAAGAGTACTTTGTGGGTTTTGGATCCAGGTTTCTGTTTCACTAAACCAGCATATTACTCCAGTCTATAGTGTACTGTCGGGCTAGAAATAGTCCATTGACTATTTTAGACTATGCATCATGAAAGGAAATCTATAGCTTTGGTTGAATTTCACAGAATATTGATAAATTATCATTGTTCAGATCATTAATCTTCTTTAGCTCAAATCAAACAATGAAGTGATGTTATCTTGCAAACCAGGCAGGCAGGTGGTGGCACTAATGAGCCTGCCACATCGGATTAATCTTTGAATGTTCAGAATCTCAGAATGAGAACTTTCCACAAATTCAAAATTGTCTGGTGGACTGACAATGTCCAAGTCCACCAAATGGTCCAACATTCAGAGATGAAATTATATCATGACATAAGAAGCCTAATGGAATGAATGGCCACTATGCATTAAAGACCAGACTGTGAAAACCTGGCTCCTACCAGTCAGACTTCTCTGAAATTGTGAAACATGATTTTCCCCTTCACCCTAGGGAAGACCGTTTGGCAAAGGCACATTCACTAAGGGCGAGCCTTCCTTTGGATCGGGGGCTCAGAAGAGAGGGTCATATTGAAGTTGCCCAAAATGTTCTTTGCCCTGGCTGCCCACTGACTTTGTTAGGCAGCTGGTGCTCAGGAGAGGGTAAAGAAAACAGAAGACACTTGTGGGCCGGCTCAGGGATGGACAGTACCTGGCCACTCTCCCTGTGGGATGCAGGTGGCTTGTTCTGAGGTGGGTGGGTATACAGGCAGTGAGTACATCTCCATTGCAGTGGGGGAAGGTTGATGTGAGACTAATCAGGGATGGAGAGGGAGGGGCTGCTGCAAAGATGCCCGAGCAGGTGCTGTCAGTGGGGAGTAGGGAAGCAGCATCTCTATCCAAGAGTGCATGCCAGTGGTAGGGGAGCACCAACCTGAACGTGGCCAGTAAGAACACAAACTAGACCTCCCAGATTCTCCTGCAAGTAAGGAGAGATCAGGGACTGCTCAGTTTTTGGCATTCATATTTTTTAGACAGATGTCTTTTAAAAAAGTCTGCTTCACTTGCATTAAGAATTAATTAATCATGGTCCAGACTTATGCTCAGGTAGACAAGGAGGACTGAAGCCACAATGGGCTCCTTCCGACCTCACATCATATCTTCCTCATAGCACCTGTGCATCCGAGGTGCAGATCCTGATTTGATGGCGACCTATTACAAATTTCCTTAGACTGCAAGCAATCACACTACACTTAATAGCTATATTTAGTAGAATACTTAGATTAATACTTGGAGAGAATTTAAATTTAAATATTATTTCCACAGCCAAAAGACAAAATAGCAGTAGACAAACGCATTCTCTTTTCAGTCTTCTTCAACTGATATATTTCATTTTTAAGCCTATCTACCCCCTCCCCCGATTTGAAGACATCCCTCAGGCTGCGTGGGGATGAAAGCCTGTGTGACTGATCCCTGCAGTGACTGCCTCTTGGCCACGACCGTTACTGCCATGTTGGCCTCTCTGAAAAGTGAGGCAGCCTCAGCCCTCACAGATATGTTTTCTGGTCACATTTTGGTTGTCTCTACAAAAAGAGAAGCAAACGATATCACCAAAGTCCTAACTATATCCTCCTACTCTGTGAACTACAGAAAAGGAAGTAGCAGAAGAAATAATAGAGGGAATAACAAAGTGACAGAAGCATAGAGGGAAAAGCAGCAGGTGGCTTTTCATCAGGGGGCCTTTGGGTAAGATTTACAGGAGACAATGTTTTCTCTGCGCCTCTGGGACTTGAAAGGTCATGAAAAGAGGACTCACTCGTGACAGAATTCTAACACTCATAGTTGTGTCTCAAAGTCCTCCCCGGACATCACCAGAAGGCATGATTTTAGGGGTGTTTTTCAGAAGGGCAATGGATTTCTTCGGATCCACGTAGTCTCTTTTATCTGTTTAGAATTTCTTTTTTTTTTTTTCCTTCTTCTTTTTGTTCTTTTTTGAGACGGAGTCTTACTCTGTTGCCCAGGCTGGAGTGCAGTGGCACCATCTTGGCTCGCTGCAACCTCCGCCTCCTGGGTTCAAGCAATTCTCCTGCCTCAGCCTCCTGAGTAGCTGGGACTAGAGGTGTGCACCACCATGCCTGGCTAATTTTTGTATTTTTAGTAGAGATGAGGTTTCACCATGTTGGCCAGGATGGTTCTCGAACTTCTGACCTCAAGTGATCCTCCCACCTCGGCTTCCCAAAGTGCTGGGATTACAGGTGTGGGCCACCGCAGCCGGCCTTATCTGGTTAGAGTTTCTTAGGTAGGAATGGAGTTAGTGGTCCCAGGCCAGGCCAAGTTAGGACAAACTGAGAAATGCATCCTGTGGTTGACACATGGTGAGAAATACTCAAGCAAAATATTCTTGTGTGAGGCTTAGACTCTGTAAGAATCTACCACTTTATGAAGAGACTTTCTTCTTCCATCAATCAGATTTTCCACCAAATTTGTTGCAGCCTTGTTATGGGCTGAATTCTGCCCTCTCAAATTCGTATATCAAAGGACTGGCCCCCTAGGACCTCAGAATGTGCCTGTGCCCTGTATTTGAAGACAGGGACTTTAAAGAGGGGAAAAGTTAAACTGAAGTCATTAGGGTGGGCCTTAATCCAATCTAGCTGGTGTCCTTTAAAAGAAGAGTGCTGGGTGCAGTGGCTCATGCCTATGGTGCCACTGCACTCTAGCCTGGGCAACAGAGCAAGACTTGTCTCAAAAAAAAAAAAGGGGGAAATTTGGACACACAAAAGAGACACCAGACACCAGGGATGCATTCATAGAGGAAAGGGCATGTGACGTCACAGCAAGAAGGTGGCTGTCGGCAAGACAAGGAGGGAGGCTTCAGAAGAAACCAGACCTGCTGTCACCTTGGTCTTGGACATCGAGCCTGGAGAACTTCGAGAAATAAATTTCTGCCATCAAAGCCACCAGTCTGTGGTACTTGGTTATGGAAGCCCAGGCAGACTAATACAACCTGCAGGCTTTAAACGATGAACAAGGGATGTGACTTCATTGTAGGACCAGTAATTTGAATTTCTTGCAAACGCTTGAGTGTAAGCATCAGTCAACAGTCAGTGATCTGACTGGAAAGAAGCGGAGGGTACGAGTTCATGGCAGTGTGCTGAGGGGTACATAGCGCCTCTGTGAAGAGCCCCATAGAAGACAAGGCACTCGGGCCCTGTCTCAGGGGCAGCACAAGCTTCCAGGACACCACCATCACTGGTCTCTTGCTGCTCCCCACCATGGCCCCGGACAGATGAGTCAGGCCCATGGCGGTCAGGGCAGCGGTTTCTCCTTGTCCGTCCTCCCCAAGCCTGCGCTACTCCGTGCCTGGAGCGGTGAAAAATTGGCCTTTGCTCGGGCGCGGTGGCTCACGCCTGTAATCCCAGCACTTTGGGAGGTCGAAGTGGGCGCATCAGGAGCTCGAGACCAGCCTGGCCGACATGGTGAAACCCCGTCTCTACTGAAAATACAAAAAATTAGCCGGGCGCTGTGGAGGGTGCCGGTAATCCCAGCTACTTGGGAGGCTGAGGCAGGAGAATCGCTTGAACCCGGGAGGCGGAGGTTGCAGCGAGCCGAGATCGTACCACTGCACTCCAGCCTGGACAACAGAGTGAGACTCAGTCTCAAAAAAAAAAAAAAAAAAAAAAAAATTGGTCTTTGCTGCTTCCACAGATGCTCCCATTTCTCTCTGCGTCATCTTAAGCTGTGCTAAAATCTGGTAAGAAAGCTTGCTTTTATTTAAAGTACATTTTGTAAGTTTTCGGGTGGCCCATTGTAAGGTAGAGAGCCCTGCTCTTGGTGACTTGCTTTGGAACTAGAAAATTAGCATCTAGCTGTACCATATCTGGGCACGTGACCGGGGCCTCATCAGGTAGGGCTGGGCTTTCACGAACTAAGCTGCAGCTCAGGGCCTCGGTGTGCGAGGAGTGCAGTTGCTGTGTGTGACTGGCTCTGTCACCAGGAGCCCTGCGTATTCTCCAGGGAAACTTTTCAGTCATGCTGGTTTTGATTTAGGCAATATGGTCTTGAAAATATTTTCATTGTCTAGTCTCCATCAATCTTATCCTTCCACACTGACATCTGCTTTCAGAATTTGGAGTAAGGCGAGCTGGGAAGCAGGGCTCTGAAATCTTGAAGGATTGCCTAAGTCCCCCCCCAACACAGAAGCAAAAGCAGCCTCCACAGGATGCCAGCTTAGTGAGGGAGGGCTCACGGGCAATTTTAAGGACCTCAACACTGATGATGACAGAAGGTGTGTTATGGATTTTGCATCTGCAGTTTTGACATTAGTGGCATTTTAGGCATAAATAAGGTTGATATGTTAAGCACCTCAAAATAATTTTCCCATTCAATTAGATTTTGTTAGTGAACTCACTCATCAGTTTGAATAGATCAAGTAGTATACTGAAAAATGATAGCTAAACCTGGCTTATGATTAGAGCTGGTTTACATTTTGCCTTTGGCAAGTGGAGGATTTCCCTCGGCTGTTTCTGGAGCCTCATTTATTGAGGAGCTTCTGTGCCCTACTCCAAGAAGCATCTTTCCACCTGAGAATGAGGGGCCCCATTTACAATATTCTTGGAAGAGGACCTGGGGAAGAATGCAGGAGAACCCCAAGCTAAGATGGTGTTCAAACTCAGAGCATGGCAGAAAGTACCCAAAAAGATGTTAGAAGTATGGCTCGGCTTGCTACTGTTTTGGCTTTTAAAAAAAGGGTTACAGCAAGAACCTTTTAGGGAACTCCACAGCCACCAGTAGGGATCGGCAGGCACATGGCCCCAGCTAACCACTGGAGTGGTGCTCAGGGAGGGTTTGGGATGTGGATGCTGCTCCAGGCCACCTGGGAGGGAGACAGGTGCAGGGACAGTTGGCATGAAAGCAACTGGGGCCTGGGATTGCCATAGCCCAACAGCCTGATGATGGCCTGAGGTTGTTGCCAAGAGCAGCTCCTAGGAACTGCTCCTGCTCTGAGCCACCCTCTGGGAACAGCAGAGGCTGTCAGAGAAGATTTAATTGTTTTGATCTTCCTGCCTTCTTGATATCCCATTGAGAGTCACCCTTCAGGGAGAAGGAGATAGAGCCATCATTTCGTATTAAGCAATGACAAGAAAGAAAAAAACTTTTAAGGTGAAATCTTGATGGGATTGGAAATCAATTAATCAATCACACAGACCTCTGATTCCTGGTCATTCTGGCTCAGAATTACAGACATAAGTGTGTGACGTTGTGTTACCTTAGGGTATATGGACTTTTAGACCAGTAGAATTTTATGGAGAGAAGAAACAGTAAAGATACATTAGTTCAATGTACGCATTAGTGTATAAGGTAATAATTTTGGTGCAAAAGCAGAATGGGCCAGATAGACTAGTTTGCCAGGAGTTTATGGATCTAATGAAATAGTTTCAGTTGCTCATTTAGGGAAAACAAATGCAGAAATAGAGACCACAGCTCTCAATGCAACCAAAGAGACAAAATGCATGCTGACTAAATGTCCACCCATTAGGCTCCTTATTAACAGAAATGAGAAGTTATTCTTTGGGGACTGTTGCTCTCCTGCTGCTCTGTCATGGGGCTATGGCTTCATTTTCCATCTATAAACACCAAACGCTGGAAGGCTGGTTGCTAAGAGAACTCACTGGGGAAACAGTTAACTGTTCAAATGTCCCCACTTATATGGATACGTGCAAATACTACCCTCTGATCAGATCTGTATGTTGCGGAGAGATACTACGTGTAGTGGACTAAAGCTGGACGCTGGAGTGTCCCACAGACCCAGGTTAGCACCCCTGCCCTGCCACTCACTAGACATGTGACTCACAGCAAGTTCTTAAGAACTCTTTCGAAACTATTCCTCATGGGCAAAAAGAAAAGGATGGCAAGGCATGATTTTTTAAGTGTCACTGTCTATACCAATTATGAACAAATTGTAGATCCTGCTTCATTTCATCACCATCAAACCATAGGCTTAAATTCGCTCATAATCCCGACAACACTGTCTGGAAACAGTGGAAACAGGAAGAACTGAGACCAGGTCTGCATTCAGGATCCACGTGGCTCCAATCATAGGTGTGAAAAGACTCTCACATATTCCGTAGCATCATAGGACCCACCAGAGTGTAACAGCTAAGATTATTACACACGCTGTTCCAGTGTCCCAGTCATACTGCACCACAGAAAGTTCTGCAGTGGATCAATTGCTGCTGTGCAGTCCCCAACATCTGATCCTTACTGAAGTTTATTGATTAAGCTGGTTAATACACTCCTTACACAGTTATTTGGTGCCATATTGAAAATACATTAACTAATTCTAAAATAACAAACAAGCACCACTTTCAACCTCTATTGCTAGTTTGAGAATAAAATACTCCCTTTGGTGCAGTGAGTAGTGTTCATGAGTGACAGAGAATTTGAATAAGAAAACTGGGCTCTTGATTTAGATTTTTGGCTGTCATTTACATTTGGAAAATTGGGGGTAAGGTACAAGCTGCTTAGGAACACTTATTTCTTCCCCCTGCCCTTTTGATATCATTTCTCTCTCTTCTCCTTGACCTTCGGTGGGTATTGGAATTCAAATCACATGAGCAAATAGCATTCAAATATACATGATATAGAAGGCACTTTAGGGATCCAAAAAAAATTTGCAATATAGTTTCTGTCTCAAAAAGTTTATTGCCTTGTTTGGGGAGTCAAAACATACCACACGAAAAGTTCATGATACAGGATTTAAACAAGGGCTCCACAAACCACAGAGGAATTGTTATATAACATGGGTTCTTCCATTAAATGCTGAAGGAATGCTCTTAGCTCTAAATATTAAAAAAAAAAAAAAAAAAAAAAAAAAAAAACAGAGAGGGAGAGAGAGAAATTCAGGAACTGTCCAGGTAGGATTGAGGTAAAGGCCAGGGACGAAATGAACTTTTTGAGAAGGATGTAGGTGGCTAAGTCAGTTTGGATGTTAGGAACTACACTGAGAATCAAGAGACGAGGAAGACCAATGGCAAACTGAAATGAGACAGGCTGAGACAAAGCGAGATGAGACAAAGTGAGATGAGATGAGACAAAGCGAGATGACAGAAGTTTGGTGATCATCTTGGACATTTTGCTAAATTAGGTGGCAAAGGAGCAAGAAACAGGTATCCTTAGGCAAAGGCAACCTCTGACCAAGCTTGATGAGGGCAGATTGAGGACTGATTCTAGCATGAGAGGGAGGTGCAGGAGAGGCAGCTGCCCAGTAGGTCCTCAGAAGATGGTGAAGGCACCACTCTGAAGAGTGTAGATACATACTGACCACAACAGAGACACAGTGTGTTGTGTGCACATGTGCACATGACCGAAAGAGGCTAGGGTGTCAGAGGGGAGAGGAAACACAGGGAGAAGGGAAGTCAAGGAAAGATGCCTGACATTCCACAGGAGCAGCTTCTGCACAGGAGCAATCAGGGTAACAACTCCAAGATGCATTGGAGAGGGGTTTTTGCTAGAGAGTCAGCATTGCAAACAAGCAGAGTGCCTTTGCATTAAGGTGCGATTTAAAAATATATTGTTATCTAGGATAGTGGTGCTCAACCATGGTGATTTTGCTCCCCAGGGAACATTCGACAACTGGGAGACAGTTTTGGTTGCCACAACTGGCAGTGGGGGTGAGGGTGCTAATTGCCGTCCTGTGGGTAGAGGACAGAGATGCTGCTGAACACCCAACAGCATGCAAGAGGATCCCACAACCTGGCTCCAGATGTCAATGGCACCAAGGCTGAGAAACCAAATTTAGAGGATCCCAGGGAAAACAGAAAAGTATCTTCAAAATAAACATTACCCACTATTGTACAGTTGACAAATGTTAACATTATGCATTTATTAAAAACGAATATAAACAACATTTATTACTGTAGTTAGAATCTTTAAGTATGTACATATACTGCAGCAGGCATTTATTTATTTATTTATTTATTTATTTATTTATTTATTTATTTATTTATATGAGACAGAGTCTTGCTCTGTCGCCCAGGCTGGAGTACAGTGGCACGATCTTGGCTCACTGCAAGCTCCGCCTCCCAGGTTCATGTCATTCTCCTGCCTCAGCCTCCCGAGTAGCTGGGACTACAGGCGCCCGCCACCATGCCTAGCTAATTTTTTGTATTTGTTTTTTAGTAGAGACGGGGTTTCACCGTGTTGGCCAGGATGGTCTCAATCTCCTGACCTTGTGATCTGCCCGCCTTGGCCTCCCAAAGTGCTGGGATTACAGGCGTGAGCCACCGTGCCCGGCCCTGCAGCAGACTTTTAAAAGAATATATTCAGCTTCATCACCTTTTTCTTAAAAAACTGAAATTACTTCTGTCAAAATCATGCCGATGGAAAGCAATGACATGTTAAGCACAGTCCTTTACAGAAAGAATTCAGACATAATGAGTGGAAAATAACCTTAAAGAAGATTGAAAGAAGTGATAACTTAATGAAACCCAGCTACTGGTTCCATTTTCTATTTATCCTTCCAAACTGCTAATGAATTCTGACCCATTTAGTCATGCAAAATATATATCCTGAAGAATCTGTATCCCTTTTGAGGTACTTAATGGATGTTTAGCAGGCACGAAAATATGGCATGCCTATTATTCATAATATTTGATCTTTAAATTGACATTAATATGCCACATTTAGAGTACTGGGGAAATTCTAGCCAAATATATAAAGCCGCTGCTACTAAGATGAAAGACATTCCACAAGGAGGAAACTGATCTCAGAACCAGTCACCACAGCCATGAGGACTTTATGGCTGCTACAGCACATTAGCCACAAACAATTTCCATCTGAGGAAGTGCATTTAGTGCAGCTACTGATGCATAGTAAATATTTGATCCTAATTGGACCTAATGATGAATTTCAATTCTGCATTCACCATTCTTTTATAGGACACCAACCCATAAATACAAAAAATAAAAAAGGTTTTGGGGAACATTTTTCATTTCCTTAAGTTATTTAATAATGATGAATTGCCTAGGAGGCTCTTTGAAAAGATAGATGTGGCTAGAAAGTTACTGGGAGAATTAGAAATTGCATAAGGATTCAATGCAAAATCTTTGTAAGAAGAAATTTTAACTACCTTGTTTAACTTATTTTAATTCATTGAGAAATTAAAGGTAAAATATACTTTATAAAAATATAATCTGGCAAACTTTAATTTGGGTACCAATTTGGAATTCGATTAAACAGGTCCACATCTATTTTTATAGATTATAAAAATGCTCCTTTCAGATAAAGTAAAAAAGATAATTTTGTCTTGGGAGTTAAAAGAATAAATGTCTGTGCATCCTTTAGTCTCAATAGAATAACTCTTATTCTATCAGTAGGCAGAAATGTTTAAAAAGCACTGTCCAAAAGACATACATGTAATTTAAATGCTTTTAAATGGAATAGAAAAGTGAAATTCTCTGGTGTTTTTTCTTGTATTCTTTCAAAATCATAGCACCAATGGATGTGAGTTTCTAACATTGTTCACCTGTCTTTTTAAAGATTTACCCCTGAATGTTTATACACTGCTGGTGGAGATGTAAATTAGGTCAACCATTGTGGAAAGCATTTGGTGATTTATGGAAGAACTTAAAACAGAACTACCATTGACCCAGTAATCCCATTATTGGGTCTATACCTAAAGGAATATAAATCATTTTATCATAAAGACACATGCACACATATATTCATTGCAGCATCATTCACAATAGCAAAGACATGGAATCAACATAAATGCTCATCAATGGTAGACTTGATAAAGAAGATGTGGTATATACACACCATGGAATACCATGCAGCCATAAAAAAGGACAAGATCATGTCCTTTGCAGCAACATGGATGGAGCTAGAGGCCATTTCCTAAGCAAACTAACACAGGAGCAGAAAACCAAATACTACATGTTCTCACTTACAAGTGGGAGCTAAACATTGAGTACATATGGACACAAAGAAGGGAATAACAGACACTATGGCCTACTTGAGGGTGGAAGGTGGGAGAAGGTGAGGATTGAAAAACGACCTATCAAGTACTATGCCTATCAAGTATTACCTGGGTCGTGAAATAGTCTGCACACAAACCCCCCATAACACACAGTAACCTCCATGACATGCTATCAATCTACCTTTGTAACAAACCTGCACATGTACCCCTGAACTTAAAATAAAAGTTAAAAAAATAATAAAAATAGAAAGTTTACCCTTGATAACATGTTTCATGTATAATCACTAAATCTACTAAGGCACATTTGCATATTATATTATAGAGTCTGCTAGCTCTACAGCTTCTCCAACTGTGTACAGTTGGCCAACTACCATAACCCACATCTTCCAAATCCTAGTGGCTTAACAACGGAAAATTGAATATCCAGTGCAGCTCAGTGGAGTGTGGGGTGGAGGGCTCTGTTCTAAGCAGCCATTTAGAAATGAGGCTCCTTGCAGCTATTACTCCACCATACCATGGGGTCTCAGAGCCCTTCACATCCCCTGAGTCCAGCTGTTAGCTGAGAGGAGCGAGAAGGTACAGGATCAGGTATGGGCTTCATGAGGCAGACCTGGAAGGGCAATACATCGCTTCTACCAGCCAGAAATTGTCACACGATTCCTTCTAACTGCAGAGGAGGCTGGGGAATGTAATCTACCTGTGTGCCCAGGAGGAAGGGAAATGGGCTTTGTGAAAATGTGCAGCATTATCTCTGACAAACTGGCAGGAAAAAACCCACTAATGTCATATCTTTATATACCTGAGAGATGTATCACCAATGACCAATTCTCTGCCCTTGGCAGAATGCTGATTGGAAATATAGCTTTGGACAGGGCCAATATTAGGCTATGTCAAGATGACCAGCATGTGTCCTGGCAAGCTGACAGCAGACTCTGTCAAACAGTCAGCATGGCCAGACTACCCTCCTGGTCTTCCAGGCAATCATGCTCCTCTTCCCACTTTGGGACTGACACCTTTGCTTGCCATTGCAAGCACAGCCAATTCACTGAAAAGAGTTGACTAGTGTCACTTGCATTTTCATCTGAATAAGGGAAGAGTCACTGTCACTTGGAATGTGACCATAGACTCCACTATCCTTACACTACATCAAAATTATGCTCCTTTAAACTATTGGAGGTAAAAGTCACAAGAAAATAATAGGCACCAGAAGCATACACAAATGTGAGATGTTTGGCATGGAAGACAGTTTTCTACTCATAAAATACACAACTTGAAAGTTGGTATAAATATCAGATCCTGAATCATGCCAGCCACATTTTTACTGGCAGGCATAGCAGGAGATAGCACAATGAAAATTCTCATAGAGGTTGGAAGTAGCAACAAGTCTTGAAAACTCATTTGACTATCAAGGAGGGCTAGACCACACATTAACTCAGACCACAAAGGCTAAAGGTCTCACTTAGACTCTCTTATCACTCAGCAGTTAGAACCAGAAGAATAGTCACATTCATTCTTTCAAGACTTTCCTTTTAATTATACATAAGAAAGGAAATGTCTTTACATTCCTCATATCTCACTTGGCATAACATCTAATGTTTGTTCATCTCACTTATCTTAATCCCATACCTCCTCACGTTTATTAGAAGAAAAAATTTAACTCTGCATGTCAGAAAACAGATCTGAAGTAAATATCAGTTAAAATGCAAAACAAAAAGCAAAAGAGGTCCCAGATTTTTACAAATGTTGTTTTATAGAAACCATAAAATTGAGGCAACTTGATTTAACACAAGTGAAGACATCCAAGAATTTTAACAGTATGCAAGTGATCTGGACTGGTGGCTGGCAGCACTGACGTTAAATCAGCTGAATTTTCATTGACAGCTCATTAGAAAGATGTTCCAAGAATATTGAATAGAAGATGCTCAACAGCAGCTCTTCTCTATGCAGTTCATAATTGTTATTTTGTTTATGTCATTACAAGTCATGACTCATATTAGAACACGTAACTGTAAAATTTAAAGATTTTTATAAATCGCATGAAAAATTTTCCCTTAGTATAGCTATAATTTTGCTGTTTATGTCACATGGATTTTTAATTACATTTTCCAAACACTAAGGCAGTCAATTTGATAAGGAGAATATTTCACAAAATTCACTCTTCTGTTCTAGGATCTTGGTTCTAGATAACTCATTCTCCAGAAAGAAATCATGTCAGTCAGTTCACAAAAGAAAAAAATATTTAAGCCACCTAAAAACTCAAGTACTATTCATTGTTAATTATGTCTGGATCTTTACATCACCTTAACTATATGGTCAGTCTATAAAAATGTATCTGCACATATGCTTACAGGTAATATGTAATATAAGTAACATCCAGGGCTGTATCCTGAAGCGGGCTTCCATTTTTTTTTGGCATTTGCATTTTAATAAAGGATAATAAAAGCCAAATTACAGCCAACTGTTAAAGCTTTTTTTTTTTTTTATATTCTATGGTATAACAAAATCAGTTCAGGGTTTTTTTCTGAACAAATGATCCTTTGGTCTTTCCTGTGGTATGCTCCTAAAACAACTAAAACAACCCTCTACGTCTAATCAGTCACCTAAGATATCGAGTGGCAAGTCTTTCACATTTGCTGCTTATAATTCCTAAATGGTCCATATTGAGTATTTTCATTTCTGGGTGAGGGAAAAAGCATTTTGGTCCATTAATTCACCCGCTCGCTCCTGGAGGACGTTAACCAACTCTGCTATTATAAAGACGTGAGTGTCATCATGTCTTGCATGATGAATTTCGCGGGCTTCCATTTTTGTTCACTTTGGAATGGTTTTCTTGTCGAACTGCGTGGAAAAGCAGGAAGCACACTGTCCACTGTAGAGGTTCCTGGTCCAGCAGAAGACTTTCAGATATTGTCAAGTTTAGTCCACTTCTTTGGATCTCAGTGGCTTTTATTCTGACATAAGATATTTAGATGATGCAAGCCCCTGCAAGGAACATTATTTTATAAACAGAAACATTCAGTTGTGTGGCCATTTCATAATGAGCTTTCGAAATGGACAGGAAATGCACGTACGTGAAGAAGGCAGAGCAGGGCAAAATGCCTTTACTGCTTTTCAAATTTTGATTTCTGGGTAGGAAACACAACTAAACCTCCTATCAATTTTTAGTCTTTACCTGTACATTTCTAACTTTTAGAGATTTCTCTTAATGTTCCTTTTTCTTGTTAACTTTGTATTTGATATTCAAGAAACATTAGAAATGAATGCCTGTGTAACATAATTTCAAGATATTAAAATAGCATTTATCATTAAGGCCACTTGCTTTGTACCAACATCACAATTCCATTTTAAGAGTTATTCCATGTCCCGGGAAATTAAATCACTGTCTCAACTCCTTCCAGAAGACATGGAGGCATGATAGTCTAGCAGAGAGAAGCCTAGGTGGTATGGATTGTTCCATGTTGTGGAACATATCACAGAGACAAGGGTATACATTAGTTCAGCAATTTCAAGTTCTTAAAACATCTGCTTTCTCTCCAGCTAGATCTATACAACCGGATGGAGAAGATCGGGCTTAGATGTTTTGTAAAATTTAAAAATGAGCTCCCTAATGGCAGCTTTCCTATTTTACTCATATTATTGGAGTATTTTCAAGCAATTGCTGATACAATCTGGTGAGCCACTGATGGGATTGAGTGTAAGAAATGGAAACTGCCATGGATTGTTAACTTACAGGCTGACGACCAGATTACAGGTGCATATATTTTGTTTATCTAGAGTTGTGTGGAGGCTGCTGTTCAGAGCATTGCTGACACTGGGGCGTGCAACTAGTGACACAGTTAATGAGGCTGGTGATGAAGAAACTCTCGGGTCCTAACCAATAATTTCACATACCTAGTAAATCAGCATTATTTCATTTGAGTTACACTTGACTTTTTAAAATTAAATATCATGCGAAAGACTTTCCGGAATTATAGCATTCCACCAAATTGCTCTAGCCAGGACTGCATTGAGGTCCATATTGTAAAATTATCAGGTTATATCTAAGCCATCATCTTTCTTGATTGCACCTCCCCCTCTGACATAGTTTCTTCTCTTGGCTGTCAGCACACTGTGCCCGCTTGCCTTCGTCCTAGCTCCCTGGGCATGGCTTCTCAGTTGCATTGATAGGGTTCTCCTCTTCCTCCTGGCCTCTCAATCTTGGAGGTTTTTAGCCTTGAAGGTTCTTAGCCTTTTTTGTCCTCTTTCTGCACTCACTGCCTCATTCAGTCTCAAGGCTTTAAACACCATGGAGACCCAGCCATCTCTTGGCGTCTCCTCCACTTCCACCCATTCCAGGAATCTTCCTTCCTCACCTGGCCATTGCAATAACTTCCTAATTAGTCTCCAGCTTCCACCTTCCCCTTCTTACCACCTACTCCCTTCAGTGTGAAAGCCTCAACCTCTGGCACTCACCCTTTCTTTCTCTTGGCTGCAGCTATCCTGGCCTCTTTGCTGTGCCTCCTACTGGGAGGCCACTCACACTTTAGGGCATTTGCAGAGGCAGTGTCTTCTGCCCCCAGATGGGTAACCTTATGGTCAACCCCCTTCAACTTCCTTGCTCAACATTTGAAACTCCAAGCTGCACTGTCCTCAACACATTCTCCAGATCCTCTTTACCCTGCCATATTTTGAGCCCCTTTTATTCTCTTACCTACTGTATAATCTCTTAACATGTTGTTCTTTTACTGTGTGTTCTGCCCATGGGAATTTAAGCTCTGTGGGGGGCAGGGATTTTTACCCAGGTTGTTCACTGATGTGTCTCAAGCGCTCAGAACAGTCCTTTGCCTTTGGACGGTGCTCGGATTTGCATGAGTGAATGACTGTGCTCTCTCCAGAGTGATGAGGATGTCAGTATTGCTAAGTTTAGAAATGAAGCACATCCTACGGTACAACAGAGCCTGCAGAGGAGATAACAGCTTCTCGCTTAAAGATATGGAGTAGGCGTTAAAAATGATTTCTGCCCAATATAAGAGGAGCATTTTCCAATTGTCAACCAGAAGGAGTTGCCTGCTCTTTCTTCAGTGATTCTCACAATACCATATGCTATCAAGTTCCATTGCCCTCTTTGTATATGTGAGGGTAAGGTGCTCCATTGGATGTATCTTGAAACAGAACAGAGTTTGTGTATGTGAGGGGGGTGTGTATCTTTTTCTAAGGATTGAGTTGGATGACCAAAGGATATGGCATATTTAATGGGTAGGGAGAACACAGGTGCAACAATTCACAAAAATCTCATAATAGTGAATGATGGTGAATGAATAGATAAGACCTAAGAAGTCTCTCAAACGGGTGAGTTCTCTAGGAATTGAAAGGGTTTTTTTTCTTCCTTTATAGTTTTAAAAGAATGTGGAAATGGAATAATTTGATAAGATTTAGCTGTGGTTTTGATGAATGCTCTAAGAATTATCCCCAGTGATAAACATTCAAAGATAAATGGTGATGTTTTAGATATAAGTCAATCGTTATTCTACTGCCCGTAACAGGGGTCCTTAGTTATAATTCTGTTAGTTGCTCTCATGGTCTTATGTTACTAATATAGTCATTATTTCAAAGCTTATCACATTCTGTAAAATCCTATAGTCATTAGCAATAATCTAAGTCAACTTTAGCAATCAATTAAGGTTAGACATTTAACTTCTATAAAATACTCTATACCACAGCACTTTCATATTCCTATGGGGCAAATTTCCATTATAGACTCCACGTTGGCTCCTTGAAATGGTGTGTCCTCAAGGATAGCCCAGCTTAGGGGACTCCAAATGCCATTTCAATTTTTACTTTATACAACGGATTCTCATTCTCCATCCATGCTTAGACTTCCCAGCTCTCAGGTTCAACTCTCAGATCAGGAACAACCATATGTACTATGTTTCATTTCCATCGAATTGGCGGTGACTCATTATTTAACTACTCTCCATGTGTTGGCCAAATAAGAGGAAAGAATACTCTGAAAAATTAACAAAATGTGGCCGGCATTACAGCCATGCAGTGCCTCATGCCTGTAATCCCTGCACTTTGGGAGGCCGAGGCGGGTGGATCACCTGAGGTCAGAAGTTCAAGACCAGCCTGGTCAACATGGTGAAACCCCATCTCTACTAAATATACAAAAAATTAGCTGAGTGTGGTGGTGGGCACCTGTAATACCAGCTTCTCAGGAGACTGAGGCAGGAGAACCACTTGAACCTGGGAGGCGGAGGTTGCAGTGAGCTGAGATCGCGCCATTGCGCTCCAGCCTGGGCAACAAGAGTGAAACTTTGTCTCAAAAAAAAAAAAAATTAACAAAATGCATCTACATAGGCATCCTATGTCTACATAATGCATCTACACAGGCTTTGTGACGCAGCAGCATTGGATAGAACAATACTGATCCCTGGCAAAGATACACCACAAAAAAGCTCGGCTGCCTTTCACAAATACGAGTTCATGAACACATCCAGGAAGACAAAAGTGTGCAATGCGTTAAAAACACATTTCCTTGTCATTAGTTGAATGAGGATATAAAAATTAAATCAAATCAGCTTTGTTGCCAATTTCAAGAATGTGACTGAGGACAAGGAACAGAAGAAAGCAGTGTCACCAATCCTACTCAGAATAATCTGTCACCATGTTAGCAGAGCAGAAAACATTTCATTTTAAATGATTGCTATTTCAGTTACATAATAAAAGTTAATAGATATAACCCCAAACATAAGATCAGACACACATATACTTGTGTTAGTCTATGAAGGAAATATATCTTTTATGTCAAAATTATGTACTTCTTTGAAATGTAGTTCAAAGTGAAGAAGAAAACTTTAAACATTTTCCTTCACTTTTAACTCCTTCCATGCCCCAAAGAAAACACCTGAACATATGTTAAAATACTTGAATTCATAGCTGCCATCAGCAATGTCTTTATTCATTCAGAAATTTTATTTCAATATCCCTCTGTTAGACTTTTTCCTGTTGATCTTGAAAATCTGTACCGAAAGCTTAAAAGTTTTTCTCCGAAGTCACATTCAACTTCCACAGATCATTTCAGAATAATACTCCTTTGATATTTACATAGAAGCAAATTCAACAATATCTCTATAATCCATGGATAATGCATATATGCTACTATAGATAGCTCTCATTCTGAAGATATTTTTCCCAAGGCACAAAGGCCATCACATAAATTCACCTGCATTTTTAGAGTGGATGCTCATGGTGATGTCATTGGAGAAAGGCTATGCTCCCAGTGACTGTCACGGAGGCCAGTACAGAGTCTTGAGTAGGCTCTCAACAAATGACTGTTGTGCTTATTAATTGGAGAAGAATGATCTTATATGTGAATCAGAAACGAAGGAAATTAGGAGTAAGTGACAACGAAGCAAGTGATTTGTGAACATTGTGTCCGAAAGAAAATCTGAGGAAAAGGGTTCTTTGAGGTTAGTAGCAGGGCTGACATTGAATCTGAGTTCCATGCCCAGCAGTGAGCCACACCCTTTCCTTACTAAGGAATCTGGAAATGTTGCCAGCCCTGCCTTTTATCTTTGAAAACACAGGGCTATTTATGTCTAAACACAATGCACTGAATTTACCTTCATTGGTTGACACAATTATGTTTCCTGATCCTTAAAACCTCAGCAGACAGCAAAGTGCACAACTTGCTATGTAATAGAAGTTTGGTAGATGGGAAGTCTACATGCAAAGCTGATTTATTTTGGCAAGATAACTCAGCTACAAGGGGTTACATGGAAGGCAGAGAGAATGGATGTAAAGTGTAGTCAGGATACTACTGAGAAATCCTAGTCAAGGATGTTGCAATAGCCTGTGAACTAGGAAAGGAGTGATACTGAAGACGTGTATGTAGGTAGAATCAATGAGTAGGGACTAAGTTGGTATGAAGAAAAATTCGAATGCTTGTCTAAGATTCTAATTCTCAGTAACTGGGTGGCACCATCGTCAAGATCCAGCCCTGGGAAGGAAGAGCGGGGTGGGAGTTGGAAAGTGAGTTTTAGACGCATTGAATTTGAGGTACTCAGAAGGCATTCAAAGGAAATGTTCACTAGCTTCTTGGAAATGTGAGTCTGGAACTTTCACAAGAGATCAGGGATAGAGACATAGGTTTAGGGATTATGATGAAGGAGGAAACAGGTGAACTCAGGGAAGATTATGGAGATTTAGACGAGAGGGACAGAACCCGAGGGAGTAACTTTAAGGTCGGGCAAAAAAAAAAAGGCACCTGTAGGTGGAATTCAGAAGATGTAATCAGAGAGACCGAAGGTAAATCAGAAGCTTCCAGTGTCACAGAAGGCAAAGGGAAACAGATTTCATGAAGATGCGAGAGTCAGCAGCATGTAATGCCAGTAATCTAAAAGACTTGTCTCCACATTTGTTTCCAAATATCGCTTTATGTTACTTATGTAATATCTGGTTTCTCAGCTTTAGTAACAATGACATGAGAAAATTCAAAATTATTTTTTGTGTCATTTCTCTCAGTGTGTTTATTATTATTTAAATATATTTATATGCTTTCATGAACTTTACTTATGAAGGAGTTAAGAACATGGCATCCCAAAATACACCACTCTGGCATATTCAGTATTTTTAGTTAAAGGCATTTAAGAAAAAGCAGGTGAGGTCGGGCGCGGTGGCTCACGCCTGTAATCGCAGCACTTTGGGCGGCTGAAGTGGGTGGATCACCTGAGGTCAGGAGTTCGAGACCAGCCTGGCCAACATGGTGAAACCCCGTCTCTACTAAAAATACAAAAATTAGCTGGGTGTGGTGGCAGGTGCCTGTAATCCCAGCTACTCAGGAGGCTGAGGCAGGAGAATCACTTGAACCCGGGAGGCGGAGGTTGCAGTGAGCCGAGATTGCGCCATTGCACCCCAGCCTCGGTGACATAGAGAGACTCTGTCCCAAAAAAAAAAAAAAAAAAAAAGTTCAGGTGCAAGAAGATCACTCTGACCTTCCTTCTGTTTCTGAAAAGCAGAAGATGACATTCCCATGTGAAAGATGCCCTCCCATGGCCAGGAGGGAGGCCTGATTCCTATGGGCAAGGACCGGAAGCTGAGGCTGAGGGAAACCTGTACCACCTGCTATACTGGCCCTTCCTTCCCAGCCATTCTCCTCCAATCACCTGCCGTGGCCCAAGCCCCCGACCCCCCACCTCATCACATTTCTGCAATTTACTGCTCTTTGTCTAATTCCTTATATAAGTGGTCAATGCAAACTGCATCTTTGGGTCTTCACAAATTCTGAAGGTTTTCATGCCACATAAACTTACATTAAATAAATCTGTACGTTTTTCTCCTGTGGATCTGTCTTATGTCAATTTAATTCTCAGGCACAACACCCACGCGCCCCTATCCCCTAACAAACCCTAACAGAGTAGAGGTATAATTTTGCCTTCCTTACACCTAGAAACATAGAAACCATCTTTTCTTTGAACTTAATGATTTAAAATTATAAAGACTTTTGGCTTGCACTGAATTTTCAGATTACATGTGAAATTACTTGTAAAGAAAAATTATTCAATATCATCCATTTTGTCAAAACTCTTAAAAAGATAGTGATGTCTACCAGCTTTCACATTTTAGCATATTGGAATGAGTCTATGGATAAAACAAATAGAAAAAATTGGAATAAAGATCCTCAAAATTAAGCACGGGTTCCTGCCAAATGGTAATGAAAAGTCACTGGTTTTTCCAATAACATTAAGGAAGTGTAAATATTATTAAGGAAAAGCTGTGTGTATATAAGTTTTTCTGAATAAATTAAATTATAAGAAATATATAAGCTACAGAATGAAGTCTTTGTATTAAAAACAGGTAGTCCCATTTTGCCTGGTATCGTGTTAACAGGAAACTCAAGCACATCCAGCCATATCACTGCTCTCCATAGACCTGTGGCAACTGAGAGGACTGCTTGTCTGTTTTACTCACTTTTCATACATTTATTACATAAATTCTCTTAAAACAGAAATCCTTTCTTCCCAACCTGTTGACCCAAAACCAATGTTAAAGAGGTTAAGATAATGTATTCACTGCTAGATTCAAAGCCCATTATAAATTTTCATAAAACATAATGACAAACTATTTGATAATTTAAAGAGTAAACATCAGATTTATAAAAATGCCATACAAAAAGATACACACTACAAAAACCATCTTGAATGTAAGTTTACAAAAGATGTTTGTCTGCTAAGGAACTAAATTCATTTTCTCTTTGAATTCACCATTTATAGAAGTTTTGAGCCCTAGACAAAAAATATGGAAGTATAGGCCAAACATTATACTATCTATGATAAATTTTCAGAAAATTTGGGCTGCTTTAAGTAATGTATTTGTTTTACATAGTTCCTCAATGTTAGCAGCTGTGAAAGATATTTACAATTTACTTCCTATGTAGAATTTATCTTAAATTTAAGAAATAGCAAATAGAGGGAAAGATGTTTTAATGCAGGTCTTTATTCAGTCGTTCAAATGATAAAGAGAATAATATAACAAATGTCCGTGTACTCATCATTTATCTTAAAATAGAAGATACTAATTCAGTTAAAGCCTGCTGTGCATGTCTCTAATTGAAAGCACCTTCCTACCTCCAGAGGTAACCAGTATCTGAATGTAATATTTATCAGTCCATATATTTCTTTACATTATGATGATGTAGGTTTTTAACGAATACTCTTTTTAAGGTTAAAGTGATTCCTTCCTTTGTCTGGTTGTGAGTTTTTGTCTTGAAAGCCTGTGTTGGGTTTCATCAATTTTTTTTCTGCACTGATTCAGACTGATCTATAGTCAGAATGTAAAGTTTTAAACCACAAAACTCATATGATTCATATATGATGGTGAAATGTCTTCAATAAATAAATGATTGAAGCAATATAAAAAGATCCTCATGAAAATATTTTATTCAATGAAAATGAAATTGCTTTAGGCATTAAAAGTAGTTATCTATGGTCACCTAAAACACTATTTGGTTTTACTAGTGAATTCCTCATTTCCTTCCTTTCTGATTTGTATGTTAGATAATTCTTAAATTAATAAGCACAGCTGAGAGTTAAACATACCAAATGGTCTTCTGCCAAATGTTTTTACACCTGTGCTTTTATTAAGTATTTCAGAATATTGATTAGAAAAATTATACATGTGAACATATAAAATTATGGTGTGGACACAAATGATTTTTAACATTAAATGTTTTTTAATTTTGAGATCCAAAATACATAAAAAACTGTAAGGGGATAAAAATCTCACTGCAATCAAGCTTTCTCACCTTTGCATAAAAATTATCACTTTGATTTCAGACAAGTTTTTACAAGCTGTGGTTATTAAGAGATGGAGCTTACCATGTGAGACAAAAAACACGTGTGTGCCAATTCTAAATTAATTTCCAAACATGAAATACATCCATTAATTCTTAAAGATGCTCAAACACAAAATAAAATATATTTTGTATGTAGACAAGTAGGCATCATCAATTTTTTTACCACAAAAAAGTTGTAGTATTTTATTACTTTTTCCACAAAAAAAGTCTACCTCTGAATTTACCTTTTCACTCGGTTTTTCATTTTTACTTGTTTTTTTAGTTTTCCATCATAAGCCAGTCTTCTATTACATCAGTACAAACTTTATAAACTTGTTTACGCTTAATTTTTGTCTTATTCTGCCTTGAATAAAAATAGTCATAGTAGATATAAAAATAAAATTTTAATGATTTAATTTGATGTCAGAAATACAATTTTTATAGAGAACATCGAATTTCTGCCGCTAAGAGATGTTACTCTGTAAGCTTTCTCCAAAAGGGAGTGCTTTACTGTCCTTTTCAAACAGAGGGAAAAACCATTTTCTACTTCAGAATGAGGCGTGGATCCCTTAGTCTGACATCTGACATCCTTCTTGAATTTGCACCGAACCTCCATCTTGATCTCCAACAATTCCCGGCTGAGTCCCTTCACTATGGGCCTACTCATAGATGCGCACATGAAATGAACTATCTGGTGTACCAGGCCACACCTTCCAACACTTGGCTCTGCTGAGACCACAAGGATGGGCTTTCTCATCTCACGTACATTTAGATGGCCATATTGGGTTTCGGATAGTCTCCCATTCTTAACCACGGTCTTCAACCGTTTTTGTTTTAAAAGTGAATATTCTTATGGTAAAAAAGATACATGTGAAATAGAAAATACTATAGATCTACAGATCAAAGTTATATTTGAAAACCACATTTAATTGTATATTCATTAAATTCACACAAAATATAGCCATATGTAACTTTTCAACATTCTTGAGTGTTTTGAAAATTAACAATTTGTTCTAAAACTTGAGTGTTACATAGTTTTGAAATATTTCAAAGTTCAGTTCAAACAAACACAAAACTTCTGGATACCATGTGGAGCTAAATTCAATACCTACGGAATTTTTTAGGTTTGCAAAACTGAACTAAAGAAGTACCACTGAGTTGAGGGCATGTCAAGATCTAGCATTAAACCAATTCAGAGTTGTACTTGGACCAGCATATTCCAGGGGTCACAGTAGCCAACATGCAGCGCCTTAAAAATACATGCTGTACGTGTGTTTTTCTATTAAGTTAAATTCAATCTCTTTTTTTTTCAGGCATAGATTTATTTGAGAACAAGAGATGAATGTTTCTATTCTATCCTTTCTAATATCAACTTGGTCTTAAAATTTTTTTTTAAAACTGTGTCAATTTCCTAACCCGATTCTTTTCGGTATGCCGACAGGTTATTTCAACCAGCCTCGTCCTAACATTTGGCTCATTATACTATTGGCACACTCATGTCTTTGTAATCTTCACCTCTCGTGCTTGTTTTTCTCTCAGTGAAGTACAGAAAGTCAAAACTTAGGATTTGAAATGTCTCCTTCATTGCCTGGACCAATGATTTTCTTGTGTTTTATTGAAAATGAAAGAGCTGGCCGGGCGCCGTGGCTCACGCCTGTATTCCCAGCACTTTGGGAGGCCGAGGCGGGCATATCACGAGGTCAGGAGATCGAGACCATCCTGGCTAACATGAAACCGCGTCTCTACTAAAAAAAAAAAACAAAACAAAAAAAAATACAAAAAATGAGCCGGGTGTGGTGGCGGACGCCTGTAGTCCCAGCTACTTGGAGGCTGAGGCAGGAGAATGGTGCGAACCCGGGAGGCGGAGCTTGCAGAGAGCCGAGATCGCGCCACTGCACTCCAGCCTGGGCGACAGAGTGAGACTCCGTCTCAAAAAAAAAAAAAAAAAAAAGAGAGAAAATGAAAGAGCTATGCATTTGATGAAATAATAAAAACACAACCTTTCATCTCTGATAATACTGAGCACTAAATAAAATTATAAGTGCAATTATTTTACAGGTAAGTTTTACTTTCTAGGACAAAGTCTAGATACAGAGGGCAGTACTGAACTGCCCTGAGGCCTCGGTCTCTGCACCGGTTGGTCTTATCTTATTTCGACTACTCTCGTCTTTGTCCTCTTCTTCTCAGTTACATCCGTGTAACAGGGTCTGTCCAGCATTTCATTTCTCTAATCACCTTGAACATTGCTCAGCAGTATTACTAACACATGAGCCTGATGATGAGACATTTGTTCTCAATAACTAAACACAAACTCGATGCACCTTCCCAGGGGCTTTGCATGGGACCTAAATATTCTGTGAGTCCTGAGTTTTCTCTCCTCTGGGTCTTTGCTCTCCATCACCTTCTGCGATTTGAATACCCTCTTATCCAAACCAAAATCCTAATTCCAGTACAGCTTTTCCTTTGTGATGATAGCATTGATTTTCTAGTACAATATACGCCCAGCTCCCAATTCCAGCTCTGAGCTCCTAGAGTTCTGGAGGACTTCACATTGCCCATCTTCTTTTGCAGAGTGTTATATCCAGGTGTATGTGCCCAGCTCTCCTACCAGACTGTTCATCTGCATGTGGCACGGCTCCTTGCACACAGTACGTACAAGGCTTGGTAACAGAATCCCATGTTCATTGAAGGGCCTAGACTGATCATATTTTAAATAATGCACAATGTTCTCCATCTATTTAAGGAAGAAACAACTGATTTCTATCTTTTAAGATTGCATTTTAAGACCATATCAAAGGCTTTGAATCTCTCACCAAAACTAACAATATAAAACGAATTTGGCCAAGTGCAGTGGCTCACACCTGTAATCCCAGCATCTTGGAAGGCCGAGGTGGGTGGATTACTTGAGGTCTGGACTATGAGACCAGCCTGGGCAACATGGTGAAACCCTGTCTCTTCTAAAAGCACAAAAATTAGCTTGCATGGTGACACGTGCCTGTAATCCCAGCTACTCAGGAGGCTGAGGCACGAGAATCACTTGAACCTGGGAGGCAGAGGTTGCAGTGAGCCGAGATTGCACCACAGCACTCCAGCTTGGGCGACAGAGTGATACTCTGTCTCAAAAAAAAAAAAAAAAAAAAAAGCAAATTTGATCATATTTAATTGAATTTGTTTCAAAGTAAGGGAAATGGGAGTATGCAAGGGCAACACGTGGCCTGTTCTTCTGAAAAGCAAGAAAGGTTATCTTTATACACCAGATCAAGGTATTGTCAGCTACAGAGTGAAATTCCATACACAAAAAGAAAATTTTCTTCAAGTGAAAAAAATAAGTGGCCAATAAGATCACATTCAAAATTAAAAATGGATGCCCTGGTCTTGATTACTGATACCATTTTTCAATAAAAGTAACCAGAGCTCCTTGAAGAAATAATTGATTTTAGGACTGGGACATGAAATATACAAAATGATGCGGGAGCATCTTGTAGTGCCAGGAAAAAAAAAAAGTCAACCCTTAAAATGATGGGTATAAGTCAAAAGCACATGGGAGACTAGAGATGCATTTTGGATTTCAGATTTTTTCAGATTTTGGAATATTTGCATATCCATCATGAGTTATCTTGGGGACAGGACACAGATCTAAATGCAAAATTCACTTATGTTATGTGTACTGTATCCAAATAGCCTGAAGATAATTTTATACAATGTTTTTAATAATTTTGTGCATAAAACGAAGTTTGTGTAACTGAACCATCAGAAAGCAAAGGCATCAACATCTCAGCCACCCACATGGAAAATCTGGTGTTGTTTGGCATCACCATCATTCCTGACTGAATTTATTGTTACCACTAAGCAATCATTTTCCTGCTCTTACTCAGACATGAGTACTTAACAGTAGAAAATACTGCTATTTTTTTTTTGAGAGAGAGTCTTGCTCTTGTTGCCCAGGCTGGAGTGCAGTGTCACCATCTCGGCTCATGGCAACCTCTGCCTCCCAGGTTCAAGCAATTCTCCTGCCTCAGCCTCCTGACTAGCTGGGATTACAGGCATGCATCACCATGCCCGGCTAATTTTGTATTTTTAGTAGAGATGGGGTTTCTCCATGTTGGTCAGGCTGGTCTCGAACTCCCGACCTCAGGTGATCCACCTGCCTTGGCCTCCGAAAGTGCTGGGATTATAGGTGTGAGCCACTGTGCCCGGCCTAATACCACTATTTTTTAAACAGTAAAAATACATACTATTAATACAGTGAAAAATAATGTGTTTAGGTAACTGAGCAGCACAGGAACAAGACCGTTTTCTTTTATCAGCTGTTAGACAACAGCAGCAACAAACAATGCAGGCTTTCAGTTGCCACCTATGATGCTGTTTTGAGTAAAAGGCCACTGTACACTGTATTTTTTTTCTTTTTTAGGTGATAAGAAACATCTGAAGCAGTTGACAGATCATGAAGCGGGTCCTCTAAGAAATGAGGAGGCATTCTGCCGGATGGCATTTTTTTTTTTTTTTTTGAAACGAAATCTCGCCCTGTCACCCAGGCTAGAGTGCAGTGGCACGATCTCGGCTCACTGCAACCTCCGCCTCCCAGTTTCAAGTGATTCTCCTGCCTCAGCCTCCCGAGTAGGATGGCTTTTAAAATGTTCTCTCCAGCGTCATCTGCCTCATTAACAGCGATTTTTGTCTTAGAAGTCTCTCTTTGAGTTTCTAAATGGACATGACTGCTCATTCTGTTACGAATGCCCTCTGCTCTAGTCCTTCAATTAACCCATCACATTGTCACTGTGGCATCTGTATGCACATTTTCTGCAGTGTTAATGTCATCCTCATTGTCCAACTGTGGCATCATATTGGTGCTCAAAACGTTTCAGATTTTGGAACATTTTGGATTTCAGACTTTTAGAGTAGAGATGCTCAGGCTCTACTACTTCTTATTTCAGAGAAAAACATAATATCCAAATAACTAACAAAAACTTGGTTAGAGAATGCAGACTTCTAGAAATGATTGTTTAATCTGCTTATGATAAATAATCCTCTTTGCTCTACTGCAAAGGGGAGACTACTGCTATTACTGTTTTCTGTCATCATGTCCTGATCAAACACTGATTTTTAAAAAAATAAAACAAGTACATTGTATATGTAAATTTAGACTGTAATAATATATCCTTGAGAAATAAATATTATATGGACTCCATTTTTTTCTGACAGTCAATTAAGCACAAAAAGATTTCTAAAGCACTGATTTTTGCATTCTTAAATGACAAATGAAGTCTTCTTGAAATAAGATTTTTAATGATTTAGAGAAACATTTGCACATAACTAGCTTGGTGTTGATTCTCAATTTTTAATTTTTTTTAAATCCTTTCCCTGGCATTTTTATCCTTTCCTTTTTTTTTTCTTTTTTTTCTTTTTTTTTTTTTTTTGAGATAGAGTTTCACTCTTGTTGCCCAGGCTGGAGTGCAATTGTACGATCTTGGCTCACTGCACCCTCCGCCTCCCAGGTTCAAGCGATTCTCCCACTTCAGCCTCCCAAGTAGCTGGGATTATAGATGTGCACCACCATGCCTGGCTAATTTTGCATTTTTTTTTTTTTTTTAGTTGAGATGGGGTTTCACCATGTTGGTCAGGCTGGTCTTGAACTCCTGACCTCAAGTGATCCACCTGCCTTGGCCTCCCAATGTGATGGGGTTATAGGCATGAGCCACCATGCCCAGCCTATCCTTCCCCTTTTTCTGTTTTATTAAGGATGATGAATGTCTTAAAACTACTGAACTCCTTATACCTTGATATGGTTAGTGAGAACTTCCTTGTGGGATGGTTCTGAATGATTTTCTCTAGAACCTCCATTTGAACATCTTCCTTTCCTCTGCTCATTGTACCAGTCTGGGGCTATCAAAATCATATATGCTGATAAATGCTACACTATGACTAGTGAAGCCAGTGCTAAAAAGCAGCTTCTATATATGGCACTTCCAAATTGTGTTATCGCTAGCTTTTCCAAGGCTTTCTCTACTAGGGCATCCACTGCATGTCACCTGCTAAAATGCAAACCACATCTTTAATGAAAGTCTATTTTATTGAATATATAAGTGACTATGAAATTTTAAAATGAAATTTGATGGCAATTTAATTTTATAATAAATCTATATCTATGTATCTCACCAAAGATAGCCTAAATCTTTAGTGAGGCCATACATTCATTTTTATGAAAATTCTTCACATGAGTTTAGAAATCCCCCAACTAAGAAAAGGACAAGTCAGATCTTAGTGTCCTGGGTGGCTTAACATTTCATAACTGCCAGAGAACCACGAGGACCTTCCTGAGACTGACTCATGGGAGTTATCTGCAACGATTTTATGTCTCCCAATGGGTCATATTTTCATTGGAGATTATTTACTATGCCTGGAATCCTAACGCTTGGTGTCTCTAATGAGAAAAATAATACAAAAAAAATTCAATATTCAGCCAACACAAATTTATATGATCTACAAAAGAAAAGAATGTTTTCAGATCCTGGGCTTGATTATTTTTGTTTTCGATGTGACAGATTTGCTGAACAAAGCTTACAAATACCCCTTTTCCTCTCTGCTCGCTACTACCCCCACCCAGAAAACACACACACACCCCCCTTCCCAACCAGGACCCATCTGACCGTTCACACCCACATCGACTCTAGGTTGCCATGCTTTTCTCAGGGATGCTGCCTTCACTGAGGGCTCCTTTATTCTCAGTATACCTTACATTCCCAGCCACAGTACTGAACTTCTCAATGCTTGCAATGTTCCCTTGGAGTATATCAGTTGAGCAGGCGGAAAAAAAAATATCTGGAAGTTTATTATTTTTCCACCCATATATTTAACACCACCTTTGGAGAGGGAACAAAAGGCATACTGTCAAGCGGATAGACCTGGACAAAATGTTACTGTTTGTTCCTCACGAGCACAGAGGTATATTGAAGCAAAGAAAGGCATTCCATGGTTCTCCCGGGACTTCTTCCTTTAGCTGAATTATAGCAACACGTTCACACCACTGCAGCTCAGGCTGCTGGAGTTTAAAGCGCAGACCTCTATCTGCCAGTGCTTCGATCCCACGGCTACAAACATTCATATTAGGATTGAACCTGGCTTTCAAACATCATGAGATAAATGGGAGTTTACTGGGGGAAAACGTGTGCCCTCATGAAACTACAGTAGAAGATGCGGAAATGGGACTGTCCCTGTTCAGCAGCTTCTATACTAATATAATAAAGCCTCAAAGTCACCAGAAGTCACCTGGCCTTGGGTTATGTTTCAAATCCAGGCTCACTGACATTCATGAAACTTTTGGCAACACAGGCCAAGTTTCGTGCAAGGCTGGGTAGAACACTTCTTTCATGCGGAAGCTGGGTGAAACTCGGTGGCTTGGGCTAGATTTCACCTGAAGTTTCACATTCAAACAATCCGAAGTTTCAACATAAAATTAAGGGGTGAAGAGAAACAGAAAGAAAAAACAAAACAAAACAGGGGAAAAATGGCTTGCCTGGGAATGGAATGATCACCTACCATTCATCAAAAAGATTTCATCCTGGTGCCATTTAATTTTGCTGCTGGACTCTCACCTCCAGCAATACATATGCACTCAGCCCTGCGGACCAAGGCTTCCCAGTACTAAGGGGGAGCGAGTATTCTAGCTAGACGCACCCCCCCGGCCCCCCTCAAAGCCCAGGCTCAAAATAACCGGAGGATTTAAAATGTTAACCATACACATAAATGCGATGATTAACATGCTTCTTATAATGTAGATTTGAAGGGGAAAAGTGGCAATGAAATGCCCAGGTTTGGGAAATTTAAAGATTAGACTGAACATCTCTAGGTTTTTCTACTATAAATCCAAATTCTGGAGATTCGATTGCATCTGCTCCTAATCCAGGGAGATCTCTGCCGTAGCTTTCTCCACAGCTCCGCCCCTTTGGAGACTTGTCCTGTGGCCACTTGCGTCTGTCCTTCTTAGCAAGGTGCAGAGGACAGGGGGCAGACTGCGTCAGCGCTGAGGAGCTAGTGTCCTTGACTGGGACTTAAACAGTCTCCTGACAGGATTAGGCTCATTCTATTCCTAACCTTCAACAGAACACGCAGGGACCGTTCACCAGGGAACGTCAAACTCTGTATTTGGCTGAGGACTGTGAAAATACCTTGCGCTTGGGGTGGGAAAGAAAAAGGGAACAAATGTCACACACACTTGTGCTTTCTTTACAATGAAGAGAATATGCCAAAGTTGACTGAATGGCTAGTAAGTGCTACGTTTTGCCCATTTTAGGAAATACATTTTTAAGAAATCCCTTATTCCTTACACAGCAGAAGTTTCACTCGTAAAACAGACTTCTGGCTACTAAGGGTTTTTTTTTTTTCTGGTTTTCTTTTGATTTTAATTTTCTTTTTCTTTCTTTGTTATTTCTTCCTGTTTTTGTTACTCAGACAATCATTAGGTAGTTAAAATGCATGCTTTCCTTTGATGTGTGGTCTGTGATACCAATAAACTTTTCTGAAAAAAAAGTATCTCTGAACTCCAAAGATTTCAGCATCCATGTTTTTAAAAAGCACCAGTTGGGCCCCAAGGCACACAGAGATTCTGAGGCAGCAGGGTAGCCAGCGCGGGGCTCTGTGCACTGTCATTTGCTGCGTGCTCTTACACATCTGCCAGACAGGGGTCATGAACTGTCATGAAGTCTGTGTTGGGGAGAACTTTACCAGAGAACAGTTTTCTTACAATTGGGGGTCCCTCTAGAAGTAAAATCTAAGACAGATCAGTGAGGAAAACTAAAGCTCCAATAAATTGTTTAAAGGAAATGCTATCAAAGCATTAAACCAAAAGGAAAAAAAAGGAGACTTTTTACTGAACATAGTAAATAGCCACAATCAAAGTAAATGCTGTGTTTGAAGTTAAAGTCCACAGATCAAAGTACTTCGCAAAATGTCAAGTACAAGCGTAACAAGGGGGAGAGGGGAGCCACGGAAACTGACCCGAAGTATCACATTGTCACATTAGAGAAACCTGCCAGCAGATGTACCCAGCAAAAGATAGTCAGCTTAGTAAGGAATCCTCAAAACTGTCCCCTAAAATGTGCCAGGAACATACAAAACAACAATAACAAAAACAAAACCCCCAGATCCCCCAGATCAACCACTCTAATTCCACATGAGCAATGAACGAAACGGTGATGAAAGGAGAACATTATACAATACGGCTTGCTCATTGCCCTTAAAGAACAATTACTTATATATATTCTCTTTACTCAGGTGGATGGTTGCATCTTTTTCCTCTTTTTTTTTTTTTTAAATGCCCCTGGTAAGTTAAAAATAAAGCAGTCTAAACAACAGAAGTATGATGTCTGAAACACCCTCTCATTGCTCTGGCAATCAGGCTTAATTAGACCTCTGATCCATGGCTTAGTCATAGTCAAGTCTGTACTGCAGGTCACTATTATGAGAGCTTTAAGCAAAGTTTAAAATTTACAGCCACAAAAATGCCCAGATGCTCCTGCTGTATTCTGGAACACAGTGTTTACCTGGGAATTGTTCACAACTCCCCTTATTATTTTCACTATAAGTAAGTTATTTTAAAGACATTAGTTATGAACATATCAGAAAACAATTAAATAATTCTGGAACAAAAAATCTTACCTACAGGCAGCTGAGTTCAACAGTTGCTCTATACAGAGGAAGCAGGAGTCAGTGGCCTTTTACATGTAGAGATTGTTTATTTAGCCCTTTTTAAAAGGTCTTGAACTCCAGAGGTTTAAGATTAAGTCCAATCCAAGTGTCTGAGGGAAAAAAAGGCAAGAGAGAGGCAAATAAGAAAGGGAAAGAATCCCAGCTGCTGGGTGGTGCTACTGTTCTGAGAGCATTTGAGCTATTTCCAGCATTAACAGCAGCCGGGCTTGTCTGCAAAGGGATGAAAATGCCTTGCCCGGATCGCCACCCCCCACTCTGGGGGAAAAAACACCAACCAGGAAACCCACAACAACTTGGTTCATTGTGCAAATATTCATTTAAATTTTGAGGAAAACTGCCAGCACCATTGAAAACAAAACAAACCCAAAGTTGACTGGAATCTTAAAGAAACACAGTGCTCCTCAAGTTTTCAAAATGAATTACCTGATTCATTGCAAACGAGATGTCCTACTTATGCTTTACTGAGAAGGAGGCTTTTCTTCTGATATTTCCTAGGGGGTCTTAAGAAATAGTTGAGAGCTCTCTGGTAGCAGTATCTGTTGTCAGTCTATTCTTAAGATTGAAGACAAATGATTTCTTAAAAGAGCCCACACCTAAATTTCCAGTTTCATCAACTATGCTATTTTTGAAAGCTACTGGGTTAAGCGTTGACATCTCTTATCTATTGGCAGAGACTGGGGACCATTCAGTGACATGAGGCAGACAAACAGTGACCCCTGCTTCTGCCTCCACAGGCCAATGAAGAAATCATTCTGGTTGGGTCACTGGCAATGACTGACAAACTTTGAGCCTTCATTTTGTTTCTAGAAATAAAAATTAAGAAGTCGTATTCATTCATTCATTCAGCAAATATTTATTTGGTGAGCCCTTCAGAGCTTACTATAAGCCAAGCACTCTGGGAATACAGTGGTGGGCAGAATGAAGTGTCCTTGCCTTCAGGGGTTTAGAGCACACAGATGCAGCGAGAATAAATAAAAACAGAATTTTTAAATATTTTCCAGACTTTTTCACATGATGAGATTGTTCACATCATGGCAGCTAAAGACTGAGATCTCCTTCTACTGTGGATGAAGGAAGATACTGTGCATCATCAGACCAACTTCAGGCTTCCATTGAGTCACTGTGCCTTTACAACACCACCAGGGAGGAAAATTACTTACTTTCTACCAAGGAAGTAGTTAAGTATTTTTATGAATGCTTTCATTCCAATAGATGAAATCCCTGTTTTTTTTCAATCCCCTACTCCCCATTACAAAAAGAATGCTTAAGTAGTCAGAAAGTACTACTGAGAGGCTTTCCATCGGGAGATGAAAAGAGAGTCTTCAACCTGAATCCAGTATAAAAAAACTGCCGGTGGCTCAGGCCTGTAATCCCAGCACTTTGGGAGGCCGAGGCAGGTGGATCACGAGGTCAGGAGATCTAGACCATCCTGGCTAACATGGTGAAACCCCATCTCTAATAAAAATGCAAAAAATTAGCAGGATGTCATGGAACGCGCCTGTAGTCCCAGCTACTTGGGAGGCTGAGGCAGGAGAATCATTTGAAGCCGGGAGGTGGAGGTTGCAGTGAGCCGAGATCGCACCACTGCACTCCAGCCTGGGCAACAGAGTGAGACTCCATCTCAAAAAAAAAAAAAAAAAAAATGCCCTGATATATTTTATAATTAATGTGAGGGTTGGTTGCTAGATGCTTATATCAAATTCAATTCTTTCTTTGCCTTTAAAGAAAGACACTGAAATAGATTATGGAAAATACTGAGGATTATGCCATGTTAAAAAAAAAAAAGGGTTACATGACTACTACTTCAAGTACTATTTAAAAATAGTGAATTAAAACTGTATTTCAAATGAAAAAATTATAAATTAACTTTGAAATCTCTAATCTGAATTTTATAAATAAGATCAGCTTTGTTTTAAAAATGTATACCAGGCTTTAAAAAATCACTCTAGAATAAAGCATTTTTCTGTTCACTTATTTTAAATGGTTACATTTTACTATGTCTTAAATACCTGCCAATCTAACATGGGATATTTGTTTCTCTTGGCCTCAATGTGGAATGGTAATTCTACTGGTAATAATTGGAAGCCTAGCCGTAGATAGACACATTTTTTAATTGTTTTTTTCTTTTTCCTCCTTATAATAGTTTATACCAAAAAGGAAAATGCATTCAAATATTGGCTTTCCTCGAGAAGCTATGGCGTTAAGGAAACAAAGATGAACATAACCCACTCTTGTGTAAAATAGGGATAATAATGAGTTATCACAGGGCTCATAGGAATAATGCACATAAAATGTTTAACTGGGTAATGTCTGACACACAGCAAGCATTTGGTGAAAGTCAATACCATCATCTCTGCTGTAAGTGTAAAGCTTTGCTATCCAATATGGTGGCTACATGTGGCTACTGAGCTCAATGTGGCTAGTCAGAACTGAGATGTCATATAAGTGTAAAATGCATGCTAGATTTTGAGGTCTTTATACAAAAAAAAAAGGTGAATGATGAGAAATTACTCAATGGGTATGATGTTCATTATTCAGGTGATGGACACATTCATTAAATCCGTGACTTTACCACTATGCAGTCCATCCATGTAACAAAATTCTCCTTGTACCCCACAAATTTGTACAAATAAAAATAGATTAAAGTAAATGTTTTCTCTTCCTAAAACATGTAAACTATCATGTGATTTTTATATTGACTACATGTTGAAAAAAGAATGTAAATGATGACATTAATTTTTATATTATGTGTTGAAATGACAGTATTTTGGACATAGTGTGTTAAATAGGATATTTTGCTAAAATTAATTTCACTTCTTTTCTACTTTTTCAAATCTGACTGCTAGCTAATTTAAAATTACCTATGTGACTTGCATTCTATTTCTACTGGGCAGTGCCATGCAGGCCGATAGTTCTCGAAAGGTAGTTAGCATCACTGACCCGGAAGCTTCGTAAAAACAGATTGCTGGGTCCACCCCAGAGCGTCTGATTCAGTAGGTCTGGCGGGGCCTGAAATTCTGCATCCCTAACAAATTCCCGGGTGATTCTTGACCTCACTTTGAAAACCACTGGTGCTGGGCCTTGCTTCTTAAAAAAGTAGTCCACGGACCAACATCAACGTCATCACTTAGGATCTTGTTAGACACGCAAAACCTCAGGCCCCACCCAGACCTACTTAGCCGGTATGTGCATTTTCACAACATCCCCGGGCTGCGCGTAAACATGTTGAAACTTGAGAGAAATTGATCTGAAGTAGTGTCTGTCATCCCTGGGTGAATATAAGGTAAATTTTTACAAACAACAGTACCCCGGCCCCGCCCCTAGAGAGTCAGATTTAATGACTCTGGATGTGACTCGAGCATCTGCACACGTGAACAGCTGATTCCAGATTAAAGCAAGCACTGAGAGTCCCATCAGACTGGTGGAAAGGCCAGGATCTAGATCATTTGTACATCATTGAGACATAGTTGACACAGATCAAACCATATTAGAGGGTATTTACATCCCAAAAGAGGATCTTGTTAACCCAAATAACTCTACAATTGTTAGAACTGGTGAGAAAGACCCATATTTTGGAGTAGAGAGGCCTTCCGTTATTCACTACACCTCTGTTCCGGCCTTAAATAAATGAGCATGCCAACTTTAAGAGCATGTCTGAATAACCTCATTAGTTTGCCAAATGACTTCTCACATTTTCAGGCGGCACCTGAGCGTTGTGTGTTTCACAGAGCTTGGTAAAAATAAAATCCTCACTATAAGAATCTGGGCTCATGCTGGTGACATTTAAAACTTCCAATTCTATATGCAGAGACCATCTGCAGCTTTGCTTCTCACTTTCTTGGTTGATCCTTTCAGAAAAGTTTTAAAAGTGCATAACACTTAGAGTAGAGAGTCTGGAGTCAGGGTGCCTGGGTTCGAATCCTCATCCTGCCGCTTACGCATTGCTGTGGCTGCAGGTCACTTACTTGGCCTCCCCATACCTCAGTTTCCTCCTCTGTAATGAGACCTTTTTTTATTGGGTTGTTGTGAGGGTGAAAATTGTTATTTGAAACAGCCATGGAAAAATCTGCTGCTTTGTAAATTGTATATGAATGTTGGTTAAATAATCAAAATATATTTGAAAAACTGTGCAGATTTCCATATGTGGCTAAATTTAATAATTTTTTAAAGATACTGTGGTGATTTCCAAGGACTTTCATGGGCATGAGTTTTTGAACACGTATATTTAGAGGGTTTCTTTGTTGTTTTAAACTTTTTTCCCAAGAGAGCACAGAATTCTCAATTGATTCCTCATCGCTTCCTATTATTTGAGAGGATCCCAGTAGGAAGGAAGTAAATGTAGTTTTCCCATGAGTATTGTTTTCTAGAGAACATTCTTTACCCCTGCAGTCCTTTGAAAAGTGAGTTGTGCTATAGATGTTTAGAGGCCTCCCTGGCCCCTGTCATTCTAGTGGCATTGTCTAATATCCCAGGAGAACAATGTGTCATTCTCTTAGTCAAATATTTTAGTGCTTAGGGCGAGGCAGCAAGACCATCTGAAACACTGGCGTGAGTTTCAAAGACATATTGAAACAGCAGTCAGACTCTCCTATAGAAATCAGCTAATGCTGACTACAAGAAGGGATGGGGATGGACAGGGAAGTGAAGTCAAGCACGTCGTAAGCAAAACGGAGGCTAGACTAAGTAGAGTAACATCTTTTTTTTTTTGAGACGGAGTTTTGCTCTTGTTGCCCAGGCTGGAGTGCAATAGCACAATCTCAGCTCACCGCAACCTCTACCTCCCAGGTTCAAATAATTCTCCTGCCTCAGCCTCGCGAATAGCTGGGATTACAGGCATGCACCACCACACCCGGCTAATTTTGTATTTTTAGTAGAGATGGGGTTTTTCCATGTTGGTCAGGCTGGTCTCGAGCTCCTGACCTCAGGTGATCCACCCGCCTCGGCCTCCCAAAGTGCTGGGATTACAGGTGTGAGCCACCGCACCTGGCCTGGAGTAACATCTCTTATGCTTGTCTGCTTCAACCACACTCAACAAAGTGAAGCATATGCAAGAAAAATAAGGATATCTGGTAGCTTTGGGCACGCAGCAAGCATTTGTTGGGTCATCTACAGGAACCTCACCCATGGTATGCCACCTGCTGAACAATGCATGCATGCATCGGGCTGGGAAACTAAAGCCCATACATTGAGCGACTTTAGACCAGTCATGCAAGCTCCCTACACTTGTGTCCTGAAAGGTAGGCAGAGTAATGGGACTGCAACCGCCTTACTGACTCTTAAACCTATGCTTTTTCTTGGGCTTGTCTGGATTACATTCAGCAGTCTGCCATGATTTACGCCTTTTGGCGGCACTGTTTGAAAGGAGTCAAATCATGCGTCCAATGACTTCTACTGCCTGGTTATTGATGTTAAGTAAATACTTTTTAGTAAGCGATTTGTCATCACATGTGTCATTTTACCATCTGGGATTGAGGTTTATCAAGTGAGGTGAAAATCTTAACAAAAGGTTAAAGGACGAGTATCATTGAAAGAGATTATATAGAAATAATATCTTAAAACCTTTGTTAGAAGCTCAATTTTCTCGTTGAAACTTTGTTTATTGATTTTTATTTTTATTTATTCATTTATTTTTGAGATGGAGTTTCACTGTCACCCAGGCTGGAGTGCAATGGGGTGATCTCGGTTCACTGCAACCTCCACCACCTGGGTTCAAGCGATTCTCCTGCCTCAGCCTCCCAAGTAGCTGGGATTACAGACATGCGCCACCACACCTGGCTAATTTTTGTATTTTTAGTAGAGACGGGTTTCACCATGTTGGTCAGGTTGGTCTTGCACTCCTAACCTGAGGTGATCCTCCCACCTCAGCCTCCCAAAGTGCTGGAATTACAGGCATGAGCCACGGCGCCCGGCCTGAAACTTTGTTTTAAACTGGCTGCCTGAATTCTTTGTGTATTTAAAGAGCACCTCTGCTGTTTATGTAACCATGACTTAGCTTTTCTTGTTATTTCTATTCCATTTGAAATTGAGCATATGCAACAGTCGCTAAATCTGCTATGAAAATTGTGAAGCCTTCTCCATGTGGCCCACTGAAGGCCCTGCACGATCTGGTGTTCTGCAGCATTTCTGACCAGATCTCCATCACCTTCCTCGCAGCGCCATTGCCTCCGGCCTCTCCAGCCTCCCTTCCATTGCCTCCAGCCTCTCCAGCCTCCCTTCCATTGCCTCCGGCCTCTCCAGCCTCCCTTCCATTGCCTCCGGTCTCTCCAGCCTCCCTTCCATTGCCTCCGGCCTCTCCAGCCTCCCTTCCACTGCCTCCAGCCTCTCCAGCCTCCCTTCCATTTCCTCCGGCCTCTCCAGCCTCCCTTCCATTTCCTCTGGCCTCTCCAGCCTCCCTTGCATTCCTGGACCATGCCTCATGCAGGGCCCTGGCTTGCCTGGCTCAATCTGATGGGAATGCCTTCCCTGCCCAGTGGCGAACGCCATGCAGCCTCCAGCTTTCAACTGTCTCTTGCTCAGGAAGGACTTCCCTGCTCCACCAGTGTAGCCCCGCCACCCCCTTTTTTTAACTCGTAAAGAATCACCTTCCTCATTCCTTCTAAATTCGGGCTCAGTTGCTTGAATTTGTTGGAGTAATTGATCGGAGCCCCTCTCCTCCACTAGCCTATCAGCTCCCGCTTACCCCTTGCATGACTTACATTCCTCCCGCGGGTATTGCGTTCGTGCCTGGCCCTAAGTAGGGGCCAATACGTAGTTGCTGAATAAGTAAATGATTATATAAGTTCTGCCTAAGGCATTAAGCAACACAAGAGTACATTTTTTGGTTCTATATTTATCAGAACTTGTGAAATAAAAAGTATCTGATCACTTAAAAAGCAAAAAATTGTGTATTCTAATTAAGCGGCTGTTTCCAACCAAGACGATTCTCTGAAACATTGCTTTGTAGCTACATATTTGGTCTAGAAGCCATCTTAAGAGGCAGGAGTCACTTGTTTTTCCCTTCAGGATATAATATGTTCTGTTATCTTAATTTGCATTTATTCTAAAATAGATTTCAATAAAACAAGTTACTTGCATTCATATATCATATTCCTAGACCTTTTTCACAACCAACCACGTGATACTCTACTAGGGTAGAGTGAGGTCCCTGATAAACATTTCTTCTGATTAGGGTTATTGAGAGAATTATGTATTTGTCTATATATTGCCTGGCAGTTATACCACCTGAAACCATATGTGATTATTTATAATGTAGTTTTATGAGCAGACAGGCAGATATAAAGCAACACATCAACCATGCCACCTGGTCAGGCCATAGTCATTCCAATGGTATGAAACTCTTTCTTGTGGCCATATTATGCATAAGTTATAAACAGACAATGAATGGTCACTGATTGAGAAGACTGGAGATTTGCAATCTTATTTTCTGGCAAATAGCCAAGTAATGTCAACCGGAGGGATAAGGAGAGTTTTGTGTGTCATAGACTACAGAGCAGGGGTCAAAGCCTGGGGTAGGAGAGGGCTTGGTCTTTGCTGCATTGATTTGAAAGGAGCTATGGAAACTTTTCTTCTACCACTTGGGCACAGGAAGCCTTGCTATGGCCCAACAATGTTTTAAAATGTATTCTTTACACATGTAAAACACTCTGAAATCATCAAGATACAGCATGAAACGTATCTTTTCTGAGACATTAAAAAACTGAATGAATTAATCCAACAAGCCATGGCACAATTCCGTAATTACTATGACCACAGAAGTTAACTTAGCAGGGATAGTACATAATACACACCGTGCTAGGAAAGTGTCCTTGAAACCCACAAAGGTGAAGGATGAATTAAGACCAATGAAGGACAGTTGACCAGCATTCAAGAGTTAGAAGGAACTATATATTCCTTATATCAAGCGCATGAGAAAAACCCTGAATGAATGAGGCTGGAAACACAAACCCTCAGAGACTGGACATAGAAATATTTTCTATGTTGTCTGTCTTCTAAGCAGACCCTCTCTACTTCTGTGTGTAGCAACAACTACAGTGTTGCTGCAATATTGTTCTCCTCAGTTCTCAGGTGGCCAAGTGAGGCCTTGGGAGGCTAAAGTTCCTGGACTGGCCACCTCTGGCTATTAGCAACCTCATTTGTTTACCTCTATGCCTGCAAATATTCTTGATTTTATGTATAATATAATATAGAGAAGTCTGGAAGGGAATGCTTTAACCAGCAAAGTCAATCTACTAAACAAAAAGGTATGGGAGAGACACGTTAAGAAATCAGTAACCATGTTGTAGTTAAAAAAAAAAAAATGCGAAGTCTTTGTTCAGACCCTCGGGGCTAAGCAGAAGTAGACTGGTCTCCAGTGGCAGGAATGAGAGGGAATATCCTGCCCGCAGTGATGGACATTTTGGATTCAGGCAGAGAGGCAGGAAGCTGCCCTCTGAATCAGAGAAAATGCTCACATTTTGACCTTCTAGCAAGGGCCCTCCTTTTCTTGGCAAGAATTCCTTCGGGGATCATTTTCAGTTTGAGGTTCTGTCTGATGTTTTATTTTACAATGAAGTCACTATTTCCATATTCATTACTCTGTAAAATAAGTCAAGTAGGTAAGAGGTGTGGTAGACACTCCCTTCTGCCTCCTGAGGATCCATTTTACAGTCTTCCTCACTACAGAATCCTGACAGTACGGCCAGTTAACAACTGACCTCCCCGGATTCCTTGCAGTTTCTGACCAATAAGCTAAAGGCAAGGCATCCTGTTGAAAATTTCACATCCACAGTAATGACACTAAACCTCCCAAGAAGAGGGCTTCCTTGTCCTTTTCTTTCTTTCTTGAGATGGAGTCTGGCTCTGTCGCCTGCCCAGGCTGGAGGGCAGTGGCGCGATCTTGGCTCACTGCGAGCTCCGCTTTCCGGGTTCACACTATTCTCCTGCCTCTGCCTCCCGAGTAGCTGGGACTACAGGCACCCGCCACCACGCCCGGGTAATTTTTTGTATTTTAGTAGAGACGGCGTTTCACTATGTTGGCCAGGATGGTCTTGATCTCCTGACCTCATGATCCACCCGCCTCGGCCTCCCAAAGTGCTGGGATTACAAGCGTGAGCCACCACACCCGGCTGTCCTTTTCTTTCTAACCTTGTTCTGCTCCTCTTTTTGTAGACTGAAATGCAGATGTCATTCTGTGGGGGTGCTAACAGAGAGATGATAGAGCGATAGAGAGATGATACAGCAATGGAGAGATGACACAGCGATGGAGAGAGGATAGAGAGGAACCTACCCTGAGCTACCTGTCCGTGAGATTTCTTGTTATTTGAGGCAAACCCAACCTGGTTAAATGACTGTATTGAGGTAATCTGTTCCATGAAAGCTAGAAACAGAACCAAAACAATCATCTAAAAACAACCTTCATTACATTAGACTGGCTGAACGATAGCAATAAACTATTAGGCCTGCCATTAACGTATTAGTAAAAAATACCTCCAGAAGTTTTGAAAGAACTTCTGGGCATCAACAACTAATGCTTACAACAGTTGGGGCATTAAGTCTCCAGCCCATTATGATTTCCTAATGGAGCAAAAACTGCCATGAAAAATGAGCTGACATGCCTAACACCCCGGGAGCTGCATCATTTGAATATTTTCGACGCTAAATATAGTGAAGTAGTTGGCTCTTTTTTCTAAAACTACCATTTACTGATCAGTGATATCAAGAGAAATAAAAACACAGCAGTGATCGACAGGAAACACAAAACAGGAACGCACTGTTTATTCTGTTCTCAGTGGACACTGCCAGATCATTGTTCAGAGAGCTTTGAACAGGGTCGCTTCGATGGAGTTTAGGGAGTTTTTAAATCTAAATTGAATGATGAAATGTGTCCTTGGGACAGAAAAAGCAACTTTGAAAAGATTATTCAAGGTCATAAGGTATTGACTTTGAGCGTTTAAAAAAAAAAAACAAAAAACCTTTAAGAATCTTACTATGTTTTCTTAAAATGGTGAATGCTGTCAGTCATAATGGAGGTGAAGATAGGTTTGATTAGGAGGCCAGTGAATTTTCAGAGTTAAACAAAGTTAAAAACACACAGGCAACATGAAAATTGTTCTAAGCATTCCTGTGTCATGGTTTCTGATTAAGTATCATGAATGGAAGAAATGAATATAAATCATAACAATTCCGTTTTATAACAGACAGTCTCGTATAAATATTTTGTCTTTCTAGTCACATTTGCCAAGAGCTGTGTTAGAGTGTAATGATGGAGAGCGTGGTCTGTACTTACCTGCCACCATCAAACCCGACTCTATTACTGCCAGCTTCTGTGGCTGCTACAATATTCTTGGGCTTCAGTTCTCTTACCACCAAATAGGCACTGTGTGTGGCCCTTGACTCATCATTGTTGCGAGGCTTCAATGAGTTAACAGATGCAAAGCTCTTAAACAACAGCAACACACAGTAGGCCCTCCCTAAGTGTTGGTTGCGGCTATTTTCATCATCATCTTAAGAGCATGGGCTTGGAGAATCAAGAGTTCTGAGTTAAGTTTCTGGTACTTTCTCGAATTAGCTCCCTGGTTTGGGCATAATTGTTGAGCCTCGTTTTCCTCATCTGAGCAATGGGAATATCGTTCATTACCTTAAAGCATTAAGAAGAGGGTTGAAGAATATAATGCTGGAAAACCACACCTGGCACATTGGAATCATTAGATACCATTTTGTTTACATTACATAGAAAAAAATTATTTGCAAATTGATCTTCAAAAATATAGGGACTTTTACTTTGCTGTTGGGGAAAATGAAATGGATTGGGCACACCTAGATACTGAATTTAATTTCCTTATCATTTATTTCATATAGCTCACATTCAAAGTTTTATGTTTTGGGTTTTTTTTTTCTATTTTAATTTTAAACAAGAATACATGGGACTGTCAAACAACTGGATTAAGAAAATCCCTATATCTGAGCTAATCACTTTGTCCTATGATTGACATAACAGTCTCCTTAGAGCAACAGCATTATCATTGCTTCATTTAGCAAGTAGAGAAGGCTAAAGAGGAAAGATAGTGGCATTAAAAGAAATGACCTGGAAGAAATAGAGAAGAATGGACTTTGTAAGTCCCTGTGAGAGTCTATCATTCCTCTAGCAGGGGGAGGAGCAGAGTTGTAATCCTAACCACCTTGTTACAAACAAATACACACTAACTTAACATTGATTGACTATGGTTATAATGAATGGTAATTGAAGAAGTATCCCTCTATCACAGCAGTGATTACATTCCAAGGAAAGAACTGAGGGTTTGGAACCAGGCACAGCTGATCTCAAGGCGTGGCTTCTCCCATGGCAAGCCATGTCACTTTAGGAGAGTTACTTAATCTCCCTGAGCCTGGATTTCCTTATCTATAAATAGCAGACAGGCTGGGCATCGTGGCTCATGCCTGTAATCCCAGCATTTTGGGAGGCTGAGGCGAGCAGATCACTGGAGGTCAGGAGTTCAAGACCAGCCTGGCCAACATGGTGAAACCCTGTCTCTACTAAAAATACAAAAATTAGCCATGTGTGGTGGTGCGCACCTGTAATCCCAGCTACTTGGGAGGCTGAAGCAGGAGAATTTGCTCGAACCCGGGAGGCAGAGGTGGCAGTGAGCTGAGATCATGCCACTGCACTCCAATCTGGATGTTCATCCTTTTTTTTTTTTTTTTGAGGCTCTGTCTCAAAAAAAAAAAAAAAAAAGCAGACAACCCCATCCACCTCTCTGGGAGGTTTTTGAGAGGATTAAATGAGACTTTGCATGAATATTGGCCACTCCATCAAGTGGTTGCAGAGGAGGGGTTCAGTAGGCTGTTGTTGCTGTTTACCTCTTTTTCCTACTACACTGTAGGCTCCTTGAGGATAGGATTCCTTTAAAAACAAAATACAACCAGTTCTCAGTACAGTGGCTGGTTGCTGGAATGTACTGAGTGAATATACACCAAATAAAGCAAGACAGGGATACTTTGAACGGAAAGCTCAAACAACAGCAATAATGAATAGAAGGCTTGACTTGTTTAAGTGAAAATAGTTAAGAGAGACTGGCATGGCCAAACTGAACTGATGCATTGGGGAACAGATCAAGTAAAAAGTACGTAAAAGACAACATCTTCTTCACACACGTATTTAGAATGGAAAGATAAGCTGTAAGGGACAGAGAAACCGTTATATGACCTGAGGGGATTATAAATAGCATCCTTAAATGGGGCTATTTCTATATGGCCTCTCTATTTTTTACTTTGTAGAAAGATTGAATGACTTTAGACCTATGATTTCTGAGAGCTCTGTCTGATTTCTTTTTTAATTTACAAAAGTTTTTATATAAAATTCAGGTCTTCTCATTTCTCTCTGAGCCCCCCTCCTCCCATCTGTCTCCACCCTATCCTAAGTGCCTCCACTTTGGGTTTTATGGCTAAATCCAGCAATGCAGATCGTGGGCGGGCAGGTTTCCCGTATTGTTCCTACCGCCCATTTCTCTACAGCATTTCTTAAATAGGGCCTAGTCTGGAGACTTTCAGGATGAGTATTATAGTTCTTACTTTTCATTTAACCTTGAATCATAGCTGGAAAGAACATTACAAAACCTAGGTAATCATCCCCCACACATTTTGAAAATTGGGGAGCAGAAGATGATTTTACAGGTAAAGCCATGACTAGGGCCAGGGTCTAAGAAACATTGTTGTAGTGAATGGGCAAATGACATCAAATAGCGCAGGCAGCATGTTCCAGATCCAGATCTGAGATGGGAGAGGGGTTTCCACGGATCCTGCCGGTCTGTTCCGTGAGCACCACGGCTGCTCCAGCACCAACTGCTGCTTTGTCCTGCCTGGGAGCAGCCTTGTTGGAGACTTGCTATTCAAACCCCTGATGAACTAAATTAGCTGTTAATGCTGTTCGCAATCGTAGACTCATTTAAGTATCAGGTGATAGCATCAATGGAGCAACAAAAAGAGGTTTTCATAGAGAAAGAAAAGAGATACCAACAGAGAAAATGAGGTTTGCAATAATTTTAGTAAGAATGGATTCAGCGGGGGAAAGAAATTAATAGGCTATATCCTAAAAAGAAATAAAATTTGGTGCTTCAAAGTTTCAAATTAGGCATATTTCAGTTGAGTCATAGGCAGACACTCAAGTACAGCAGTGTGATCTCAGAATCAATCAACTATCAAAGGAGAATAGTACCATTTAAGATAATTAGAAAAATGACTTCAGAAATGAGATAATTCTCAGAGAGAAATTATTCATACAAGGCTTGCTGGTAAAACTTCTGAAAAAGAGAACCTTGCAGCTGAGTTCATTTTATAGCATTATATTAGGGTATACTTATTTGGTAAATTTTATAATTATACCCTGTAATGAATCTTACCTGCAAAGACAGAGAAAGACTCAGTTTAAGCCACCCTTGTATTTGCATATATAACATTGGGTAAGAGAAGAAGGAATTGGAAAGCTCTTCACCAACGGTGCCCATCACTGTGGCCAAACCTGGGTTCTAAATTGCACAGCCTCCACCATTCTGTAACTTGAACTCTGTTTTCGTGTTACAGATTAAGATCTATCCTCTTGGCCTATTTTAAAAACAGCTGCACACATTTGAACACACCTTCGAGACTCCAAATTGGACTTCTGTAGCACCTTCTATTTTCGGTAACCACAAGGGTGCTGGAAATTACAAGTGCTAACAAACGCCACGACCCACAAACTCAAGAAAATGAGCTGGAGAATACATGATTCCTGGGCCGCAGAACACACCTGCGCTCTGGGCGCCAATTATTCTTTGGGGCGTTTGACTTACAGATCAAGGACCAGGTCAGGTCATCTTTGTTTGGGATGTTTATACTCTTTTTTGTGAAGTCTTCAACATTGCATTGCTCTTTTTTTTAACACTCAAAAGTCAGCTTAAGATCCAGTGTCAAAGCTTATTTTTGTGTTTCTTTGAGATTAATATGATATTTCCATTTTCCATAAGAAATGAGATTGCCTTCCTTCTACTCTTAAGCAGTCCTGTAGAGAACTCCTAATATTCATTCATCTCCACTCACCTTATCCAGATTTGAATTAGCTACAAAGGTACTCAGGGATTCTATGCAATAATTATTCAAAATAAAGTCATAACAATTTTATTATTTAGCAAAGTATAATTTATCAAATAAATCATATAAGTATAATATATAATTATGTATTAGATAATATAGTAATTGCTTATCAAATATGGAATATATTTATATATAATCAAGAAATTAAATAGAATTTATTATAATGTTTAAATATAAATTATTAAATATAATTTTAGCAAATAAAGTCATAATTTCATTCTATAGTCTCCATTTTTATGTTTAAATGGATACATTGGTGTCCTCAGAATATACCAATTTTTTACAACAGAATAATTCAAGAGAGACATTATAACATTTTAATTCTCTTGATTTTTAATGCAGTATTTCATTAAACTCCTTTTAAGTATTAGAAGTTTTTGAAAATGTGCCAGGTGAGGTATTGTGAGGTAATTTTGCTGCTATTCTTGCTTCTTGACCATTTTCTCACTGTTTTAGTGCATTTGGAAATGAGTTTGACCCTAAGTTTCTTCCTACCTATATAAATACTTAGAAACTCTTGTACTGTTTCCAAATCAACTGGAGCAGTGCCTCCATGGGCTACACTTGCCATTATCTGTTTCACTGAGAAACAATATATCTACTGTAGTTAAAAAGTTCATGAATGGTCCTTGCTAATTTCTAGGCTGTTGAAACTTGTCTCTAATTTCACAGATTTTGAGGAAGCAAGAGATCTGGAGTTTTATTTCTTAATTACACTTATCTCCACTCACTGCTTCAGTGGTTATGTTAACTTTGTCCTGAGAGTAGCTAGCATTGGGCTAAGATGTAAAACACAAAAATAATGACGTATTATTCGATCAATCTATTAACCCATACTGATTAGTGGCCACACTCAAAAAGACATATTATAGCGAAAACATTCCCAATTCTCACTCACATGATAACCACCCTGGCTCTACAAGTACAATACATGTATCTTTGCCACTTATCTGTTGAATGTGTACTAATAGCTTCCTCCAAGGAATAAGGACTCTAAACTTCAGGGATCATTACAAGGTACCTGAGGAGCTGGGTGACTCTACAATTGGAATTATTTTCACATTAAAAGAGCCAAGAAATCTATGAACTCATATTTTACTCAATGTATTTGTGTAGCCACGTATAAATAGATAATCTCTTCATGTAAAATAAACTATTATTTTAATTCTAAGAATTCTAAGAATTAAAACCATTGGTCTGATAGAAAGCATCTCTCATCTCACAGACAAATACTCTAAAATATGTTTATCACTAAACAACTGGCTTTATTCAGGGAACAATTCAAGATTCCCTGATCACATTTTCTGAAATGATCCAATTTTGTCACTCAGCATTGACTCTGTACCACAGAAATTGTATTCCTGTTCCACACTGTGTCAATGGAAAGGAAGGCTGATTTTGGTACTTAGCTATGAATATTCCATACTGTCTGTTCTCTGAAAAATGTGAACATTGAGTAGAAAATCATGAGTATGGGGGAAAAATAATAAAATATATGAGTGTGTTTTTAAGAGCATGGCAATGTAATGAGGCTTATTAAAATGCCACTTTTCATAAACAATTTAAAAAGTTTCTCTAAGTACTAATTTGGGAAAGTATGCTAATTTTCAATACTTAAAACCTACATCTGTTTAAATTAGAATGAGCACATTTTTGCCACATGCCACATTTTATTACCATGCAATGGTAAGTATAAATTTACCACCTACATAAGAACAAAATATGGGCAATACATTCATGAATACATTAAATGTTTAAGAAAAAGCTTTTCTGCACTTCTTATGATCGTTTTGTTTGTACAGACTCATGTTTGTGAGCTGGGCAAGTTAGCTTCAGATATAAGGTATACATAAACCTTGGGCGTGGAAGGTCCAGGAGGGCAATGACTTCTGTTTTATTCATATAGCACAGTGCCTGCCCATAGAAAAAACCTAGCTCACGGTGGAGAAAAGTGAATGATGGAATAATGGACATACAAAGCCAGCCAAGGTGAGGCTGTACAGTGTTTATCAAACAGTGGATGTTCTGAAGATGACCTCTTGACTTGTTTTTTATTTTTCTTACTTTAAGTGCCTTGGGTGAACTCTTTCACCTAGCATGTTAGGACTAATCTGCAAAATGGAATTTATTATGAAAGTGAGTGTTCATACTTGAATTTATCACACTAGATACTCTTAAAATGTGAAAAAAAATAAGATTTTTTCCCCCCACAAGTACATGCCGTCAGAGTAACCATTTTCTTCTTTAGATCAGAGTGCTAATAGTCAACAAAGGGAAATTGTTCAACATGTACAGAGCCACAAGACTCTGGATTCCTTTTGAACTCCATGTGAACTGTATTTGGTTCCAAAGTAGGGCTAATCATTCTTAATCCAGTGGTAAAGCCACCACTGCCAGTAAACAGACAGGCCCCCTGGCATTGAAGATCAAGTTGGTGATGATCAGTTTTCTAATGGGACAGCTTCTAAATAATGTCCCAATTTAAAATTGATGCAAATTTTGATAATGGAAATTGACAAAATGTTTATATTCAGAGAGTTAAAAATTTGTTTTCTATTGCTTAGTCTTGTGGCATCCTAGTTAGATGTCTAAACATGATTGGTGCTACCTAAATTTCCTTTGGCCCCATTCTAGATACATCTCCTTATTTTGAAATTTTCATAACGTTAAGTAGATTTAGAAAATATGGGATGGCGTGGTGGCTTACACCTATAATCCTGGCACTTTGGGAGGCCAAGACGGGAGGATCACCTGAGGTCAAGAGTTTGAAACCAGCCTGGCCAATATGGTGAAACCCCGTCTCTACTAAAAATACAAAAATTAGCTGGGTGTGGTGGCAGGTGCCTGTAATCTCAGCTCCTCAGGAGGTTGAGGCAGGAGAACTGCTTGAACCCAGGAGGCAGAGGCTGCAGTTAGCTGAGATCATGCCACCGCACTCCGATCTGGGTGACAGAGGGCGACTCCATCAAAAAGAAAAGAAAAGAAAAGAAAAAAGAAGAGAGAGAGAGAGGGAAGGAAGGAAGAGAAAGAGGGAAGGAAGGAAGGAAAGAAAATATGAACAAGCAAAGAGAAGAAAATAAAAACTTCAGAAGAAAAAATGTTGACATCCTAGATTGTTTTTTTCTTCCTCCCTCTTTTTATTGTCGTGCTATTTCTGATCTTGAGGATACGGAAATTTGGTGTTCACTTATAAATAACGGTTTCCATAGAGCCCATGAGCAAAAAATACAGAGAGAATGATAAAATGAGAAATGTAACATTTTCTTTTGGCTGATCTGTAGTTCCCACAAATGGGCAGTCTAGAAAACTGTTGAAAGTGCAGGGTTTGGAATGTGGCCGACTCAAGCTGGAATCCCACTTTCCCCACATGTGTGACCCTGTGCAAGTTGTTTAACTTCTCTGCGCCTGTTTCCTCTTCTGTAAAATGAGAATAATGTCCTCATCAGAGCGTTTGTGTGAATAGTCAATGAGAGGTATTTAAAGAATTTGGCACGCTGCCTGACACAGTTTGCATTGAATGAATGGTGGCCATTATTATTATTTATAAGAATACTTACCGTTATTTTACTTTCTTAACTAACCCTGCAGATCGCAAAGCTTCAATACCATGTGATGTGAAGACTCATTTTAGATCAGCCCAAGAAAAACACCATTAAGCAGGTAAATCCAAATTCTGTTGGGAAAAGATCATATGATGCATTCTTAAGCAAGTGCTTCAGGATTGTGGCACTGCAGTCTCTATTAGCCTAGGCAATAGCAGGATGGCTGTTCTTGGCCTTTAGAAAACAGTGAGCTCCCACATTCTATCCTATCATCATTTTTGCCGTGAATACTCCACATAATTTATCTCCAGATGATTAGTTTGCCTTAGTGCAATGTAATTAACTGGGACCAGAAGATACAAGAGTGTGTTTGTTGTACTATAATGAAGTTTCTTTGAGTTTTAAGTTGGACTTCAACAGTTTAAGAACAACATGATCATGGAAAGTCAAATGGATTGTATATTAAGAAGATTTTTATTTAATTATTTATCTATTACAGAAATTTATTTTTATTCTGTGTATTTTTTCATTTTTGGCCCAGTTGAGCTTTGTTTGGTCAGGACCTCTGGGAGATCTTGACAAAACAAAGCATGTCTGGGCCAAAGATTTCCCTTCCATCTCTGGGGACTTTTTAATTGATGATGAAGTTATTATGGATTGAGAGCCAGTTATGTGCCAGGCCCTGTGAGGTATCCTTTGCACAAATTACTTCATATAAAAGAACGATTGGTCCTACGATCTACGCACAGCATCCTTCTTTTACAGAGACCAAGCCTGTGGTTGAAAGATATGGAGTCACATGGCAGCGGCCACACCTCCTCGAAAGCTAAATCCACGACTGGGCCTTGGTCCCCGAAAGCACCTGCCCGGCCTTCCCCTTCCTGTCCTGCAAAATTGGAGGGACATTGGTGCAGAACTGGAGGGGCCCTGCTTTTGACAAGGCACATACAAAGGGAAAGTCCGTCAAAAAGCACTTGTTATACTTTCTTTTTTAAAAGAAAAAAATACTGTTATTTACTGACTTTTAAAACTAAGTGACCAAACATTGGTGACATAAAATTATTTCTTAAGTATAACAAATGGCACTTCAAATTATTTTTTGGATTTTAAAAATAACCAGGTAAAGAAATGACATTAGGCTGGGGAGAGAGGGCAGCAGAAAGAAAGTGGAGACACAGATGGAGGAGAAGGAGGAAATCCAGGCAGTGGGTGGGGCACAGCCGCACTGACGAGTTTCTCGGCTTGGTGCTTGGTATGATTCAGGGAGGCAGGTCCTATGTTCATAAGTAATGTACTACAGGGAAAGTCTGAAAGTGATCATTAAATTTCCATTTTTAAGGCAGGGGAGTTGCAGTCACAGCCACAAATATAAAAATCTAAACAAGGTGTCTTCAAGCATTGTCCTGGGACAAGAACTGCAGATACATGGCCCAGCCTCAACTCTAGATATCCTGCTGATCTCAGGGAATTCAGATGGTGTTTCCTGGGTCCAGTTCTCCCTCCCCCACCCCACTGAGGAAGCCCAGTCTAAAGTATCCATGTTGGATGCTCTCACCATTGACAAGGTGTGGAGAAAGAGGAATTTCTATAAGTAGAATGATAATGAGGAGCTGCCAGATTTCTAGCAGGCTGGGGACTCGGTGGGCCCCCTTGACGTGATGCTTCTGGGAATGACTGAGGTCCTGGGTGTGTGACTGAGGGTCAGGGCGATGGCGTCTGGGCATGATTGAGGTCCTGCCTATGTGAGGAATGTGGGAAGGATATAACAGGACTGGTGCACCCAGACCTCCGGCCTGGGGAGAAGCTGCTTTCACCTCCAGCCAGGAAGAGTGGCTCCCAGCAGCAATACCCCACAGTAGCTCAACGTCATTAATCATCTCACTAAGTAAACTGTGTTTGATTCACAGTAGGCAAGACTGTTCACAGATGATGCCTAAAAACACAAGTAGTGTGTACAGGCGGGCTTCATGAGCTTGAAAACTGAGCATGTGCACCTGACCCTGTGCTTAGAACGGCCAGGTGTTCTGTTTGATACCCTGCTGTCATCATCTATAACTTATTCATCATAAGTTTGGAATTGCCTTTTCATCTTGCGCTGGGCCCTGCAAATTTATATAGCAGATTCTGGTTGTGTAAATTTCAACAGAGATAAACAAAGTTTCCAGAATTTCTGAGACTCCAATCTCACATCCTACACCCTCAAAAATAGAAGAAAAAGGTCGGGGCAGCTTCAGCAATTCCTTCCTCTCTCCTGCCACTGGGACAAACTCACCTCTGCTGCACCCTCCCTGCATCAGCTCTCTTTGATCTGTACCTTCAGAGAAGGTTTTTATCCTAGTCATTCTCCAGCAGACACCTCCTGCCCAGCCTCTCTCTGAAGGTCTATATGGCAGCCACGGGCCACATGTGGCTCCTGGGCACTTGCCTTGCTTGCATTGAGATGTGTTATCCTGCAAAATACACGCTAGATGCGAAAAAAAAGGTCAAGTAAGTCATTACTATTTTTTATACCTGTTGAAATCATAATATTTCGGCTGTACTAGGTTAAAAATATTATAAAAGTTGGTGTCATCTGTTTCCTTTTACTTTTTAAAACGTGGCTGATAGAACATTAAAAATTACATATGTGGCTTCTCTTTGCTGCTCAATATATTTCTATTGGTCTAGACTTTTTTCAAAAAAACCACATATCCACCTAAGTGTTCTACCTGCATCTCCATCTCAGAAAGTCTCAAACCAATTTCACTATCTTCTTCCCCCAAAACACTTTTTCCATATCCTGTTTTCCCAAGACAGAAACCTGGTGATCAAACCATAGCCTGCTTGTACTCCCAAATGCCAACCAAGAACTGTTCGTTCTGTCTCCGTAATCTCTCCACGCCAGCGCTTTTCCCCCAGCCCTACTGTCCTGTCCTAACTGAGCCATTTGTCTTTTCTTCCTGGATTACTGTACTGTCCGCCTACGGGAAATTCCCTTTTTTTTTTTTTTTTAATTTTCTTGTAGAGATGGGATCTTACTGTGTTGCCCAGGGTGGTCTCAAACTCCTGGGCTCAAGTAATCCTCCTGCCTCTGCCTCTGAAAGTGTTGAGATTAACAGGCATGAGCCACCCCACCTGGCCCTATGTGAAATTCTTGAATTCAGTCCCACCCTGCCTCAGTGGTACTCTCACAACAGAGTAACTGTCTTATAAAGGAAATCCTATTTCACCTTCCTGCTTGAAATGTCTCCCAGTTGCCCTGCCATCTGGCTCTGGTCTGCTTGCCCGATTTTGCTCACTACCTTTCCATATCGGGCATCCTGCATTCCAGCCATATCAATGGCTCCCAGGGCCCTGCAAATTTATATAGAATCCATCGCTCCATGCCTGGGCGCTGTGGCCATGCTGTTCCCTGATCACAGTGGGGTTGGGCAGCTTCCAGAGCTCAGAATTCATCGCTCCATGCCTGGGCGCTGTGGCCACGCTGTTCCCTGATCACAGGGGGGCTGGGCAGCTTCCAGAGCTCAGAATTCATCGCTCCATGCCTGGGTGCCGTGGCCAGCTATTATTCCCTGGTCATGGTGGGGCTGGGCAGCTTCCAGGGCAAATGTAGACATATTCTTAGGCCCCACCTCACGCACTTCTTCAGAGAAACCTCAGAGGCTCCTCCACAAGCCACGGGTACCCCCAGATTTCCCTCCCTCTGTGCATCCCACGCACCTCTAGCAACGCAGTCCCGCACTCAAGTAGAATTGCCTGTGTCGAAGCCTGTTTGGCAGTCACTGTTTTAGATGCGTTCCAGACACTTAGAAGAGCAACTGACACAGAGCAGGCCTTGACTGATTACATCCCTCACTCATTTCTCCCAGCCCCATCACCTTAGTTCATGCCCAAGTTTTCCTCTTGTCTAATTCATTTACACTATCATTTTGTAATCTTTTCTTGTGCTCTTCAGTTAATTTGATACTGTTACCAGTTATATATTTTTCACCCACAAATATGATCATTACTTTTCCTCTGTAAAGAAGCTCCAGTGTTTCTCTCTCTTTTTCTCTCTTTTTTTTCCCTAAAGAATTAACCCAAACTACTTAACATGATGATGATCCTGATGCTGATGACAAAAATAGGCATGGGTGACCATTCATTGTGCCTCTGATGTGCCAGGCGCTACGCCGGTCATTTTGCAGTAATCTCATTTAATCCTAATGATAATACTCAGATGTAAGTGCTATTATCTCTTCCCCCTAAGTAGGGAAATAGGGGTCTGGAAAAGCCCAGGAGCCTGTTCCCCAAGACCAAGTTAGCAATACAGAGCTGGGAATGAATTCCAACTTTATGTGACTGCAAAGCTCTTCTATGCCCCCGACACCACCCCATGCCCAGTTCTCCCTACTGTTCCTATATTCCAGACGCACCATCCAGCCTGCAATGTGCTTTCACACCATGTTCACCTGCAGACAATGCTTTCTCCATCTAAAGCCCCTGCCTTCACCATGCACACACTGAAGCTGCCCAGGAGGGTCAGTCACGCCCTACTCTGTACCTTCCTTCTGCCTCAGCACTTGTGATGCTGCGGGATTATCAGTTTCCCTCCCTCATCCCAAAGACTGAACAGTCACCAAGAGTAGCAAGTCGACTAGTCACCACCGAACATACGCAGCCTGGAGAATCAGAGGTGCACAGTGTGTGCCTTTTACATGAACTTGTGCATACACCAAGAATGATAGTAATGCCTGCTCACATTTGTTTAGCATCTCCCACGTGCCAGGCCTCACCCTACACTATTAGAATACATAATCCATTCACTCCTCCCACCACTCTTTGGGATAATGTATCATCTTAATCCTTAGTTTTTTTTTTTTTTTTTTGCAGAATAAACTTGCAATTCTAACAACTTCAACAGAAAATAAATAACTTTTGCTCAATATCAAACTCTATAAAATCACTAAAATTGGCCCAATATCCTGGGTTTTTTTTACTTGCATTATTTCTTCCTGATAATGACATTTAGGCCAGTCAAATCCCGTATTACTTTTTTAAACAAAGAAAAAAAGATTATGAGTTGCTTTTAAAATTCATGTGTGACAAGCAGAAAAAACTCGTGGAGGCAGTTTCTACATTTAACCTAAGCATACTTAGCAACTACACTTAATAGCTTTTTAAAAAGCCTCGTTTTTAGAAAATGTGGATCTTTCTTTGCAGAGTGACTTAAAAGACATCTTCATAGTCTTATCAATTAAACATGTTCTTATCAGAAAAAAGGCTCTTGAAAGCTAGTATATATGCTTAATTAAGCTTAATTAATTAATTAAGCTTAATTAATTAATATACAACCATCAGTCCATATCTTGAATTAGGCTACATGTGAGGCCCTGATTTGCCCCATTCTTTCTGATACCCAGAACAGCACAGCCCACTGCCTACCAGTGTTTCCAGCAAAGATAAAAAGTTCTACATGTCTAAACGTTTTCGCCCTGATATCAGAAACAAAGCAAAACAGGTCTTCTCCATTCCCATTTTGGTAGACAGCATCACCACCTACCCACTGGCCTGATCCACCCAGAAGCCTGTCTTTTTTTTTTTTGAACTTGAAATACTCATGCGCTTTATTTGTATAAATTCCCATTATTCCCTCACTGCTCCAGAAATAGAGAAGAAAGTAACATAAATGTACTGACATCAATTTGAGAACTAGAACACGTTACCTTCCCGAAGTATCCATCTTGGAAGTAGGGAAGGAGACTTAGCCTCATAAAAGGACATGAAGGAATGCTCAGAGGAAATACTCTAAACCTAGTTTTCTGGAATTGGTAAGCAGAAGCTCTGGAGTCAGTTACAGGTTGTGAGCCTTCCACCAAGAAGAGCCACCTAACACACCAAAAAAAAATAAGCATGAGATTCACTTAAAGTTTGACAAATTTAGCAACTCTTTTCCATTGTCTGCATTTTAGAGAACCTATTGGTGCTGTTGTAACAGCTACAGTCAGAGAATAGTGAGATGCCCAGTGACATTGGCTATAGTGGTAGCAAACCGGGTAGTGGGAAGTTTTCTAACAAATATTATGTAAAAGGAGAAGCCTGAGTCTTTTAACACCACAGATCAAACACTGCAAATGGTAGGATGAGCATTAGAGTCCCGCTGAGGTCGCTGAGACTTACACTTCACATGAATTGTAGTGGTACCTAGGATCTCCCTGAAGAGTGGCAGAAGCAGTCACCCGTCCCTTAAACTACACACGTGCATGGCTTCTCAAGACTCCAGAGTTTACTTAGAGATGAGTAACTAGAGCACAGGAATTTGGAAGAGAGTCTTTCTAAAAACTCCCAGGAACAACCAACACCAGTGGTGGCTGATGTGTGTGAGACCTTCTTTACATCAGATGCAGTGCTCTCCTCAACATACAACACACGTGCCTTTAATGCCTGGGACTATGGCGACACTCATTTAGATGAGGGAACTGTGGCATAGAGGGTTTCATACCTCGGCTCACTTCACTGCAATCAGCTTTCTAAACCAGAACTCCCACCCGACAATGTGTGAGTCCAAAGTCCATGTTTCTAGGTGCAGTGGCTCACGCCTATAATCCCAGCACTGTGGGAGGCTGAGGCAAATGGATCACTTAAGGCCAGGAGTTGGAACCAGCCTGGCCAACATGGTGAAACCCGTCTCCACTAAAAATACAACAATTAGCTGAGCATGGTGGTGCACGCCTGTAATCCTAGCTGCTCAGGAGGCTGAGGCAGGAGAATTGCTTGAACCCAGGGAGGCAGAGGTTGCAGTGAGCCAAGATCGTGCCACTGCACTTCAGCCTGGACGACAGAGCGAGACTCCATCTCAAAAAACAAAAAATACAAAAAGTTCATGCTTCTAACCACTAGCAATCATCCTATAACATATTCCCCTCAATGAAAAAGACTGAATCCAAGAAATCTCACCTACGTCAGACTTTCTAAGTCACAGAGATTTATAGTAATAATTTTAAATGCGTCTTTGACTTTCAGACCCAGCATATAAAGGAGGACAGGTGAGTCAGTGCCGTTCCTGGGCATCCGCTGGGAACTTCCCTGACCGTCCTTCTGGCTCTCAGGAGTGGAGCTCACTTGCTCAATTCGTTCCAGTGTCCCAGAGGTCGCAGTCTCCCCTCTGTAAGCTGGGCTGTCCTCCGTCCCTGGGCCTATCTCTTTGCTGCCCTCCCTGGGATCTTGCTCCTGGGGTAGCCCTGCTTCCCTTGCAGCTTTCTTCTCTGCTGCTGGTGCCTTCCCCAGGGCTGTGCATGGGTTTAGCTCTTTCTTCATTTCTCTCCCTCTCTCCTCTTTTCTTCCTGCTCTCTTAGCTGGGCCCCCTCCATCCTTTTATTTCCTAGTTGTACCTGTTGCTTCCATACCCTTAAAAACATACTCCATTTTCTCCCTAGATGTAGTGAGGTATAATTGACAAAGCTGCAGACATTTCAGGTGAACCACGGGCTGCTTTGATACATGTATGTACTGTGCAATGATCACCACAATCAAGTTAGTGATCACTTCTTATCGTTATCTTTTTTGAGGATGGTAAGAACATTTGGATCTTCTCCCCTAGCGAGCTGCAAGTGTGCAGCGCAGTTTTATTCACTGCAGTCGCCATGCTGCATGAGATCCTCAGAACTTATTTGTCCTATAACTGAAAGTCTGTGCCCTTTGACCTCATTTTCCTCATTTTCTGCCCCCCACCAATTCCTGGCAACCACCATTCATTTGACTCTGTTTCTATGAGTTCAACATTTAGACTCCACATGTAAGTGAGACTATACAGTACTTGTCTTTCTCTGTCTGACTTGTTTCACTTAGCATAATGTTCTCATACATGTTGTTGCAATTGGCAGGATTTTCTTCTTTTTTAGGGGGGAATAATATCCCATTGTGTGTATATACACCACATTTTCTTTATCCATTAATCCATGGACAGGTCCTTAGGTTGTTTCCATATTTATTCATTTCCTTTGTATGTATATCCAGAAGTGGAGTTGCTAGATCATATGGTAGTTCTAGTTGTAATTTTTGAGGAAACTCTGCACAATTTTTTATAATGTCTGTACCAATTTACATTCCCATCAACAGCTTACAAGGGTTCCCTTTTCTCCACATCCTCACTAACACTTGTTATCTTTTGACTTTTTGGTGATAGCCATCCTAACAGGTGTGAGGTGGTGTCTCACTGTGGTTTTGACTTACATTTCCATGATGCTTAGTGATGTTGAGCACCTTTTCATATGCCTGTTTGCCATTTGTATGTCTTCTTTGGAAAACTATTCTGGCTCTTTGCCCATTTTTTAACTGAATCATCTCTGTGTGTGTGTGTGTGTGTGTGTGTGTGATGCTCTTGAGTTGTAAACACAGTTCTTAATCTTTCCATGTGCTTTAATCTCAGCACTTTAGCAACTGTCAAGAACAAAGTTCTCTTCAAAAAGTTCATCAAAGTTGGCCACTGACTCATAACAGGTAAAACCCAATGAGCACTTCCCTGAGCCTCAGTTTCTTCTTTTCTCATGTGAAACAGTGATGATAGTGCATACCTCCCAGGGTTGTTGAGCCAGACTCAACAATTTACACGAAAGCACTGAGGGGATGCCAAACACATGTAAGTTGTATAAAACAATTCTTGATGCTACAAAGCTTGCTTTTCCACACTATTGTCAAAATCCCACCTTGTTCGAGCCCCAATTAAAATACCATTTTCTCTAATTCATCTTTCCCAATCCTCTAAGAAACTTCCCTTCTCTGAGCAATTTATTATCATCTTCTGGAACTCCATCGCTTGAGATGATCAAAGAGTTTCTTTATTGTATAAGTTACTTTTGCACATGTCTTTTGAAGGAATAAATAAATGCATTGATTATATCTCCCTTATAGCACTCCATCACCTTCTATCTTAAATTACAGTAAGTAGCGTTCCTGTCGTCCTGCACTAAACTGTAAGCTCTTTCAATGGCTTCCTGGCTTATTCTCTCATCTTTTCCTCTGGTCCTTGATGGATGTGTAATAAATGAATAAGTAAATTATATGAAAATGCAAGTATCATTTTTTTAATATACAGTTACAACTTCGACATCCACAGTTGGGTCTGGCCACTCGTTAAGTTGTACCCAGAACTTAGGTCTTTCTCGCTCTCTACTTTCCCTATCAAGGCCATCTTTTCAATACCAAACAAACTAGAAAGAACACAATCAGCTAACTTATACTAACATACTAACAAATGGGACAGCAGTCTTCAAGGTCTGGAAGAGGAGAGCAGAGAACTCGTCATTGCTTGCTCAAGCCCATCTACCAGGAAGGGAAACTCCAGATACTGTGGGCCACTTGGCAGTTAGGAACTCATGGTACTGATCTGTATGTTGGGCAGATACAGTTTTTTGGTGATAGTCTTAAAAATCATGTGTCACCTGTCATGACACTTGCCAGATGAAATTCTGATTTTATTTCCCAAGAGAATGCACCGACAAATTAATAATCTGACCTTTAAACGGGTGATATTTCTCCATGTCAATCAACAAGAGGCCATTCTGTTTTGTTGACCAGATAAAATACTCTTTCACTCTCTGAGCGGTTAGCTAGAGTGCATGCAGATTTCTCCAATGCTTTGCTTTTGGTTGGAAACAGAAACATTTGAATTTCAAAGCAACACTTTTCCTAATTCCTACTGAACTCAGAAGCTCTAGTGGTTGAGTGATCCCATTGGTAACAAATACTTAGAGGGCCAGAGTCCTTCTGGGTCCTATCCTTACGCTCCTGTTCTCTCCTTCTCTCAGGCCTTTTCTGCACCATGCAAATCCAGCACCTCTTCTCACAGGCTGGGCTAAAGGCAGAATGCAATACCATGACTGAGGAGCCTGGCAATGAGGCAATTCATAAATGGAACATTCCCCAGGAAACATAATTTTATGATCATAATCTTTTTGTTCTTGACAGTTGCAAAATTAAATACCAGAGCCAAAAAAAGTGAGGCACAGTTTTAAGGGTATGTTTTCCTAATTCGATCTTCAAAGGAAGCACAAGCTTAGGGTTCAAAATCATTATGATGTAATATTATGCCACATAATAATACATAGATCCAATCATTTTACCAGATAACTGTCAATATAAAGCACTGACAGGACATTTGGGACTTCAGGTCAACAGGAAGGTGGTTTTTCAAACTAAACTATATTATTTATGGCTTTGATTGTCATTTGCTTTTACAACATGAGGGTGATGGTAATTCTGCTCTTCTGCCAATAAATCTAAAAATTAATTTAAAATGTTGTCAAAATCCTTGGCACACCTTAGAAGGAAGATTTTTTTTTAATTAAAAAAGCCATATTAATCATTATATAAATGAGTTATATTTGTCCTGTAAAATTACATCTATGGTGGAAAGAAAGTCAGTGAGTGATATAATCAGATTTCAGAACACATATCATATAAAAAGTTATGTTTCTAAATAAAGTGAGTGTGAAAGAATTCAGGATATATTATCAGTCATCTGAGTTATTGCCCTAAGAAAGCCCTTTTCCCAAAACAGATATGGTTTCTCTGACAAAGAAGATAAGTATGCCTTCTCATATTTTTATAATTTTCTTAACTGTCAGACATAACTCATATGTAGTTAAGTTGCTCAAAAGGTTAAATTCTGAGGAAAAATTCTACAAGTGGTTTAAATGAGCCAAATCATTTTTGGTTGCATCACGATTTCCTCTGTTGAAAAAGTCTCAATGACTTAAAAAGGGTTGCTTTGATATTTAGCTTAGTGTTTTACCCAAAAAGCACACTGACCAAAAACAAACAAACAAACAAACAAAAAACCCATAGTAAAACAACATTTAAAGACATGTAGAGCAGATCAGTTTTCTCCTGATGAAAGTCACATGGAACCACACACAGGTCACCTTGCTTTCACCAGGTCCTTTTCCTCAGGTGTAAATTTTATTTGTTACAATAACCTACTTGGCCTAGTTATTCACCCATCCTTCTTTCATTCTTGGTAGTGGACATGGCAAGATGGTGGGTAAAAACACGTAAACAAGACTGCTCTCTCGTGGAGGTCACTTTCACGTAGAAAGACTGGACATGTCAAAAAACTTCATTAACATGATATAAAAATAATACAATATATAAAGTGGTATTGGAGCATCTAAGACAAAGTGATTCAATGTTAAATCTCTCTTTGGGAAATAATTTAAGATTGCAGAAAATATTTCTGAGAAATTCCAATGTAAATGTCCTTAAAAGTCCCTACTTTTTAGTATTTGGTATTATACTCATAGATTTTGTGATTTTCCAGATTTTTCATTAAAAGTTAATATGTATAAAACTCTTGGGATAGTAGCTAGTACAGAGTAAAATCTATATAAATTATTATTATTATCAATATCTTTTGGAGTGGACAAATTGAACATTTTTTTAATAATCTTTTGCATAGTTGACTGAATACTAGTTAATAGGTTTCTATTGTTTTCTTGAGTTAAATCAGAAGCAGATATTTTGATTGACTACGTAAGGTCTTGCAGCTTCTATGGTTTTTTTTTTAACTTGAAAAGATCTTCCCAGGCTGATACCTCTTTCTGTCTTGAACTCTCTGTTAAATTATATTCTAAAGCCTTAAAATAAAGATCTTCAATTTTATAACTCTGGATCTAAACTTTTCTTTTTCTTTTTTATTTTAAAAGAGAAAATTTTAACTCTTTAGGTTGATTATATTTCTTGATGAATGTGACTGTACCAAGAGGCTTTAAAAAAAGTTGAGATTAGAAATCAGTTTTTCTTATCTTCTGAATTATTCACTATATGATGTGTTGCATTTGAGCTTTATCTATGCTTCTGGAAATATTTCTGTCTTATATAATTGTTATAGTATAATGCTTCTCACCAGGAAGACTATATATATTTCTTTTTCATAATAACCTTTTTTAATTTTCATGTGTTTTTTTCTTCTTTGTTTTATGATTTTTAAAAAATCAGAAAAATATCTGAATTGTCACTTTATCTCTAAATTCAAAGGGCACTTTCTAATCATGTGTTAGCATTAGCACAACACCGGGGAAGATCTGATTGCTGTAAGCCGTTCATTCATTCAGCAAATACTGACTGAATATGCAGTATGTTGACCTGTTTGCTGAGGGCCTGTCTGTTCCGGCTGCCATTCTAAAGCGAGTCAAGTTTTCCCTGTAACTTTTCTTCTGCAGAAGTAACCTGTACCTTTTTCCATTCTCTTGCCATTCACCAGTCTCCTGACCTCCCTTTGTGTAAACTGGTTTAAGCCTGGTGCTCTAGGTACATCAAACAACACTGGTCTATTCACACTGTAGCAGAGCAACCAAGTAGTTATACAATTTTCATCTTAACTACTAGTAATACTATGCTATAAAATTTTTGAAACCTAGATTTTGAGATATTGAGCAAACTGAAATACATAGTATTTACTATAGTGCAAGAATACATCTGACGGGTTAAATGTACGTGTTTTGGAAAGCGCTCAAACCCTTCACCAGATGACACAGTTAGCACAAGAACAGCTGAGGTTATTGTTATCTAATCTCCTTTCCCTTGTTAACTTTAGCACAGAGAACTGAAATAATTAGGTGTGAAGGCATCTTGATAATCTACCAAAAACGCTCATTTTTAAGCAGCCAAGTGTTGCTTTCTCAAACTTTTGTTGTTTAGTAGCATAAAGTGTAGGCAACCTGTATGAAGTATAAAGATCTGGTATTAAAAAGACCCAATGAGGCAGAAGTCGCTGACTCCTCTCAGTAGGTGGAAGAGGATTCTCCGTGCAGCCAAAGGCTTAATGAAGCACATTTCCACCAGCCAGGCTGCTGCCTCTGTGGTGCCACCTCTTCAGAGGACTCAGTGCCTCTGAGAAGCTGGCTGTCCTCAGCGAGAAGTACAGGGACTTCTGTTTAGAGGAGACTAGAATGAACATTTATACTAATAGATTTTCTCCAACATAGCCAAAATCTCATTTGAATATGTTTTTCTTTCTATGCATTTAAAACACTTGCCATTCTTCACGGCATCCCATGCTTGTACTCTTAGAGGATCTTCACGAGTGGCACAGCTGTTGGCTAGAAGCCTATTTTTGCTATAGTTTGTTGGACTCCTTGCGGCTGATCCTTGCAGCTATATTAGTCTCTGAGGGATGCTGAATTGAATAGAACATCAGAAGATTTGGAGCCTGATGGGTTTATGTTGCCCCTGTCCTCAAATTCAACTATTCCAGAAAAAATGTACTAGGACAAGGAACCTGAAAAGAAGAATTATTTCTAATGATGGATTGGATGAACTCTCCCATTCAAAGCAGAGGATATAATTCATTATAAGATTTGTAATTTACTTTAACCACTGGAAAAATATCTCAGAGGGAAGAGAGAAAAACTGAGTTTCTGATTAAATTTAAAAAATCAAAAATTTAATAAGCAGGCAACCATATAAATGAACAAAAAAAAACACAAAATATCACTGAAACTTTCAAATAATGTTCTTTATTAAAAATAAATTTCCCTAAACTATAATATGAATATATAAAGAGAAATTAGAAAATATAATGAGAACATCACCAGGGCTTTTTGTTTGCTTTCTTTTTTATTGTGTTTTTGTTTTTTTGAGGTGGGAAAATCTTCTTTGAAAGTAAGACCCTTGACTGGATTCAGGAAAGTGAAAGCTTTCTGAATTTTTGCTCAAATAATGCTTCTCTAAGGTACATAATTTAATGCTGAATTTATGTATACCTCACCTGTATAGGGAAGAGGAAACCACTGCTTTTTTTGGCCAAAATTCCTACTTGGTAAACTAGTATATTTCAGTTTTGAAGACCAAGGTGTAGTAAAGTGTGGTAGAGTTCCATATGGATCTGTCATGCTGCAAAACACCAAAATAAAAACCCGTCTTTGCTGGTTCCCTGTCATTTATTCAGCAAATATCATCTTAACTGAACTTAAGCTGAAATGTGAGTTATTTGCCAATATTCAGAACTCAACAGTTACAGAAGTGTTTCCTTTTAACTGCATGCACGTCTTGAGTTTTTCAGAAATAATACAGAAAAACATATTTTGAAAACATATTTATCTGTATTTTTCCACGTGACAGTGGCAGTTTAGGATTTAACAGGCATATCCATAATTAAATTGTTAGTTTGAGGAACTTTCAGAAAATTATCTAATGCAATCATATATCACAAGTCTTCTTTATAAAATACAAGTGCAACTCATTTCATCACGCTATCGATGTGGTTAGACATAACTGAGACCTTTAAAAATATTATAAATGACTTAAAATAGAAAATGTTAGAAACAGTACAGGCATGTTACAAAATCATGGTTTCTGAAATCTAATTACTATATGCAATTTAAAATAATTAAACATGATTAGTCTTTAAGATGAATAGAACCAATTCCAACTTTAGCTATTATTTAATTATAGCACGCCGTACATTAAAATCAGCTGGAAGATAGCCAAAATAAAACTTTAAAGGACAGCATGATAATTAAAAATTGCTGTTTGTCTTACTTTTATTAGAAAACTCAATGCTGGAATGAATGCAATAATGTCAAGAAATATGAATTTAAATAATTTCCTAAATATTTTACTTTCTAATTCCAAATATCAGGATATTTTAAACTTTCCTCATCAATTCTACTTTATATACAAAAATTAATACAGTATTAATTAGAACTTTTGCTTTCAACACAGATATCTTAAAGACAAGGAATTATGTATTTATAACTTCTTAATAAAACTATGGGTACATTCTTATTTTTTATTGTGGCAGTTTTTTCATAAAAAGGCTACTGAAATCAGGCTTACTTAAAAAATAGTAATAATGTTATCTAATATAGAACAGAGGGTAGGAAGTCTCTGTAAACAAACCTGTATCTATATCAAGAGTGATACTAAGAGAATATTCTCTCCCTTACCCAGGTACTCAAGTTGTAGGGTAACATAACTATTGTAACATAACTAGTGATTTCCAGTCACCTTTTAGGTTTATTTAGGAACATTAAAAGAAATGCTGCAATTGTAGACTTCATTTCAATTATTTAATCTCTTTCCCGTTCACGACCTTTACTTTCTTCTGGTTTCAGCAGGAAAAACAACTTCATAAGTGTCTTATGTTATAATTGGCTGCTAATCATCATCAACTCAACATTAGTTTTAAATAGTCTGATTCCATAAAAAATTTGTAATAGGGATATTTTCTATACATTTTATAATAGCCATGGATAGAAAAATACTATTATCTATATAATAAAACATTCAATTTGTTTTGTTTAAAACATACATTGTAAAATTTTCCCTTGGGAAATTTGGATTTATTATAGGACAGTTGTAGCTTTTATGAAATTGGGATCCTGAAGCCATATTTTCAAATCAGAAAAATGAAAGCCTCATTGTTGTTTTTCAAATGTTTTAAGTGTCTTTGATAAAAGGCAGTATTAGGACTTCTATTTCTAGGTCAAGTCTATATTTACAGTAACTAATACGAAAATATTGAAGTCTGAGGTTACCAGTATAATGTCTGAATGCAAAATTCTGGACACTGGACAAAGTACTTTAGAATCAGAGGCCAGCAAAGCTCTGGAAGGCTGTGAACAGAGACAAATGCAATATGGTTCAGTAGAAAGAAAGTCAGAAGTAAGATTCAGATGTAGCCAAGCAGGGTGGGGGACAGTTAGGGGGGGATGTCTAGCTGGACTTGAAGGGCGTATGAAAGCAGCTGTCCTTGCAGGGGAGATTTAAAGGAAATGACTCTTCACGGGGCATTGCATTTGCCAAAAAAAAAAAAAAAAAAAAAAAAATCTGATAGAGTGTGTTTTGGAAATTCCAAAATATTTGATATTGCCAGCAGAAGAGTTGGAAAGTAGCAGAAAATAAGGGTCTAAAAATAGCCATAAGCGAAAGTGCAAAGTCTTGAAAGATAGAGATTATGTCTCTGAACCTGGTTCTCAAAATTGTTGAATTATTAACTATGGAGATGCTCTGTACAGAATCGAACTTAAAATGCTCATCTTTTTATAGCATGTCATCTTAAAAGGTTACTAAAATAGGAAAGAACTTGCACAGGTATAAAGTGTGTGCCATTCTTCCCGTGGGCTAAGGGTCTTGTCTCACCTGGTGCCACCATCAAGGCAACAGGCACAGCAGTCAGGTGTGCCCTGGATATTTCTACACCTCATTCTTCTAAAAGCTCCCCCAAGAAAAATTAATAGGAAAGCAGGTGCTTGCTGCAGGTCTTTGCACTGTGTCAATTCTAAGAAATCCTTTGGCAGTGCAAAGCTTTGAAGGAAATTAAATTGGAGAGAGATTTTCTCTACCTTTCATTCAGCTCATATAGAATCCCTTACTTAGCTGACATTTTTACTCATAGAATTGGACTCAGAACTAAGTCTGTTCATTTAGTTTTCCTTTGAACGTTAAACATAATGAAGTACAAGGTCGTCACCTCACCATTTTATCCCCTACGACCCACATAGGCATACTCTTATCATCAAACGTTTGAATGTCGTTCGCTCCACTGAGATTCTTCGTCTGTATCTTTATATTTTGACTATTTTGACATCTAGAACAAAAGTTTTGAAAACGCTTCTCCTACTGCTTTAGTATTCTCTTATCTTAGGGCTTATTAACATTGCTACACCTGTGAAACAGGTGGTTCATGCTAATATCTATTAGTGAAAATTATACTTGAAATTCTGAAGAGACTCATGTCATCCAGATTTTGGAGGAAAAAGGTAGCAAATAAAAATATACTTCTCAGAAGTAGACCTCAGTTACTACTTACTTTAAATTTCACGGTAGATTCCATCTTTTGTAGATAGGGGTTTTATTCAAAGTTTTTGACCAAACATTTTAATTAAATATTTTCAATAGTATTATAAGTGATCTGACATTTTTAGCAACAAAACAACAAAAGAGCTGACTTGGGTAAAGCTGAAATGTTGCTGAAACAGAATCTAATCCTTACTCAGTCATTTCCTTACCAGGGATTTTGATTTGACTGACCAGTTTCAATCCACAGTAACAGCTTTGTTCCTAAGAGACTATAAATCAAGGAAATACTCACTACCAGGCAATTCCTCCTGCAATTCAGGGTCTGCGCTGTTATTATGAAGCAACTGACAGCAAACATTTGCTGCAAGTATGAGCGCAGATTTGTATGAGGTGTGCGGTGTTTTTGGTTTCACTCTCTATCTCTGAAACCTATCTGCTTGTGAGAAAAATTGTGCAAGAAAAGAAGTTTTACTGCCACATACCTCAGCTGTCCTAGAACTCAATGCAGAGGCTTCGCTTCCTTTCTTTCCTTGGATTCTGAGCCGGGGGAGCACAATGGGGGTCTTGTGCTCTGGGCCAGCAAGGCAGGCAGATACTCGGAAAGGAGGTGTGAACGGCTTCCAATACCTACACTGTTTGCTTTACAACTACCCCAACTAAATCAAACAGGACACCAAGACACTCAGTCCAGGGTAAGCAAGTACAAAATCCACTGGCTATTATGACCCACATAGAGAACAGAATTCTTTAAGTGTGTACATAGGTGTGTTAAGAGTTAAATAAATCATTTACGAGGCTTAAAAAGAAATGCTTCACAATCTATGTGCCACTTCTTTTTCATGTAGTTCTCTGAATACAAGTCAAAGTGCAGGTCACAAAAGAATCCATTGTTCACAAGCAAGAAATGTTGTTGGCTGTGAAGACGGTTCAGAACAAGCCATCGTAGTCTGCTCAAACAGCAAATATTGGTTTTAAACCCCAAAGCATATCGGTCATGTTTTTTATCTTCCAATTGCTAGAACCAAAATTCACTGAAACAACTCTATGTCTCTGATACTATTTTCTAGAAATGTGTGTGTGTGGGTGTGTGTCTGTGTATGTTTGTTTGGTAAATCCGAATCACACAATCAATGTAAATCTTTCAGGCTAAGTTTTGCCCCAGTTATTTTTATGCTGTGCTTTCAAAAAGGTCAAAAAAGCTTACCTCTGTCAGTGTACTGGGACGCTCAGGAAGCCCCTTCTCCGCCTCGGCCTCAGCGTGCAGACATATGCCCTGGGAGCCCACAATCTGTTAACAGGAAGCAGGTAAACCCGAGAGCGTCCGCCTGCGTTCCAGTCCAGTGCCCGTCCCAGCACACACCTGCTTTTTCAGACCTGCCGCTCACATGCCACAGCCACGCACAGGACCAGCGTTAGCAGAGGGCAACACCCTCCGTTTGGATCCCTCGTTTTCAGGGTAAGCAGCTAGGGAGCTGCTGAGATAATATTGCAGGGAAAGCTTGCCTTCCCAAGACAAAAACCTTTGCTGCTGCCTGATAGCAGATATGCAGCATTATCACTCTGCATTCCACATTCTCCAATCAGCTAATTGGAACAGCAGTCAACAGCCTGTCCAAAAGGCAGCTTGCAGGCCTGCGTGGCTGTGATCATTGTAGACTAACATGCCCATTGCTTCTCTCTTCCCTGAAGAGATGTATAAAAGAGGCTTCTTCCAGGGAGAAGCTCAGCAGAATATGCCACACTGTTTTCCATAAGTAAAATGGCTGGTCCTCTCAGCTCTGCTGCAGACAGCTCATTGGGTTCCACTGGCTTTTTGTAGCCATAGCAACAACCAACAGACAGACTTAGCAAGCATGGCTGATCATGTGCAGCACACCCACACAGCTTGTTAATTTCTTTTCATCAAACTCATCATTTTTTTGAGGAGGGTAGCTTCTGTTATCTTTCTATACATTTCACCGATAGTGCAAGTGCTCCGATTTTTCTGCTCTCCTGAAGAACTCTTTTTTATATGAGCCGGGGCTATGTATGAAGTCGAGGAAGTGAAGCCCTATTAGTGGCTATCCAGGTTAATAACATGCAAATCACTTAAGAGACCCTAACTGGAAGCATTGTCAAAACAAGCCCCACCTTCCAGTCATAGAATGAGTGCAGAGAGCTGCAAACCGGAGAGTTACACTTTTTGTTTTTAAATGATAATCTTAGAGCCACTTAATTGAAACAAAACCCTGTAAATTGCTATATAGGGTCAGAATAATAACTAAATCAGGTAGACTATTTTAATAAGATCTTTAAATATCCATTTACTTATGGTTCAACTTATCTGATTACTTTAAGATGATTTTATGCAATTTAAAATAGAATTTTAAAAAAATCCTATTGCTTCTACCGCAGAAAATGATTCTTTAACTCAATCTTATTTGTAAATTAAAAATTCTTTTTAAAAAATCCACACCTAATTAAAAATTCTTTGACTTTAAACATTACCTTCAAGGCAAGAATAGTTTTACTTCCTTAGTAAAATGGATCACATTCCACCCATCCATAAAATTTCACCTCCTCTGGGAATCTACCGTGATTGATGCCATGAATCATTTAAATCTTCTGCAAACCCCCAGCCTTTTCTTCTTTTTCAGGACTGTATCACCAGTCATATTCTATCTGATATATTTCCAAGGCACTGTCCCATTTATTTTTGTTTCTAGCAATCTGTTTGAAATAGTTATGTTAACACTTTGGACTTGTAAATATAGATGTTCTATTTGCTGAGTAGTCATTGATTTAGGATTCTGTTAGTTTTGCGTTTCCCTACCCATGTGAACACTCCTGCCTTCAGTATTAATTCCCAAATTTTGACTGCGTAGGAATCCTGTGGATGTAGATTTGGGGATGCCCGCTCCCCTTCCTCCCCAACCAGATTCACATTAGGTAGGTCTGAGCCACCCAGGGTCAGCATATCCGTGGAGGACAAGTGGGTGGCGCTTTCCTGCTTGGGAGAGTCCTCACCACTTCAGATTGCCTCCAGCCAGCCTACCTTTTCTCACTGAAGTTCCCTTCCCTGAAGTTATTTTGCGTTTGCTGTTGCTGAGCGTGCCCCTGCCTTCGCCCTCAGCCTCCCTTTCTGCTCTTCACTGCCCACATTTCAGAATCCTGAATTACATACCGTTTCACGCTTCCTTGCCCTGCAGATGCTGCTATTAAAATCTTCTCAATCTGACTGCTCCTCGCCCCAGCACCTTTAACCTCCATCCCAATCTGCCTCCTCTTTTATCTTGCAACACCTGGCCCAAACTGACCACCTCACTCGTGACTCTCCCAGGTGGAGTCTGAGCCACCTCTTCTGTGCCTCCCCTGTACTGGGGTCCACCTCTGCTATTACAGGCCTTGTCATGCCCTGGGACTTCTTAGCAGTTCTCCTTTTATGTCTGACTCCCAGACTGTTCTGTCCACTCTCTGAAAGCCAATCTGGTCCATGTCTTCTTTGCCCTCCATGCTTTGAATATTCTAATTTCTCAATGCCTTTAAATGAGGACCTACAACACTGTATGAATGGGGACTGATGACGGGCTGGTGTGAAATCTGTGTTTTAATTCACTTTTCAATATCACATATATGTTGACTTATCACTTCAGAAGAACTTAAGTGATTTTGACAAAATGTTGGCATGTTACAAAAGGATATCAAGAAAACTCTAGGGGTACTTGATGTTTTAGCGTGGCTTTTCTTTTCATTGTATCTCTGAAAATGTCTTTATACCCTCACACTTGATTGATTGGTTGGCAAGGCATAAGAATCTCTGGCCGTGGCTCACACATTTACCCCCAGCACTTTCGGAGGCTGAGGCAGGCGGATCACTTGAGCTCAGGATTTTGAGACCAGCCTGGGCAACAGACCCCATCTCTACAAAAAAAAAAAAAAAAAAAAAAAAAATCGAACAAACAAACAATTAGCCAGGAATGGTGGTGCACGCCTGTGGTCCCAGCTACTCGGGAGGCTGAGGCAGGAGGAACGTTTGAGCCTGGGAGGTCGAAGCTGCAGTGAGCTGTGATCACATGACCGCACTCCAGCTTGGCAACAGAGGGAGACTCTGTCTCTGTTTTTAGTAGCAAAACAAACAAACAAATATCTGAAGTCATTTTCTTTTGGAATTTCAAAGGCCTTCATCCTTTTTCTTGTATCTCCTCCTCCCCTATTCCTCCAATTCCTGCTCCTCCAAAGAGAACTGGAAATCCCCCAGGCTACACTGAACCGGAACTGGGAAGCTGGCAGGAACTGAGATGAATCCCTTTCCCCTCTTTGTCCCGTGGCACGTCTCCTGGCGTCTTTACTGGTCTTCACACATCACTCTGCTGCCGCTCTGTTCTTCCAGGGCTCTTGGCTCCTTCGCCTGCTCGAAGCCCCTCCCTGGTAACCTGGTGCACTGAGGCCCATTGGCGTTGCTCTGGCCTCAGGCCCTGCCCTAGCCCAGGTCCCTGACGTTTATTCTCCTTCCGTACGTGTTTGTTTTAAAATGTGCTAAATACAGATTTCCAAGAGACAAATCTGATTTTTCCAGCCCATCTTTCTGAGTCAAATGAGATACCAACTATGTGGCCAGCAGCTTTATACATGGGCTGCCCTGTGCCTTGGTCCAATCAGCTATGACAAGGACACTTGGCATTATCTAGTTTTAAAATTTTGCTAATATAATAGGTGCAGAGTAATGAATGGCTTATTATTGTTTGAATTTGTGTTTCTCCAATTACTGACAAATTGAACATCTTTTCATTGTTGATGGTTTTCAGGGTTCCCTTTTCTGTAAATTTTCTGTTCACAGCTTTTGCCTGTTTTCTCTATTGAGATTGTTGTCTTAGTGTGGAATTTTAAACAACATGGTCATAAAGGTATTTTTTATATATATTTAAACATTATAATTAAATTTGTTATATTATTAAAGGTTATTAAGATATCCACTAACATATAAAAGGAGCCCTATAATTCACACTGCTAGTTGTTTTGGTTTTTATTATGAAATGAAAATATAGAATGTGTGTGAAAATCTCCATTCAGAAATTATGTTCAGTATGAAAGGGTAGAACACCACACCATAATATGATTTTCTAAGACAAATACTTGTTTAGAAGGATTTTCAAACAAATATAATATTATCAAAGAATACATATACACACATATATATGTTCTAATAGTATACACACACACATATATATGGAGAGAGAGAGAGCTATCTATTTATCTAGCTTCTATTTTAAGTTATACCATATGCACACCTACACCTCAATCAATCTATCTACCTATCTATCATCTGTCTATCATCTATGGAAGGCAAACACAAATGTGCAAAATGCTAACACCTGATGAATCTTAAGTGAGAATATTTTCAGTTTATTTTACTATTCTTTCCACTTTTCTATAAGTTTGATTTTTTTTGTTTTCAAGATACAAAGTTTTAAAAAATGAAATAAAATGAGAATAAAAATAGTGTTTAGAATAGACACAGAGTTAAGGTTAAGATTACTTGATGAAGACATAACTATTTATCAGAGTTGAAACTAAGGAAGTTGATAAGTTATGGAGTAACTAAAGTGATTACTACTATTACTGTTACTATCAGGAGGCTACTTTGGTAGAGAGTATTGGAAACATTTTGCACTTTCTTGAAACAAGTTTGCTATTTCCCTATATTTACTGCTTCCCTGTATTCTGATCTTAAACCATTTATCCTCTGGTTCATATTTCGAAATCTTTATTAGTCTGTTTCCTTAATTCAACAAAATCATCACTGCTTGAAGCAATAGGTTCTTCTCTAGTCACATCTTCTGCTGCAGACTCCACAGCTGGGACCCACCAAAGGATCTGGTCCCTGGCACAACAAAGAAACACGTTGTATGACTTAACTTAGAGACTGGAATCGAAGCATGGTTTGTTTATGAGGTAGCAAAGACTTTTGTAAAGCTTAGATTGAATTTTCTAATTCCTAAAACAAATAAAATAGAATATCCCAAAGGTTATTCCTAAACCTTACATATTTAGTTACTCTCACAATGACGTGAACAATGTCAAAATAGGACATGGATGGGAAATGTGACAACTGACTTAGGAGGAGGATTGAAGTATCTCAGTCAAGCAAATTGGATTTATTTCTATGATTCCAACCCCAAGAAATATATGCTGGAAAGCAGACTGACCCACCGGCTACTAATCAAATGCGTTCATATTCCCTGAAGAAGTATGACCCTGATCAGCATCCAGAATGACTTTTATAAATCAGAGGTGCCCAAAACCAAAACAAACCCAGCAGAGTTGATGGTTTTTGGAAATTCACTTATCAAATAAATTTAAAATGAGAAAATGATTATAGAAGAACAAAACCTTGCCAGGGGGCAAATGATAAGAATGTAAACATCAGCAATAAAAAACTGTTTAACAAACTGGAGAGAAAGCCAAACCTATTAACACAAAAATATTGTGTGTAGCCCATTAGTAGTTCCTAGAACCCCCTAGAAGTTCTGTATATTTTCTAGGTTAAGAGGAATAAGGAAAATGTGGCAAGAGGTACAGGAAGAAGTTTCAGCTAGTCATAAGTCTGGAGAGCCCGGTCTTCACTGGCTAATAATAACAACATTGTTTTAAATATTTCAGGTTTATCAGGCTTTGGGTTTGCAAATGACTATGATTGCAGCAGCTTACAGGAACTACTTTATCGTAAAATGTGTGTTAATATGTGTCAGTACCCGGTGGGGAAAAAATAATGGTGTTATCCAATAACAGCAAAAGAAAAAAAAAACACCCACAATTAACCCCCTCCCACAGCCCTGCTAACCAATCCCAAACACACAAATACATCTTGCTGTGGCTAAAGAAAAGTACTCCTGGCTTTTATTAAACCTGCAGTGTCAGAGATTCTGCAAGCAATACAGAAAAGGCTGCACTTGCTCCCAAGGAATGTGACTGTTTATACTTCATAATGATAAGCTTAAAAAGCGACCTGGAAAGAGAGGGCTGGCTGCTTTCACGCTCCTGTGAGGGGCTACGCTTTGTTCTTGGAGAGGCACTCTGACCACATTAATAGAGTGTATCTCCTATGACCTTTCCCACTTAGCATTGTGTCCTGGGGCAGCAGTGGCCCCCAGGTACTTCCGGGCAACGTGCCACCATACCCAGTACAGAAAAAGCACCGGGCTCTGCCGTCACGGTATTATTGAGTTAGTAACGAAACACACCAGGCTCAGCAAACAAAACCTGGCAAGAAGGATTTTAAAACAAATGCTTCTGGTTTCACCTGAGCCACTGAAACAAATTATGAGGTGCTGGGTGAAACTGGGCAGCTTCCGTAAACTCTGAAGAGGCTCATGCTAAAGCCCTCAGCTGCCAAATGTGCAAATCTCAGAGAAGTGAAAATTAGAGGGTAACCTTGTGTCTTCTAGAAGTGCTTCTGAAATACATGTTCAGTAAGTTCATTGATCAAGATAATAAGATGGGTCTGAGTGATGTATTAATACAATCAGGTACACATTTTAGGATCCAACGGTCCAACAACAAGTGGAAAATATTGTTGAAAAACAAAAATCTCCAATCTGCACTGGAAATAGTAGATGTTCAGTTAAAGGCCTACCAGTGACAGCATGCGCAGGTAGGAAAAATAAACCATGTGTGCTTGCAGAATATTGGATGGGAGCTATAACCTAGAATGGTAATTATTTTACTAAGCCTACCCAGGTCAGAATTCAGTGCCTATGTGTTTGTTTGTTTGTTTTTGAGACAGAGTCTCACTCTGTCGCCCAGGCTGGAGTGCAATGGCACAATCTTGGCTCACTGCAATCTCTGCCTCCTGGGTTCAAGCGATTCTCCTGCCTCAGCCTCCCAAGTAGCTGGGATTACAGGTGCCTGCCACCACACCAGGCTAATTTTTTGTATTTTTAGTAGAAACGGAGTTTCACCATGTTAGCCAGGATGGTCTCCATCTCCTGACCTCGTGATCCACCTGCCTCAGCCTCCCAAAGTGCTGGGATTACAGGCGTGAGCCACTGTGCCCGGCAGCCTATGTTTTTAAAAGTCAGACTCCGGCATCCTAATTGCCAGATCATTGCCTTGAACTGAGAACATTCTTCTGGACATTTCCTGCATCAAAGGAAGACAATTAACTTTAGAAACATTCCTTGTGAGAGGTCAGGAGATCGAGACCATCCTGGCTAACATGGTGAAACCCTGCCTCTACTAAAAATACAAAAAATTAGCTGGGCGTGGTGGTGGGCACCTGTAGTCCCAGCTACTTGGGAGGCTGAGGCAGGAGAATGGCTTGAATCCGGGAGGCGGAGGTTGCAGTGAGCCGGGATCGTGCCACTGCACTCCAGCCTGGGTGACAGAGCAAGACTCAGTCTCAAAAAAAAAAAAAAAAAGAAAGAAAAGAAACATTCCTTGTGAGGTTTAAAGTAGCATGAAAAATCATTCCACAACCAACTTTCGTATAGGCATAAAGGTGGATTTAAAAAAATTTATCTAAGAGCTGATACCTGAGCTGCATATTGAAGGACCCATTATTCTCTTGGCGTGTGGACTTTTTCCTATATCTTTCCTTCATTAAAGACATGGTTTGCTTCCAACAATTGGAAGCAAACTCAAGTTGTGTTTCAATTTTTGGTAACACATGAGAAAGTCTTATCACAGGATTAGGATTGGCTTCATAGAAGAGAAAGCTCAAATAACAGGGCTTACAAGAGACAGAGCTATATTTGTCTCTCACTTGAAGGATTGAGAAATAAGGAGTTCTAGGCTAGTAGAAAATTGGCCTCAGGATTGTTAGGACTCCAGCTCCTATCCTCTGTTCTGTCATCTTTTGAAACTGGTTTCTATCCTCAAGAATCCTCGTGGTCCAGAATGGCTACTTGTGTTCCAGCCATCAGGTCCATGTTCCAGGCAAGAAGAGGAGAGGGAGAGCCAAGGGGCACATTTTCCAATTGAGTTGGCCTCTTTGAAAGAGCTTTTCCCCACCTCCCACCCAGCACTTCTGCTGATATCTCATTGCATCTTGAGTGATAAGTAAGTCTCAAAAATGTGGCCTTTTCAGCTGGACGCCTTTTGGTCCCAGGTAAATTGGTGTTCAACTATTGAGAAAAAAATTGATAATAGGGAGTGGATAGACAACAAGCTGCCTCTGCCAGCTCGTGTCAGCCTGGGTACAAAGAAAGTATTAGCTCATTTCTTGACATTTTCAGTGAGCCTTTAGTCCTGGCTGGTCACCTGTCAGTGCAGGGATCACCCAGGCTGACTCAGTGGGTTGAGGAAGCAGCCTTCCTTCATTCCTGCATGGGGGTGTCCTTGCCTATCCAGCCACTGTGCTTATCTTCTCAGCACAGACTCAAAGCATTGCCATCTCTCCTTATACTGGTTTCATATCAATATCTCAAAGTATACTTGTTCATTCACTATGGAACAAATAAATAAATGGTGTGTATTCAAATATTCTGCAATTTGTTAGCTGTGTGATACGCAAATTACCTAACCTCTTGTGCTTCTGTTTCCTCATGAATAAGAAAGGATGACAATATTATCTAATTCTGAGGGTGGTTGTGGCAGTTAAATCCATTAATTAGCATAAAAGGGTGTTAGGTATTATCTTGAATTTTGTGTCTTTGATTTATGGTGCAGCACTGGGTGAGCACGGACCTCTGGGACCTTCTAATACCGTGGGAAACATCAGATGGACGTAGACCGGAGCGTCAAAAAGCAATACAAACGCATGTGTTCATCAAAAGAATGGTCCAGACGGTGAGGGCCAGTGGGCTTCAGCAAAGGAGAAACAGGCACTAGTGTCATCAGTGGGAACCTATCGCAGGCTCCCTGGAACTTCACCTGGACAGCGCAGGGCTGTGTGAACAGCCAGCAGGAGGCCTTTTCACTTCTGCCTCGGGCTTTCCTTCCCGGCTGATATCCTCCCCCACCCTTTAATTTAAATTGGCACCAGTTTCCTATTCTCTCGGTAGCCCCAGTTCTTTCCCTCATTTAACCTTTTCATAGAATCTAGTGGGGACTTTCTTGATGCCAAGGAGCTGCCAGGGCAGGGCTGGCCTTCAGAGGAGGGGCATGGTGTGCCCAAGTTCTGCAGTTGGGGAAGGAGTAGGGAGCTGAGACCACAGAGGGACAGGGACAGAGGCTAGGGAGCGGCGTGCGCGGACACCTTGCCTGCGGGGAAGCTTCTACGGAGGCCTTGCAGACAGCGTCTCAGCGGACACAGAGGGCCCTTTAAGAAAAGAGCCACCTTGCTCTTTAAGACTTCTGTAGCATAGTCCTGGCAGTCCCTGGACTTCACACGCTGCACATTTGCTTGTGCTTTTATTTACTTAATCTGTGTCCGTCCTGCAAGATTATAAACTGCAGGACAGCTGAGATCATTTCTGTTTTGTTTTGACCCTGTTTCCAGGGCTCAGTATCGTACCTGGGCTGTGAATACAGAAATGCCCAATGAACAAATGAGTGGATGATTAGGCCACATGAGTCCCAGCTCATGACTTAAGGCCATCCCTTGACTCAATCTGACAAATATTTCTTCAACCTGAACTAACCCAAGAAGATCCGCATCAAGGGTCAGATTATTAAAGCACTGCCCACCTTCTGGGTGGGTAAACGTGAGGGAACAAATAGTGACGTTCCAGTGTGATTTGCCCATGCCCGGGGGGCAAGGGGAGCAGAGGGAACAAATGAACAGTCCCGCGCCTCACCAAGGGGCCACACGCGAGCTGAGCCAAGTGGCTGAAGAGGAGTTTGCCTGCCTGGGAAGCCAGGGACAGGACTTCCAGGTGGATGAAGTGGCAGCTGTGACCGCACAGAGACAGGCAGCAAAGGCAGTGCAGGGGAGACTGAGAGGTGGAGTGGCACTGAAGCCTGTGTTGCGGCAGGAAGCAGAGGTGAGGTGGACAGGGTAGAAGGGTTACTGTTTGTCAAACACCTTGTTCTTCATGGTAAGAACTTTGGACCTTATCTTCCTGGAAATAACAAGCCACCATTGAGTTGCTTTTTTTTTGTTTGTTTCCTTTTTTGAGATGGAGTCTCGCTCTGTCTCCTAAGCTGGAGTGCGGTGGCTCGATCTCAGCTCACTGCAACTTCCACCTCCTGGGTTCAAGGGATTCTTCTACCTCAGCCTCCTGAGTAGCTGGGATTACAGACATGAGCCACCACACACAGCTAATTTTTGTATTTTTAGTAGAGACGGGGTTTCACCATGTTGGCCAGGCGGGTCTCGAACTCCTGACCTCAGGTGATCTGCCCGCCTCGGCCTCCCAAAATGTTGGAATTACAAGCGTGAGCCACCACACTCAGCCCCACCATACAGTCATAAAAAGAACACAGATGTGATCATTCTTGCCTTTTAGAAACATAGCTCTAGGACCATTTACCTGGGAAATACGTTTTAATGGAGTAATTCACATGGTTTGATGTTTTGGTTGCTTTTATTACTCGTCGTTATTATGAAACATTTCTTGAACACCTTCTCCTGTGCAAGGTACTCATATTAGTTGCCTGAGGAGATATCAACAAAATGAAGGGCCCATAAATTATAAGACATACCACTATTTTATGTTCCACTAAAAAGGAAAAAAACTGCTGCCAATGAAATTGTAACACGATGTTATTTTTTAAGTCATTATTATTATTTGTTGGAAGAGATCTTTCAAATGTATCGAGATTAAATTTCATCCTCTATCACTCTGTGTATAGAAAAAAGAAAGAAGTGAAATTAGTTGGCTACAATATTCTTAAAATTCTTCACCTTCAGTGTTCAGCTCTTCTGAATGACATTAATATTTAGGGTTTGACAGTCATCCTTTACCTAGTGTTTCCCCAGTTGGGTGTGCATCAGCATCACCAGGAAAAGTGGGGGAAATGGAGGCCCGGGCCATACGCCGTTCCAACAAGCCTGGAGCTCTGTATTCCTTGTTGGTAACCAAAAGATCCTGAGACCCCCAAAGAGGAGGAAACGCTGCCCAGCACATCAGGAGAGATGGCACAGCGGCGCTTCTGAAGTGAGTGCCTGCTTCTGTTTTCAGTATTTTTTGTATTCGGTGAGTTTTCACAGACATGCATATGACAAGGTTGACACAACTGCCATGTGCCTGGCAGAGACATTGTTTCTGGGATATTAGAAAAGAAATATGATGGGAACTTTAAAAAATATGCAAGAAGTATATTAATGATAATAACTTGACTTCTATGATCAGGACTAACTAAGTAGATTGTGGCACATCCACACTATGGGAGATGCTCAGTGTTGAAGGGTCATTATGTAGAATGATATTTTCCACAGGGTGTTCCAGGACAGGCTATTCTACAGGGGCACCCCAGGCAAAACAAGGTTGGGAAATCCTGCAAACCATGCCCCTTGCCTAGAGTTTCAGAGTGCGCTCAGCATTCTGAAAGTTCTGAGAACGCCGGGAGTATAAAGATTTTACGTTTTAACCTAGAATTTTCCAACTATGGCATTAAAGAAAGAAAAGGAAAATAAAAACTCGAGACCCCAATTCAGGATGCCAAAGGAAAAAATTAAGCTGAAAGCTGAGTCATGCAGGAAGCTGCCTTTCCTAAGGCAGAAGCTACAGATAGAAGATTCAATATCTCCACAGGTAGCTACTCTGTGTTCGCCTTATCTTATGTAAAGTGCTGTTTTACAGAGTGTCAGAGGAATACGTACTGACTCTTCCCCTGCCTGCCCCTTTCCTCTTGCAACAAGTGGATTCAGTGATGTGACCATACCTTCCTTCTTTCCCCTCCGGCCCCCTTTTCCCCTTTGCGTACTGAAGCTCTCAAAACCATCTTTGGAGAAAGGCATGTCTCCCAGGCATGTCCTTAACCTTGGCAAAATAAGCTTCTAAATTGATTGAGACCTATCTCAGACACTTTTTGATTTACAATGTTCACATCATGTTTTAAATAAACAGCAACAACAACAAGCCCGTAAAAATGTATGGTGGCAGCATTCCATTTTTGTAAGTAAAATTTTGGATATGTAGTCGTAGGAAAAAGACAGTTAGGAGGTACACTAAACAATAACAATGTTTAATAACGAGGGATTGAGTTACATATAAATTTTCTTTTATTTGCATATTCTTTAATAAATTGACACATTTTCTGAAAGAAAACGGTTATTTAAAATAGCAATAGTAAACTGACTTTATGAAAAGTCAAAGAAAGATTTGAGTTTTCCTGATATGTTCTGTGGAGGAAGCTTTGATGAATATTAAAAAAAATTCGGTGAGAAGATGGAGACTTGTTTTACGAAACTTCTCAATTTCCATGAGGCGGGAAAAAAAGTGTTGTTAGTCACAAATTATAGTCAGAGGAAAGAAGAACAGAATAAATTTGGCATAATGTGTAATTTTTATGTGGTCTTTTTCAAGGCCATGCATGCATGAAATAGAACATTTCAAATCAACAAGTCAGGCTGGTTTGTCTGCGGTTCGATAAAAAGGCCAAGCAGAGAAGTCCGCTGGTTCGATCTCAGAAATTCGTGAAGCTACTAAGGGAAGTCACCTTAAAGATAGCAGCTGATACCGTATCTCAGGGTAGGAATACCTCTCACAAGTTAGGTCATCTTGGGCAGCCTGCTTAACTCTCAGGGTCCTCATTTTTTGTATCAAAATGGCCATGGTTACTGCATTTGTTCCCTGGAGCTGTCATAGCAAAGTACCCCAAACCGGGTGGCTTCAAACAACAGACATTTTTCTCACAGTACTGGAGGCCAGATGTCAGCAGATGAGGTGTGGGCAGCGCCATGCTCTCTCTGAAGGCTCCAGGGAGGATCTTTCCTTGCCTCTCGCTACTCCTGGCTGCTGCCAGCAATCTTGGTGTTTCCTGACCTGGCTTGTGGCAGTGTAACCCCAATCTCCGCCTCCATCTGCACACACATCTTCCCCGTGTGTGTCTGTGTCCAGATTTCTCTTCTCTTATAAGGACAGGAGTCATTGAATGAGGGCCCACCTTAATCCCTATGACCCCATCTTGCCTTGTTACATCTGCAATGACCCTATTTCCAAATAAAGTCACATTCACAAGTCCTGGGGTTAGGACTTCAAAGTATCTTTTGAGGGGACACAATTCAACCCATAACAGTTATGGTGTTACAGCTATAATCCTTTCTGAGAAAAAAGCTGTTGTTCCCTATGCAGTTGGGTCTGTGAAAAACCAACGCAGGGACAACTCAACTGAACTCAATTCATACATCAAGGAATTCCCAGGATGCTGGTGGAAAAGATCAATTAAACTGCATCTCTGGATGCTTTTTTTTTCTTTTTACTGAATTGGCAGAAAGACTCCTCTGCTAGATTTAGAGTGAATCTACCATTATAAAGTTGAATCAACAACAAAAAGGGATAGGTGTGATATGTTGAAAAGATTCTACCAAATCTTCTCTAGATTGATTGCTCTTTTTAGAAGAATCTTCCAGAGTAACATCTCCCAACCCACACTCTCATGCCAAAGTGCATCCTGGCCCCACATGGGTGGCAGGCAGGCTGATCCCTACACATGGTTTCTGAGATTGATCAGGGGGCTTCCCGGTTCTCTTCAGCCAACAGTTTCTGAGAGGAACACCTGGGATTTCATTGCATCTCCAAATACAGGCATTGCTTCTTAATTCAGGCTCTCCAAGATTCTGCACCCTCCCCTGGGTATAGGTCAGGCCCTTGTGGCAGCTTCAGACCACCAGTAATCTAAAGTAGTTACTGCAGCTTTCAAAGGCCTAAAATCTCAGAGAATTATTAGGCACATGGAGAGTATCTTTATTTGTTCATCTTGTTCTGTTTTTTTTTTTTTTTTTTTTACAGTAGTGAGTATCATTTATAATTTCAAAACAGTGCAATAACAGTCAACGTAATTTATTTAGCAGATTACTATGTGCCAGGCACTAGCTACAAGTTTCAGAAATATTAAATCTGTTCCTTATAGAAAACCTGCCAAACAGGAATTATTTTTATTTGACAGATGAGAAATTAGGCTTAAAAAATGTATGACTTCCAAGGTTAAAGAATCACCTGATTTTAATACTATGCAGAATTTCTTACTTCAGCACTGTTTTAATGAATTGTCTGTAAATGTAGAAACTCCTGTTTGTTTTATGTGGATCAGATTCCTGAAAGTCGATCAGAAGGAAATGGTGATGTTCCCAGCATTTCTGTTATTTTTCTTTTTGCCATTGATCTAGGATAAATCATTCTGATCGTTTTTGTTACAGTTTCTGTATCTCAGAATAATGGTATTATATTTTTTGTTGTTCTCAGGTCCTGTGCACAGGCCTGTGGGAGGGGAGAAAGCATTATCATGATCTAGAGGCTAGATTACTTTATTAGCAGCAACACCACTTGAAAATCTAACTACAGAGTCGCTCCTGAGGTTAATGAAACAATTTTTGTTTCCAGCTGTTCTTTACATTGGGCCTAAGTCCACTGTGAAGAAAAGAAGAATGGTTTTGATTTTCTCGGTTGCAATGACCTAGCTGGCTCAAGACTTCCTCACTCGGTGGCTATAGACTATCTTCACCCGAAACTCCTACAAAGTGAAACATCCCAGGTCACCCCAGGAAGTCTTTCTGAGGTTAAACAAGCTGGCCTGAAAGCATTGAAAGTCCATGGCTTACCAAGCCAAACAAGAACTCCATTCAAGCAAAATCTAAGTGGAGAAGCATCGTTTCAGTCAGCCACATTTTAATCAGCGACACCTCATCAAATGTGGACTCAGACAAAATATTTTAAAATTCATTTTGCCACATCAATGCATTTATATCATAACCAATATCCCTCAGAGCTCATGTGCTCTGCAGAAGTAGGGGGATTTTCTCCACGGTTTTTCTTCATATTGAGGACTCGATGGAAATGTTTTCACTCAGAGTGGCCCCTCAGGCACCCTCACCTAGCTGAGGTGTCTATGCTCATCGACCACTACTACCTGTTCTTCAAGCTATCCTGGTCTACGATCAACACAAATCCAGGATCTGAGCAGAGCCTATCAGCCTGTCATGGAAATCTTTCTGGAGTTTTCTTATAAATCTTTTCTTTTTTCTTTGCCCTGTGCATTATTCATAAACAAGTTATCCTAGTCTCTAAACAGAACAAGTTGGTCCTGTGAGCTACTGAGGATATGCAAATGTACTGCAAGACATACTTCAGAATGTTTGAAATTATGATTACCTTGCAAAATCAGGACCATTAATATATACTGTTTTTTCTCTTTTTTCCCCTGATTCACTGCGTCAGTAGGAAAAAAAATGGAAGGATAAGGGGCCAACGAAATCACACTAATTTATTCAACAAATGTTTTTCCTGACTTCTGTGATGTATAGGGCACTGTAATCAGGTGAAATAACAGTAAAATGGGAATCAGAAGACAGGATTTACTATAAAATTGATCCCTAATTATGTGACCATGAGCAAATTCCTGACTTTACGTCCCTCGGTTCTTTTATTTGTAGACTGGGAGTGATTTAGGCCTCTGCCCACTCACAAACTATTATGAGGATCAAATGAATCTTTTTACTTGCAAGTATAAAAGACAATGCAAATGACATGCAGTGATTTTCCTTCTCCACTGCTACCACTGTACCCCACCCCTGACTACATCATCATCATCACCACCATCACCACCATCATCATCACCATCATCATCATCATCATGACAATCACCATCATCATCATCACCATCATAATCACCATCATCATCATCACCACCATCATCATTGTCACCATCATCATTAGCATCACCATCATCATCATCATAATCACCATCATCATCACCACCATCATCATTGTCACCATCATCATTAGCATCACCATCATCATCATCATAATCACCATCATCATCATCATCACCATCATCATCACTGTCACCATCATCATCATCACCATCATCATCATCTCATCACCATCATCACCATCACCATCCTCTGCATTATGTTGGTTCTCTAAAAACACAGTAAGGAGGGGATTTACTGAAGGGGCTTTGGGGATGTGTCCTTAGTTATCATATCTGTAAGGGAGCAGGAGAGGAAAAATTGGACAAAGGGAGAATGTAAACTTTGATGAATCTTCAGCAGAGGCCACAGGATGCTATGGTGCTGAGATAACACCTTCTAGTTGTCCCAAAGGAAGACAAAGAGCCTGGACCTTGGGAGCCCTGCATCCACCCACTGCCTGCAGGCTGCCCACACTGGGAGAGGCAGAACCGGGGGAGGCCATTCTTGGAGACAGACTCACTTGTGAGCCCTCAGCAATGCACACTCTGGGAGCTGGGTGAGTGAACACCTTGGTTCTGAAGGGGAGAGATGAGGGATTGTAGCATCCGCTAAAATCATCATTATCATCATCATCCTCATCATCATCATCATCATGGGCTTGAAATGGCCTTCAAGAAATCCTTGAAGGCCCCTGGTCATTTCATTTCTATAATACAACAAAGAAAGAAAAGACAGAGTTTCCCTGACAGGTAGCACAAAATTAAAAATATTAGAGCTTAACCTCAGGGAAGGCAGGGAACCATGGCTCGCCCACCGATCACAGCAACACCAGATCCTAAATGGCCCAAGTGGCAGACACTGTACATCAATTCCATATCAAACGTCCCTCCTCCCCACATCAATTGCCCCTCCACTGCCATTCCTTTTATTGAATGATAGATTCCCAGGGTGGAAAAGGGCTTTGCGGGTCAGGCGATTCAAGTCACTATCCAGCCACACTCCAAGATGGGCCGTCCCCTGTGGTGGAGGCAACTACAGTTTCAAGCAGCTTGTTCTTTTCCAGAGACTTCTCTAAGTATGGCTGGAATCTGCCTTCTCACAGCTTTTACCATTATTGGTCCCATTGCTATGTTGTGGGACAACACAGATCAGATTTAATCCATCCTCCGTATGTGACACATACATATTTTGGAACTGCGCTTTTTTTGAAATGTGCTCAGTTTCCAAAATTTGTTCCTTTTCAAAGCCAAAACCTGGCCTCAATCCTTGGAATATCTTCTTTTCCTCTTCAATTGCGAAGATTGCTCAAGTTTTTTCTAATCCATGTAAAACAGGATGGGGCAATCATCATACTCTTGCTGTTAGGCCCCTCTATACATGTGGTCTAATATTAAAATACTGGACTCTCAGCTCCATGGGTAAATGGTGTGATGAGGTTGGCAAATCAAGCTCTGTTTTTAAGCCATAACTTCCCTATCCTTGTACTAATGCAGCTGGCTTTTTTGAACAGTAGCATAGTATCTATGAGATCTGTGTGAAATGCAGATTCCAGCTATTGAGATCTTGGTGTATACTAATCTTTTTTCAGGATTTTTTTTCAGTACCATTAATGTGATTACCTATGCAGAAAGTGAATAGAAATATTGGACAGAACAATAGAAATGTAGAAAAGAGAAAGAATGAGAAAGAGAGAGAAAAGCTCTGTTATTCCCATCCCCATCCCCGTTCTCACTAGACACACAGACACACAAACAAAGGGATGGCTTTAAAGGAATGCATGAGGCAGAGTGAGCATCTCTCCAGAAGGTAGAAGAATGAGTTTTCTTTTAAGTTTTGTTCTTAATTTCTGGCACATAGTCATTATTTATTAAATGTGAACACCTACTCAGTACTTACACATCAAGCTAAAACATCCATGAAAAATTATTTCATAATGTCACAATATATTTTTTCATAAATTATTAATTCCAGCCATCTGCTCTATACAACCCATGGTTGCTAATTTCTCTACCCAACTTCTTTAGTGCTACCAAAAATGCACTGCTCAAAATAAACAATTGGATTTTTCAGATTTAAATCTTCAGCTCAAATGACTTTACTGAACTAGGAAAAAGAAGAGTATGGGAAGGATACCTAACACTCCTGCATTCTCTATATATTAATTAAATTAAAAATTTAAATTTCCACTATAATTTTCCCAAGAGTTCCAGGCCCCAGGTATGATATAATGTTAAGAGGCACAGTTGTAATCGCATGCCATTTGATTATACATTTGTACTGGTGATTTTTCCAAGCCAAATGGTGACTTCTTCACATTTTTTTCTTTGATTTCCCTGATTACTATTATTAACCTAGATGTAGCACATTGAATGGTGCTTAGGAAAATAGTGAGAAAATGCACATTCTGGTTGGCCCTCTAGATGCTCTCAAATCATAGTTTGGAGAAGGAGCCACTAAGCTATGGGAATTTTCCCAATGAATGGATTTGCAAGATGACCACATAGAGGTCTGAAACCCAGCAAACATAGGTGCTGTGAGGTGGGTCAGCACATTTTTGCTACATAGCTCTTTGAATCACCCACTATCTGATTTTGAGTCTGCAAGTAGAAAATGGTTATGGAAGGAAGCAGCTGAACAAATATCATCATAAACGCTGAAGAAATAGGAGCATATCTTTCACGTGTTGGAAGAGGCCCCCTTTTGATCTCTGAAGTGCAACCAGGTCCAAATTAAGAAAGGGAGTGGCTTCTTCAGGGAAAGTAAAAGCTCATGGCCAAAGGATCAAGAACATTTTGTCAGGATAGAGACTTGCTAGTTTCAATGCTTCTTTTTTCAAGGTGTAACCCAAATGTCTTGGGTTGGTGCTGTTTGTTGAAGTAACATGGTTAATTATTTACCTTTCTCACCATTTGGCTAAGATTCTTTTCTTATCAAATTGCCCTGTCTGAACCCAAAACAAACACCCTCCTGAGGGCAGTTAGCCATCACCTTAAGCTGGGTTTGTGTGAGGGTGGCTGGACGTTTTTCTACTATTTTTCTCACGGCCTCTGTTGTTTCCAGTAGCCATTCTGCTAGAAAGGGCCAGAGCTAATTTGTGCTACTATATGGGTACTTAGGGTTTGCTGTGACTTGGTTCTTTTTTATTTTTTTAGGCCTGTTCTTTATAACTCTTCCTTATTTGGGGGCTATTCTAATTCCTCCATTCAACACGGTGTTTCAGATTTCACTAGAGAAAGTAGCCTTTTATCTTCTCAAGATTTTTCTGCCATTTGGACTTTTGATCGTACACTTGATCGTACACTCTAAAATGGACCCAACATGGTCATCTAGAACTGGGATGATTTAGTCATTAAAAATAATTAGACAGCAAAAGGGATATTTTGGGCTCTTCTCTTCTTTCCTCCAAGACTCCTACAGGAGCAGATTGCTCTGGCCAAATGTGGCAGAAGAAGAGCGGGTAGGTGGGGTGGCTTCAATCCACAGAGGCTCTGTTGCTGCAGCAACTTTCAGTCTAAATTCCATGCCCAGATGAGGCAGCTATTCTTAGCCTTGACTTTGGAAATAGTTTTCTCCCTTCTTGAAGTACATCACTCTTGACCTTTTATCTTTACTTTAAAGGTCTTGTGCAGCTGAATCCTTTATTTGGTTCCTCAAATCATTTTTAGAAACAAGGAAGATGTTAGAATAGGAAAGGAATAACAAATGGCTAGGGCCCTGAGGGGTTAAACCACCTGGCCAGATCACACACTAAGTAAGAAGCACCTGCGCTCCTTCAGTGAGTCCGGCATTCCTTGAAGGGTTACTAAGTTTTTATTATGCTGCAGGTATGTGGACGGGTGTTGGCCATGGAGTGGTAACCAAGACAGAGTCCCTCCCCTCAGGGAGCTTACAGTGGAGACTGAAGGACAGCTCTCTTGACTGCTAAAGTTCTATTCTTTCCACTACACTCTGAGATGTTACCAGTGCTTTAAAAAATACATTTCCCGTTTTTCCAAACAGGGCTGAACTGAGGCAAAACTGTGAAGTCAACAAGACCTCAATGCTGTCATCTCTAAAGTGGAACTAATACTAGCACCTTATTAAAATGGTGAAAGATTAAATGAAGTTAACTCCTTCAAAGGGCTTAGCATAGTGTCTGGCACATACTAACTGTTCAATAAATGTTAAATAGTATTACCAGTATTGTGTTCTCTGGTTTTAATATGATCAATCCTTTTATTGAAGAGAAGCAATTTCAATATATTTGAAACTTATGAATATTAGTTCTTTGAATATTAACACTTGGTAAGGCAGCAGCTTTCAGTCTTTGCACTTATGCCATGATAGATGGTTTCCCTAAATTAAGCTGAGTCATGTTATAGGTAGACATTCCCTTGTCTGGAATCTTTTCTAGGCACTAGTTAAGATTTAAAATCATCTAACTTTATGTAAAAACCCCATCTGATGCTGTTACATAGCTATAAAAAAGATTGTATTATTTTCTTAGATTTTAAGATTCTACCTTTGCTTAAAAGCCTTAGAGTACTAAATAGCCTTAAATCAAAAATTTACCCTGACCAACGATAATAAGATTATATTTACTTACTTTACTTCTTTCTATCTTGGCTGGTTAAAAATAAATTCCACATTTTGACTTAGAAGTCAATGATTTTGATTTGTGTCAAATGAGAGTATGGGAGAATTTGGTCACCATGGACGTGGTTTGGTCACAATTTGTTTTGGTTATTGTAGATTAAAGCACAAGCCAATGATAGCTGATGAAATATAATTATTCCTTTTCTTAATTTCAGTTTCTTATATCTTAAAGTTACCCTCATCCCAAGCTTAAAATTGGTCTAGGATTTGCACAGTTGTAACTTTTTTCTGAAGATTTATTTAAAAGCACATTTGGTTACCAGCAGTCTATGAAACCTTTCTTGTAATAATTCAATTGGCTTAAAGTTCTCCTTTGGAAAAAAATGTATGTGTATCTTCCCCATAAAGGACTTTGAGAGAACAGTAACCTGCTTTCACAGCACAGGTTGGAAACCGTTTCTGAACAAGATAAAACTATCATTCATGATTAGTCTGAATTCAGGTGTAATGCTGAGGTCTAATATTTTTTGAAACTTATCTTTACATCCTTGATAAAATTCTTTTCTTCTAGTGATGGCAGAAACCTAAAGCAGGTTTGATATTCTAAGATCTTTCCTATCTAGCTGTTACAGAGTATTAAAAGCACTACTGTACATAGATGGAACATTTTTTGTTATCACATTTTCTTCATATGTGGTCTTAAAATGGCTAATTCCAAAGAACAAAAGATAAGTTATCCATGGAAAATGAAGTCATGATTTTATCTGTACCACCCCGTCTGACTATGACTACCATACACATCGTGTCCAAGTAATGTGAACATGTCTGGTTGGCACAGCTACAATAGCAGGGCTGATAAGTAACTGATCAGCTTATCCACAGCATTCCTTTCATGGGAGGTCACTGTCCCCTTTGTTTCTAAAAGTCCAGCAAAGCTTAAGCATTCCAGAACCTGGTAATTCAAATTAATTACATGGCATCATGTACACGGCTCCTGGGATTATCACCTTGTAACACTGTGGCTTCTATGCTTTTAAGTTTGCCTAATTAAATCCTTTCAAATGAAACCAGTTAAGCAATTAGTGCTACTATACTATGTAATTAATACATGCCTTAAACACACTTTTTAAATGGAATGGTTTGAAAAAGAAATACTTTGGATAATAGATTACTACAATACACAAAATACAAGAGGATTATCAATTTTTTAAATTATATAACTATGGGATTCATCATATTTCTCCATATGAAAAATGGGAATTATAGTATCAAATTCATAGGGTTTTATAAGGATTTACACAGGACATTTAATTCAATTAAATTTAATGTTTGGTTTTCAATTAATATTTCATATTCATTCTCAACTAATCTTTATTTCAGTTAATATAAAAATGAAAATGTAATAAAATGCAACACTACAATCGTAGTGGAAATAATTCGTTTCATATATTGCATTCAAAAGCACTTGATGTTTTTGCATCATATAGTGTCTATCTCCCTCATTGGACTGACAGCTCCAGGAGTCTGATTCCTGGAACATAACATATGCTCCACAAAGAGTTCTAGAATTAACCAATGGGCAGTATGAACATAAATTATGACATTGGAAATGCCAATTAATAGATATCCAGATGATAAAATAATGGTTAAACAGCCTTCAAATGTATGCTTCATAAGTAAACACAAAGTATAAAATATATACACTTGTATTAGTCAATTCTCACGTTGCTGTAGAGAGGTTTAATTGGCTTGTGGTTCTACAGGCTGTACAGGAAACATGATGCTGGCATCTGCTTCTGGGGAGGCCTCAGACAACCTACACTCATGCCGGAAGGCAAAGGATGGTGTTAAACCATAGAATCTGCCCCCGTGAGCCAATTACCACCCACCAGGCTCCACCTCCAACATTGAGGATTACAATTCAAGATGAGAGTTGGGCTGGGACAGATCCAAACCATATGAACACTTAGGACACATTAATTAGATAAGACACATACTTTATGGTGTATTGTTAGCATGTATACGTTTCTATCATGTGCTTAAGAGCAAAATATACCCTACCTACTCTTGAAAAGTTTACATTCACGTAGAGAAGAAAACAATAGTTAAATTGTTCTCAAATGAGGCAGAATGTAATCAGTGCTCCACGTACACCCTTCTACCAGCCATATAGAGGAGCAACTAGATCGTGAAATGAGAAGTGCTCTTCTTGTTTCCAAAATAGTGAATGTAAATATTTCTTTTAAAATAATACATTCCTAGGTTGGGCCTTATACATTTTAAAACTCAAAAGTGATTTTTTAATTAATATTATAGAATATCAGTATACATTTGATTTGATTTGTACATAATAAAAAATAATCATGTTTTGCTAGCCCCTACACTATTGTTTTTCAAAGCATATTCCCAAAGATGTTTATCAGTCATAAAATGCACCTAACATGCAGTTATAAAATAACCAAAAAGCGTTTCTAATATGGCTTGGATCTGTGTGTTGCCACCCAAATCTCATGTTGAATTGTAATCCCCCGTGTCAGAGGTGGGACTGGTGGGAGGTGACTGGATCACGGGAGGTGGACTTCGCCTTGCTGTTCTCGTGAAAGTGAGTTCCCTGGAGATCTGGTTACTTAAAAGTGTGCGGCACCTCCCCGCAATCTCTCCCTAAGTCTTGCTCCTGCCTGTAAGATACCTGCTCTCCCTTTGCCTTCCGCCATGAGTAAAAGCTTCCTGAGGCCTCCGCAGAAGCAGATTCTTCCACGCTTCCTGTACAGCCTGTGGAACTGTGAGCCAATTAAACCTCTTTTCTTGATAAATTACCCATTCTCAGGTATTTCTTTATAGCAATGCAAGAATGAACTAACACAGTCTCCAAAAACGATTTTTAATCATTTTATGAGAAAGAGGAAATAAAATAAAGCATAGAATTGGATATTAAAAATGTTGCTTAATCACAGAAACATTAAAGAACATTTCAATTCTAATGGTGTTCAAAATTTTATTGTCTTGCTTAGTAGAAGATGGAATGAAATCATATTATCTCACATTCAGGTGAACTTATGACATTTTTTCCCCTGAGGAATCTAGATTACAATGGAAAAATAATTTGTCAACAGAACATTAGAATGTGCTTACGTAAGTAAAAATTCCAGTGACAATTCATTTGTGCACTGTTCAAAAAAAGTGATCACGATGGAAAGATTTTAAATTTTGTTGTTTGTATTTTTGCCAATTTTGAAAGGATTTTTTTTTTTTTTTGCACCAGCAGTGTTCAGCTATTGGGGACTAGGTATTAGGAAACCCTTTAGCCACTTTATCTCCTCTCAGCAACCAACATGATGGGACTGGAGCCGACACTCATAGTTTTGAAAACCTCCCTTGAAGGTGAGAGACTTACTTTCCCAAGATGAGGGGTATCTGAGGAGGCTCAGCCCGGCCTGTTTCCCTGAAGAAGTCCCATAAACCGTCTATTACAGATGTGAAGGAAAATATCAAGCCTGTTGACATGATAATCCAGCTTACTGCTGCTCTTCTTGTTCCCAAAATAGTGAATGTAAATATTCACTTATTATTAAATATCACTTATTATTAAATAAGTGAATATTTATTCACTTAATATTATTATTTACAATAATATTGCTGGGGAACCCAAACACGAATATAATAAACAATGACCAAGAGCTCCAGTGTGGTGCTGATTAAAAGGTTTACGTGAAGAGCTTCTACTTGGGACTCAGACAAAGAACCGATTTCTCATTTGCTTAAAAGAGAAGAATCATGGAGCATTTTACAAAAGCAGTTGGGAAATGAATGTGTGAGCATCATACTGACCTGCCGAGACTCACTGAAAGCTCTCCCTGTCACACTGTGTCACTGTACCCTTCCACAGGGCTTTACTTTCTGCTCAAAGCAGCAGCTACTCTGCCATTGCTCTCATCAGAGTAGATAGATAAAAGGTCAGTTTATAGGAGAGGTCAGGTGGGACACAGACAAAGACAATAGTGATTAGAAGGACAAACAGCAGAAAAGTCTTTCATAATAGTTTAGTAAAAGCAATTTAAATAACAACAAACAATATTTACTAAGTGATTATAATGTACACACCACCAAGTGCTTTAGGGAAATCGCTCATTTCTTTTTCACAATGAACCTATGCATTGGGCATGAATTTTATCGCCATGTCACACCGAGCCTCAGAGAGTTCCATAATTTGCCAAGGTCACACAAACAGAAAGTGGCGGGGTCTCTATTCAAACCCAGCTCATGTGGCACCAGAGCTTGACACACCCAAGGATCAAATACCTCTTGTCCACATTATTTATAGAAAAATGTTTTTTTGAATTTTAACCTTAAAAGTGTTGAGACAAAGAAATTATGCGAGAACTTGGAGTTTAACAAAAGGTGCATTTTTGCTAAAAACTGGCTCTGTGATCTAAGGAGAGTCACCCATGACCTCTTGACTCCAGGGTCCTCAGTTCACAAAGATAGCTAAGCTGCCTCGAATTCTAAAGTCGTATGGTGTTTCTGTTCACACAGCACTTGGTTTAATATCTACTTACTGCCCTTCACTAATAGATATTTAATTATGAGTCAAGGTTTTTAAAAAGAGACTTTATATTATTCACATTATACCTCTTGCCTCTGCATGGGACCTCACATTCAGTTCTAATCTTTATATGCACCAGAAACAAAATTACATAAATCTAAGTAAACTTGCTCCTATCAAATGCGCTCTGGAAAACTGCCAAGTTTATATGGATTTCTTAATTTTACATCAAACAGATCCTATCAACTATTTGTCCCTAGAAAAAAAACATGATGAAAGGCCAGAACTGCCTACAAGTTGCAATGTCATTGACTTCCCAGCAAGCATTGCAGCTGTCCTGGGGAAACTGAACCTGAAACATGTTTTTTGAAACTGCTGAATTTCAGCTTCTAGTGTTTTTCACATTTTAGAAACAGGGAAACTATTAGCTTTAAAATGCTTGTATTTAATAGGTTTTGTCTTAAGCAATTCAAAAACCCCAGGTGAAAAGCTAAGTATGAGAAAGGCTCTCATGCAATTGTTAATCAAATGCAACTAGGTTGGAAGAAGATACATGCTTATTGCTTTGCCGAAGTGGTTTTTGTTCTAATTGAATAGGTTGAGGTAGATTATTCCTATTTAGACTTAGAAACAGAACCTCTAATACAATTGTTAACATTCCTGCAGTCAGGTCGTTTCATACAAATATAACTGTGACAGGCTGAGATATTTCTTTTGCAAAGCCTATAATCTCTATGTAGTTAATCAGCATAAAGTATTAAAATCATAAATATGAAAAGAATCTCAAAAGAAAAATGATTTAAATTACTCTAAGACTATACAGGCTATCCCCAAAGGCATAATTTTTTTAAAAGAAAAAAAAAAAACCCACATTGCTTTGAGAACAAAAAAGATTCTGGATTCTTTTGTAGGGCTGCTTGGGCAAGTCCCACCTCTTTCACTTGAAGTTTTTGTTTGTTTGTTTTTCTTTGAATGTGGAGAAAGTCTCTAGCAGCCTTCCATTTACTCAAGTCTGAAAGTCTGTGTCCCTACTGAAGTTCTACAGCTTCTTTTATAACATTTCCCATTTCACACTAATTCCAACAGATGATGCTTTTCTAAGTTTGTGTTGTTTATAATTTGCAGAACCTGGTTGTAGCCAGAGTCCCTTGCATCTCCCCAGCAGGGTGTGCGGGACCCATACTACCTGCACCCAGGCCTGGCTGGCCCCACCCACAGGCCTTAGTTTCCTGCCCAGCTTCCCGGCTGCAGTGGGCCTAGCTATAACTCGCTCTGTTCCGATGGCTGTGAAGCCATGGCCGCAGCCTCTGCCGTCTCATCTCCTCACCCTATGGGTTGCCTCTAGCTCCCCTGGGGGCTTGGACAGGCCACCATCATGCCAGGGGCATCAGAACCCTAGAAATTCTCCATCCTCCTCAACTCACGGATGCGCTGGTTGCCCCAAAGTCTGTCTGGGGGGCTCGCAGAGGAGAGCCTGGAGGAGAGGAGGAATTGACATTGGCCCTCAGAGAGGAGACAGAGGGCAGAGCCAGCAGATTCGAGATGCAGTAGTTCCATTATGGCCTGACTCCCATGTGACACAACAGCCACCCAAAAACTCTCGAGAAACTAAGGGCAGCTCAGTGATGTATCACCTTGCATTTGCTTTGCCTTTTTTCCTGCCTTCTCTTCAGTCTCCTTTCACTCTTGCATCCTGGGCTGGCATGTCCCCTACATTCTCGCATAAAGTATTAGCATGTAAGCTTTGTCTCTGCCTCGGGCTCTCTGTCCTAGGGAAACTGGTTAAGTCCTAGTTAAGTAACAGTAACAATCCAGATTTCACTGTCACCACTTTGACGTGGAACCTCCTATCTCTGATAGCAGCCAAGAGGGTCAGAATCACCAGAAGGTATCACATATGCTCACAAAGACGTCTGCTCAGCCACCACAGGGTTCTCACGGTGTTTATTTCTATGATGTTTCTTTGTCCTTCCAGCAGGCACCGCTGCCTTCCACGGGGCATAAACTGGACATCTCTTTCTCACCCTGCCTTTGAGGCACAGACTCTTCAAGGCCCCAGCACTGCATGATGTTATTTTGCAAGGAAGGAGAGAACACTGCTCTTTCTCATAACATGCAGTCTGTCCTCAGAAAGATCCAGTAATGGTGGGACTTATGCTCCCCATTGTGATAAAGAATTTTAAAACTTGCAGAGGGGAGCTAAGTCAGAAGACAAATGCAAATATCAAACACTCGGGGTAACTTGGATACAAGCCTCTGACTTAACCTCAGCCACTGGCTTGGAGCAGAGAAAGAGGGCATGGAGAAGATGAATAAGATTCTAAGAATTTCCAAATGAGTCATTAGACCAGGACTGAAACAGTTTGAGAACACTGAGCTCGGATTCCTCAGGCTATTTTACCCAGGACTCATTTTCTTACTGCAGTTCTGAAGACAATGACCCTGGCCCCAGGGGTCGGTCCAGTAGGAGGGCTGCAAGGGATCTTTTCTGCTGCATTTACAACATCTGTGTATTCTGCAGTCAGAGTTCCCAAGAACAAGCCAGAGAACACTGAGCGCTCCCTAGGGAGGAGGCCTGGGGAGAGCTTAAGAGAGGAATGTACTCCAAGCTTTATGTGCTTGTAATTTGTTTATAGCGCTGTAAAGAGTTGTTTTTCTATGGGATTGTCTTCTGAGTCCTGTACAATAAAGGAAATACGTATAAAACTCTAAAATGTAAATTAAAAGCTGAACTACCATAAAATAAAGGCAGTTTGTACAACCTGAAATATTCGGTGCTTTGGGTCTGGGTGAGGTGGAACAAGAAACCCTAAGTAAATTGTAGCAGCGTTTAGATGTTTGGCCTGTTCAAAGAAGGATCCTTAGAGGGATGGAGTCATAAACACAGGGGACACTGGCCTCAGAACAGAACTGAGAGGGCTCCAGTAAGCAGAGTGGAGACATAAAGCATCCTGTCATGTGCTTACGATGTAGGATATCGTCAGCCTCTCGGCATGAGTCTTACCCTGTGGAAGAAATGGAAAGAGAGGAGAGGAGCATCTCTGAGCAGCACAGCTCCACGCAGAGTTTCACCCCAGTGCTTGTCTGTGAGGTGTAAATACAGCTCTACAGCCTGGGAGGACTGGCAGAGGTCACCAGTAGCAAAGAGTGATAGCGAGATTCCACGGTCATTTGTGGATGAACAGGGACTGTTCATTTTAAGAATATTGTTTGGGCAAACAAATAAAAGTCAAATCTTCCTGTGCTACAGAAATGCTCTGAGAAAGGCAACCTCACACAAATGGGTCAAAGAGAATGCCAAGGTATGAAATGCCTGCTTGCTTGCAGACCAAAAATATCTCTCATTCATACAAGATAGAATCTAGCTGGATTTTGATGTGGTTCTCTCATAAGCATCTGTCTTGTGTGGCCGACTGCTCCTATTCAAATGAATAACAATGCTAGTATCTTGCATAGCTGATCCATGACCCTGCTATTAATTTCCTCTAAGCATGTCTGTAGAATATCTGAGTGGTTCAAACCCTTTTAGTTCCATTCCAATCTTCTTTTTCTATCAAATCCAACTAGGCAGGAGGAAACAAGATGTGTGACTCTTGGAAAAAAAAATATCAGCAATGATCTCTGAGACCTGTGAAGTACTGGCCCTCTTTCAAATACAATTCGATTTCTTTCTTACACCCAGCCTTTAAAAAATAATTAGGGGAATCTAATGCACATAGTACTTCTGTGTGCATGTATTTATGCATTCATTCAACCATTGCTCTGTGCTTTGTATTGCAGGCACTTGATACCGAGATGAAGGCAACAGAATCCAACTCTGGAAGATGTTCACCCAGTAGGAGGGAGGCAGACCCATAGACTGACTCATATCATCAGAACAGAATCACCAAGGAGAGATGCTCCAAACTCAGTTTGGGTATGGGTGTTAGCAGAGGGGCAAGAGGGAGGGGAGGGAGAGGGCGTAAAGCAAGGTGTCCTGGTGCAGGTAACACCGGAGCCATGTCTTAAAAAATAAGCAAGTCAGGTGGAAGAGGGCAGGAAGCTTAGAAGGCAACGTGGGTGAGATGAAGCAAAGCAAAGAGGTCAACAAATGTGTGGCGTGTGGTATTGCAGAAGAACAAAGATGTCAAAAGGCCAGGTCTTTCTCCCTCAGCTATGGAACCTGAACTCCCCTTGTGGGTGATGAAAAGCCTTGATGACTCTAAGCTGGGTAATAACACAGTCAGAGGAGTATTTCTGGTAGATTATTTTAAGAAAACAAGGCTGAAGAAAAGCACAACAGTTAGTTGTTGCCAAAGACAATGAGGGCCTAAGTGGAGGCAAAGGTTGGGGGGATTAGTGGAGGTGAGACATTCAGATATTTGAGGGAAATGTTGGGTAAAATCGATTGCACTTGCTCGTGTATTAGAGGTGGGTGAGTTCCTGGGCTGGATTGTCAGCGTTTCAATACCTTTCTTCCCTTCTATACTCTCCTCTGTATTGAAGGTGCCAGAGCCCCGGACTATTCACTCACTAGCCAGCAGGATCTCATGTTAGGTTCCTCCCATGGAGGTCCCCAAGAAAGATGCGGAAGACAGAAGAAAAGGAAACTTATTATTTTGCAGCAACGGTGAGTAGGTCCATGGGTTTTGGCAGATGGCAAATGAGGTTTTGCCAGGAGCTTCTGCACAATCTCCTGAGAATCTCTGGTGCTGTAGACAGCTGAGACCTTTGGTAAAGGTCCCTCAGAATTCCTGCAATTTGTTTCCCAAAAGACTAGCAGTGGCTTCTCTGACTTTTGCTTCTTTAATGCTTTTAATTGATTCTGTAATTTCCCAATTCTCTGTACTAAATTCTTTCTTGCTTAAAATATCTACAGTGCTTTCTATTTTACTGACCAAACACTGTTGGAATCAAATGATACCCAGTTTTCTGGCTTAGGTGACCAGGTGGACGGTGAATTAGAAAATTAATTCATTCATTCAGCATTCATGATTTACTGAACATCTACTCCATGCTCAGGGAGTGGTACAGGTACCAGAGACAGTGACTCCTGTCAAAATGGCCAATGCTCCTGCCCTCAAGGAGCTTAGCTCCTAGAGAGAGAAATAAGTGATATAAGAAACTAATAATTAAATAATGTCATTTCAGATGATAATGTTAGGAATAAAATAACAGAGGACCATATGAAAGACAATGTGTAGGTGGCAGAGTGGCCCACTTAGACAGAATAGAGAAAATCTTACTAACGAGGCCACATGTGAGCCTAAATGACCTAAATGTCCAAAAAGCTCTAGTCATATAAAGATCTACTTTTGGTTTAAAGTGAGAACAAACTTGGTTGGCTCAAGAAAGGGACTGAAAGTCCATGTGACTGGAGCATAGTGGACAAGAAGGAAAGTGTCAGAAGATGAGACCTGAGAGTTAACTAAAAGTCAGAGCATGTAGGCCTTCTTAGCCATGGTAAGGAGTTACCTACCTGATCTCATGACCTTACTGTAAACCTACAGTGTTGAAGACTGGACACTCCATGAAAGTTATATCGTACATTAAACGGTACACTGGGGCTAAGGGGCAACTTGATCAGATTTGTGTTGAAAAGTAGTCACTAGAGAAACCAGCCCATGGAAGCAAACAGAGAAGGTAGGAGTGATGGACTAAATATTAAAAATATTAAATTTGGCCGGGCGCGGTGGCCCATGCCTGTACTCCCAGCACTTTGGGAGGCCGAGGTAGGTGGATCATGAGTTCAGGAGATCAAGACCATCTTGGCCAACATGGTGAAACCCTCTCTCTACTAAAACACAAAAAATTAGCCAGGCATGGTGGTGTACGCCTGTAGTGCCAGGTACTCAGGGGGCTGAGGCAAGGGAATCGCTTGGGCCCGGGAGGCGGAGGTTGCAGTGAGCCGAGATCACGCCACTGCACTCCAGCCTGGCGACAGAGAAAGACTGTCTAAAAAAAAAAAAAAATTTAAATTTAACATGCTTCTAGGACAGGCAGCTGGCAGGCAATTACATAAATAAGACTGCTGGAAAAGGTCTGGGACTGAATATGGAATTAGGAGTCTGTACATGGGTGACACTGGGTACACCACGAGTATATGCGATAACACAGGGAGTGTAGGTAGAAAGAACAGAGCACTGAGTTATGGAAGACTTTGTAGAACAACTACCCTGAAAGGCAGCTGCAGGAAAAGGCCCCTACAAAAGGAGGATGATTCAATGGGAAGCTGGAGAGTGTGGGGTCGCAAAAGTCTAGGTAGTTTCACTAAGAGAAAGTGAAACAGCAGTTAACACAGGACTGAGATTGGGAACAAGGAAAAGATATCCATTTTCACCATTCTTATTTGTTATTGTATTAGAGGTTCTAGCTGGAGCAATTAGATAAAAAACACCCAGCACATATATAGAATAAAAGAGAAATAAAACCGTTTTTATTCATAGATGACAAAATTGTCTACATAGAAAATCTCAAAGATATGCAAACAAGCTACTAGAATTAATACAGGAGCTTAACAAGATTGCAGAATATAAGTAAATATAGAAAAATCAGTAATTCCATATGGTAGCAATAAACAATTGAAAATGAAAATTAATAAACAATACCATTTGCAATAGCACCGAAAAAATACTTAGAAATAAATCTAACAAGATACATGCAAGATTTGTATGCTGAAAACTATAAATTATTAGTTATAACTATAAATTATTAATGAAACTAAGTAAGACTTGAAAGATGGAGAGATATATCATGTTCATGGATGAGAAAACTCGGTTGTGTTAAGATATCAATTCTCTCCAAATAGATCTTAGATTCAGTGCAATAAATCCCAATTAAAATTCAATTTCCATCAAAATCCCAGCAAGCTATTTTTTGAAATGGGAAATTTTATTCTAAATTTATATGAAAAATCAAAGAAAGTAGAATAGCCTAAGCAATGTTGAGAGAGAAGAACAAAGTTGGAGGCCTTATCTACCTGATCTCATGACCTCATTGTAAACCTACTGTATTGAAGACTGGACACTCTATGAGTATATGAGATAACACATCCCTTCCTTGGAGGAAGGCAGTTCACATACATAGATCAGTGGGAGAGAACAGAACCCACACCTTCAACACAAGTGCTAAGGCAATTCACTGGAGAAAGGATAGTCTTGTTAAACAAAGACTGGAACCATATGTGTAAAAATGAACGTTGATAAATACACTGGACCCTATACAAAAAGATTAACTTGAAATGGATCATAGAGCTAAATGTAAAACTCAAAACCATAAAGCTAACAACAGAAAGACAAAGAACCCAATTTAAAAAATGGGCAAAGGACTCAAAGAGATGTTTCTCTAAAGAAGATATATGCGAATGATCGGCAGACACGTGAAAAGATGCCCAACAGCATCGGTCAGCAGTGAAATGCAAAACACACTCACGACAAGATAGCACTTCGCACCCATGAGAATGACAACAACAACAACAAAACCAGAAAATAACAAATGTTGCTAAGGATGTGAAGAAACTTGAATACTCATATACGGCTGGAGGGATGTGAAACAGTACAACTGCTGTGGAAAACAGTTTCATGATTCCACAATAAATTAAACACAGAATTGTCATATGACCCAGAAATTCTACTGCTGTGTAAAAAGTGAACACAGATCTTCAAACAAAACTCATACACCAATGCTCACAGCGGCATTATTTACAAGAGCCAAAAGGTAGAAACAAACCAAATGCCCATCAATTAATGAATGAAGAAAGAAAAGATGGTATATTCACACACTGAAATATTATTAAGCCATAAAAAGGAATGAAGTACTGATACATGCTCCAAGATGGAAAAACCTTAAGAACCTTGTGCTAAATGAAAGAAGTGAGACACGAAAGACTGCATATAATATGATTCCATTCCATTTATATGAAACACAAGAGGCAAATCCATACAGGCAGGAAGTAAATCAGTGCCTGCCTCGGGCTGGCGAAAGAGAAGAATGGGGATTGGCTGCTTAGTGGGTATGGGGTTTTTTAGGGATGATGAAAATGCTTTTTTTTTTTTTTTTTTTGGACAGGGTCTTGTTCTGTCACTCAGGCTGGAGTGCAGTGGGGCGATCATGACTTACTGCAGCCTCGTCCTCCTGGGCTCAAATGATTCTCCCACCTCAGCCTCCCTAGTAGTTGGGACTACTAGTGGACACCACCACCCCCAGCTAATTTTTTATTTTTAATTTTTTGCAGAGACAGAGTCCCACGAGGTTGCCCAGATCGGTCTCCAACTTCTGGGCTCAAGTGATCCTCCCACCTTGGCCTCCCAAAGTGCTGGTGTTACAGGTGTGAGCCACTGCGCCTGGCCATGAAAATGTTTTTGAAGTAGATAGTGATGATGGTTGTGCAATATTGTGAAGGTAGTGAATATCACTGAATTACAAACTTTAAAGTGGTTAAAATGGTAATTTTAGTATTATGTGCATTTTGCAACAATAAAAAAATCTATAAACCTTATAGAAGAAAACAAAGGAGAAAGTCTTTGTAAATTTGGGTTAGAAAAAATGCTTTATATTGCACACAAATTGCACAAGCCATAAAAGGAAAAATTAACACACTGGACTTAATCACAATTAAAATATTCTGCTAAATAAAAGGGAAACCACAGACAGGGAGAAAATATTTACAAAATATGTATCTGATAATAGGCTGGTATACAGAATATATAAAGAACGTACACAACTCAACAATAATAAAACAAACAACTCGATTTAAAAAAATAAGCAAAAAAATAGGCAAAAGTTCTGAACAGACACTTTAACCAAAGAGATGCAGATCTAAATATGGACATGATAAATGCTCAGTACCATTAATCATTAGGAAAATGCAAATGAAAACTATTACATACTTTTAAACTGGCCAAAATATAAACAAAACAAAATCTGACAATATCAAATGCTGACAAAGATGTGGAGCAACAGGAGCTCTCATTCACTGCTACTGGTGATGCAAAATAGTACAGACTCCTTGGAAGATCATTTCTGATACCGTTAAACATAAACTTCATGCCACCTGGCAGTCCCAACTCCTTGGCATTTATCCAAGAGAAATGAAAACATATGTTCACACAAAAACCTGAAAGTGAATGTTGATATAGGCTATATTCATGATCACTAAAACCTGGAAACAACACAAATGTCCATCAGCTGGAGAGTGGATAAAGAAACAATGGTACATCCATGCAACAGAATGCTACTCAGCAACAAAAAGGAAAAGGCCACTGATAGTTGCAACAAATGCACACCTCTCAAATGTATCATGCCAGTGAAAGAAGCCAGACCCAAAGGGCTACGTATTGCATGTTTCCACTCATAATACATTCTGGAAAAATAAAACTATAGGGACAGAAAGCAGATCAGGGTTTGCCAGGGGCTGGGGTCAGAAAGAAAATCAACTGAATGGGCCAAGGACCCTTTTTGAAGTGATGAAAATTTTCTACACATTGATGTGTTGGAAGTTCTGTAATTTGATACATTTTTCAAAATTCATTTATCTGTACTCCTAAAAAAGGTGAATACTGTATATAAATTATACTTTCATAAACCTGACTTTAAAACATGACTGAGACTATCACTTGGTTAAGGCTAACCAAAAGGGCATTGGCAATCCTATTGGGAACAATTTCACTGGTAAAGCCTGAAGCGAGACAGAGATAATAGCGTACATTTATTCAATGAGGTAGAAAGCAAGGCAGAGAATAGGAAGCGTAGGCCTCTGCTGAGTGCTCCATTAATCAAGTTAAACTGCTCTTTCTTTCCCCCTAGGCTTGTAATTCAAACCAGGGAAAGTTTGAGAGAGAGGGGGAAGGAGGAGAATGGGGTTATGATTCAGAATCTCCAAGGGCATTTGTGTTTGAAAATTTTATTTATGATATTTAAATTTAGAGAAAAATCCCTATTTGTCAAATAAAAACTAGGGAAAGGAAAGAATGATAACACCTTTGGTGGATGAGGATATCCAGAATAAAAACATGACTCACTGGGGCCATGCTCCCTGGGGATTCTTTGGTGTGGTGGGAGTGGCGATAGAGACAAGATTTTTATAATAAAAGATGGCAAAGGATAAAACAATTAGATAACTTCTGTCCCCAAAACTTACACTTATCTTGTGTTTAATAATAGATTCAGCATTGATAGATTCTGAGAGTATTCCCACCATAACGGAAGTCCACTCCAGTGGACTTTTTACCACTTTGTATTTGAGCCTCAATTAATAGGAAACGATCTGTTCTAAGATAAGAAATCAAAATCTAATTTTGTTATTTCTCCCTAGTGAGTGGACACTTTCTTTGGGATTGGAGAAAAGGGACTGAGTTGGTTTCCTTTTAAAATGCCTTCAGTATCTTTTGGATTGGTGCACCAAATTCTCACCCTGCCCAGTGTGGAGGTGACTGCTGAGTGCCGAAATGCCAGGACCAGAAAATCAAGCTGAACACATGCGTCAATGGTGAACAATTATAGCTCAGAATCCATCCTCGCAGGATCTGGGGTCCCTGTGATTGTATCATCCAGACATACATCCTCCTCTCCTCCCAACTGCAGCAAGTCCAAGCCAGATCTCGCAGGATGAGTAAGCGACATATGGCATGTGTGAAATTCCACTCCACCCTGTTGCCCTTCCCAGAGCTGCTGTAGACGGCAGCAACGATTATAGCAACCTTGACTCCATAAGGAATGTGACCATTTAAACCCTGCAGACTGTTTAGCAATGAGTTATTCCAAGCAGTAAGTTGTACCCTAGAGCCCTGGAATGAACTGAAGAAGCACTGGGCTCACATCTAAGGAGATCTGTTCATCAGGTAGAAACTGGCTTCATAGGCAAGGGCTGAGATTTTTCTGCTATCATTTTTGATGGCTAGTCTCATCAAAGAGCAAACAGCGTGTCTCAGATTAGAGCTATCAGTCCTTTGGCATTCCACAGGCTTCTCACATTCATGCCAAGACACAGGGCTGACCTGGCCTGAATTGTGGGATCTGAACTCTCCCAGAAATTTAAGAACCCCCAAATTTGTCCCCAGGTCATGGTTTGGGATTGGGGCCACCCAGAAAATTCGATAGACTCAGAGACTCCTTGAGAATGATGCTTTAAGCTCCAGTCTCAGATACCCCGAAATTATATGAGTACAGTGGAAAGGAGGCAGAGAAGGGGATGTGCGGTGATGACTTTTTCATAAAGGCCCTAGAATACAGGTCAAGTCTGTAGTGGTCCCCATGACGATTTTGGGCTTCAAGGGTATTCTGGGGAAAGCCAACCTGCAAGAATTCCTGAGTGCCTTTAACCACAGAACCCCTAATATCATGGAATAAAAGAGAAGTAAAAGTTATTGGACAGGGGATGGTAACCTTTAGCTCATGAAATCCTTTGTGACACACTATCTCATTTTTTGCTCTGGCAAATTTTTTTTCCATGTCAACAACTGCTGTGACTCTGATTTTGAAACCAGCAAATCAACTTGAATGCAAATGAAAATTCAAATGGATGCAAATTTATGAAAGGTAAACTTTTAAAAAGTATTAGAAAAACTGTCACACAAATGAAGATTCTAGTGGTTCAGAATTAAGTCCAAGTTTTAAATGTTCTTTATAAGGATATCTCTTTTTTTTTTTTTTTTAAGAGACAGGGTCTCCATACATTGCTCAGGCTAGACTCAAACTCTTGGGCTCAATGGATCCCCCTACCTCAGCCTCCCAAGTAGCTGGGACTACAGGCAGCCACCACCATACCTGTCTAGGACATTTCTTGACATAGTTTGGGCCTTTTATCTGACGGGTAAGTCTGCTGGGTTCAGTACTAAGTTTCATTTCTATAGATAATATATCCTAAACATTTTCAAGTTACTTGAGATTATTAGATGTACTGAGATGAACCAAACTAAAATATCTCTTGCAGCCCTTTTGCTAGCTGTGGCTTATTTATGTTAAAGAAGCACACAGTAGTGACACATCTGTGTCACAGGGACTTGACTGCTGCTAGGAGGTACGAAAAGGTTGGTTGGTTTATTTATTTTGGACAGTGCCCATCAATCACGAGAATGATGTTAGAAGCATCTCTTATATAGCTGGCCCTTACTGAAACAGCACTGTTTTTCCAGGGCCCTGTCTGATTAGGGCTCTATCAGACTGAAAGAGTAGCTTTTTCTTGCTCAGGGTCTAGTAAAGCTCCTGGCATTTTGGCACTCCCTTGTTGACCCTGTTGCCATTCTAGAGAGCAGACACTACACAGTGGAGCCACCAGAGCTTCACCAAACCCACTGCAAATTCTGACTTGAGACACTGCAAGGCTCAGCCCATTGTATTTTGAAGTAGGATTTTCCTTAATGAAAAAGTCTTTTTCATTATTTCTGTCCAATCGACAGATAAAGAATTTATGAATTCCAAGTCACAAACTGGGTTAGATTGTTGCCTGCCACTCTTCCTCTCCCTGCCATTTTTTTTTTGAGATTCTGAGAGTATTCCCATTATAAAATAAGTCCACTCCAGTGAAGATAATTCCTCACTCATATGCTCTGAAATTCTTGCTTCTGCCTAAACTCTGTCCTGTCTCTGTGATTACTCTTTTAGACATAATCTTTGAGGCTTCACCCCTTGTTGCAGAATAAGACAGTAGCCCAGCAGGCCACACTCTCACAGGGGCAGGCCTGGGACTTTGCCTATAAAATAGAAAATCAGCTGCCCATTTTTTCAATTCCAGTGAATGTGTAACTATGAAAGAGCTTATTCCATCTGGTCCTGTTCACAGAAGACTGAGAGACGACAGACAGGAATGTTGATGGCCAAACCACTTAATTTCTATTGAGACTAAAAAAGAAATAAAGAACAGTTCTAGGCTGCCAGAAAACAGAAGATAAGCATATGGTTGTTAAAATTACAAGAACAACTGGGGCAGAGGAGACAAGCTGCTTGCAATGGTGTAAGGATTTCTACGTTGCATTTTGATCCACACCCACCCTGGCAATGACTGCTATTGCATAAGCCTTCAATTCTTCAGGCCTGTGCAGATACTGATTTAGAATTGGTCTCTGGCTTGTTATGAAATGAAGCTCTTTCATGGCACAAATGTGGAGCAGAGGCGAACCTGGTTTGAAGATGCCTATGAGGCCTATATTCTCATCCTGCCCCTCGGGCATGAGTCACCACTTCCCCCTAAAATATGGAAAAATGCTAAAGTGACTTTCTTGTGGGATGTACAATTGGTAATGACTGAGTTGGGAAAAACATACAACTCCCTGAACCATCCACATGCCATGAGTTCTCAAGGCAGTCTTCTGAGATATTATAGGAAGTCTAACATTCTGCTGACTTGCCCCATATGTCGAGAGTCTAACAACTTTACAAACAAGTTGTTAGAGGGAAAGAGGACAGTGTCTTCATGGTTGTCAGAGAGACCCAAGCACATGACAGCATGTAGCTCCTCGGTATCCTGGCATCACTGGCCTTGGAAAACTTTTGCTGCAATGATAGCTGTGTTCTCCCTACATCAAAAAAGGGACTTCATGAATTTGATTTGTGAGTGCTATTAAAAACCCATCTTCTTTTCTTTGAACAAGTAAGCCTGGTCAACTGCCTGTGCTGAAAACCATTGAGGTGTGGATATCGTATGTTTTACAGGACTCTAGTTTTATTGAGTGGGGTTGAAATATGCTCAAGAGCATGTGATGGTTAATTTTAATGTGTCAACTTGACTGGGCTATGGGATGCCCAGATAGCTGGTAAAACATGATTTCTGAGTGTGTCTGTGAGGGTGTTTCTGGAAGAGATGAGCATTTGAATTGATAGACTTGAATAAAAAGGATCCACCTTCCCCAGGGTGTGTGGGCATCATCTCATCTGTTGAGGGCCTGAATAGAACGAAAAGGCACACGAGGGTAAATTCACTCCCTCTCAGGTTGAATTGGGACACCTATCTATCTCCCGCCCTCAGATGTTGGTGCTTCTGGTTCTTGGGCTCTCAGACTTAGACTGAGACACCAACGGCTTTCCTGGTTCTCCAGCTTGCAGACAGCAGATCGTGGGATTTCCTGGCTGCCATAATCACATGAAGCAATTTCTATAATAAATCTCCATATTTATGTATAAAACATATATTCTCTGGGGACCCTCGGCTGATACCAAGGCCACTTGTTAAAAATCATTCAGAGTGGAGAAGATGAGTAGCTTATCTTTCATATTTTGCCTCTGACATGGCTATTGTTAGACTCGGAAAACCTGTATCTTCCCAGACATGAAGAAATTCACCTTCAACTACCACAAAGACCATGATTTGGTGTTTACAACTTTATTTAGAAACAGGTATTTTTTAAAGTGTTCCATTTTCTTTTACATTCCTTTAAGGAAATATAATAATATGATTATAAAGGAAAGGTGGGTTGATTCATGGTCATCTCTATGAGACAGGAATAAGAAAGGGGTTACACTTACAAGCTGTCCTTTTGGGATTTTTTTTAAAATCATATTCATTTATATATATATATTATATAATATATATATATATATATATATAATCCTGTAAAAGACTTGTGATGGTTAATACTGATTGCCAACTTGATTGGCTTGAAGAATGCAAAGTGTTAATCCTGGGTGTGTCTGTGAGGGTGTTGCCAAAGGAGATTAACATTTGAGTCAGTGGGCTGGGAAAGGCAGACCCACCCTTAATCTGGGTGGGCACAATCTAATCAGCTGCCAGCATGGCCAGAATAAAAAGCAGGCAGAGGAATGTGAAAAGACTAGACTGGCTTAGCCTCCCAGCCCTCATCTTTCTCCCATGCTAGATGCTTCCTGCCCTCGAACATCAGACTCCAAGTCCTTCAGTTTTGAGACTCACACTGACTCTCCTTACCCCTCAAGCTTGCAGACAGCCTATTGTGAGGCCTTGTGATTGTGTAAGTTAATACTTAATAAACTCCCATGTATATATATCCTATTAGTTCTGTCCATCTAGAGAACCCTGACTAATATAAGACTGTAGAGAAAAACTTCATGTATGTAACAGGGACCCTTGCATAACATAGAGGTTAGCTTATATCAGAAGATAATTGTTTGATGAATGAACAAATCCTTTCAGGGTACTATAATTCAAAGCTTTTAATACATTTAGCAAGGTAACAAAAATCCATGGAGTCAACGCAGCTACAGGCAGCCAATCCCTGTAAACATCCCCAGGGCACTCTCTAAAACTGTAAATTCTGCTCCTATTTTTTACATTCTAACACACCCTCTGTTAAGGCCGCTAAGTCACTCATCTCTCAGGCAGGATGGAACAGAAAATAGCTTAAGGACTAGTGCTTTCGGCCCATTGCTGTAGGTTCACCAACCTCAGTGCTACCTCTTATTCTATACTGGTATCTGTAGAGTGAGATACTATTCTCTCTAGTCCCAGATCATATGCTGCTTCCATAGGTATAGGTAAGGTCACCAACCAAAAAATGGAGTCCATACTCTGACAAATGCAATCATATTCATGGGAACATTTTAATTTGAGTCTATCCTAGAAAACTCAGGTCATTTGGTTGTTTTGTAGTGTTATGTTGCACGATTTTGATATGGCTGTAGCTTTCTAGAGATTTCCTTGAATGATAGGAAAAATTTTAAAGAGAAAAACTGATTTCCACATTTGAATTGCACTTCAGATGGAATTTGTGGGCTGCCAGATTCTAGCCTCTGTGGTAGATTATTCTGCTCACAGCTCTTTCTAATACTCAGTAAAGCGGGCTTCTCAAGTCCACCCACGACCCTGAGAGTAGAGGCATGTGGACTGAAACCATGGTGTCTGGGAAGAGTTGGCACACAATGTTTTTGTGGTTTCTCTTTTTGTTTACTTGCATTAACATAAAAACAGTGCTTTAAATTATTTACCACCACGCAAATCACCACTTGAGGATGCTGGGTCTCTGTTTGACCCCTTGGTCCTGGTGTTCACTCTTCCTTTGTGCCTGCCACCCTGCAGGGGTCCTGAGGAAATCATGAAGGTTACTACACTTTAAATATAAGTGATGGGAGTGGGTTAGTGGAAATAAACTCCCACAAATATACAGGAGATGAGTATGCGTATGTACAGCATGTAAAATACCTTCTCCCTGCACATGTCTAGTGGTGACCCTGAGCTAGCTTCTCAGTGCCATCCTTAACTTGAAGAAAAAGGGGAAGGAAATGATAATATATGCTTGGAGTTTCAGATAAATAATAGCAACCATCACAACCATCTGGGGAGTGAGGTATGATGAGGCTAATTTTCTGGATGAAACATCAAAGCTAAAAGAAATAAAACCACTTCTACAATGTTTTATAGAACAAAGTATGTATCCTTTTCCAAATATATATATATAAGCAGGAAGTATGCTATCTTTGAGGTATTCTTTAAGGCATGATCTTGGCTTCTTTTAGTTCGTTCATATACAGAATTTCTACGACACCCCAAATGCACCCCAAGAAATGTACTTGGGATAGCTATTCACACGGGGGCCAATTAGGGCAGCTGGATAATGCTTTGTTTCTTGTGAGTATAAAAAGGAGAACATGAGAGGGATACATTAATGAGGTACACCTTCTGCCAAGTTTTGGGGAGAAATATGCAAACTTATTTTTAATGTGAGCTATAACTGCAAACTTTGTTTCTCTATATTGTATTTGTAAAAGTTCTCAAACATTCTCCCAGATATGTGTATATGGTATTATAAAAGAAACGAATCAAATATTATGCCTCAGACTTGGAGTAGAAACATGGCAAGTGCTCCAAAATAATTTTTTAAAATGGAGCTGATTGTCTAAGAACCTGGAATGAGTTTTGAGGAAGAAAGAGCAGGAAAATCATTTTTGTATTTACTAAAATGAAGGCAAAACTATGAAGTCTTTGTGTCCGGGACTTTTGGTAAACCTTTCAGTGAACACCAAATGGATGAAGGAAGTAAAGATGTGTTATTCACATGTTACTCTGGTTACTTATAGGTGTCAAAATTTAAGAATAGTCTCTGAAATGAAATACTCCATACGTGAATCATCCATTACAGTCTTCAAACAGGTTCTATACTGAAGAGTGTGACAAACGTTTCTTTAAAGAATGAACAATGAGGTGTCATGGAAGTACAGAGGGGAGTGGTTGAGGAAGTCAGCCCAGAGGAAGCAGAACCTAAGCTGAGCTCTGGAGGTGAGCAGTGGGTCAGCAAGGGGGTGGCGGGATGGACATTCTAGGCAGGGACAAATTCACAGGGAATATGAAAAAGACTAACAGTAATAATTATTCATTTTTAAGTTCGGCTACGAAATGCAATGGTCCCATTTGAACTAAAATCTAACTATAAGAGGTCACTGAAGTAGAAAAATGGAATTTTCTTCACTGCGTCTTCTTCTTGAGGGGAAGTAAGCCTGTCCTCGTATCATTGGACTGGCCCAGTGACATGCTCCTGGCTACAGCTCACTGTCTCAGGGAACGGCAGATGTCTGAAGCCAGGCAAGGAACACAGTTGGTGTAATTCACATATGGGATATTCTTAGCATTGAGATACTGTTTTCTTTCAGTCACTTAGGGTATAGTATGGTTCTTTGTCAAAAGATGACAAAGTGCTGCCTTGGTTATTCAGTTTGTGAAATGAATCACAATGCTTTAATAGAATGAAATCTGTCTACTGTGAATCTGCATTTGAAGTTAAGAGATTCTACTCTCAAAGTGTTTCTCTTAATGGGAAAGATGCCCAACTAGCAATTCTTGTGGAGGCTACAGAAATCCCCACAAGAAAGAGGAATGAAGAAGCTGCACAGAGAGAAATAGAGAAGAGAGAGAGAGAGAGAGAGAGCCTTAGTTAGTTTACTGAGAGAGAATGTGCTAGTCCCTGATTCCAAATGCATCCTTGCCCTTGAGTGCTGTGAAACTCCCCTGTAACACTAAAACGCTTTCCACTAGAATTAGTGGGTTTCTAAGACTTAAACTAAGAGCACTTTATATACACACATTTATATGAGGACATCATGAAGACAATGATCTCATTATATATTTCTATACACATTTAAAGGATGCAATAATAAAGACCAGTCTAATGGTTTATTTGCGTCCATAGAAAACATCAGAGATTATTAGTTTCTCCAAGAATTAATTGCTTTGTCTGATCCAGGGCATAGTTTTTCCTTGAAATACAGTCTTACATTCTCCTCAGGATTTTAGGAGCTATTGCTGTTTTCAGGTTAGTAAGTGAGGCCTTCCCCTCTGAAGGCATCAGGTTTATGAAGAGTTCATTTGAAGCTGTGCGTGTGGTAAATTTACCTTCAGCTACACAACTCAGGTGTGGGACACAGATAAAGCTTTTGCTCCAGTACATACGTGGACACGCACATTCATCTATTTTGGGGCTCCACTTAATGTTGTATCAGTGTTTATGAGTGTACCTCAGAACAGCACATAGCAAACATAAGCACTTTACACCGAGAGCACTAGATTTTATTAACCACTTGAAATCCCTGGAGGGAAATGTCATTTCATTAGGAGGCTCCTTGGCTGCTAATCAAGGGCTTTTCATTTCCTTAAGTACATTGATCTGGTAACAAATTTTCTTCTCTGAAAAACCATTCAGGAAAGCATTTTCTAAAAGCACAGTAAGAAAGGTCTATTTTTCTTTGGTAAATACAAACACTGAAGAATCACCAGGAATTAAGACAGAATAGAAACCATGTGTCTGCACCCTCATAAGATACTGGGACTCCCACCAAATCCACCATATAACTTATTATGCACCAAAGTCTTCCTTCGCCACCACACATCCTATCTAAGATGTTTGCTGTTGTCATTTACGTCTGGGAACCTAGTTAGCATGAAGACGCCATGTTCTTTTAGTTACTTGAAGTAAACTATGGTAAGTTGTCAAAAGATGACAAGGCACTGCCTTGGCTGTTAGGTTTATGGAATGAATCACTGTGTTTAATAAAATTAAATGTGCCTTTGGGATTCTTAGCACATAGCACAATAAATGTTAAGTCAGGTATAAACTGACATTTTGGATTACAACACTGTTGTATTTTACACTCAAATTTAGCTGTTTCTTAAAATGTGTATGATTCAAACAAACACTGGAGTTCAAATCAGTGCATTTCTCACATTCCGTTCTGTTATTCATTTAGTCCAATGTTCAATTTAAAGCACTCATCTTAACTAGGATGTTCCTAGTTTAGAGTAAGCAGTGTCATGCAGTAGAAAGATCATGGGTTTCATGATCAGGCCAGATTCTAATTTCATTCCTCCCACACAGCTCTATGTGACCAGGGCGAGTTTCTTAACTCATTGAGTTTTTGCTTCCTTTTAGGTAAAATTCCAAGAATACCATCTGACTGCCATCTAAAATTATAGCAAATAATAAATAAGATTAAGAATTAATATGCCTAGGCCACTGCCTGGCATGTAGGAGACACACAATAGAAATCACTTCTTCCCTGAAACTCCCACATTTATGACCCCACTATCTTGCCTACAGCTAAATCCTTTGTGAGCTTTATAAATCTCTAGATTTTTGATAGCATTAAAGCATCTCCAGTAACTTTTTTTAAAAAAGGATCATAAATTAAAATATTTTATTTTCCTTTACTATGGCTATGGTTTGAAATATTCCCCAAATTTAATGTGGTGGAAATTTAATCCCCAAATTCGTATGTTGATGGTATTTGGAGATGGGGCCTTTGGGAAGTATATTAGTTCATTCTCAGGCTGCTATAAGGAAATACTCAAGACTAGGTAATTTATAAAGGAAAAAGGTTTAAATTGACTCACAGTTCTGCCTGGCTGGGGAGGCCTCAGGAAACTTAGAATCATTGTAGAAGGTGAAGGAGAAGCAAGGCACATCTTACAAGGTGGCAGGAGAGAGCGTGTAAGAGAAAGCGAGGGAGTACCACACTGAAATCATCAGCTCTCATGAGAACTCCCTCACTATCGTGAGAACAGCTTGGGGGAAACTGCCCCCATGATCCAATCACCTCCCACCAAGTCCCTTCCTCAACACATAGGAATTATAATTTGAGATGAGATTTGGGTTTTAGATACAGGGCCAGACTATGTCAGGAAGTAACTAGGATTATATAAGGTCGTTAGTATGGGGCCCCCATGATGATGGGACTGGTGGCTGTTGCAGGAAGTCAGGGACCCCGAATGGAGAGACCTGCTGAAGCTGCAGCAGAAGAATATAAATATAAATTGTGAAGATTTAATGGTTATTTATCAGTTCCCAAAAATAATACTTTTATAATTTCTTATGCCTGTCTTTACTGCAGTATCTGAACATAAATTGTGAAGATTTCATGGACACTTATCACTTCTCCAATCAATACTCTTATAATTTCTTATGCCTGTCTTTACTTTAATCTCTTAATCCCATCATCTTCGTAAGCTGAGGATGTATGTCACCTCAGGACCCTGTGATGATTGCATTAACTGTACAAATTGTTTGTAAAACATGTGTTTGAACAATATGAAGTCTGATTGTAAAATTTGGGTGTTTGAACAATATGAAATCAGTGCACCCTGAAAAAGAACAGAATAACAGTGATTTTCAGGGAACAAGGAAAGATAACCATAAGGTCTGACTGCCTGCGGGGTCGGACAGAATAGAGCCATATTTTTCTTCTTGCAGAAAGCAAGTAGGAGAAATATCGCTGAATTCTTTTCCCAGCAAGGAATAACCCTGGGGAAGGAATGCATTCCTAGGGGGAGGTCTATGAATGGCCGCTCTGGGAGTGTCTGTCTTACACGGTTGAGATAAGGAATGAAATACGCCCTGGTCTCCTGCAGTGCCCTCAGGCTTATTAGGATTGGGAAATTCCAGCCTGGTGAATTCTAGTCAGACCGGTTGTCTGCTCTCAAACCCTGTTTCCTGTTAAGATGTTTATCAAGACAATGAGTGCCCAGCGGGACATGGACCCTCATCAGTAATTCTAATTTTGCCCTTGCTTGTGATCTTGCTCTGCCCTTTGCCTTGTGATCTTTTATTGCCCTTTGAAGTACGTGACCTCTGTGACCTACTCCCTGTTTGTACATCCCCTCCCCTTTCAAAATCCCTAAGAAAAACTTGCTGGTTTTGCAGCTCAAGGTCGCCATCACGTCCCTACCAATATGCGATGGCACCCCTGGAGGCCCAGCTGTAAAATTTCCCTCTTTGTACTCTTTCTCTTTATTTCTCAGACCGGCTGACACTTAGGGAAAATAGAAAAGAACCTACATTGAAATACTGGGGGCTGGTTCCCCCAATAGTTGGCTTTATAGGAAGAGGAAGAGAGACTTGAGCTCAACAGCTCTTGCTTTCTCACCATGTAAAGAAGAAGGCCCTCACCAGTCTTGGACTTCCCAGCCCCCAGAACTGTGAGCTAAATAAACCTCAATTCTTTATAAATCACTCTGTCTTGGTATTCTATTAGAACAACAGAAAACAAACTAAGATAACTACTTAATTTTGTGTTTTTAAATCTCACTTTTTCTCCCCTTTCTGCCTTATGCAGCAGAAAAAAATTATGGTAAAATAAGATGCTTAGCACATGTTGGGTATTTCAGATTGCCATTTACCACATTTCCTTTCCACCAGGTGCCTTTTAGCTGAGGTTGCCATAAGCACTGATGTCTCTTAGGCAAGCCTGCAGTTCATAGTGGGCCACTAACGGAGAGACACAGAGAAGGCTTAAAGAAACCCACATCACCTACCATGATGAATAAGATCAAAATCTACTTTTAATCATAAAACTGAACACGTTTTTAACCAAAGAATTAATTGGCTTCATGAACATTATCTTTGTAATAATTTGAGAAAATCCAAAAGGTATGGAAAAAATGTGGCAACTTTTCATTTTTTTTCCTTGTGACAACTTCATTTATTTCTTGCAGTAAAAGCAAAATGAGGCTAAGAACATCAACAGGAGTCTGGAGATTTACAACAGTCTCTATTGATGCCTTGAAATGAATGATTGTTTATTAGTTCCTGTAAAAAAATTTTCTCATTTTTGAGATTATAGTCCACTTACACAATATAATGAGTATATACAAAGTTTTGGTGAACCCAAAAGGCTAGTGGAAAACAAGCATGGGAAAAATGTTGCAGGAAATTGCCAAGAAAACAACAACATACTTGTCTTGTTGGAGGTTAAAGAGTCTATTGTTTGTAAGGAGGTTTCTGCTGGGTCTTTAAAAACATATACTAATGGCCATAATTGGACTTATTTCAGTCGGAAAACTTGAAGAAAAAGAATTCATTCTGTGAATGGACTGTGACTTTCTTGGGATTCCTTAGGGTAGAAAGTAAACACTTTCAGTGGTTATTTTTCCCATGAGACAAAACTCAAATGTTTCAGCAGAGCATACCTTATCCTCCTAGCTGCTCCTCCACACTGTGCCTGCCTCTCTCTTATCTCTTAATCCACTTCCCTCACACCCTGCATTTCCCACACTCTGTGCAGTTCCTCAAAGTGCTGGGCAATTTTACAACTCCAGCCTTTGCCAGTCTCGCTTCCTTGCTAGGAACGTCTGTTCCTCCTCTGCAAGATCACTCCTCCCTAAAGCATTCCTGACTCCCTCATTCTCATGGAAAATTGACCACTCTCTCTTGTTTGGGCCCCCACGATTCCCCATAAATATGTGTATTCTAGACCCTATGATACATATTGTTTTTGCCAGTTTATGTGCCCATCTCCTTTAGTAGTTTGCAAGCTTCCTGAGGTCAGGGACCATTTTTAAGTCACCTTTGTTTCTCACTGCCCAGGGCACAATGGGTGACCTACAAAAGATGGTGAATAAATGGGAGCATATGGCAGAGGCAATAGAAACTTGGAGCTACAGGGAATGCATAATCAACAAAAAACTAAGATGCTGATGGCAAATAGTTCCAAAAGCAGGTGCTTAGAGACAATGAACAGGTAAAGAAACAAACACTGTGAGTCATGCAGAGAGATGAATGGTAGGTAAACATGACACTAAAGTCTTTAAATTTTTAACAATATGCTCAAGATCCTTCCATAATTTATTATTAACATATTTTTCCTTTTTAACATTGGAGGTTGCTTGAAGGTGGTCCATACATAAAAGGTCACTCGTAATTGTATAAGCAGGAGCAGGTTCCAGAAAACTTTCCACTAAATACGAAATAGGATCACACAAAATATAATGAGCAAATGGAGACGGAGAAGAGCAAGAGAAAGAAAACTGGCTCATTTATTCGGGAAGCAACTGTTGAACCCTATAAGTCTCGAAGACTGCACCAGCCACTGGATGAATAAGGTTGATATGGTTTTTCCTCCTAACAAGCTTGCATTCCAGAGCAGAGGATGGTGGTAAATAAACAAACAAGTAAACAAATTAATAGTTGATAATTTCGATAATGAGTGTCATGCAGACAATAAAGAGAGCACGTGACAAAGGGGTGCCTGAGGGCTGGCTTTAGCTTGGCTGGTTAGAAAGGGCCTCACATGGAACTGGCACTCACGCTAAAGCCTCATTCAACAGAAGAGTCGTGGGAGCATCTGCGAGAAGAATGTTCTTGGTGTTGGTGAAAAGGGTCAAACTCTGTAAAATATTTGGAGAGGCTTGTTCTGAGCCAAATGTGAGGACCATAATCCATAACACAGCTTCAGGGGGTCCTGAGGACATGTACCCAAGGTGGCTGGGCTACAGCTTGGTTTTATACATTTTAGGGAGACATAAGACATCAATCAAGACATATAAGGTGTACTTTGGTTCAGTCTGGAAAGGCGGGACAACTCGAAGGTGGGAGGCTTCCAGGTGGATTCAAAGATTTTCTGATTGGCAGTTGGTTGAAAGAGTTAGGTTATTATCTAAAGACCTGGACTCAATAGAAAGGAGGGTCTAGGTTACGATAAGAGGTCGTGGAAACCAAGGTGAAGCCTCCAGTAGCAAGCTTCAGAGACAGTAGATGGTAAATGTTCCTTATCAGACTTAAAAAGATGCCAGACTCTTAGCTTATTCTCTCCTGGATCAGGGAAAATACATGGAAAGGGAAAGGGGTTCTCTGTAGAATGCAGACTTTCCCCATGTGAGACAGCTTTGCTGGGCCATTTCAAAAGATGTCAAAGAAATACATTTTGGGGTAAAATACTTCAACTTCTTTCAGGGCCTGCTATCTGTCTTGTTGGTATCTTATTGCTGTAAAGAGTCTGTTTTGTCGGCAGATTTCTGTTTTAATGTTCATACTGGTCAGTGCCTGAACTCCAAAGGGAGGAGGGTATAGGGAGGGATGTTCAACTTCCACTTCCCACTGTGGCCTGAACAAATGTTTTCAGGTTTCTTTGGAACGCCCTTGGCTGAAGGTGAAGGTTTCTTTGGAATGCCCTTGGCTGAAAATGGGGGGTGGGATCCATCAGTCGGGTGGGGGGCTTAGAATTTTATTTTTGGTTTACATGAGCATACGGAACGTGTGAATCTGTGCAGTCAGAGGGTGTTTTGAGTGCTTGAGAAACCAAAAGGAAGCTAGTGTGGGTGGGAGGACAGGAAGGGTTCAAATGATGAGGCTGGAGGAGGAGAAAGAAGGCAGGCAGCTAACAGAGTGCTTTAGAGGTCCCAGAGAGGAATCTGGATCTTATTCCAGATGCATTTTAATTAAAGGTGTGGAAAAAGATCTGACTTCTATTTTTTTTTTTTTTTTTTTTTTGAGATGGAATCTCACTCTGTTGTCCAGGCTGGAGTGCAGTGGTGCGATCTCGGCTCACTGCAACCTCTACCACACAGGTTCAAGCAATTCTCCTGCGTCAGCCTCCCAAGTAGCTGGGATTACAGGCGCCTGCCACTGTGCCTGGCTAATTTTTGTAGTTTTAACAGAAATGGGGTTTTTGGCCAGGCTGGTTTTGAACTCCTGACCTCGTGATCCACTTGCCTCAGTCTCCCAAAGTGCTGGGATTACAGGCGTGAGCCACTGCGCCCGGCCCTGACTTGTATTTTATAGACAACACTTTGCCTGCTGTGTGGATACTTGATACTAGGGGGCAACTGGAAGCTTGGCAAGGCTGGCAATAGTCCGGATGAGAGATGACGGTGGCATGAACAAGGTGCTGGGAGCAGGGAGGAGACCATTACAACCACAGAAACTACCGGAGTAGAGAGTATGCAGAGGAAGAAAATTTCTAGAAACACTATACAAATTGAATAAAAAACAGTGTGTGTATACGTGTGTGTGTGTGCGTGTGCATGCAAGTGCAAAAGAGAGAGAAGCATTACTACTAAGAGCAACAGCAACAGGGGGACCCAGTAGGAGCTGGGCCGTGACTACAGACCCGGTGTGAAGGTGTCAAGCTTTGCAGCTTCAGACTGCACACAGGCAGATTCCGCAGGGCCTTGAGCCTTGTAGGCCATGGTGCGGGGTTTCAGTGATCTGAAAAGCAATGAAGAATGGCTACTGACAGGTTGTAGAGGCATGAGAGCGACAGGATATATTTGACTTTCAGCAAATTGCATTTATTTTACAGTAAGGACTGCGAACTGGTGGGTCCCAAGATGGGAGTCCAGGCTCGCCATGATGGCATGGCTGCCAAGGGAATTTCCCCTCCTAAACACAAGGTCCGCTTAGATCCTTCTCGTGGCTGAGATCACTGCTTACCTTGTGGTGCACATTTATCTAAGCCCTTGACTTCTTTACAAAACTCTTAGCTCATTGAAGGCAGCCACTGCCTGTGATGTATTTTTAAAACAGTTAATAGTATCTCACACACAATATGCAAGAAATACATATTTCCTGGATGAATGTTCCACGTTACAGGATCATTTTTTGCCCTGGTGTGAGGAAGGTTGCTTCTTCTTCCTCTGTCCTTCAACCTCAGGTCCCCCTCTTGTTTCCCCTCCACTGAGGGTGGCAGTGGGGGTGTCTTTCCTTCTCAAATACACCTGACACCTCTGGATTGGTGGTTAAGCCTGAACATAATTACAGTTGGGCAGCTGGTACAATTTATTGTTAGTACCCATCCGCCTTCTCTTGTAGAGCCCCTGGGACTCTTGTAGCCCAACCTGCTCAAGGGTCTAGTGCCTACCTCTACGCCCCCTCATCCCTGCCTGTGCCAATGCCCTGCACGCCAGGCCAGTGGAGAGGCGGGACACGGAAGGAATCGTGAGAAGCTCTCAAGTAGGTGAAACTATTATGTTAATGTATACCATGCTGATTAGACTAAAGGCACATCCCTCCACCTGGATTTGCATTTTTACATTAGGGGAAACACGGCATTAAACATTTTTAAAGAGCAGTGGCCTAGGATAGGAATGATGGGATCTGCCTTCTTTCAACAATGTGTATAATATAAACCTTTATTGAGTGCCTGTGTGTGCCAGGCAATGTTGGGTACTGAGGTTGAAAAAAAGAGATAAAAATGATATGCAGTCCTATAAGGATATTTTAATTCAGTTAGGGAGACAGGTACATGGATGGATCATTACAATACTGTGCAACGTCCTATCCTTATTTCCTTCTGGAATTTATCACTATCTCCAATTCAATATACTCACAGCTTTAATTCATAAACAAAAGACCACATGTTTAATATACTGCCTTCTTATTTGTTTAGAATTAAGTTATTTCACAGATTAGTTTAGAAATACCAGTGCTATTGCATAGGATTATTTTAATTATTCAGTTTTCAAGTTTTTTATCTTGCCAGGGTCTTTAAATTCGTTTATCATCCTTCTTCTTGTTTAGAATTAAACCTCCAGTTTTAATGGTATTTTTAGGATTTCTAAGCAGACTTATATTCAGAAAATGTAATTGGAGTGTGGACCTACGTGGAAGATGTGTGTCACCTCCAAAGTGTGAAAGATCAGCTTGTCAATTTTTACATTTTTATCAATCTATCAAATGCTATGATTGTGAATTAAATATAACCTCTTCATTATAAGACTTTAATTTTCTCCCCATTTTAGTGTTGTTTGTACCATTTAGAAAGGGCTATATTTAACAATATGGGGTTCTTTAATTTTTTAGCTATGAAATAAAGCATAAAAAGAAGATAAAGTTCTCTACAGGAATGCAGATTATTATTTACAAAGATTAACCACAAGCTTTCCATGTTTTCCATCCTATTTATTGTGGTCTGCAAGATAAGGTGAAGTATGCAATGGCTAACTCTTGTGTTATAGTTAATTTTAACTCTCTTATCAATAAGCAGACGCCTTTTCAAGTTATAAAAAGTGTGCCATTATTATTATCAACTGGAGAGAATGAGGTCATTGTTCTCATTATACTATAAAAAGCCGGGGTGTTAACAGAAGGGCAAAAACATACCTCAAGAAAAACACTCAGGCAACCAACAAAATACCTTTTGAAGCAAAGAATATCACATTGAATTTTCCCCACAACTAAACATTAGATTCAAAGAAAGAGATTAAAGCCCTGAAAAGAAGTGGTCTCTTAGAATTAAAGGACGGCATTTATTTTTGTGATGCTCCGTTTATTACTTGTACAGTAAGACTTTTACGTGCTGATTTGTAAACTCTTCTATAAAGCAGAAACCAGGATAGAAACATCCAGCTGAAACTTACTGTAACATTTGAAGATTTGAAATCATCACCACTATCACTATATTTGCTTCATCAAATTAAATTTTAAAGATTTGGGAAGTGGAGGCAGGCAAAGAATTATTTAACAGTTTACTAAAAGAAAACGCCTTGGTAAGAGCAAATAGATCACTGAACGGCCGGGTGCAGTGGCTCACGCCTATAATCCCAGCACTTTGGGAGGCCAAGGCGGGCAGATTGCTTGAGGTCAGGAGTTCGAGATCAGCCTGGCCAACATGGTGAAACCCTGTCTCTACTAAAAATACAAAAAATTCTCCAGGCATGGTGTCAGGCGCCCATAATAACAGCTACTTGGGAGGCCGAGGTGAGAGAATTGCTTGAACCCAGGAGGCAGAATTTGCAGTGAGCCGAGATCAAGCCACTGCACTCCAGCCTGGGCGATAGAGCGAGACTCAGTCTCAAAAAAAAGAAAAAGAAAAGCATATCCTGGACGGTGGGTTGTGTGTACTGAGAATGGGGGAAGGATGAATGGGAGTGGCGGACAGCAGAAGAGGAGGAGCCGATGCTTTGGGCTCAATCTTTACCTGCCCTGCCTGGTCCATATTCTTGCTACCTTCCCAGCTCCCAAAATGAAAGCTCAGTTTCGACATTATCATGGGCATCTTTCTGTTGCATTTTCCTGTCTTTGATATGGCTGCCAAGATGGAGTAATTTAGAGTTCCCTTTAGTATTCAAAGAGAATAATTCACATAAGTTTAGTTATCAACCTCCAACTCCAGTGAGGGAACCGGTAAGAGGTGCGGTGACGACAGCGCACCGCGGCCCCCTGCACAGGAACAAGGGGTGGGAATTTCAGTGACTGCACTGTGACTGCTGCTTCTACCTGCTGCTAGCTTCCACTCCTTGCCCCATTCCCCCATCCTCATCAACACCCACTAATTAACTCCACTGGAAATCATCCTCCTGGTTGAAGTGTCATATGCAAACCTCAGACCTAAAATCAGAGGATGTATTATTACCAGTCTCCCTTGAGAACTGGTTAAAAAACAACAACAACAAAAACAAGAACAAAACCTGAAAGACTTAGGAGGTCTATAGGCTTTAACGGGTATTAAGTTCTGGAATGGGAACACGGAAACGTACAGAACACCATTTCAAGAACATCCTTCCGAAAGGAATGAGTTCATCCACTCAGGACATTTTCAAGGCACTCTTAGCCTAACTTCTAGATGTTTCCTTCCACTTTAAGCACTTTATATTTTTCTTTAGTCCTCGATAATGTGACCTCTGGTTCTGGTCTCAGAGAACGCTAGTGAAGCTGTGGACCATCGGGTTTTAAAGTCTGCTCCCAATTTTTTATCAGATACTGTACTATGAAAATTCTAGCTCTTTCCTGATAAACACACCTTTTAATTTCTCTTACACGTGGTGCTGAGATTTTTATTTTAATAATAAAACAGGTTGGCTCTGAAATACAAACGGTCCACAAGCTGGTTTAAAATGGCATAATGTAACTAGGCTTTTTGCCATGTGTCTCTGTGAACTCTCGCCCAGGAAATGCAGGTTATGATATGTACAAATTGCCAAGGGAAATTCCAGAAGGCCTAGAACGCCTAAAAAATGCAGTCATATTTGAGAGTGTTTTCTGTTTTCTAATTCTTGCATTGGTTTCTGTGGTTAAAAGATTCCTGTCACCAGCCAGTTGTCATTGTAAGATACTGATTACCAAGGAGTGGCCGGGGTTGCTGGCGTTCCCTGAGTACCAGTGCTGAGATTAAATGTGCCAGTGTTCCCAGCCTCTCAGCAAACAAACCAAGCACAGTGTTTACCAGGAAGCTGAAATGGAGAACTTGTCCCAAATCAGACTTAATTTCACTTAATTCACTTACTCTAATTGTTACTAAGAAGACTGAATTTAAATTAAACACCTTGCCTTGGAACTGGGTTTTACTTAAATAGAACTGCCCCTCTTATGGAAAACAAGTATACACTCGCACGCATATTGCACTTAATGCACATTCAATTTTGTAAGGGACATGAGCCCCATTCAAGGGCATCATGTTTCTTCCTCCTGTTTCTTTTTCCATCATATACAGTGGAGGTAATAATGGATTCACTTGCTTTAGTTCAAATCATTAGAAAGAATTATTTCTAGGCAAAACAGAGACAGTTTCACCTCATTTCTCTTTTTTCTCCATCTCAAAATTGACAGTTCTAATCTACATAACAAATTATACTTTATGACAAGCTACTTGTTTCCTATCTTGAATATTGTCTAGAAAGCTCAGTAAAACCCGTAGATTACTGCCACCTCACAATTTATTTTATCACTATTGCTACCATATCCTGAATTGTCAGCACCAATAAATGTACATTTCTTAATACAAATTGCTTGTTTCGGTGAAAGCTCTACGCCCAAGCATTGGCATTATGGAACAAGGGAATAAAGGCAGGACTCTGAGTTATGAGAAAATAATACTCACAGTGCTCTAATGAGGAGAGATCTCCTTCAGAAGTAATGCAATGTATACTAAAATACTGAAGGTTTATTTTATTTTATTTTATTTTTATTTATTTATTTATTTTGAGATGGAGTCTCACTCTTTCACCCAGGCTGGGGTGCAGTGGCGCAATCTCGGCTCACTGCAACCTCCGGCTCCCAGGTTCAAGCGATTCTCCTGCCTCAGCCTCCTGAGTAGCTGAGATTATAGGCACGGACCACCACACTCGGCTAATTTTTGTATTTTTAGTAGAGATGGGGTTTCACCATGTTGATCAGGCTGGTCTCGAACTCCTGGCCTCGTGATCCGCCCGCCTCAGCCTCCCAAAGTGCTGGGATTACAGGCATGAGCCACCGCGCCTGGCCAGAAGGTTTATTTTAAAGATAAAAATAGAACTTCCTATTAGCACAGGGCTAAATAACTTTTAACTAATTTAGGCTTTGAGTTATGACCAGATGATCCCTCTTCACCTGATATGAAAACAGGCACGAGTAGAGAAAAAATGCACCAGGCTGGAGGGACTTTCTGTCATGTCTGCAAGATCTGTGTTTGCGTATCTTTTATTTCATTTTCATCTATAACACAATAGGTGGAAAATCTTAGTCCAAGAAGTCAGGGGGAGGAATGCTCACATTTCTTGTTTAAGTCAGCTCAAATTTGAGTTCAGCCATTGGACTGACAGGAAATGAAACCCAGATCATCACTGCTTGCTTGCTCCCTTGAGGTCTATTCCTGTCATGCAAAGGTCCTGACATCGGTCTAGGCTGGGACTGAAGGGAGGTCCCAGGCATTAGGACAGATGCAGTCCATTATCCACCCTCTCTAAATTACCTTCATGTCTGGGGATCTACTGCTTGTTGCCATACTTGGCTCTGGGAGTCCCCAGTGAGGCTGGGGCACCTACACCTCTAGGGGGCACCCTCTCTAGGGGCATTACACAGCCAACCCTCAGGGGTCCCATCAACTACACAGCACAAATAGTGTCCCAGTTCTATCTCATCTGTTAGAAAATCTCTCCCTCTTGAGGCCTTTAAAGGCCAAGTCCTTTCTTCCCTTCCTTCAGGACACTCCCTAACCTCAGTTCATTTCAGCCTCTATAAAAGACAAGAAGTGCCTCTAACTTCTAACAGGAATTTAGTTAGAGGGGTAGAGTAACAAGTAGAAATTAAAAGCTTCTACTTTCTTTTTTCTTTTCTTTCTTTCTTTTTTTTTTTGAGACAGAGTCTCACTCTGTCACCCAGGCTGGAGTGCAGTGGCGCAATCTTGGCTCACTGCAACTTCCACCTCCTGGGTTCAAGCGATTCTCCTGCCTCAGCTTCCCAAGTAGCTGGGATTACAGGTGCCCGCCACCATGCCCAGCTAATTTTTTGTATTTTTAGTAGAGACGGGGTTTCACCATGTTAGCCAGGATGGTCTCAATCTCCTGATCTCGTGATCCGCCCGCCTCGGCCTCCCAAAGTGCTGGGATTACAGGTGTGAGCCACCGTGCCCAGCCGAAATCTTCTACTTTCTAAAGGACAACCTAGCTCCTAAAATTTCAAGGAGGGATTAGCGCTAGATTGAGGGGCATGGGGGAAAAAACAAAGACGACACAGACAAATTAATATTTTAGTAAATTGCCTCGCCACTATTTAATATCATGAGTGTTGGCTAAGCACCACATTTTTTGTGCCACCACCGGCTGTAATTTTTTTCATGTTGTGCCCTCTCTATAAAGCCTGTTTAGGGGAATAGAGAAAAGCTAAAGGTGTTCGGCAAAACAGTGACAGGGACATTGTCTCCATTACCAGGAGCAAGTCATGCTGTGTCAATACTCTACCAAAGAGTATTATTTTTGAATCAGTAGAGAAAAATCCCTTGTCTCAGGCAGTGGTTGGACACTTTGTCAGCTATAAATCACATGTTCATTAAGTTAGCGCAGAATATTCCACTTTAGGTGCAGACTAATGAAGACAAACAGAATCCCAGGGTTTCAACCTGGAGGAGAAACAATGCTGATTTTATGGAGCATATGAGAAATAACACAATCGCAGCAAACTTCTGAATGCTTGGACTGTTGGCCAAGAACTTGCCTTTGGTGTTTAGCAAGTGAAAACTGACCAGAACTCTGCCTAGTGTGGAAGAGGAGAGTACCACATCAACAAACCAGGCACTGGAATGGGCAGGCGGTTTTCTATTCCAAACAGCAAACTCTAAGAATAGCGATCTTATAAATAATTGATAGAAAATATTTTCTTAATCTTTCTGACTCACTGAAGAACTGCATTGTGACACTTTTTCAGGTAGGAAATGTATTCAGTTGGTAGGAGGAACTGGAATAACTGCAGATTAAACAAATACAAGGTTTATTTTTTTCTACTGAAAATAGTAGATATAGGCAGATCAAGACTTTTCTGAAGGGCCCACTGTATTACCCCTGTCTCAGCCTCCTTCTGTCTTTATGCTGCTACCCTGGGCATATGCCTTCATACTTGGCTCCTACCAGATGGCTGCTGCACCCTCAGCTCCCACACCCACATTCTAGCAAGAAGAAGCAGCCAACAGGTCAAGAGCAATAAGGCAGATGTGAACATTTCTTGAAGCCTCACTCATTGACAAAGCTGGCTGAAACAGATGCTGGAAAATGTAGTTGTTAATTGTGCATGTTGTCATTTCTGATGCCAACTGGGGTTCTCTGAGTAAGAAAGGAAATTTGATTTTGGGTAGGCAAGTGGAGTGTCTGCCAGATCACCAGGCAGGGAGCAAAGTCTCATGGACAGATCCGTGGAATTGGGAATCACTGAGCCTCATTTCTGCTTTGACTCTGCAGATTTAGCAAATTCCCCAGCTGCAAAAGGAAAATTCTTTTTCTAATTCCAGGAGAATGGATTTCTCGAGGAATCATTTAAAGGTGTCAGTTAATTTATTAACATTTTCTTCAAATAAAATATTACCATAAGATACAACTGTTCTTTTATGTATATAAGTTTCAAGAGAATAAAAAGTTGAAAAATCTTTCTTAATTGTTTACGGAGGGAGTAAGACTTTCAACCAACTGTACTGTAAATTAGAAATAAAATAATTATAACAACTAAACACTACAGTAATTTACACTGTTAACACTGCATTTTCAAACTTATTGGGCCATTGTATGCTCTAAACTTCTGCTTTTATCTGCCTTTTAAGTGAGGAAAATGCTATTGTCATTATCTAGAGCTCACAGATTGAGATCTACTGCAAATAAACATGAATGAAAAGTTGGGTTCACTACGTAGGGGAATTGCAGAATATGTGAAGTCTTCAGGAGATGAGACACTGCAGTCTGACATAACACCGCCTGACCCAAAGGGTCGCACAGAAGACTGTGAGCTCTGAGCCTGCGTCTCTGCTTTTCATGACCCAATACGGGCATCCCAACTACCCAGACAAAGGAGGCTTATTTGAAATAATTGGCAGCCACAGTCACGTTTTTAGTGTTATGTTTCAAACTGTTTGTCTCTGATCCTGTTTGAACTTAGATGACAATATCTGTGTCTCTAATGAGACCCAACTGCTGTCAGCATCTGAAAACGCTGCCCAGCACGTGTCTGAGGTTGGCACGTTAGACGGATGGATGCTGCACTTGTTCCTCAGGGGGAACCATGCGGCTCCGGCTTTGCTCTCTCAGGCACCTTCTGCAGTGAGTGCGCAGGTCATGAGGGCTGCCTGGTGAATCCTTGGACTGGGCCTTGGGAGAGTTTTCAGAATCCACCTTTGGTGAGGTGATGTGATGGGAAGGAGCCCACTGCTGTGCTTTTACAGACCTAGCATCAATCAAGGATTCCTTTTTTTTCTAAATAATTCCATGAACATTAAGGAAAGAAGCCACATTCATTCATTTCAGCTTTCTGAACACCTGCTATGCCTCCATCACGGTGCGAGGATTTGAGGAGACAAGGTTAGATGGCATTGATCACTCTCTTTAGCTTCTCTCCATATGCACAATAGTGATTACTGGATCCTCAGGCAAGTTTCAGGGAGTCAGATGAAATAACTTCCCAAATAGAAAGTTAATGCAACTATCTAAAAGCAATTAGTATGCACCTTTGAATCAATAAAACCACACAGAGTCTATTCCTCTGTAATCAAAACAATGTTTATGTCTCATCTTTAAATAGTGTACATGTCAGGCCCTTGACAAATGTATTTTAAAAGTTAATTTTGTTTTTCTTATACCTTAACAAAAAGTTAGTCAGGTGAAATCCTTTTTCATTCTTAACAGTGTATTTCAAAATATTCATGTTTCTGAGCATAGCAAGCACATGAAGCTCAGAAAAACACTAAGCCCATGAAACAAAGAATCCTTAGAGTGAAAATACAAATCAGCAAAAGATGGATTTTACAAATGGAAACACTGAGAGAGCTTAGGTAACTGCAAGTGCTATGAGGAATGCCTGGGCCCTCCAGAAAGCCCAGCACAGCTTCCCTTTACTTATTTATAATGCCCAGTGAAGGAATCAAATTCAGGGATGCTGTAATTAGTGGACACTAAAACCCACACTCACAAGAAAAATACAAGAGTGGAAATGGTAAAATTCTCAAGACATGCAAGCAGTGGTTTCCTGCTGAAAGAGGTTCAGCAGTTCTTTCTTTCCTTGCCTTCACTAATGAGGAAATGTCCTCTATGACAGCAAGTCTTTCTCTCTCCACCCAAAGGCTGTTCTGTAGTTGACCGGCATATTGCAGGTCCTGTGAAAGGTCGAGATCGTTTCATCTGAGTCACTCTTTCTTGGAAATACATCTGTTCTCTGACGCGCAGCCCCTCGGTATTGTGCTGCCTTTCTAGATCCGAGTTTACATTTCCCTGTGCAGAATACCTTGACAAATGGCAGCCTTCTGTGACTGATGACAGTGCCTGGTTTGTATGCAGATGTGACCTCCTTCTCTCAGGACTGTCATCCATCTCTAATGTCATACTGCTCATCAAAGCAAACCATACAGACTTGCTTTGGAAAACACTGAAATTAGTATGCATTTACTTTTAAACATTTATTTTCTCTTTTTAAAACTTTAAAAAGTGTTATATTAAAAAATACAATAGATTTTAAAAATACATCAATTTGTCATCATGCTCTAGCCTCATTTTCATGTTCTGAAGGCACCCTTAATAGAAACTCTGATTTTGTTTGTATTTGGGGAGAAATCCAGGGGAAAGAAGAGAAATTCAGTGAATCCTCCTACAGGCAACTTTTATCAGAGGCGTGTAACGTACAGTGAATGCAGTTAATTCGGGCAACTGGTGCATGATTTATAGCTTTGAGGATCTAATCTAACCTGGGTCCTTCCTCTTATTAGAGGTATGACCCTGGGCAAACCACACGCATAGCCTTAGCTTCCATTTTCCTCCATTTGTACAAAGGGGATACTAACACCTCCTTCACAGAGCTGCGGGAATTTCACAAGATGCACGTGCCAACATCTGTGCGTGTGGAATGCACTAAATATCAGTATATGACCAATGATGACGACAATGAAGAATGATGATATTTATCAATAACAATCACTTTCAAGGAAAATATTTTCATTGTGTTTTAAATTATTTAGACTCTCCATACCAGAAAAAGGCCACAAGAAATTCCTTATCTTTTATCTAAGTTTTTCTAAGCCACCAGAGCCTAAAATCAAAATGATTTATAGATTAATTTCAGGAAGAGAAAAAGAGAAATGTGGTTGGGGTGTGGGAGAAAGAGAGAGGGAGGATCTTTTCTTCCTTTCTCCTGAGCTTCCATCTTGTCCTACAAAGGTGGGTACCTCAGGCCTTTCTCCCATGCAATGCTGGGAAGGGAGGAACCCTCTACACCTCCCATTATTTTCAGGAGGACAGCGGCTGCTGTGACTGATGTCACCTGCACATTCATTGGTGATCCCTAGAGGTGGGAGTTGCTGGGATATTTTTAGCATAGGCTGGATGACACCTCCATGGCAGGTACGTCAGCCATCTCTGCCTTAGTCACCAGCATAGGGCTGTGCTTAGCAGAGAGCCTGGCATAGAGAGGATGCTTATTAAATATCGGTTAAAAGAATAAAATGATAAATAAGGGCCACTATAAAATGAATGTTACACAGAAACGTGTTTTCCCCAACAATTCCCCCAGACGAAGACTTACAGAGCAGCCCAGCTACTCCTCCCCATATAGAATTCCTCATCTGGTATATTGCAATGACTTTATTTTTAAACTGTTCTCAAATCTTTTCTGATACACTGTTTGCATCCCAGAAGTGTATATAGGTCTTTTACTTTACGTGGACTTACGGAGATGGAGCAAGAGAAACCTGTTCTTAATGATGCCTGCTTCTATTTTTCCTTCCCCTGAGTGCTAGCTGTCAATAGAACCTGCCTTACTACTTGAACTCCCACTGATTCCAATACAAATCCAGCAGGATAAGAAATGTCTTAATATTATAGCACAAGCTATCTATATTTTTGACAGCTTTAGTTGTGTTTCCAACTTTGAAAATTGATAAGCTTGATCCAGGAAAGACAGTTTGAAATTCTAATTCAAAATCTAGGGAAATGCGTATCTGTTTTTCTTTGCTGCTAAGAGCTGATCGAAAGGGTAGATCAATCATGTAACAGTGATTACAATCTCTGCTTCTACATAAAAAATGAATACTTTAGCGAAGGACTGGGATTTGATGCAACTCTATGCTCATAATTTACCCTGCATACTGTCCAAAACTATAATTTTTAAATTATATATTTCCCAGAATAATGTGTAAGAAATGGCTTTTTAAGCCAAAATATGTTAACTATTCTATTAGAGGACTATTGCATGCAGACATAAAAATATAACGTGAACATTTATATTATTCTAAATAATTATGCCAATATAAACTAAATAATGTGATTTCCCCCTTATTTTAATTAAATAAAATATAAACGTCTAACTTTTTGCTTTGCTAGCTTATATCAAACATTAATTTTAATATTAAAATAGTATGTTAGCTTTCATCAGTAATTGAAGAGCATCCTGTGACGCTTTTATCCTGAAATTTCACTTATTCTCTATTCTGGAGTAGTCTTAGACATGTGCACAAATTTATCTACAAGGATGTCCATCATACTGTTGTTAATAATAATGAAAATAAAATTATCTGAACAAATAAGAGACTGAACTACAATTTGCTTAGGCACTGGAACATAGTGTTGTGCCAAAAATAATGCTGTTGGAAAATATTTATTAATATGGAAAATGTGGCTACATTATTTCAAGTATAAAATACTCACTGTGATTCCAATATTTCTGTGAAAGCAAGGCATGCATAACTCCAGGAGAAAAGATCAAAAAAGATATAACCCAATGGTTTTATGAAGATGGTGAAATTACAGAGAATCTGTTCATTGGAACTCAAGCTTTCTGTGGGTAGGAATTCGGGTCAGTTTTGTTCAGCACCTGGAACAGGCCTGGTGCAAAAATAAGGCCCCAAAGATGCATGCTGAATGACTTAATTTTGTTATTTTTCATATTTATGATTTCCATATTTCTTTTGTAATTGAAAAAATGCATTTTTAAGGTCCTAATCAAGCTAAGGAGCAGCTTTAGGGCCAAGGCGTTTTCTAATGCCATTTCCCACACACATTCCATTCTTGATTGATATTTTTAGACAGTTTCATAAGGAAGCTAACTGTAAATAAATTCTGCTATATCTTTATGTATTTCATCATTGTTTTCAGTTACTTGCTGACATTAACCTTCCATTAGTTGTCCTTGGCTAGAATTGTGTGAATGACCATGCTCCTAACATAGGGACAAGGCCATTTATTTTATCCCAAAGTTAAATAACTATTATTGTGTTTTACCTTATCCTGATTTTTTTTTTTTTTTTTTTTTTTTTTTTTTTTTGCGTGCTACAGTATATTGTGTTTGGCACAATGCTTCACATATGTGAATATTTATATTTTAAAAATCTGGACTCTTTTTATTTTTATTATGGAATATCTGGCTGAATGGGATCAGATTTCCTCATGAAAGTATAGGGGTGACTCAGAGAAACTGTGAGGCAGTCATTTGGAAATTCCCTGGAAGTTCTAATACCAGGAAGTATGTTCTCAACTACTTGTTTTATAGAACATCCAACTCTGAGGGTAAAACTTTCCTGGTTAAAAATAAGGCAAGAACAAATAAATAAAATAGCAAGGAATAAATTCAAGATATCTATTGGATGACATGGTAAATATAGTTAATAACAATTTGCAAATTGCTAACAGAGTAGATTTTAAGTGTTCTCACCACAAAATAATAAGTACATGAGGTAATACATACGTTCATTAGCTTGAGTTGGCCATCCTGCAATGTTTATATATTCAAAACATCATGTTAGTATACCATAAATATATTTAGTTTTCATTTATCAATTTAAAAAATTAATTAAAAACAACAACAAATAAAACCAAAAATGTCTCCTGGAGGCAGGCATTTAGTTCTTGTGGTCAATTCCCATCACTCTGTAACTGAGTGAATCTGCATAGGAAGTATGTTTGTTGAAGCATACAGTTATAGAGAGTGATTTTCATTTTACAGTGCTCAGTTTTAAAAATTATACACATAATCTATGACTAAATTTTCTCTGTTAAAGTTTCAGGCAACACAGATGTGGAGAGAATAAATATGAAAGTCTCCCTCCCAGCCGTGGCTTGCAGCCCTCTGCTCCCTTCAGCGGTAAACCCTGGAAAGCGCTTTGCATATGTCTTTCCAGGACTGATCAGGTCCATGCTTACGTGCATACGTAACTACACATGACACACATATACAGTGTTGCTTTTCTTATCATAAAAGGCGTTCTAGAGTCTGTATTGTCTTTTGACTTGGTGTTTTTTCAGGTAATAACATGACTTCCAAGACTTTTTCCCCTTCATTACACTCAAATATTATTATTTTTAAAAGTACCATAATATGGAATTGTTGTATTTTAATTAATCACCTTCCCTCTGACTCGTAGTCATTGTATTCCTTTCAGTTTCTCTCAATAACAAACTCTTCTCTGTGTTTTGTACCCTTCTCCATACAACTTTTGATGTGAGTGTAAAGTACTTCTTCTCTATGGCAGAATACTAGAAGAATTGCAAGCTTTAGGGTTTAAACTTTTTTTTTTTTTTGAGATGGAGTCTCACTGTCACCCAGGCTGGAGTGCGGTGGCACGATCTCGGCCCATTGCAACCTCCACTGCCCAAGTTCAAGTGATTCTCCTGCCTCAGCCTCCTGAGTAGCTGGATTACAGGCGTGTGCCACCTCACTTGGCTAATTTTTGTATTTTTAGTAGAGATGGAGTTTAACTATATTGGCCAGGCTGATCTCGAGCTCCTGACCTCAGGTGATCCACCTGCCTCAGCCTCCCAAAGTGCTGGGATTACAGGCGTGAGCCACCATACCTGGCTTAGTTTTAAATATTTTGAATTTTGATCTTTACTGATAAAATGCCTCACCCCCAAAATGGGATTTACTAATTTATACTTCCACCAAGACTGGAAGGAATTAGCTGTCCCTAGCTGAATAAGTCCCTGGTGCACTTTGTTTTGTCACTAAGCACTTTTAATCCTATGCTTGAAAGAAAAGGATTGGTTTAAGATGCCCACTAAGTGTCTTTAAGAGAAAAGTTACCACTGGTGAGCTTTTGGATTTACTTCCATGTCTGAATGAGCTCTCTTTTTCTGCCCATGTGTCTTATGTACCAATAATTCAAATTGTGGTAGAACTTGGAAGTACAAAGTGAGGTCTATCTAACTACTATTGGCTTATTTAAATGCACATAATAATTCAGTTAAAATAAAAATCCCAGGTTAAGTGCTAAGCCACGTAGGAGGCTGGAATGAAAGGTATACATTAGCATGATTCTGAAGTATATGATAAAACTATTCATGGCCCCACAAACCAAACTTTAAGAATCAGAAAATATGTTGATAAGGTTAAAATAACAAGATATTCTCTTAGTTAGTTAATTGCTTTTAGTCATGGTTGTAGCTTAAGCCTTTTTCTGATTTTGAAATGCAGTTTCTCTTGGATGATGAGGCCATAAGTCAGAGATCTGCTTCAATAAAAGAATAAAATTATCCATAATAACCTCTGGATCATGAAGGATAGAAACATAATTACATTTCCTTTAAAAATAGCTTCCTGGTGGCACAAATAAACAGCAGCCATAATAATGTCATATATTAATATAACCATCCAGAAAAGAACCAGAAAGACAAAACCTATTATTATAATTTACAATCTATTAAACATATTAGCTATAAAATTAAAGGCTGATCTTAAAAAACATTAAAAGTTACATTTTTTAAAAGAGCCAAGGTAAGCAAAAAAAAGAGATTTGTTTAATAAGGTTGCTTTTCTCAAGAAATTAATGCAGTTATGTAACAATTCAAATGCATTTACAAACTATACCAAACTCCAATGTTCTCTAACTATTCAGAGTACACAAGCAATCAGCATCACATATATTTGATTTAATCATTGAAAATACAGCTATTTATTTTAAATCATAAAATGAAAAAAGTTGGATAATCATATACTGAAAAGATAGAATTCTGTGATAATTGCTCATTAAAAATAGAAATTAGGCCAGGCGTGGTGGCTCACGCCTATAATCCCAGCACTTTGGGAGGCCAAGGCAGGTGGATCACCTGAGGTCAGGAGTTTGAGACCAGCCTGGCCAACATGGTGACACCCCGTCTCTACTAAAAAAATACAAAAAATTAGCCAGCATGGTGGTGGACATCTGTAATCCCAGCTACTTGGGTGGCTGAGGCAGGACAACTGCTTGAACCCAGGATGTGGAAGTTGCAGAGAGCCGAGATAGCACCACTGCACTCCAGCCTGGGTGACAGAGTGAGACTCTGTCAAAAAAAAAAAAAAAGAAGAAGAAAGAAGAAAGAAAAGAAAGAAAGAAAGAAAAATATAGCAACTGTTTACCCAAAAAACAAAAATAAACAGTATCCTAAAAGGCATAACATTACAATATTTCCAGTTAAAATCAGGAACTAGGCAGAAACGTGTTCCACTGCTGTTAAAAGCCTAGAAGATTTTAGTACATATGATTAAGGTAAAATACAATTGCATAAGCATTGAAAAAGAAAAGAGCCAATTATCTCCTATTGCTGTGATACTATTTTGTACCTGGCAAACCAAGTGATTCTAGCTAAAGAGAAACTGAGAGAATTAAAAAAAGAATTTGCAGGTATACCAGATAAGTGTTTTTGAATAAGTTTTCTCTATTTTGGCAATTAAGTAAGAGTGGAAACGTGAAAAAGAAAGTATTAACATGATCTGAAAAGCAATACATTTTGTACAATATCCATATATGAGGATCACTATAAAATCTTATTTAAAGACCTAAAAGCAAAGCAACTGTGTGATTCAAGCCCACCTCTCCGCACTTCACCTTGTCCCTCTGCCTTATTTCCCCATCTTGGTAAATGACGCCTCCATCTACCAATTTATTGAGTCAGAAGCCCAGGAGCCCTACCTTGGTGCCTCGGTTTCCCCATCCCCATATCCAAGTCCTCAGCGTGTCCTGTGGACTTTGTCGCTAAGGACCTGCTGAATAGAATGATCGCCCATCACCTCCAATGCCAAGCGTCCACTCAAGCGGATCTGGTCTCTGTCCTGGACCCCGGGATTCCTTCCTGACAGGTAGGGGCCCGCCGACACTCTTGCTCTTCTGCACTGCACTTTCCACCCAGCACCCAGGGAACTCCACACCTCACATCTGAGTCTATCACTCCCCAGTGGAGAGCCCGATTGCTGCTGCCTGCAGTTACAGCCCAATTCCAGTGCCTCGCCTTAGCCTACACGAGCTGGCCTCCGCTCCCTCCCAGCAGCGTCCCCGTCCACCCTCCCCACTTTCCGTGTGTTGCGGCAGGACCGTCTTCCTGCCCCTTGCTTAGGCCAAGCTCACGTGGCTGCCAGAGCTTCCCATCAACGCAGCAGCTAGTTCAGCACCAACTCTCCAATCGCCTTCTATCCGTTACTCGGCTTTGTTTTTCCCATGAGGATGCACAACTCTCTGAGCTTCTACCTGGTTACAGGTGAAGCGCCCTCATGCACACCGGAGCATCAGCACGGTGAGGGCAGGGCGCCCAGGTGTCTGTCTTTGTGCCCTGCCTGACCCCGTGCCGGGACCTTCTACGAAAGCCACGGAGGCACGTACAGCGGGTTTCCGAGACACGGCAGTTGTAAGAATGAAAGAATGAACAAAAGGAAAGTGAACACTTTCCCATTTTATAGATTGGAGAGTTGAGGTTTGGCGAGTGATGTGAATTATCCATGATTACGTAGCAGAGGTTTGGCCAAGTGCAGACTCCAGACGGGTTCTGTCTAGCTCTGGCTCCCAGGGTTTCCCCTGTGCAGGCTGCCTCGACCCTGCCTGACTGCCGCCTGCATCTGAATCTCTCAGAGCCCTCTGTCTTAAACAGGAAGAGACGGCCTTTATATACTGTTTTCAAGGCAACCCACTCCCATTTAATGTTAGTCTAGATGGTTGAGGTGCTGGCTTCTGGTTTACTCTGCATAGTCCGGGAGAATGAGAGGGGTGATATGGTTTGCAAATGCCTTTGAATTGTTACATAACTGCATTGATTCCCGAAAAAGCCATCTTATTAAAACAAAACAAGGAATATTATGCCCTGTTGAAGCTGACCTATCAAAATGTAAAAGAAATAAAGTAATGAATGGTGTCTTGGAAAAAACAGTGTTTTGTTATTGTGTCAGTTATACTTAAAGAAAAAGAATGTCTTAAAAGCATATTTTTAAATCAAGAAATGTTAAACACTGAAAACTACTACAAAATCTTCTACAAAAGTAGCAATATAGTATTCATCAATAACTAGAATACTTTTAAGTATCTCCTTGATATTTTCTCACCCCTTTCCATCAACAAACATTGTGCTTAGGACCAGTTGCCTTTCCTTTCCTACCAGGCTTTCAAAGTATGGAAAAGTAAACAGAACAGAACACTCGACTTTCAGCTCATAGGCTGGAAGCAGATAGACTGTGGTCAGACAAGGGTTGACAGGTTCAGAGTGATTTTCCTCATTTGTGATAGCAACTAAGAGATCTGGAAGTATTGTTCTGTGGTAGGCATAAGCAGGATGAAAATGGCGTGGTAGCTGTGTAGACGCAGCACTGAGGTGGAGGAGAAGAATGAAGAACAGAAGAGGGGATGGGGAGAAAAAAGTGAAGAAAAAGAGGAAGGAAGGAAGGACGATACAGGAAGGGAAAGGAGGAAAAGAGGAAGGAAGTTGCTGAGCAAAAGCTTGGATTTAAAAACTAGTAAAATTTTATTAGCATTATGCAAGGACTTAGTAATGTAACATCATTGAAACAAGGTCAAACATGGTTAAATAATAAAACTAGCGGAGACTGTAGAGTTCAGGAAATTGAGAAATTAAGTAATAGCCCTTTACAGAATAATACATTAGAGACAGCCATCAACATATGAGACTGAAAGTACGGGAAAGGAGATTAAAGAAATGGAAGCTAGACAACAATGATCCAAATAAATAATATTTCTCAAAGAAGAAACTATCATAGCACCAAACCTTCTTTTTATAAGAATTTTGTACCAAGGAGAATTCTCTGAAATAACAGAAACTGCTCCAGGAAAAGTGAGTACAGAATAATTGACACCAAAACACTTTCTTTCAAAATTACTTGACATCAAGCATGAAGAAAGAATTTTCAGACATTCAGACAAGAAAAAAGAAAGGCAACTACAAGTGGTGAAAAATTTAGGCTAACCATAAATCTCTAGAGAATTCAGGGACTATAGCACGAATTATTTTTGAGAAAAAATGCCAACAACTTCTGACGATGAAATCCGGTGAAATATGTTATTCATCCAAGCAAAAATGCCAGGAATGGAGAAGCAGTGGTGAGAGAATGGGTGTGAGGATTGATTCTTTCTTTAATTTGAAACTAAAACTAAATTATTGTGGGAATTTCTGTTACAGAATTTAAGGTGTTATAATCTTGGGAAAATAAACATAACAATGTAACCAAAACATTAGGAGGTAGGGGAAGAAAAAAGAAGAAGTATAAAACTGTCAATGTTGTTTATCTTTCATATGATTGAGTTTATCAATAATATCTAAATTTGAAACAGAGGTACAAAAACTTAATGAGTATAATTCCTTAATTATTTTCAAAATCTTTGTTTCATTATTTTAATGTGATCTCTTAGACACTAATATTTCGTTTGATAAAGTAACATTTATCTGTTTTTCTTTATTTGGTTTCTTTAATAGCACTTTTCCCTTGCATTAATGCAAAATTATATTTGGTATCTTTTGAAAATTAAACTGATGAAAAAGAAACAACAGTCATATTGATTGGGAAAGAAGGAAAAAGTGTTTTATTCAAAGATAATATGATTGTCTGCATAGAAAATCTCAAAGACTCTACCAAAAACTACTGGAACTAATGAGTGGGTCTAGAAGGTTGCAATATACAAGGTCAATATACAAAAGTCCATTGTATTTCTATACACTAGCAATGAATAATAGGAACTTTATTTGAAAAAGTATTATGTAAAACAACATTGAAAACAAAATTCTTAGTAAAATGTAACAAAATATGTAAAGATTTTTATGCAGAATACTATAAAACACTGACAAAAGAAATTAAATAAGATCTGTATGAGTAGACAGATGTACTATGTTCATGGATCAGAAGACTCAATATTGTTAAGATGCCAATTCTTCCTAAACTGATCTGTATACTCAATGTAATCCCAATGAAAACTCCAGCAGAATTCTTTTTGTAAATATCAGCAACTTGATTCTAAAATTAATATGAAAAAGTAGAAGACTAGAATTGTCCAAACAAATTTTTTAAAGACTAACAACATGGAAAACCTGCACTACACAATTTTGAGACTTACCATAAGACTGCGATAATAAAATACTGTGGTATAGCTGAAAGGATATGAACACAGGCCAAAAGAACAGGATAGAGAGTCCAAAAAAGGCACACATCTATGCCAATTGATTGTTGACAAAGACAAGAAAGGATAGTTTTTTCAACACATAATTCTGGAGCTTGTGGTGATCTATAAATCAAAACACAAACATCTCAGCTTATACACAAATGAACTCAAGTGGATCATAGAAATACACGTATATCTTAAAAATATAAAACTTAAAGAAGAAAATACAGCAAAAACTTTTGTGACCTTAGATTAGAAAAATATTTATTAGAAGCAGTATCAAAAGCGCAATCCATAAAAGAAAAAAATTGATAAACTAAACTTTTCTAAAATTAAAAACTTCTCTACTGTGGAAGATACTGCTAAGAGAATAGAAAGGCAACCCACAGACAGGGAAAAATTTTTGCAAAATACTTATCAGGAGAAGAACTTATATTTAAACCATAAAAAGAACTTTTAAATGCATTAATAAAAACTCAATTCAATTTTTAAAATGGTATAGAGATTTGAATAGATTTTTTTTCACAAAAGAATATATATTATTGACAAACAAAGCACAGAAAAAAGATGCTTAAGTCATTAGGAAAATGTGAATTAAAACCACAATGAGGTACCACTACATTATTTTAAAACCTGACAGTATCAATGCTGGTGGGGATGAGGTGAAACTAGAATTCTCATAACACTGCTTGTGGGAATGCAAAATGGTACAGCCACTTTGGGAAACAATTTGCCTGTTCCTTATGGTATTAAACACAATCCCACTGCTCGATTTTTATCCAAGAGAAATGAAAACCTACATCCACACAAAGTCCTGTGTACAAATGTTCAAAGCAGCTTTATTTATAATAGCTGAAACTAGAAAACAACTCAAATGTCCTTTGACTGGTGAATACATAAACAAAATGTGGTACATCTGTATAATGAAATAGTATTCATTAACAACAACAACAAAAATTTAACAAATTAAATTATCCGGGTATGGTGGCCTGTGCCTGTAGTCCCAGCTACTCAGGCTGAAGTGGGAGGTCACTTGAGCCCAGAAGTTCAAGGCTGCAGTGAGCTATGATCGTGCCAGTGTATGCCAGCCTGGATGACAGAGCAAGACTGTATATCTAAAAATAATTTTTTTAACGAACAAATGATCATTACACACAATATTGTGGAGGAGTCTCAAAAGCATTATGCTAAGCGAAAGATATCAGTCACGTAAGTCCACATACTGTGTGATGTTATCCATAAAACTTTCTGGAAAAAGCAAAACCCCAGAGACAGAAGTCAGATCAGTTTTCATCAGGAGCTGGGGGAGGAAGAAGGTTCAAGGTACCTTCCAAAGGGAACTTCATGGGGTGGGGGTAATATTCTGTATCTGGACTGTGGTGAAGTTTACATGACTGTATTTGTCAAAACCCATAGAGCTATATATCTAACATGATTGAATTTTATTATACATAAATTATACCTCAATAACCCTGACTATAAAATTAAATTGGCATGTTTATAGATCCTATATATGGGAATTGTTCCCATTTATCATTTCTGTCTGGATGTTCTTATAAACATAAATATTAATCTTTAAATCTTTGTTAATACAAATGTTAACATTTATCAGTTAATATTCATGATGATTATAGCAGGGTGATTGGGACTTTGAGTGACATTTTGCATTCTTCTTTGTGCATTTCTGTATTTCTTGATTTTTAAAATAAGCATGTGCTGTTTTTTAAAATAAAAAAGTTTTATTTTTGTTAAGGGCTCAAAATAAAGGCTCCAAAAAATAAAGGATTAGTAAGATCTGAACAAAAGAAATCCAGAATGGCAATGAGGGCCCAGTAGAGCTGAGTAGAGGTGAGAATATGATTTCCATCAAATTGGCCTTTCTGGGTTTCAGGACTGGATCTGAGCAGGCAGTCGACCAGTGACCTATCATCTAGACTATGGTTTCCTCAGTAAAGGACCCCTTTCCTACAATGAGCTCTCAACTGCCTTTAGTTCTTGACTCCTAAGAGGTTTCCAACACACAGACTTGTGTGGAGTCAGTGTATTCCCGGAATGCTCAGACAGTAGGGAGTTTCTTTAGATAGTTCTTGTATTGTATTGGCATAATCCTCTTTCAGTTCTTGGGAGAATTTACTACATACTTTATGCAATGATTTTAGTAATCAAGTTACAGTCATACTGCTGATTTCCCTACAGAAAGTCGGGCAGCCGAAGTGGTGGCACGGCATAAATTGATACATGAAATCCACCATCTGTTCTCAATGTACGCAGCGGTTCCTCCACACCTGCCTGGACTTATCTTGGGAAGGAGAGCAACAAGAAGAAAAAAAAAATCAAAATGCTTAATTAATGTTGCTGGGAAAGAAGGTGCAATTCAGCAAAACTGAACTTACAGCTACTCACAAGCTCTCAGGCCTCTTCTTCAAAGCTGTTAAGGGGTAAGCTAGAAGTAAGTGGTCTTTGTAGCCTTCTGATGGCTTGCTGGGGATGGGAAAGTTAGCAAATCCTCTTATGTGAACTGCAGAGCCTGAGGGCGAGAAAAAGCCCGCTCTTTTGCTTTCACATTTCTGCCCTTGAAATACGACATAGCACTCCCGGGCACCTGCTGTCTTTTCATTTTCTCGCGCTGCTGAATAAACAAGCATTTTAGGGAAAGCCAAGAACATAATGAAGGCTTAACTCAGAGTGCAGAAGTGTCTAGGGATGCCCACTACAGCTCAGAGGCCAAATGTCACCAAGATCACTTCCATACACATAGACTCCATTCACTTTTTGAGGTCACCTGCATTGCCAATGACAGTTCAAAAGCGTAACATCTCACAGTTTCTTTCTCATGGTCTCCTTAGGCCTGCTATCTACACATATAAACTCAAATGATAAAAGGATGAACTAGCTATTTTTATAATCTCTCATTTTACTCTTCAAAGTGTTTAGGCAAGAATAAAATATATAACAATGCATAAATGAACTTGAACACTTGGCTCTTTAAGATTCCTCTAGAATACCCTTGGCATCTCTGTAGAGAAAAAAGGTAGCATGCAGAAAAGCCAAATCGTGCTTCACACACGCCCACTCCATTTCCCATGACACTCTTTGGGCACATCTTTTTAGAAAATACAAATTCAGTCTTATTCATTTAAGCTTCCATAAAGTAAGTAACGCATGATTTTTAAACTTTCTGTTTTGATGCGTAGGTGCCAATAGGCAACTTTCTCAGCTTGTCACCCTATTTAAAAGTTTCCAGAAAATCCACAGCGTTAGACATTTCTCTTGTAAGTTACTGCACCCCTTAGTAAACCACATGACGAGCTGGTAAATACAAGTATTCACAAGCAAATACGATGTGTTACAAGTGAACATAGCAAGCCCTTGGGCGATTGGGGAAAATGATGGACTGAGTGAGAAAGCATTTAGGCATGGTGACTTGTTCCCTGACTGTCCAGAGAGGTTTAAATTCCTTCCTAGAAACTCTTATGAAAGGAAATGTGAGGTGGGCGGCAGAAAGGCTAGGGTATTCTAGGCTGCAATAAGAAAAGTATACAAACCACCCGGCGCGGGGCTCACGCCTGTAATCCCAGCACTTCGGGAGGCCGAGGTGGGCAGATTATGAGGTCAGGAGATTGACACCAGCCTGGCTAACACAGTGAAACCCCGTCTCTACTAAAAATACAAAAAATTAGCCAGGCATGGTGGTGGGTGCCTGTAGTCCCAGTTACTCAGGGGGCTGGGGCAGGAGAATCGCTTGAACCTGGGAGGCGGAAGTTGCAGTGAGCCAAGATCATGCCACTGCACTCCAGCCTGGGCAACAGAGCAAGACTCTGTCTCAAAAAAAGAAAGAAAGAAAAGAAAAGAAAACAACGTGGCCTGTGGCCTGGTCTGGTTCTGCTCTGCTATCCACAGCTCAGGTCACTGGAATATGGGATTCCGTGTGGGGAAGTACATGCTAAAAGGGAATTAGAAGATCTGTACCAAGAAAAGAATAGCAGCACCATGAGAGAACTGGGACTTAGGAGACATGAAGGATGACAGAAGAGGTCTGATCATTTAGCCTGGAACAGACTCAGTGCAAGAAAGGACAATATCACCCTTTTCAAATATTTGAAAAGCTGCGCTTTGAAGCGATTTGTTTGGTTTGCCGCAAAGGGTATTATTTATACCAAATGGTCAGAAACTACAGAGAAACAGATTTCAGCTCAGTAAAGGGAAGGATCTTCCAGCTGGCAGCGACAGAATGGCCAAAGAGGAAGGACCTCTAGCCGGTGTAAAGGCAGAATAGGCCGCCTTGAGAGGTGAGGCTGGCTTTGCAGCACACTTGAGTTGCACAAACAGAGCCTGGGCAGCTGTCTGCGGGGAAGCTGGAAAAGGCATTTAGTAGGTAGAAGCAAAAGAGGGTCCACGAGCCCATATAACAAACTTGGCTGTTGAGTGAGAATCTGGCACCCGCCTACATAGGCGCTCACAGTTCAAATGATGATGGAAATAATATCACATTTCTTTCTGTTAGTAGAACCCTACATGGGCCGGGTAGAAGAGAAGGTGCTCTGTGTATGGAGGAAGTCTTTGAGCAAGCGAAATTACAGTGTTTGAAGAAACACACTTCCCTCTTTTATACAGTTCTGAAACTGTTATGAAGATTTGGTTGTTTGAAGGGTTGAAAAACTACTGCTTTGTTAAGAACCACACTGTGGCTTTAGGAAAAGGAAAAATCACAACATGTGGGCATCCCAGACCGTGGCCTTCATTATTCAATGGTTTGACACTGGAAATGCATATACCATGCAGCCTGCAGATTTATGGACTGGAGATTTTGTGGTATGTTAAAAATATTTTTTTGCAAGTGATTTGAAGTATGCTATTTATGATATTTCAGCAAAATGAGCTACTGTAACCTAAGTTAAAGAAGTTATTCAATAGTTTCAAGCAGCAAATTATAACCTAGCAAGACTTTGGAAGCTGAGGGTGGTAGCACCCTCCTACTATAGGAAACTATTCTTCAATTATTTGTAATTATTATTATTAGAATCATTTCATATCTTCTGGAGAGCTATTAAGAAGATGGGGTTGCTGATCTTCTTAATAACAAATTATCCAATTTATTATCTGTAATTTTGTTCCTCAAAACTTCCCCCCTTAAGTTGTTGTTGAATAGAAAAGGTTGCTTTTTTTGTTTGATTTTTACTAAATTATCATGGATTCTCACATAGTATATATATATATATATATATATACGTATGTGTGTGTGTGTGTGTGTGTATACATTGAACTCATATCTTTTCATTATAATTATTAGGAGCATACACTGTATGAAACCTGACATTCTATATTATTATTATTATTTTGCTTTCTGGCATTCAATATATTGCCTGTCCCAATTTATTTATTCTGAGTTTTCATTGCATTTCTCATACTCTGTAAAGCACTTGTGCTAGTAATGGCTCCCAAAGATACATCCATATACAAATCCTCAGAATCTGAATGTTACCTTATTTGAAAACATGGTCTTTGGAGAATGTGATTATCCTGGATTATCTGGATGGGCTCTAAATGCAATCACATGTGTCCCTAGAAGAGAGGGGCAGAGGGGGGTTGGAGAGAGACACACAGAGGAGAAGGCAATGTGGAGATGGAGGCAGAGACTGGAGTGATGGGGTCACAAGCCAAGGCATGCTGGTAGCCACCAAAAGTTGGAAGAAGCAAAGATTAAATTTCCCCTAGGGCCTCCAGAGGGAGTGTAACCCCACCTCCATCTTGGTTTTGAATTTCTGGACTCCAGAAATGTGTGAGAATAAATTTCTTTTACTTTTTCATCCAGTTTATGGTAACTTGTTACAGTAACCATATGAAACAAATAGTGTTCTTTCTTCTGGAGTTTGTTTTCCTACCTTCTCCCAACTCTAAATTGCTCACACAATGTTTGGGAATTTCCTTCCCCATCTCTAGGTACTAAAATCCTGCCAGTGCTTCCAGGCTTAGCTTCACATGGTGTGGCCCCAGCAGCCTGCTGTGTCCACCCCAACCCACATGACTGGGAGTCACTCAACCCCTCCCCTGAACACTCAACACAGGGAAAGCCCCGGAGTCTTCATTGTCTCATCTGAAAACCTTCTCATGATTGTTTGCAAACTGCATGAGATAAACTGAAAATATTTAGCATTGTATTCAGGGCAGAGTAGGTGTTCGGCCCACCTGTCGCCTTCCAAATTGCCAGTGCATAGCTGTATTTGTTTCCCAGCACACACTCCAGCAGGCGACTGCTGTCATTATGCCTTGTGAGGTGATCGGGGCTGAGTGAGCTTCCTAAGCTTCCCTCCTTTTCACCTAACACCTTTGCTTTCTATCATCCCTTTTCTGTTTCACTTTTATCTTAGAGGAAGAGGGTTTTTCTTCCATTCCAAGGTTAAACTTTCCAACTAGGTTTTAATGTTCATCCCTCACCCCTCCTCTGGAGCCTCTAGCCATTTTCTCCTTCTGGAAAACATCTCAATCAATCCCTCTCTGTTTGCACTTTCTTCTAAACGAAAAACAGAATGAGGTGCAACAATGTTAAAATAGAGAAAGAAAATGCAATTGCTCCCTTTCTTTCCCACCCTACTTGATTTTTTCCACAGTCATTTTTTTTTTTAAGACTGCTTCCGATGCCTCACCATTCACGCATTCTAAATCATTTCTAATCTGGTCTCCATGTTCACCTCTGCTATTTTTTTCAAATTCACTAGTGATTTCATAGTTATGAAGTCCAGTTACTACTTCAGGGACATCATGCTGTTGCACCCAACTCTGCTGTGGCCTGCATATTGGATATCTCTGCTTCAATTCAAAATGTTTGAAATCGGTATCATCCCCTGACCTCCAATTTCTCTTTTCACGTTCCTGTCAGTCTCTCACTTGGGTGCCAAGTGTTCATCTTTGCTTTTTCCCCTTCTTTCCACCCAATCTGTTCTTCTGTCCTCCTCCTCCGCCTGACAGTTTTACGCCCTGAACATCCATATAATTTATCGTTACTGTTACTCCATTGGATGTAATGAGGTTCTCATCACTCACTTGCCACCTGAGCTATTGCAGTTTCCTCCTGACACTCATTCCACCTCCTGCCTTCCTTCATTCCACTCACTCCCCCACAATTCTGCCAGAATAATTTTTTTTCTTTCTTTTTTTTTTTTGAGACACAGTTTCACTCTGTCCCCTAGGCTGGAGTGCAATGGTGCGATCTCAGCTCACTGCAACCTCTGCCTCCCAAGTTCAAGCAATTTTCCTGCCTCAGCCTCCCGAGTAGCTGGGATTACAGGCATGTGCCACCATGCCCAGCTAATTTTTGTATTTTTAGTAGAGACAGGGTTTTGCCATGTTGGCCAGGCTGGTCTCGAACTCCTGACCTCAATCCATCCGCCTCAGCCTCCCAAAGTGCTGGGATTACAGGTGTGAGCCACCACACCTGGCCCAGATTAATTTTTAAGTGTATTTATTAATATATCACTTTTTTGTATAAAATCCTTTTGTGGCTACCCATTTTCTATTGAATCAAGTATATTCCATTCAATTTACTTCAGTTGTCATTGCAAAGCTCTTTACGGTACAGAAGTCACCGTGGCTAACATCTATGGAATTCTGGTATGTTCCGGGGACTCTGAAGCACTTACAGACGTTATCTCCTCTTATCCTCACAAGAAGCCTGTGTGGCAGGCTCAGTACTGTTTGGGTGTCACAGTGAGAATCCAGAGGTTTAGCCAGGATTAGAACTGTGTGTCTCTAACTCTACAGCCTAATGAGAGAGCCCACAAGAGAATCTTTAAGGCCGCCTCCACTCACACCCGCTTCCGGACGCCCCCACAGTCTCACCCTGACAGCTTCATGACGTGATCACACTCCACTCAGTGGTCTCACCTCTGCCTGCTGAGGCCAAATGCTTTCCGGTGCCCCGCTCAGCCCTTTCTAACAGCGCAGTGTGTGTTTCTCTTGCTCATTTATAGCCATGTGCACTCAGGAGCATGAGGATACCTTCCTTTCATCTTGGTGTCCTCTTCAACATCCTAGCACATGGGACTGAACATAGGAGTGACTCCATATGTGTTGAATTCTAATGCCTAGGTTTTCTGCCTTGCTAGAAAACAGGCTTTTTAAGGATAGGACAAAACTATAAGAAACGTTTGTATGCTTTATAGTATTGAACATGTTGCATTATACATAGCTGATAGTAAATATTGAATGAATGAATGAATGAATGAATAAACAGAATAGAAGAAAGGGAATCACTTAAGCTGTGTGGGTTTCTTCAACTATAAAATAAAGCGGTTAGGACAGACTGCCTCTAAGATTCCCTTCAGATCTAAAATGTTATGAGTTTAAGATTCTGCTTATTCTTTGTTTTTTAATTCTGCTTATTCTTTGTTTTTTAATTCTGCTTATTCTAATACTTTTTTATTTTGTGTCAGTAAACAAAAAAGTAAGTGGACTTTTGTATCTGTGAAATTAAACCTAAGACGCCATCATAATGAAATCACCTTCGCAAAAATTGTAACAGTGAGAAAATTATTGCGGTGAAAGAGAACGTATCTAATCAATCACCACTTTGCCTTTAACCTCCAAACTGTCTTTAGTCATTCCTGGGCATGACAGCCCTTCCCAAACCTACACAGCCTTTGCAAAACTAATACAAGAACACAAGTTAGGAAAATGAGGGACCTGAATTCTGTTAAGGAAGAGATGTACACGATTATCAGCCATTAACGTGGAGGAAACAATATTGCAACATGCTCAATTATTTCTGCAGATAGCAACACTATTGTATACTAGAACCTAAGACTGGCCTTTTGAAATGTCTTTTCAGGTTTTTGCACTTCTGACCACCAATGACTCCACTCGGACCCACCAACCAGCTACGAGGCCTCACTCACAAGGAGACCCCTTGGCCTGTCAAACTGTCCTTGAAAAACCCTAGTCTCCAAATTTTGGCAGAGATTGATTTGAGCAATAACTCTATCTCCTACGTGCTGTGGCCAGTCTTGTGTCAATTAAACTATTGCAATGCCATAGTCTCAGTGAACTGGTTTTGTCTGTGCAGTGGGCAAGAAGAGCACATCGGGTGGTTACAATAACTTTTTTTTTTTTTTAAACAGTCTTGCTCTGTCTCCAGGCTGGGAGTGCAGTGGCACAATCTTGGCTCACTGCAACATCCGCCTCCCATGTTCAAGTGATTCCCCTGCCTCAGCCTCGTGAATAGCTGGGATTATAGGCACACTCCACCACACCCAGCTAATTTTTTGTATTTTAGTATAGAAGGGGTTTCACCATCTTGGCCAGGATGGTCTCGATCTCCTGACCTCGTGATCCACCCACCTCGGCCTCCCAAAGTATTTTTATATTTTATATAAAATGTTAGATTGGGTGCTAAGTTAATTTCTTCTACTCCTGCTTATACTAGAAATCTTTGAGCATCAAAGTAAACTCGAGCATTTCAATTGCTTTAAGAAACTAACCTGAGTGCACAGAAGAACAAAGAAGTTAAAGAAAATATCCAGCTATGAAGGAACTTAGAAGTTGTTAATGTTCTAGAATTGCGTCATGTACCCTTAAGGGGCAAAGGAGAGACATAATTTAAAACATCCACTAGAGAGCTCTGCAACATTTCCTTTTTGCAAACATTAATCAATGTTAATTATTCCCCAGAGCAATGTCAGCATTCCCATAGATTCGATTTTACTAATAAGGACTTTGATTATACACCCATGTTCACAGCAACCTTATTCACAATAGCCAAAAGGTGAAAACAACTCAAGGGTCCACAGACAAATGAATGGGTAAACAAAATGTGGTACATACATATCACAGAACATTATTCAACTTTAAGAAGGAAGGAAAGCCTGGCACGTGTTGCAACATGGATGAACTTTGTGGACAGCATGCACGGTGAAGTAAGCCAGACACAGAAGGACAAATCCTGTATGATTCCAATCATAATGAAGTATCTGGAGAAGTCAAACTCACAGAGACAGAAAGTAGAATGGTGGTTGCCAGAGGCTAGGGTGAGGTGACCAGTTATTGTTTAATGGGTACACAGTATTAGTTTTGGAAGATGAAAAAATTTTGGAGATGGATGGCAGAGACGGTAGCCCAAGAATGTGAATACACTTAAGGCCTTATGGCTGTACACTTAAAAATGGTTAAAATGGTCAGTTTTATGTTATTTATATTTTCCCACAATGAGAAAGGGGAGAAACCTTGAGCAAGTGAACAAGAAAATTATAGCCTCGAATAAAACAAGAATAGGGAACTACATAATATATTCTTCTGTGTTTTAAACACTCCGATTACTATTGAGAGCCAGTGAAATTACCGGTCTTGAATTTTCTAAGGATGCTAGCTGTGGAGAAGGAAGAAAGAGATAATCAGGCACAGAGTAGGGGAAGGCACTGTGGTTGCTATGCTGTGGAATGAGGAGGAAGAAAGAAGAGAGAGAAAGGCCTTATCATACTAGGAAATGGATTGTCTTGTGCTGCCCTGTATTCCAGAGCGATGTGTGGTGAGAGGGCTTGACGTGGGATCATAATATCTACGAGTGTGCGCCTGGGGGAGGCAGAATGGATGGGCTGCAATACACCAGACAGCACCACTGCCACAATGGGGCAAAGGCTCTGGGAGCTGCTTCCCGGGCTGGTGCCCACCCACTAGCAGGGCTGGAGCTTGTCAAACTTCATTATTCTCCAAGATACTGAGAGACCCGGGCCCTTCAGCACCTCACTCATGGATGTTAAATCTCGAATAGATAGTGTAGAGGTGAAGGGAATTTTCTTCCTTCCGGCTTCTGAAGGTTTGATAATTTGAGTCCATAAAACAAACTGACAATAGACAGGGTAACAGCCAGAAGGGCACGTGAATTTTAACAGGCACATGGACACAGAGTCTCACAAACATGAGACTCAGAAGGGTCAGATGACTGAAGTTTTTAGGCTATCTTCCATTCCAGGCTATGGAAGGAACAGAGGCTAGGGGTTCCCTGGGGGAGGAGGCAACAAGGTTATGGGAGAATGAAGGCAGGTAAGCCTGGTGAGCAAACAGTGTCTTGTTATGTGGATAAAACTCTCCTATAACCCTGGAGCTGCCCTCAGGAAGAGCAGATGGGAATGGGGTAAAAGTCTCTATCAGACCTTGAGCAGTGTCAGACTTTAGCCTCTTTTTCCCATGAGTTAACCTTTCCTAGATCCGAACGAGGAAGACAAGGGGTCCTCGGAGCCTGTCTTCATGGTCTGTCGACCTCCCTAATGCAGATTTTCCCTACAGATGCAAATCTGCCTCACAAAGGACAGCTTTTCAGAGCTATTCCTGTGTTCTCCAGCCCCTCTGAATACCGATCTCAAAATATGCCAAAGAAGCATATTTTAGGGTAAAATATTCCGGTTTCTTTCAATAGAACCATAGAAATATGCATATTTTAAAAGAGCAAAGACAGTATGGGAACATATTGAAGGAAAAATATGAAAAAGACAAGAGCAAAAGGATCAAACGCAGAAGAAAATGTTGGCAGGAGGTGTTGGGGAAAAGTGGGCATAAGACTCACCAGATGCTTCATGGCCCCCAGTGTATTTGCATAACATCAAAATTAGATTTTGACTGATTTTCCAACAAACTGGTTGGCTTCAGAAATAAAAAAAAGTAAACACAGATAGTTATTTTTATTAGTAGTAATCATCAAAAATAAAAACCGATTTGAAAATTTCTGTGTAGGTTTTCAGTTTTACAGACGTAATCTCCAGTTCCTTTTAAGAATGGTCTGAACCCAGAGCCTCTCTGTCCATACCAATTAAATCACATATTACACTGAAGACTTGACCAGCGGTGACACAAGCACCCAGATGTCTTACCTCGCAAGGCACCAATGCCTCCCTGTAATTGCTGCACTGTCAGAATCAATATCTCTCTGGGGTCTGCTTTTGAGGTTCAGTCAATCAGCTCCATTGCACTGACACAGCTCAGCTTATGCCAAAGAGAGCTGCCACCTCAGTCCGCACAAAAGAACAAAACACACCATCATCCCAGATGATACAACCCACTCCCACAGCAAACATCACTGTGACTTGAAAATCAGACTCTCAGAGAATGAAGGAGGCCTGGAGACCATCTCCTCGGAGCCCAGCACTTTCCTGAAGCAGATACAGGAGGGGCGTGACACACAGGGAGCCAGTGACTGAGCCGGGGTTGCCTCCTGACCCCCCAGCTGGGCCCATGTCCATGCCGCCATGTATGGCCAAGCATCAGTGTTTTAATGACCCCTTTATCTGATCATATGGCTTTGCACACTTTAATTTTAGACTTGAAAACATGTGATTTACTAGTTGTGTTCTTCTAAGAATCCATGACACAGACAAGAAAGAAGAATGAATTAGGACGATAGGCCCACTGGGGGCCAAAATTCTCATTCTCAGCCTACGTCTCTTATGAGTGACAGGGTAAGCCCTGATGCCACTGAAGCAACAGCAGTGAACTAAGTCAGGGCCAAGGTACACTGGACTTGTTTTGGTGTCACAGCACCTCCTGAACTCCTTGTCTGTATGTTTGAGCAATTCCCTGCCATACAAACCTCTGCTCTATTGATCCATCCCAGTCCAGAATCCAAGAAGACCAGGTAAGACCATACAAACCTCTACTCTATTGATCCATCCCAATACAGAATCCAAGAAGGCCAGGTAAGACTTCCCTTGTCCTCATAACCGAAGCTCGACTTAGGTTCAGATTTCCAGTGGGAATGAATAAGCCAAGGAGGTGAGGGCAGTGGAGGAAAGTGGCAGTGGTGTGAGCATCCGTTCTGCTGCAGCGGATGCAGCGGTCATGGCGCCCGGGAGGCAGCTGGTGCTGCATGGCAGTGGCACCACCCCCACCAGGATCCCGGGTGCACTGGGCCCAGTACCCGGCTGCCTTCTTGCTCAGAGTCAGGTCTCAGTATCTGTGGTCCTAGACAGTACTTTCTGCTGATTGGCCCAGACAGGTCAGCTGAGAATGAAGGACTAGGGTTCTTCTCTGAGAACTTTGCCTTAATAATAAGAAACTTGAAGAACAGTGACTTTGTCACACTATAACATTAACAATTTCTTTTTCAGAGAAGTAAAATGTGGGCAAATTATAGTTTTCCTGAAAGAATTTAATTTTCAAATAATTCTGGCCAATCCCTTCATTGTTTTCTTTTGAAAATATTATTATCAGAAAAGTTTGGTCCCAAATTCACAGCACAGAGTTTCATTTGGATTAAAATTAGCCGAGAGAATGATCAGTAAGGACCAGGAAAAAGGAGTATATGAGAGTGATGGAGTTTGAAATCCCATTGAGTAGAAATCCCATTGACCACAATTATCCAGCTCTGAAAAAGGATCAAATGCTCATAGGCCAAAAAAAGCTCTGGATTAGGCCAAATAATCTCACTTAACCAACTTGTATATAACAAATACTCCAGTGGATTCCACAGCAATTTCATTTTGGAATTTGTCATGGGAAATAGGTGGGAAAGACAGACTGCAATGGATTCATGCATAAAGAAATGCGCTTAAAGAAAAGGGGTAATTTTTGGCATTGACGGGTTCTGAATTAGATACAAATCCTCAGAGAAAGGATTTAGACATGTTGGCCGGGCTCAGTGGCTCACACCTGTAATCCCAGCACTTTGGGAGGCCGAGGCGGGCGGATCATGAGGTCAAGAGATCGAGACCATCCTGGCCAACATGGTGAAACCCCGTCTACTAAAAATACAAAATTTAGCTGGATGTGGTGGCGGGCACCTGTAGTCCCAGCTACTCGGGAAGCTGAGGCAGGAGAATCACTTGAACCTGGGAGGCAGAGGTTGCAGTGAGCCGAGATCATACCACTGCACTCCAGCCTGGTGACAGAGCAAGACTCCTTCTCAAAAAAAAAAAAAAAAAAAAAAACAAGATTTAGACATGTTTGCTGCCATTAGTATATTCAACAAGTGTCAAGAATAAGCAGGATGCTGGATTAAGAGAGAACAATCACAGGTAGTGACAACTGGATTAACAGCCTCCTACAGAGCAAGGATGGAAGCACCTTTCGCAGAAAGAGCGGACTGTCCTGGGGGCTGACCTGGGAGGGGAGTGCTGGAAACACAGATCTGAGAAAAGGAAACACCAGAGGTGCGATGTGTTCATCTAATCATGGGCACTAACATCAAAAGTTAATTTGGAAAGCAAAGAAAACATTCTAGCAGTGATGAAAGAGCAGGGCTTTATACCTTCTCAACTATTAGCGGAAGAAGAACTCCGAGAAGGGAAGAATGCCAAAGACATAGAAATATTCGAGAGATTATACTGAGCTTAACTAGAATCTTAATATGCTGATAAGGCAAAACTTTAGACAGTAGACTTTTCCTAAGTGAATTTCTTTTGGAAATACAAGCAACACTCAACTTAGAGGACAATATTTTATGCCAGAGGTAGTGAGGCCACAGATTATACAATAATTTTCTTTAAACAGCTAATGGCCAGGCACGGTGGCTCGTGCCTGTAATCCCAGCACTTTGGGAGGCTGAGGCAGGTGGATCACCTGAGGTCAGGAGTTCAAGACCAGCCTGACCAACATGGTGAAACCCCGTCTCTACTAAAAATGCAAAAATTAGCTGGGTTTGGTGGCGCATGCCTATAATCCCAGCTACTCAGGAGGCTGAGGCAGGAGAATCCCCTGAATCTGGGAGGCGGAGGTTGCAGTGAGCCAAGATCGTGCCATTGCACTCCAGCCTGGGTGACAAGAGCAAAGCTCTGTCTTGAAAAAAATAAATAAACAAACAAACAAACAGCTAGTAACTGGGTTTTGACATATGGAAATTCCTTACTTCTTGTTTCAATTCACTGCTCTTTTCTAAACACAGAACTACTGTGTAGTGTAACAGGATGATTGGCAAGGGGTGTGCCCTAACAAAGAGCCATGTCATCTGCAGAGGGTTCTTGGTGGAGGAGGCTCCACTGGGAAAAGCCAAGCCACTGGGTGATGCGTTGCCCTCAAGTTTCCCAGTGATTCCAGTGATACCTGCCCTACATTACAAGTACTGCTTACACATGGCCGGAAAAAAAAAAAGCACATGTCAGTGATTAGTTTGTATTACTGAGCTATTGGAAAAGCTGCCAGCATCTGCAGCAACTGCAGAGACTCAGGAAACAATACCCCAGATGAAGGCCTCAGAGGCAAGAGCTTCTCTCTGCTCACTTCTGCCTTCCGATTCCTCAGCCCAATTCTCCCCTGAGGCCAGATACAGAAACCAGAATCCCTCTTCCTCCAGGAGCGTCACAGTAACCACAACCCCTTTGCCCCAGAGCCAGCCTTAAAACCCAAAAGTATTGCTCTAACTTTCCCTCCACCTTTCTGGGTAAGAACTGGCGATAAAGACACTCTCTGACCCACCTTTTTGAGTGTAGGTCATGAGATCCGATTCCAGAGAGGGCCCTACCCCACACCAGAAGGAAGGAAAGCTGACCAGAGAGGCCAGCAAGAATCTGGACAGACAGGCCTTGCTGGGCGTCCCCACTCAGTCTATTCGCATTAGACCACACCCTTTCGTCCAATCCTATGCCTACACAGCTGCCCATACTTTGTTAAACCTAAGCATAAAAATGGACAGTTTCCCCTGTATCTTTGGGTCTTCGATCTGAAGGCTCCCATGTACAGATTAATGCAATTTGTACATCTTTTCTCAAATGAATCTGCCTTTTGTAGGTTGATTTTTCAGCGAACCTTCAGAGGGTGAAGGGAAAATTTCTCCTAGGCCCTGACACAACTATAATTACTGCAGTCTAAAACGGGTATGCTCCACAGCCTACAACAGGTATAGAAAGTCACGGAACACAGATGGCTAAGGTTCAAACCAGCACGAGAGGGCGTTCAAAAAGCTAAGGAGTTAGGCTGGGTGCGGTGGCTCACGCCTGTAATCCCAGCACTTTGGGAGGCTGAGGCTGGCAGATTACCTGAGGTCAGGAGTTTAAGACCAGCCTGGCCAACATGGTGAAACCCCGTCTCCAGTAAAAATAAAAAAAATAGCAGGATGTGGTGGCAGGTGCCTGTAATCCCAGCTACTAGGGAGGCTGAGACACGGGAATCGTTTGAACCCAGGAAGCAAAGGTTGCAGTGCGCCGAGATCACGCCACTGCACTCCAGCCTGGGCGACAAAGCAAGACCCCGTCTCAAACAAACAAAAAAGCTCAGGAGTTGGATAGCTCCACAGCAGGGGCTAACATTCCAACTAAGCAAAGTGACTATAATCCAACCACTTTTTGACGTCTAAATAAACTTTGTGCCTTTACTGACTATTTTCTGATTGACATCCCATTACTGCCTGAAGGCAAAAAAAAAAGCTGAAAGGGCAAGATTGTGTGATAGCCAAAGAAACTCATTCACATATTAAGCCATTGACAATTTTAAGACATATTCTAAATGGATCATTCTAGCAATTAAGCGGAGGGGAAATGAACGGTAGGGGATATAAGAAGGGAAACTAGAAAGAAACTTTGACAGTTGATGTCAAAAATAAGAAAGGCTCAAACTAGTACCATGTCTGTAAGGAAGAAAAGAAAGGGAAAATTTTCCAAACATATATTTAGAAGTTAAATCAATCACATTCGATTATTCACTGGATGATGAAAGACTGGGTGAGGAAAATAAAAACATCAAGAATCATTGCTGGGTGTTTTTGGAGGCAGTGTTGCTTGGGGTTAGTCAGTAATGGGTGGCAAAATAAGAACAAAATAATTACTACAAAAACACAAATGAAACTAACTAGCGGCTACATTGATTTGCATGTCAGCCTTATTGCTTGTCTTTACCTCTGGGAAAAAAATTGAAGATGTAATAGGAATAAAATGCAGAGTGGTGTGGAGAGGGTGTCAGTTTAGCACAAGGTAATACCCAAATCTTTAGAAAAAGCAGGGAATGTTATTTGGATACCGTGAGCTTCACTGTAGAGGCCAAGGCATGGTGAGATTCAATAAAGGTGCACGGAGCATAAATCTAAATGGCGCTTATGCTAGTATAACCCACACGATGTTGTGGATGACGTGTTTAATGGCAACATCCTGATCCACTCTTGCCTAGGGGATGTTAATGGAGCTACACAAAACCTATCATGCTTTGGTTCAATGAGAGATTTTTTTTTTTAAGCTCACACTTCAAGCAAGGAACCTAAAATCTCTTCCATGATCACAGTGTGCAGAGGCAATACTAATTTTCAGAGCAGCCTGATCTGGAACAAGGGAGATAGGAATCAGGGCAGCCTCTGACAGAGTGCTCACAGGAGAAAGAGATGGTGCCGCCCTGTACAGCTCCTCCCAGCATTCACAGGCAATAGCTGGAGGTAAGAAGCAGCAGGCCCAGTCTAGATAACAGCATTTGGGACACACAGCGGATAATCCAAGCTGGGACAGGCAGAAGCTACTCCTTAGTCAGATGGTTAAGGTTTCTCGAAGAATTGGTGGCTGTCGTCAGGACCCGTCCTCTGTATTTAAGCATGCACAGGGATTTGGACATATTTTTTATTTTAGAGTGTAGATTCTGTCGTTCTTGAAAATCTTTTTTCATTTTGTGAAGCAACGAGTTTATTTTTATTTTTTTTAAGAGACAGGGTCTCACTCTTTCACCCAGGGTGGAATGCAGTGGCGTGATCATGGGTCCCCGCAGCCTCGACCTCCTCGGCTTAAGCGATCCTCCCCGCTCAGACTCCCCAGTGGCTGGGACCCTGACAGGCATACTCGGCACCGAGTTTAAACCCACCTAATAACCAACTATGCAACATGCCCAGGAATTCCCAGAGCCAAGATTGTCTAGTTGAGTCAAAGTCTTGATATTCAGAGTTGGAAAAATAAAGAGCTCTCCTTAACAAATTGTATCTGAATAAGTAGACTTGTGTTTAGGGGAGCCAAGTGTTACAGTAGAGCCCAACAAGTATTATACCTTAAGGCTTAGCACGTTCTTTACAGTCATAAGTACTCAGCAAATGGTTGCCATGCTGGATGCCACGGAAGACTCATTAGAAGGGGGTAAATTTGGAAATATGAAAATGAGTTAGGCTGTGGCCATAACCTGGAGGAAAACAGGTAAGGGTTGATCTAAGATAGAGGCAACAGCACTAGAAAGGAGGAGACAGCTGCACGTGGTGGCACACACCTGTAGTCCCAACTACTAAGGAGGCTGAGGAAGGAAGATCTCTGAGCCCAGGAGTTTGAGGTTGTCGTGTGCTATGATCACGCCTATGAATAGCCACTGCACTCCAGCTCAGGCAATATAGTAAGAGCCCATCTCTAAAAATAAAAAGAAGAAAGGGAAGAAAGGAGAAGATAGCGAAAAGAAATTTAGAGGCAGACAATCGTTCATAAGTAAAAAGGCAGTGAAGTACATAGGACAAATAAGTTACTACACTTGAGAGTAAAATATTAAATTGGCTAGATCTTAACTTGTGAGAAATAATAGAGCTACCCATTCCATACTGACACCCAGCAGTGAACCACACAGCCTTTAGGTTAACAATGGGACTTTCCCCAGGCAAGTACAAGTCCCAATTCTCTTATCAAAGAGAACTCAACTTGGATTTATATAGAGATCAAAGGATCCAGCTCTGTAAGTCACACCTAAGAACATTCCATGCATAAAATAATGAAGACTACTAGGCTATAGAGATGGTTATTTGCAAAGTGATAGAATCCCATTTCTCATTAATTTTGAAATAATTTAGGACAAAACCAAGAACAGATGAAGACAGGTTATATATACAGAGAGAAAAAAAAATTCAAAAAATATAGCAAAGGCAGTGATACCAAGACAAATGTGAATTACATACCCAATATTTTTCTATTTGCAAAATGTGGGATTAGGTGAGTTGGAAGAAACTGCCTACAATTTACTGCAATACTCTGTGTGTATGTATGAGTGGGAGAGAGAGAGACACGCACGCGCACACACACACACACACACACACACACAGAGAAAGAGAGAATTATATTTCAGACCAAAAATCTGGTTCAGTCATTAAAACTAAAGACCGCTTTTAATCTAGAGCCCAAGGATAGTCCAAAAAGCAGTGCAATTATCAAGTTGTCTAAAACATTGTTTATGGACAGCTATCTATTTCTGGGTAAAGACTGACCTCATTTTGTGCAAATCTAACATTTGCAATCTCAATTGCATGAAACAAGGTAGATAAACTAGGTTGCATTTATTTGTTTCCTAAAGAATTAGCCCCAGTATTTCATTAGTCAGTTTTAAATTATGAGGCCATTTATAAAATTCAATTTATATCTATCTTTTCAGAATACATATACTAGGTAGACTATGTTTCCAAATTTGATTTTTCTCCTTGCCTTACTCAAAATGTGAAAGAAGAATTTTTTTTTTTTTTTTGAGATGGAGTTTCGCTCTTGTTGCCCAGGCTGGAGTTTCGCTCTTGTTGCCCAGGCTGGAGTGCAATGGCGCAATCTCGGCTCACCACCGCAACCTCAAGCGATCTCCTGCCTCAGCCTCCTGAGTAGCTGGGATTACAGGCATGTGCCACCACGGCCGGCTAATTTTTTGTATTTTTAGTAGAGACGGGGTTTCTCCACGGTGATCAGGCTAATCTCAAACTCCCGACCTCAGGTGATCCGCCCACCTCAGCCGCCTAAAGTGCTGGGATTACAGCTGTGAGCCACCACACCCGGACGAAGAGGAAAATTTATAATAAAATAAACTTATGGCAGAAATATTTTTAAAATATCAAGGGGTTTTTTGGGGGTTATTATATATTTACACTAATCACTCAAATACTCATGTCTACAGGGTTTTTAACAATCGGAATTTCTTACAATGAATTATAATATCTTTGATTAGCATACAAAGATAAATTTATATTTGCTAAATTATTCTCATTAAGGCAAATGTTAAAATAATTATCAGGGTTTCAAACAATGAATTACAAGCTCCTTAGCAGAGCAAAATATATGTGTATTTACTGAACAAGTCTTATGAAGCCAAGTACTGAAACTAACAAGCTATTAAAGCTAAAGTTAAGTTGGTCAGAAAATTCATGTAACCAAATCATTTGAAACCTGAGTTTTGTGATTAAAAAGCAGGCTTTCTGTTAATTTAATAATTTAATTTCTGTTAAGTCTTCTGTTTTATAAAATATGAAATAGCAGCCCCTTAGTAAAAATAAAGTATAGGAATCATAAGAAAGATCTACTATAAAAAAGGCTATTAAGTAGATTATTGATAAATCAGAACTATTACATGATTAGTTTGTTCTCTTCTTTGTGAATTACAGCAGGAAATAGTATTTTAAAAGCATATTAGTATACTTCTATCCATTCTTCAAAATCTGGGTTAAAAATGTTTCTTGTGATATCACTGCTGAAGAAAATATCACTTTGAAATATTACTTTTTTAAAGTTCAGTTTCTGAGTCCTACTTTTAATACTTGAAGACACAATGACAATTTTAAATTTTTTATTTATATATTTTCTAGTATATTAGGATGAGTAGGAATTAATTAAAATATTAGAGGCTACATGGTCTAAAATAGTTATTAAGGACAATATATGGAAAGACCATCTTTCAGAAGGCTGAGATTGAAAAGGAAGCAATTCCAGCTGTGCAGTTTGAGAGTAAATGGCCTGTGAAGTAACTGAACCGAGTTACTCAACATCTTAAGGTGAGGGCATTTTCAAATTGTGAAAAATCCCTACTATGAAATTAGAGTTTTATTACATGAATCTTTTGATCAGTTATCTTCTTGGGAAGACTAACTTCAATAATTAGTCTGGAGAGAGGATGGGGCAAAAACTTACATGGGAAATTCTATAGCCTCTGTGTGAGGAAGAGGTTAGAGATAAAAATGGTGTTTTTACTTAAAAAAAAAAAAAGAAAAGAAAAAGAAAGGAGCAACACGCATGTTCAGTCCTGATTGCTTTCTGGATCTTGCTAAAGCTGCTATAACATCTCCTGTGTTATCGATTTTGTATATTACCTCAGTTCACCTCTGCTGACAGCAATTGGTTTAGCTGCTCTGGGATTCATCCAATATTCCCAACTGTGATGTTAATTCTATGGCAAAGTAAATAAAAGCTCTGTTCTGAAGTCATAATCCCTGAGCTGGAACCTGGCTTTGCCACAGGCATGCCTTCACAGAAGTCACTTAACTCTCTTAAGTCTAGGGTTCCTCATCTGTGAACTGAGAAAAATAAAAGCACTGATTCCATGCGGTGCTGTGAGTATTACGTCCATGGAAGGTTCTCAGGGGGCGCCTTCCCGGAGCAAAATATGCAGGTAACAAATATCAGCCATCATTATTTCTACTAAAGCACTGAAAGAAACACAACTAAAAGACCTAAAACACAGCTTTATATTTTATAGTGATTTTGGGGGGGCATGCCATAGGAAATGATTTAATATCTCTAGATTTTAAATTCAAAATGTTTCATGGCTAATTGAGAAAAATCTTAGGCTCTTTAAGATTAGTGTGAGGTTTAGAGATAATGAATGTAAAGCATGTGACATAGTGCCTGACAGATACTCAGTAAGTGGTAGGAGGTGCTATTATTACCAATATCATCGTGATTCATACATTTCTTTTCTCTCCACTTTGGCTTGACATGTGGATGCATGAGGCCAGTAGGAAGAAGTCACCCATGACTATCTGGAACAACACTGTGGGGAAGGCCAAGTTTCTGGTCAGTACATAGCCTTCAAAATTCCTTTCCCCTCAAAAAGAGGGGTCCCTCTGATACCTGCTTGTCTAGCTCTCCTCCCCGCCACCGCCAGATATGTTTTTTTGGAATGCATTAGTTAAATAATGAAATAATTGAGTTCTATGTATTCTCTTCAGGCTATGTTTTTGCATTTGGACTGATAATTCAATAAGCCAGGATAACGATGGAATGGCCTATGTGGGTAGCTGTAAGGACCCTGTGATGATCTTTCCGAGTCTCAGATTGCACGATAACCTTGAAACTTACAAACCTGGCTTAGTTATAAAGGAATCATGTTCAAGGGAACTACTGAATGGAAGTTATTAAAAGTATTAAAATCAACAGAGCATGCAGAGAACAACAGGATAATTAGTGACATTCTGTCAAGATCATACTTGATTTAGAAAACTAGTAGCCCATAGATTTGGTCTTATTTGCCCTCCAAGAATACTTATACAGCAAAAATATCCATTCCTCTGGAAATTTACTCTCTTGGCAATTGCATAATTATTTTTTTAAAAAATCTAGAAACCACCATACATTCATTTAAAACTACTTTGAGATAGGAATTTTACTTACCTGAGAACTGTGGTCTCCTATTATGACTTCAATTTTCTACATTTAACTTATGGACATATAATCTTATTAATTAACTGTGAACATGGTTTCTGAGAGAGAAAGACCTGCCTAAATGTCTACCACCCTTACAGTATAAGGGCAGCAGGATCTCCATCTGTGTGCAGGAAGGAACGTCACAGGATTGGGACTATGTATTTATGCACTTTAGAAATGGGGACAGAGGCTGGGAGGAACATCTAAGTTCATTGAAGGTGTGTCTCACCTCACTCCAGGGGTAGTGGATGGACTTGAAAGCTGGACAGAAGAATCATCTTACTGGGTGGCAGTGGCCTCTTCAGGCTTTGGACTGTGGAGAGACACCTGCCTCTCTGTGAGGACGGTAAAAAAGCCTCCCTGCATGTGGTACTTGGCCTGTATGTAATATCTCAAAGGCGGTTAGGAACAGGAATAAAGTTCCTCTGACTTGGTGTTTCCCTGAAATGCTGATTAGATAAATAACAGTGCATGCCGCACAATGACAGAGCAACTTATAAACATCAAGGGTTGTGTGAGGCAACCGCAAATCTGATTTTGGTATTGTGGAGTAGACTTGATATTTCATGAGACTAAAAAAAAGAGAAAGTATAAAAATAAGCAGTTTCCCAGGGAATTATGGCAAAGCTCAGGACATCAAACGAGACTGAACCAAGTGAGAAGTGCAACTACCTCCAAGGGTAAAAGAAATAGGCCGGGCGCAATGGCTCATGCCTGTAATCCCAGCACTTTGGGAGGCTGAGGCAGGTGGATCACCTGAGGTCGGGAGTTCGAGACCAGCCTGACCAACATGGAGAAACCTTGTGTCTACTAAAAATATAAAATTAGCCAGGTGTGGTGGCGCATGCCTATAGTCCCAGCTACTTGGGAAGCTGAGGCAGGACAATCGCTTGAACCCAGGAGGTGGAGGTTGCGGTGAGCCAAGATTACACCACTGCACTCCAGCCTGGGCAACAAGAGTGAAACTCTGTCAAAAAAAAAAAAAGAAAAAAGAAAGAAAGAAACAGTGCCAGCTTACCAGACCATCTGAAGCAGTCTGTCTTACTCCAGTGGAGCAGCCTTCCCCAAGCTGGGGGCCAAAAAACTCCAGGGAAATACAGGGTTCATAAAATAATGGCTAAAATGAGCTCATTTTTATATCTATACGAATATAAACATATATAATACATGCAAATGTACAGATTTGTGTATGTAACAATCATTTTGGTGTGTAGAAAACTACTTAAATATACTATTTATAAGAGTGTTTTATCGTCTCAAGAGATACTAGAAGTTGTATTATTTTCATACAGAGGTCTACTAAAATGTTTTGGCTCTGAAAAATGACTCTTTTGCAAATGCTGGAATTTAGAGCAAAACAGTATTCCCTTCCTAAAACAAATATAACAGTCATAACAGTATTCCATTTCTGAAGCATAATGACACACCTATCAAAATGGTTAACATTTGAGTTTGAATTAGGTTTTCATTGTTTCTTCTGTCTTTTTAATACATTTTAAAATATTTTTTTTCTACAGGCACGGTCTTACTAAGTTGCCCAGGCTGGTCTCCTACTCTTGGCCTCAAGCAATCCTCCCATCTCAGCCTCCCAAAGCATTGGGATTACACACATGAGCTACTATGTCCGGCCTCTTCTGTCTTTTTGTAGGTGTATTTATGAACTAAGTAATGACCCTATATGAATTTCCAAGTCAAAGGGAACAACTGCAAGACAAATAAGGTAGTCAGGGCCCTTCAAACAAAAATAAGTGCCCTGCTGTCATGAGAATCAACACAATCTTCTCTGGGCCCAGCAAAGAGAGGACCCTCTGCCTCCTTCTCATACTCGCGTGAGCACCAAGTGACCATCCAAACTATTGTAGGGCAGTGCTCATCTGGGGCAGGTCACACCTTGTGGTCCACTCCCACTTTTTGTTTTGTTTTGTTTTGAGACGGAGTCTTGCTCTGTCGCCCAGGCTGGAGTGCAGTGGCACAATCTCGGCTCACTGCAAGCTCCACCTCCCAGGTTCACACCATTCTCCTACCCCAGCCTCCCGAGTAGCTGAGACTACAGGCGCCCATCACCACGCCCGGCTAATTTCTTTGTACTTTTAGTAGGGACGTGGTTTCACTGTGTTAGCCAGGATGGTCTCGATCTCCTGACCTCGTGATCCACCCGTCTCGGCCTCCCAAAGTGCTGGGATTACAGGCTTGAGCCACCGCGCCCGGCCACTCCCACTTTTATTCAGATAAAACAGAGCAAAGTATTATCAAAGGCAATCCAGAAGAAAACTGAAAGAAATGATGCAAAGTGCTCACACATCTCAAGGTCAGTGAGGTGGGTAGAAAAGGGAGTAAAGCCTTGTTCTTGGCACTGGAGATAGATGTTGCAGACTCGCGGCAGGATCTGCAAGCAAATGCTATGGAGGAAGTGGACGTGACACGGTGAATAGGACGAGTTCACCTTGGTTTATGCTGAGTTCCCACGCAGAGCAGTTTCCCAGGGAGTTACAGCAAAGCTCAGGATATCAAACGAGACCGAACCAAGTGAGAAGTGCGACTACCTCCAAGGGTCAAAGAAATAGGTCGGGCGCGGTGGCTCACGCCTGGTATCATCGATATCAGCTACATAGATGTTAGAAACTGTTGCCAGTTTTTTTTTTTTTTTTTTTTTTTTTTTTTGGTTTGTTTGCTTGTTTGTTTAGTTTTGTTTTGAGACAGAGGTTTGCTCTTGTTGTTCAGGCTGGAGTGCAATGGCACGATCTCGGTTCACTGCAACCTCCACCTCCTGGGTTCAAGTGATTCTCCTGCCTCAGCCTCCTGAGTAGCTGGGACTACAGGTGCGCACCACCATGCCCGGGTAATTTTGTATTTTTAGTAGAGACAGGGTTTCTCCATGTTGGTCAGGCTGGTCTCAGACTCCTGACCTCAGGTGATCTGCCCGCCTCATCCTCCCAAAGTGCTGGGATTATAGGCCTGAGCCACCACGCCTGGCCTGTTTATTTTTATAAGTAATGATTTGCTTTATACATCTCCAGATTTAATATGCCACTCTATCCAAAACTGGGAAAATTTTATTTATTTCTCAAAGTTTTTTAAGTAAACCCTCTCTACAGACATTAAGAAGTTAATTAGAGATATCTAAGATATTTGGGTCAAAACCAAAACATTTAAAATCACTTTTAGCAGGAGCAATTTTTGGTATGAAATAAACACATATGGAAATCACCTGTAAATTTACTATTCATAAACATAGCTTAAGAAAACACCTAACGCAGCACTGTACAATGCAGTGCCCATGAATGAATAAATGAATGACACCTGCCCACTGTTTATATGATTCTATCTGTATCTCAGACTCTAATACATGTGAATATGGTTTTCTATTTCTATGAAAAGACAAAGATCTTTCTTCTAATAGATGAATCTTACGCTCATTATACCCCAAGTCCCCATTTGGGAGAAGTGATATTTGGTGGGGAATTATTGGGAAGAGGCTGGGCGCAGTGGCTCACGCCTGTAATCCCAGCACTTTGGGAGGCCGAGGCAGGCGGATCACCTGAGGTCAGGAGTTCGAAACCGGCTTGGCCAACATGGCGAAACCCCGTGTCTGCTAAAAATAAAAATAAAAATAATTAGTGGGGCATGGTGGTGAGAGCCTGTATTCCCAGCTACTTGGGAGAGGCTGAGGCAGGAGACCAGCTTGAATCTGGGAGGCAGAGGTTGCAGTGAGCCGAGATGGTGCCACTGCACTCCAGCCTGGGTGACAGAGCAAAACTCCATCATAAAAAAACAAAAAAAAAAAGGAATGATTGGGAAGATTTGCTGTCCATCTATTCCATCATATGCTCACTTGTCTTGTTGGTTGAAGTCGAACCATGGGATAGAGGATGTTCGGCCAAATTTCCTTGCTACCCTGCTAGTCTGACTGTCCACCTTAAATGTTTTTGCTGGGTTGCCTTTTGGTATTATAATGTTAGCTTTTACAGTAAGAAACTCATTTAGAGCACTTTAATATAAAATTCCACATAAGAAATTTGTTTTAGAGCTATGAGGTACAAAAAGCTCGGTTCTGCTGAGGAGGTGTTATTTACAGTCTTTATAACATCATTGTCACGTTTTCATAACTTCGGCCATGAAGAACACATTTTGTGGCCTGGATGTTTACGTTTGGCTGTTTTTCTGGAGAGCTTTGCTTCTTTTCTCTTTTTATTTTTTTCTTGATGATGGATGTTTTCTTTAAAATCACATATTATCCTTATGCATAATGTGATTTTAGTTTCCGGGGTTTTATTGGTAAGTTGAGCTACCTCAGTTCTTTAGTGGAAAATGCAAGGATATAGACGCTATTATAGGTATAGATACGGAATTCTTAGCTAAGCACATGCACTCTCTCTCCCTCCTTCCCTCTCTCCTTCCTGTGCATGTATTTAAATTGCACAATTCAGTTTCAGTCATTTCCAATCTTCTCTTATGCAAATGTGCCTTTGGTTTTTAAAGATTCATTAGACCTATGCTTTGTCTTGGTAAACATAACCATATACACAATTGTCTGCCTTTAAGAGAATTGAAACAATCCCAGAATTGTGTTCCCAACATAGCTTAGTATAAGGTGTAATTAAACATTTAAGGACATTTGAGAGGCAACTGTGGAAAACCGACCTGGAGAGGTCATCAGGCAGAGCCATGCTGAGCTCCTCACCACTACCATGCGCATTCTCCCGAAACAAGCGCATTCTCAGGATATTGCTTTTGCTTTCTTCTTCTTGATGAGCGGCTTCACATACATTCTGTTCTCAAGAACGAACTTCCTACCTGACCTGGCTCCCATCTAACTTAATAAAAAGAAAATCTGTTTTTTATTTCATCTATAGATAAATTATGGTTCGAAATGAACTACTAGTGACCCCATGCAAAGTCTATATACATATATATATACATACATATATATATACACATACATATATATATACATACATATATATATACACATACATATATATACATACATATATATACACACATACATATATATACATACATATATATACACACATACATATATATATATATATATATATATATATGCTAGTAAATGGCCACTTGAGGTATAGAAAGTCACCCAAAGACATCACAAAAACTATTTAAATATTTGAAATATAATCGAAACAGGCCTATTCTCAATGAAAAAAAAGTGCCACGTTCCCTCTTTTGATTGCTAAATCAAAACACTTAGAAAGGGTTTGTTGGAAAATGAGTCTGTCTGTCGAGTAAACCCACAGAAGCGCTCAAAGGGATCGCAGGGTAATGATTCTGAAGCTGTACTGTGTTTCCTCAGGAGACAATCTTCTAGACCTCTGAAATGAATGAGTCCTTAAGCAAATGAATTTTTGTAAATATTTCTATAAACTAGTAAAAACTTTTAGAGCAAAGAAGTTCATCTCAGGAGAGTAAGATATAGGAGACCCACAATGATGGAGCCTCTGTTCTATCAAGACACAAAATACATAGGTTGAGCCATAAACCATGAAACCATAAGGCTCTAAAATATAACCCTTACATAACATATCAAAATATATTATATATGAATATATGCATTATACAGGTACTTTATATACGTGTATTTTTATATAATACATATATAAAAATAAATTTTGTATATTTATGTAAATCCAACAATCCCACTACTGGGTTTCTACCCAAAGGAAAAGAAAAAATAAATTTGGTATATTTATATAAATCCAACAATCCCACTACTGGGTTTCTACCCATAGGAAAAGAAGTCATTATATCAAAAAGACATCTGCACTCATGTGTTTCCTGTAGCACTACTCACAATGGCAAAGATACGGAATCAACCTAACTGTCCATCAACAGATGACTGAATAAAGAAAACGTGGTATACATACAATGGAATCCTATTCAGCCATAAAAAATGAAATTATGTTTTTTACAGCGTAATGAATGGAACTGGAGGTCATTACCTTAAGCGAAACAACTCAGAAAGTCAAATACTTCATGTTCTCACTTGTAAGTGGGAGCTAAATAATGTGTACGCATAGACATAGTGGGCAGAATGACAGGCACTGGAGACTCAGAAGGGCTAGGGGTATGTGTGTGGGGGGGTGGATGATGAAAGATTACTTAATGGGGACAAGGTACATTATCTGGGTGATGGATCTACTAAAAGCCCAGACTTCATCGCTACACAATATATCCACGTGACAAAATTACACTTGTACTTCTTACATTTATATAAATTAAGATAAATAAATAAAGGGTAAAGTAAACAAAAAGAAAAAATAAAGTCATTGCATTAAAAATCTTTCAAGCATTGCTTTGTCATCTCATAAATATAGCCAAAGATTCTGAAGAATTATGAGGGCTTCTGTTAAGACATTATTTCACTGCCACTTGGTTCGATATAACTTGTGAAAACTTTGGTCAAGAACTCTAAACTAGGAAAACATGCAAAGAAATGCTCACTCATAGCAATGTTTGACACAGTTGATTTTTCTGCTGCATTTCTCTTTCTACAAAGAGAGAAAAAATTTGCTGGGCATGGTGGCAGGTGCCTGTAATCCCAGTTACTCAGGAGGATGAGGCAGGAGAATCGCTTGAACCCTGGAGGCAGAGGTTGAAGTAAGCCGAGATCACTCCACTGCACTCCAGCTTGGGTGACAGAGCTAGACTCCATCTCAAAAAAAAAAAAAAAAAAAAATGAAAAAAAGAAAAGAAATATATTCACTTCAATGTCATGCCTGGCTGTGTGTCTGACACTGTTCAAGATCTAATGAAAGGAAATTTTAAGACACACCTAGTATATGATTCAGCCCAAATTCCAGCCAGGCCAAGGTGGCTCTGCAACTGTGCTCCTTGCCACAAATGACCCTGTGTCCTGCAGAATAAAGGACACTACAAGTAATAGCACTGGAGTACAATGTGTGCCCTATGCATATATTTATAAAATGCTATGGTTCTTACTGGACACATCCTACCCCATTTTCAATGCATTTCCTGTGTTTCTATCTCTTACTGAAAAGAAATGCTGATTATGTAACAAAGAAGCCTTGCCAATCCTTCAAAACTCCTTTACAAAGTTGACTTCATTTTATCCTCTCCATTTCCATCAATACTCCCAACTCTGGAGCCTTTCCCCGCATTCCTCTCCTGTCCTCCGTTCTCTCTTGCCTGACATTCAGAACACAGAGCTTGAAGATCATGGCCTCTGGTATGAAACTTTCATTATTCATTTATGTGTTTGGTTGTTTTTTGAGTCTGGGTCTCACTCTATCTCCCAGGCTGAAGTTCAGTGGCTCAATCATGGCTCATTGCAGGCTCAGCCTCCTTAGCTCAACCTCCTCCCACCTCAGCCTCCTGAGTAGCTGAGATGACAGGCATGAGCCAGCACATCTGACTGCAACTTTTATTCTATAACCTAAATCCTGTGGGTATACAAAGATACGGATATAACCAGGTATCACAGACTGTATTATATCATATATGAGAAATAAAATAATTATAATTTCTCTACATCAGTAAATCAGAATTTAACATTATCCAAATTCCCTTCCAGACTTTTCTCAGGTGTGTGGTTTCACAGAGTAGGACTCGTTTCTTATATACAATGCAGTGTTTGATTTTGTTTTTAAAAAAACTTCCCTTGGAAAATACTAAAACTGTTATGCATCAAGTCATTTAATATTCAGAATAACCTCACAAAGCAGGTGTTAACACCTTCCATTTTACCCTTTACAAAATAAAGACTCTAGAGAGATTAGATAAGTAGCTTGTCCACGTCTACAAACAAGTTTATGCCCTTTCTACCGAGCTACATTTCCTTTATTGTCTTATGACATAAACTTATCTCATATGTCTGATAAAAACTGTCCAAGAGGCTTCAAAATTATGATGATTTTCTTTTCTTTTCTTTTTGAGACAGAGTCTTGCTCTGTCACCCAGGCTGGAGTGCAGTGGCAAGATCACAGCTCACTGCAGCCTCGACCTCCTGGGTTCAAGTGATCTTCTTGCCTCAGCCTCCTGAGTAGCTGGAGCTATAGGTGTGCACCACCATGCCTGGCTCATTTTTTTATTTTTTGTATAGGTGGAGTCTCATTATATTGCCCAGGCTGGTCTTGAACTCCTGGGCTCAATCCTCCCACCCCAGCCTCTCAAAGTCCTGGGATTATAAGCATGAGCCACCACACCCAGCCTGATTTTCTCCTTGAGTGCACAAGTTTCCCTCTTGGTGGATACACTTAACTGCACTTTAATGGTTCTAAGATACACATTTTAACATCTAAGTCGGGATGTGTCTCACAATCAAGGACAACTGACATCTGCTGTCATATTGGCTAGGTGGCAGCGGTGACAGACTGGTCACCACCTGCAGGGGCTTAATATGGTTATAGTTTCAGTGGCACAACTGGGCATCGGTAACTCATTTATGTCAGGTCCACAGATGACAAGGACCTCTTGCAGAAAAAAGAGAAGACCTGGCTGGGTTCTGAAAACCTCTTATTGACACATTATTAGATCAAGAAACAATTAGCATCAAAGTTTACAGAACAGTTTGTGAGCAACTTGCAGGAAGATCCCAGAGACGGCTGCAGGGCACAGATAAGAAACGCCACATCACTAGTGCTCTCCATGGCACAGAGAGCTACTTATGGAAAAACATGGACTTTGATGACTCACAGTTGAAAAGTGACTCAGAAGAGCTGGACTTTGTATGAGAAAAACATTGAAAATAATCTAACCAATTATTTCGCTTATTTTTCATTTTCATGTATGCACAAAATGCATGTTTAAATAACCCTAAAAAGCTCTTTCAGTTAAGTGTTGTTTTAATTAGTAGTGCTTCTTGCTTTTCTCGGTGGTGTGTAGCTAGCCTTGTACAGGTCACAAAATATAGGTAATTTATTTGAAGCGTCTCTTATTGTTTGGCACTCATTATTTTCAAATGTTTGCTATTAAAGATAGATAATGCTAGGCTGGGCATGGTGGCTCACGCCTGTAATCCCAGCACTTTGGAAGGCCGAGGCGGGTGGATCACCTGAGGTCAGGAGTTCGAGACCAGCCTGGCCAACATGGTGAAACACCATCTCTACTAAAAATACAAAAATTAGCTGGGCATGGTGGCACACGCCTGTAATCCCAGCTACTCAGGTGGCTGAGGCAGGAGAATCGCTTGAACCCAGGAGGTGGAGGTTGCAGTGAGCCGAGATCGCACCACTGCACTCCAGCCTAGGTGACAGAGTGAGACTCTGTCTCAAAAAAAAAAAAAAAAAAAAAGATAGATAATGCTCTAATGGAATTATGGAATTTAGAGATGGGTGCTTTCCATTTCTTAAGAGTTTCTACTTTGTCGGGCCAGGCGTGACGGCTCACGCCTGTAATCCCAGCACTTTGGGAGGCTGAGGCAGGCAGATCACGAGGTTAGGAGCTCGAGACCAGCCTGAACAACAAAGTGAAACCCCGTCTTTACTAAAAATACAAAAATTATCCGGGTGTGGTGGTGTGTGCCTGTAGTCCCAGATACTCAGGAGGCTGACCCAGGAGAACCGCTTGAACCCGGGAGGTGGAAGTTGCAGTCAGCAGAGATGGTGCCACTGCACTCCAGCCTGGGCAACAAGAGCAAAACTCCATCTCAAAAAAAAAAAAAAAGTTTCTATTTTGTCATAGTAGGAGAAAAGGGAAAGGGTATCCAAAAGAAGAAGCTGTCGCTAGACAAAAAATCATAATTACCTTGAGGTCCTGGCAGCTTCTTTTTTAGCCCTCCATTTCACCAGGCTAATTATAAAGAAAAGTAAACTTACATTTTTTGCTCTGGAGAATATCAAGCAAAATATTTGATATCAAGTGCTGTCTAAGCACTTGATAGTATGAACAATTGGAACTGTTAGACAACAAATAATAGCATTAAACACTAACCTTCCCATTTTGAATGTTACATAATAAACAGCTGGATACTGCTGACATTAACACCTATTATTGTGCTGCATTAGTTTTATGGGTACAATAAACACTCCTGGATGATGAACATTTTGTAATTTAAAGAATGACTCATGGAAAATATAGTTTTCATTTGCTAAAGTGCTGCAGGATTGCATTAAAAAATGTCTTGCTGTGCTGAAATTGATTCCATCTGAATGGCAATTCAAAAGCTACCAGCAACTTTAAAAATGCACAAGGATGTTTTGCTTCTTTCATCTATTTGGGAAAACAGAAGCAACCAAATATAATAATGTTCCTGGGACCCATTGCACGGTTATGTCCTGTTACATAAACAAGCATTATATAAAACACAGTCATGATTAGCCTATCTTTTTACGGAACAAATAAACATTAACCAAATAAAACCAGTTTTTACAAGATGGCATCCAATAAAATATTACAATTGAGGCTCATTCTGTCCAAAACTTTAAAAAATGTTACCATACCTTGATTTAGGTTGACCTAACAGACCAACATCTGGACTTTTAAAAAAGATTTTACCAAAGGATTCACTGAGTGATTCTTTCGAGACGAATCTAAACCAATACAATCAAATAGAATTCAGTTCAAACTTACTGTTTTCTTTGATCACAATGATTGTGTTAAAAGCTTTTCTCTGATCGCGATGATTGTGTTAAAAGGTAAGACTGAAGAAGTCACTTCCTATTAAAAATTTTCTCATTTCGTTTCTTCTTGAGGATTTAATTAAACCGGATTCTGAAGAGGATGGTGACTAGTTGGTCATTGTTAGCAAGACAGAAGTTAGAGCAAATGACACCATAACACCAGGAATGTCTCTCTTTAAGGTTTTAAAACTAGAAGAGATTCTCATTATTCTGGATTTTAGGATGTATGAATGACTCTTCAAAGGCTCATTCATTGCAATGGTTTAGTTTGAATGTAATCCCAGGAAAATAAATTTGTTTTTGAGCTCTGACGATCAAATATCTAAAATGTTCATGTAGAAAACATAATTTAATCTTTATAACCCATGTGGGACATGGTTAGCTCTTTATCACTCTGAATTTTAATCCAATAGTGCTTCATAAGACCATACACCTTAAGGGTTTCAGAGCACAAACCTTCAAATATGTTCAATTATTGACACACAAAGGTTAAAAATAAGAAATTTTGAGTACCAAAACAAGTATGTTTTAAAGTACTCACTCTTTAGTCTGAAATTCCACGATTCTATACCTGGGTTATTTTCACTGTGGACAATAACTAGCTTGCTCTAGCTTTGCCAAAGTTGCCACAACCATCTATAAACAAACACAAAAACTGAAAAATAGAAAACAACACTATATTTTTCATTTTTTCTCTAGGAAAGTTAGAAATAAGTATATTTTCTCTCCTTTCAAGTTCTGAAACAAAAACCCCACTAATCGTGTATAATCGCACTGACAGTTGCTTCACTAAATCTCAGTTAAATAATTTGCTACAGTATCATTTCCTCATTCCGGTATAATTTTTATGTGCAGACTGTTTTCATTATTTCACCCTCATAAAAATATACTTTTATAATCTAGTCTACAGAGTTGCTACTCAATCATCATGTTTCATAACAAGTTATATAGGTACATACTGGAATGTTATTCACCAGCTGGCTTACAATTTAACAGTTTATAAAGGTGCAAATATCTGGGATTTGGGGCTGAAAGGTACTATTATGTTATTACCGTGAACGCACGTTCATTGTAAATACTGTGGTAACCCAGGCCTGAAAGAATCTATGAAGTTAACGTTACGCCTTTTTTGGGTTTTGAGGTTTCTGAAATGCATCCATCATTCCTGACCAATTGACGTTTACAAATACCACGAGGCCTGACCACCAGGCAGCTTTGTTTTCATTCCCTGCACGGCCCTTGCCCTCTTCCTGTCTCGGCATCTCTATCTAACCTCTGTAACCAGTCACAACTCATTTATTATCATCTGAAAAATAGTGCTGAAATGTTTATACACAATCAATTTGTAATTAATAGGAAATGACTTTATGGGGTCGTTTGATCCCTGCTGGTGGGAGAAAGCCTGGGTTATGTCTAATGGATTTTTTCCATCTCCTTCAGTGGTGACGTGTGGCAAATGGATTGTAAATGAAGATAGACTGTGCAATGAATGACGACACTAAAGACTAATGTGAACGACTTTAGGGAAAACAAAAGGCTTTCATCTGAAAGGATGATCTGTGGGCCAAGGTCACTCATACCACTCACTGCTCATTTTCTCATGTTATTTTAAAACTTTTTTCGGCCTTTATACTGCTTTCAGCAGCATTTGTGTGTAAGAAGTGGATGATGACTTTAATAAAGAGACCCGAATGGAACTGAATGGAGCATTTGTTTTTGAAGCAACTTTTACTGTCCTCAGTTTCATCTCTTAGAAGCCTCCCTCCAAGGACACTGCCATAGACTCACATGTTTCCTCTAATGACTTGAAAAGCATTTTCCTGAAATGAAGGTCTTGGGAACCGTTTACCTGTTGGCCGGAAGCCTAAATAGTAATCAGCTCTGAAGATCATTCTGATGGCATGGAAAAAGCATTGTGCTCTAGAGGAAAAAGCTAACTATGAGGGTAGCCTGGGGAGGACAGGGAGAGTACATACAAACAGGTTTTGCTGCAGTCACACTGCAGACGTTTGACATCTATTTTTCTGCTTTTTCTTTCTACATTTCTCTCATTTCCTTCCCTCTTTTCTTCTCTTTTGTCCTTTCTTTCTTTCTCCCAAAAATATTTATTGGGAATTCCCTACATGCTACACTTGTACTGGTAAGAAGAAAATTAACAGGTCCTTCTGCCCGCCACCCCCAGCATGAAGTTTAATGAAGGAGAGACATTAATAATCACTCTACTGAATGTATAATTGCAAAGCAAGATAAGCGCTCTGGATTAAAGGAACATAGCTCTATAAGAAGGTTAAACAACACAAAAAAACCTAACCCTGGTAATTTTGAAGATTTGGAATCTTGCAGTCAGAAGGTTTGTAGGTGAAGCAGTGTTTGAGCTGGAAACTGAAGACTGTGGTGTTAACCAGATATAAGGAGGCTGGAGGAAGAAGCAGCATAAGCAAAGGGCCCGTGGTCATCAAAGATCTGTATCAACTTGTATAGGAAGAAAGCAGAGAGGGAAACGGCAGGTGGATAATCAGCAAGGAGAAGCGGGATCACAATAGGGTCAAGTGGGTCAGGGAGACACCGAAGGGTTTCTAACTGGAGGAAATTAGAGGGCCACTCAGGGCGCAGTATGAGTCACGGACTGGAGGGAAACAAGAACGGATGCAAGAAGACTGAATTAGGAGGAATTTCAGAGTCCAGGTAGAAGATGGTGGACTTTGATCCAAACTCATTGAAACGAAGTCAGAAAACCAGGGGCCTCAGATGTTCTTTGGTCTGTTTTCATCTGAAAACTGTTGTATGGATATGGCTGTCCCACCAGGCAGCAACCAGAAGTTAGAGCTGGGAGCACGGCTTGCAGAGTTATCCTGGACACGTCAGTCTCAGTGCCTGTCATGCCCACGGTCGCTTTTGAGTGCAAACCACCCAGTCACCTGCCTGTGAAGCATAGTGAGCTAATTCATTACTAATGATTATCACAGAATCGATCACGTTAGCCAACTGACTCAATAGCTGGATTCTTGAAGTGGCCTGGTATAAAAAGAGGACTGGTTTGTGAATAGAGAATTTGACGCCCAAGATATGACACTCCCAGCACCTTCATTTTCAACAGTGCTTCTCACTGGTGGCAATTTTACTTCCCAGGGGACATTTTCTGTGTCTGGAGACATTTTTGATGGTCACGACTAGGGAGGTGAGAACTGGCATCTGGTCTGCAGAGGAGAGCGATGCTATTAAACATGCTACAGTGCACGGGGCAGCCCCCACCTCCCCCAACAAAAAATTATCTGGCCCCAAATAGTAACAGTGCACAGGTTGACTATACAACTCCTAAGATTCAAATCCTTAGAATCTGCAAAGGGCTGTCTTTTTGTATGCTAATGAGCTGACTCATGGCTGGCAGCTCCCAGGTAGCTACAGGATAGGGCTGGGTACCAGAAAGACCAAGCCAGGATTAGAGGGTTGGGACTTTCAGCCCCACCTCAAACTCATGGGAGGGTAGAGGGGCTGAAGGTTAAGTGGATCACCAATGGCCAATGGTTTAATTAATCATGCCTATCTAACAAACACTCTATAAAATCCATGAGGACAGGGTTTGGGAAGCTTCTGGAGAGCTGAATACATGGAGTTTCCTGGAGGGTGGTGGGGCAGGGAGGGCACAGAAGCTCTGCACTCCTTCCCTCATACCTTGCCCTGTGCATCTCTTCATCTGTATCCTTTGTATCCTTTTTATTTTTTTGAAACAGGGTCTCACTCTGTTGCCCAGGTTGGAGTGCAGTGGCGCAATCTCAGTTCACTGCAACCTCTGCCTCCCGGGCTCCAGGGATCCTCTCACCTCAGCCTCCTGAGTAGCTGGGACTATAGGTGCAAGCCACCATGCCTAGCTAATCTTTTGTGTTTTTTATAGCAACAAGGTTTCGCCGTGTTGTCCAGGCGGGTATTGAACTCCTGTCCTTGAGGGATCCACCCACCTCAGCCTCCCAAACTGCTGGGATTACAGGCATGAGCCACCACCGCTGGCCCATAATATCCTTTATAATAAAACAGCAAATGTTTACCTGAGTCATGTGAGCCACTCTAGTAAATTAATCAAACCTAAGAAGGGGGACATGGGAACCCCAGCTATAGCCAGCCGGTCAGAAGCACAGGTTATTCAACCTGGGGTTTGCGATTGGTATCAAAAGTTGGGGAGAGGCAGACTTGGGACTGAACCTTCAGCCTGCGGGATCTGACACTATTTTCAAGTAGACAGCATCAGAATGGTACTGAACTGGGGGACACCCTACTGGTGTCTGCTGCTTGATGAGTGGGGAAAACCCCCCTGACATTTGGTCACTGAAGTCTTCTGTGTTGATTGTCGTGGTGTGAGAGCAGAGGAAAAAGTTTGTGTTTTTTCCATTCAGATTGAGAAACCCTGACTGTCAATGATAGAACTGATCAAGACTTCCATGTATTGTGAATATGGCAGACAAAATAAAATTCTTAGTTTCATAATGGAAATACAGGAGAAATGTGATGTTCCGGGAAAGCAGCTGAGACGCGTTCTAACAGTATAGCTTATTTGAATAGATTGGGTATTTACTCAACCAGTGTTTACTAGGCATCAAACAAACTCGAAATACTTGTTAGAAAAAAAGACAATACCTAAGGTGTTTTCACAGATTTACTAACCACCAACATTTCTTTGAATGTAAAAAATCTTATAAAGGTTGTTTGCAGAAATTAAATTAGTAATTTCCCAAATTTGACATGCTATTTGATTCTGTTAGCAGATAATACAACTAATTTTTTTTGTTCATACGTTTTCGTGGTTACAGAGCTGGAGAAAGAAACGTTATGTATGAGAAAATACTTTGGTTTAAATTATTTACGTGTAATTTCTCTCATACTGATGTGCTAAATGGCTTCTCTTTGTCCCTCCAGGTCACTCTCCATCTTTTCCGCCAGTGCCCAACTGACTGATCTTTACAGATGGTGTCAACAGATGCATCTACCCTCTGGCTTCAAGTTGAGTTGGCCAATGAGGCATGAGAGAAAAGTGAAGTAGCTTTCTTTATTCACCCAGCCCTTCCCCAAGAGGTCACCATGGCCTCACGGTGGTCCCCATGGCTCATATTAGAGAGACATTTGCGTAGCTCTGTTTCCACTCACCTCTTCCAGCCTAGGGTGGGAGCAGAGCCCCTACAATAGCTCTTGCATTTCCCTTATATCATGGTCACAGCACTGAAAATAGTCTCATTATTAAACTCTCACAGAAGAAGTGTTCTAATTGAATTGGACTATTTGGTGCTGAGAGCCTAATGAGTAGAACTTATCTAATGATGATGTAGATGTTCATGAAGATTTACAGTTTCCATGTATGATCACCCACTACATTACAATGGATGCACAAATGATCTGTATAATACATACATGTAATTGGAATGAATTCACAGATGCAGCATTTGATGTACAAAAATCTTCACAAAACCAAAGCATAGGGCAGAAGAAAAGCTTTGTAACTCTTTAAATTATAGATGATTCCAGGCATCAGTGTAGTATTTGCATAGCTCTCTTAGAACAAGGGACACTGGGGACTCAGGAAGAATCAGAACTCTTTTCATGAATTTCTTTAGTGCAGTCAAGTTTCCTCTTTTATGAACCAGCATAGTTAACCCATCTTCTAAAGAATTCGTTCATTACCACTTACATAGTTCAATCCCCAGCTTGCTTGGAGATTGAAAAATCTCTCTAAAATACTTGATTACATAAGTGTTCTGCCTAGAAATCCCAAAAGTCTTACTCTTTTTGCTGTCATAGGAGGCACTGCGGAAAGCACATGACATTTGCAGTTGTGGGCGACTCTGTGCTGTGGGATGAAACCAGGCTCCTCATCAAGATGAACAGATTCAAGTCTCCATCTTAGCCATTTCCTAGATCTGTGATTATGAATAAACTCCTTAACTTTTCTGAGCCTTAGTTTCATGATCTCTGTAATGAGAATAATATTATCTCTTCCCAAGCATTTGATAATAATTAAGTGAGGTGATATAAACTGCCTAGATCAGTTTTTGTCTGTAGAGGTTTTTCTTTCTTTCTTTCTTTACTCTAATTTCACCTCTGGAAAAGTAGTCAAAATGAGAAAAGTCAAACCCGCATCAGAAAAGAAGCAACTTGACACACACATGCAATTAACCCACTTCACCAGGATATGTCACTAAATTGACATCACCAGAAATAGCTGATACAATGGCTTGCTTCACTGTTTATCAGTAATCTCTTCATCTTCTTTTTCCTTTTTACTTCGCTCATATCTTATTGTCCTGCTGTCATCTTTTCGTGCCATGCATCTCTGGGAAACCCAGCCTGAAGTGGCATATATTTGATGCTCAATAATACATGGCAGATGACATAAGATATTGGCTTTGGAAAATCTACCACTGTTCTGAACTATCATACAAAAAAATTAGTTTTTAGTATGCCATCTTTCTTATTAATCTTCCTTAATAATATGAATAATCTTAATATTTCCATTTAAGAAAAATGCAAGTATATGTTATTCCCATTTGACAAAAAATTATTCTAAGAGGAAACATTAGAAAATGTGTTTAAAAATAGTGGTACACAAATTTGATTCTATGTCAAATGGTTTTAAATATAAAAGTAGCATAATTGTCAGGAGAGGACTTTAAAATTCACTCTTTCTACAGATCTTGAATGGCCAGATAAAAATCAGAACTCCAACCAGTTCCCACCATCTCTGATGTGAGCTCCTATTTTGTATGCCGGATGACTTAGTGGACGCCAGGGGCAGATCAATTTACTGTAGCACAAGGTGTCTCTGTCTCAAGGTTTGTGTACTTGCATTTGTGGCAAGTCCAGTCATATATTACACATCTCCTCTGGCTGTAACTGGAGACCGTTAAGGTACAATAGTGCTGAAAGAAGTGTACTTTTCCAGCCAGGGAACTTGTAACAGATCCTGCTTCATTTTGCATCGCCATACAAAGTACCTCCATTCCATCCTTCCTAAAAGTGCTTCAGTGACTGAAAGTGGAAAAAGTGGAGCAGAATAGAGTGTGTATGCCTCAGAGAGTCCAGCCATCCAACAGTCCTAACTCGATGTAATTTAAATCTTGCATGTTTTTACTTTTAAAAAAATTTGGCAACTCTAAAAAAGTTTACCAGAAAATAGTGTATCTGTGAATTTTCACTAGTTTCCTTCAAGAAGCTAGGATTTTCATAGACTGAATACATTAAATATTGAGATTTAATAAAATTAATTTTGCTGATACAAAGGAAAAGTGGAAGAACAAGTGAGACAGAATACTACAATTCTTTCAGTGATAAGTAAATGTTAACAAAAGTCACCTGTACAAATCCACAGAATACGATGTCATAAAGATGGGTCATCAAAATGCTTTTCAGTGATCCACTCAATAAGATGTCCCATCATGAGGATTTGAGTAGTGAATAGGAAAGAAAGTTGTGGGGCTTCCTTCTTTGATGGGAGCCCCTCAGCACCTGAGAGGCAGAGGGTCGGGCGGGGAATGCTGATACTTTCCTTGTCAATTACCAGGCTGGCTTCCCCTTCATGATTAAGGAGCAGAAAGGGGCAAATCAGATAGCTCACGGCTTAAGTCGTTTGCATTATGTGTAGGTTTCAATTTTCCGCGGTTCCCATTCTTGTAGACGTTAGACAGCTACCCTTTAATCTTTTCCTCGGCAGCTTTAATCTCTCTCCACTCAGCCATTTCTAAATTGGGGATAACATCAATACCGTAAGGATTAGCTAAGTATATCTGTAAGTATGTGACAATCACTGTAGGCTATTTTTTATAATGTGACTTCAAAACCAAATCTGTTATGGAGTTGCTCAAGTTAACCATCTCCTGATAATGAGTTGTTTATGGAAGTGAAGATGAACAACCCAGATGCTTTGCAATGGTGGCTTTAGAAAAATATTTTATTAAATTGTTCCCTATTATCCTGGAGGAATGTGTCACACAACAAAATATGGAGAGAGAGGAAGAGAAAAAAAAATAAATGGAATGTATTTTAATTGATCAGGAGTTCAAGACTAGCCTGGCTGATACAGCAAGACCTTGTCTCTAAAAAAACAAAGAAGGATGAAGTAGAGAGTATATTTATGAGAAGATACAGGTTATAGAGTTCCTCAGTTCACAAAGCAATGGATATTTACTTTTCCACTATACAGCCCTATCAGCCGACCACAACACTGGTTGCTATTTTTAGCCAGTTCTTTTCTGCAGGATGTCTGCAAGCCTTCCGGGATTTCAAAGCGATCCTTCTGGTCTTCTTGAAAAGGAGTAGTCTTGCATTCCCCAACATTTCCAGTATCAACACTCTTCAGCACCTTCACCTCCAGAGATGCCTTTATTCAGACTGCCCTGCTATTGGAGCTGCCTGTTACAGGAACACTGCCAATCACGTAAGCCACACAATTGTTAAAACACTGGCTCACATTGGGAAAACAGGAGTTGTTCATTTCATGGAAAGCATTCTTCATCTGATGAATGGATTTAGTTATCAACATAGTCCTTTCATTGGTGAGCCCCTGATTTAGTTACACTTGCCACAGCTCTAATCAGGCACATAGCGGCTGCATATGGCGAAGCACTGGCTTTCAGGAGAATTCTTTTAGCTTTAACAGTCATGGTTAGCATAACTATGTGGTTATCTTCTATTGTAAAAAATAATTCTAGGACATAAATTTGATTATCTTCTGGAAGGTTGTTGATAACAGTGGTCCTCTCCCCTTCCTCTCTCTGTCCCAGCCCTCATTGGAGTGCATCACTCAAAATGATTTCTAGTGCACTAAGGGAGAACACACTGGTCAGAGCAGCCCAGGGTCTTGGCTCTGGCTTTGGCACTGAGCAGGTCTCTGAACCCTCCTCGTCCCCTATCCTTCATGGAAGGTTCCTTCCAGCTCTTATAACTCACATTCATAGGAACGAATCATGGAATTGAACCTCAGAAATGAATCCTATTTCAGGAACTTTTCTCATTTCTTCAGAACACATCAGGTTTGCATAACCTGTGTTTTTTATTGAGAGTGATATGACATTCTGCTTTCCTTCTTGTTTTATCATTTGTAATTAATGACAGCTATTGGCCCAATTTCTCCTTCATGAAATTACAGTGATTATCATTTCCTTTCCATTTTCTTAGAAAATCTTTTGTAGACTTTCTGTATTTCTTAACATTCAGCAATTGTTATAGTTTGCAGAGTGCTTTATGGATTACAAAATAATTTCATTTAGCTTTTCCTTTAAAAATTGACATCCTCATATGGCAGGTATTATTATTCTCATTTCTAGGTGAGGAAAGGAAGACCTAGGAAATATAGTAACCTACTTTAGTTTCCTTGCTAGTAAACTGAGGGAACTGAAACTGAAAATTCATATCGTTTGACTCCTAACTCAAGTAGTTAGACTGTCAAGTTAGATACAAACCCTGAACGAAGCTTTCTAAGAGGACTTTGGGAAAGCTATTTAATCTCTCTGAGCTTCAGTTTTCTCCTCTGCAGAATGGGAAGAATACTGGCTAAGTGTCTGTGAGGTTATGAGCATTAAAGGGGATAATCTTTATGGGAGGAGCCCCACACAGAGTCCAGCAGATGATGAGCAGACACTCCACAAAGGTGAGTGTCTTGTCCCATCTTCTTCTATAGTCTTCTTTGTCTCTGTTGTGGTCAACCTTGGATCGATGCTGCTTATGCTGGAAAAGTACGCCCTGCCTCCTTTCCTGAGTAACTTATTCTTTTGGATCAGTCATATAATACTTAAAAAGAATTATTTTAGAGATGGGGTCTTGCTTTGTCACCCAGGCTGGAGTGCAGTGGTGCCATCATTACTCACTGCTCCTGGGCTCAAGCGATCCTCCTGCCTCGGCCTCCTGAGCAGCTGGGACTGCAGACACACCACCATGCTTGGCTAAGTTTCTTTTTTTGAATTTTTTTTTTTTGTAGAGACAGGACTTTGGTATGTTGCCCAGGCTGGTCTCGACCTCCTGGCCTTAAGCAATCTTCCTGCCTCTGCCTCCCAAAGCTCTGGGATTTGTGAACCACCGTGTGCCTGGCCACTTTTTCTATAGACCTTTGTATACCAAATTTGTGAAACTCCACTTGCAATCTGATTGGCAATGAGCACTCGTTTGCACGTGATGATTACTCTGGAAGTGTAAGCTCAACACCCTACATTTGTAAATAAAAAAGACACAAAAGGAGAGAAACACTTCTCCACGATCTCCTTCCTTAGATACAGTATCAGGGTTCTAACATTAACTTCTTACATTTAAAAAAAAATTCTGAAATTTATTTAAAAGAACTAAAGAAGAAAAATATGTCTCTTATTTCCTTGGATACTTTCCTGAATACTAAAATCAGTCGATTTTCAAGACAAGAATTGTTAAGAGACGCTCAATCAATAAATGACCATTCCTTCGCGATGTGTATGACTCCACTAGAATGGAAGCAGCATGAAAGCAGATCTCTGTCTCTTCTGTTTTGTTCTTTATCTCCAGGTGGTACAGCAGACCCATGACCCCAGGAGGTCACAGTAAATATTCGTGACATGAATGAATGAGTGAAATGAGTACATGTACAGGTTGAGTGCTCTGTGGGTGTGAGGACAGATATACAGAGGTAGAGAAGATGCTCTCCTGCCATCAGGGAGCTTGCAGTCAGCCTCAAGAGACACAATTCACAAGAAAAGAGGAGTACTCCACACTGCCAGGGAGTGAGTGGGTGGTGTCCATTAGAGCACAAGGAGGGAGCCTGCCTTAGAAGTTTGGGGAAGCAAAAGTCCACCGTGGGGACAGAAACCTCACTTTGTTATAGGAGTTATTAAGAAATTATTTTAGGCAGATAGGAAAAGGGGTCCTTGCCAAGTTTTTGTTTCTTTTAAAGTAGCTCAAGAAACATTTCTTGCCTAGCAGAAAAGCCCCCACCGGCAAGCTTTGATATGCAAATGTACGCCCTTAGAAACTGGGTCCACCCAAACAAGGCGATACCCGCTGTCTTTTCCTGGCGCCAACAAGTGCCTGGCAACACGGCTGCCCCACATACCCCCACGTGTGCAGAACGTCATGGCGCCTCGCATTTGCATATTAAAAGACTAGGGTGGGAGGGCCAGTTATTTCCGGGCTATGTGAATGACATGCCTGGTCAAACCAATCCCCTGTGCCCTATGCAAATCAGACACGGCCTCCTCCAGCCTCCTCCAGCCTCCTCATATAAGCAGCCACTTTTCTACCGCACAGCGAGTTTTCTCTTTGTTCCAATCCCCACTCCCTCCGTCTCTATGCTGGGGAGCTGTTTTCTTCTTCTTCCTTCTTTCTTGCCTATTAAACTTTTCGCTCCATAAAACCACTCCATGTGTGTCCGTGTCATTAATCCTATCGGCGTGAGACCAAGAACCCTGGTGTTCCTCCAGTCATCGGAGTCGTATCAACTTGTTCCCACCCCAATAATCAATCTGACAAGGCTTTTCAATGAATACACGCAGCATTAAAACAATGGCCATATTCCAGCCAAAAAGTTGCCACTGATTGAGTTCATATGAATGCTGAGACCAAAAACACAAAAACAGCTTGCCATGATATAAGACAATGGTTTTGTTTGCATCTATGACATTCTCATTGTTATATTATTACTTAATATTCTGATAAACTGTGTGATTTGCTGAGGCCGTTTTGGACTTTTTCCCTTAAACAGTCATTCTTCTTTTTCAGAATTAATATATCCTCTAATGCCACTGGTCCTTAAATATGTACATGTACAGCTGGGTTTAAAATTGATAAATGCATTGTCTTAGAGTCCTAGCCCTAGAGGCAGAATAGGATGTGGTGGGTGGTCAGAATTATAATTAGTGCAAGAAAGGGACACATTTTACAAAATAGCACATTTTTTTTTTCTAATTTTAAAGATGAAAGTACTCAATGGATAACTGAAAAACACAGAAATATATTTTTAAAATGCATCTCCCCCCAGAGATAACCATTATAACTTTTGCTTGCATTCTTAGTGTCATAGTCGCATATTCAAAATATGTATGAGATACGTATATTTGTTCATGTCTATTTAAAAAGATACATTTTGGAAATATATGATGATGACTGTTAAATGTCAGACATTACTCTACACATTTCGCTGAGTGACAACTGTCAGCATCTGCACTGTATCTGTAGGCATGAGGGAGGTGACTGGAGAAGAAAGCACACAAGATTATCTCCTCGCAGGGTTACGATCCAATGGGTCAAGCAGATATTAGGCCCAAATAAAATTTTATTTACAAGATATATATGCAATATTGAGTCCAGGTGCAGGGTGACAGGGCGCTATAAGAAAGAACTAACTAGAGATTCATTCCATATCACAGAGCATAGAAGTCTCCTCTGGCAAGACAGGACTTAAACTAAGAGGTCAAAGATAAGAAGGCAATTTCTTTGATGGAACGGAGGAGTGCTGTGTGGGAGGGAAGGATTCCAGACACAGGGAACAGCACACACAGACTCTCTGGAGCCACACAACCCTTCCTGGAGTGCAGACAGCGAGATGGAGAGTAAGCTGAAACAGAGCTGGAGAGCAAGGCAAGGGCTGCCCTATAACAGCGCTATGTGCCAGGCTTGGGATCTCACGTGAAACAAATGGAGGATCTGATGCCTTTTAAGCACAGGAGTGGGGGTGGTCTAATTTACATTTTGAAAATGACTGCTCTGGCTGCAATGCCAAGAGGGCTGTGGTAAGAGGCTACAGCATAGTTTCCAGGCAAGACGGCATGGTCTCTTGAACTAGCGTGGTGGCAGCACAGGTAGAGGAAAGTGGATGAGTTTAGGCTGAGTCCTGGAGGTGGTGCCTTGTTGCCTACAGACTCTGGGGCTGTATTAGGGAGATAAAAAAGGAGAGAGGGGAATTGGACAATTTTTGGTATCTGGCATGATCATCTCGGGGGTGATGGAAACACTCATATATAAATGATGGGAGGAGGTCTGGTTGGAAAGGGTTTCGTTTTGGACATGTTGAGTTTGAAATGTTCAAGTTGTGTTTTTTTTTTAATGGCAATGTAGAATTCTATTATAAAAGCCAATTTTTAAAACACAAGTATACTACTTCTGGAGCACAGTTTGTTTATATTTTATATTAGTATAGTTTAAATATTGGTCTGATAAACATCCTTATAGATTTACCTTTGCCCATATCTCTGTTTACTTAGGAAACATGCGAAGTTAATTGACATATTTAAAAGCTTTTTGATGCGGCACAAGGATCTTTATTTCTAAGAAAGTGACTTTCTTCATCACTTTAGAGCACATGGGCTCCCCTTACAGACTCATCCATTGCTCACCCTGACATCAATTCTATCAGTTAATCCTAATCACAAATCCTTAACCAGGAGAAGAAATCTAGGATAGCTCTGTATAAGCCACAAGCCAAGGAAAAGTTAAACAAAGAGGATTTTACAGTTCCTTACTTTCCTCCTTCTTATTGAATCTGCCGTGCTATTATAAAATCAAGTCAATTTTATATACGATATATATGATATATGATACCACATATTATATAATATATATTATACATTGTCATATATATGTGAATGTTATATGTATATAAAATATATTCTTATACATAACAATACATTTACATATATAAGATATACATATTATATAAAATATTCTATATATTATATATGTGTATATATAATTTTTGTTTGGTTTTCCTAACATAAAAAAATTTTGAGCACTCAGTCCTTTTTTTTTATTTTTTATTTTACTTTAAGTTCTGGGATACATGTGCAGAACATGCAGATTTGTTACATAAATATACACGTGCCATGGCGGTTTGCTGCACCTATGACAGGTTGCTGTCATCTAGGTTTTAAGCCCCGCATGCATTAGGTATTTGTCCTAATGCTCGTCCTCCCCTTGCCCCCCTACTCCCTGACAGGCCCCGGTGTGTGATGTTCCCTTCCCTGTGTCCATGTGTTCTCACTGTTCAACTCCCACTTATGAGTGAGGACATGTGGTATTTGGTTTTCTGTTCCTATGTTACTTTGCTGAGAGAGCACTCAGTTCTTAACCAAAGGCTCCTAATTAACTATGTAAAATATTAGTCAAAATTCCATTACATCTTAATTTGAAAACTACATATATTTAGTTACAAAATAAAAGCCCAATTACTTCAATTACCTATATTGATGAAATAAAGTTAAGTTTATATGTCATTTCTACTATTCTTTCCTTAGGTGGTTTAATTTGTCAAATAAGTCATCTTTTCCCAAAAATGAATCTTGATTAATTTTGACAGTTTTTCTTTTCAAAGCCCTTATAGGTACTGTTGTTATGTGGTGAACACTCAAGGGATACACAAGTCCTATCATTTTCATCACCAACACGGACGTCTGATTTGTTTTATTTGATATGTCACCTTCTTGATTTAACATAAATTGTTTTATTTTCTTAATTCCTGAAAAATACTCATATTGCTGGTTTGTTTTCACTGAAGGCCTCCTGTCCATTTTTTCCCTTCTGCTTTATCAAAAAGGACTGAGGTCTCAAATGACATTTGAGAATATTTGAGTCACTTATAGAGGGCAAGAAGAAGCATAGCAAAAATATTTCTGGCTGGGGGCAGTGGCTCACACCTGTAATTTCAGCACTTTGGGAGACTAAAGTGGAAGGATTCCTTGAGCCAAGGAGTTCAAGACCAGCCTGGGCAACACAGAGAGACCCTGTCTCTATAAAAAATAAAAATTAATTGGGAGTGGTGGTATGTGCCTGTGGTCCCAGCTCATTGGGAGGCTGAGGCGGGAGGATCACTTGAGCCCGGGAGTTTGAGACTGCAGTGAGCTATGACCCTGTCATTGCACTCCAGCCTGAGTGGCAGAGCAAGACCCTGTCTCAAAAAGAAAAAATATTTCTTCTTTGTCTAACTCCCTGAACAAAGAGAAAGACTACCCTATAGAAAGGTCTTGAGCACTGTGGGAGAGTCAGGCACGTGGGGCCCCAGTATCTCATGGATTTCATGTATAAGAAGGTTCTTCTTTTATTTTTTTTTTGAGACGGAGTCTCTCTCTGTCCCCCAGGCTGGAGTGCAGTGGTGTGATCTCGGCTCACTGCAAGCTCCGCCTCCCGGGTTCACGCCATTCTCCTGCCTCAGCCTCCCGAGTAGCTGGGACTACAGGTGCCCGCCACCGCGCCTGACTAATTTTTTGTATTTTTAGTAGACACGGGGTTTCACCGTGTTAGCCAGGACGGTCTTGATCTCCTGACCTCGTGATCTGCCCACCTCGGCCTCCTAAAGTGCTGGGATTACAGGCGTGAGCCACCGCGCCCAGCCAAGAAGGTTCTTCTTTCCAGCTTTCTTCAGGGATCATGCAGTATCTTCAAAGCCTAAGATGCTAGGAAGTCACGGGCACTGTATTGAAATAGAGGGCGTATGCCTTACACAAAGACATCCAAACTCGTAGGGTAACAAACTGTGCTGGCCAAAGGAAAAACCACTGTCATTCTGGCCACGAGTTTGCAACTCCTGGTTTATCATAATTATAGTGATATTCCTTTAAACTAAACATTTGGATGGAATCTTTTTCCACCTATAGAAAGAGAAATCACCCTTATAACAGTGGTTTTAAAACTTTACACAAGAATCCTGTGACAAGCTAGTTACCACGGTGGGTTCCTGGGCAGCACCTCACAAGATTTCTGGGTCTGCAGATCTGGGATAAACATCTCTGAGACAGGTGGCTCAGGCTTCCACAAGTGCTGCAGGGAGTTGGATTCATTCCAACCAGTTAACACTCAGAGAGTATTAATCCAGTTCTGAGAAACTTCAAGAAATCAATCTCACATGATGTAGAAAGATTCAATCTGTAAATCATCACAGCTCTTCTTTCCAAAGTCTTTTATAGTTGAGTTTGAAGCACAGTACCAGCAAATATCTCATTTGTATGATCCATCAAAGGTCAATTTTTTTCATTAAGATAGCAAAGAGGTTTTTTTTGTTGTTTTTTGTTGGGTTTTTGTTTTTGTTTTTTTTTTTTTTGAGACAGAGTCTCACTCTGTCACCAGACTGGAGTGCAGTGGCATAATCTCGACTCACTGCAACCTCCGCCTCCCAGGTTCAAGAGATTCTCCTGCCTCAGCCTCCCGAATAGCTGGGACTATAGGCACGCGCCACCACACCCAGCTGATTTTTGTATTTTTAGTAGAGATGGGGTTTCACCATGTTGGCCAGGATGGTCTCGATCTCTTGACCTCGTGATCCACCTGCCTTGGCCCCTCAAAGTGCTGGGATTACAGGCGTGAGCCACTGCGCCTAGCTGCAAAGAGATTTTTAAAAGCCTGATTTGGGGCATGTGTGACACTAGGGGTTGAATCTCATATTCTGCTATTGACGGGGATGAACTTGGGCAGTTTACTTCACTCTCAAGCCTCAGCTCAGCCATGGATAAAATGGAGTTAAGAAAAGAAATGACCGCACGATGTGGTTGTGAGGAGTCAATGAGGCAATGTACAGAAAGCACTTACCACCATGCGTGGCACACAGGAGGGCAGAACAAATGTGTGTTATCTTTGTCACTGCTTTTCTACAAGAATCAGAACAGGATGCTAACAACATATGAAACTGGTAATTCTGCACTTGTTTTCAGGGATATTTTAAACAGTCACCTCCTCATCCCCCAAACATAACAAGAAAACCCCACAGAATTATAGTTTTTATTATTTTATGTTAGTGAATAAAACTTGTATCTCTATTATAACACTAGGATAGAGTTTGTTTTTTGTTTTTTGTTTTTTTTTTTGAGACGGAGTCTCTCTCTGTCGCCCAGGCTGGAGTGCAGTGGCGTGATCTCAGCTCACTGCAAGCTTCGCCTCCCGGGTTCACGCCATTCTCCTGCCTCAGCCTCCTGAGTAGCTGGGACTACAGGCAGCCGCCACCACGCCCGGCTAATTTTTTGTATTTTTTAGTAGAGACGGGGTTTCACCGTGTTCGATCTCCTGACCTCGTGATTCACCTGCCTCGGCCTCCCAAAGTGCTGGGATTACAGGCGTGAGACATCGCGCCCAGCCCTGGATAGAGTTTTAAATTGGGGGATTTTAAATCCTTTCAGCTCTCTCTGTTTTGATAAAATATTTCACCTTATCACTATCTTATGTTATTCTGAAGGTATAACTCATGAAATATGATCTGTCCCCTCCTCCAATGCTATCCACTTGTTTCCAAGCAATGAAAAATCATAGTATCTATATTCTTCTTATAAAATAAAAAAAGGCAGAATTCTGTGATGGAAAAAGTGATAATGACATGTATACGAATTCTGTGGATTTTTACTTCTCCCTTAATTAATGCATCAATGCTGCATACTTTTATAAAACACTAAGTCCCTGTGAAATGTATTTCCCTCTAAAAACTCAATGCATTGATATACCTACCCTATTGAAATGGATAATTTCATTAATAGTAAGTTAGAGAATGCTGATTAAATGAAGAAAACACATGAATATATTTAAAATGATAAAGATATCTTCACTTTTTATGGTATAATTATGTGAACAATTCTACACAGAATTACATACATTATGATCACATTAAATAATTTATCATTATGATTCATCATTTTTATGCTAAACAGAGAAGGAAAAGGGAAGCAAGACAATAAGGAGGGTATGGGGGAAAATGAGAAGGAAGAGGAGAATCCATCTACTAGCCAATGTTCATTGACCAACTACTATATACTCATGATTTCAGGAGCCAAGGAGAAAAGTTTTACCTTGGAAAAGCTTATGGTCTAATTATAATAATTCTTTTACTGCTAGAGAAAAAAATATTAATGACACTTGTTAAGGACACACAGATTTTATGAGGGGGGACACCACAAGGAGGTTTGTAGTTGGGAAGAGTGACTGAGCTCAACTCCAACTACAAGAACGAGTGGAGACTGATGGCCAAGAAGCAGGCTGTGGGTGAGCGGATGGAAAATTACTAAGTGGGAACATCAAGGCTGGGGGTTGTTGCTAGGCTGACTCAAAAATATTCTTGTTGAAGGCAGGCCGGGGTGATAAGATACCAAGGCTAGGGGATGAGGCATTTGATGAGGTACCAAGGGGGATCAGACACCAAGTGTAGGGGACTTTCACTAAACTGACGCAGCAGGATTCTTGCTGAAATTAGACTAAATGGGCCAAGGATGGACCAGAGTGAGGTTAGGGAAAGAGTCACTGTCAATACAAAAAATAAAGAAAAGAAAGAAAGAAAAAGACAGGAGAGGCAGAGACAGACAGACAGACAGACAGACACACACACACACACACACACACACACATATGCAGAAAGAGAAGAAAGATAACAAGGACGTGTAAGTAAATGGTCTAGCCTCTAAGTTTACAGGAGTTAAGACAAAGTGAGTAAAAGTGTGTGGAAAAGAATTCTTATATGAGATTGCCCTAGAGTGCATCTTAAGGGAAGAACCTGTCTCTCTCTCTCTCTCTCTCTCTATATATATATATATATATATATATTTACTTAGTGTGTGTGTTTATTGTATATTTATTTTATATATGTGTGTGTTTATTATATACACATAATAAACACACACCTTGGTAAACCACTTGGAGGATGGGGCCCCAAGATCATGAGGAAATGAGCTGACTCAGAAGCAGTTGAACAGCAATGCTTGCGGGATTAAGAGACATTTGTCAGAGGGGCAGCTACGAAGCGGGCAGTGGAGGGAAAAAAGGATGGATCCCCTGATATACTGAAGAAATCTTGCAAAGGACAGTGGAGGGTAGAGAGTAGGGTGTTAAGTCAACTTTTAATAACCACACATGGCTTTGACATGTCCACTGCTGCTTGTCTGCAAGCAGAAATGGCTGTGATTCGATGATAGTCTTACTTCTGGATGGCAAGGATGATTCTTTGGCCAGACAATACTGTTATCATTAACAACAACAACGAAGTCCCCACACATTAAGTACTGGGTTGGCTGAAAACAGACCTATACCAAATCAACACCTCACCATTAAGGAGCTAAGCCTAGCGCACGGCGTTTTCTCTTTAGCCAGAGCCAAGTTTTTATGAGAAAGTATGAAGAGAACAGAGAGTTGCCGGAATGCAATGTCACTGCATTGCAGGGCTGTATTTGTTGGCAAGCATCTGAGACCAGCCTCTGCAAACTGCTGTAGGCAGGGCCTGGCCTAAAGCGGATGGGCCCCCCTGGGGCTCGGTTGCCCTGGCCACACCATGATCCTTCTCTATGACTTACCCGCTGAAGAAAACACAGCTTTTCCTAGCAGCTAAAAAACAGTTTCTCTAGACTTTTATCTTCCATGATAAATGCAGATATTTAAGGATCATTTTGTAAATTATCCTTCTATAATGGTTTCAGTTCTCAATAATCAACTACTTGATACTCACGAGAAAAGCAGAATTCTTCTTAAGCCTCCTGATTCAAAATGCTTCTCCTAAAAATGTCTTCCTCTGCTAATAAAGTGTTTCACATCATTACAACACAGAGAAAACATGTAGATCCCAGGCAGTCCAGGCTATGGTGAATATCTCCAGCTTTTCAGAAAGACAAAGTTGATTCCACATCACGGTGACTCCTAATGACCAGTTGTCTCAAGGGAGGTCTGAGTCACAGTCCCAGCAGTGTCTCCAAAGGCAGTACGGTACTCACAGATAATTACATTTTCATATGTTGGTAAAAACACAATCCACCCAGTGATCTTATGTCTACTTGAACGTTACAGCAGTTCTAGAGTATCACTGTAGAATTATTGTGAACTGTGGTATTTTGCAGTAACCATTAAAGTACAGCAGTGTTTGAATCATCTTGTGGGTCTATTCGTCTGCTTGGGCTGTGATAACAAAGTACCACAGACAGGATGGCTTAAACAACAGAAATGTATTGTCTCACAGTTCTGAAGGCTGGAAGCCTGAGATCAAGGTTACAGCAGGCTGGTTCCTTCCAAGGCTGTGGGGGAGAGTCTGTTGCTTGCCTCTCCCCTTGCTGGCCGTCTTTGGCTTCCTTGGCTTGTAGACGCATCACCTGGATCTCAGCCTTCATCTTTGCATGGTATTCCCTTTGGATGTGTGTCCGTGTCCAAACTTCCCCTTTTTATAAACAAGGACACCACTTATATTGGACTAAATGCCTACCCTACTCCAAAACGACCTCATCTTACCTAATCTGTTAATTTACCAGCCACTCATTTCCCAAAAAAAGTCACATACTTAGGTACTGGAGGTTAAGACTTCAAAATATAAATTTGAAAGGAAACAGAATTTAGCCAATATCAGTGGCATTTCAGTGAAAGTAGGCCACCTGAAATGAAGACCCTTCTTGAAAAGATTACAAAGTTTAGGAATATAAGATGACCTCCAACTGGCTTTAAAGTCTCTCTATAGCTGGCCTGCCAAGCTGCACACTTTCCAGAGACTGTGGTTTTGTTCTCAATCAAAAGTGTTTCCTTCAAAGCATTTTTCCCCATAGGAAAAAATAAAATCTTTAGGGAAGACACATCTGTCAACTTTTCCCAGTAGGTTTCATTCAAAGCCCCTCTCTGGTTGGCACTTTTGCTGACTGATTTCTCTTTCAACCCTCATGTCTTTTCCCGCATTGTTGGATAATATAGCAACTTGAACACTCTTTGAATAACAATCTGGAGGACAAGAGCCTTTCCTGCTTTCATTCATTTATTCATTCCACAGATGATTTTCAGAACCGCTCTTCATGGTGTGACCTCTGTAAGCCCTTCAGGATAAAACATGAATAAGGCACTGTCCCTGCCATGCAAAGGCTTGCACTCACCAGTGAAACCGAATGAAGACGCTCTTCTAGAATAAAGGCATCCAACTTGCTTTTGTTTAGAAAACTCTCACCCTTCCACAAAGCAATATGAGATTTTACATAGTAAAGAAAAAAAAATTTTTGGTCGATCACAGTGGCTCATGCCTGTAATCCCAGCACTTTGGGAGGCTGAGGCAGGTGGATCACCTGAGGTCAGGAGTTCGAGACCAGCCTGGCCAACATGAGGAAACCCCAGCTCTACTAAAAATACAAAAAAAAAAAAATTAGCCAGGCGTGGTGGCAGGCCCCTGTAATTCCAGCTACTTGGGAGGCTGAGGCAAGAGAATCGCTTGAACCCGGGAGGTGGAGGTTGCAGTGAGCTGAGGTTGCGCCACTGGACTCCAGCCTGGGTGACAGTGAGACTCCATCTCAAAAAAAAAAAAAAAACTAAGAGAGAAATCAAGGTAGTTGCTGACATTCAACTCTAATCAGATACTCAAGACTGGGTCTGTCTTTCTAAACATTGTTATGTGGCCCCCTCTGTACATCCCTAGACTCCTCAAGGAGAAGACGCTTGATCATGGCTCTTCGGGATAGTTTGTTACTGAGTCAGGTCGCTTCTCCATAATTTGCACTTTAGGTGTTTTGGATAGTGCCTTCTATGTATGAAATATGTTCTGCCTTTCTGTCCCAAGTCAAATCATTACAGATATCAAAATCAGCCAACAACCAAGGCTAATGTAGCTCTTTCCCCAGTTCTTAAGAAAATTCCAAAGAAACACAGTTCGTACCCAAACTAATGGGCAATGTATCAGTTAGTAAAACCCAAGCCAAATTCAATAACTGAGAAGCTTTTCTGGTCTTTAAGGCACAACGGGTTCAATCCCAAGTATCTACTATTTCCAAAAGCTTCTGTCCCACCATAAAGGGGCTGAGTCTCAGCTATCAATACCACATTTTAAATTTATTATTTTGTGCTTAAATATTGCTTGTCTGTAACAAGAAACTCAAAACTAAGCCATGGGAGATAATGCGTTTAAGAGACTCCTTGACTTTTGCATCAGTTTTCTCTGCCCCCATAAGCTTGTTGAGATATAAAACAAGACAATGGCAAACACAAAAATGTCTCTCACTATGTCCCAGCACTATTCCAAGTGCTATAGCAATATTAAGACATTAGATCATCAGAACAAACCCCACCTCATGGCCAGCACTTTACCATGAGTAGCCATTGTTAGTACCCAAGAACTAGTTCTTTAGACATACCAGCTTTAACTGGGGTATTGATAGGGCTAATCGTCACCAATTTGAAGCTGTCCAGTTAAAACCTAGAACACTGAGCTGTTTTTGAGATATGTATATGGGTGGAAAACATGATTTACTCTCCGCAGAGACACCAATAATCAATCGGAACCATAGTTGGTAACGCAGAGCATCATGGGAGAACATGGAAAAGAGACACAGGCTGTCTTTGAAAACTAAGTGGGAGAGTAGTGTACAGGCACATTTTCTTTTTCTTTGTGACATGGTCTCACTGTCACCCAGGCTGGAGTGCAGTGGTACGATCTTGGCTCACTGCAGCCTCTTCCTCCCAGGCTCAAGTGATTCTCCTGCCTCAGCCTCCCGAGTAGTTGGGATTATAGGTGTGCACCACCATGCCTGGCTAAGTTTTGTATTTTTTGTAAAGATGAGGTTTCACCATGTTGCATGTTGGACAGGCTGGTACTGAACTCCTGAGCTCAAGTGATTTGCCCGACTCAGCCTCCCAAACTACTGAGATGACAGGTGTGAGCCATCGCACCTGGCCAATGGTAAGTTTTCAATGAGGAGACACGTGCTATTCAAACTTAGTCCCATATTTAGTTGTGCCAAGAGAAGTAAACATAAAGCCTTCACAAGAAAAGCACCAAGGCACATGGTTTATCCTGGCTCTGGTTGGCTCCAGTTTCACCCACCCTCCATCCCTGCAACAAACATTTATTGACAGCCAACTGAGAGTGGGCAGTATCCTCGGTTCCAAAACTACAAAGACTGGATGCAATTGCACATAGGCAATGGGTACTGAAACCATCAGTTACACAAAGTTATAAAGTAGGTATGGGAACTCATAAACGGGATATTTAGGAGAAGGAGGTGGTGGGAAGGTTTCAAGACAGAGAATTGAATGTTCACAAGTGTGACATATTCAGAAATTAATTTTTAAAGTAAATTTCCTCAAATCTAATCTAAATTTTAATTCTGAATTCTTCAAGCTGACCCTTGCCACCATTGATAATAGTGTGATAACCATAAATCTCATATTTCTGATCATTCCCAATTTTGAGTATTCTCTGTCAAGTCACATGTCCCAATTTTAGGGCTAGAAAACATGGTCATCATGGTGATTAGAAATGCAATTTACAGAAGATTTCCCTTTCTGTCTGCTTCTAAGACTATGCAAGAGTCTCCTTTCCCCTCCCACACCCAGCTTCTGCTCTCACTACCAACAGCGCAGAATGCATGGCACGGCACAGCATGGCACTGGCTGTCAATTTCACTAAAGGTGGAAATTCCTCAAGAATGTCTAATTAGAATGTTTCAAAAAATAAATTCAGTTTCTTAGAGAGTAAGAGGACTACCTTCTACAAGATTACATAGCAGTTATTTTAATTCTAAATGTAATTGAAATTCCACTCAGAATTGTCTTCTTGAATGACAAGTCATTCTATTTCAACAATGACATTGATTGATTTTAATTATGACATGGTTTCCTGTCAGCCTGGTGCTTGAACCCAATTTTAAGGAAAACTCATTCATCTTGTGCTTGTGCCAGAGCAAGTGATTGCTTTACGAGAATTGGATGAGCGTGTTTCCTACGCTTTGAGAAATACATATGACCTTTTGAAAAGTATATCAAGTTCTGCACTGTACTAGCGGTCTCACCATGGGCGAGGTAATTTCTTGAAACTTCTGTTTATTTACTCTTACAGTGAGATAGGTTCAATTTTTTTTTTAACAGAGCTATTGTAAGGGTTAAATGAAATAGCTGCTTAGCCATGTATCTGAATCAAAGTTTTTTGCTCTTTATGGACACCATAATGCCTCAATCTTAAGGTTGACAGGCACTAAAGTGCTTAACTTCAGAAGTGGAGAACTCCATATTTCCTGAGCACAGGAACAAGTGCACTAAATCCTTCATCAAAAAGTACCACTGGGTCGGTCCTCCTGCCCCAAAGTGATGAAAGATGCATTTAGCAGGACTCTACATCTTTGGTTAAATCCTCCTACAGGCTCCTGATTTGAGAACTCACCAAGTGATGCCTCATTAAAACCACTTTATTTTAGCTGGAAGTGCAGGGGAGGGGGAAATGAGGAATGAGGAAGCAAAGAACACAGAATGATGTGAAGAGGGATGCTGCCTCAGCGGGGACCGGCATCCAGCCCCACAGGTGCTATTCTGTGGAGTCAGCTCCAGCATCTACTCCTTTCCATGCTATGTAAGTGGAGAATTACGCATCTCTTCAGAGTTGGAATATCTTCTCCTCTCTCCCCCTTCAAACTCAGTGTCATCTTTGTAAATAGCATGCTCACACCATTACTCCTGTTCAGAGACTGTCGTTGGCTGCCTGCCTCCTAGGTTTTAGAGAAATCATTTTTTTTTTTTTTTGAGATGGGGTCTTGCTCTATCACCCAGGCTGGAGTAAAATGACATGATCTTGGCCCACTGCAACCCCCACCTCCCGGTTCAAGTGATTCTCCTGTGAGTAGCTGGGATTACAGGCACCCACCACCATGTCCAGCTAATTTTTGTATTTTTTGTAGAGATGAGGTTTCACCAGGTTGGCCAGGCTAGTCTTGAACTTCTGACCTCAGGTGATCCACCCGCCTCGGCCTCCCAAAGTGCTGAGATTACAGGCATGAGCCACCACGCCCGACCGAGAAATCATTCTTAATATTTTGTAGTTCAGATATTCTTTTGATAATCTAGGGGAACCTAGGATCCTCTCACCCAGAAAAATGTAGACACATACACACACACACACATGCACACACACGCACACCCTTTTATTCTAGTTCCATGCTCTAAAACTTGTCCACAAACTCTAGATTGAACAACTTGCTCAAGATCAGAACTCAAACTTCTAGTCCTGCATGTCAGAGCCCTCTGTAATCTCACCTTTCATTACCCGAGACTTGACCATTTCTGAGATCTCAGTGGAAAGCATCCACTCTGATAATTATCTCTGATCATTCCAGGCAACTTATCCTAGTATCTACACTCTGGTTATGTTCCACCTCCCTGAGAACCCCAGTGCACCAACCCTATGAGTCTCCCACCTGTCAGCACCGCTCCCCACAGCTGCTTTCCTCCCCAGCAGCCTGGAGACCAGAACCCACCAGTGCAAATGTCCCTTCATATTCTGCCTTCATCCCCTGCTCCTCTATTCTCACATTGTACACGTGTCTGGCAATACACCAGTCTGTTTACATTCAACCCTCTAACTACATTATGTCTACTTCAAAGCACGAAAGCAACAAAGAAAAAGGATGCAAATATGATGGGTCTCACTTTAAATATATCACTACACAGTTCAATCAATATTTAAAACTGCCTGGTGATTCTAACAGATTTCCCAATAAATATTCTTGTTCACTCTCCTAAAGGAATACTCATGAATACTTTAGTATTCATGATACAAGGAATACTCAATGCCTTTTTATCTTTTGTTCAGCCCTTTAACCTCTGCGCTCTGGCCATATGTTGATAGTCTTGCTATATACTTTAAGAAAATAGAAGTATTCTGATAAAAATTACTTTATTTTCCACCCTGAATGCACCATTTTACCTAAATTTCTCTCCTCTCTCATTTTATTGAACTGTCCATCCTTCTCTCATCAGACAAACTGACCCATTGTCAACAGTGTATTTTACCTCTTCCATTCCTCAACAAATTCTTCCATCAATTGTTCCTAATGTCCCGCTGGATTATCAGTTTCCTTCTCTTCACTGGACTATCCATCAGCATTCAAATATGCTGTAATACTTCCACCGTAACCAAAAAACTGTGTGTTCTTTGGCCCACGTCCGTCTCTGACTGCTGCTCTATTTCTCCCTTCTCCTTCCCAGGAACAGTTCTCCAAAGAGGTATCTGCACTTCCTGTCTCAACTTTCTTTTTTTTTTTGAGACAGAGTTTCACTCTTGTTGCCCAGGCTGGAGTGCCATGGCGCGATCTCGGCTCACCACAACCTCTGCCTCCCAGGTTCAAGCGATTCTCCTGCCTCAGCCTCCCTAGTGCTGGGATTACAGGCATGCGCCACCACACCTGGCTAATTTTGTATTTTTAGTAGAGACGGGGTTTCTCCATGTTGGTCAGGCTGGTCTCGAACTCCCGACCTCACGTGATCTGCCCGCCTCGGCCTCCCAAAGTGCTGGGATTACAGGCATGAGCTACCACGCCCGGCCTGTCTCAACTTTCTTAACGCCCATCCACTGTCTCCAGAATCAACTCCAGAAAGCCCTTCATCCCCATGTCCCCAGTGAAACCATTCTCATCATAGCCACCAACGCTCTCCACCTTGTCAAATCCAGATGTCTTTCCAGAGTTCTCTTCTTACTTGACCTCTTGGTAGCATTTGACCCAGATGAGCCACACCCTCTTGAAGCGTTTCTTTGCTTTTCTTCTAAGACTCCACACAGCCTCTGGGCTGACCTCCTACATCACTGGCCATTTCTGTTCTCTCTATCTCTTCAGAGAATGTAGGCATGCTTCAGAACTGGTCCGTGGCCTTCCCACCTCACCCTCCTCTCTCCTTTGGTGATCTCAGAAGGTTCCGTGGTTTAAGTACTGTCTAAACACTGATAGCTCCCAAACATATACCTCCAGGACCACCCGTTCGCTTGATCTCTGAACTAGTATGGCCAACAGCCAGTTACCACTTGCAGGAGCCCAAATGGCACACGGCCTAGACAGAATCACTGATTTATTAAACTCCTTCCTCATAAACGTGCTCTTCCCTTTTTACCCTTATTCCCCATAGATGAGGAACCCTTCTACAGGTTCTTCAACCATCACACATTGCAATCCTATTGCAGCTCACCACCTCCCCAACCACGACCTCTGACTGGCTCCTGTCCAAGCCCCCCTCATCTCTCACTGGACTTGCATTCCCCTCCTCATCAGCTTTCCTGCTTTGTCATTCTCTGGTTTAATACCCTCTAATAGCTTCTCAGCATATAAAGAATAAAATCCAAACTGATTGCCAGGGCCTTCTCTGCCCTTCAGACTCTGACCCCGCCTACTTCTTTGACATAATCTTACTCTTCCCCACCCAAGCTGGCCACACCAACTTGTTCCAGCCTAGGTACTTTTATCTTTGCTGTTGCCTCTACAGAACAGTCTCCCCCAGGTTTTCTCATGGCTGCAAAAGGTGTGCAAAACATCATTCAGGAGTCTGTTCCTGTTTTTCTTTGAGGAGTCCTATATTGCCCTATCTAAAAAATATTGCACTCTTTGTTCTCTAACCCTGTGGTTTTCAGTCAGGAGAGACTTTTGCCTCCCTGGGGGCATTTAGCTATGGCTAGAGACATTTTTGGTGGTCGTTACTGGGAGTTGCTACTGGCATCTAGTGAGTGGAGGCTAGGGATGCTACAATGCACTGGACAGCCGCCCACAAAAAAGAATTATCAGGGTCCCACAAATGTCAGTAGGATTAAGGTTGAAAAACCGTGCCATTCATCTACTTCATTATTATCACAGCACTTATCTGCATAATAATAATAATAATTAGCATGTATTTCAGACTTATCATGTGCCAGACACCATTCTAAAGTTTTACATTTATTTCCTCTTTAATCCTCATGTTCCAACCATATAAAATGGGTCCTATTATTACACAGATGAGACATTAAGGCAGGAAAAGGTTAACTATCTTGCTCCAGATCAAGTTGGAGAGCTGGAATTTGAATGTGGATCGTCTGGCTCTAAAGCCTTTACCTTTAACCGTTGCATTAGAGGGCCATGAGGTTACATTTTTTTCCTATAATTATTATCTGTCTTTTCCCACTAATATATTATCTCCATGAGAACATGGAAATGAGAACATGGAAATAATACACTTGTTTATCTCTGGATCCTCTCTGTCTAGACATATAGGAGGCCCTCAAAAATCTTGAACGAATGAAGAGTTCTGCATACCTTTCCAGCATTGCTTCTTATAATCTTCTCACACAAAGCTCGCTTCCTGGGAAATGACCTGCTTTCTATCCTGGAGACATTCCAGTTTCTTACTTTCCCTCTGATTCAGCCCACGCTCTCAGGTCTGGTTTTTCCTCCTCACTCCTGTACTCAACACGAGTATGATTGCGCCCATTTCTCCAGCCCCACCTCCAATCTTGCATAACACATTTCAGACCCATAGATCCACAGAGTCATTTTGGTGGAAAGAATGTTAGAGATTACAACTTTCAAATTATTTATTTTACATGTAAGAAAAATAAGACTTGGATGGCTGGGCACAGTGGCTCACACCTGTAATCCCAGTACTTTGGGAGGCCAAGGTGGGCAGATTATCTGAGGTGAGGAGCTTGAGACCAGCCTGGCCAACGTGGTGAAACCCCATCTCTACTAAAAATACAAAAATTTGCCAGGTGTGGTTGTGCGTGCCTGTAATTCCAGCTACTCGGGAGTCTGAGGCAGGAGAATCTCTTGAACCCAGGAGGCAGACGTTTCAGTGAGCCAAATCATGCCACTGCACTCCAGCCGGGGTGACAGAGTGAGACTCCATTTAAAAACAAACAAACAAACAAAAAAAAAAACCTAAGACTTGGAGAAACTAAGCAAGATACTGATGAAAATTCCAGTTTTTCTTCCTTCTGTTTGGAATGTTCATGTAACTCTGAAATGCTGCTGGGAAGAAAGAATTTGTAGAAGCTCTTAGGGCAACAGGCCCCCCATGGCCCACTTAGGAAAGCACTTTTTGCAGTCCTCAAATTGAACAGGACCTTCATTTAGATGACTACATTTCCCTAGGTTTATATTTTCTTTTTTTTTTTTTTGAGTTGGAGCCTCGCTTTGTCACCCAGGCTGGAGTACAGTGGTGTGATCTCGGCTCACTACAACCTCTGCCTCCCAGGTTCAAGTGATTCTCCTGCCTCAGCCTCCTGAGTAGCTGGGATTACAGGTGCCCATCACCATGCCCAGCTGACTTTTGTATTTTTAGTAGAGACGGGGTTTCACCATGTTGGTCAGGCTGGTCTTGAACTCCTGACCTCGTGATCCACCCACCTTGGCCTTCCAAAGTGCTGGGATTACAGGCATGAGCCACTGCACCTGGCCCCATATTTTCTTTACTCTTGTCCCTCAGTACAATGTGTCCCCATGCTCTTATTAGAACAATTTCCACCTTTGCCCCTTATTTTATCCCCACCCCAAAATCAGAACTGTGGTTCTTGCCTTTAAGGAGTTTACAGTGTAGATAGGGAAAGAGATCATGTATTTCTTATCTTAGATCTTCTATTACTTTGCAGACTGGTTCATAATCTGATAGAATTACTGGAAAAACAAGTGACAGCTTTTTCTCCAACTTGTTCTACTTGTTTCTGAGAGTGTGACTGAAAAAAATGTGGTTTACACCCAGATGATGAACTGACAGTTGTATATTTAATAATTAGGATATGAGAAAATAAATTCCACAGATAATCTGTTTGATATCATCTATATTTTCTTTAATGTAGATGGTTTAATGCAACAATAATTTTTAGAAGGCTTATGAGATTTTTCCTGATGAAACAGATTTGGATTAATGTTGCTTCTAGGAGAAATAATTTCCTCATAGATCACGTTCAAACACATTCAGAAAAGAGATATTCAGGAAAGATCCCTTGGGTGGCTTAAGGCCATTTCAACCTATGAACCTAGTAGTTATGGACAAATAGGATATTCCACATAGTAACAAATTACCACCCCTCAGATTACCTAATGATTGCAAAAGGGAAACCCTTTCTTTTTGGAAAGATCTGGCAGTCACCACCTTAACCAAAAAATCAACTGCAGCATCACTGAATTCTGACGTCAAGAAATTGTGTGCCTCCAGATGTGATGCCATAGAAACATCATCTATGATGTATTCTTGACAAAAACATACAAATGGTACCTACTCAAGCTGCAAGAAATAATTTCTAGTTAATAAGAACCAAAGGGAACATCATTACAGTAAAGCAATCACACAAAGCCTCATTGTGGGATGTTTTACAAGACAATTGGCCTGTTCTCACAAAATCAATGTCATAGGGAAAAATAGCAGGGGGAATATATTAGATTAATAGAGATGAAATTCCTGAGCCTCCAATATAACCTGGTTGAAGAACAAAAGAATAAAATAATTTAAAAGGAACAACTGAAAAAGACTAAAAGTGAAATGGACATTAGATTATATTAGAAAACTATTAATTTTCTTAGTTGTATTATAAAATTGAGGCCATGTAATATAATGCCCTTACTTTAGGGGTCTCCTGTTTCCAGGAGTGAAGTGCATCACGATGCCTACAATTTATTTTCAAATGCTTCTTCAAAACACATGCCCGTGAGGACCTAGCAGTATGGCAACATGTTAATAATTAAATCCAGCTAGTGGGTATTTGATGTACTATTTTTTCAATCATTCTGTTTGTTTAAATGTTGAAGGTAAAAATGTTGAAACGAAGCTAATGGTAGTGCTTCAGAAAATTACTCAGCAAAGCTATGTCCTACTTACATTTGTCATTCTGCACTCCTTATTAGGAAACTATTTTATTAAATCTCCTATGATATAACTGATCGTACATGCTCCACAAGGAAGGGCCTCATATGGAGAGCCAAATGCTTTCATAGCCAACTACTTTTTCTTAAATCTTCTGCAAATTCTAAGTAAGTGACTGGCAAGAAATGTTTTTCGGGCCCCAAATAGAGATGAGAAGCACCCACTTAAAGCCACTGTGTGGCCACTAGCCTGGGCCTAGTTTCCAAATTGACACTTTCATTGACATCAATGTAATGTCAGCCACATCACTTAAATACTTACATAGATTGAGTCTCAATGTCAGTTCATTTCCAGAGATCAGAATTGTGTAACATGTCAGTTCTAACAAATGAGACCAGATATGAATTTACACAATATAGTCAATCTAGAGACTATAAAGACACAACACATCTAAAATTTGGATCTGAAATGCACAGTGCAGAAATCACACAGCCCTTTTGATGCACTGACACTTTTCAAACTACAGAGAAGCTGAAATGTGGCACCAAGTCATTATGAATATTTAACAGGAAAATGCTGGCACAACTACAAGAGTTCAGAAACACACATATATCCGTGAAGCTTCATTGCAGATACTCATGAGACAAGCACATCAAGTGACTTTACATCCTGGAAAATGAAGACGAGTATAAAGAAATATGATTCTGTGAAAGTCATTTGTAGGACACTCCGTATTACGGTATGTCCCACAATCATAAAACAATGAGCTTTTTCCTGCAATCCCATGGCACAGGTAAGTGCAAGATTAGTGTCGCCACCAACAGCCGAAACATTTAGTGTCAAACCCCTGTGACAAAACCACCCTGTCACTGAATTTCTCCAATGCAGCAGCCAACAATTTATAGGAAAAAGAACACTAATCTCAAGGCTTTCAAGGGTGCTCCAAACATAAAATCATGAGTGCTCTAGGAACTTTTGGAGCTATGAATCACACCATGCAATGTGTTCATATATGCCAATGCCCACCACGTTTTACTCAAGTTGGTGTTGATTTGGAGGTGGGCCCTGAACATTAAGTAGAATATAAACCATCAGCAGTTACTAAGCTAAATGCACTGTGATAGCTTGGAGGTTTAGTCCACCTATTTGATTCTGTCAACTTGTTGATACAGTAACCATTGCAATGACAAGTTGACCATTTTGAGAAGTTTATGAACCCCATCAGCTCTCTCCTGAGAGAATAATGTTGAATAAATGAGGAAACCAAACCAAATATTTGGACAGCATTATCAACAAATAAAAGGTATAACATATGACTTAGCAAATGTTTTAGCTATGTCTTTAAATTTTTGACTGAGGTTAGGTCAAGGAGAAGCACATTTAATGGGCAACATTTCATAACAAGAATGAAAAATTGATGATGATTCAAATCCCAAGTTATTTCCCGATCATTGTGCAATTTTGGTAAACCTTTAGGAAGAAAATTTGATTTCATCTACAGATCCTCTTCTAGTGTTCCACTGATTATATTACTATAGGAAATATATGTTCTTTGCCATTTTCATTTTAGAAATTCTTGTTTTTGTCATTATTCACTCAACAAACATTTCTTGAGAATCAGGCAAACATAAATTAAAAATGGTTGACATGTTAGAAACACAAACAGGTGCTGAATGAGCAGAGAGGACAGATATCTGATCCATGCTGGCTGAGTGTGTGAGCATGGGCTTGCTGTGAGATATGCCACGTGCCTGGAAATGGAGGGCTTCGGGCCGGAGTAAGAAGTGACTGATGGGATGGAGGGGTAGGGAATGATGTTCCAGGAAGAAGCAGCAGCAGTCAGAAAGGCAAGGGTGGTAAAAAGAACCATGTGTTTGGCAGCTTCATGGCAATGGGGCAGAGGCTGTTGGGAGCTCGCATGTTGACAGATGGTCAAGACTTTGTAATCCATGAGCAAAGCTGGACCTTCTTCTGAGAACAAAGAGCTATCTTTAAAAAGTTTAAGAAAGTTACTAACATGAGGAAGTGATCCTTTTGAGGTTGATAAGTGTGATGATTGAGTTTCTATGCACATGTGTGACATGTTATCACATCTGTACAGCACCCATAGGATGTTGGGGAAGGGGGGCTGGGGAAGGAAAAACAAGAAGAAAAGGAAAAAGAGAACATGAGTAAATGTGTGTTTTTGAAAGTCAACTCTGGCAAGTATGTAGAAGTTGGAGGAGGCAGGCCTAGAAACCTGTCACAAGGTTATTGCCACAATTGGAACAAAAAAATGTGAGTGTGAGTGAAGACAATGGTGAGAATAGAAGAAACAGGGATGGGTTGGAAAGAGCAACAAGCCTACAAATACATTTTGCAAGTTTCGCATCTGAAAGAACCTGAAAATGGATGAAGCTTAAAACTTGAGATGAGAGTTAGACATAGATATGAATTCCAGAAAAATCAATATATGACATTTCTTGCCCATTTACGTCTCCAAATATCTTTTCTTTGTAGTGTTCTAATCAAAACGTCAGCAAAGGGAATACAAAGCAAAGTAAACAAACAAACATCCTTCCATCTCCTCATCCACCCTACTTCTCCTCTAAATGATGAACTCATTCTTTTCAAAATATATCGATGGAATAAATTCAACACTTAATGTAAATCTAAACCTGATTTTGTAAATAAGACATATTTTACAGCACATATCTTTCAATTAAAGTGCCAAATAAGATAATAAAACCTTCAGTTGGCTTTTTATTTCATTGAACAGATAAAAATACTTAATTCAATTAAATAAAATGCAAAATTATGACCTGTCAGATTGCTCCCTGACTCCAGAAATCGTCTTTCATCCATGGCTATGTGTGCCAGGGTCATACAACCAAACCTCTCCCTGGGGTGTACCCCAACAGATGGGTACCTGGCCCATGACTTGGTGCTGTCACCTCCTCCCATCAATTTCTACTCCATTCCCCAACAATTACATATCCAGGGTAAAATAGGGTCAAGGGAAAAGGAGGATTTGTGTCTCCACAGTTCATGGTCCTGGCATTTATAGCTTTCCCCCTTTCAGTTTTCTTGCATCCCTTCCCCATCCTCTCCCTACCCCTCATCCAGGAAGAATGCAACCCGTGCACGTGGTTAGTCTTCAGTGTCCACAGCAATCTCCGTGCCACAGTAACGGCACTCTTACGGGATCTGCACTATAGTCAGGGAAATCTCACAATCCTCAATGAGTTTAGCAGGGAATGGAAGCCTGTTTCTTCTCATATTTTAATTTCCTGGGCTTTACATTTCTTGATTTTCTTCTAGTTTCAAGCTTTGGAGGTGATGTGAGGTATTTTCTTCCTAGGTTAATTCACTTTTTTTTCTAGCCCAAACCATCTCCCACAGTATCCTTAGAGGGACAGAACTGCAGAGTCTTAAAGGGCAAAAGTGAGGCAAACCTGCGTTCCAACCCAACCTTCCAATTGCTAGCTCTGTGGTCTTACACTAGTCTGGCTACAGTTCTGACATCGCAGCTACACAATAGGGATTACAAAATCTCTTTTTTCTTGGGTTTTTTTTTTTTTTTTTTTCTTTTTGAGATGGAGTTTCGCTCTTGTTGCCCAGGCTGGAGTGCAATGGCGTGGTCTCAGCTCACTGCAACCTCCGCCTCCTGGGCTCAAGTGATTCTCCTGTCTCAGCCTTCCAAGTAGCTGGAATTACAGGTGCATGTCACCACGCCCAGGTAATTTTTGTATTTTTAGTAGAGATGAGGTTTCACCATGTTGGCCAGGCTGGTCTCGAACTCCTGACCTCAGGTGGTTTGCCTGCCTCAGCCTCCCAAAGTGCTGGGATTACAGGCGTGAGCCACTATGCCCTGCCCTCTTGAGATTTTTTAAAGGAAGTTCAAATGAGTCAATTCATGTAATGTGCTTAGCATGGAACCTGGCACTAAGGAAGTGCTAATCAAATACATTATGAATTCTTAAAGAGGCTGGTTCATTTTTTAATCTATTTTTGTTGTTGTTGTTTTCCATCTAGGCTACTCTGGCTTGTTTCCGTAGGAAGTGAAGCCCATTCTTAGTGCAGTCCTAGACTCTTCCTTCAGGAATCCTCTGATGCAGCTTCTCTCTGTTCTTAGTTTCCTATCAGGCCACCTAGCTTACCTGAAACTCTCCAATCTGCAGCAGACCATCCTGGTTTAAGCTTAGTTTGCCTTGTTTTTATTTATTTGTTTACATAGCATCTTTTCAGGCATTTCTGGGCTTTGTTATAATTCCCTTCCCAAAATATTGGCCATCTCAAGGAACAGTTTCACCTCCCCTAATATACATTAGCCCTCCCAATTTTCTTCTATCCATCTACCTTTCTGTTCATTCATCCATTCAAGCTATGATAATCACTGGTTTCCACACTCCAGTAGTTCATAAATATGATGGGGAAGACAGTGCACTGTGATTAGGAGAATAATGAATTTCAATTTTTTTTTTTTGAGATAGAGTCTTGCTCCATTGCCCAGGCTGGAGTGCAGTGGCGCAGTCTTGGCTCACTGCAACCTCTGCCTCCTGGGTTCAAGCAATTCTCCTGCCTCAGCCTCCCAAGTAGCTGGGATTACAGATGCCCACCACCACTCCCGGCTAATTTTTGTATTTTTAGTAGAGACAGGGTTTCATCATGTTGGCCAGACTGGTCTTGAACTCCTGACCTCAGGTGATCCACCCGCCTCGGCCTCCCAAACTGCTGGGATTACAAGTGTGAGCCACCACGCCAGACTACGAATTTCAAAATATCAAATTGTTATTTTTTCTTTTGTAATTCATTTTAATTAAAAACATTACATTCCTTTATCTTGTAAGGTGAAAGGTGATCAATATTGAATTAGATAAAATGTTCAAAACACCTAAAAGAGCTCCTGGCACATAGAAAGGATTATCAAATGTTTGAAGAGTTATTATAAGGTATAAAGAATTATCACCGAGAAGAAACAGGTGCTCTTTATCTATGTGTTCAATGATGTACAAGAAATTTCCAGGAAACAGGATGGGGGTTGGGGAGAGACGCTGTATTCCATACTGAGGAAACAGCACATATAATGGCAAACACTGAGGAATGCAGACTAAACCACATGTGGTGTTTGAGAATTCCAAGTACAGCTAGAGAATAAAATTGCAGAAGGAAGCAGTGGGCTGGGAGGAGCAGGAGGCTGCTAAGGTAGGCAGGTGTCAGAGAATGAAAGTATCTTTGGTGGCACACCCAATATTGAATCTGGACTGGACCCGAGCAGAAATAATTGTTTCCAACTTCGTCAGTGTCTACTCTGAAACAGATGGCATCTTAGATACCTGACATTCATTATCCCATTTAAACCTCAAGTAAAATGCAACATAGATAGATATCATCCCACTTCATTCACATAAAAATCAAGTCATCAACTACCAAAATGGTGCAGTCGGGATTTTAACTGAAGTCCACGTAATTGCAACCACACTTTGGAAGAGATTAGACTAAGGGGGTGGGGGACAGAGTGAGGAGTGGCACTCTGACATGTTTTAAGGAAAGGAATAATGTTAAAAACACTGAATTTTAACAATCATAGCTATGCAGTAGTGTGGATAATAGATGAAAGAAGAAAGAGTCTTACAAGCAGAAAAGCCCATTAAAACCTAAAGCAGTTGTCTGGTGAGAGACGCAGGAGTCTAAACAAACACAGTGTGAAATTCAAAGAAAATGCTGAATCTGAGACCTATTTGGGAACTATAACTGACAACACTAGCATCCTCACAATGCTCACTGACTTTTCACACACGAAATTCAAGTAATCAAGGGTCCAGCAGTTCACCATAATAACTGGAGGCCAAGAAGAAGAGGGGAAGAGAAGAACAAAGAGTTTTTGCTACAACTGGTAACTGATCCTATCAAGAATATTTTGAGGCCAGACGCAGTGGCTCACGCCTATAATCCCAGCACTTTGGGAGGCCGAGGTGGGCGGATCATGAGGTCAGGAGTTCGAAACCAGCCTGGCCACTGTGGTGAAACCCCATCTCTACTAAAAATACAAAAATTAGCTGGGCATGGTGGCAGGCACCTGTAACCCCAGTTACTTGGGAGGCTGAGGCAGGAGAATTGTTTGAACCCAGGAGGCGGAGGTTGTAGCAAGCCGAGATCGTGCCATTGTACTCCACCCTGGGCAACGAGCAAGACTGTCTCAAAAAAAAAAAAAAGAATATTTTGAGAATGAATTTTTAAAGTAACATTGGGCTACAGCTCAACACTGAATCAATTTTTGATAGTGAATTAGGAAGTAATCCTAGACCTGATGAACATAATGGAATTAGAGGCAGATGAAGTATAAAATCTCAGAGAGGCTGTAGTCTAGGGAGAAGATCATGGTTTAGCCACAGTTAATGGAAAAAGAGACCAGAGTGGGTTAGAGAACCTCTATATTCTGTGCAGGTTGAGGGTCTGGAGGCAATTTTCAGAAGTTACCTCACAGAGATTCTTTATTCAAATATTTACCTAGAATTCACGTGTGCCTGATGGTGTGGCTCAGGAGTGATAAATTCCCCTTCCAGGACTTCAGCAATGATTTTTTAAAATGCATATTTGGAGCCTTAATACAAGACCATGCTGTGAACAATATTTTAATTTTTAATACACATTTGGACTTGTTGAGAGTCTCTGTTTTAATAATGTTGCCCTTTTTTCCTCTAAGAACAGGCTGAATATTCCTTAGAGAGACACTTCGGAAATCGCACTATGGCCCGCACGGTGGATATCTGCTCTTTTGGGGTTGAGGGAAGGAGCTGGAATGTCTCTATGAGCAGAATAGGGAGGGAATGGGGTTCCCAGATGGTTCCTGAGGACACTGAACATTCACTGAATGAACCCCTATAAGTATTTCCCCTGTGCTGCTGGTAGGAAAAATACTGACAGAGTTTAAAGCAAGGAAGGAAGGATGGAATGTAAGACGGATTGATTCACAGGTCAGAAAACAGATGCTACCTGCAAGTGATCCCTCAATGACATCATACTCAACAAAACAAGACAAATGTTCTTGGTACCCTTCCAGCGCAGAACAACTTCATTATTTTTCATTGCCTGCCTTAACAGGATTTAGAATCACACAGTCCCAGCTGCTAACAGGTATGTACCGTCATGCTACCACTTCAGGCACATCAGGGAAAACATACACTTGGCTTCTTTTCTCAGTCCATACAAGCATTTTGAACAGACATGAGAAGAGTTTAAGAAATTGTGGAGGGCGAAACAGGACCACACCTCCCACGTCTGACAAATGGCTGTGTTCTCTGATGACTAGCGTGGGATCCATCACCCTGCCTCCTAATACAGGGCCTTCCTCCGGCCCAGCTCACTGCCTGGGTACTGCTGCCCTGTCATCTCTGCCCTTCATCCCTCTTAGAAGCCAATCCCCACTTCCCAGTAGGTGGCAGATACTTCTGGTGTCCTTTGTACCTTTCTCAACAGCCCTCCCTGACATTGCACGTTCAGGATTTGGCTCCTACGCTAATGAATGAGAGTAACCTGTTATTTTATCAGTGTGGATTTGTCAGACTTGCTTGGGCATAAACACAGTTCCCTGGTATCAGCAGTACCATAAGGTGCCAGGATCCACTAACCTAAGTTTGCTGAGTGATGCTGAACAAAGGTAAATTTTCCTAATTTGCAGATTGTATTGTGAAGTCAAACTGAGACTATTAATTTGGCCACCTTTCCCTTTGTGTAACTTAGGCAGCTTGGTAGCTCAGTGTGCATGCATCAGTGAGCTTCTTGGGAAATAAATCATGTTAGTGAGTTGAACAAATACTTATGCAATATTTTCTATGTGACAGGCATTTTGCTAGTCAGGCAATCATAAATTAGAAGACCAACCCTATTCTTTTTTTGCAAGAATTCCAATCTGGTAAAGGAAACAAACATCCCGAAAATTGTAAAAAGATGGCAGAATATCAAAAGTGGTAGAAGAAAGTTAAAATAGCTTCTTTTTTTTTCAATAGAGTCTCACTCTATCACCAGGCTGGAGTGCAGTGGCAAGATCTCGGCTCACTGCAACCTTCACCTCCCAGGTTGAAGCCATCCTCCTGCCTCAGCCTCCCGAGTAGCTGGGACTACAGGCACGTGCCACCACTTCTGGCTAATTTTTGTTGTATTTTTAGTAGAGACAGGGTTTCACCGTGTTGGCCAGGCTGGTCTCGAACTCCTGACCTCAAGTGATCCACCAGCCTCGGCCTCCCAAAGTGCTAGGATTACAGGTGTGAGCCACCAAGCCTGGCAAAATAGCTTTTTATAGTGTCCCTTCACCTCCAGGTGTTTGCATTTCAGTGGGATTAAAGGTGGTACTGAGGCCTGGGCCAGTGGGTAGAGGTCACCTGAGAACACTGGGCCCTCCTATTGCCCATGCCTGGGCAATACCCTGAGTATTTGGTCCTCAAGTAGCATGCAATCCTCTCTAGATTTAATCACTACTAAGCCCTAAAGGTGGGATTATATGAGATTCATTTCAAGTTTGAGAAAATCAAGGCATGCAGTATAGTTCCCTTGAATAGGGAGAGTCTGGAGGGTTGCACAAATTTGAAAATTATTCCTGCTCAGAGGCTGTATCGTTCTTTGTTGAGATCAAAGTCCGGCATGTATGCAGACAGCGTTAATTTTGAAGCAAGCCATTCCTCACATTATCTCCTCACATTTTGCCTCTTCCTGGCAAAAAATAAAAAATGTTGTTCTGTCCCTTAGGTTTCATTTATTTTTCCTCTAGTTTATTCTCCTTCAAACCAATAAACAAATTCTTCCTACAAACAGCATGAGTCACCACTCATAGCAAACATCCTTACAGGTGGCCAAGAAAAAGAAAATGTGTGTGTGTCACGTTCCCATTAAGGTTACAGCCTGAGCTTCGAACTTCATTTTGGCCCACAGCCCACTTGTAGGTTCCTAGTCAGCCTGGTCTCTCTGTGGGCATTTATTAAGTTACGTTGGTCTCTTCAAATGTTTCCCAGGCCGGGCGTGGTGGCTCACGCCTGTAATCCCAGCACTCCAGGAGGCCGAGGTGGGTGGATCACCTGAGGTCAGGAGTTCAAGACCAGCCTGGCCAACATAGTGAAACCCCATCTCTACTAAAAATACAAAAATCAGCCGGGTGCAGTGGCGCACACCTGAATCCCAGCTACTAGGGAGGCTGATGCAGGAGAATCACTTGAACCCGGGAGGTGGAGTTTGCAGTGAGCCGAGATTGCGCCATTGCACTCCAGCCTGGGTGACAGAATGAGACTCTGTCTCAAAAAACACAAACAATAATAATAATAATATGTTTCCCAGACTCCATGCTCTCCAATCAGCCCTTCCTCTCTCACTGGCATCATTTTGATCTGGTATTCCCATCCTTTCTTTTGAAAAATCTCTCTTCTACTCAGCATTCCCCAGCAGCCTCCGTGCTCAGTCCCACAAGGACACCAAGGTGGGATCATGTATTAAAGTGTACTTCCCAAGGCTATTTGCATTTGCATAGGCTTCAAAGCATTAAATCCAAGGCAATACTCTCAAAAGGTAGAAGTCTAGATGTCAGCTGAGAGCTGAAAGAGACTGGAGAGGGTGAGGACAGAGATGAAGACGCTAAAAAGGGCCTTTCTGTTGCTGCCTCCCTAGCCAGGTCCCTCTTCTCAGGAGTAATCATGTCAACTCCATCATCCCCAGTGAGGTGGGAATCGATTTTATCACACCTTTATAATTACACCCTTCTTATATTTACATGAACTGCTTATAATTATGTGGATTTCTTGCAACTCTCATAAGCTGCCCAAGTAGGGCCGATCTCCCTGGTGTGGGCAGGGAGTAGGCACAGAGCTGGGCTTTCCGCCACACCTGTGTGTGTCCAGGGCCAACCTTGGTCCATTATCTCATGCCTGGAGGACATCCCGGAGGGAGACGTCCTTTCTTTTGCTTTAATCCATTCCCTAAGTTAACTCATCTCTTGCTGTCTTGAAATGTTTTATTGACGCCAACTTTATTTTTAAAGATTATAATCTGCCTGTTCTTTTTATTCTTTCTTTACTAGAAATAGATTTTATATATCTCAGGTATAAGGACACTTCTTATCGTCCAAGATAGTCTCCTTCTGTATTCTCTTCTGCAGAATCATACCCCCTCTATAGTCCCATTGCCATTCATCAAGGTTGCTAATGGACTCCCTGTGACCAACTGACTAATGGGTTAATTCACCTTCTCAAAAGCAATGCCTTTTAAACATAGAAATAAGTAAGACAATAATCTCACATACATTTAAAAAATCTTATTTTTATCTTACAGTTGATTTTTAAATCTTAAAACTTTGAATTTTAATTTTATATTGTTTTGATAGTGAATTATATTACACATAAATAAATGGCTTTTTAAATATTAGACGCACATTTCCATTTTACTTGCTTATATTTTATAAATAAAATTATGTACATTGTAAATATTTGAGAAACAAAATCACAAAGTGTATCAAGCTAGCATAATCGATGATGTCACAGAGGCGAAGTGTATTTTCACTCGCCAGACCATAATTAGTAAATAAATGAATACTGAATGAATAAACGAAGAGTCTCTTATTGTTTGGCACTCATTATTTTCAAATGTTGGCTATTAAAGATAGATAATGCTAGGCTGGGCGCAGTGGCTCACTCACACCTGTAATCCCAGCACTTTGGGAGGCCGAGGCAGGCAGATCACGAGGTCAGGAGTTCGAGACAAGACTGGCCAACATGGCGAAACCCCAACTCTACTAAAAGTACAAAAATTAGCAGGATGTGGAGGCAGGTGCCTGTAATCCCAGCTACTCAGGAGACTGAGGCAGGAGAATCGCTTGAACCAGATAAGTGGCAGTGAGCAGAGACCTTGCCATTGCATTCCAGCCTGGCCAACAAGAGTAAAACTCCATCTCTAAAACAAACAAACAAACAAACAAACAAACAAAAACAAAAAAACAATACCACCGGGCTAGCAATTTAGAAATTATAATCAATGCCTTAATATGTCCCTTCTTTTAAAAAAATGACTACACAAAGCATCTGCGTGACTTATAAGAGCTTCCACAAATATACCATAAAATGTTAGCCCTGATAATTTGCTGTGACATTTAACATTTCAATGGGCCATGTTTCTTAGAGATTACTAGGAAATGAAGCAGAGCACTCTTTGCATTCATTTCTGCTCCCCGAGAAAACACTTTCTCTCCTTCACTCAAGCCACCATTCATAACCCAGTGATGTGTGATGTCACTTGTCCCACAGAGGATAATGAACAACTTCCCGCGAAATCTTTCCATATGACTAACAATTTAATGTCTTAGACAGAAACTGAATCTTGCCTACTGTATAGAAGAAACAACTGTGTTAGTTTAACTGCATGGTACATGATGAAAGTCCCTGTTATAGCTATTCCTTCTAACAGATAATTGATGGGGCCAAGAGACAAAAGAAGGAACTCGCTCTCAGAAATAAACGCTCCACAAAGCAATCTCGTGCCTCACCTAATGCAATATGTTTCTCATGGGTCTTTTGTTACTGTAACATATTAAATTATCCTTCCAATTACCTTGGCAACTGAAACAAGAGCGCCTAACACGCTGATGACTTTTGGACCAGCACACCAGCTGTCAGTTATAAATGATAATTAAGGCATCTTAATTATTAAGCACAGTGAAATATGCAGTGTTCATTTTTTATAAAACTTGTGTCCTAAGTATAGAAGAATCCTCATACCAACCAAATGCTCTTTCTCTACCTTTGATCAGCAATTTGGCCCTTTTTCTCTCTGAGGCTGATAAATTGCGGCAACCTTTGAGATACCAGACCCTCCACCCCCACCCCAGGTCGTCCCCCAGGTCTCCTTAGTTATAAAGGTAGCAGAATGTGATGGTTGAAAGCTGCATTTGTAACCAGCTTACCTTCGGAACAATAGCAAGAGTAACAAAGAATCCATCCTAATAAAAGCTCTGTGCACAGTCAGCTTAAGCAATGTAAAGTGTTCCTTTATTCTGCTTAGTAGCTTCTCCCCCAGAGGTTAACCATTTTAAAGCTGGCACTTAACCCGAGAACAGGAACAAAGCATTACTAGAAAGCAGTGATCTTCCTCCAGGATCAGCATCTCTGCTTTCCGTAATTCCTAAGAAATACAGAAACTCAATGAAAAGGAAGTGATACCTTTGGATGGGCACATTCCAGCACAGGAAAATCGCTGTCTTGTCGGCTGCTGTGCAGAATGAGTTGCTTGGGCAGGTATTCCTCTATTCTCAGCTCCCGGGTCTGCCTTGTAGCCGCAGCCAGCCTAGGGAGCATTTACGACGTGTATGTGGTGTTCATCCGCAATAAAAGGAGACTAACCAGCTCAGCTTGGCGCTGCTCGCCTGGAGGCATCAGATCTTTGGACCCTCCCCATCTGATTGGCTGCTTCCCAGTCTAGCCGAACTCCTCTGCCTTAACCTTCTGCTGCGTTCAATACATTTTCCCTCGGGATACAGTCAGAGAAGTGCTGGTTAGGGAATCAGTGGCAGGTTAAATTGAGCTGGCTTTAAAAATCAGTGACATGATTTTCTATGAAGATGTCTAATGTTTAATTTTCCAAAGTTCTACTTAATCCACCAGGAGAGACCTCATAAAATGGATATGATTTAACAGGAGCGGCTTCATGACTCCTCCCTGAAAATACCTGGAGTTTAATGCATGCATAACACCCTACTGAAGTGATCAGGTGGCTTTTTGCAGCACGGCGTGTCTGTATAATCAACCTTAAATCAAAACAGATGGGGATGACAGAATATATTAAGAGGCTTATTAAAAATGCCAGGAGATGCGGTTGAATAAGGCCGCTGAAGCCGTCTCAAGAAAGTGTTATAAATCATTTACACAAAATGCTCTTATGACATTTATGGTTGATTTTAGATAGCTCTGATAATAAAAACATAAAGACCAATGACAGACAAAAAGGTAAAGCCTGACTTAGCATCTCTAGAAGACAAGTAACAGAAAGAAAAATCAAATCTTTTACTCTACAAAAGTAGTGAAATGAGAAAAGAACAAAAGTACACCTTCATCATCTCCTATCCATGTACTGGATTCAATCTGGTCAAGGACCTAGAACAGGGTATTGAAAAGTCCCCATTGGGGTTTTGGTTTGTTTTGTTCCTTTTTTGTTTTTTGTTTTTTGTTGTTGTTTGTTTTGAGACTGAGTTTTGCTCTGTTGCCCAGGCTGGAGTGCAGTGGCCTGATCTCCATGCACTACCCCCTCCGCCTCCCAGGTTCAAGCGATTCTCCAGCCTCAGCCTCCCGAGCAGCTGGGATTACAGGCACCTGCCACCACACCCAGCTAATTTTTGTATTTTTAGTAGAGATGGGGTTTCACTATGTTGGCCAGGCTGGTCTCGAACTCCTGACCTCAGGTGATCCACCCACTTCAACCTCCCAAAATGCTGGGATTACAGGCGTTAGCCACCACACCCAGACAGTTTTGTTTTGTTTTGTTTTTTCAAAATGAGAGGCATCAAATGGAAGATGGTGAATTGACCACATATATTTAACCCTTTCTCCCTCACAAAGCCCCACTAAAATGATAATAAAGCTTTTATTTTAAGAACCATAAACCCACAAGGACAAAGAAATAGGAGAAAACAGCAACCCAATTTAGAAAAAGAAAGCAGATGGGTGAGTGGTAGCTGGACAGAGAGAGCTGGATCCGAAATGAGCAATGGGGAAAGTCAAGAAGCAGCAGCATTTCCAAGCCAGCAGCCCCAATATGCTCTGGAATTGGCAGAGATGAAAATGGGGCTAAAAACAGCAGGTGGCCTGACTGCCCATCATTCACCCTGCAGAACACAGAAGGTTTATTCTCCGGAGAGACTAACAGAGGGCTTCTGGACTGGCATGGCTGGGAATAAAGGTACCAAACTAAAAATATTGCTCTTAATGAGAAATAGATATAAAAACCCTGGGCCTTCCTTCCCCACTCAACTCCTGGAAGCCAGGTAGCAAGGTGAATAGGCTCCAGAAAAAAGATGTGAAGAGCGCTCTTCAGGGATCCCACCATCCCAAAATATAAGACTTAAAGGCATCACTATAGGGTACTCTCTAAGATATGGCTGGGCTAGATCTCCCAGAAGTTCAGGCCACATTAATAAGCTCTACACATGAATTTTGGTGCCCCTCTCTTACATGTAAGCAGATCAGACAAATCTCTAACATCGAAGCAGAGAACAAAACAAAAAAGAAACAGGCAAATAACAGACAGATAAGCAAACATGGAAAAAAGTAAACTGACAGAAACAATGGGTGTGCAGGGAGAAGAACAGTTTAAACACTATCATTAATGGCTTTGTCAAAATAAGAGATGTATGGCAGTTCTCACTCTGCGTGGTTCCAGTATTCACAAATATCACCTACACAGTGTAGTTGATAGCACCAGTCTTCCAGCAATACAGTTCAAATTTCAGTTACCATGGTGTGTTAACCATGAGTGATTATGCAGTATGCAAACTCTTTTAGCTCTTCTACCCACAGTCACTAAGTAATAATAGATGCACATCATGATCAGTGGCCAATCACAGCACTTCTTCAAAACCTGTCAGTGATTGGTTGCGGTATGCCTGTTAGTCAGCTCATGTATATTGTTGTTGTTGAGTTGTTGCACCAAGTGTGTTATTGAGTTGCCTCCTTGTCTCCCAGTGGTGCACCCACGCAACATTTCACAAGAATGGATAACGAAAAGAGGGAATTCGCCAACAAAGATGAAAGTGCAGCAAAGAAATAAACAATTTCATGGGAAGCGAAATTGGATATGATTAGAAGATTTTTAAATGGGAATAGCAAAGTTTAAGATTTGAAGGGACCTAGCTTTGAATAAATCATACTGCAGAAGCCTAATCAATACTTTTTTAAAAGGCAAGTTTCTTCAACATCTTTTTAAATTGCACAAAGGAAAGAAAGCACTCGGGTTGGATTGAAGATTGTAATTTTGAAAAGTTATTTAGCTAATATTCAGGTCAAAGTGTTGATGTTCCTTCCCACCTGAAAAGAAAATGGTAATTACAAAAGAAAGGAAGAAGACACTTTTTACTGCCAGAAAAATCTGGTTTCAAAAGTTGGCAGAAACTGATTAATGTTAAGCCATCTTGTGAAGCTGCCAGAGCAAAAAGGTGTCCTGCTATGAAATGTGCACCTAGATCCCAAGGACTGGTTAAACAAGGGGACACGATCGTTGTCAAATATTCTATGCGAATAAAAGTGTTTGTGATGAAAAAGATGAAAATGTCCCAGAGGAAGTGATCCTGGCAAAATAATTTACACTAAAGAATTCTTGGAGCCAGGCGCGGTGGCTCACACCCGTAATCCCATCACTTTGGGGGGCCAAGGCAGGTGGATTTCTTGAGGTCAGGAGTTTGAGACCAGCCTGGCCAACATGGTGAAACCCTGTCTCTACTAAAAATACAAAAGAGCTGGACGTGGTGGCACACACCTGTAATCCCAGCTACTAGGGAGGCTGACACAGGAGAACTGCTTGAAGCCAGGGGGTGGAGGTTGCAGTGAGCCGAGATGGCACCATTGCACTCCAGCCTGGGTGACAGAGTGAGACTGTATCTCAAAACAAAACAAAACCAAAAACAAAACAAAAAAAAAAATCTCTTGGAGACATTTCATGACATTGAAAGCACAAAGGAGAAATGATGATGGGAAGCTGCTCCAAACTTAGAAGGGAGGATGACAATTCCCCAAGACGTGGGAAAGGTGCTCCTTTAGTGTTTTAATTCACATCATGAGAAGGGGACAAGCTCTGTTCCAAGAAAGAAATAATTTTCCATGTTTTCAATGCTTTAAATTACAGCATACTCAGTAAATATTAGTTTTGTTATTTTTATTTCCCTATGCATTTATAACTGATAGCAAGAGCGTTTTTAATGTCATAGGAAAATTATTAAAGCCCACAGAACGATTGTCATTTTCATCATTGATTATTAAGATTGCTTTTCATGGTTTCAGCTACAATCCTTTACTGCCACACAAAGTGAAGACTTACTATATTTTTCTATGAAATAAGCAAAAGCAACTGTATGAAAGAAAACTGTGGAACACAAAAAGCTCTTGGAAAATTCAGAAGAAGAATTGGAAGATAAAGTTGAGGAAATATCCTTGAAAGTTGAGTAAAAGGGCAAAAAATGGAAAACTGTAAGAATAAAAGAAAGAAAATTGGAGATACAGTCTAGGAATTCAACATCTGGATAACAGGAGTTCTAGCAAGAAACAGTTAAGAAAACAAAAGGAAGAAAACCATAAAAAATAATTTTTAAAAAGTTCTCATGAGTTTCCAGAATAGAAGTATGACATTAAGACACACAATTGGCTCATGGTCGTGGAATTTCAGAAAATTAAAAATAAAGCACTTTCTTGGTTTGGTGAGATAGCTCATTCTTATCATTTCAGCATTTTGGGAGGTGGGAGAATCACTTGAGGCCAGGAGTTTGAGACCAGCCTGGGCAGCATAGCAAGTTCCTCATCACTACAAAAAAATTAAAATTAAAAAATTAGCCAGGCATGGTGGGGCATGCTTGTAGTCCCTGCTGCTTGGGAGGCTGAGGTTGCAGGATCACTTGAGCATAGGAGTTTGAGGCTGCAGTTGGCCTTAAATGAATCAAGACCCTGCCTCTTAAAAAAAAAGTTCTTTAAACTTTTAGAAAGAAAACTATGAATTTCGTATAAAGGATCAAGAATTTGGATGGTATGTTTCTCAATAACAATACTAGAAGCTGGAAGACAGTGGAAAAATGTCTTTGAAGTTCTGAGAGAAAATTATTTCCAATTTGGAATTCCGTACCTAGCCAAAATATCTCTAAGAGTCGAGATAGATAAGACATGTTTTTCTTGGATTTGAAAGGTCCTTAAAACTTCCATCTCAAGAACCTTTTCTCAGGAGTCTATTGCAAAATGTGTCCCACCAAAACAAGGGAATAAAACAAAAGAGACAAGGCTTGGCATCCAGAAAACTGGGATCCCACAAAATGAAAAGTTCAAGGATCTGCCCACCTGCAGAATGGTCTTGGAGACATTTCAGAATAAAGACAATGAGCAGATCTAGGGAGATGTCAGTCCAGATTGCATCAGGTCAAAAGGAGGAACAATTTCAGGAAGACGAAATTGATAGCATATATAATATATTTGAGATTTTTGAGAAAAGGCTTATACAATTGGGAGAGGGCTCCAGGCTCTACTAATTGTAAGTATATAAACAAATGAGTAACAAAAAAGACAATTTTGTTGAATAGGAAAACAAAGTAATTGTAGTAAACATGATTCAGGCTTGAGTAGTTTTTACTTAGCCACAGTTATAAGAGTACTGAGTATTGATACAAGCAAAAGTATAATATTTGGAGGCTAGCTGACTGCAGGTGTAGGTGCATGGTGGGTGTAGGCCGTACAAGTGAAAGAGAAATAAATCCTCACCTCCCAAAGGGAGAAGTCAATATTTAATGCCTAAAACTGAAATATCAAGAAGTGGAAATATGAACACTTAGAGGTCAGGAAGTAAATACTAGAAGAGCTAACTTTAATATGATCGCCTCCAGCAAACAGGAAATGGCAGAAATTCCTGTTTTTGTAATTGCTGAATACAACTTTACATGTACATCCGTTAACTGTAATGAGAATAAAAATTATAACAAAATATTAAAACTTGAGGTAGACTTGTAAGTCTTTATGTGCTAACGATAAGTGGAGAAAATGCAAGATGTATAACAGTGTGAAAAAAGGGAGCCATTTATGTTAAAAAAAATATTTATACCTTTTAGAAAGATGTACAAGAAAATAATCTACTGATGATGGTTGCCTCTGGGGAGCAAAATTGGAGGGTTTAGGATGTGGAGATGAAACTTATTTTTTCCTGTATAATTTTCTATACTGTTAAAATCTTTACTTATAAACATTTTTCAACAAAATTAACAAATTTTAAATGATATAATTTCTAATCCAAGAGAAAAAAGTCTACTTTTGTCATTTAAGTGGTTGTCTTCTACAATAAATAATCTTATTAATTTGGTCTTCATATTGAATTTGTTTTCTAGTTAAAAATATTAAGACTTTGGAAGCAATGAAAATTAGAGTAGTATGTCATTCTAAAGAAGCATGTATAATGTTACATGTATAATGTCACAAACATAATGTATTTCAATAACATATTTAAATTGTCTATTAGAATTTCTTGCATGGTCATGGCTGAGAATTTCCTTTGTGAAACATTCCTTGAAAAGTCTCCTTAGCACTTAATACGGGAGGAACTTTTTGGGTAAGGGAGGTAATTTTGCTGTCTGTGGAGGCAGAGGAAGAGATAAGGAATTCAGAGAAAGCTGGTAGTAAGATGGCAAAGGGCCTCTCACCAAGTCATCAATAAAGACACAAAATTTATGGAATATTTGCTGGGAACAGAATTTTTAGAGAGGGGTGAAGAGGTTAGCCTTCTTGTCAATGTTATGGAAAGAATAGAAGCAGATCATATTGGAATAGAGTCTTGGAGGCAGAGAAAGGAAGCTCCAGGAACTTAGAAAAATTATGTGGAATGCTTTGGATGGTCACAAGTGGAACTATATTTACAACCAAGGGCTGCCCAGGTTACTTCTAAATTGTACATAGAAACTATAGACATCCCGAAACTTTAATTCTAATGCTTGTTCTACCATTTGCCAAATGAATAACCCTGGGGTAAGTAATATAAACATTTAGAATCTCAACCTTCTCAACTCAGCTACCACACTACTAACACTATTTTAATCAAATATTTGTAAACCTTTAAACATTTTTAGTGTGAAGGAAACCTATGATATAGCAGTGCTCTTTACAAAATGCTTTATAATTTTCTCATTTCTCAAACTGTAGTTCTTCCACCTATTTCTTTTTTATATCTTAGGTAAGTGTAATAGTTTATTCTGTATTTTTGGTAGGATACTTTGCAAATTATAGAAGGCAATAAAAATTCCTAGTGTCCGAGCATTTTATTATTTAGTTCCAGCTTAGTTTACAAGATCATCTCTGGCTTCAGTGGTAAAAATTTGAATTTCCTCTGGAATCCTCTACTGAGTATAGTTAAGTCCACTGGCATTCTCCTTCTGACTCACCAATTTCAGTCACTTTCTTGTTAGAGGCACTTCAGAGAAAATAAAGGATCTTAAAATCAATACTAGAACATTCAAGAAGCACTATTGGAAATTCTGAAGTGATAAGAAAAAAATAAAATAAAATGACATTCAAGAGCAATATACAAATATGGTCAGCATATTTTTCTCCAAAATAATTATAATTATTTAAAAATAAATTTAAAACTCAATCATAAATATAAAAGAACCAGTAGAGTAAAACGTCCTTAACACTTTGCCACCAAAATCATTTTATAGAATTTAAAAACAATGATAAATTTTACTTCTTAGTGACTTTTCAATAACCAAAGTCAAAGTTAATCAAAAATGTTCAAACACACATTTGGTGCCTGTTGAGGAATTTTGAGAAAATAACAATAGTTGATTCAACTGTACAGATCCACAGGATTTGGCAGTCACAGAAAATACCTTGTAAATTAAACTTTTTGTTTAAGAAATAAAATAAGCATTCTTTAGCATGTAGAGTATCTTGAACTTCAGAATACAATCTACAAGGCTAACTTATTATAAAACAATCATTTTCACAGCTAATATTTGTATTTCTATTTGATCATTTAATTGTTCATTTGTTTATTCATCAAACATTGAATATTTCACATTGGTACCCAAATTTGTGGATTTTGAGGTATAGAAAGGGAAATCAGAAGGAATAACTAGTAGGAAGAAGACACTGACCCATCCTGTGATCCTGTAGTACCATCCATTCTGCCCCTCCCAGATGTTCCACTCCATAGAACACACCCATAGGGTGTGGAGGGTTGGAGGGCTGTCTCTTTAAAGTTACCTCTTCTTATGTCTATGTGATACATACGAGCAGATACTTCTTATAAATCTAATCCGCTTTAATTAGGTTTGCCAGGAGTGATTACAGACTTCTTCTTACATCTTTGCTTTCAGAAAGTAATTGGATAACTTCTTATGCTATATGGAAATGCAGCAGCTAACAAAATGGCAGACTTCCTATTTAATTAAATTTGTACATCTCCAACACAAACTTGACTATACAGATTTACAGTAATGAAATCTCTAAAGTTTTTAAATATAAGCTTTAACTGCCAATTCCAATTCCAAAAACAGGGATATAGAAGACAGTTTTGAGAATTAACCAATGCGATAAAAAGGGAGCCCCTTTCCTTAGCACAATTTCTCACTGTCTACTGTAGTTTCTTTCTTTTGAGTCTGTCATTGCCTTTGTCTTTTCACTTCAAAGCCATATTCAGCTGCAGATCTCAAACACAATGCAGTGGGCTGGTGTCTGCTTACTAGAGCTGAAATGCCTTGTTTTAGAAGCGCCTTGACAGCTAACCTTATTGGTCTAGATTTAACACCTTGACCTACTTCATTCATTTATTTTCATGAAAATGGAGACTTCTGATGCTTATTCACATGAAAGCATCCATTAGACCAGAGTTCAGATAAAAATAAGAACGTTTCTGATTAATTGCTTCATTCACATTAGCTCTTCTGGGCAATAGGTAGGAGGAAATAAAACACTTATATCTCTACAAGTAATTCATGGGGAGCACAGATGTTTTTACACTAAACCATGTTATAAAATGTGATAAAAGTCTCTGATAAAAATAAATTATCCCTCAACCAAACTTCTGGAGGGGCCACAGGACAACTTTCTCTTTGCCCTCTGAAGGGTCACTGAAAATGAACAGACAAAAAGCAGATTAGGCCGGACGCAGTGGCTTACCTCCGTAATCCCAGCACTTTGGGAGGCCGAGGCGGGTGGATCACCTGAGACCAAGAATTCAAGACCAGCCCGGACAACATGGTGAAACCCCATCTCTACTAAAAATATAAAAATTAGCTGGGCATGGTGGCACATGCCTGTAATCCCAGCTACTCAGGAGGCTAAGGCAGGAGAATTGCTTGAACCTGGGAGGCTGAGGTTTCAGTGAGCCGAGATTGTGCCATTGCACTCCAGCCTGGGCGACAGAGCAAGACTCAGTCTCAAAAAAAAAAAAAAAAAAAAAGGCAAATTAATAGGGAGAAAAGGCACACACACATTTCTATTTTAACATGTATAGCACCGGGGAATTGCAGAATGATTACCCAGTGGGGTACAGATGCTTAGACACCCCTCTTCATACAATAAATGTGGCGATTTGAGGAACAGTGAATGATTTTTAGGGGAAAATGAATGGACTTGGAGAACATACGATGGCCTGGGACAAAACGTGTTGTGACTGGAGAGCAGGCAATTGTTCGTGACAAAAGTGTACCCAGGTGTGTTGATGGGCTTCGGTCTTTCTTCCTGTGATATGAGTGCAGTTAATGAAACTCAGGGAAGGCAATTGTGTTCTTTTGGCCGGTCTGGTTTCCAGGAAGATAAAGGATCCTCAGAGAACAACTTCATCCTGTTCCTTGGGAGAGACAAAACATTGAGAGATGGGGGGGAGGGGCAGGTCAGAGAGACCTTGGGATCGCTTCTTTAGTCCAGCATGTCAAAGGGCCATATGCTGGAGTTTGGGTTTCCGAGTCACAACACTTCCTGTTGTAGCAGCAGGAAAGGAGTGAACCCTTTCCCCCCTGTCACAAGGGTCACAACGGACACCTCTGAAACAAAGACAGATTAACAAGAGAAAAGCCCAACAAATATATTCAACCATAGTTTTACAGGACACAGGAACCTTCGGAATGAAGACCCAAAGGTACCAGGGAAACTCTCTGATTGTATGCTTAGGTTTCAGGGAGCAGGGACAGTCATGCAGAAATGTCACTGGACAGAAGGAAATGATGTAATGGTAACAGGCTAACTAGGGACACTCAGTGAGGCCTGTCTGTTCAGATCTTTCTCAGCCTCTCTGTGCAGCTTTCCTTCCTCCCAGGTATCCAGCAGGACCCTTTCTGTAATGGGGGGCCTATTACCTACAATTAAATAAGATAGGTCAGAAAATTTTTTCTGGCCAATTCTTACACAGAAAAACAGCCAGAAGTGAAAGTGCCTTTAGGTTATATGTTGGCTTTGGGGAAAAGGAACTCTGGTTTCTGTGACAGTCGTTGGGGCGGAGGGATTCTAGTTTCTGTGACTGGCCTCAGGGGAGAAGGGGGCTGAGAAACAAGAGGGCGAGAGAAGGTCACAGGGAAACTTCGCTTCTGAGGCTGCTTCTGCCGTCTTCACTTTGAAGTATCATTTTTCTGAGCCTCAACATTCTTCAGTCTGAAACTTCCCCCCAGTAGTTTTTTTTGTTTGTTTGTTTGTTTGTTCTTTTTGAGACCGAGTCTCGCTCTGTCACCCAGGCTGGAGTGCAGTGGTGCGATCTCGGCTCACTGCAATCTCCCCCTCCCGGGTTCGAGTGATTCTCCTGCCTCAGCCTCCCGAGTAGCTGGAATGACAGGCACCCGCCACCACGCTGGGCTTATTTTTGTATTTTTAGTAGAGACGGGGTTTCACCATGTTGGCCAGGCTGGTCTCGAACTCTTAACCTCAGGTGATCCACCCACCTCGGCCTTCCAAAGTGCTGGGATTACAGGCGTGAGCCACCACGCCGGCCCTCGTAGGTAGTTTGACAGTCCACAGATCGGGTTGGTGGATTGTCTCCCAGGCTGTTCCCAGGCTCTCAGTCCTAAGAACAGGCCTTTCAGCTAATCAGTTGACAGTTGTGTCTCATCTCAGCAGCAGTGTTGCAGACTGGCTTCCACCAAAGTCAGGCCCCAAGTAGTGTGAACAGTCATATACGTAGCAAAGGGCATTTCTAGGGAAAGAAAATAAAACAAACATTTGGGTCTAGAGGGCAGCCAGTCAAGATTTTCAGATGTTAGACTTGAAGCATCTTCATATGGAGTGAGAGCAGACAGCGGCAATCTGAGATTTTTCCGGTTCGCAGTTTACATCCGGTGAGCTTTCTAAGTGGCCCATATAGTAATAGGCACAAAGTTTATTTCTGCATAAACTGCTGTGGTGATTTCTCCAAAGCCTATATCAGACCATCCAGTTTTAGTCTGCAGGGTTTCAGGAAAGCGCGGTTTTCATTTCAGTGATTCCCAGGTGGAAGGGTGGAGAAAAATTACAAATACTACTTTGGAGAGTCATAGTCAAATATTGCAGGAAACTAAAATAATTCGAGATCTGGTCCAGATTGTAGGTAGATAGTAAACCCTCAAAAACAATGAGGTAGAGTCTAATAACAGGTGCACTAGAGTTTTCTTCTGAAATATAATTTCTATTTCTCTAGTCCACCTATCAAAAAACATAAAAAATGTTTCAAACAAAAAGTCATTAAAACAAGACTAATTTGTTCATAAGAAAAGTCTTATGAAGTCTTTAGTCTTTATGATTTTTTATATAAGTATAGCAAGAATAGTGATCAACCATATAGGCACTTTTTAAATTGGCTTTGTTGGGGAACTTTTTCATAAGGAACCTCAGACTGGACTTTTTAAAAGCCTCTCAGGTCTCAGGAGCCAAGCCAAGGACTCACCCTCAGGACTGTAGTTACACAAACAACTGTTTTGCCTTAAAACTAGAACACTCGCAGTTGCCAAATTTTGGAGGGATCAGGTAGGGACAAAGGTAAATGTTTCAATTTTGCTCATAAAAATATACATTAGCAAATTGCTGCAAGCTATAGACAGCATAAAAGTTTCCTTAATGCATATAAAAACATAAAAAATATGTTTCAAACAAAAAGTCACTAAAAAGTCATAATCCTTTGTGAGTTCAGTCCCATGTAATTAATTCTTGTTCTGCCGATACTGGTTAGGATTTTCTTGAGTCCAGTTTTTCCATTCGAGTTACAGAAACTCAGTCCAATGGTATGAACTCAAAAGTTAGAATTATTTTCGTTCTTTCCATATATTTCCTTGAAGACACAACATTTTAGGATTCTAATCACTTGCAAAGAGCTTTCAGAAAAAAACATCAAAATAAAGCAATTAACTGTGGACAATAAGATGTAAAATTGCTACGGTTAAAGATATGATAGGAATTCACAATAATAATGATGCAACTGTCAAGAAAATTTGGTCCTCTCTGTCGCACACAACATTTTAACATCAGCCTTATGACTGATAACATATACTAAAACATAATTTCTAGGATTTCTAGGAATCTCTTACAATTTTGGAACACATATGTCAATAACATAGTCACACAAATATAACCTCAAAGAAGGTTAAACATAATTTCTTTGACAATGTTTGTCATATAATTTAACATATCAAATAAGTCTAATTTAATGTCTTTCTTGGATTTCCAGGGGCCCTCCTATAATGTCTAAAAGTTACTTTGAGGTCAAAAAGACTCAATTTTGATTTGGAGAAAGTTGCCAAAATAAAGGTTGGCATCACAGATCATTATGAGTAAAATAACCACTTATTTAAACAAAAGATCTAATAAAGACAGTGTGATGCACATGGAATATTTTTTCTTTCTCTTTTTTTTTCTTTTGTAGTTTATTCAAAAGGGAAACAAAAATCCTTTATTATCTCATCTCTTATAATACATTTATTTATTCTTACTTTAACCACATAAGCTCCTGTTATATTTTCAACTATTTTATCTATTTAATATAATATATAACATTAAAAAACCATTTATTCTGAAATGATCTTTAAATGCCCTCTAAACTAGATAAAATTACTTTTCTAAACAAAACACATATTTTTCATTTTTTGTAACTTTTTTCATCAGAAATACATCTTGTTTTGCTTGTATATTTTGCATATAGAATTGGTCCTCTTATTTTTGGTAGTTTTCATTAAATGTATTAATTGTAATTTTAACTCTTAGTAGCCTTAATTTTTACTGAAAACCTAGAAGTAAGCAGTTTTGACTGTTTGCACTAGTAATTTATAAATATACATTTTAAAATTATTAGAAACATTAGTTTTTTAGAATCTTTGTATGTTTATTAACAAATCCAAATAAATTTTCCTTTTTAAAATAACCTATAAAAACAAAATGCCAAAGTATATAAACTGGAACTTATGCTTATTAATTAATCTTTCAGTACCTTAACTTATTTAGAAATGACTCAGACGTTTCATGATGATCTATTATTTAACTTAATATAACACAACTTTCAGTTTTTAAATTATTTTTAAAAATCTTTGAACCTAGGACAAGTTTATTTAGAAATGTTTATTCCATTTACCTAATTTACTCATTCTTAACAATTATGTTTGAATTGCTCATGGAAAACAAAGCTAACCATAGAAGTTATTTTTGAAAAAGCAAGACCAAGCTAGCCCTGCATCAGCCGGCTTTGTTTCCATCGAGGCCTCTGTGACACTGGCCACGGGATGGGCCTATGCTTGGCTAGACCCTGCCCTGCGGCTGGCGGCCCAGGTGCTGGGATACACATGGGCGCTCAGGCTTTACCAATGGCCACCAGTCCAGATCCCAGAATTCAGAGGCGCAAAACTAAAGACGTAAGCTTTCAGGGGAGCCAGCACCTAGCCCACACAGTTCGGTCCACAGACAAACCAAGCAAATATCAAAAATAGTACGGAAGCGGAGAATAAAAGTTAAAAGTTAAACATTGTTCCCCCCCAACCCACCCGCCCTACCCTGCTCCTTTAAATACCTAGGTGATAACAATCTTGTTTGACTAGTAGCTCTAGGTATTAAAATATATATATATGTTTGTACTGAAGCAGGGTATTTCCCTGACCCCTTCACAAGCCCCACAAAGGGAGTGCCCTGTTTACTCAGCCCACAGCTCTCAGCTGCTCGCAGGAGGGATTGGACAAGTGAATGAGGTGGGAACTGGAGTACACAAGCGCTGGAGTCAGCCGGCTGCTCCGGCACCTGCAGAAGCGAACTCCACTCACTTGGACCCACTGCATTTCAGCCCTTGCAGGAGGGGTGCACAGTGAATGGGTGCAGGAGCCGGGGCGAGTGCTTTTGGGTGCCGGCAGGAGCCAACTCTGTGTTGGCCCCACGGCAGTGTCTAGGGAGGTGCCCGCGACCCCTGAAGTCCCAGAGGGAGTGTTACAGTGCTCTTCTAGTTCTGCTGTCCGCGGATGGCTTAAGTGTTAACAGCTCAGTGGACCCCCTGCCTTTTCGCATGAGGTGGCTGCCTTCCACCAGCGAGGGTGAAGGGCCAGTAGGACAGCCTTTTGCATCTGCACTCGTGGTTCCTGAGTTCTTGTCTGATGTCCAGGACATGAGGTTGCAGGAACAGATTGAAGGATGGTAAATGTGGGGGATTTTACTGCTGATAGAGGTGGCTCTCAGCGGGAAGGGGAGCTGAAAACGGGACAGGGTGGGAAGGTAATCTTCCCCCAAAGTTCAACTGTCTCTGGACAGATTCTTCTCTGAACTTACACCATCAAGCTGTTCCTCTGAAGTCAAGCCACTTCTCTCCAACGTCCAACTGTAGTCTCCAACGTCCAACTGTAGTCTCCAACATCCAACTGTAGTCTCCAACATCCAACTATAGTCTCCAACGTCCAGCTGCTTCTTCTTTCTGCCAGCTGAGTTCTGGGGTTTTTATGGGCACACAACACGGGGTGGGGCGAGCCATGGGTGGTTTTGGAAAAGGAACATTTGAGCAGGAAAACAGGGATGGAAGTTCCCACTTTGGGCTGTGGTTCTAGGCTCTTTGGCTTGAGGGTAGGGCCCTCACCAGGACCTGCCCTCTTCTGCCCAGAATTTCCCTGCCTCCTGTCCATGTCAGTACTATAACCAATGCTGATAATTCTGAAGATATTCCTGTTTTTATTTTACCAACAAGTTTAAAACTAAATTTATTTACCAATGATGATTTTTATTAACTGTATAGAAACTCAGATCACATGAACTATCTAGCACATGATACTATTATATAAAGTATTTGAGTTAGTTTTAATTTTATCTTTGAAAAAGAGTTTTAGGGGCCAGGTGCAGTGGCTCACACCTGTAATCCTAGCACTTTGGGAGACTGAGATGGGTGAATCATTTGAGGTCAGGAGTTTGAGACCAGCCTGGCCAACATGATGAAAACCCATCTCTACTAAAAATACAAAAATTAGCTGGGTGTGGTGATGTGGGCCTGTAATCCCAGCTACTCATGAGGCTGAGGCAGGAGAATCTCTTGAACCCAGGAGATGGAGGTTGCAGTGAGCCGAGATCGCACCACTGCACTCCAGTCTGGGCAACAGAATGAGACTCTGTCTCAAAAACAAAGCAAAACAAAAAAGCTTTAGGGGCATTGTGCCTATTATCATAGATCGATTTTATGGAGCCTACGGACTGGGTTTTAGGTGTGAATATTTTTAAAGCTCATCTGAGTAGACAAAATACCAATTTTTGCTACAACTGGGTTTGTTGCATTTTTCTCTAATTTGGTCTTGAAGTTTCTCTCTGAAAAGTAGCTGTAATCCCTACCCCTGGCCAGACAGGTTTATCAAGGTAGCCACTCTCTAGGAGATCACTGATGAGAAAAATTAGGTTCAGGTGTGTCAGTTAGAAGACCCACTGAGAAGGATTCAAAACAGATATCCAGGCTGCATAAAATTATAGGAATTCACTACAGTATTTTGCAAGGAAATACCCAGATGAGCTTAGGAAGAAGTTCAGAAATCTGTTCAAAATAGTCAGTTGAATGCCTGAAACTCATACTTTGGAAAACAATCTAGTTAAACAGGTAGCTTTTCAACATATCTTCTTTTTTTTTAACTGGATGACCCAGCTCTGGGTGGAGCCCATTGAGGAATAGGGCCAACAAAGTACTTGCAGCTTCTGGGGTTTAACATTTATGCATGTAAAAGCAGGTGTAGCTGGAAGGCGGAGTACTCAGATCTTTAGAAATTAAGGATTCCTTTTTTACATTGAATCATGGGGCTTCCAGAGCTAAGACAAAAGTCCAAGAGGGCAACGCCATGGGGCTGAGCTGCTCAATGCTCTCCCAGTGCGTCCGGCTGCAAGGATGCCCCCCAGGATGCTGCTTCGCCTAACCAGCCGCTCCAGGAGCGGCCTCCAGCCCCCACCCCATGGAGGTTCGACTTCCTGGTGACTAGTGCTCCAGTAACCTTTAAGTGCTTGAACCATGCCTGTCAGCCAGTTATGGCTTTGGCTCTGAGAGCCCCTTGACCAACTTAACCAATGCTTTTTTTCTGTAGGAAATTGCCACTTACTGTCAGTTTCTGTCTGACCCAGTGAGATACTTGAGGCTTCCCCTACCTGTACACACAACGAAATGAAGACAATAAAAAGCCAGAGTTTGCTCATTCTAGTAATAACCACTTATTGCAACTGCTGTCAATTTCCTTAAAAATGTCATCTCTTGCCAGTGTTCGTTACCTTGCACTCAAAGGCCAAGAAGTATCCTCTCACGGTGACCCTTGGTGTGCCTAAAAGCCAAAGAGAGCCGAGCGTGATGGCTCACACCTGTAATCCTAGCATTTTGGGAGGCCAAGGCGGACGGATCACTTGAGGTCAGGCGTTCGAGACCAGTCTGGCCAACATGGTGAAACCCCATCTCTATTAAAAATACAAAAATCAGCTGGGTGTGGTGGTGCACACCTGTAATCCCAACTACTCGGGAGGCTGAGGGAGGAGAAGTGCATGAACCCAGGAGGTGGAGGTTGTAATGGGCTGAGATCATGTCACTGCACTCCAGCCTGGGTAACACAGCAAGACTCTGTCTCAAAAAATAAAAATAAATTAAAAAATGAAAGCCAAAGAGATCAGGGAGCTTCATTGGAAAGAGAGTAGAGCGTCAGCCCTGAGAGAAACCCACCCATGACTCCTGGGGCTCCATCAGGAAGAGGGGGATCCCCACTGTTCCTTCAAGGGTCTCAGGGTTGTTGCATGTCTCCTTTATATCCCTGTATGCAGTACCCAAAACTGTTTCTCTTAGTAATTTTTTATCCATTGACCACCAAATGGAGGAGCTAAGATTACTGGGAACTAGCTGGTAGAGCAAATGTGGCAAAAGGAGCAGACGCAAATGGAAAAATCAGGTCTTAGAGGAGCCGACTTAGGGAGATTTTAAGTCTTCTGAAGAGGAGCTTATCATTAGCAGAGGCTTGAGAAAAATAGGGGCTTTCAGCTGACTGAAAAAATTCTCATAAGAGAAACAGAATTCAAAAGAGAAAAAGCAGAAAGGCTTTAAAAAAAATTATAGCCTGAATATAGGCTTTTAATTTAGCCAACTCTTGGCCAGGTGCAGTTGCTCACTCCTGTAGTCCCAGCATTTTGGGATGCCAAGGCAGGAGGATTGCTTGAACCCAGGAGTTTGAGACCAATCTGGGCAACAAAGCAAGACCCTGTCTCAAAAAATAATAATAAATACATTTAGCCATTTTGATCATAGAGCTGTTTAATTTTTTTTTTTTTTTTGAGATGGAGTCTCACTCTGTGGCCAGGCTGGGGTCCAGTGGTATGATCTTGGCTCACTGCAACCTCCACCTCCCGGGTTCAAATGATTCTCCTGCCTCAGCCTCCCGAGTAGCTGAGATTACAGGCGCCTACCACCACATCCAGCTATTTTTGTATTTTTATTAGAGATGGGGTTTCACCTTGTTGGCCAGGCTGGTCTCGAACTCCTGCCCTTGTGATCCGCCAAACTTGGCCTCCCAAAGTGCTGGGATTACAGGTGTGAGCCACAGTGCCCAGCCTAAATTTTTTTTCTTAAACCTTTTATCAGATTTCAGCCAGGACAAACAGCCAATATTTCTCGCTTTTCAACTATTTTTTTTCTTTTCTTTCTTGTAAACCAAAGATACCTACCAAATAACCGAGGACCAAAACCAATACACCTGTTGTTGCTTAACTAAGGACACATGAAGCATCTCCAAAGAGGCGGGAAGAAGCAACTCTCACGGGATCCAGAGCCACCCCCAGAGACAGCTGAAAGGAAAAAGAGGCTGAGACAACTCCTTGCGAGTGGCAGCAGTGGGTACGCCAGCCACAAGCAGGGTCCAGCCCACAGATCTGTCCAGCCATATTCTTTTTATGGGGGCCCCCAACCTTTTGGTTGGTCTCCTGTACATGCAGGCCCAATAACCTGCATGCCAAGCTATATTCTCAGGACACACAACAAGACAAATGGGAAAACAACAGATGTTTATAGATGGGAAAAAGTAACAAATGGGTACCCCAAAACCAAATGCACACGAATCGCAATCCAAATGATTTCCTCCTGCCGACCTAAATTTGGAAAGGAAGGGATAAAGATAAATTTCTGCACTACAGGCAGAGGCCTGGGAGAACTGAGCTTAGGAAAATTCTTACCTTTGATTGCTATTTTTCTTTTTCTTTTTTTTTTTTTTTTTTTTTTTGAGGAGGAGTCTCGCTCTGTCGCCCAGGCTGGAGTGCAATGGCGCGATCTTGGCTCACTGCAAGCTCCACCTCCCAGGTTCACGCCATTCTCCTGCCTCAGCCTCCCAAGTAGCTGGGACTACAGGTGCCCGCCACCACGCCTGGCTAATTTTTTGTATTTTTAGTAGAGATGGGGTTTCACCGTGTTAGCCAGGATGGTCTCAATCTCCTGACCTCGTGATCCGCCTGCCTCGGCCTCCCAAAGTGCTGGGATTACAGGTGTGAGCCACCGTGCCCGGCCTTTAATTGCTATTTTTCTGTCAGTTGTCCCAGGACCTCATCTGGAGGCTCCAGAGCGAGTCAGGTGTCTTGGTCACCCTATTTAGGTCACCAGAACTACAGGGGTGGAAAGAGGGTGATCCCTTTTCTCCCCATCATAAGCATCATGACCAACCCTCGTATAACAAACAACAGGCTAATAAGAGACAAGCATAGCAAATTTGTTTGATCATTGTTTACGTGGCATGGGGGCCTTGGGAATGGAGACCCTAATATACAGGAGAGACTATCTGATCTCATGCTAAGGTTTGATAAAGCAGGGACAGCCATATAGAAATGGGATTGGACAAAAAGGGAATGCTCTAGTAGTACTGGGCTGAGTGTGGAAACCCAGCAAGGCCTGTTTGGACTCTTCTTGGCCTCTCTGTGCAGCTTCCCTCCTCCTGGGTGTGGGGCAGGGTCCCCCTGGAATGGGGATCTTACGACCCACAATTAAACAAGGTGGGTCAGAGAAGTTCTTCACGGCAGCTCTCACACAGAAAGCCACGGAGGCTTAAAGTAATGATTTTAGGCTTTACTGTTGGCTTTGGGGAAGTGGGAGTCTGGTTTCTTTTATTTATTTATTTTATTGTTATTATTATTATTATTATTATTAGAAACGGAGTCTCGCCCTGTCACCCAGGCTGGAGTGCAGTGGCATGATCTCCTCACTGCAACCTCCGCCTCCCAGGTTCAAGTGATTCTCCTGCCCCAGCCTCCCGAGCAGCTGGGATTACAGGCCGGCACCACCACACCCAGCTAATTTTTTGTATCTTTTAGTAGAGACGGGGTTTCACCATGCTTGCCAGGCTGGTCACGAACTCCTGACCTGATGATCCGCCCGCCTCGGCCTTCCAGAATACTGGGATTACAGACATAAGCCACCGTGCCCGGCCAGGAGTCTGGTTTCTATGACCCACCTGGAAGTAGAGGGCTTCTCGTTTCCGTAGCTTGCCTTGTGGGAGAATGAGGCCCAAGGGACAAGAGGCCAGGAGAAAGAGAGAGACTTGGCTTGAGGCTGCTTCTGCAGCCTTCACTTTGTTTTCTGAGCCCCAGCACTGCTGTCTCCATCACCTTCAGACACCCTTAAATCGTAGCTACCTCTTGTGGATACTTGGCCTCAAGTGAAAGAAAGGAAGATGGAGAAACAAAGGAAGAAACTAAACAGAATGCATTTTATTCGAAGCACCTTCCTTCTACCTCCTTTTACTTTGGCTAAGGATAAAAGGGTAGATTAAAGTGAGATTTGCAAGTAGCTTAAGGAAGGCAAAGTCAAGGATTGAGAGCCAAGAAAGAATTAAGGACATTTCAGTAGGATGTACATTCCAGAAGAAAGCTGGTTAAGACCAAAACCCAACCAATCTCTGATGTAAACAATGGAGCTGATGATTAAGTTTAAAACTAAAGGCCAGCAAATTTTGAAATTTGAAAAGCAATACAGTTATTTAATTCAATGATACTCTATTGATTGTAAATTCATTTTAATCTTTAAACCATCCTTCTGATTATATGAACAAAAGCAGCAAAATTTAAAAACTATTTCTTTCTCTTTTTTTTTTTGTTTTTTGTTTTTTGTTTGTTTTTGAGACAGGGTCTCGCTCTGTGGTCTAGGCTGGAATGCAGTGGTGTAATCACAGCTCACCACAGCCTCAAACTCCTGGGCTCAAGGGATCCTCCTGCCTTAGCCTCCCAAGTAGCTGGGACTACAGGTGCACACCACATGACCAGCTAATCTTAAAAGTTTTTTTGTATAGATGGGGTTTCACCATGTTGCCCAGCCTAATTTTGAACTCCTGGGCTCAAGCAATTCTCTGCCTTGAGCTCCCAAAGTGCTGGGATTATAAGGGTGAGCCATCACACCAGGCAGAACTATTTCTTTCTTTATTGTTGAGTTTTTGGAAAAGAAGAGAGACATGAATGATACAAAAGGGACGTGATAGAAAACGAAAAGGATCAATAATTAGAGAAAACTCTTATCCTTTCTTTGGCTGGTTTTCAAACCCTTCATTGGAGCCCTGCAAGTTCTGAGGAATCTAGGCACCGGGTGGCATGGAGGAGATGAAGACTGAGCCTTGACAAACTCCAGCCTCTGTTCCCAGCTACTCAGGAAGCGGAGGTGGGAGGACGGCTTAAGCCTGGGAGGCAGAGAGCTGAGATCATGCCACTGCACTCTGGCCTGGGTGGCAGAGCCAGACCATGTCCCCAAAAAAAAAAAAAAAGCCATTTCCAGAAAACAAAGATGAAGAGAATTTATCACCAGCAGTTTTACACTACACAAAATATTAAAGAATGCACTTCAGGCTGAGGAAGATGGTCGGAGGTGGACATGAAAACATGAATCTAAAAAAAAAAAAAAAAAAGGAAGAGCACCAGAGTTGGTAAATATGTGGGCAAATACAAAATACTTTTTCTTAATCTTTTTAAGAAAGTCAAGTGATTGTTTAAAGTAAAATAATAAAATTGTACTGCAGAGTTTATAAGACAGAAGTGAGCAGTGAGCAGTGAGCCGAGATCATGTCACTGCACTCCAGCCTGGGCGACTGTGCGAGACTCCATCTCAAAAAAAAAAAAAAAAAAATAGACAGAAACGAAATATATGACAATAATAGTAAAAAGTGTTGGCAGTAAAAATTGTTATAGAAAATTGAATTATACTGTTACAAGGTTCTTAACATGAAATAGTAAAATATTAATTTCAGTAAGCTATGATAAGGTTAGGGTCCGTATTATGACCCTTAGAGCACCTACTATAAATGTAAAATTAGAATGTAAATTTCAAAGACCGATAGAAATAATATGTAATTCTTATAATTCAATTAATCTAAAAGAAGGCAGGAAAACTGAGACCAAGGAGAGATGGGAGTTATGGAATAAGTAGAAAACAATTGTTACCAAACCCAACTATATCAACAGTTACATTGGGTAAAAAGGTACTAAATACTCTTAATTAAATATTAGAAATTGTCAGATAAAAAAGTAAGATGAATTCAATAGGATAATACTTCAACTATAAAGACACAAATAGGTTGAAAGTAAAAGAATGGAAAAGAGGCCAGGTGCGGTGGCTCACGCCTGTAATCCCAGCACTTTGGGAGCCTGAGGCGGGCGGATCACCGAGGTCAGGAGTTTGAGACCAGCCTGGCCAACATGGTGAAACCCTGCCTCTACTAAAAATACAAAAAATTAGCTGGGCATAGTGGCGGGCGCCTGTAATCCCAGCTACTTGGACGGTTGAGGCAAGAGAATCGCTTGAACCCGGGAGGCGGAGGTTGCAGTGAGCTGAGATCACGCCACTGCACTCCAACCTGGGCGACAGAGAGAGACTCCGTTTCAAAAAAAAAAAAAGAATGGAAAAGAATATACCATGCAAACACTAATCACAAGTAACACAATGTGACTATATTATCAAAGTAGGCTTTCTGACAAGAGGTATTCGAAAAAAGATACACTTACGACCATAAGTTGACAAGGGTCAATTCATTACATAGACATCCTAGATTTATTTGCAATGAAGAGTAGAACTTCAAAATACAGTAACAAAAACTGGCAGAGCTAAATGGAAAATTAGAAAACTTTACAATCATAGTGGGAAATTTTTACAGCCATATATTAAAAATTCACAGAAGTAAACCAAAAAAGTTAGCAACATAGAGAAGAATTCAGCAACTTTATCAACCCCTCGACCTAATTGATATTTATAGACTATTACAACAAATTGCTGCAAATATATATTAATTTCAAATGTACAAGGAACATTGACTAAGACTGACAAACGCTGAGTCATAAAATAAGTTTCAATACATTTTAAAAGACTAAAATTATATAGAATATTTTTAAACCACAGGAGAATTAAGTTAAAATCAATAGTAAAATTATAACCAGAAAAATTCTTAAATACTTGAAAATTAAACTACATGCTTCTACACAACCCATGGGTGAAAGGAAAAAAATCCCAAGGGAAATTAGAAAATATTTTGAAATAAATTGTAATTAAAACAAAGCATATGAAAATTTGTGAGATGCAGCAAAAACAGTGCTAAGAGGGAAATGTGTAGCATTAAAGTTTACATTAAGAAAAAGATCAGGGCCAGGCGTGGTGGCTCACACCTGTAATCCCAGCACTTTGGGAGGCCAAGGCAGGTGGATCACGAGGTCAGGAGATTGAGACTATCCTGGCTAACACGGTGAAATCCCATCTCTACTAAAAATACAAAAAATTAGCTGGGTGTGGTGGCGGGCACCTGTAGTCCCAGCTACCCAGCAGGCTCAGGCAGGAGAATCGCTTGAACCAGGGGAGTGGAGGTTGCAGTGAGTCAAGATTGCGCCACTGCACGCCAGCCTGGGTGACAGAGCGAAATTCTGTCTCAAAAAAAAAAAAAAAAAAGAAAGAAAAAGAAAAAGATCAGTGAACTAAGCTATCAAGATAAAACAAGCTAGACAAGAAAAAAATATTAAGCCCAATAAAAGTAAAAGGAAGGAAATAATATGAAATCATAAGTCAATACTATAAAACAGATTTAAAAAAGCAAAAATCAACCAAGTTGAACTTTGTTATTTAAAAAGATTAATAAAAGTGATGCACTTCTAGCAAGACTGGTTGAGAAATAAATTGCCACTATCAGGAATGAAAGAGGAGATATAACTATAGATTCTTCAGACATTAAATGATATTAAAGCATATTAGAATAAGTTTACATCAATAAATTCAATGAATTCAGTGATGTTTTTCCTGAAATTTATACAAGAAAACAGAAATTCTGAATAGCACTGTATTCGTTAAAGAAACCAAAATATCCCAAAAGAAATTTCAAGCCTAAATATCTTCACTAGTAAATTCTATAAAACATTTAAGGAAGAAAAATATCAAAATTCAACAAACTATTTTATAAATAAAAAAAGAGGAAGCACAAACTACCTTAGTGAGACCAACATAATCCTGAGACCAAAACATCAAGGATGGTATAACAAAAAAATTACAGATCACTATTTCTGCGAACACAGATATAAAAATCCTCAATATCATGTTAGCAAATAAAATCCAGTAATATTTAACAATAATAGTACATCAGGCCAAGGAGGGTTTATACCAGGATTTAATATTTCAAAATTAATTTATATAATTTACCACATTAATAGAATAAATAAATCTCATGATCATCTCAATATACAGAGAAGGCATTTGACAAAATTTACCCCTTAATCTGGATTAAAAACAACAATAAGCTAGGAATAGAAGAGAATTTCTTAAATTTGGAAAAGGACACCTATGAAAAACTTACCTGTTTGTTTTTGGTGTTTTTTGTTGTTTTTTTTTTTTTGAGACAGAGTCTCACTCTGCCGCCCAGGCTCCAGGCTGGAGTGCAATGGCATGATGTTGGCTCACTGGAACCTCTGCCTCCTGGGTTCAAGCGATTCTCCTGCCTCAGCCTCCTGAGTAGCTGGGATTGCAGGCATGCACCACCATGCTTGGCTAATTTTTTGTATTTTTAGTAGAGATGGGGTTTCACCATGTTGGCCAGACTGGCCTTGAACTCCTGACCTCAGGTGATCCACCTGCCTCGGCCTCCCAAAATGCTGGGATTACAGGCATGAGCCACCGTGCCTGGCCTGAAAAACTTACCTCTAACATAATATTTTATAAGATATTGAATGCCCCATCTTTAGCACCCCTCAATATCAGAAACAAGACAAGGATACTTTAACAACTTCTATTTAACATGTTCTAGGGATCCTAAACAGTGCAAAAAGGAAAAAAGAAAAGAAAAATAAAGGGAAAGAAGGAAGCAAGGAAAAGTCATAAAGACTGAAAAACAAGAAAGGCGTAACATTGTCTATGTGAAGACTCTCCATGGTTTGGATTCGTAGAAAGTCCAGTGTGTTCTACAAGCTACTGGAAGCAATAAGTGAACTTAGCAAGGTCATAGCAGTCTGCAAGTGTCAATCTTGCATTAGCAATAAATAACTAGAAAATAAAATAATAATCCCAGCACTTTGGGAGGCTGAGGTGGGTGGATCACCTGAGGTTGGGAGTTCAAGACCAGCCTGACCAACATGGTGAAACCCCGTCTCTACTAAAAAATACAAAATTAGCCAGGCGTGGTGGCACGTACCTGTAATCCCAGCTATTCAGGAGGCTGAGGCAGGAGAATCCAGGAGGCAGATGTTGCGGTGAGCTGAGATCACACCATTGCACTCCAGCCTGGGCAACAAGAGCGAAACTCCGTCTAAAAAGAAAGAAAGAGAGAAAGAGAGAAAGAAAGAAAGGAAGAAAGGAAGGAAGGAAGGAAAGAAAATAATACTATCTACAACAGCATCTTAAAACATCTATTACATAGAAATAAATTCAATGAAAGATGTGCAAAACCTCTATACTAAACACTACGAAACATTGCTAAGAGAAATCAGATATCTAAATAAATGGAGAGATGTACCATGTTTATGATTTGGAGCTCTAAATATTGTGAAAATATTCATTATTTCCAATATTATCTACATCTTTGAGGCAATTACAACAAAAACTCGAGAAGATTTTTGTAAAATTTGACAAACTAATTCTAAAATGTATATGGAAATTAGAAGAACTGGTGCAGACAAGATGATTTTTAAAAAGAGAAAATTGAAAAAAATAATAGTGTTTTATTTCAAGACTTACTACAATGCTACAAAATTAAGATAGTGCAGTGTTGTGATAAAGATAAACAAATTTTTCAATGGACAAGAATAAAAGGTCCGGAAATATACACATACATGTACAGTCAATTCCAACACCAGCCCCACTGCAACTCAATGGGGAAGTAAAATTCTTTGAATAACTATTGCTAGAACAACTGGAAAAATGTTGGGAGCAGGCCCCCCAAAACTGGCCATAAACAAAATGTCTGCAGCACTGTGACATGTTCATAATGGCCCTAATGCCCGAGATGGAAGGTTGTGGGTTCACAGGAATGAGGGCAAGGAACACCTGGCCCGCCCAGGGCAGAAAACCGCTTAAAAGCGTTCTTAAGCCACAAATAATAGCATAAGCGATCTGTGCCTTAAGGACATGCTACTGCGGCAGTTAACTAGCCCAACCTATTCCTTTAATTCAGCCCATCCCTTTGTTTCCCATAAGGGATACTTTTAGTTAATTGAATATCTATAGAAACAATGCTAATGACTGGCTTGCTGTTAATAAATATGTGGGTAAATCTCTGTTTGGGGCTTTCAGCTCTGAAGGCTGTGAGACCCCTGATTACCCACTTCACACCTCTATATTTCTGTGTGTGTCTTTAATTCCTCTAATGCCGCTGGGTTAGGGTCTCCCCTACCAAGCTGGTCTCGGCAGAAAAATGTGAGAAAATATTAACCACTACTTCCCAGCAATCACAATAAGTCAGTTGAAATTTATCATATTCCTAATTATAGAAACTAAAACTATAAATTTTCTAGAAGAAAATTTTATCCCTTGGGGTAAGTAGAGAAATAAAATCACTAATTACAAAAGGACAAAATTAATACATTAAATTTAATAAAAATGTAAAACTCCTTTTTATTCTTTAGAGACAAGATCTCACTCTGTCGCTCAGGCTGGAGTGCAGTGGTGCAATCACAGCTCACTGCAGCCTCAAACTTCTGGAATTAACCCAAAGGTATATCAACAGGAAAATGGATAATCGGTTTGTGGTATTTCTTACAATGGAATGCTACTCAGCAATAAAGAAGATACGTATTATTGATATATGTAACAGTATGGATGAGTCTCGAAACTATTACGTTGAATTAGAGAAGCCATACACAAGAGTGCAAGCTATATAATTCTATTTATATGAAGTTTATGAACTTAATTTTAAGTTCATAAACTTAAAATTAATTCTTAGTGATACAAATTAGAACACTGTTTGCCTTGTGGAGAGGAGAATTTACTAGAAAGAGACATGAAACTCCTTTCATGGATAATGGAAATGTTCAATGTCTTGATTCTGGTGGTTGGTTACACGGGTTTATAAAACTGTCAAAACTCATCAAACTGTACGCTTGAAATTTGAGCATTTTATTGCATATAAAAATAACTCAAAAAATGCTTCAAAGTAAAATAATATGTGTTAAATCAAGTTTAGCCTAAAGCTGCCTCCTTACATATTTTAAATTCAGCCTAAAGGTTTTTCTGTACATCATGAACTATAACAGGTGGAGGTGTAAACAGACCACAGCCTACACTTGTGCCAATCACCGAGTTTTGGCCAATCAAATACAGCCAAATGTTCCAACTATGTTCCAATAAGGCAAACGCCAACGTGTAACTCACCTGTTTCTTTACCTCACTTCCGTTTTCTGTACATCACCTGCTGTTTTTTGTCCATAAATCTTCTTCCACCACGTACGTGGCTGCGCTGGGGTCTCAGAGCCTATCATGCCATGGCTCAGAAGGCTGCCCGATTCACAAATCATTCATGGCTCAATTAAACTCCTTTACATTTAATTCGACTGACATTTTTATTTTATTATAAAGTATATATGTGGGGAAATACAAAGGCACAAGGAGCACAAAAGCCTCTTAAAGACTCTCCCTGTCTACTGTTCCCTGGAGAACCGAGGAGTGAATATCCACCTAATTCAAATTCTTAAGGTTTTCAAAAATAATATTTTCAAATTCATACAGTGATGCCCCACTGATAATAAAGCAAAAAGCTCCATAATCCCACTTGCAAGACATAAGCAATGTTAACTGTATTTTATATCTGGTATTTCCTATGTACGTATTAACATATTATTATTATCATCATCATCATCATCATCATCATCATTTGAGACGGAGTGTCACTCTGTTGCCGTGCTGGAGTGCAGTGGCGCGATCTCAGCTGACTGCAATTTCTGCCTCCTGGGTTCAAGCGATTCCCCTGCCTCAGCCTCCCGAGTAGCTGGGATTACAGGCGCCTGCCACCATGCCCAGCTAATTGTTTGTATTTTAATACAGACGAGATTTCACCATGTTGGCCAGTATGGTCTCGATCTCCTGACCTCGTGATCTGCCCGCCTAGGCCTCTCAAAGTGCTAGGATTACAGGTGTGAGTCACCATGCCCGGCCAAATATTATTTTTAATAAAAATAATGTTATATGATCAAAATGTGTATAGTGACCTGAAATCAAAGCATTCAAGTCTAAAATCTGAGTTTATGAATCTGAAATTCTTCACTGGGTTTCCAGAGGTTGCATTTCATTGTCTTATTCAGCATGGAAGATACCTGTCATTCATGTGTTTCTAATTTAGTAGAGCAGATTAATTCAGATAACTGAAATTGCAAGTAGAAATAAATGAGCTGCTTCAAAATATTTTTAGAATGAAACAGTGTGTGCATAAATTGATTTTCATCGATAAATACAGTCATTACAAGAGTGAATTTAAAGGGAAGAAAAGATATTTTTCCACTCAGAGGTGTGGTCTCAAGCCTTTTCTTAGTAAAAGACTGCTTTCTTCAAACGAAATCTTCCGGAAACTCTGGCTTATAAAACAGATACAACCAAATCTACTCTAAGTGAATAGGTTTGGAAAAAAGCTAAAGTTAAAGTTCTCTAGGGATCATAATATGGACCCTAACCTTATCATAGTTTACTGAAATTAATATTTTACTATTTCACGTTAAGAACTTCGTAACAGTATAATTCAATTTTCTATAACAACTTTCTACCTCCAACACTTTTTACTATTATTGTCATATATTTCACTCCTGTCTTATAAACTCTGCAGTGCAATTTTATTATTTTACTTTAAACAATCACTTGACTTTCTTAAAAAGATTAAGGAAAAGTATTTTGTATTTGTCCACATATTTACCAATTCTGGTGCTCTTCCTTTTTTTTTTTTTTTTTTTTTTTAAGATTCATGTTTTCACGTCCACCTCTGACCATCTTCCTCAGCCTGAAGTGCATTCTTTAATATTTTGTGTAGTGTAAAACTGCTGGTGATAAATTCTCTTCACCTTTGTTTTCTGGAAATGGCGAGGTTTTTTTTTGTTTGTTTTGTGTGTGTGTGTGTGTTTTGAGACAGGGTCTGGCTCTGCTACCCAGGCTGGAGTGCAGTGGCATGATCTCAGCTCACTGCAACCTTTGCCTCCCAGGCTTAAGCCATCCTCCCACCTTAGCTTCCTAAGTAGCTGGGACCACAGGTGCATGCCAGCACATCCAGCTAGTTTTTGTATTTTTAGTAGAGACGAAGTTTCACCATGTTGGCCAGGCTGGTCTTGAACTCCTGGGCTCAAAGCGATCTGTCAGCCTCGGGCTCCCAAAGTTCTGGGATTACAGGCATAAGCCACGGCACCTGGCCTGAAAATGGCTCCTTTTTACATTCATTTTTAAAGGGAAATCTCACAAGGCTTAGAATTCTAGGTTTACATATTTTTTACAATACTTTGAAGTTATTTAATTGTTTTCTAATGTCCATTTCTTTATTAATGAGAAGTCAGCCACAATTCTTATTTTTTCTGTGAGTGTAACGTCTCTTTTCTTCTCTGGCTACTTTTAGGATTTCTCACCTTGGCCAGGTGTGGTGGTGGATTCCTGTAATCCCAGCTACTCAGGAGCCTGAGGCAGTAGAATTGTTTGTGCCTGAGAAGTGGAGGCTGCAGTTAGCTGAGACTGCACCACTGCACTCCAGCCTGGGTGACAGAGTGAGACTCTGTCTCAAAAAACAAACAAACAAACAAGATTTCTCACCGTTATCTTTGAATTTTGGCTATTTGACTATGGTATGCCTTGGTGAAGTCTTCATTGTTTTTGTCCTGTCTGGGATTTGCTGAGTTTTTTTTTTTTGTTTTTTTTTTTAATCTATGGGTTTATGCCTTTGAGAAATTTTACTCACTACTGTGTTCAACAACATGTTTTTGTCAACAGGTCTTAGGTACTCTGTTCTCTTTCTATATTTCTCCATGATTCAGTTTTAGTGAATTCTATTGAACTATCTTCAATTTCATTCATCCTTTCATCTATGTGTTCATTCTGCTCTTAAATCCTCTAAAGAACTTTTCATTCAAGATATTCTGTTTTCTAGTTCTAGAGATTTTGGTTCTTCTTTTTCAGCTTTATTGAGATATAGTTGACAAATTAAAATTCTATATATTTATGGTATATAATGTGATGTTTTGATATCTGTATACAGTGTAAAATGATTACCACAATTAACCTAATTTAACATATTCATCACCTCACATAGTTATCTTTTTATGTGTGTGGGCATAAAAACATTTAATATCTACTTTTTTTAGCAATTTTAAAATATACAATACATTCTTATTAACTACCATCACAATGTTACATGAGATAGTTATTTATTTATTTATTTGTTTGTTTATTTATTTATTTATTGAGATGGGGGCTCACTTTGTCACCCAGGCTGGAATGCAGTGGTGTGATCACAGCTGACTGCAGCCTCAATCTCCCAGGCTCAAGCAATCCTACCCCATCAGCCTCCTAAGTAGCTGGGACTACATGCACACACCACAATGCCTGGCTAATTTTTGGTTCGTTCTTTCTTTCATTTCTTTCTTTCTTTCTTTATTTCTTTTTCTCTCTTCTTTCTTTCTTTCTTTCCTTTTTTTTGTTTCTGTAGAGACAGGGTTTCGCAATGTTGCCCAGGCTGGTGTCGAACTCCTGGGCTCAAGTAATCTGCCCACTTGAGCCTCCCAAAGTGTTCTGTTTACAGGAGTGAGCCACTGAGCCCAGCCTCCATTATATTTTACAATTTTAATTTTCTGCTGAAATTCCTTATCTGTTCACACATTCTATTTTTTCCTGGAAACCTTAAAAAATATTTTTTTAAACTGCAACTTTTATTTTAGGTTCAGAGAGTATAGGATTATTATAAGGGCCTATTGCATGGTGCTGAGGTTTGGGTACAATTGAGCCCATCACCCAGGTAATGAGCGTAGTACCCAATAGATAATTTTCCAGTGCTTCCTTCCCTTCCTCCCTCCCGCTTCTTGTAGTCTCCAATGTCTATTGCTGCCATCTTAATGTCGATGTGTACCCAATGTTTAATCTTTTAACATAATTATACTAGCTGTTTTTAAATTCTTTCTTTGCTAATTCCAGAATCTGAGTAATTGAAACTCTATTTCTATTGCCTGTTTTTCTCTTGGTTCTGGGTCACATTTTCCTGCGTCTTTGCATAACTAGTAAGTGTGTATTGAATTCTGAACACTATGTACAACATGTTGTACAAATTCTAGATTCTATTATCTTCCCATAGAGTACTCCATTTCATTCTGGCAAATATTTAAATATTTGGTGGATGTTCTTGATTCTATTGAGGCTCGATTTTGGAATTTGTTATGGAGGCTTATTTGAGTTTACCCTTAGATTTGGGGCATGGCTTGGAGTCTTGGATCATGAGTTTATTCTGGTAGCATGGCTCTTAGGGTTTCATTGGAAAATCCGAAATGTTTTCTAATCTCCTCTTTCTTGACTAGATTTGAACTCTGAACTGTCTTCCTAGAAACAGGTAGCTACTGAAATCTCTGCTTATATGTATTTTTTCTTTTAGTTTGTGTGTATTTTCTTTTTTGTATTTTTTATTTGTTATTTCATTTTATTTTAAGTTCTGGGATACATGTGTAGGGTGTGCGGGTTTGTTACACAGGTAAACATGTGCCACGGTGGTTGGCTGCACCTATCAACCCAGCACCTAGGTATTAAGCCCTGCATGTATTAGCGATTTTTCCTGATGCTCTCCCCACTCCCTGCCCTCCCCTGACAGGCCCCGGTGTGTGTTGTTCCCCTCCCTGTGTCCCTGTGTTCTCATTGTTCAGCTCCCACTTGTAAGTGAGAACACGTGGTGTGTGGTATTTGGTTTTCTGTTCCTGATAGTTTGCTAAGGATGAAGCTTCCAGCTTCATCCATGTCCCTGCAAAGGACGTAATCTCGTTCCTTTTTATGGCTGCATAGCATTTCATCTTTTTAGCCCCTCAGTTGCTGATTTCTGCTGGGTTCCTTGAGTGTCGTTTAGGAACCAGCCAGAGACTTGCAGGGACTTTGTATGCTGATTTTAGAGCTCTCTCTTTGTGTCTAAGATTTCTTCTAAGATTTGTCCCCTTGGTTTTCAACCACTGTGGCATCTCTGAACTTCAGTTTCTGTTTCCTGAGCAAAAAATGTCTTCTTTCAGTTTGAACTTGATTTCCTCATGCATCATGTGAACTGAAAAGTTCCCATATGGGAAAAGTCAGGTACATGTAGAAGTCACTTAGTGTCCTTTGCTCCTTTCAAGCGCCTTCTGCTGAACAGTTTCTGCCTTCTTTGGGTTGTATTGTGTTTTGTATCATTGTTATTAGCATGAGGGTTTGTCTCATACAAGCAACTCCATTATTATACTCCCATTAGTGTTAAATTCCACTATTTTCCTAACATTTGACCTGTGTAGCCCCTAAAAGCATTTGAGTTCATAGCCCCTATTTTAAATTTATAAAGGTCTGACTTTTTTTTTTATAAAATATATTTTATAATGAACATGATCTATTTGTGATCAGAAAAAGAAAACACAACCACCCAGTTTGGGAAGGGTCTATTTCCCTAGATTTAGACAGGTATGGAAAATGGCATATCCCATAAGATCGGGAGAACACTGCTCAGTGAAAGCCCTCTGTGGAGGGAGGACAGAGATCAGACATCTAAGCAGATGGCTGTGAGGGGTAAAACTCCAGGCTTCCAGATTCCCAGCTTCAGGCTGGGCATGGTGGCTCATACCTGTACTCCTAGCACTTGGGGAGGCCAAGGCAGGAGAATTACTTGAGTCCAGGAGTTCAAGACCATCCTGGGCAACATAGTGAGACCCTGTCTCTACATGAATTAAAAAAGAAAATATTAGGCGTGGTGGTGCACGCCTATAGTCCCAGCTACTCGGAAGGCCAAGGTGGGAAGATTGTTTGAGCCCAGGAGTTTGCGGCTATAGTAAGAATCATGATGCACTACTGCACTCCAGCCCGAGTGACAGAACAAGACCCCTCACAACAACAACAACAACAACAACCACAACAACAAAATTCCCAGTTTCAGGAAGATTCCCTGCTCTATTGGAGATTTGGAAGCAGAAATCTAACGGAGTTTTTGAAAGGTCAGTTGTGACCACGGTAACATTGATCCTCATTTCATTTCCTAGGGGTATGAAAACAGCACATTTTGGAGCATTCTTGGAAAGGATCTCAATAGCACTGGAAAAATCATTCCTCACCAATACAGTGGAATGGGAGCTGAAATACAGGATTAAGTTCATATAAAGGAAATGGAGAAATATTTTTCATACAGCTGAGTTTTTGGCCTGAGAATCATGCTTTTGCAATCCTATAGTAGACAGGGTGAGACATGCTATAGACCCATGTCACAAGGTTCCAGTCATAGCACACCAAACAACACTTTTGAAAAAAACATGTTTTATGGGTGGGTCAGCACTTGTCAGATTAGGGGACCTTGTCCTCACTGATGTCACTTGATCTTATTAATTACCAAGTTCCAAGAAAGAGACAAATGTAAAAGTAAGCTCTGTATCCTTGGGCCATGTGATGTTTCCAGATAATTTCCAGATTATCTGTAGTTGAACAGGGAGTTCGCAAGCTTTCCCCATGACTCAGAAAATTATAACTGCCTGAAGAATTTTTAGAAGGCTGTAAGTGAGGAGATAGTCCTCTGGGACTGAGCAAAACACAGAAAACCATGCGGGATTTTCCAAATGTGGGATGTGATTTAGATAAGCTTCCACCCTTGATATGCTTTTCAAAAATAACCTTTATCATATTATTATTTATTATTTCACTCAACACATAGTAAGTATTGACTAAGGACCACTCACTATTTTAGGCAGTGACACTACCACAGGCCTGGGCAGAGGAACCTGATTGGAAACAGTCCTGCAACCGGAGGAGGTGTCTAAAAATGTAGAGAGATTTCCTTGTTTGTCAGAATGACTGGGAGTTTCTACTGACATTAGCTGTCAGGTGTTAAGTGATGGTAAAATGTGATGCAATGCACAGAACATACCAAGAGCACTTGCATAGGTCTGTATTTGTGAAAGAACAGAAACTATTTAAAATGGAAAATGGCCGGCACAGTGGCTCATGCCTGTAATCCCAGCACTTTGGGAGGCCGAGGCGGGTGGATCACTTGAGGTCAGGAGTTCGAGTCCAGCCTGGCCTACATGGTGAAACCCCGTCTTTACTAAAAATACAAAAATTACCTGGGCGTGGTGGCGGGCACCTGTAATCCCAGCTACTGGGGAGGCTGAGGCAGGAGAATCACCATGAACCCGGGCGGGCAGAGGTTGCAGTGAGCTGAGATCATGCCATTGCACTCCAGCCTGGGTGACAAGAGCGAAAGTCCATCTCTAAATAAAGAAAGAAAACAAATAAATAAATAAAATGGAAAATGACTTGTTACAGCAAAATAGGCATGTTCAAAACCATTTTCTGTGCTGGAACACTTGTAGGTTTGCTGTTCATTAGAGATTTATAAAATTGCCTCTGACATCCTTGCTAGGAACTACAGGAACCCACCACCAATAGTCACAGCTGCTTTCACAAGAAAATGCCCTGAGGCCACTGGAAACACCTCAATTCATCTTAGCAGCCAGGAAAAAGTAATGTCTTTTGATCTCCTTCTGCCTTCCAGATCAAAACCAGAACCTTGCTTATGGGCATTCTGGGGAATGTAGTTCCCAGGTTCCTGGTCCTACAATACAGAAGAATAGCATAGATTAGAGATTCTCAGACTCCATCACCTCTAGTCACAAAGGTTTGTCGACACACTGTTGGGGCTCAGTACACCTTGATGAGCCCTTGGAATTTGCATCTCTATCGAGTCTACAGGTGATGCTCGTGCTGGTGGTCTACGCTTTGAGGCCATATGCTTAGAAGGGGAAATAACGATGTATGCAAACGTCCAATCTGTCACAGCCAGATAAAGACATGGCGTTCATCCTGAGTGAAATGAGGGGCCATTGGAGAGTTTTTAAGCAGAAGAATGACATGATCTGACTTCCATTTTAAAAGGATCACCTGGGCTTCCAGGGAAATAATAAAAACAGCCATGCCAGGCAAGAGGTCATTGTGACAAAAAAAAAGTTCATGGTGGAAACTTATGAAAATACAAACTAAAACGACAAATATAATAAAAATCACTTACAGTCCCACCAGTTGGAACCAACCCTTATTAATATTTAGATATATTTCCTTTCTGTGTGTTCACTGAGATTATAGTTTACACGATGTGTAACATCATTGTTTAAACTTCAATATATCATGCCATTGAGAATTCTAGGTCATGGAATAGTCTTCTGCAACATTAAGAGGAAGCTGATTGGTGGAGGGCATGCAGAAGATGTCACTGAGATGGCACTGGGCCTATTAGTGAATGTGCTTCCTGAGGTGCCGGTCTCTTCTGTTCCTCTTCCTAACACACCTATCAAACAGAAATTATTTTAATCAGAATTTCAAGTTCTTGACTTAGCAAGTGCTTAACAAAGTCTTACTTTTTAAGTCACTGAGACAGTGAGGGAGGAGTTTGGGCAAGGATCCTTGAGATCTCCAGTCTAGTGTTCTTAAGATCACAAATGTGGACAATTAGCCGTCAAAGAATGGTCTCACAGGATTTTTCCATGTATATCTGATATATTGCTTATCACCTTGTCAGAACTCAATAAAGAGTTATGGGAGAAATACATTAATGAACTACATGTCTAAGCCTTGACCTCTACAATATTTCTCCCTTCCAATTAATATGCTTCTTGAAGTTTAGAAAAAACAGTTTCTAATGCTTCATCTCCTACTCTTTTGCAAGCGATATGGAATTTGTTTCTTCCTGAAAGAGAGGAAAGGTGAAATATTTTTCTCTGGAAAGAAGGGTAAGAAAATGAGAAACTGTAGAGTTGGAACTAAGAACCCCAGAGTACATTTAAATAAGGCATAAATGCATTACTCACCCTCCAAATGAAAGCAGAGGCCCCAAAGTCAACTTCCTTAAAGGGCTAGACAGATAATATTGTGAATATTTGGAAAGGATAGATATAAGTCAATAGACAGTACTGTGACCCACGATAAATACAATAAAAACATATTGAAATTATACTTCCCAAAATATTATGGATTAGGTATTCTGGAAAACACTTCTGAAAAGAAACTTTAAAATACCAGAAAAAAATGCAATAAATATTTAAATACTTAGTTGAACGTTTAAGTGAAGGATCTCATTTTAGGTGATAAAGCAAGGGCTAATGCAGGGAAGCCCCGGAATTGCTAGCTGACACCACCAAGTTCGTGTTTTGGGTTTAATGTGTGAGGGATAAGAGGCAGGACCTCAGGTCAGCTTATGATAGGGAGTTGGGACTGAGATTTCCTCATAAATCTAAGGGTCTTGAAATGTTATAACCTTAATAAAAGAATAGGTTAGAAAAAGAGTCTATATATTGTCAACAGGAAGGACACTTTTCTTTCTCAGCATCAAATCTGAGTGGAAATTAAAAAAAAACTTCTGTAATTCTAAGCATGTCCGTATAAGAGTCTGCGATTCCCCGACAATCCATGGAACCCCAAGGAGAGAATCAACACAACGGTCCAGGATTAATACCACTCTTGGATGTGTGTTAGAAGCCAGTACTTTCTGGAATAATGGTCCCTCCCTAAGGCCTCCTGGAGGATTTACTAGATTTGGGTCAGTCAAATAGGTTGTAAATGACACTCTTCCTCTTAAAGCTTTCTAGATATTCCTGATCTATAAAACTAAGTTATTGGGCTAAAATGTTTTTAATGTCATTTCAACTTTGTGTTTGTCTGATTTGGCTTGTGCCACAAATCTAAAATTTTTGCAAGTTAATATCACGGCCATCTCCAAGTCACTGGAAAACACTAAGGGAACTCTGTAGACGTCTCTTGTTTTCCTGTAATGTTACGAGCTATATTAGTGCTTGATACATTGAAATTAACATGATGGAAATAAAAAAAGATATTCAGCTAATTTCAGACAAAATAAACAGCTCCCATTCTCATCAGTCAAAATCTTACCCTACTCAGAAGATGATCAAAACCAAAACTAAAGAAGTAGCCACTGAGTCATCATTAAATTTTACTTGAAACGTGTTATGTAAGCAGTCTTGTTCTCAATCATGCAGAAAATGAAAACAGACATGCTGTGGAGGCTGGTTTGAATGGAACAGAACGAAACTCATGTCTGTCAGTCACTGATCCTTGCCAAGCTGTGGGAATCTTACTTGTTAAAGTGATTGACGTCCTCAGTGGTAGAATTTATTTTGCCTCATTTTCACCAAAGCTTTACAAGCAGAAAATGTTTCCATTTGCATAAAAGTTTCAATTAGTACTGACTAATTTTAGTTTCTTTAAAAACCCACATCTAATTGTCTAGGGCATTTCTGGCACTAATAGCAGACAAACTGTGAACATTAGTAGGCAAAAGTGAAAATTTTTCTCTGGAAAGAAGGGTAAGACAATAAACTGTAGAGTTGGAATTAAGAACCTCAAAATACATTTAAGTAAGACATAAATGTATTAATAAATATTTGATGAATGGATTAAGAAAAATAAGCTCACGATAATTATGTAATTACCATTGCACTTAACGGAAAGTCATCTGGGCCCCCAAACTAACTGTAAGGTGAAGCTAGGCTGAAAGCAAACAAAAGAAACCATAGACATTTTTTAAAAAATAAGAAACACACAAAATTCAAGTCATTTACTCAAATTTAAGTGAAATAATCAGCACAGAGATTGCAATTGTTGCTGTCTATTGTAGAAAAAACTAGAACATAATTCTTCATTGATTGCTTTCAACTGGACAGGTCAATTGCTTCCTTGATTCATTTTTTTTAAAAAACAAAAACCTTAACAATTTATTCCTGCTGGTGTACTAAAGCACAGCACTTATGTCATTCTCTAAGCTCTCGTCAGGTGTAGAATGAAGTCAGGGCTAAAGCTTATCAGGGCTTTGGAGAGGAAAGTGAGGGTTTAGGGCACCACAGTGAGAACTGCTTTTCCCCACACTAATACAATATTCCAAGAAGGTTTGCTAAGTTTAAGTGAGTCTAACTGAGCTAAGTTGAACTGAATTGAATTCAGTCTAAATGAATCAATTGCAGGTCATACTGTTGAGTTTTAAACGCTTATTTTTTTTTTTTTCCTGAAAGAGTCCTTGAGACCCATCCTTCAGCACCGGCTGAGAATTTCTATCTGTAATTTCTTTTCAGGGGCAGTTAATATTTTAAAAGATTTTGTTTAGAAGTGGTTTCCTCAATATCTTTATGATGCAATATTAGTTCTCTTTCACAGCCATTATTTTCAGTTGGAACCACAAATGAGAATATTTCTTGCTGCACTTCTGGTTAACATCTGATTCCACAACTAGACTCCGTATCTCTGTGCTTTGTTCACCCCTCTGTCCCAGGACTGGTTTAGTGTCTGGCACGGAATAGTTGCTTAATAATTATTTGATGAGTGGATTAATTAATATAAATAACAAGAACAATAAGAGAGTCACAATTATGTAATTACCATTTCACTTGAAGGAAAAACTTGGACTAAGGGAAATGTTAATTATTGCATTTATGTTTAACGAGTATGCTGTGGAAGTTGTTTCTCTCTATACCAGCCCATGCCTCTAAGCTTTTGGTCTGTAGAAGTAGCTGATTTCTTTGAAGTGCTCGATTCATTGTTGACGTTGGTATGTACAGCAGGAAATAGCTGATTTGAGAATATGCCAAGGTGTTAGGGCATCAAATATGGGTCTTGGAACAAATGGAACAGAACTGAGTTTGTTTAGCCTTGACAACAGACAAAGTTTTTACCTGCTAAAGTAGATTTTATGTATCAATTTTACCATGAAGAAATTGAAGACCAGAGAGGCCAAGGAGCTTGTCCAAAGTTCAAAGGCAGGGCTGGTGTGCAGGCAGCCGCATGTGCTCCACAGTGACTGTCTTGCTTTGTCAGCCGTGCCATTACTGGTTGTTAAGATTCAGGTACTGCCGTGGACAGCAATAGAGCACACACAAAAATAGACTAAAAGCTCCTGTTTTTTCTAATATTCTCTATTGGCCATCACTATATTTTGAATTCAGAGACCTGAATATGACCCAGGATCCCGTTTGTATTCGCTCTATGGTGCTCCATAAGGCACTCGTGTCCTCTGAATGTCATTTTCTTTACATGTGAAAACGAGGATCACCGTCCCCACTTTATTATTGTGAGAGTCAAACAAGAAACCTTTGGGAAAGGTAATGGAAGACCTGGCACTCACTAAACATCATTCAAATCTGGATCTGTTGTGAACCTCAGACATTCTCTTGATATTCCAGGTTTGATCCATATTCTCCTGGCATTACTCTGAAATCCATTGTCTCACCCTTTCTTCAACATCAAAGCAGTTGAGACCTATGCACTAAACTACCTCGTTTACTGTCTCCCAAAGCTCCCTAGTTGGACTGAGCCTCTGCTGCCCACAGTGGTGAGCGCTTAACACCACACACTTGATTGGCTTCCTGCTCTTCCCCATCTTCCTAGGCTGCTTCCTGGATTCAACATGTAAACAATTTGCATTTAAACTACTTGTCTCAGGAACTCAAATCACTCAACCAAAAAACAATAATCCCATCAAAAAGTGAGCAAAGGTCATGAACAGACATTTTTCAAAGGAAAACATAAAAATGACCAAGTATATGAAAAAAATGCTCAACATCACTAATCATCAGAAAACTGAAAATTAAAACCACAATGATATACCGTCTTACACCAGTCAGAATGGCTATTATTAAAGTGTCAAAAGATAACAGACGTTGGAACAGCTATGGAGGAAAGGGAAAGCTTATACACTGTTGGTGGAGACGTAAATTAGCACAACCTCTATGGAGACCAGCATGGAGATTTCTCAAAGAAATAAAAATAGAAATACCACTGGATCCAGGAATCCCCCTATTGGGTGTCTACCCAAAAGAAAAGAAATCATTATACCAAAAAGATACCTGCACTCATATGTTTATCACAACACTACGCACAATAGCAAAGATATGGAACTAACCTCAGCGTCCATCAAAAGATGATTGGATAAAGAAAGTGTAATATGTATATACATACATAATGGAATACTATTCAGCCATGAAAAATGAAATAATACCTTTGACAGCAACATGGATGGAACTGGAGGCCATTATCCTGAGTGAAACAACTCAGTAACAGAAAGAAAAATATCACATATTCTCACTTATAAGTGGGAGCTAAATAATGAGCAAATGAGACAAAGTGTGGAATGATAGATATTGGAGACCTGGAAGACAGTCGGGGTGGATGATGACAAATTACTTAATGGGTACAATGTATATTATTTGAGTGATGGATACACTAAAAGCTCAGACTACACCACTGTGCAATATATACATGTAACAAAATTGCACTTATACCCCTAACATTTATACAATAAATAAACTATTTGCCTCAGGGTCTGGTTCAGGGGACTCCAATTAAAATAGGGCATATCTTCATGTATGTATTAGTGAGAGTTCTCCAGAACCAATAGGGTGTGTGTGTGTGTGTAGATATATATTATGGAAGTTGGCTTGCACAATTATGGAGACCTAGAAGTCCCATGATCTGCCCTCTGCAAGCTGGAGAACCAGGGAAGCCAGTGATGTACTTGAGTTTGAGCTTGAAGGCCTGAGAACTAGGAGAGCGGATGGTCTTGTTCCCAGTCCAAGGCCAAAGGCCTAAGCACCAGCGTGGCTGGTGGTGTAAGTCCTGGAGTCCGAAGGCTCAAGAACCAGGAGCTCCAATGTAAGGGAGGTGGAGAAGATGGCTGTCCCAGCTCCGGAAGAGACCGAATTGGCCTTTCCTGTGCTTTTTTGTTCCATTCCAACCCTCAATGGAATGACTGATGTCTGCTCACACTGGAGAAGGTGATCTTTACTCAGCCACTAATTCAAATGCTAATCTGTTCCAGGAGCACCCTCCCCCACACAGAAATAATGTTTCACCAGCTATCTGGGCCTCCCTTAGTGCAGTCAAGTTGACACATACAGTTCACCACACAGTGTGTTGCATCCCCACTCGCTCCCAGCAGGTGCAAGCTTCTTTCTGTCACAGCAGCCCCACAGCTTTCTGTATCCTAGGGTGGCGCAACTGCTTTGGCAGGGCGTATGTTAGAAACCTCTGGTTGGGCCATCATAGTGTCTCAGTTTGTGCCTGTGTCACTGTTTCTGAACATTAATCCAATTGCCGTCCATCCTCACACAAATGGATGCCTGCTCTATGATTTACGTGTTCCTCACCCTTTCGTGGAATTCCACTGTCTGCTTCCATCTTTCACTTTTTCATTCTTATGGCCTTAGCTGCTGCCTGGAGATGCATGACCACCTGGGAAGCAGATCTTGAAGGTGTCAGGAACCAGGCTGGAGACAACGCTGCAGTAAGATTTAGACAAAATAGAAATTTGGGGTGGTGACAGGGTCCCAACTTCATTGCGATTATGAGAATTTCAAAGAAGTGACATCTGATTTCTTGAGTAGGTTACTTAACATTATTTACAAGACATATGCGACCCTAAAAAGGAAAATAAGGCTGGGCACAATGGCTCTCACCTGTAATCCCAGCACTTTGGGAGGCCAAGGCAGGTAGATCACCTGAGGTCAGGAGTTTGAGACCAGCCTGGCCAACATGGTGAAACCCTGTCTCTACCAAAAATGCAAAAATTAGCCAGGTGTGGTGGTGGGCACCTGTAATCCCAGCTACTCGGGAGGCTGAGGCAGGAGAATTGCCTGAACCCAAGAAGCAGAGGTTGCAGTGAGCCAAGATCACGCCATTGCACTCCAGCCTGAGTGACAGAGCGAGATTTCATCTCAAAAAAGAAAAAAAAAAGAAAGTGAATGAAGCCTCCAGAACATAGCTTCATGCCTTAATATTAGGAAATTGTTCTTTTCCTGCATTTTTCCTGTTTCATATTAGTAAATGTAGGAACCATCTGGACATCATGTATTATTTTACCTGACGGGGAACACTCTCCTTCAGTGTTTCCTGCACAAACAAGTAAACATTCAATAATACGATTTTAGATAACTAGGGAGAATTTACCAAGATAAACCAAAGAACGTTCCTTCCAAAGTATTTTTTTTTAAAAGTTTTAATGATAATTTCTTTACAAAGTTCAATATATTATAAGACATGGAAAAATATATTGTACCTAGTATTTACTACAGTCATGAACTCTTAGAGTTTAAAATGTTGCTTTATTCAAAATCCAAAATTATAACTTGAAGTATATGGAAAATTCCCAGAACCTAAGCAAATGAAGTTAAACTGGCATGGAGCATATGCTTTTATTTATTTATATTAAAAAATCAAGTTATCAAAATATTGGCAACATAATTTTAATGTCTAATAGAAAAGGCAAAATAAACATGGCTGATATGTTAAAAACACACACACGCAAAACCTACATTCCTGAAAAATTTTAGTGCGTTTGCAAATCTGTTACCAAATTGAACATCTATAAATGGAAAGATAAACAGTTCGAAAGTCAGCGAGTTCTGGGTTCCAGTCCCACTGTGTACACTCTGGGATTCTGCAGGCGGTGGCATGGCCGGAAGCCTGCAGGCCTGCCAAGAGGCCATGGGCACAGCACCATGCCCGAGCGCAGCGTGGCAGTGACTGGCTGGTAGCCCAGCACATAGGCCTAGGAATCTATTGTGGTGTCTGACACCATGCAGGTGTCACCACACATTGCTTTACCCGACAGATGGATGAACTGAATTTACAAATAGCTATAATTGGTTAGCATCAGGGTGAAGACTTAGTATGGTGACAAAGAAATCCCCCAAATAGTGGCATAAAAACCTTTATGTGTATTTCTCTCTCTCAGAAAGCCATCCCTAGGTGATGGGAAGTGCAGGCTGGCAAAGAACACATTCCTCCCATCTCGTTAGGGCATCCTCTTCTGCATGATGGGAACCAGGTCAGAGGCACCTGCGTCTACGAGCTCGGGTGAAGGGAGAGGGTCGAGAAGGGCATGCTCAGTGTTTTAAGGCCCTGGTTCAGAGTGGCAAATGTCACTTCCACTGAAACTCCAGTGGCTGGAACTCAGTCACAAGGCCACCACTCTCTCCATGGAAAGTTCAGAAACATCATCCTGGAAGCCCAGCCGCAAGTCAAGGATCAGCACAGTGTTTCCATAGTGTGAAGCCAATCTGGTAACCAGCTGTGTCCAGCTTAGACCTCTCCAGTGTCACCCAATATCTGTGTGTGCTCTTATCCCATGCACAGACACAGGAGGCACATGTGCCGCCCTCCACGGGGAGCCCCAGAGTCCCCTCTGCATTTCCCCCAGCCCAAGGTCTAGGTCCCTGCGGTATCGGTATTGGAGGATTCTTTTTTTTTTCTTTTTGAGACAGAGTCTCGCTCTGTCTCCCAGGCTGCAGTGCAATGGCGTGATCTCGGCTCACTGCAACCTCTGCCTCCCGGGTACAAGCGATTCTCCTGCCTCAGCCTCCCAAGTAGCTGGGATTATAGGTGTCCACACCTGGCTAATTTTTTGTATTTTTAGTAGAGACAGGGTTTAGCCATGTTGGCCAGACTGGTCTTGAACTCCTGACCTCAGGTGATCCACCCACCTCGGCTTCCCAAAGTGCTGGGATTACAGGAGTGAGCCACCACGCCTGGCCTGGAGGGTCTTTTTGATCTGGTCCAGAGGTAGCGGCTCACTGTCCAGTGGCCTCCAGCTAAAGGGCCAGTTGTCTGTGTCCCTCCCACTCACAACCACAGTGGTGGAGCTGGAACAGCACATCTGCAGGGAAGACTCAGTTGGGACAAGGGAGGAGCAAAGGGAGGAGCAAAGGGCGGATCTCTGATGGTCCCCAGCCAGGCAGGAGTTGCTCACGCCCCGCCCTGCCCCTGAGCACGTCCTTGGCCACTTCCCCGCACTGTGGCTGGCTCTGCACCTCCCTGAGTCACCCTTGATCACCATCTCCCATGAATCTGGCTATGACAGCTGGCTTCACCTTTTGGAAAGGGTCTTCTCTAAGCATTGTGTCCACACCCATATCCAAAGTGGAGCGGGGCTAACTGCTTGCTTAGGTTTCAAGTAGTCACAGGCATTTGTAAACCAGGTTTGCGGTTTTTAAAAATTTTGTGGGCTTCTTAGTGTGTTTATTTTCTTTCACTGAGTCCCAGTTTCCAGAAACCGCGCATGGAACTCCAGCCTGCACATGGTTCTCAGGCCTGCATGATGGCCTGGCTTTTGGGATCCATCCCACTCTTTATTGTAAAGGCACCAGTTCTGAGGCCATGGGAAACAGTGAGCTTATAGGTAGAGGTAACACCCCTAATCGGGTCTTTTTGGCTTTGGCTTAACAGTAGGCCTTTAAGAAAGGCTCTGAAAACCAAGTTATGTATCTACTGCCATTGAGAGCACAGAAGCAGGAGGGATTTCCAGCCCCAGCCCCATCCGCTTTCTTCCATCTCTGCTTTAAAACGAACCAGTTCCTGCCTGTGTTTATTTATCTTGTAAAACCTCCCTAACGCAGCAAGGTCGAGCAACACAGATCCACACTCTGGCACCACGGTTCCGGGTTTGGTCAGTACACGTGGTGTGCCTCTCAGGTTATCACAGGGCAGAGTCTTCCACACATTTCACTCACAGGGCACAGTCTTCCACACATTTCACTCACAGGGCACAGTCTTCCAAACATTTCACTCACAGGGGACAGTCTTCCAAACATTTCACTCACAGGGCACAGTCTTCCAAACATTTCACTCACAGGGGACAGTCTTCCAAACATTTCACTCAACAGGGGACAGTCTTCCAAACATTTCACTCACAGGGGACAGTCTTCCAAACATTTCACTCACAGGGGACAGTCTTCCAAACATTTCACCGCACATAACAAGGCTCACTGGTTCCCTACCCTGAAATAAACATGCCTTCCTCTGCCGCCTCCTGGCCGCTTACTCAGTCGACAGGTTCTAGGTCCCGTTGTCTCAGCATCCGAGTTGCAGGTGCTGGCTCTGGCTCTTCTATCAGTTGTAGGGAAACTAAGCTGCCAATATAAAGAGGTACCATGATACCCCGAGTTAAAATAGGGTGACTGTATAATTCACTTTGACAGCGAAAGGGAATGCCATTTATAATGATGCCAAGACAACAGACATAAAACAAATTGAAACCACTTTCATGCTATTTAAAAACCAACATTTCTTTCCCTGTCACATAAGCGCGCTGAGGTAAGTGGTCTGAACTGACGGCGTGGCTCTCTCCATGGGGGCCTTCCAGGGAACCAGCTCCTTCCATCTTCTTTTCCTCCATTCCCTGGGATGTTTTCCCCAGGGTTCAATAGGACCTCAGCATTTTAGAGAGAGACGGACAGAAAGTACGGAAGGGTGCTTGCCCGATACTTGAAGGCCAGGACCGGGAGTGGCAAACATCACTTTATTCTCATGTCATTGGTGAGAACCGTTGCATCGGTTCTGCAAGGATGACTTGGAAATGTGGTATCTGACTGAGCAGCAATGGGCCCAGCAACAAGGGTGGCCACTCTGGGGTAAAAGGAGGAAGGTTTGGCTGGATATACAGAGGCCTCCATCAAAACAGCGATCTTCCTCATCAGGAATTCTTTCCTCTGCAAGGATGACTTGGTTCTGCAAGGACGACTTGGAAATGCAGCATCTGACTGGGCAGCCATGGGCCCAGCAACAAGGGTGGTTGCTCTGGAGTAAAGGGTGGGAGGTTTAGCTGGATATCCAGAGGCCTCCATCAGGAATTCTTTCCTCATTTGTAATTTAAGGATAAAATACCCAGTGTCTGTAGGCTTTCATAACTTCCTTAAGATGGTATCTACATGTTTATTAACTTCATTCACTCATTAAAGAACCTGGCTTGGAAGTCTCCAGGGCCTGAAGCTTTAACCAAACTTTTGACATATGTGGGCTTCCATCATTACTTTTCATATTCATGCTTAGTTTTGTAGTATTTCAGTAGTGTACTATTTTTTATACAAATTGACCTCCCCTTTTTTGTAAGCACTGACATTAGTCTCATTTATTAAATGGTACAGGCTTTATTATTATATTAGTCAGAGATTCCCGACTTTGCTTATCAAAGAAAAATTATTTTTTATCCTTCTCTTTTCCTTAATTCCTTAAATATATGTTCATATTTTCCCTGATTGTGCATAAGACTTGAGCTACTGTCTTAAGAGCAATTAGCATCCAAGTGTTCTCTGTAGTCTTTTATTGCTTGGAAAAATGTTACTAAAACTTACGTAACAAGAATAACGATTAAATAGTTTTGCTTCCTTTTTAGGAGGCAGCGCAAACACCTCTTTTGGTGGTGGACTCCAGTCCTTCTTTGTGCCCGGTGGCAATGACGGCTGATCTGACTCTTCCCTTCCCTGGAAATGAGTTTCCCACCGCTTTTCACTGCTCACATCATTAACTTTGGTGCTTAGGGATTTACTAATTGAAGCCTTGACAATCTCCTACTGTTAGAGAGGCTTGGTTTGGCAAAACAACTTGGAGGCCGTTTTCACCAAAGAAGGATGACTTATGTGCTCCTCATACACAGAAGGTGCTGGGTCTCAGCCCTTAGTACTTCTCAATCCTTCAACATTCCACATTTCAATTCCACTATTAAGAATATAAGTCCCCACTGTCCCCCAAAATCTTGGGGTAAGTAAGTGTGGAGCAATCGCCTACTTTGAGATGCTTTTTCCCAGTTGTTTATCTTCTCTAGGGCACATTATCTAGCCTTGAAGTCAATTCACTCTTCCAGAAAGCTAGCATAGCATTTCGACTGGGCCACCACTTCAGTGGCCTGAAAGAGTCACTGTGCTTTATAAAAGTTAGGAGTTTTAGAAGAAGATAGCTGGGGGAATCTGTCTCACTGTGGGATCAATCGCTGAGTGAGATAATTCTCTTTGCATAAAAACTGCCTCGAGGTGAAAATGTCAATGTATGAATGTACTGTGCAAACATGAATTTATGAAACGACTAAGTGTGAAATGAACAATTAATGACTGAAGGTTGAAGGGCTCGTTTTACACGCAGATGACAGTGATGGTGAAGGTGACACCGGAGCATGCACTTCCGACTGGGCTGTTGTATTTCCATGCACTATCAGAAGGACGATGGAGCTTTCTTCCTCTTTTCAGATTTTCCTAATACAGTATGTAAAAATAAAGCCTTTCATGGGAATTAAAATGAAAGAGTCCTTTCAGAGTTCCAAAAACACCATCCAAACCCTGCCAAGATTAATACGGTCAAAGTTTCCATGAAAAGCATAATTTCATGGGAGTTAGACTTGTTCAGATGTGTACCAAAAATACCTGTTGAGAACTCCTTTCTGATCAAAACACCATATGAAGGTAAATTTGGTTGATCGTATCACATCATTCATATTACCTTTGGTGTTGCTGCGATAGCTTTTGTCCATGTCAAAGGTTGAAGTTTTGTTTTTTCTAGTTTAACATCAAACATACAATAATGTGCATTTATAAGTCTTTATCCTTTATATGTTTATGTCGTGCTTCCTCATGTCTGAGCTAAGTTTGTTAGATATTGTGTCTTTCTCCAATTTTTAACACGGAAGAAAGTGAAGCACAGAGAACTTGCGTGACTTAAACCAAAACCATATAGCAAGTAAATGTGAACTCATATTGAGGGCTCTAAGTCTATTGTTTTTCTGTCTACTAAAATACTTCTACAGTATACCACGATTTTAACAAAACTGGATGATATGAAACAATGGGTTGCATTTAACATAGTTGTAGCCAGAGACGGCACTTTTTCCTAATGCTGTACCTTCGTCTTCAGAGCCTGTGCTGGCCACTCACGTGGGGAAGAAAACAAAGCTCCTGGAAATGAGGTCACCTCCAGACTTGCATTCTCTGGGCCTGCCCAGGAGAGCTAGAAGTGACCAGGGTGCTCTTGGGAACTGTGCTGCCTTTGAGAGATAGCATCGCTGTAAGCAACACTGCTGTCTCATTAGCACAAATTTGAATCTGGGTTTGTGCGAGATTTTCCACTCAGTCCTTGGTTATTGTCCTTTGGTGGAGAGATCTGGCAAATGAGATTTGAGTGACCTCATTCCTCTAAAACACCAGCTTAAGCCAGAAATTGAATTCTGCAAAATGGAAATGGCTTGAGGGCAAAGCAAAGTATGAAGACTGGACCAGTCAGGGAGGCTGCTAGAGGGAACAAATATAATGTGACTCTCAGGATTGGATTTGGCTTCGTTTTTAAAGATCAATTAAGAGGTGGCGTCGTTCCGGGTAGACCGGTTCGAAAAATAATTTACCAAATACAGAAGTATTAGATTTGGTGGGCTGTGAACCAAATTAACTTAACTCTTATGAAAATCAAATTTCCCATAAAGTGGTCATTTATATGTGGCACAGATTACATACAAAATACAAAAGACTTGATTCATATTCTAATTGAATTTTCCATAATACCTGAAGGTAAAATAAACTTCAAAAACATCACTAATATACTGACTTAATTAAAAAGCAAGATTATATCCTGAAAATATCCTAGAATAATAGTACCTCAATTGTAATTGGATTTGCCATGTCATATCTCCTCTATAATTAGATCAGAATTGTCAAAAATAAAGGGTCAGTTTGAATACTTTACCGCAGTTAAAGACAGACACAGACACACACACATTCATATAAAAAGATAGCAAATGAGTTTAAAGCATGTATAGATCTATGGAAAAAGTAACAATGTCTGTGGTAAATTTATATGTAACATAAATCATCATACAGAAATGAGTTTCCTTCTTGCAAAAAATAAACAAAATTGTGGTGCTTAATGCTCTTTTGTGACTAAAGGGACATAGGCTAAGGAGCCAGGTAGACTTAAGTTCATATCTCAGGCCTGTAAATATCTATATGTCCTTAGGCAAATTTCTTAATCTTCTTGAGTCTCATTTTACTCATCTGCATAATGGTTTTGGTGATAACTGAGGTAAGAAGTGCTTGACATTCAGCAGGTATTCCATAACGGTACATTCCTGACCTTTCTAACCTTGATATGATTGTTGCAGGTGGTGGAGTAGCTTTTGGCATCTACTACCTGTTTTGCTAGCAGGGTAGAACTTTGTAAGTCAAATGCTATTAATTAGTATCCTGTAATATTTCTAACAATCATAGTTTTTGCAATTTGAAGCTTTATGGAATATACATTTACATTTTAATTTTGTCATTTTCTACTGCATGTTCACAGACTGAGTCATTATGAACTACTGACTTTTCCATAGTTTTGCAAATGATTTTAAAAAAATACTATTCACAAACATTTTTTGCCTGTCTACTAAATTTTCAACACTTTCGACTTGCCTTATTCAGTGTTCAAGTCATAAACTTCTTAGTTGTTTGGCAAAGATAGATACCTGAAATAAATGAACATTGTATTGTAACCAAGCAGAGTGATACACTCTTTCAAAAATACTTTTTATTTTTTAAATTTACACATAATAATTACATATACGTATGGGTACATAGTGATGTTTCAATACATACAATAATGTACAATGATCAGATCGGGGTAATTAACATATCCATCACTTCAAACATTAATTATTTATTTGTGTTGAGAACATTTGATAACCCCTCTCCTAGCTATTTGAAAATACACAATGAATTTTTGCTAACTATAGTCAGCCCACAGTGATACAGAAACTAGAACTAATTCCTCCTATCTAGCTGTAACTTTGTATCCTTTAACCAATCTCTCCCTATCAATAACTACTATTCTACTTTCTACTTCATGAGATCAACTTTTTTAGCTTCCACATGTACTAGTTTACATTCCCACCAACAGTATATAAGAGTCTCCTTTAACCCTCAGCAGTGTTTTGTTGTTTTTTGTCTTTTTGAAAATTGCCATTCTAACTGGAGTGAGATGATATCTCATTGTGGTTTTGATTTGCGTTTCCCTGATGATTAATGATGTTGTGGATTTTTTCATATACTTATTGGCCATTGTGTGTCTTCTTTAAATAAATGTCACGAGCCCAGGAAGTGAAGGTTGCAGTGAGCCAAAATCATGCCACTGCACTGCAGCCTGGGCAACAGAGACAGACCCTGTGTCAAAAAAAGAAAAGAGAGAGAAATGTCTATTCATATCCTTGTCCACTTTTGAGTGACATTATTTGTGTTGTTTTAAACTGTTGAGTTGTTTGAGCTCCTTGTGTAGTTTGAATATTAGTCCCTTATCAGATGAATAGTTTACAAATATTTTCTCCCATTCAGCAGGTTGTCTCTTCACTCTGTTGATTGTTTTCTTTGATATGCAGAAGCTTTTGAGTTTAATATAGTCCTATTTGTCTATTTTTGTTTTTATTGCCTGTGCTTTGGAGGTCTTAGCCATAAAATTTTTGCCTAAATCAATGTCATGCAATGTTTCCTCTATGCTTTCTCTAGTATTTTTACAGTTTCAGGTCTGCCATTCTAGCATTTAATCCATTTTGAGTTGATATTTTGTATATAATGAGATATATGGGTCTAGCTTCATTCTTCTGTGTGTGGATATCCAGTTTTCCCAACATTATTTATTAAAGTGACTGTCCTTTCCCCAATATATGTTCTCGACACTTTTGTCAAACATCAGTTGGCTGTAAATACCTGAACTTATTGCTGGATCCTCTATTTTATTCCGGTGATCTATGTGTCTGTTTTTATACCAGCACCGTGCTGTTTTAGTTACTACAGCTTTGTAGTATATTTTGAAATCTGGTAGTGTAATGCCTCCAGCTGTGTTCCTTTTGCTCAGAATTGCATTGGCTCTTAGGGATTCTTTGTGGTTCCATATGAATATTAGGATTGTTTTTTCTCTTTTTGTGAAGAATATTATTGGTAGGGATTTCATTCAATCTGTAGATTGCTTTGGGTATAGTCATTTTAACAATATTCATACTTTCAGTTGATGAACATGGGCTGTCTTTCCATTTTTTGTGTCCTCTTCAATTTCTTTCATTAGTATTTTATAGTTTTCTTTGTAGAGATCTTTCACCTCCTTGGTTAAATTTATTCCTAAGTATTTTATTATGTTGGTAGCTATTATAAATGGGATTACTTTCTTGATTTCCTTTCAGCTAATTCATCATTGGTGTACAGAAACACTGCCAATTTTTGGTATGTTGATTTTGTATCCTGCAACTTTACTGAATTTGTTTATGAGTTCTAAGAGTTTTATGGTGGAGTTTAGGTTTTTCCAAATGTAAAATCATGTGGTCTGCAGAAAGGGAAAATTTGACTTCCTCCATTCTAATTTAGATGACTTTATTTCTTTTACTTGCCTAATAGCTCTGGCTGGGACTTCTAGTATTATGTTGAATAAGTATGGTGAGAGTGGGCATTCATGTCTTATTCCACTTTAGTATGTTGTTAGCTGAGGTTTTGTCATATACAGCCTTTATTGTGTTGAGATACGTTTCTTCTATACCTAATTTTTTAAGAATTTTTATCCTGAAAGGTTGTTGAATTTTATCAAATCCTTATTCTGTGTCTATTGAGATGATCATGTGGTTTTCTCCTTCATTCTGTTGATGTCATGTATCATAACACACTCTTATTTAATAAGAATGAGATCGTGACTCTATCTGATTTTAGGAGCCACATTCTCTGAGCTGACAGCATAAACTGTTTAGTACATGAAAAATAAGAATTCAGACAAACTGATCACTCATAAACATGAGATTTTATGTTCTAAATTTTTTTCTGTTATGTTAATATTGGAGGAGTTTTCAGGTTTCAGAATCTTGGCCATTCACATTTCATGTTATCAGAATAAGCATAGAAACTCCATAGAAACTTTAGGGCTAAACCATATTTCACATAATGTCACCAACCCAATCAACATCTGAATGCATGTTTTAATGTCTAAGTTTTCTTGCAATGGCTTCTATTTAAAATTTACAACGCTGTTTTATTTCCACTGACATGTAAAACTCTAGGCTGTTTCTCGACCACTTCCTTCATGCCTACAAAAATCTTAGAGTTTTTTTTCTTTATTCTCTAGGTTCTAGGTCAGTTAATGCTTTCAGACATCAATTAAATATATGGACTTTTTTGCATAATCATTCATATCATGGTAATATTGGCTTTGCCCTATAAAATCTGCCTTACGTATAACTCTGTATAAACAAAATCATATACAATGATTTATGAAACATTTTAGATTTTTCATTAAGTTTTAAGTAGCAAACTAGTATGATTAACTGTGGGTAAAGCAAGACTAAATCCAATCACCCTAAACAGACTAACTTCTCAATGATTGAAAAAAAGATTCAATTTGTATTGAGAAGATCTGTTCTTTTGTTACCCCATTCCATCACTTCCTTTGATGACAGCATCTTGATTTTCTTCAGCAAGCCATAGCGTTCCTCTTCACTTCCAGACCATGTAGTTTTGGGGGTGCTGATGCCAACTCCAGGCTCTGGTTAATCGTGGTCTGGACCATTGGCATATCCCAGAACTCTGGCTTTGGTGATTGGTTTAAGGATGGTCACATGACCCAAGGTGTTCAGGGGAGAGTTGACCACAGGACGTTAGTTGAACCATTGAGAAAACAATGAGCTTCCTTTTCTACGGGGCTGCTAAGCTGCTATAAGGTGAGTTTGGGGAAGTGAAAAACTTCTCGCCACCACGTCGGGAACCTGTCCTAGAGTGAAGTTCACATCTTGAAAACCAGAGCTGAGACATAAAGACGAGGTCCGTACAATAGCATTTGGTTTGGGTATCTGGGACTTTTCAAATAATGTGAGGCAACATGTTCCCTTTTTAGTTGGCTGGTTTGTTATAGCAATTTTTAATGGGATTTCTGTCCCTTGCAACCAGAATAATCGTGATCAACATCACAGTCTTTTAAGAGATCTGAAGGAAACTACAATCCTCAGAGTCCTTAAGCATAGATCAAATAACAACATAAAGAAAATTAGAGTAATTTAAATTACTGCTTTGTGCTTTGATCTATCTGAAATGTCCTTGACCCAGCCTACTAAGATAATGTTGTCAATTATCCTGACATTCATCTTTGATGAAATAAAGATGCTTTTCTTCAGAATCTCACTTTAGCCCAGAAGCAAGCTGATAAGCTTCAAGGAGACTTAAATTGGCATTAAATTTAAGGTGCTTGTAACTCACGTGACTGTATCCCAGAGCTTGGATTCTGCCATGCATGTGTTTCCTCCTCCAGCCATGCTGGGCTGCACCCCTTTGCCTGCATGTGGCGTCCCCTTCCCACTTACTGACCTTCACACACATGGTTCCGTCCACCAAGAATGCTCTTTGCTCTTCTTTGGATCTAATTAACTTCTATTTATTCTTCACATTTCAGTTCCAAAAACCATTGCCGGCCTCTGGATTTAATGAGGTCCTCTGTTGGCAATCGAATGCCTAGTATGTCTTCTTAGTACTGTGCCTATTCATAATTAATTTGTGGTTATTCATTTAATGTTTGTCTTCTCTGAAGGAAACTGCATTCCTCAGAGTCCATGAGGAGTTTGCTTACCACTGCCTTCCAGCACCCAGCCCAATTCCTGGACACAGAACATACTCAGTAATAATTTCCCTGTAACATACACAGCCTAGAGTCACCGTCTTTATTGCAAAGACTTATTCTATTCTGAAGCCCTGACTTAGCTCAGCCTATTGCTGCTCCAGTACACGTATTGAACAGGCAGCTGGACACCTTCTTTTTACTCCTTTCTAATTGATCTTTCCTTGCTTCTGGGATCTCTCCAAACTCTCTTTTCCCGAGACATTCACTGCTCATTTAATGCACTGTAAATGATAGCTGTATTTTGCGGCATATACCTATATGACACATTACTGAGTAGATATAGTAATTTTTTTCATGAATTCCATATTTTCTTTTTATTTATTCATTTATTTTTTTTTTGAGACAGAGTTGCGCTCTTGTCACCCAGGCTGGAGTGCAGTGGCACAAACTTGGCTTACTGCAACCTCCGCCTCCGAGGTTCAAGTGATTCTCCTGCCTCAGCCTCCTGAGTAGCTGGGAATATAGGTGCCCACCACCACACCCAGCTAATTTTTGTATTTTTAGTAGAGACAGGGCTTCACCATTTTGGCCAGGCTGGTCTCGAGCTCCTGACCTCAGGTGATCCACCCACCTCAGCCTCCCAAATTGCTGGGATTGCAGGTATGAGCCACTGCACCTGGTGGAATTTCATATTTTCTTATGCATAACAATGATCTCTATTAGAATCCTGGTTTGGGGACGTCAAATGACATTTAGGTGCCCTTATACTTTAGTAGATTGTGGTGTGCCCTGACCTAGGAACAGCACTTTCTTCCTTCCAAGAGTAGTGCAGTCGTGGTATCAGGGTGAGAGAGGCTAGACTGTAGCCTGGCCCCCAGAGGACCAGACCAGCTGCTCACAGAATCCAGGGTAGACAGTGTGGCCTGATCCATCTGGGCTCCATGAAGATCATCAAGGGAGAAGGTTCCCCACTGCGCCTTCCATCACAAACCTGAGAATGGCCTCTTTACTCATATTTCATAACTTCAAATACATATAAAATGAATATATTTAATATATACTCTACAATCTATGAATAAGATAAATTTTCTCCTGATTCTTCCCCAAATATTTAGCCATTTTTTAAGATGCTAAAATGATGCCAGAATAAATATAAGAATAGGCCAGGTGCAATGGCTCGCGCCTGTAATCCCAGCACTTTGGGAGGCTGGCAGGGGCAGATCGCCTGAGGTCAGGAGTTCGAGACCAGCCTGCCCAATGTGGTGAAACCCCGTCTCTACTAAAAATGCAAAAATTAGCTGGGCGTGGTGGCGGGCACCTGTAATCCCAGCTACTCGGGAGGCTGAGGTAGGAGCACTGCTTGAACCCAGGAGACAGAGGTTGTAGTGAGTTGAGATTGCACCACTGCACTCCAGCCTGGGGGACAAAGCAAGACTCCATCTCAAAAAAAAAAAAAAAAAAAGAATAAAAGTTAGAAAACTTCAAACCATCCAGATTGCAGTCTCATTTTACCCATATAATTTATGTAATCCCAGCTATCTCTTCAATTTTCCAATGTTTAAATTGTGGGAAACCATACTGAGCTTTTATATATAATAGCTAATTGCAAGCCTAAGTGTCTATACTAAATAATAAAGATAAACGGTGGTTTTCCTACCTTCTCCATAGGCGAGCCCACAAACTATCCCGACAATATGTTTTATGTTGAAATCATGCCAGTGCTTATCTATATCCCTTCCCCGATCCATTGCAATGCAGTCTGTCGCCTGCAGCATACTGATGACGTAAGAACCTATTTCTGAGCATCTCTTGCAGAGTCCTCATAAAAAATGGCTGCCACTTTGGGGATGACTTTCCCATTTAACTCTTTTTAAAACACTCTGAGTTTCTTCTAATGATTTTAAAGCATCAATATTTAGAAATAAAAATTTTCAAGATGACTTCTGGAATTTTCTTCCTTTTGTAAGAGCAATTTTAAAAGATACCATTTCAATTCCATATTAGACATTCTGCCACTTCCAATGCAACATCTGGGTTTGTGTGTGTGATCAAGAATGACAGCTGACATGTCACTGCACTGATTTTGACATTCGTCAATACAGAAATCATCACAGACTCGGACAATGTATCTTGGATGGTAGTGGTATGATCTGTAACATTCACCTATGCATGTTTTTACCACTTTTTAAAAATATAAATAAAGTGAATAACAAGGGAGGTAGATTACGATTTTTAACAATCTAATGGGAGCATAGTAAAACACTCTGAACTTTATTTTTTTCTTTACCATTTTCACCACTACCTACTAGGCTTAAAAGTATTCTCCACTCTATGTGGAAGATCATGTTTATACCCACAACCTTGAAAGAACTTCTCCCCAATCAGCTGACTAATTATAATTTACCTAATGCATTAATGTGGCACGAGTATCCTGTGATGCGTAAGTAGAATTAAGGCAGTAGAACTTTAAGAAGTTAATAGATCTGCAAACTTTGCCCCAGGCTTTTGCAATCAGAAACTCAGGGTGTGCTGGAGCTCTACAAAGGAGTTTGACATAGCCTGAGGTGAGAACCATGAAAATGAGTTCTGTTATGGAGGAATGTGGTAAATATCCTACACGGGTTAGCTTCATCATGCACCCCAGAGCCGACCTGAGATGTCCGGTGGGTACCTAGTTCAACAGCAGCCCAGGCCTGCGGTTGCAGCCCTGCATGCACCCTGCATTACCTGAAAGCTTTCAAACACTGCTGGGCACAGCCCTACCCTAGACCATGTGTACACACCACGGTTATTGATCTTCACCGCACATCAGAATGGTCTGCAGAGAGTTTAAAAACAACAGGTGTGTGAGACCCACTGCTTGGAGACTGTGTTTCACATGGTCACGGGCGAGCTTCAGGTGTTCATGTATTTTGGAAACCGGGTGGGTGATTTCAATGAGCAGCCATCATTAAGTAACACTGGTGTGTGTCCGCGTGTGCACACACACGCATAGGCAAAATAAACACGTATGTTAACATGGGCTCCACTGCAGCCTCGGCTGAGCGTTAGACATGGACCTACCTGTGTGACTGGCTTACTCTTGAGGCCACCAGAGATCTGTTCACGTAAAGGAGCCCAGTGTGAGGGAAGAAGGACTCAGGCAGCTGAAGCCGCTGTGAACAACGGCTTCGTCACGGGGGTGGGAAGTGTCGTGCACCTGAGTGCAGCAAGGCGCCCGCCTTTCAGCTCCGTCCCCACCCCACGGCCACAGACTTGGTCCTGAGAGACAGACAGCTTTAAAGAAAAAAGAAAAAAAACTCAGCGACTTGAGATGGCACTAGCCAACAGAAAGGAACATTGAACTACGAAAGCGACATGCTCCTCACTTCTCCGCAGATGACCTTTTATTTGCTTTTGCAGGATGAGGCCGTCAGTGCCTTGCAGCGAGTCTGGGGTGGGGAGAAAGGGTTACAGCTCCTGGTACATGGTAGAGTTAGTGAAACGTGCCAGGCGGAGATCTGCAGGTATCTGACTGGACAGTGAAACCCACTGCTCCCCTCATCCCTTTCTCTGTCACACACACACACCTAGTGACCTTCAAAAGTGTCTCGGGAGAATTTGACAGGATGCTCGCATCCTGTGCCAGTGACAGCGCTGTTATCACTGTTAGTGTGACCCTATCTGTTTCTCAGGCTTGTAAGGTGACCAGGAGGAACATACATACACAGACACACACACACACACACACACACACGCACGCAGCCACCGTCCCATGGGAAAGTGAGGACAGGTTCACACTCTGGGGACATGGGAAGCAAAATATCACTCACAGTGGAAGCTGCCCCCCAAGCCGAAGACGCGGGACACCCAGTTCACCCGTCCCTTCTACAACCACAAGAAGGTCTAATGATGGGAAAATGGAACCAGCCCACACACCAACACCGGAGTCACATCTTGCACTTGTGTAAACACACACAACCAAGCTACAAGTTACACGAATTTGTTTCTGGCGTTGACCAAAATCCCCCGTCTCTAGAAATGTGAACACAGTATCTGGGATGATATTTCTGACCCTATATTTATGACCTATATATTTTTTTCTTCGTGTTTCTCTTTTTAAAAATTCTTTGTCTCTTCCAATGAGTTTGTAATGGGCTAGCCATTTTCTTTTTTTTTTTTTTGAGACAGAGTCTGGCTCTGTTCCCCAGGCTGGAGTGCAGTGGCGCGATCTCGGCTCTCTGTAAGCTCTGCCTCCCAGGTTCACGCCATTCTCCTTCCTCAGCCTCCTGTGTAGCTGGGACTACAGGCGCCCACCACCACGCCCGGCTAATTTTTTGTATTTTTTTTTAGTAGTGACGGGGTTTCACCGTGTTAGCCAGGATGGTCTCGATCTCCTGACCTCGTGATACGCCTGCCTCGGCCTCCCAAAGTGCTGGGATTACAGGCGTAAGCCACTGCGCCTGGCCCACTTTCTTGACAAAGGGCATTTATTACAGCTATAGAAAAATCTGGTTTCTCTGTCTATAGATAGTAAGTCATAGCTCAAGCAGTGAATGTCTCCTTACAAATTTGCCTCTAGCCAGTTATGTGTGATGCTGAAACTGAAGATCTATCACCCTCCAGAACATCTACAGGATGAATGCCTCCCACAGTGGCTAGTCAGCCAGAATTGTCTCCTCCCCACGTGAACTGTGGCCAGGCACAAACATCTGTCAATGGCCCTAAGTTGTGGTGAGAAGAAAGTCACTGTTTAATGCTTTCTGAAAATTTCTGTCTCACTTTGCAGAAGATGATGACTTGTTACTTCCTAAATTTCGCAGTTGGGAACCCTGGTTGTCCCATCCAGGTTTTGCTGTTTAACTCTCCAGGCTGTAAATGCAGAGAAAGGAGTAGAGTTAAATGAGTGCCTCCTGTGGGATGTTTTAGAAAGAATTCAATGAATTCAATTCCATAAGAAGGTCTGCAGTTTTATCATTTAAATCATCAAGTCTATAAATTAACAAATTTGGGATTAAACACTCCAGATATATGATGTGGTGGGGAATTTGTTTTCCAAGCCCTCTGAGAAAGACATGCCAAATGCTTAAACTTTTTAGCATGAGTTTTCTTTATTAAAGGAAACCAACTGAAACACTTGCAGAAAATAATCTCGAACAACAAAGAAAACTGATTTACCTTGTGCTTCCCTACTGTTTCCTGCAATCGCTTGCCCTGCTAAAAGGGACAGACGGTGCTTTTATCAGAGTTTGGGAAAAGGATGCACTATCTGTTCAAGTTTTAAGGCCCACTATTATTTCCACTATTATTTTAATGATCCACAAAGTTTATATGGATTCCACACAGATTAACCAACACCTTCCTCACTATTTCATTCCAATGCCACATGTAAATATTCATGTAAATCCAACCAACTGATCAAATGTAAGAACTTGATGTTCTTTAATTTTGTTTTGCTTTCCTCAGATTCATTCATCTGAGAATCTAGGGACATAGAATATGCTAGTTTGGATGGCTGTGGATTTGATTAATTTAAAGATTTAAAATAAGAAAAGAAGACCTAATGAACATTTTATTTTCTTCTTACACACACACAACCCTCTTACTCGATTTTTTATTGTACCCAAAGACATAAGGAACAGATGAAATGATATGTAGGACCCTCCTAACACTGTGTGCTGCTGATTTTATGAAATGTATCATTGATGACTGATGATAATCAGATGCACAATTCTATCCTAATTGGAAATAAAGAACAGAGCACTCAGTCAATAAAAATTTGAGAGCACATTATTTAAACTCATAAAATACCTAGAATTTTTGCTCTTCAATTATTAATAAAGAAATGTCATGATATTCAAATGATAATAGATTTCTTTCAAAAGTTTTTTTTTCTTTCTTTTTTTTTTTTTTAGAGATGGAGTTTCCTGTTGCCCAGGCTGGAGTGCAGCAATGCGATCTCGGCTCACTGCAACCCCCGCCTCCTGGGTTCAAGTGATTCTCCTGCCTCAGCCTCCCAAGTAGCTGGTATTACAGGTGCCCACCACCAAGCCCGGCTAATTTTTTTGTATTTTTAGTAGAGACAGGGTTTCACCATGTTGGCCAGGTTGGTCTCGAACTCCTGACCTCAGGTGATCCACCCGCCTTGGCCTCCCAAAGTGCTGGGATTGCAGACATAAGCCACTGCGCCCGGCCTGAAAAAGTTTTAAACCCACTCTTTCCCAGATATATAATTTGGTCAGCACATGTGTCCTATTATTTGAAGTTTGATCCATCACAGTAGGGATGACGGTTATTAGTGCTACATTGAATTCATGGAAGTATCAGAAAAAGCAATGCTTGGAAGCCAGTTGTTCTGTGAGTTTGTGTCTTTCCTCTCTGTCTCTGCATGCGATCTCACAGCCATGTTAAATGGATGTCACCCTTTCTCCTCCTTAGATTCAACCTGCTTACCCTGGGCTAAGGGAGACATAGAATGGCCAGTGCGGGAACCGTGTGACTCAGTCTCGGTCCCATCTCCTCCTGTCTGTCCTCTCAGATCACACATAGTCCTGTTTCAATCACTAATCGGGAACAGCTCTGTTAATTCCACTATAGAATTCTTTCTCACAGTGACTCACTCGGTCAGTAGCGTTTATTGAGTACCTCCTGCATCCTGGGCACTCCTCCACTCCATTGTTACAGCAGTGAATCAAACGACAGCTAGCCCTGCCCGCAAGCACTTGCACTCCAGAGAGAGGAGACAAAGAATACAAAACTAAAAATATAAAAGACGATGTGCCACACGTTGGAAAGTGATACGTACTCTGGAGGTGAGTAAAACATGAAGACAGAAATATGACTACAGTGACATAATTTTACCCTCAAAATCTAGGGACGTTTGTAAAAGAGAAGGGATAAGAAATAAAGAAATGGCAAAATGTCACATTCACAGCAAGACCTTTCCTGGTTCAATTCATTTATTTTTTTTACTTAAGTTTTAATTTTTTTTTTTTTTTTTTTTTTTTGAGATGGAGCCTTGCTCTGTCCCCCAGGCTGGAGTGCAGTGGTGTGATCTCGGCTCACTGCAACCTCCACCTCCCGAGTTCAAGCGATTCTCCTACCTCAGCCTCGTGAGTAGCTGGGATTACAGGCATGCACCACCACGCCCTGCTAATTTTGTATTTTTAGTAGAAACGGGGTTTCACCATGTTGGCCAGGCTGGTCTTGAACTCCTGACCTCATGATCCGCCTGCCTCAGTCTCCCAAAGTGCTGGGATTACAGGTGTGAGCCACCGCACCCGGCCTAAGTTTTAATTTTTTTCAAATTTTTATTTTATTTAATTTTTTTTTTTGAGATAGAGTCTTGCTCTGTTGCCCAGGCTGGAGTGCAGTGGTGCAATCTCAGCTCACTGCAACGTCCTCCTTCTAGGTTCTAGTGATTCTCGTGCCTCAGCCTCCCAAGTACCTGGGATTACAGACGTGTGTCACCATGCTAAGGGGCCACTGCCGATTCTCCTGTAACAAAAGACAGGTTAACAAGAGAAAAGCACACAGATTTGTTTAACCAAAGTTTTACATGACATGGGAGACTTTGGAAATGAAGACCCAAAGACCCAAGGGAAAACTGCCCATTTCTATGCTCAGATTTGATGAAGAGTGGTAGCCCTGCGGAGCTGTGACTGGACACAGAGGGAGCGTTGGGACAGTGACAGACGGAGGGGGACCCAGCTGGGCCTGTCTGTCTGGGTTCCTCTTGGCCTCCCTGTGTGGTGTTCCTTCTTCCTGGGTGTAGGGCAGGGACCCTTCTGGAATGAGGGTCTTATAACCTACTTCCAGGCAAGTTAAGTCAGAGAACTTCTTTATGGCCAGCTCTTACTCAGAAAGGCAGGGAAAGTTTGAGTAGTGATTCTAGTTTTTAATGGCTGGCTTTTGGGAAAGAGATTCTAGTTTCCGTGACCTGCTTTAGGGAAGAGGATTTCTGGTTTCTATGACTCACTTCTTGGGGGAATGAGGGACGAGAGACAGGAGGGCAGGAGGAGGTCAGAGACTTGGTTCTGAGGCTGCTTCTGAGGTTTTCCAATGCCCTTTAGTTCAAAGTCCTCAGCAGGTCAAGGCCATACTTGGGGTATCATCTTCGGAGCCATGACTTATGACTTAAAGCAAGATGAACTGTTTTGCTATTATGTAGCAGAATCACGATGAACTGTTTTGCTATTATGTAGCAGAATCAAGATGAACTCTTTTGCTATTATGTAGCAGAGTCAGAATTAAACCCAGCCTGCAGAATTCAGTCCCATGTGCTCCATTGTTATGCTATCCCAGTCTGTGCAGTTGAGTGGATAAAATGAAATGGCATCATTGTGCTTATCCCATAGGAAGCAACCCATACATGACAGATACCACTATTTTAACTCAGCACCATCCATTCAGTCATCGTGTGGTCTTCATCTTTTGAAGCCTCATTTTCTCTTCTGTAGAATTTGCATGAGTATTAAGAAGATGTCTGAGGATGCCAGGTGCTAGAGCTGCAGAGAGAACCTGCAGAGAGAAGGGGTGTTGGTTGTGTTGGTTATTAAGGTGTCTTAGGCCATCGTTCAGCCCCCCTGAGCTCTTCCCTCAAGCTGAGCTCTGGGGAAGGGAGCAGAGGGGCATGAACAGGTCAGGTTTGGGGCCTGCCCTATGACCTCCACATCTCTCTTCTTTCCTCGTCTCCAAATTTTAGAATGTGCATCCTTTCAAATCTTTTTTGTTGTTAACGTAGTTGTTTGTTCATATGCCAGTACCACAACTACAGAGGCCCTGAAATGCCAAGAATTAACTTCTTTTCTTCCCTATACTGTTTTAAAGCACAGATTTTGTTATAATTTTGGTAGAGCAAGACCAGTAGATAGGAGATGACCACCACTGAAAAAAAAAGTCTCATGCTCACAGATGCGAAGAGGAGTGAGCGCCTACACCATTGGCCACATGGGTAGCACCCGGGTCAGGCAGGAGGCAGGGTGAGCAGGGGGAGAATGCTGGGGAGAGGATTCCATGGGAAGGAGCAGGCAAGGCAGGGTGAGCAGGCTCAGGGTGGAGAGCTTGAATAATTTCAGCAGACTCTGGGCATAGGGCCTGTCCCTAACTGTCCAGTACCTGGTTTGGGGTTATCAGGGCAGGCGGAGTCATGCCCCTGGATCTGAGGTCCCCAGTAGAGGAGGCGGTTAGGGGCGTGGGCTTTGGATTGGTTCACTTGCATTGGAAAGGCTCTCACTGGAGGCAGAGGGGTCCTTCACTCTCTCTAGGAATTGGCTAACTAGAGACAGTAGTATGCCAACTGACTGCCAGTCCCCCCAGCCTCAGCCAGATCCCAATGTCAAACCATAAACATACATAAAATAAAAAGACATGGTTAGACACATGCATTCTGCAGTGTCAAATAACACCTGGGCAATGGAAAATTCATAGCTAGTCTCCCAGGTGGGGGAAAAAAAAGGAACTATCAAGAACAGTTACTATTGCAAAGTGTTATCCCACTAAACACCCTCTATCTCTCTGTGTTTTGTAGCATGAAGCTTTGTTACCATGACGTCACATGCTATCCATGGGGTTTCGTTGCTGTTACAGAGGTCCCCTTAATATGCTGTTCTGCATTTGTAAAAGTATCTTTGGTTTGGAAGCCTGACACCACTGAAAGAGAACTGCAGTGCAAATGGTTTTGAAACCCTCCACGAATTATCCTAGAAGCTCAGCTAGTTCCAGGGCCTTCCATAACTCCAATTCCAAAGGACTTCATATCAAAACATTCTTTGCTTATTTTGCTACCCCTCAAAATTGCATTTATCCCTTCTCTGGAGATTTTAACAGCTGGTGAGCTACCCTAGGCTCTGGTGGCACCCTCTATAAGCGACCCTTGACCTTCCACTTTTCTGAACTGATGAAAACATAGCTGTGTTAGCTCAAATAAATATTTCCTAACTGCCTACTTTGGGGAAAATGCTGTGTGAAATGCTTGATGGATTTATTTATTCAACACCTGTTTATGAAGTGTTGATTATGTGCTAGACACTTTTGTAGACATTGAGGATACAGTATTGAACTAAATAGACAAAAGCTCCCTCATGGAGCTTATTTTGTAGTGGGGTAGGCGGGTGCTGGCAATAAACAAGGTGAAAATATATGGCATGTCAGGTGGTGATAAGAGCCAGGGGGTAAAATGATGCCAAGATGGGGGAGAGGAGGCCTGCCACTTTAAATAAGACAGTAAGAAAAGGTCTTTGTGAAGGTGACATTTTAGCAAAGACTTGAAGGATGTCTCTGAGAGAGGATTGTTGGAGATGGAAGCAAGAGGGATTGAGCTAGAAACACAAGCGATGGCAGCTGAAACCTGGGTTGCTCAAAATGGAGTTTATGGAGAGTGTGTGTAACAACAATAAGATAAAAAAAGGAGAGATATAAAATCAGTGCCTTCACCTCAAGAACTTCATGGTCTCATTAGAGAGGTTTCTAACAACAAACCATTAGAAATGAGACAGAGCAGGGACCCCTCTTAGGGGCCTGCAGGTCCCTCAAGCGTGAAAGAAAAATCTCGAGTTCCTTCAAGGGGAATTCCAGGCACCCAGCTATCCCTGAAGAGTAAATGAACAACTTTACCAGCAAGAAGGTAATAGTAGCTTAAAACAATAACCAAAGGAGTTGAAGTCATGGGGTGTTTGGTGAAGTCATGGGGTGTTTAGACAAAGCTTCACCTCCTTACCCAGTTGCAAATCCCAACATCTTTGAATCCACCTGTGACCTGTGGAACCCTGCTTCATGACACCCTACTTTTTTAGGCCAAACTAGTATTAGCCTCAATGTATTAATTGACTTCTTTGCCTGCAACCTCTGCTTCTCCAGATTTAAAATCTCCTACCTGTAAGCCATCGAGAGGTCAGGTCTCAGGTGTAAGCTGCCCAATTCTCTTTCCTTGGCATCCTGCAAATAAACGCTTTGCTTTCTCCTGCTGCAAGCTTTGCTTTCTCCTGCTGCAAGCTTTGCTTTCTCCTGCTGCAAACTGCGATGTGGATATTTGGCCTCACCCCACAGGAGAGCAGACACCCGTTCAGTTCAGTAACAGAAATAGGTCATTAAAGATGGATTCTGTCTATGGTTCACCCAAGCAAGTGAAGTCTGTGTTAAAATACTCAATAGTATCTCTCTTAGCTCTTGCCAGAATGAACATGAAGTCAATGACAGGTTGGTAACTCATAAAATTAAGGCAGATGTCTACACTCTTCGTCACCACTCTCACCTAACACTTCGTCAGCATCGACCATGCACAATTTACTCTACTGAGTGTAGGAAGAGGCACAGCTGTGAATGTGAGCTTCCGGAGTGAGGACGTCCTGCGCTGTCACTTTTAAGGAAGGCTTCACGTAGGCCATGCTGGAACCCAGAATGCCTGAGACGACCGCTAGGGAGGAGACTGCCTGGGTCCTGTGGCTGAAGGAGAATGAGCCAGGGCTTCTCACAGACAGACATGGGTGTAAAGGGAGATGAGGGAAGGAGTTTGGCCTTGATGTGCTGGTCCTTACCCTGGGCGGATGGCGGTGGATGCAGGGCGAGGGTGTGAGAGAGGCAACCCTACTTTACTGAAGGTCTTGGGAGCTCAGCAGCGTGGGCTTGCTGGGATTCAGCTCCCTGGGCCCTGCCCTCTTCTGCAATACGGACAGCAACCGGGTAAGGAGGCTTTGAGAGAAGAGACTCGTAGAAGGGCAGGTGTGCAGAATTGAACACGGAGAGCATTGGTGAGACGTCCCAAGGCTTCCAGGAATAGCTGCGAAGAGCACAGGGCTGCCTGGAGAGCCTGTGTCTGCAGTAGAAACCAGTACCTGCAAGACAGGCCATGGCTGTGAGGGGGATGTTGGAGGTGCTCAGCCTACTGAGCTCTGGAGCCAGCATCATATGTAAATACGTGTTAGCAAGTGGCCGAGCACTGCGTGATTCATAGTAAATCTTTACAGAATTGAAATCTATCTGGTGTCTCTAGAAATTGATTTGAAGCACAAGGTAGCAGAAGGTACTTGTCAGAAGGAGACAGACACTCAGTTCGGAGGAGGGAGAAACAGGGAACCCAGAGGAGGGCGAAGGCGTCACCTGTGAGGCCGGGCATGTGGCCTTGAGCAGCCCCGTTGTGTTGCAGAGGTTTCACAGATCAGTAGTTACTGTCTTCATCTGGACTACAGAGATCACATATCACATAGGCCACAAAGCCTGTCATTCTCCAAAGTAGAAAACTTTTACAGGCTGTTTTTATCTCTAGAAACACTGGATTGTTTGGCAGTCACCAGAAACATCTTTCCACCCACACACGCCCACGGAAGCATGTTGAACATCAGTGAAATACGTTACACTGGGGATTGCGCCACATATCTTCTTATATAGCAGTTTTTATATAGTAGTTCATTAGGGGAGCAGAGATTTTTTTCTCTCTCTCCCCTCCCTTTGTAATTTTCAGAATAGCGAATAGCACGATCAAAGCAATCATCTCCTGTTTTCCTTTCTCTAGAGATTAAATAAATCAGGCTGAAAAATCTCTGAGCCTATGATAACAATCACTCATTGATAGCTTATCACTTAGGAAGAGGCTTCAAGGGCTAAAAGACGTAATGAAACCCCAACGCAGAACATGTAAATGAACAGACTGTCTCTTTCCCCTCATACGTCCCACACTACTCAGTACAGAGGCCAAAGCTCTGTGAGTGCACAGGGCTGGGGAACGAGATGCCATCTGGAACTGGAGATGCAAAGCCACATCCCATCCCTGATCCGTATGGCCCAGGCCCAGCCTGGGAAGGTGTCGGGGTATACTGACTGCGGGGGTCCCATCATTTCTCTTGGAACCGGGTCTCCGCACGCTGTGCAGAGAACAATACTGTCCTCTAGCGGTCAGAGGTCAGAACTGGAAATCAAGAAGCTTGTTTTTATTTCTCCTCCCGATATTGTCAGTGATTCCCAGAGCAATATACCACTCCCAAAGCAGTATACCACTCCCAAAGCAAAGGGAATGGATTGACACAGTTTACAAAATCCAGGCCAGAATCATCCTGGCTTTGCCTCCCTTGTCTGGGTAATGACAGCTGCAGGGTTTGATCCGGTCTTTGGGGCAGTGAAGCATGTATTTAATCTATCCATAGTTCAGCTTTGCCAAGGGAGAATCAAGATTTTTCTATCTTTATTAAATATGCGTGTAATTTGTCATCAGCTAAATGAGCAAACAATATCTCCTTGTCCACCTCATAGACTTATGATGAGGGTCAAATAAAAGCATAAAAACAGTGTAAAAGTATAAAACGGAATAAACGAGTTATTATTGAGGAAAATGCACATTTATTTGTTATTTAAAACACTTCTTTAATTCACTTCCATGTTTTAGGATTTTTACCTAGATATACAACATCACAATTTATATATATGCAATGAAAACATAATTTATATTCTATGTAATTATGTCCTTTCTAGGCCTACTGATAAGCCTTATCATGAAGAAAATGCTTTATTTGTGACTTTAAACTCTGTACAATATGTGTCTTCAACCTCTTATAATTCGCCCACAGGGATTCTCTTCAAGGATGATGTAACCCACATTTCCAGAGCAGCCACACAGGACAGCCGCCTCTGCACGACCATTACCATAAGCATGCGTGTGTTTGGTACAGACAGAAATGGATGATGGGGAGTGTGGGCCCTACGCTGGTGAAGCTAATGTTTCCTACCAGATACCACCACCAATTTGCTTAAAGTTGCTTTCAAGCTATTAAAATACTGAGAAGGGGGTGATCATAAATACTTAGATGGCTGAACTTTTTCCTATATTAGTATAAAAATTGGATGGTAATACTTGGGTTCAAATTATATAACAGCATAGTGATTTTTTTTTCACCCTTGCGAGAAAAATATTCTCAGTGAAATATCAGATTCAGAAACAAAACAAGAGAAAATGTCTTTTCATATGCTTCAGTGGGGAAATGGGATGCAAAGGAACATTTCCAATAAGGAAACATTTGCTTAAAGTGATTTTTAAGGAAAGTTCTTTTATAATGACCTTTAAGATAGTTAAGATCATAACCGGGCACGATGGCTCATGTCTGTAATCCCAGCACTTTGGGAGGCCGAGGCACCAGATCAATTGAGGTCAGGAGTTTGAGACCAACCTGGCTAACATGATGAAACCCCGTCTCTACTAAAAATACAAAAAAAAAAAAAAAAAAAATTAGTGGGGCATGGTGGTGGGTGCCTGTAATCCCAGCTACTCAGGAGGCTGAGGCATGAGAATCACTTGAACCCATGAGGCAGAGGGAGCAGTGAGCCGTGATCAGGCCACTGCACTCCAGCCTGGGCAACAGAGCGAGACTCAGTCCCAAAACAAATAAAATAAATAAAATAAAATAAAGAGATCATATCCAGCAAATGTTGACAACTATTTTACCTTCATACTTATTCAAAAGTTCAAAATAACAGCAAAAGACTTAAGTAGGAGTGCTAAGGCAACCACAAATGGGCGAGCAGTTTAGTTTGCACACAGAATTGAATTGTACAGGGCAGGGCTCACACACTGACCCCTGCCCAGGGGGACGCTTAAATATCAAGGCAGGAGAACATCGGTGTGTCAGCCTACGTGGGGCCAAACTGCAGAATTTCCTACAAGATCCGTCTTTCCTCCTCTTTTATAGTCTGATACTCTCTTTGTCAACATGTTTCATTAGTTAGTAGGTCACAAATAAGGAAACTTCTCAATTGCTGAAAAATCTTTCTCTAGTTCTTAAAATCACAAGGTTTGTCCCTTTAATATACATGTTTTATATCTATTCTGACAGTTGCCATTCAGTGTGTATTGTTACCACGTTTAATACATTAAAGTAAATCCCACTGCACCGTGCGTGTGGACTGCCATGCACACTGACTGTGCTCTTCTTGTTCAATATGGCTCTGCTTTTAAAGCTGCGGTCTGTGTGTGTTTGTGTGGATGATGTGCACGGCTTTCTGAAATGAGGCTCCAGTGGTGGTGAAGGGGACAGTGGGGCTGGACTCTGCCCCCCTGGCCCACCTGGGCACCCAGCTCCCGTCCTGGTCCTGCTCCTGTCCTGCCCATCTCGCCAGATTCTGAGCCTGGGTTTGTTCACAGACTGATCCCCAGACTCCCACGCCTGGGACTGGACATCTTCTGCTAAAACTCTTATCTAAATTCAGTGTGCCGCAGGCTCACCTTTCACAAAAGGACTAGATTTTGGCTGATGAGCCCTGTTCTCTTGGGTGTCTGACTGTAGTGAGTACTTGTTTGGGCTGCACCGTTCCTGTCTCGGCACCGATGTAGTCGACCGCCCAGGTGAGGCCGAACCAGGAGAGCTTTGGCAGCAGCGAAGCCTCTCCATTCTTTCCAGACCAGTGCTGACATATGCCCCAGTGGTTTCAATAAATAAACTAATATCCAGACATCCACCCCCTCCAGGGACAACAAATATAGAGGTTAATACAAATATTGAGAGGACAGGTGGGGCGTGGTGGCTCACGCCTGTAATCCCAGCACTTTGGGAGGCCGAGGCAGGTAGATCACTTGAGGTCAGGAGTTCGAGACCAGCCTGGCCAACATGGTGAAACCCCCAACTCTACTAAAAATACAAAAATTAGTCATGGTGGAGGGCACCTGTAATCTCAGCGACTTGGGAGGCTGAGGCAGGAGAATTGCTTGAACCCAGGAGGCAGAGGTCGCAGTGAGCCGAGATCATGCCACTGCACTCCAGCTCCAGCCTAGGGCCGAGTGAGACCCTGTCTCCAAAAAACAAAACAAACAAAAAATAAATAAATAAAATAAAATAAAAATAAATATTGAGAGGACAAATATGAAAGAAAGCAGATTAGATATTGGCATCAAGCTTTTTAAAGAAAAAAATACTGATTTTATTCAAACGCAGCGAAGTTTCTATTATTAATACTGCCACCACAGAACCCGCTGACCTTGCAGAATGGACGCAGACACAGAGCTCACTGTGGCTAAGACCAGGTCAGCCTATGGGATCTAGAGAGTTCTGATCCGAGCAAACCCTGCCAGAAAATGGAACTCTTATCAGAGAATGAGGAGTAGAAAGAACACTTTTCTGTGAATGCCTCTTTACTGTCTCAGTATAGAAAATTTACACAAAATTCAAGAAGCAACTCAAATAACTGCCTCCTCGTGCCCCTGCCTGCTACTTATTCAGATGCATGTTCCCACCGTGTTTCTCCCACTCTCAGGGCAGCACTCATGACTCTATGACGCTCGTTTCTGTGCCTTCACTCCCCCAGGATTGTGAGCAAGGGTAAGACAAGGATTGTGCCTCATCCATCCCAGTATCTCATAGAGTGATGTGCAAATAGTAGGCCCTTAAAAGATGCGCGGAGTTAACACATAGTTCATTTCTGAAGCTTTTGGCAGCATGGATGCTTTGATCCCTTGCTGGGAGGGAACTAAACTTCAGACCACCAATGTGGGATCTTGAAACGGAAACAGGGAATCCTGTTTTCACTTCATATGTAGATGACTTTACAAAGATGTCACTCCCACCTTAGCAAGGAGAAAAAGCCACGTGATCTTCACAATGCTAACTTTTCTCGAGCACATCAGAAAGCTGAGGTTGCAAGGCAAGCAAGTGAAGTCAGTTCTGAGGAGTGACAGGTCCCTCGGGGAGCATCAGACCACACAGATGGTTTCACCCTTGGCGGAGTGTGAGAGGAGGGTGGGTGGAGCCACCATACAAGCAGGTTGGAAGAGAACAGCCAGGCTGGGCCGGGTGCGGTGGCTCACGCCTGTAATCCCAGCACTTTGGGAGGCCGAGGGAGGTGAATCACAAGGTCAGGAGTTCGAGACCAGCCTGGCCAACATGGTGAAACCCGATCTCTACTAAAAATACAAAAATTAGCTGGGCATAGTGGCGGGTGCCTGTAATCCCAGCTACTCGGGAGGCTGAGGCAGGAGAATGACTTGAACCCGGGAGGCGGAGGTTGCGGTGAGCCAAGATCGCGCCACTGCACTTCAGTCCGGGGGGTGACAGAGTGAGAGTCCGTCTCAAAAACGAGAAAAGCAAAGCAAAACAAAACAAACAAAAACAAAACAAAACAAAAAACCCAGCCAGAATGCAGCAAATTCTTAAAGTCTGAGTGTGAGCTTGTGCACTAGATGATTGAGAAAGACCCGGGGGGGCCTGAGACACAAGGAGAACCTGCATTCACCTAGTGTTAGCTCTTTCCACCGTCTCCACTGTGTGCTCCTGAGGAAGATCTGGACAGGGCACGACACTCCAGCTACTGTCCCTGACACAGATACTGCTTCAGGGGAGGGGAAGAAGCAAAAGCTGTTTGTCCTTGGGGGAAGACCTGGAAAATACTCAGGTGCAAGATCCTGTGATGGATGCAAAGTGAAGGCGGTTACCACAGGGAAGGCAGCTGGGAAGCTTTGCAGGCAGGAGGAATAGCTGCTGGGCAAAGTGACACCACTGATGTGTATGTGTGGAAAGCTCACTATCACCACCTGCCTCTCAGCCCCTACAAGCCCAGAGAACAGGCAAAGTGCTTCAGCGGAGCTATCTAGAAGAATCTAGTGCTTCTGTCACCAGGTGTGTGAAAATATCTCAACTCCTCACAAGGTCCACTGCCTTGCACTGCTCATTTTCAATTAGTAATAATCACGCCTTGGATAAACCTCATTGGCTATGATACTGCCACTGCAGAGAACTATGCTGTTCATTTTCTTCACCTAAGACTGACAAAGCTGGGGATGGCAGGGGCAGTCAGACCTTAGCTACAAGAGGCTGGGAAGTGTAATTTTCATCCATCTTTCTTTCCTTCCCTCCCTGCCTGCCTTCCTTCCTTCCTTCCTTCCTTTCTTCCCTTTCATCTCTCTTGTCCTTTCTTTCTTCTCTTTCTTCTCTGCCTCTGCAGTTCAAACAGGCATTCTAGCTGTAGTTCAGAAAGTGATTCCATAAATGGGTTGGAACAGGAATTGAAAAGCCAGTCCACAATTTCTACTGCACCTCTCATCCCACTAAATACCATTATGTCAGAGGCCCTGTTTATTTCCTTTACAGTGCCACAGCAGTTACAACAATACAAAATACACATAATGGTGGTTTATTTTTAGTTATTTAATGTTCTCTTCTGCCCCATTCATTTATAAGTTCCACTCATGCCTCGTGTAAACAAAAAATAAAACTCTAAGCCCTCAACCAACTGAATGGATCCCTTCTGAGCCAAGGAGACCTCAAATGATACGGTTTGGATGTGTGTCCTCTCCAAATCTCATGCTGATGTGATCCCCAATGTTGCAGGTGGGGCCTGGTGAGAGGTGTTTGGGTCATGGGGTGAATCCCTCATGAATGGCTTGGTGCCATCCTCATGGTAATGAGTGAGTTCTTGCTGTATCAGTTCATAGGAGAGCTGGTTGTCTAAAATAACCTGGCACCTCTGTGATTGCCAGACAGGTTCTTCTTGCCGGCCGCACAGACAAAATCAATCCACTGAGACCACGGCATTGCAGTAGAGAAAGTGTTTAATGACACGAAGCCAGCCCACATGGGAGAACTGGAGCTATCATTCAAATTGGTCTGTCTGAAGGCTCAGAGGTTAGAGTCTTTATGACAATTTGGTGGGCGGGGGTTAGGGAATGGATGCTGCCGATTGGTTGGGGATGAAATCACAGGATGTGGAAATAATCCCCGTGCTCTGAGTCAGCTGCTGGGTGGAGCCACAGGATCAGGTGAGTCAGAAGTCAGGAGTCCAGGTGGGGTCTATCTGAAACACATCTCAAAAAACCCATCTTAGGTTCTCCAGTAGTGATGTCATCTATAGGAGCAATTGAAAAGGTCTCAAATCTTGTGACCCCTGGCCATGTGACCCCTGAGTAGTTAGGGATTGTAGGAACAACATCTGTCTCTTAGCAGGTTCAGGCCCCTCCCATAATCCTAACCATGAGGTCTTTCATTGGTTCTAGAAAGGTGGTTCAGTTTTGGGAGGGCTGTTATCATCCTTGTCTTAAGGTTAAACTATAAACTAAATTTTTCCCAAGGTTAGCTTGGCCTACATCCAGGAATGACCAAGGACAGCTTGGAGGTCGGAGGCAAGATGGAGTCACCTATGTCAGATTTCTCTCACTGTCATCATCTTTCCAAAAGCAGCTTCACCTCACCGCTCTTTCTCTTGCTCCCTCTCTTGCCTTGTGATACGCTGGCTCCCCCGAGTCTTCCACCATGATTGGAAGCTTCCTAAGGCCTCACAAGAAGCAGATGCTGGCAACACACTTCCTATACAGCCTACAGAACTGTAAGCCAAAGTAAACTTTTCTTTATAAATTATCTAGTCTCAGGTATCCCTTTATAGCAATGCAAAACAAACTAATACACCAGAGAAGACTGAAAAATTGAATTCCCCACCACAATGGGAAGAGATGTCAGAAACGCCTCACTATGCCCCCTCCCTTTGGAGTTTAGGTACAACTGACCAGCATTAACATGAAAACAGAGATCATAACACTGACAAAACAGACTCCATGGCAATAAGATAACAAATTCCAACCTGACTCTGGTATAGCATCATATGACAGATAGCACTCTCTGAAGGAAATCAAGTGTATTTTACCTTAAAATATATTTCATTGACATATTTTGAAATGGCCCTGCAAAGCCATCTTTCATGGAGGAAGTTTGTAGAGAATCTTCATTCATGCAGCCTGGCATTTTCCAATCTAGGAGAGATTAACTAAGAGTCTGACACCTGGCCGGGCACGGTGGCTCACGCCTGTAATCCCAGCACTTTGGGAGGCTGAGGCAGGCAGATCACAAGGTCAGGATATCAAGACTATCCTGGCTAACATGGTGAAATCCTGTCTCTACTAAAAATACAAAAAATTAGCCATGTGTGGTGGTGGCACCTATAGTCCCAGCTACTTGGGAGGCTGAGGCAGAAGAATGGCATGAACCTGGGAGGCAGAGCTTGCAGTGAGCCGAGATTGCGCCACTGCGCTCCAGCTTGGGTGACAGAGCAAGACTCTGTCTCAAAAAAAAAAAAAAAAAAAAAGAGTCTGACACCTGTTGAGTTCTGAAAAGAGACATTCAGTATCTATTCTCTCTGAAGGCTGCTACCTGGAGGCTTCATCTACATAACAAGGACCTTGCCTTCCACAACTCCCCTTATGTGAACCCAAGCATTTCTTTCTATCAACTTCAAGCCTTTAGACAAAGCTTAACTGTTTCAACCAATTGCCAATCAGAAAATCTTTGAATCTACTTATGCCTTAGCAGCCCCACACTTCTCACCTTTGAGATATCCCACCTTTCCAGGCAGAACCAATGTACACTGTACATGTATTGATTTATGTCTTTGCCTGTAACTTCTTTCTCCCTAAAATCTATAAAACCAAGCCATAACCCGACCACCTCAGACAGCCTCTGTCAGGACCCCTTGAGACTGTTCTCTGAGTCATGGCCACTCATACAGGTGCAGAATAAACCTCTTCAGCTGTTTTACAGAGTTTGGTTTTGCCAGTAACACTCACGCTATGTGCTTTGTCCACCTTGTTCTTGGGGTATCCTCACTCTAAACCACAGTGTTTAGTATATGGTTGGCACTTGATACATATTGCTGAATAAATGATCAGGCCCTTCAAGAACTGGGTAAGAACAAAACAAAAGCAAGACTGCCCTTTCTATGGAAAAATAAATACTTAGATGTACAGACATCTCAACTTCCTGAATTTCCCAAAAGGAAATGCAGGGAGGGGATGAGATGATGTCTGCTCTAGTTAACTTGCTTGGAAGCAGCAATTTTGATCATGGAACTATTAAAATGTATGTGACCCTCCAAAAAAAATAAAGAGGGGAAATAGTTCCAATGTTCCAAACTCCCTCTTTAGGTCTGAAACATGTGTCACTGGCAGGTCACCCTCCTGGGAGTGCACGCCTGCACTAAGCCCATGTTTGGCTGTGCCTGGACGCCTGCAGCGTTGCTCCTGTGTCTCCATTAGTGCTGGCACACACTCCTGCAGCCTGCGCCAGCTGCTTTTCAAACAGATTCACTGGCAACAGAAAAGGAAGAAAAAAAAAAATCCAAGGTCTTAGGGTACATTTTTTTCATTCTCTTTCTACAGTTAAAAGGAAGCTGGAAGCTTGAGAAGGATTCACAGTAGCTGAATAATAGCCAGAAAGGGAGATTAGCAAGGAACATTGTGAGAGCTGGCAGATTTTTCTTGGGTTTAGCTCGAGAAGAATGTAGTGCTGTGTGTGTTTGACTTGCTCGTTCTCTTGGTGTCCCCCTCCCTTGGCTCCAGGGCCCCTGTACGCCTTCCCTCTTCCTTTGCCAGGAAGGGATTGACATGGGGTCAGTCACGAAGATGCTGTCTCCCAGCCCCACCCCAAAGGTCACAGCAGGAGGCTGGTGCAGGCTGCATCTCAGGCTGCCAGTGCGGAACAAAGACGAGGGCCGCTCAGCTCTTTTCTGGCTACCCAGGGAGAACAGTAAATCCCCTGGTGCCGCAGAGAGACCTGGACTTGGCGTGGAGACATGCTCCTTCCAAGTGACTAATTGTCAGATTTTCATATTTCATAAGGCATGCCAGCAATGAACAAGCAAGCAAATGGACAGCAAATTAAGAAAATTACTCTAATTTATTGGTAACAATCAGCTTTCATTTTCCTTTTTGCCATGGAACTTCTTCCTAATGACCTCCCCTCCTACAGCTGTGTCATTTGGATAAACTCACGTCTCTCAGACATTTTTTAATGAAATGTGAGGCTATGCACGAAGGAGGAAGGGGAGGAAAAAGAGAGCTCCATATGCTCATCTCCTTTCATATTGTAGATGGTTCATAATGAGCACAGTGTCTTTTGAAATGTACTTTAAGGCGTATTTCCATTTCCCGTAAATCTTCAGCTCTGGGTGTCCCAGTCATTGAAGCTGTGGGTTGCAGTGCTCCAAGAGTAAAAGGGTTCAGGAAATGCGACCGCAAAATATACTGATTGCTTCAAATGGGGGACACTGGAGGAGCAGCAATGCAGGGAGGGGCTTTCTCTGAACCTCCCTATCTGCCTAAAAACCCAACTCTCCAACAGGCGCTCAATTGTCACGCATCTCCTCCCTGGGAATCTCATCAACCTGGGAGGATTATCCAGGAGAGACTTGGGGTCCACAGGACATCCAGGCAGACTCAGTCACAGGCATCACCCATTCACCTTCCCCCAGGTCATTCTGTTGCCCCAAGCTTCCTGCACCTCCCCTCTTTCCCTGGGAAGAGGTTTGTGGGCTTCCAGACCACACTGGGTTTGGGCACTCACTTTTCTTCCCTGGGCTGCCCCTGTGCATATAATACATGTGTTTGCCTTTTCTCACACTCATCTGCCTACTGTCTGCATATTTCATAGACTCAGTTATCAAACCTTCAGAGGGCAGGGGGGATGTCTTCCCTCCCCTGCAAGGGAAAAGTGGCTTCCTGCTCTTCCAGTTTACAGTTATATGCTTGGACAGTCAAACCTGATTTTTGTTGCTGTCTGTAGCAAGACAGCAAGACCACAGGCTAGACTTTGGAGAGAGGAAGAGAGCAAGGAAAAGTGAAAGAATAAGAGTGAGCAAAAGTGAGGGAGAGAGAGAGAAGACAGAATTTTATGAATCTCTTAAGCATATGTGGAACTCAGCCTGGATGTCTGTGATCACGCGATTGGTCCAGGATGGGAGGTGGGCTGCCTTTGTGCCTGGAGGGCATGGCCAGGAGACCCCCACTGCTGTAGAGCAGGAGGAGGATGCAATGGATGGGAGGGGAGCAAACTGTTGTTCTGTTCCCTTTGTGCTGAGAGATGGTGGAAAGAGGAGAGAGAGGCAATGTGGGCCACCAAGCATTGAGGGAACTGAGCATTTACTGAAGAAGAGATTTTAAATTAATAAATTGGGTTGAACAAAATCTTGATTTGCAGTCCTGCCCCATTCCTAACGCCGGCAGGTTCAGGCTCAGGAGCGAGATGTGATCACTTGTAGAGAAACTGAGAAGTCACGTGTGTTTAGTCCATGAGACTGTGATGTGAGTGAGTTTGCTGCCCAGCCACAGTTAAACTTAGCCAGCGTCTGCATGTTCTATTTTACTGATGGGATAGCACTGTAGGAGGCAAAAGGAGATTGTGAAATGACACTGAGATCATAGTGATAATCTTATTATCAACAAAAAGAGTCAAACGCTATAAAATGTTTGAAGAGGGTTATTCTGAGCCAAATATGAGTGACCATGGCCCCAGGAACAGTCTCCCAAGGTCCTAAGGACATGTGCCTAAGGTGGTCAGGCTGCAGCTCGGTTTTGTACATTTTAGGGAGACATGAGACATCGATCAATACACGTAAGGTTCACATTGGCTCAGTCCAGAAAGGCAGAACAACTCGCATTGGCAGGGGGAGAAGAAGTGGATTTGAAGATTTTCTGATTGGCAGTTGCTTGAAAGAGTTCAGTTATTATCTAAAGAGCCGGAATCAGAAAGGAGTGTCTGGGTTAAGACAAGGGGTTGTGGAGACCAAGCTTCTTATCCAGATGAGGCCTCCAGGTGGCAGGCTCCAGAGAGAACGGATTGTAAATGTTTGTTACCAGACTTAAAAAGGCACCAGACTTAGTTAATTCTCTCCTGGATCAGGGAAAAGATGTGGAAAGGGAAAGGGGGTTCTCTACAGAATATAGATTTTCTCCACAAGAGACAGCTTTACAGGACCATTCCAAAATATGTCAAAGAAATATATTTTGGGGAGAAATACTTCCATTTCTTTAAGGCCTGCTCTGTCGTGTTGGTATCTTATTGCTAGAAAGTGTGTGTTTTGTCAGTCGTAAGGTCTCTGTTTTAATGTTAATGCTGGTCAGCTGGGCTGGATGCCAAAGGGAGGAGGGTACAACAAAGCATATCCAAATACCCCTTCCCGTCACAGCCCAAACTCGTTTATCAGGTTAACTTTGGAATGCCCTTGACCAAGAGGAAGGTTCCATTCAGTTGGTTGAAGGGCTTAGAATTTTATTTTTGGTTTACAATGTCCTTTCTCATAAGGAGCCTTTTGTTTGTTCTTCATGCCATTGTTGCACAGCTCTGAGGCAGTAAAAAAAAAAAATGATATTAGGCACATCAATGTTTCCCTGGCCTCCCAAGGAGGGGCAGAGCATTTTGTCAATCTTGATAAAGATTATAATCAATCCAGTCAAGTTCAGGTCAGTTCAGTATCTTCACTGTTTTTCAGCAATGATCAGAAATGGCCTCACCTTGGAAGAACTGCAGGCAACTTCTGGTTTCTCTCCTCAGAACCCCTGGGCTTCTATAACTGTTAGAAGAATCTGCATGTTCTCATGACTGACTTCTGTGCTGTGATTTGCCGACTACTATAAAGACTAGATGGTACTTAAGGAAATAAGAACAGGAAATGTAAAAATGTAATTAACACACTCTGAGAGAAACTGGGCCAACTATCTAAAAACAAAGGCGCTTCCACTCTTTTTTTTTTTTGAGATGGAGTCTCTCTCCATCACCCAGGCTGGAGTGCAGTGGCGTGATCTTGGCTCACCTCAACCTCAGCTCCCCAGGTTCAAGCGGTTCTCCTGCCTCAGCCTCCCGAGTAGCTGGGATTATAGGTGTCTGCAACCATGCCTGACTAATTTTTGTATTTTTAGTAGAGATGGGGTTTCGCCATGTTGGCCAGGCTGGTCTCGAACTCCCAACCTCAGATGATCCACCAGCCTCACCCTCCCAAAGTGCTGGGATTACAGGAGTGAGCCACCACGACCGGCCCAACTCTTGCACTTTCTAAAGAACATGAACAAGTGGTAAAAAAAGCAGAGGAAATTGTTTTCGCTTGAACAAAGAACACTTGTCATTTTTAAAAAACAAATGTTATTTCATTTATGAAAAGAAGAGCATCTATATATGTAAAGATTGCTACATACACACAAAGGTTATTATTTACTCAAGGTACAGATCATGCCTGATGCATGCCCTAATTCCCAGTCCCTCAGGGTACAGATCACACCTGATACACGCATTGATTACCAATCTCTCAGGGTACAGATCACCTTATACACACATTGATTCCCAATCCCTCAGGGTACTGATCACACCTGATACATGCACGGATTCCCAATCCCTCAGGGTACAGATCACACCTGATACACACACGGATTCTCAATCCCTCAGGGTACAGATCACACCTGATACACGCACGGATTCCCAATCCCTCAGGGTACTGATCACACCTGATACACACACGGATTCCCAATCCCTGAGGGTACAGATCATACCTGATACACACACGGATTCCCAATCCCTCAGGGTACAGATCACACCTGATACACACACGGATTCCCAATCCCTGAGGATACAGATCACGCCTGATACATGCACGGATTCCCAATCCCTCAGGGTACAGATCATACCTGATACATGCACGGATTCCCAATCCCTCAGGGTACAGATCATACCTGATACATGCACAGATTCCCAATCCCTCAGGGTACAGATCACATCTGATACATGCACGGATTCCCAATCCCTCAGGGTACAGATCACACCTGATACACACTCAGATTCCCAGTCCCTCAGGGTACAGATCACACCTGATACACACTCAGATTCCCAGTCCCTCAGGGTACAGATCATGCCTGATGCACGCACAGATTCCCAATCCCTCAGGGTACAGATCATACCTGATACACACTCGGATTCCCAATCCCTCAGGGTACAGATCACGCCTGATACACGCACAGATTCCCAATCCCTCAGGGTACAGATCACGCCTGATACACACACAGATTCCCAGTCCCTCAGGGTATAGATCACACCTGATACACATATTGATTCCCAGTCCCTCAGGGTACAGATCATGACTGATACATACATGGATTCCCAATCCCTCAAGGTACAGATCACACCTGATGCACATATGGATTCCTAATCCCTCAGGGTACAGATCCCACCTGATACATACATTGATTACCAATCCCTCAGGATACAGATCAAGCCTGAGGAATACATGGATTCCCAATCCCTTTGCTGTATCTTCCCTCCCTCCCCAGCCCTCAAGTAGGGAAAGACTTCCTAAGACATATGAAGATACTTTGACAAAAAAGATTTCCAATTACTTTTCTAATTAGCACCTAAACATCCATCCATTTGTGTTATTACAATTAAAACTAAATTTTTATAAAACATTTTAGAGGATTAAAAAAAGTCTGTTATTTTTACATATAGCAAATTTTTGATAATTCATAAGTATACGATTACCTATCAAGGGCTTGTTCTTATTTTCAAATACAGAGTCTGTATGCTTTTTACATATTCAGTAGCTATTGCATTGGGTCAGGCACATGACGGGGAAATATGGTACTGGCCTCTGATAGAAGAAATAGGGAACAGGTCGAGCGATGTTCCCAATCCCTCTGCAGACCATCAGTTATCAACCGGTAAAGGCTGGGAATCGATGAAGTGGGCTTGAGCAGCAGCGTCAACTCTTTAATATTTTACAAGCATCTGAGACCGTTGACCGTGGACTGTCCTCCAGAGAATTAAAGCTAACTTGTGGTCAAGCACAATGTCTCATGCCTGTAATCCCAGCACTTTGGGAGGCCGAGGGGGTGGATCACTTGAGGTCAGGAGTTCATGACCAGCCTGGCCACCGTGGTGAAACCCCACTCTACTAAAAATACAAAAGTTAGCAAGATATGGTGGCAGGTGCCTGTAATCCCAGCTACTGGGGAAGTTGATGCAGGAGAATCACTTGAATCCAGGAGGCAGAGGTTTCAGTGAGCCAAGATCGTGCCATTTCACTCCAGCTTGGGTGACAGAGTGAGACTCTATCTCAAAAAAAAAAAAAAAAAGCTAACTTGTTTCTTATGTTTGTCTGATACTCCTAACTATTCCCATTGCCAATTCACCTTGGTTGTCATAAACTTACTACTCAGATTCAAATCTCATTTGTGAGCTGATACAGTTTGGATATTGTCCCCTCCAAATCTCAGGTTGAATTATAATCTCCAGTGTTGGAGGTGGGGTCTGGTGGGAGGTGTTTGGGTCATGGGGGTGGATCCCTCATGGCTTGGTGCTGTCCTTGTGATAGTGAGTTCCAGAGAGATTGGTTAAGTGTGTGGCACCTCCTCCCTACTCTCTCTCTTGCTCCTGCTCTGGCTATGTGACCCACCCGCTCCCTCTTTGTCTTCCACCATGAGTAAAAGCTCCCTGAGGCAGCCCAGAAGACAAGCAAATGACAGCACCATGCTTCCTGTACAGCCTGCAGAACCATGAGCCAATTAATCCTCTTTTCTTATAAATTACCCAGTCTCAGGTATTTTTTTATAACAAGGCAAGAACAACCTAACACCAGAGCTGAGGTCAATCCAAATCTGCCACTTCAATCAATATCTCAGTCACTCTATTGTGGTGAGCAGGAATATAACGCAGATAAGCCAGAGACTGATGTGGCAAGCAAAACACAAAACTCTAGCAACTGAAATGACACAGCAGGGAAGCAAGCAGAGAACAGCAGCAAAGAGTGCAGGAAGGAATGGAGCGGGAGGAGCTGGAATGAAGACCCGAAATTCAGTTGCTGGGAAGGACAGTGAAATGACGAAGAAAAGTACATACTGGGGAGCAGGGTGGGGAAGAGGACAGAGAAGGAAAGGTTGAAGGTAGGCAGATGAGGTCAGAGGAGCCGGTCATTCATTCACTTGCTAACCGATTCACTGACCAAACAAGTGTTTATTTAGAATAAAGTGTGGAAGGTCGCCGTGGGACATGACATACAGGGAACAGAAGGGAAAAGAATGTCATGGGTGACTGGTGACTATCCGGGCCAGTGGCACGGAGGTAAGAATTTATCAAGATAGTTGTAGGTAAAGAAAGGCAGGTTTAATAAAGAAAGTATAAAAATATGTTGCAAGAAGGCAACAGGTAGGCCAGCAGAAGAGGAGCTGACTGCCAGGAAACAAAGTCTTGCGGGGCTGGGGATTTTATAGAACTGTGCTTCTGCTGTGTGCTGAAGAGGGCTACGAGCAGTACTGATAACACCAGGGTTACAGGGAGCTCACTTGCCCGTGCCTGGTGAGAAGGTGGGTAGAGGACGATTGAGTTATATTCACAGGAGGACTGGTCCTGGTGAAGAAAGGCAAGCCTATATAACTTACCTGCTTTCTCTTTTTGCTTTCCCTTGGTCCCACCAACCTGATTCCTTTTCCCTAATTAGGACCCCAAAAAGAACAAAGGGATAAACTGGTTCTAAGAATTATAAGCTCTTTAGACTGGGAAAGCGATTCTAGAGATAACCTCACTCAAATTGTTGATTGCACACACTAGGGAGCTGATGCACAGGTGTGCCCCTCTAGGCAGGATGTAGATAGCAGAGATGGAGCTGTTGGGAGAGGGAGCAGTACTGCAGGGCAGGCGGGAATCACAGATGGAAGCAGCATCTGGAATCCAGACCTGTGGGCACTCGGCTGAGCTTCCCAGCCAGGGGATGAGACGGACCAGGGAAGAGACGGCCACGAACCCAGCATGGCCTTCTATAACCTGGAAGATAGGCAGCCCAAAAGTCGATGGAAGGCACACACCAATGCCATTCCCTGGTGTTTCCACAGACGAAGGAAAATCAACTCTGTGGATCCTTTACCTACACTGTTCCAGTAGCAGGAAATGCCCTGACTTTTCTACTCCTCCAAGAGAGCCCAAATCTCAAGGCATGCTGAAGGAACAAGCGAGGAAAATGAGAGGACAGCGAGGAGGAAGGGAAGGAGCAAAGAGAACACTCAAGTGTCTAATTCTTTGCATCTGTAATTAGCTTATTTAATCACCTAATTATAAAATGAAATTGTGCTTTGCCAGTAATTTCGAGACTTAAATGGGAAAAGGTGATCTCTTTGCGCCATCTAGTGTTGTGTCTTGAAATGACACACTTCTTGACGTCTCAGCCCAGAGGAGCTGCAGGCAGCCTTACATAACCAGAAATAAGAGTGAGGAACACAGCAAGATTAGCCTCTCCTGTTACATAACCGTGAGAAGTGTTTCAAAGCAGAAGATTATGCATTCCTAGCACCAAATGAATCTTCTCAATAGTTAGTAAGATAATCCCTAAATCTAGGGCAAGGCAGCAATTATGATCCTATTATCGTCTGCAAGTTCAGGTATAGAAGAGAACTCTAGCAGGGTGCAGTGGCTCACACCTGTGATCCCAGAACTTTGAAAGGCTGAGATGGGAGGATCCCTTGAGCCCAGGAATTCAAGACCACCCTATGCATAGTGAGACCCTATCTCTATAAAAATAAAAAATAAAAATAATTTAGCCAGGCATGGTGGTGCATCCCGGCTACTCAGGGAGACTGAGACAGCAGCATTGTTTGAGCCCAGGAGGTCAAGGCTGCAGCAAGCCATGCTCACGCCATTGCACTGCAGGCTGGGCAACAGAGCAAGACCCTGTTTCAAAAACAAAAACAAAAAACTTTACTCTTAGTACAATGAGAAGTAACATGGCCGAGAATGTAACTTTCTAGAGGTTAACCTTAACAGCAACAAGAGATCATCGACAATTGCATTATGGACTTAGAAGCTGATGTACAATTCTCAGAGGAAGGAAGGAAAGGAGAGAGAGAAGGAAGGATATTAAATCATGGAATTATATCTGGTGAAAATAAATGAATCATTAAGTAAAATACACTGTCATAGGGCTATTTGATTATAGGAAGCATATTGATCAAATGTATTAAATAGGAAAGTGAAATTATCACTGAAAGTTACTAATTATAATGATCACTCCGTATTTACTATATGCTAGAAGTAGACGCACATTATTCCATTTAATCCTCACAATAGTCCCCTAAGGTAGATACGACCATTATTCAGATATGAAACTTGGGGCTTAAGGAGCTTACTAACCTTGCTCAAGGTCACACATAGTCACTAAGAGGCAGAACTATGGTGTGAACCTCAATCTTTCTGATTACAAAACACTGCTTTTCATTGCTGTGTAACGCTGCCTCTTTCTGTCAGAAATGCTTTAAATTCATGACCAACCTTAAACCTAAAAGCTGCAAGCCCTCTTTTGGTTTGCAACCTTTAATCTATTTCCTAACATTTTCATTAGAAGAGCATGATCTATCCAGAAGTAACCATTTAATGTTGCAAAAAGTACAACCTGGCTGAAATGATCATTTAAAACTTGGAACACACTGGAATCCTGAGGCAAAGGAAGAGAAGTGTGACTTCAACAGCATTTCCAGATTCCAGGACGCAGAGACCTCCATCTAAGGACCAAGCACCGCTGGCACATGGACCGCGCGAGAAGCAGGTCCCTGCCAATGAGTCTTTCCTGCAGAAACCTCAGCTCCATGACTTGGTTAAGCAACAGCCAAACTGCAGCCTCAGCACCAACATGAGAGGTGCCGAGCCCTCTCCTTCCTTAGCTACTGAGCTGCTTCTTAAGATGCTTGTTCCTGCTAGTACATGTCAAGAGCTTCCCAAAACATAAACCAGACGTTGGGGAAAATGTTCTCTCTAGTTGTATTTGGCTTTTCCACAAGCAGTCTTTAAACTCAGGTTGCTGAAGTGCTCCCGCTGAGAAGAATGCTGTTCTGTGCAAATGCCAAGTCATTGATCATGTTCTGGATTGTCCAACTCTTCAGTTTGAGACAAAAACAAACACGCTTTTACAATAAATAGGCATGAAGGAGGTGGCCAGTGTGGCATTTTTCAGCTCTCCAGAGTATCCCAGAATAGTTTGATTTAGGGCTAACGTGTGTTTTATTGCCACAGCAGTTAAGCTTACTACAAGAACTCTAATGCAGGGAAATGTTAATTATGTTAAACTACTTCTTTTGGAATTTATAGCTGAATTTATTATGAATTTACTAATGAATTAGTAAATTCAAGTCAGCACAAAAACAAAAGTTTATATCCTTAATACTCCAGAGCTTATATGGGGGAAGTTGGGGGATGAAGGTGGATATAATTTGCATGTCCAAAAGCTAAAAGTGCAACAGGAGAGGCAATGCAGTGGCCAGCTTCCCAGGAGCATTCTTATTGGCATACTGGTGTCTCATGCACCAGCTGAAGTCAAGAAGTTTTCGTTTTTTTTTTGTTGTTGTTTGTTTGTTTGTTTGTTTGAGACGAAGTCTTGCTCTGTCTCCAGGCTGGAGTGCAGTGGAGCAATCTCGTCTGACTGCAACCTCTGCCTCCCGGGTTCAAGCGATTTTCCTGCTTCAGCCTCCTGAGTAGCTGAGACTATAGGTGCCCATCACCACTCCTGGCTAATTTTTGTATTTTTAGTAGAGACGGGGTTTCACCATGTTGGCCAGGATGGTCTCGAACTCCTGACCTTGTGATCCACCCGCCTCTGTCTCCCAAAGTGCTGGGATTACAAGCGTGAGCCACCACACTCGGCCTAATTTTTGTATTTTTTTTAGTAGAGACGGGGTTTCATCATGTTGCCCAGGATGGTCTCAATCTCTTAACCTCATAATCTGCCTGCCTCGGCCTCCCAAAGTGCTGGGATTACAGGTGTGAGCCACCACACCTGGCCCAAGATGGCTTCTTGAAGTGCCCCTGACAGGGTGGCTGTGCGAGAGTCCAGAGATACCAGGTTCCTCTCAGGGCAGAGCACAAGCTGCAGACACTACGTAAGCCAGCCAGAGAGAAAAAACAGAAGTAACCCCATTTTTAAAAGGAGGAAAGTATTTGAAGATATTTCACAAAGAAAGACATACCAATGATCACATGGAAACATGCTCAATATTAGTCATCAAGGAAATGTAAATTAAATCACAATCGACCAGAATGGCTAAACTCTAAAGACCGACAATAGCAAGTATGGGCAAAGATGTAGAGCGATTGGAAGGCACCTACATTTTTGATGGGATTAAGAAAGGGCATGATTACTTAGCAAAAGGCCTGGCATTCTCTTATAAAACTAAAGACGTTCCTACCAGCAATTCCAATCCTAGGTGTTTCCCTAAGAAAATGAAAACCTCTGTTACAAAAAGACTTTTCCAGGAATGTTCACAACAACTTTCCTTATAATACACAAAACCTAGAAATAAGACAGGTGATCACTGACAGGGGAGTGGATAACTATAGAATTATACAGGGGAATACTACACAGCAATAGAAAGAAATAAACTGCTGATACAAACGGTAGCATGAACGACTCTCAAAAACATCATGCTGAGTGGAGCCAGTCATGGTGGCTCACACCTGTAATCCCAGCACTTTGGGAGGCCGAGGCGGGCGGATCACCAGAGATCAGGAGTTTGAGACCAGCTTGGCCAGCATGGTGAAACCCCATCTCTACTAAAAATACAAAAATTAGCTGGGCGTGGTGGCAGATGCCTGTAATCCCAGCTACTTGAGAGGCTGAGACAGGAGAATCGCTTGAACCCAGGAGGCAGAGGTTGCAGTGAGCTGAGATCGTACCACTGCACTCCAGCCTGGGCGACAGGGGGAGACTCTGTCTAAAAAAAAAAAAAAAAAAAAAAACAAAACAAAACACCATTATACTGAGTGAAAGAAGCCACGTAATATATTATTCTATCTATTGGAAATTCTAGAAATAAGCAAAAGCTTACCTGTGGTAAAAGAGATATCAAAAGAGCAGATGCTTCTGGGAGAAGGTGTCCGCGGAATACTGGCAAGGAATGAGCTAGAGAACTTCCTGGACCAAAGCAATAACGTTTCTGTATCTTTTTTTTTTTTTGAGACAGGGTCTCACTCTGTTGTCCATGCTGGAATGCAGTGGTGTGGTCACAGTTCACTGCAGCCTCAACCTCTGGGGCTCAAATGATCCTCCTGCCTCAGTCTCCCAAGTAGCTAGGACCACAAGCATGCACAACCACACCCAGCTAAATTTCGCATTTTTTTGTAGAGACAGGGTTTTGCCATGTTGCCCAGGCTGCGTTCTATATTTTAGTGATGTGTTCATTAAAGTTTCATTGAAGTGAAAACTTAAGATTTATGCATTTTCATTGCATGTAAATATTATCTAAAAAACACTTTAAACAAATATCAAACTCTAGTTAACGATGTGCCTTGTGAAGACTAGGAGTGAAGTATATTGATGTCTGAAATTTACTTTCAAATGCATCAAACAACAAGACGGATTAAGAGAAGGATGGATAGATGGATGATTATGTGGTAAAGCAAATACAGTAAAACGATAATTGTACACTTAATCTTAGCCAAACGGCCGAGAAGTGATAAACGTTAATTGTAGAAGCTAAGTAGTGGTGTATGCGTGTTCCCTGTACAATTTTTTCCGCCCTTCTATATGGTTGAACTGTTGGAAAATGGTGAATATAAAGAACTCAGTGAATGTTCTGAAAGAAAGTCAATTTGTTTGTAACTGGATATGTAACTTAGAATGTCATTTGAAGGACCAAACATTAAAATAGAGGTGAGATTTTTAAAAAGGAATCATAAAGTCGATCACTTCATTTATTCTGAGAAGCAGTTTATTATTTCAAGGTTTCACTGACAACCATAAATACTTGTGCAGATCCATGATGCTACCTCCTAGCTGTGAAATATCCATATATGAACATACACATGCACACGGAATTCATACCATGATGCTACCTCCTAGCTGTGAAATATACATACATGAACATACACATGCACACGGAATTCATACCATGATGGTACCTCCTAGCTGTGAAATATACATACATGAACATACACATGCACACGGAATTCATACCATGATGCTACCTCCTAGCTGTGAAATACACATATATGAACATACACATGCACACGGAATTCATACTATGATGGTACTCGCCACCTGTGAAATACACAAATATGAACCTACACACGCACACGGAATTCATACCATGAAGGTACCTCCCACCTGTGAAATATACATATATGAACATACACATGCACACGGAATTCATACCATGATGGTACATGCCAGCTGTGAAATATACATATATGAACATACACATGCACACAGAATTCTTACTATGATGGTACCTCTCACATGTGAAATACACATATATGAACATACACATGCACACAGAATTCATACCATGATGGTACTCGCCACCTGTGAAATATACATATATGAACACACACATGCACACTGAATTCATACTCTGACGGTAGCTCCCACCTGTGAAATACACATATATGAACACACACATGCACACAGAATTCATACTATGATAGTACCTCCCAGCTGTGAAATATGCATATATGAACATACACATGCACACGGAATTCATACCATGATGCTACCTCCCACCTGTGAAATATACATATATGAACATACACATGCACACGGAATTCATACTATGATAGTACCTCCCACCTGTGAAATATACATATATGAACATACACATGCACACAGAATTCATACCCTGATGGTAGCTCCCACCTGTGAAATACACATATATGAACACACACATGCACACAGAATTCATACTATGATGGTACCTCCCACCTGTGAAATATACATATATGAACACACACATGCACACAGAATTCATACCATGATGGTAGCTCCCACCTGTGAAATACACATATATGAACACACACATGCACACAGAATTCATACTATGATAGTACCTCCCACCTGTGAAATATACATATATGAACATACACATGCACACAGAATTCATACCATGATGGTAGCTCCCACCTGTGAAATACACATATATGAACACACACATGCACACAGAATTCATACTATGATAGTACCTCCCACCTGTGAAATATACATATATGAACACACACATGCACACAGAATTCATACTATGATGGTAGCTCCCACCTGTGAAATACACATATATGAACACACACATGCACACAGAATTCATACCATGATGGTAGCTCCCACCTGTAAAATACACATATATGAACACACACATGCACACGGAATTCATACTATGATAGTACCTCCCACCTGTGAAATATACATATATGAACACACACATGCACACAGAATTCATACTATGATGGTAGCTCCCACCTGTGAAATACACATATATGAACACACACATGCACACAGAATTCATACTATGATAGTACCTCCCACCTGTGAAATATACATATATGAACACACACATGCACACAGAATTCATACTATGATGGTAGCTCCCACCTGTGAAATACACATATATGAACACACACATGCACACAGAATTCATACTATGATAGTACCTCCCACCTGTGAAATACACATATATGAACACACACATGCACACAGAATTCATACTATGATAGTACCTCCCACCTGTGAAATACACATATATGAACACACACATGCACACAGAATTCATACTATGATGGTAGCTCCCACCTGTGAAATACACATATATGAACACACACATGCACACAGAATTCATACTATGATAGTACCTCCCACCTGTGAAATATACAAATATGAACACACACATGCACACAGAATTCATACCATGATGGTACCTCCCACCTGTGAAATACACATATATGAACACACACATGCACACAGAATTCATACTATGATAGTACCTCCCACCTGTGAAATATACATATATGAACACACACATGCACACAGAATTCATACCATGATAGTACCTCCCACCTGTGAAATACACATATATGAACATACACATGCACACAGAATTCATACCATGATGGTAGCTCCCACCTGTGAAATATACATATATGAACACACACATGCACACTGAATTCATACCATGATGGTAGCTCCCACCTGTGAAATACACATATATGAACATACACATGCACACAGAATTCATACTATGATGGTAGCTCCCACCTGTGAAATACACATATATGAACACACACATGCACACAGAATTCATACTATGATAGTACCTCCCACCTGTGAAATATACATATATGAACACACACATGCACACTGAATTCATACCATGATGGTAGCTCCCACCTGTGAAATACACATATATGAACACACACATGCACACAGAATTCATACTATGATAGTACCTCCCACCTGTGAAATATGCATATATGTAAATACACATGCACACAGAATTCATACCATGATGCTACCTCCCACCTGTGAAATATACATATATGAACATACACATGCACACGGAATTCATACTATGATGGTACCTCCCACCTGTGAAATATACATACATGAACATACACATGCACACGGAATTCATACCATGATAGTACCTCCCACCTGTGAAATACACATATATGAACATACACATGCACACAGAATTCATACCATGATGGTAGCTCCCACCTGTGAAATATACATATATGAACACACACATGCACACTGAATTCATACCATGATGGTAGCTCCCACCTGTGAAATACACATATATGAACATACACATGCACACAGAATTCATACTATGATGGTAGCTCCCACCTGTGAAATACACATATATGAACACACACATGCACACAGAATTCATACTATGATAGTACCTCCCACCTGTGAAATATACATATATGAACACACACATGCACACTGAATTCATACCATGATGGTAGCTCCCACCTGTGAAATACACATATATGAACATACACATGCACACAGAATTCATACTATGATGGTAGCTCCCACCTGTGAAATACACATATATGAACATACACATGCACACGGAATTCATACCATGATGGTAGCTCCCACCTGTGAAATACACATATATGAACACACACATGCACACAGAATTCATACCATGATGGTAGCTCCCACCTGTGAAATACACATATATGAACACACACATGCACACAGAATTCATACCATGATGGTAGCTCCCACCTGTGAAATATACATATATGAACACACACATGCACACAGAATTCATACCATGATGGTACCTCCCACCTGTGAAATATACATATATGAACACACACATGCACACAGAATTCATACCATGATGGTAGCTCCCACCTGTGAAATATACATATATGAACACACACATGCACACAGAATTCATACCATGATGGTACCTCCCAGCTGTGAAATACACATATATGAACACACACATGCACACAGAATTCTTACTATGATGGTACCTCCCACCTGTGAAATACACATATATGAACACACACATGCACACAGAATTCTTACTATGATGGTACCTCCCACCTGTGAAATACACATATATGAACACACACATGCACACAGAATTCATACTATGATGGTACCTCCCACCTGTGAAATATGCATATATGAACATACACATGCACACGGAATTCATACTATGATGGTACCTCCCACCTGTGAAATATACATACATGAACATACACATGCACACGGAATTCATACCATGATGGTACCTCCCACCTGTGAAATACACATATATGAACATACACATGCACACAGAATTCATACCCTGATGGTAGCTCCCACCTGTGAAATACACATATATGAACACACACATGCACACAGAATTCATACTATGATAGTACCTCCCACCTGTGAAATATGCATATATGTAAATACACATGCACACAGAATTCATACTAACATTCCCAAAGTCCAGAACAAGATATTTTAATAACGCTTTCATGTACACCTGTATCTTGTTTCTTCCACAAAATGCTAATTTTCAAGGATGGAGATGATAGAATTAGAATATTCAATAATTATTTATTTTCTTTATCCCACATCATGTACAGTATGCTGAATGTGAATATTTGGGTGTGTATGCATATGAGTGTCTACCACATGCAATGTCAGAAGTAGAGACTACTTTACCACTTTCACATTTGGTAAACTCATAGGAAAGATGGCAAAAGCGTCCAGGCACAGTGGCTCATGCCTATAATCCCAGCACTTTTGGAGGCCGAAGCAGGTGGATCACTTTCATGTGAGTCCATGTGAAGAGACCACCAAACAGGCTTTGTGTGAGCAATAAAGCTGTTTATTTCACCTGGGTGCAGGCAGGCTGAGTCCAAAAAGAGAGTAAGTGAAGGGAGATAGGGGTGGGGCTATTTTATAGGATTTGGGCAGGTAAAGGAAAAAGGGGGGTTGTTCTCTGGCAGGCAGGAGTGGGGGTCACAAGGTGCTCAGTGGGGGAGCTTTTGAGCCAGAATGAGCCAGGAGAAGGAATTTCACAAGACAATGTCATCAGTTAAGGCAGGAACAGGCCATTTTCATTTCTTCTGTGGTGGCATGTCATCAGTTAAGGCAGGAACCAGCCGTCTGGATGTGTATGTGCAGGTCACAGGGCATATGATGGCTTAGCTTGGGCTCAGAGGTCTGACATTCCTGTCTTATATTAATAAGAAAAATAAAATGAAATAGTGGTAAAGTGTTTGGGTGGTGAAAATTTTTGGGGGTGGTATGGAGAGATAATGGGCGATGTTTCTCAGGGCCGCTTCGAGCGGGATTAGCGGCAGCGTGGGAACTTAGAATGGGAGAGATTAAGCTGAAGGAAGATTTTGTGGTAAGGGGTGATATTGTGGGGTTGTTTGAAGAAACATTTGTCATTTAGAATTATTGGTGATGGCCTGGATACGGTTTTGTATGAATTGAAAAACTAAATGGAATAAGAGAAGGAGAAAAACAGGTATTAAAGGTCTAAGATTTGGGAGGACCTAGGACATCTAATTAGAGAGTGCCTAAGGAGGTTCAGCATAGCCTTGCCAGCAAAGATTATTTATTTACTTTAAGAGTTAAGAGTGGCGGTTTGGGGATAGCACCAGGAGATATCAGCTGCGATGGCTTGGAAAAACAGTGTAAACCGGCAGTGTAAACAAGAGCAGGGCATGTATGAGTAATTGAGAACGGTGAATAGCAGTATGACTAGAGAGAAGGTAGTAAGGATGACAAGTTTTTTGGGGCACAGTCTAAGTTGATCTGGTGTCTGGAATGAGACTGGGGCCTAATAAAAAGGAGCGTCCACACAGGAGCTTAAATGGGCTGTACCCTGTAGCATTCCCAGGACAGGCCTGATATCTGAGAAGGGATAGTGGTAAAAGTATTGTCCAGTCCTTTTTAAGTTGGTGGCTGAGCTTGGTGAGGTGTGTTTTTTAAAAGACCTTTAGTCTGTTCTACTTTTCTTGAATACTGAGGACCATAAGGGCTATAAAGATTTCACTGGATACTAAGAGCCTGAAAAAATGCTTGGCTGATTTGACTAATAAAGGCCAGTCTGCTATCGGACTGTATAGAGGTGGGAAGGCCCAACCGAGGAATTATGTCTGATGGAAGGGAAGAAATGACCACGGTGACCTTCTCAGACCCTGTGGGAAAGGCCTCTACCCATCCAGTGAAAGTGTCTACCCAGACCAAGAGGTATTTTAGTTTCCTGACTCGGGGCATGTGAGTACAGGCAATTTGCCAGTCCTGGGCAGGGGCAAATCCTCGAGCTTGATGTGTAGGGAAGGGAGGGGGCCTGAATAATCCCTGAGCAATAGTAGAATAGCAGATGGAACACTGAGAAGTTATTTGAAGATAGATTTCCATGATGGAAAGGAAATGAGAGGTTCTAAGAGGCGGGCTGGTGGCTTGTACTATAGCATAGCCTGCCTTTGCTGGTGTTTGGCAATGAGGCCTGGTGGAACTGCCATCAATAAACTAAGTGTGATCAGGGTGAGGAACAGGAAAGAAGGAAATACGGGGAAATAGGGTGAATGTCAGGTGGATCAGAGAGATACAGTCATGGGGGTCAGGTGTGGCATCAGGAATAATGTAGGAGGCCGGATTGAAGTCCGGGCCAGGAACAATGGTAATTGAGGGAGACTCAACAAAGAGTGAAGGAGCCGGGGAGCAGAGAGTATATGCGTCAGGTGTGAGGAAGAAAACAGATTTTGGAAGTTATGAGAACTGTAGACAGTAAGTTGAACATAGTTTGTGATTTTTAGGGCCTCTGAAAGTATTAGGGTGGCAGCGGCTGCCACACGCAGACTTGAGGGCTAGGCAAAATAGTAAGGTCAAGTTGTTTGGATAAAAAGGCTACAGGGCGCGGTCCCAATTCTTGTGTAAGAATTCTGACTGCACAGCCCTGCACTTCGGCTGTGGGTAATGAAAAGGGTTAGGATCAGTCAGGGAGAGCTAGGGTGGGGGCAGTCTCTAAAGCTGTCTTCAAGGAATGGAAAGAGGAGTGGCGAAAGGATTTAGGATCTATGGGGTCAGCTAGGTTTCCTTTAGTGAGTTTATATAATGGTTTTGTTAGGATGGCAAAACCAGGTATCTAAAGTCGAAAGTATCTAACCATGCCCAGGAAGGAAAGGAGTTGTTGTTTTGTAGAAGGTGCTGGGGTTTGAGAGATCAGTCAAACACGATCAGCAGGGAGAGCACGTGTGTTTTTATGATAATTATGCTGAGATAGGTAACAGATGAGGAAGAAATTTGGGCTTGACTAAAGTAATGGGGTCTGTCTGTGAAGCTTTGTGGCAGTACAGCCCAGGTAATTTGCTGAGCCTGATGGGTGTCAGGGTCAGTCCAAGTGAAAGCGAAGAGAGGCTGGGATGAAGGGTGCAACGGAGTAGTAAAGAAAGCATGTTTGAGATCCAGAACAGAATAATGGGTTGTGGAGGGAGGTATCGAGGATAGGAGAATATATGGCTTTGGTTCCACGGGGTGGATAGGCAAGACAATTTGATTAATAAGGTGCAGATCCTGAACTAACCTGTAAGCCTTGTCTAGTTTTAGGACAGGTAAAATGGGGGAATTGTAAGGGGAGTTTATAGGCTTTAAAAGGCCATGATGTAGCAGGCGAGTGATAACAGACTTTAATCCTTTTAAAGCATGCTGTGGGATGGGATGTTGGCATTGAGTGGGGTAAGGGTGGTTAGGTTTTAATGAGATGGTAAGCAGTGCATGATCGGTCGCCAAGGAGGAGGTAGAGGTGTCCTATACTTGTGGGCTAAGGTGGGGAGATACAAGGGGAGGATGTGAAGGAGGCTTTGAACTGGGGGAAAAGGCAGCAATGAGGTGTGGCTGTAGCCCAGGAAGAGTCAGGGAAGCAGATAATTTAGTTAAAGTGTCTCGGCCTAATAAGGGAACTGGGCAGGTGGGGATAACTAAAAAGGAGTGTGTAAAAGAGTATTGTCTAAGTTGGCACCAGAGTTGGGGAGTTTTAAGAGGTTTAGAAGCCTGGCTGTCAATACCCACAACAGTTATGGAGGCAAGGGAAACAGGCCTTTGAAAAGAAGGTAATGTGGAGTGGGTAGTCTCCGTATTGATTAAGAAGGGGACAGACTTACCTTCCACTGCGAGAGTTACCCGAAGCTCGGTGTCCGTGTTGGTTTAGGGGTCTTCCGAGGCAATCAGGCAGTGTCAGCCTTCAGCTGCTAAGCCGAGAAGATCTGGAAAGGAGTCAGAGAGCCTTGGGCCAGAGTTCCAGGGGCTCTGGGAGTGGCTGCCAGGTGAGTTGAACAGTCCGGTTTTCAGTAGGGTCCTGCACAGATGGGATGGGGCTTAGGAGGAATCCTGGGCTGCAGGCATTCCTTGGCCTGGTGGCCAGATTGTTGGCACTTGTAGCAAGCTCCTCGGGGGGGAGGTTCTGGAGGAATGCCTGGCCACTGCGGTTCAGGCGTTTGGAAGTTCTTGTGTGCTGGAAATGTGGCTGGGGTTTGTCTCACAGTGGAGGCAAGGAGTTGCAACTCAGAAATACATTGTTACTTGGCTGCCTGTACTCTACTATTGTATACCTTGAAGGCGAGGTTAATTAAGTCCTGTTGTGGGGTTTGAGGGCCGGAATTTAATTTTTCGAGTTTTATTTAATGTCAGGAGCAGATTGGGTAATAAAATGTATATTGAGAATAATACGGCCTTTTGACTTTTTAGGGTCTAGGGCTGTAAAGCGTCTCAGGGTTGCTGCCAAACGAGCCATGAACTGGGCTGAGTTTTTCACATTTGATGAAAGAGCCTAAATGCTCACTGATTTGGGAGAGGTCAGATAAAGAAAAAGGAGCATTAACCTTGACTATGCCTTTAGCTCCAGACACTTTTTTAAGAGGAAATTGCTGGGCAGGTGGGGGAGGGCTAGTCAGGGAACGAAACTGTAAGCCGGACTGGGTGTGAGGAAGGGAGGTGATAAAAGGATTATAGGGTGGAGGAGCGGAGGCTGAGGAAGAATTGGGACCTAGCTCGGCCTGGCGAGGAGGGGACAGGTCAGATGGGTCTGTAGAGAAGGAAGGTTAGAAAGACAGCGATGCTTGGGGTTGGGACTGAGGGGACAGGCGGGAGGGAAGGAAGATTTGGGATGAGTTGCATGGGGAACAGAGACTGGGGAGGGACCGATGTGTAAAAGAATGCCTGGACGTCAGACACCCCAGACCGTTTGCCCATTTTACGACAAGAATTATCTAGATATTATAGGATAGAAATATCGAAAGTGCCGTTTTCCAGCTATTTGGAACTATTGTCGAGTTTGTATTGGTGCCAAGCGGCATTGTAGAAGAAAATAAGGCATTTAGGTTTTAGGTCAGGTGTGAGTTGAAGAGGTTTTAAGTTCTTGAGAACACAGGCTAACGGAGAAGGAGGAATGGAGGGTGGAAGGTGGCCTATAGTGAAGGAAGCAAGTTTAAAGAGAAGGGTAGAGACACGGAGAAGGGGGTGGGGAGCAGCCCTGGGCTGCAATGTGGGTGAGCAGCCAAAGCAGGCGTCCCCGCAATTGACACACACCCAAAGGAATGTGGTGAATGAGCAAGGCAGGCGTCCCCACGGAAATCAGACACCAATGGAACGTGGGTGAATAATCAGAGAGGCATCCCCGCAATGATTAAACACCAAGGGAAGGCTGCCTTCCTGAGTCTGTGACCGGTGCCGGAGTTTTGGGTCCATGGATAAAATGTGTCTCCTTTGTCTCTACCAGAAAGTGAAAGGAATAGAAATTAAGAGAAGAGAGAGATTGAAGTGTGGCGCCAAGATTGAAAGGAGAAAGAGGTTGAGGGATAGTGAGGAAGGTTGGAGAAGAGAGTAAAAAGAGGCCGCTTACCGGATTTAAAATTGGTGAGATGTTCCTCGGGCTGGTTGGTCTGAGGACCAGAGGTCATAGGTGGACCTTTCTCAGAGAACAAAGAGCAGGGGACAGGGGATTGATCTTCCAAGGGAGGTCCCCTAATCTGAGTCACAGCACCAAATTTCATGTGTGTCCATGTGAAGAGACCACCAAACAGGCTTTGTGTGAGCAACAAGGCTGTTTATTTCACCTGGGTGCAAGCAGGCTGAGTCGGAAAGGAGAGTCAGCGAAGGGAGATAGGGGTGGGGCCATTTTATAGGATTTGGGTAGGTAAAGGAAAAAGGGGGGTTGTTCTCTGGCGGGCAGGAGTGGGGGTCACAAGGTGCTCAGTGGGGGAGCTTTTGAGCCAGGATGAGCCAGGAGAAGGAATTTCACAAGATAATGTCATCAGTTAAGGCAGGAACAGGCCATTTTCACTTCTTTTGTGGTGAAATGTCATCAGTTAAGGCAGGAACTGGCCATCTGGATGTGTACATGCAGGTCACAGGGGATATGATGGCTTAGCTTGGGCTCAGAGGCTTGACAATCACGATGTCAGGAGTTCAAGACCAGCCTGGCCAACATGGTGAAACCCCATCTCTACTAAAAATACAAAAATTAGCCAGGTGGACCTGTAGTCCCAGCTACTGGAGAGGCTGAGGCAGGAGAATCGCTTGAACCTGGGAGGCAGAGGTTGCAGTGAGCCTTGATCGCACCACTGCACTCCAGCCTAGGTGACAGAGCGAGACTCCAGCTCAAAAAAAAAAAAAAAAAAAAAAAGGTGTCAAAAGCATTGAAAAGTCCACTCTTCCTTTAGGAGACAGAGGCTAAAAACAGCTCCTTCCCTACCACTCTTAGACCCTACTACGTGGAAATAAGCGACAATATGCCATCTGTCTTCTGGACTGCTCCCATCATCCTGTGTGGGGAAAAGAAAGAGAGATCAGACTGTTACTGTGTCTATGTAGAAAGAAGTAGACATAAGAGACTCCATTTTCTTCTGTACTAAGAAAAATTCTTTTGCCTTGAGGTGCTGTTAACCTGTAACCCTACCCCCAACCCTGTGCTCACAGAAACATGTGCTGTGTCTACTCAAGGTTTAATGGATTAAGGGCTGTGCAGGATGTGCTTTGTTGAACAAATGCTTGAAGGCAGCGTGCTGGTTAAAAGTCATCACCACTCCCTAACCTCAAGTACCCAGGGACACAAAACACTGCGGAAGGCCGCAGGGACCTCTGCCCAGGAAAGCCAGGTATTGTCCAAGGTTTCTCCCCTTGTGATAGTCTGAAATATGGCCTCGTGGGAAGGGAAAGACCTGACTGTCCCCCAGCCCAACACCCGTAAAGGGTCTGTGCTGAGGAGGATTAGTAAAAGAGGAAGACCTCTTTGCAGTTGAGATAAGAGGAAGGCATCTGTCTCCCACTTGTCCCTGGGCAATGGAATGTCTTGGTGTAAAACCCGATTGTATATTCTATCTACTGAGATAGAAGAAAACCGCCTTAAGGCTGGAGGTGAGACATGCTGGTGGCAATACTGCTCTTTAATGCACCGAGATGTTTATGTACGTGCACATCAAAGCACAGCACCTTTTTTTTAGCCTTGTTTATGACACAGAGACATTTGTTCACATGTTTTCCTGCTGACCCTCTCCCCATTATTACCCTATTGTCCTGCCACATCCTCCTCTCCGAGATGGTAGAGATAATGATCAATAAATACTGAGGGAACTCAGAGACTGGTGCCAGAGGGCGTCCTCCATATGCTGAGCGCCGGTCCCCTGGGCCCACTTTTCTTTCTCTATACTTTGTCTCTGTGTCTGTTTCTTTTCTCAGTCTCTGGTCCCACCTGACGAGAAATGCCCACAGGTGTGGAGGGGCAGGCCACCCCTTCAATCCTGTCTCGACCTCATTGGTCTGAGGCTTTCCATACAAACAGAGACAACAGCATCGTCACCACCGGCTTAAAGACCTAGGTTTGTATATGATCACAATAATAATCTATTATCAATGCAAACGTATTCCTCAATTTCTGCAACCAAAAGACAGTGTGGCCCGGGAGGAGTGCGCTCTATTACGCGCTGGTGTCTTGGGAGTTATCAGTCCATTAGCCAACAGATTCTAGAGAAACCAGACCCCGGGGGTGGTGTAGGAGGTGGGAATGCAATATCAGGAAAGTCCCACCCACTGGGTGTCCTCTCCTCCTCTTCCTGTCTTCTCTGCAGCCTGCTTCCCAGAGTGGCAGAAGACGACGAGGTGTGACTGCAAATTGCTGTCCACAGTGCCTGAGGAATATTCCAGCAGTCTATCCAAATACATTTGCATGCAATGATTACACTTATTTTCCCTTTAAATCCATAATTTTTATTTTGAAAATATTAACAGATCATAATTATCAGAGCTTACTTGTCAGTTGTAAATGATCCCAGGTGTATGTCTTGTGGTAGAATTTGAAACAACTGGTGTCCCCAGATATGGGCAAGTGAATTGTATGACCAAAGTTAAGTTATACATTAGTTTTTTAAGGCTCACAATATATATTTCCAATGAAACTATGCCAAAACAGTAGTCACATTAAAAATGTGCATGGAGGCCAGGCGCGGTGGCTCATGCCTATAATCCCAGCACTTTGGGAGGCCGAGGCAGGTGGATCACCTGAGGTTGGGAGCTGGTGGATCACCTGAGGTCGGGAGCTCGAGACCAGCCTGACCAACATGGAGAAACCCCGTCTCTACAAAAAATTCAAAATTAGCTGGGCGTGGTGGCGCATGCCTCTTATCCCAGCTACTCGGGAGGCTGAGGCAGGAGAATCGCTTGAACCCAGGAGGCGGAGGTTGCAGTGAGCCAAGATCACACCACTGCCCTCCAGCCTGGGCAACAGAAGTAAAACTCCATCTCAAAAAAAAAAAAAACACGTGTGTGGAATGAACAATTTTAGCTTATGACCAGTAATACAAATATACAGCTTTCTAATGCACTGTTGGGAATCATTCTGAAACCACAAATCTCACTTTAGACTATTGTTTTCCAGTACTGTATAAGGTGTGAAGAAAACCTGTCATCTGTATCTTTAAAGAGAATAAGGATTGGGGAAAAGAGGCCATTTCAACTTGGTAGCTGCTAATTGGTCTGAACTAGTTGACAGAGTGTCAGGAGAGCTGAGATGCTGGAAGCATGGACGAGCACACGCATATCCACCAGGGGCTTTTTTATACCTGTTGGAAATGGATGCACTTCCCAGAATTCATTCATTTAGCTACATTTCACTACAAATAAAGCAGTTCTTTAAAACAAAAACTAGTGGCTAAAATATTGCAAGGAAAAAAGAGTTTTTATATACATTTCACTATCCTAGTAATCTTTGATATCTTCCTTGATATAAGAATGATAAGAATAAGATGTCTCAGGCTCATTTTGTACATTTCCTGAGCCAGACCTGAAATTATCCATTTCTCTTAGAAGCCCGGTTTCTTTTGCTGGGAAATAGTGTATAAAAATCACAATCTGGGACTAAGAATACTCACTCTTTTTGTCTCTAGACAGAGTTTATACTAGTATTTTTTTTTTTTTCCAGACAGAGTCTCGCTCTCTAGTCGCCCAGGCTGGAGTACAGTGGTGGGATGTTGGCTCATTGCAACCTCCACCTCCCAGGTTCAAGCGATTCTCCTGCCTTAGCTTCCCAGAGTAGCTGGGATTACAGGCGCCTGCCAGGACCGGCCAATTTTTGTCTTTTAGTAGAGACAGGGTTTCACCATGTTGGCCAGGCTGGTCTCGAACTCCTGATTTCAGGTGATCCACTCTCCTCGGCTCCCAAAGTCCTGGGATTACAGGTGTGAGCCACCGCACCCAGCCTATACTAGTATTTCTTTTTCTTTCTTTCTTTCTTTTTTTTGAGACAGAGTCTTGCTCTGTCACCAGGCTGGAGTGCAGTGGCATGATCTGGGCTCACTGCAACCTCCGCTTCCCAGGTTCAAGTGATTCTCCTACCTCAGCCTCCTGAGTAGCTGGGATTACAGGCATCTGCCACCACGCCCGGCTAATTTTTGTATTTTTAGTAGAGACGGGATTTCACCATGTTGGCCAGGATAGTCTCAATCTCTTGACCTTGTGATCTGCCTGCCTTGGCCTCCCAATGTGCTGGGATTACAGGCTTGAGCCACCGCACCCAGCCTACACTAGTACTTCTGATCCAAATTCAGAACTACATAGTTTTACTTAATGCTTCCATATTAAATCTATATTTTCTTTCTTCCACAGGAAGATGCTGGTTTACAAGGATACAAGGGATGATAGAATTGGAATATCCACTAATTACTTATTTGCTTTACCCCACATTCTTTGCAGTAGACACAGTCTTAAAATAACAATACTAATGCAGGCACACTTTGTTTTATTGTGCTTCATTTTATTGTGCTTCGCAGATATTGCACATTTTACAGATTGAAGGTTTGTGGCAACTCTGTGTCAAGCAAATCTGTCGGCATCATTTTTTTTTACCAGCACATGCTCACTTCATATCTCTGTATCACATTTTGGTAATTCTCATTATATTTCAAACTTTTTATTATTTCATTATTATATATTATTGTTTATTAAATCTGTTATATGTCACAGTATTTACTATATATTATTTTATGTTGTATTATTATTACATCTGTTATGGTGATCTATGATTAGTGATCTTTGATGTTACTATTGAAATTGTTTTGGGGTGCCACAAACCACACTCAAATAAGGTGGAAAACTTAATTGATAAATGTGTGTTTTCTGATACAAAACACAACAAACCTGGCCAGGCACAGTGGTTCATGCCTGTTATCCCAGCACTTTCGGAGTCTGAGGCAGGTGGATCACTTGAGCCCAGGAGTTTGAGACCAGCCGGGAAACATTGTGAAATCCACAAAAAAGCAAAACAAAACAAAAACAAGAACAAAAATAAACAAAAACAAAAATTAGGCCAGTGGCATGTGCTTGTAGTCCCGGCTACTCAAGAGGCTGAGGTGGGAGAATCTCTTCAGCCTGAGAGGTCAAGGCTGCAGTCAGACGAGGTCACACAATTGCACTCCAGAGTCTGGGTGCTAGAACACGAGCGTATCTCAAAAAAAAAAAAAAAAAAAAAAAGAAAGACTGGGTGACAGAGTGACATTCTGTCTCAAAAGAAAAAAAAAAACCAACAACAAACCAGACAAAAACAGTAGCCTGTATGACAAAAGACTAATTTTTTTAATATTCAAAAACTTCTTGTGAATAAAAAATATATACATAAAAATAGTAGAAAAACAAGACAAAAGACAAAAAGACAGAAGCAGGCACTTTGGTGAAAAGAAAATACAAGTGAACAAAAATAACATTAAAAATTAAAGTTATATAATAAAAATTAAAAATATAAAAATGTTCAGCTGCAATGATTTAAAATCAACAAACAGTAAGATATTCTTTTCCATTTATCAGACTGTCAAAGTTTAACTCTCCTTGAGAATATATGAAAGCAGCTATTCTCAAGAACTATTCAGTGGAGTAACATACATTAGGAATGAAATTTGGTAATCTGTGTAACATTTTCTATGAAAATCCAACAATAAGTATCATAACATTGAAAGCATATGCTTATTTTTAAAAACATACATTTTTTAAGTCTCTTTAAACCTTGATACGAAGTCCATGTCAATGGTATCTCTTGGGCCAATCTCCCTTTTGAATGTGTTGGTGGTATGTCCTGGGACGTGCAGCCACCTGACTGTCACGGTGTCTGAGTGTCACCAGATGGGGATTTTACAGACAAAGTTAGGTGCTGTTTCCCAGCTTGTGCCTATGGATAATCCTTGGGAAACACTACGTTGCTCATGGAATGCAGCTCTGCTGACAGCTATTGTACATTTGTTTGTACTCAGAGGTACTGCGTGTCTGGTTTTCTTTTTCTTTTTCTTTTTCTTTTTTTTTTGAGACGGAGTCTCGCTCTGCAGCCCAGGCTGGAGTGCAGTGGCGCGAACTGGGCTCACTGCAAGCTCTACCTCCCGGGTTCACGCCATTCTCCTGCCTCAACCTCCAGAGTAGCTGGGACTACAGGCGCCCGCCACCACGCCCGGCTAATTTTTTGTATTTTTAGTAGAGACGGGGTTTCACCATGTTAGCCAGGATGGTCTCGATCTCCTGACCTCGTGATCCGCCCACCTTGGCTTCCCAAAGTGCTGGGATTACAGGCGTGAGCCACCGTGCCTGGCCCCTTTTAACCATTTTTCAGTGCCCAATTCAGTGGCATTAGTCGCATTCGTATTGTGGCACCATCAGTCTCCAGATGGTGCAGCGCTCCGTATCTTCAGAACTATTTTCTTACCCTGAACTGAACTCTGTGCCCAATAAACAGTAACTCCCGGCTACCCTCTGCTTCCTGGCCCCTAGTAACCATTATTCTACTTTTTGTCTCTATAAATTTGACTATTCTAATCAAATGGAATCATACAATATCTATCCTTCTGAGTGTGGCTTATTGCATTCAGCATAATGTTTTCAAGTTTCATCCGTGTTATAGTGAAGGAAATAGCAGAATTGTATTCCTTTTTAAGGCTGAATAATATTCCATCACAGGTATATACCACATTCTGCTTATGCATCTACCCATCGATGGCCATGTTTCCCCCTTTCTGTATTGGCAGTAACGCTGCTATGAACATTGGTGTGCACGTACCTGTTCAAGTCTCTGCTTTTGATTTTCATCGGTATATTCCTAGAAGTGGAATTGTAGGATTATATACTAATTCTATCTTTAATTTTTTTGAGGACCCAACATAATGTTTTTCACAGTGCCTTCTCCATTTTACATTCCTATCAGCAACGCAGGGTTCCAGTAGATCCACATCCTTACCAACACTTATTTTGTTTTATTATTGTTATTATTGTTGCTTTGGGATTTTTTTTTTTACAAGTCAAGCTCCCAGGCCCGACAATGCCCTCAAATTCTACAAGCAGCTCAGCCTTGTTACAATACCACAGGGTCACAAAAACATGACTCACATTAACCCAAATGGATATCCACTTGGGAAGGACAGCCTAGTTCCACAAATAGGACACCATCCTAGCTTGCCCCTAAGGAGGATACTGCTCCCTACGTCCAAGACAAGTGCAACCCAATACTGAAACCACCACCCCAGTAATGCCCGCAGGCTGCCTTTCTTAAGGCACTGACAAATTGGACACAGGCTATTTATCACTTTTCTTCCTTTGATATTAGAGAATCTATTACACTTCCTGAGCTTGCCACTTGCCTAGTCCTTGATCCTGGTATGCACCTTGCTCTCTGCCAAAACACACCTGTACACTCCCATGTCTAAAGGCAAATCATATCATAGTCACCACTATTTGTGCTATTCTAAATATTAATGAAAATATTTGCTTCCCCCAGGAGGCACCTTCCCCATATCAGTTCACTCGCTGACCCACAGAGGAGAGAACCTCCCCCGTCCATCTCCTTCTGCCATCCACCCCGAGCTATCCACCTCCTGCCATTCACCTCCAGCCACCCACCTCCAGCCATCCACCTCCAGTATCCACCTCCCGCCATCCACCTCCCGCTATCCACCTCCAGCCACCCACCTCCAGCCACCCACCTCCAGCCATCCACCTCTAGCCATCCACCTCCAGTCATCCACCTCCAGCCACCCACCTCCAGCCATCCATACCCAGCTATCCACCTCCCGCCATCCACCTCCAGCTATCCACCTCCAGCCATCCACCTCTAGCCATCCACCTCCAGCCATCCACCTCCAGATATCCACCTCCAGCCATCCACCTCCAGCCATCCACCTCCTGCCATCCACCTCCAGTCATCCACCTCCAGGCATCCACACCCAGATATCCACCTCCCGCCATCCACCTCCAGCTATCCAACTCCCGCCATCCACCTCCAGCCATCCACCTCCAGTCATCCACCTCCAGCCACCCACCTCCCACCATCCACACCCAGATATCCACATCCAGCCATCCACCTTCCGCCATCCACCTCCAGCTATCCACCTCCCACCATCCACCACAACCTCCTGCCCTGTGTGTTTGCCTGTGACCACCGCAGCTACTCCTTTCCTTTGGTTACAAATGCCATTAGTCTTTATATGTCTCTTACTAAGTGATTAATTCATATTCTCCCCCAACATAACTGCTAGACCTGCCATCTTGACCCAAGAAATACGCCAAGGTATTACAGTCATAAAAATATAACTCATACTTTGAACATATGTTACAACTCCACCAAGATATTGTTAGAGACCCTGGGGATTTCAGGTCTGCGTTCTTGACGATGAATAGGGAACTTGGTTATGAGCCAGCCTTCAGGGACTCTTTATACTTTTCCTTGTTTTTCTCTTTTTGACTCTCATAATAAACTGTTTTCTATGCTGTTTAAGACAACTTATGCCCTACTCTCTGGAAATCTCTATTATTTGGGCTACTCAAGCACCTCCCCCAACACACCCACCAAAAAAAAAAAAAAAAAAAAAAAAAAAAACTAGGCTTAAAACTGAGATCAAGGCATCAAGGAGTCAACTGTAATATAGCTTTTTGAAAATCTGTCCTGACCCAGTTGTGAGAAGCTGGTCAGAGGCTGGTCAGCTCCCCTCGTCAAGGAGGTGATTAAGTCCACAACTGAACCACTTCCCTTACAGGGCTCTCACTCATGCTGCAGGCCACTACACAGCCACCCGAATCACTAGGGCCAGTTACCATAGCACAAGGGACAGCCCCTATCCCCCAGAGCCCTCTGAAAGTATTCAAATAGCCAACCCACAGGAAACCCACAGAATCTAGCCAGCTCCACCCAGCTTGCCGTACGCACACTGCTTCCCACATCTCCAGGTTGCTGTTAGCCCGGCCTTGGCTCAATCCCCTTCGTGGCCCTGCCTGGCAGCCTTCTCTATTTGGAACTGTAAGTAACAAATAATTCTGCTTTTCACCTATCTGGGAGTCATTGTATTTTGCCCTGTCATCAAAACAATCTTTAAATCACATAAAAGAGTTGAGTATTTGTATCATTAAAGGGTTTTAAACAGGAGCAAATGTTTTTTCTGCATCAAATGAGATGATCATGTGTTTTTGTTTTTATTTATTATTATTATTAGTAGTATTTTTTTGAGGCAGAGTCTTGCTCTGTTGCCCAGGCTGGAGTGCAGTGGCACGATCTCAGCTCACTGCAACCTCCACCTCCTGGGTTCAAGCGATTCTCTTGCCTCGGCCTCCCAAGTAGCTGGGACTACAGGCACCCACCACCACACCAGGCTAATTTTTGTATTTTTAGTAGAAACAGGGTTTCACCATGTTGGCCAGGCTGGTCTCAAACACCTGACCTCAGGTGATCCACCCGAGTCGGCCTCTCAAAGTGCTGGGATTACAGGCGTGAGCCACCATGCTGGGCCGATCATGTGGTTTTCTTTCTCATTCTGTTAATGTGGAATATTAGCTTGATTAACCTTTGTATGTTGAACCATCAAGGCATTCCAGGAATAAACCCCACTTGGTCATGATGTGTAAGCTGTTAAATATGCTGCCAGCATTTTGTTAAAGATATTTATATCAGTATTTATAAGGGATACTGGCCTATAATTTTCTTTTCTTGTAGTGACTTTGGCTTTGGTAGTAGAGTGATGCTGGCCTCATCAAATAAGTTAGAAGTGTTCCTTTGTCTGCCATTTTTTGGAAAAGTTTGAGAAAGGTTGGTGCGAATTTTTTAAACGTGTGGTGGAATTCATCAGTAAGCCATCTAGTTCAGAGATCTTGTTGTTGTTGGAATGTTTTGGTTACTGATTCAAACTCCTTACTAGTTATAGGTCTATTCAGATTTTCTATGACTTCACGTTTCAGTCTTGGTAGGTTGTGTGTTTCTGAGGATTTGGCCATTTCACCTATATTATCCAATTTGTTGGCATATAGTTTTTCACAGTACTCTTATAATACCTTTTAAAAAAATAAAATCAGTTTTAATGCCTCTTTTTCATTTCTGGTTAGAATTATCTGGTTAGATATATTATCAGCAATTTCTTTGTGGTTATCATGGGAATTGCATGCAACATTTTAAAGTTATACCAATTTAATTTGAATTGATACCAATTTAACTTTAATTGCACACAAGTGTACTTTTAAATATCTCCACCTCCTGTGACTTTATGCTATTTATGTCCAGATTACATCTTTATACATCATGTACTCAATTAACATAGATTTATAATTATTTTTATGCATTTATCTTTTAAATTCTCCAGAAAAGAAAAAAGTGAAGTTACAAACCAAAATTATAATAAAACTTTTTTTTTTTTACCATGTGCCTAAGCTTACTGAAGATCTTTATGCCTTTATATGGCTTTGAATTACTGTCTAGAATCATTTTATTTTAATCTAAAGGATTCCTAGTCTTTAGCATGTCTTGTAGGGCAGATCTAGTGACAATGAACTCTCTCCACTTTTCTTTATCTGGGAATGTCTTAATTTCTCCTTCATTTTTGAAAGACAGTTTTGCCAGATATAGAATTCTTGATTGACAGATTTTTTTTTCTTTCAGCACTTTAAATATATCGCCTCACTGCATTCTGGCCTCAAAGGTTTTTACTAACAAATCCACCAATAATTTTACTGAGGATCTTTTGTATATCATAAGTAACTTCTCTCTTGCTGCTTTCAAGATTATGTGTGTCTTAGACTTTTATTTTGATTACAATGTGTCTCAGTGTGAGTCTCTTTAGGTTCATCTTACCTAAAGTTCATTGAGCTTCTTGGATTTTTAGACTCATGTATTTCATCACATTTGTGAAATTTGGGACCATATGTCTTCACATAACCTCCTTGTCCCTTTCTGTGTCTCTTCTTTTTCTGAAACTCCCATTATGCATATAGTGGCCTGCTTGCCAGTGTTTCATAAGGCCATGAGGCTCTCTTCCCTTTTGTTTATTCTTTTTTTTTCTTTCCTGTTTTGCTCCTCAGACTCAATAATTTTAATTGTCTTGCCTTTAAATTTACTGATTCTTTCTTCTGCTTTCTGAAATCTGCAGTTGAAATCGCTCTAGTAAATTTTTCAATTCAGTTGTATTTTTCAGCTTCATAATTTTTTTATATATATATATAATTTCAACTTCTCTGCTGACTTTTTTTTTTTTTTTCCCCGAGACAGAGTTTTGCTCTGTCACCCAGGCTGGAGTGCAGTGGCATGATCTCGGCTCGCTGCAACCTCTGCCTCCCAGGTTCAAGTGATTCTCCTGCCTCAGCCTCCCAAGTAGCTGGAATTACAGGTGCATGCCACCATGCCCAGCTAATTTTTGTATTTTAAGTAGAGACAGGGTTTCACCATTTTGGCCAGGCTGGTATCAAAGTGCTGACCTCAAGTGATCAGCCTGCCTTGGTCTCCCAAAGTGCTGGGATTATAGATGTGGGCCACTGCCCTGGTCTCTGCTGACATTCTTATTTTGTCCATTCATTGTTGTCCTCATTTTCTTTGGTTCTTTGTGTTTTTCTTTAGGTCTTTAAGCATATTCAAGACAGCTATTTTAAAGTCTTTGTCTAGTAGGTCCAATGTACATGCTTTCTAGGGATATTATCTGGAGATTTACATTTTCCTTTGATTGGACCGTGTTTTACTGCTTCTTTGTGTACCCTATGATTTTTTGTTGGCACTTGAATACTTGAATAAACAGCCACCTCTCTCAGCCTTTGCAGAGAGGCAAAAAGAGATAACCAGAAGCTGGGCTGCTGCCTCCTCTAGAACATGACCATGCTGAGCCAAGGACGGAGTGAGGCAGGGGTAACGAAAAATGCCATACAATTTCCTACATTTTTAAGGTGAATTTTTTATTAGGTATTCACATGGTGGTTGTAGACCTTTGTTTTCCAGAGCTACTCTAAGATTTGTTCAGCAACTTTCTGGTCATCTTATGATGGTTCCATGGGGAAACGAGGAATTGAAGCTTCCTAGTCTGCCATTTTGCTGATGTCAATCCTTTGAGGAAGTTTTGACTAGCTAAGACTGTCACTTTGAAAAACCAAAAGCAAACAATATATCAAGCAAAATTAGCAACACACTTAGACTAAGGCTAATTTTGGTAACATCCACAAAACCTCTTACAAATCCATAATAAAAATATAAAAATCAAGTAAATGACATAAACAGGTAACTTAAAGAAAAAGAAATGCTACTTTTTTTTTGATGACTTTGAAGTGTACACTCACCTCTTAAACAGTCCTATTTCTAGATAAAGAATAAGACTAGGCATTCTATACATGCTGTAAAGTCTATATTAGAGGATTTTTAAAATTTTGTTAGATTTACCTGTTTTATCAACAAATATTTATGATAGTAAGGCTTCCCTCTCCCCACTTCTTTCCACTTTTACTTCCTACTTCTTAGGGATCAGCTCTGATATTATTATAAGATCATCCCATGATACAGATAAAGGTTACTCTTAGGTGAAAAGCAGGAGGCATGTTCAAAAGCAACAGCATCCCTTCCAACTCTGGGCTTTCTTTTAATTTCTCCTGTTGATTTAAAATTTGCATTATAAAATGGAGATCAATTTGCATGATCATAAACTGTCACCAATAACCAATTCAATTATGGTAAGTTATAGCTTGCTTTTGATACTTCAGACTTCCTTCTGTGATCACTTAGAAGTTTTGTCAGACATTTGTGTTTCCATTTATTAGATGCCTAATGGATTTAATTAGGATATTTTAAACAGAGGATGATAGTGAAGTTGTGTCTAAAATTTTACTTTTGATTTTAATAAATAAATATCAAATTCAGGGCCTAGGGATTGAACAGCCATGTCATAACACTGTTAATAAAGGAGAGACCCCATTCACCCAAATCCATTTCATAGATTTATAAGAGACAACAAGACGTTACCAATTTTCTATTTTTGCTTGTGTTGCCTGGGTTTTTGGTGTCATATCCAAAAAAATCACTGGCCAAGGCCAGTGTCAAGAAGCTTTTTCCTCTGTGTTTCTTCTAAGAGTTTTACAGTTTCAGGTCTTATGTTTAGGTATTTAAACTAATTTGACTGGATTTTTTGTGTATGGTGTAAGACAGGGTTCAATTTTATTCTTTTGTGTATGGATACTGAGCTTTCCAAACACCATTTACTGGAGAGACTATCCTGTCCTCTGTTGTGTGTTCTTGGCAGCCCTGTCAAAGAACACTTGACCATCTATGCATGGGTTTATTTATGGGCTCTCTAGGCTGTTCCATTAGTTTGTTTTTAAGCCAGTACCATACTATCTTGATTACTGTAGCTTTGTCATATGCTTTGAAATCAGGACATTTTATGCCCTCAGTTTTGTTCTTGCTCAAGATTGCTTTGGCTATTTAGGGTCTTTTGTGGTTTCATATACATTTTAGGAAATTTTTATATTTCTATAAAAATGCCATTGAGATTTTGATAGGGATTATGTTTGAATGTGTAGGACACTTTGAGTAGTATGGACATTTTAATAATATTAATTCTTCTAATCCATGAACACAGGATGTCTTTACATTTACTTGTGTCTGTTTTAATGTCTTCCATCAATGTTTTATAGTTTTCAGTGTTCAAGTCTTTCACTTCTTTAAGTTTTTTCTTAAGTGTTTTATTTTTTTCAATGCTATTGCCTTCACAATAGCTAAAACATGGAAGCAACCTATATGCCCGTTGATGGATGAATGGATAAAGAAAATATGACATATGTATCTGATGGAATACTATTCTACCTTACAAAAGGAAGTTCTTCCATTTGTGACAACATGGATGAACTCGGAGAATGTTACGCTGAGTGAAATAAGCCAGATGCAGAAGGACAGAAGGATGCTACATTATATCATTTATATGATGAATCTGGAATAGTCAAACTCATAGAAGGAGGGAGTGACATGGTGGCTGCCAGGGGCTAGGAGGAGGTGTAAACAGGGAGGTATTTGTCAAAGGGTGCAAAGTCTAAGTTATACAATATGAGTAAGCCCTAGAGATCTATTGTACAGTTTAGTGCCTATAGTTAACAGTGATGTATCATATATTTAAAAATTTGCTAAAAGGGTCATTTCATGTTGTGCTATTATCACAAAAATAATAATAAATAAAGAGAATAAAGGGAAACTTTTGGAGGTGATGGATAGGTTTATGGTATGGATTGTGGTGATGGTTTCACAGAAGTATACTTGTCTCCAAGCTCATCAAGTTGTATATATTAAATATGTACAGCTTTTTATATATCGATCATACCTCAATAGAGTGGTTTAAAATGAAGGAATAAAACAGTGCATAGCTCATGAAATTAAAAAAAAAAGGTATAACTTTTCAACTACCTTGTAAAATTACAAAAAATACAATAAAATAAATAAATAAAAGTTTAGGTTAGGCTGGGTGCAGTGGCTCACGCCTGTAATTCCAGCACTTTGGGAGGCCAAGGTGAGCGGATCACGAGGTCAGGAGATCGAGACCACCTTGGCTAACATGGTGAAACCCCGTTTCTACTAAAAATACAAAAATTAGCCAGATGTGGTGGCAGGCGCCTGTAGTCCCAGCTACTTAGGAGGCTGAGGCAGGAGAATTGCTTGAACCAGGGAGGCAGAGGTTGTGGTGAGCCGAGATCGCGCCAGTGCACTCCAGCCTGAGTGACACAGTGAGACTCCATAAAAAAAAAAAAAAAAAAAAAAAAAAAAGTTTAGGTTAAACCAGAAGCTCTGTGTGGCAAACATTGGTTTCTTTTTCAGAAGGGAAGTTCAAGTTCAATACCGCTCAGCAGACGTGAGTGAGAGTAGGGAGAGGGACATTTGTTATTTTCTCTCTTGTTAAAGTTGTTGCTGGGGTCTTTGGTTGAGCCTAGTTCAAACTAGCGAAAGCTCAGTGAGCAGAAATAGAAGTGACACTGGTAAGAGGAGCTGTATCTTCACTTTAGAGAAAGGATTCAAAAAGAAAAGAAATGCTTCCTAGAATTTCAGCCAATACAGATCAGAACCGTGTCCTTTCCAAATGGTGACTGTGAAGGGACCAGTTGAACGCAGTTCACAATGACTATCTGGTGCTCTCAGGGAATTTAACCATTTGTTTAGGTTCATAATATATTCATCACATTACATACCCATGAGAAGTTTGAATGATGAAAAGGTCTAGTCTCACTTTGGTTTCCTGCCAACCCAGAGAACATTGGTTGGTCCAATCTCCTTGTTCCTATTGTTAAAAAGTAAACTGATACTAATGGCACAATGTATGTTATTTGGGTGATGAATACCCTAAAGACTCTGACTCTATCACTATGCAATCTACGCATAGCAAAATGGCACTTGTACTCCCATAAATCTATACAAATAAAAAAGTAAACTGAGGCGCAACACAATTTTACAGTGCTTCTGAACCAGCAATGATTCATGAACCAGAAGTGGTTGAGGAGCTCTACCAAGGGAACACAAGAGAAGGCTCTTTCAGGACAGATACAGAAGTAGAGCAAAGACAGCACTTGACTGTTTACAGTTGTACAGTTTACAGTTATACAGCTACCTTATTTGGTCTATCTCATTGGAAAGTCTTTAGTTATATAATTATAAGTTTGTTGGCTGCTTCTGATTGGTTGCACTTATGTTTTCTTTAATATAGGCATTTACAAGTTATAGTGTTCAAGTTATTATGTTTGCATATGTCGCTTATGTTTGCAGATCAAGCAAGGTGGAGGTCGCTTATGAGTCCTTGCTGGTTTAGTATGTTCATGGATTCTTCTGGCCTGGTCTCCATTTTAATGTACTTTAACACCATGAATAAAGGTTTACTTCTGAGACTCTAAGAGCTCGTTTAAATTAAACCTATGCATGATATTGCCTCAAATACCCAACAGCACACTGACAATTAGATATTCATTGCTGGCACAAATGTTAAGTATTACTGAGCAATTAGTTCTTTCTATATTTGGCCCTCACAGAGCCTGGCAAAGTGTAATTATTGTATTGTTCAGTATTAATCTGCTTTTCCATATAGATGCATTGAGAAGAGAGTCTTCTGTTTGCCCCACAATTTCAATTCTCTATATATGTGGTTAGAAGCTGTGGTGACGCAATCCTCATGTCTAAATTCATCCATTCCAGAGATTGTAAAGATGGTCCCGTAAAGCCTCAGTATTGTAGGTGCTGACAATGATGATAATGAAAATGATTAACCTTCCCTTATAAATCTTATAATGAATTGACTAGACTGCCTACAGACTATACACTATCTTTGTCTATAGTTAAAATGGTTGTAATTGGCCGGGCACAGTGGCTCACGCCTGTAATCGCAGCACTTTGGGAGGCCGAGGTGGGTGGATCACGAGGTCAGGAGATCGAGACCATCCTGGCTAACATGGTGAAACCCTGTCTCTACTAAAAATACAAAAAATTAGCCGGGTGTCTTGGCATGTGCCTGTAATCCTAGCTACTCAGGAGGCTGAGGCAGGAGAATTACTTGAACCTGGGAAGCGGAGGTTGCAGTGAGCCGAGATCGCGCCACTGCACTCCAGCCTGGGTGACAGAGCAAGACTCTGTCTCAGGAAAAAAAAAATTAAAAAAAATAAAAACGGTTGTTTTATTAAGAATTGTTATTAGGAGTGGGCAGAGAAGAACAGTGTGTGTGTAGTTCAGTGTGTGAGTGGAAAGTTGCTAATTATATCTGGCTTGTCATTCCAGTCTCTGTAACTTGCTGTGTTTTGTCAAGTCATTCTTCCAGAAATTTTGTGTATATTATCTTACTAAGTTCTCATTAAAATGGCCCCTCAAATGGAAGGAGGGAACTTAGAGTTTTTGAGTGTGAAAAAATTTAAGGGACTTTGGCTTCTAGAATTCTGTAGATCTCCGTTTTGCTGGGAATATACAGCTTCCCCTTATTCTGAGATTGGCTGATCTGTAATGCTGTGAAATATCAGTGTTTACTAAATTTGTTATTTTACATTTATGGGCATACTTTTTTTTTTAAATACTCTCTCTCTCTTTTTTTTGAGACAGGGTCTCACTGTTACCCAGGCTGGAGTGCAGTGGCACACTCACGACTCAATGCAAACTTGAATTTACCTGGACTCAATTGATCCTCCCACCTCAGCCTCCCAAGTAGCTGAGACTATAGGCATGCACCAATATGCCCAGCTAATTTTTGTAATTTTTGTAGAGATGGAGTTTTACCATGTTGCCCAGGCTGGTCTTGAACTCCTAGGCTCAAGCAATCTCCCAAAGTGTTGGGATTACAGGCATGGTCCACTGCCCCCAGCCTTAATTCTTTTAAAAAGGGGAAAATGAGGTTTTTCACTATGGCTCCAACCACCATCATAGCTAAATAAGTTAATGCACATAGTTAAGAAATGTACAGTATAGAGAAAACAATCTGTGTTGTATTTAGAAACTAGGAAGAATTAAGGACTAATAATATCTGAATATGAACTGTATTAAGCCCAAACTACTGCATTAGGAGACCATCAATAAAATTTATTTATTGAAAGCCATTCATTAGTCAACAAATGTCGTGGGAAATTTAATCTGTATAAGGAGTCATAAGGCATAAGGGATAGGTATGAAGGATTGTTGAGCTGATGTGTTTTATTTCACTAATAATGCATATGACACCATTCCAATTTTTTTTTAATTTAAAACAACAGTCATTTATTTGCTTGCTTCTCAAGCTTTAGTAATCATGTTTGGCAATGAGACCTTGTTGCACGCTTGCTAATATCCCACTGGCCAAAGCTAGTCAAATGGCCAAGCCCAGAGTCAGCGTGGGAGAAGACCACACAAGGGTTTGAATTCTGAGGAGGAGTCTCTTTCACTGAAGGCCAAAGGAACAGTCTACCTCAGAGGGTAGCTGGGGAGTTATAATTCGAAGAATAAACCTCACCCTGCCTTCAAGGCGCTCACAGAGAAGAAATCTTTTGAGTATTAGTGAAGTTTTCCTGGACATCCCAATGGATAGATGTGACGGACAGTCACGTACTCAGGACAACCGTTTGCTTATGGTGTTATGTTACAGATGTCACAAATGAAAATCAGAGACATGTAGCCATGAGCCCAGTAACTATAAAGCGGTCTAGCTGAAGCTGGAGCCCACGAGAGGGCACTTTGCACCATGATGCACACTTATTTCTTGCCATCAGTTCTGCAATGAGTTCAAGCTAATGCCATGTCCCAACTGTCCAGTTTTATGACTTGTGTGATCGAAGTATGTGGTGGCTTGTGGCATGTCCTTAGGCAAATCACTCACCTCCCTAGGTTTCATTTTCCTAATTTCTCAAACAAGGGAGTTAGATTAGGTGGTCTATAGTTCCTTCCAGTTGTGATATTTTACTATATAACAATATAGTTATAATAGATCATAGTACATCTGTAATGAAAAAAGTGAGTTCATTTCTTAACAAGCACATTTACTTAACTAGTTGGAGTCATTAAAGCGAATTACGAACGAAATGCTTAGTTAATCTGAACTTTTCCGGGCATGCCGATTTGTTCCCTAACGCGTCTGACTGTGGCAAAGTGGATCAGCAGGAGTGGGACTGGCTCTCGGCTGTGCGGTGATCGGCTCTTTCTCTGCTGTGAAACTCAGTTTCTTCCTGGATCAAGAGGTTAATTTCTGCCGGTGTTATTTTACAGTGTTGCAAAGAGATAAAAGCCAGACAAAAGAAGTGAAAGTACTTCAGCTTTGATTAGGGATTTTTTTTTCTGTCCCTGTGACCATACACTACTCAATTCTGACAGCTTTGCACGAGTCTAGCAGAAAATTGAGGGTTCACTGTTATTCATTAACTTGCAGAGGTCCAGACCCACCCACATCAAATGGTGAGGTCCCCACTTTCAACTTTAGCTGTTGCTAAATCTGTGACCCTTTCAATGAAATCCAAGGATCTCAGCTTAAAAAAAAGTTAAAATAAAATAAAAACAAGATGTTTTTCAGAGGCGGTTTGAAATGCCTCTCTGAGGTTATCGGAGATTGTTTTTGTTTTCTCCCTTTGCCCTTCTTGGAATGCACCAAACATAAAAGCATTTTTTTCAAGCTTTACTTTCACTTTCGAGAGTGCCGTCTATTTGCCACACACTTCCCTGATGAAATGTCTGGATTTGGACTAAAGAAAAAAGGAAAGGCCAGCAGTCATCCAAGTAAGTGAAGGTGTTCATTTCACGTTCTTACTGGGCAGGGTCTCTCTTGCTGAGTAGAGTTTACTAGTAGAATGCATGTGGTTTTAGCCTTCTTTGGTCGTTCTTTGATCTGGTGCTTGAAATCTAGTCAGAATCATTCAGGAAGGAAAGTAAAAGAACAGGGATATGATATGGCATGGGAGAAGGGTATAACTCAGAACACAAGTAATAGCACCAATATCTAGTTAATGTGATAATATGTTTATGCAGTATTTAATTTTTTTCTCTGTAGCATTCTGTACCTGGAAAAAACACATTAGGGAAGCTATGGAAATCATTTTGCAACAGCCTTTTTAACAAATCACATCTTTACCCTAAAGAAACAAAACTCCAAGAGGTTAAAAGAGCGTATCCCCTTTTGTTAGTTTTATTGGCTGGAGGGGAGACAGGAGCTGGCATTGTATGACAATGTCGTGGATAGGAGAGAACATTCAGGTGTGCCTAGGAGTAAGTAAATGGCTTTCTTTTACCTAATGAAGGATAATGGAAGAAGGGGAGAAGTGGAAAGATGTTCATGTGTATGGGAAGATCAGAAACTGGTATCGGCAATTGTGGGGTACTCGGGTAAAAATGGAGTTGGCTTCAGCAAGTTGATTCCCAGGTTTACAGATGATTACGTGCTGGTATGTGTCTGCATATGGGCGTGCCTGTGTATGAACCTACTACAAAGATTGCAAAGTTTACAAATCAAACTATGAATAGTGGTTAACTCCAGGTAGTCTGGCTCTAGACCCATGTCCTAACCATCAGGCAATATTCTCTCTCACTTGGCCAGAGAATGGGAATTCCATGTGCCCTCACAAAATATTTCCAAAATTCTAAGGCCGAGTGAGTCTCTTTTTAATTTTTTTTCATTTTCTTTATTTCTGCTAGATCTCATTCAACAGCAACTTTTTCTTCACTCTCATTTCATCCTTTAACTGCATTTTTGCTTGTTTTACTGAAGCATGTCCTAGAATAACCTTTTCATACAGATCGTATGGCTATAAACTTGCTGAATTTTTGCATATCGCAAAATACTTGAACCTTTTTATTTAGTTTTTCAGGTGGATGTGAAATTTTATCTTATTTCATTTTATTTTATTTTATTTTATTTCATTTATTGATTTAGAGACAAGGTCTCGCTGTGTTGCCCAGGCTGAAGTATAGTGGCATGATCGTGGGTCACTGCAGCCTTGACCTCCCTGGCTCAAGCAATTCTCACACCTCAGTGTCACAAGTAGCTGGGACCACAGGTGCGAACCATTATGCCCAGCTAATTTTTTAAAAATTTTTGGTAGAGATGAGGTTTCCCTGTGTTGCCCAGGCTGGTCCCAAACTCCTGGGCTCGAGGGATCCTCCAGCCTCAGCTTCCTAAAGTGACGGGATTACAGGCATGAGCCACAGGTAATTTTCTTGTTTTTTAGAGGTAAGGTCTTGCTCTGTTGCCCAGGCTGGAGTGCAGTGGTGAGATAATAATTCATTGCAGCCTTAACCTCCCGGGCTCAAGCGATCCTCCTGCCTCAGCCTCCCAAGTAGCTGGAACTACAGGCTTGTGCCACCATACTTGGCTACTTTCTAAAATTTTTTTTTGTAGATATGGGGTCTCACTATGTTGCCCAGGCTGGTGTTGAACTCCTGGTCTCCTTCCGCCTACACCTTCTAAAGTGCTGGGATTATGGGGATGAGCCACTATGCTTTGCCTGGATAAGAAATTTTAAATTCAAAATAATTTTCTCTAAATGTTTGGAAAGCTTATCTCTATTGTTTTCCAGTGGTTCATATTACTGATGAAAAGTTTTTTTATTAATCAAGATCTCTTTTCTTTGGAAATGAAGGTTTTAGGATTTTTGTGTGCGTGGTTGCAATTCTGAAATTTCATAAGAATCTCTCCATGTTTGTTCTTCTTTCACTCCTCCTGCCTAGCATTTGGTGAGTTTTGCCCACTGATGAAATGTCTTCAGATGGGGAAAGTCCTTCAGTCATTCAGGGATATGCTTGGTAAGGGATTAGTCCTTCTCAGCAATTCTGACCTATAGCAGGAGCCCTACCAGAGGGGTACATCTCACCTAAGCAAGGAGAATGTATCGTAGGGACCTTACCTATGAGTTGGTAAGTAGAGTAGGAAGTTCTGAAGGAACTGGAAGAGAGGTTTGGGAGACTCTCAGAGAGGGGGCAGGTGGGGAGCTGGTCCCTGGCATTTGAGAGGTCTCATTGCCAGCCCTGCATTCTTCATGTGCCTGGGCAAGTCAGCAAATGCATCCTTGTTGGCCTGGCTGTGGCATTCCTCATGGCCTGTGGATATAAAGAATGTGCACAGCTTTACAATGATTAGTGCCAGTGTTGTAAAGACCATGAGATGGAAATATTAGTTTATGGAAGCCAGTTTTTTTTTTTTCTGTTTGTGAGAACTAAATTAGAATATTATGAAAATCACTATTTTTAAGTATGTTAGAACAATTCTAAATACTCACATTAGTTCTGTTTTCCTAGGATTAGTCACCTAGGGTGATTTTATTACCTGAAACTTATCTGGAATAATTTTCATGTCATGACTTTTAGATCTTGTGGAATATCTATTTAGATATCATTACAATTGCTTCCTCTCCATACTTTGTGGGTGTATTTGATTTTTTGAAATATCTGAAATTTGGTTGTTGATCACACCACAGAGTATCACATTGGGTACACATCCCACCAAAATAAAGTGTGACAATGTTTGGAGTTAAGAGTGGCTTTCCTGAGCTGATTAAATGCCCATGGAAAACTATTGTATGAGTGCATTCTCACATTGCTCTACAGAAATACCTGAGACTGGTCATTTATAAAGAAAGAGGTTTAATTGGCTGATGGTTCTGCAAGCTGTACAGGCAGCATAGCAGCCTCTGCTTCTGGAGAAGCCTCAGGGAGCTTTCAGCCACCACAGAAGGCAAATCTGGAGCTGGCACCTTCACGTGGCCAGAGCAGAAAGAAGAGAGAAGGGGAAGATGCCACACACTTTTATTTATTTATTATTTATTTTGGGGGGAGCGGGGGCGGAGTCTCACTCTGTCACCCAGGCTGGAGTGCATGCAGTGGGATCTCGGCTCACTGTAAACTCTGCCTCCCTAGTTCAAGCAATTCCCCTGCCTCAGCCTTCCCGGTAGGTGGGATTACAGGCTCCCACCACCACACCCAGCTAATTTTTGTATTTCGTAGAGATAGGGTTACACCATGTTGGCCAGGCTGGTTTCAAACTCCTGATCTCAGGTGATCTGCCCACCTTGGCCTCCGAAAGTGTTGGGGTTACAGGCGTGAGCCACTGCGCCCAGCCGCCCCACACTTTTAAACGACCGAATCTCATAAGAATTCACTCACTCAGTATCAGGAGAACAGCACCGACGGAGTAGTGCTAAACCATCTGTGAGAACTCCGCCCCATGAGCCAGTCACCTCCCACCAGCCCCCACCTCCAACACTGGGAATTACAATTCAACATGCGATATGGGTGGAGATGCAGAGGCAAACCATATCAGCTATGTATTCAACATATATTTATTTCTTCAGAGCCAACAAAGTGCCAGGCCTTGTTCTAGGCACAGATAACACCGTATGGAATAAGAACTATGTCCTCTACTATTATAGCTTCACATTCTAGTGAGAAGCGATAATGAATAATAAATAATTCACAATATTGGATAATTTCCATCAACCATAGCACGGAAAAGGCAATCTAGAAGAAGAGCAAGGTGGGAGGTTTCGCTCGTTGAACTTCAAGACTCGTTATAAAGCTAAAGTAATCCGAACAATGTGGTATTGGCCTAAGAACTAACAAATATTTCAGTGGAAGAGAGTAGACAGCCCAGAATTAGACCATCACTTAAAACATTTACTCGGTTTCTAAGGAGAGTACAGAACAATCCAGTGGGGGAAAGAAGTCTCTTTAAAAAATGATCTGACTGGGCCAGGCACGGTGGCTCACCCCTATAATCCCAGCACGTTGGGAGGCCGAGGTGGATGGATTACCTGAGGTCAGGAGTTCAAGACCAGCCTGGCCAACATGGTGAAACCCTGTCTCTACTAAAAATACAAAAATTAGCTGGGCATGGTGGCGCGTGCCTGTAGTCCCAGCTACTCGGGATCCTGAGTCAGGAGAATCACTTGAACCTGGAAGGTGGAGACTGCAGTGAGCCAAGATGGCACCACTGTACTCCAGCCTGGGTGACAGAGTGAGACTCCATCTCAAAAAAAAAAAAAAAAAAAGTCTGACTGGCTGGATATACACACAAAAAACCGTGACTCCTACTTCATGCATACACAACAATTAATTTGAGATCACACACCTTCACACAGAAGCTAACACCATAAAGCTTTTTAGAGGAGAGTATCTAAGTGATGGGAGTAGGAAAAGTTTCTTAGAGAAGACACAGAAACAATAAAAATGAAAGAGAAGATGATAAACTAGACTTCGTCATAATTAAGAAGACATCAGTAAGAAAATAAATAGGCAACTCACACACTGGGAATAAATATTTACAAAATAGGAATCTGATGAAGAACTGATACTCAGATACGTAAAAAATTCCTGCAACATAATAAAAAAAAGGAAACAATCTAATAGATGAGCAAAATATTTGAACATATAAGGGAAGATAAATGAACAATAAGCACATGAAAATTGTTAAATATCGTTAGTCGGCAGGGAAATGCAAATTAAAACCATAATTAGCTATCACTACATATTCACCAGAATGATTAAAAATAATAAATAAAAATAGGTACCAAATGTTGTCAGGAAAGTTGGTGGTGCAATGCTTTCCCAAAAGATCTGGCAGTTTCTTGTAAAACCAAATGGCCTCACCAAATGGCCCAGGCATTCCAATCCTAGTTATTTACCCCAAAGAAATAGAACACAGTCACGTGGCGCTTAATCATGGGGATATGTTCTTAGAAATGCATTGTTAGGGGACTTCATCCTTGTGGGAACATCACAGGGAGTGCTTACACAGAACTAGGTAGAACAGCCTATGGCGCCCAGCCTACAAAACCAGACAGCTGGTGTGTGACTGCACTGAATACTGGAGGCAATTGTAACACAATGGGAAGTACTTGTGTATCTAAACATAGAAAAGGTAAGTGAAAATGTGGTACAAAAGGTTACAAATGGCACTTCCGTAGGGCACTTAACATGAATGGAGCTTGCAGGACTGGAAGCGGCTCTGGGTGAATCTGTGAGTGAGAAGGGAAGTGGATGTGAAGGCCTCGGACATGACTGTGCACCACTGCAGACTTTATGAACACTGCACACTTAGGTTATCTAAACCTATTTAAAAATTTTACTTTCTTCAGTAATAATTAACTTACTATAACTGTTTTACTTTATAAATGTTTTAATTTTTCAAAACTTTTTGACTTGTGTAATAATGCTTGGTTTAAAACAAACACATTGTACACCTATACAAAAATATTTTCTTTCTTTGTATTCTTATTTTATAAGCTTTTTTCTATTTTTAATTTTCTTCTTTTTTTTTTTAACTTTTTAAACGTTTTTGTTAAAAACGAAGACACAAACACACACATTAGCCTAGGCCTGTTCAGAGTCAGGATCATTAATATCACTGCCTTCCACCACGTCATGTCCCACTGAAAGGTCTTTAGGGGCCACACATTCAGGGACCTGTCATCTCCTATGACAACAGTGCCTTCTTCTGGAATCCCTCTTGAAGGACCTGCCTGAGGCTGTTTTACAGTTAACTTAAAAAAAATAGCTAGAAGGAGTACACTCTAAAATTATGATTAAAAGTATAGTATAGTAAATACATAAATCAGTAACATATTCATTTATTATCATTATCAACTATTATGTACTGTAAATAATTGAGTGTGCTATATTTTATTTAACTAGTAGTGCAGTAGGTTTGTTTACACCAGCATCACTATAAACATGTGAGGAATGCATTGCACTATGATATTATGACAGCTACATTAGTAGGTGATAAACATTTTTCAGTTCCATTTTGATCTGCAGTGAATATTTATTTATGTGATCGTAAAATTGTGATTGAGGCTGGGCACATGCCTGTAATCCCAGCATTTTAGGAGGCCAAGGCTGGAGGATCACCTGATGTCAAAAGTTTGAGACCAGCCCAGGCAACATAGCGAGACCCTATCTCTCTATAAAATTTAAAAAATAATAATAAATTAGCTGGGTGTGGTACATGCCTGTAGTCCCAGCTACTTGGGAGGCTGAGGTGGAAGGAGCCCTTGAGCCCAGGAGTTGGAAGCTGCAGTGAGCCATGATAGTGCCACTGTACTCCAGCCTGGGCGACAGAGTGAGAGCCTGTCTCTAAAAATAAATAAATAAATACAAATAATTTTTAAAATTGTAAATAATATTTACTGACTTAAGATTTTCTGAATTAATGTAGGCCAAGGACCTCATATGTAATCATAGTTTCAGGATAAAATGCTAACATTTCACATCTTGACAATGTCAAGCAATGTTATAGCTGACAGTTTTAGGAAATGTAAGAATGGAAGAAATGTGGAGAAAAACTTATTTATTTATTTAAAAAAAAAATTAACTGGCTGGGCACGGTGGCTCACGCCTGTAATCCCAGCACTTTGGGAGGCTGAAGTGGGCAGATCACGAAGTCAAGAGATCGAGACCATCCTGGCCAACATGGTGAAACCTTGTCCCTACTAAAAATACAAAAATTAGCCAGGTGTGGTGGCGGGTGCCTGTAATCCCAGCTGCTCTGGAGGCTGAGGCAGAAGAATCGCTTGAACCCAGGAGGTGGAGGTTGCAGTGAGCCGAGATCACACCATTGCACTCCAGCCTGGTGACAGAGACAGACTCCGTCTCAAAAACAAAACAAAACAAAACGAAACAAAAACAAAAACAAACAAACAAAATTAAAGAAAAGTTGTGAATAGAATGAGAGAAAAATATAATTAAATTCCTTATCTTTATAGTGAAATGAGTAAATGAAGAAATTGAAGATCAAGAATATTAAGTTTATGGAGGTAATCATGAGAATTACAGATAGAACCTATCAAAAGAGAGACTGCAGCTGCAACTGGCATTAAGGTGAAGGATGGGAAGGAAGTTTGGGTGTTTTATTTTTTACCTTTCTGTACTGTTTGAAATTTTTCCATTTGACATATTACTTGTATAATATGTACTTGTATGGCATAAAAGTATGAGTAATAATATCATACATAGTCATATTTTGGTGATATATTTTACAAGGAATATACCAATGCATTTGAAAGCCATCTGCTATTAATGTTGCTCATACTTTTTAATGTTTCTTCTCTACAGCAGAATCATGAGACAGACTTTGCCTTGTATCTACTTTTGGGGGGGCCTTTTGCCCTTTGGGATGCTGTGTGCATCCTCCACCACCAAGTGCATTGTTAGCCATGAAGCTGCTGACTGCAGCCACCTGAAGTTGACTCAGGTACCTGATGATCTGCCCACAAACATAACAGTGTTGAACCTTACCCATAATCAACTCAGAAGATTACCAGCTGCCAACTTCACAAGGTATAGCCACCTAACTACCTTGGATGTAGGATTTAACACCATCTCAAAACTGGAGCCAGAATTGTGCCAGAAACTTCCCATGTTAAAAGTTTTGAACCTCCAGCACAATGAGCTATCTCAACTTTCTGATAAAACCTTTGCCTTCTGCACAAATTTGACTGAACTCCATCTCATGTCCAACTCAATCCAGAAAATTAAAAATAATCCTTTTGTCAAGCAGAAGGTAAGATGAAAACGTCTATTGTTACTAATGTTTTTAAGTCACTTACCCATCCTTAGACTTACTATCTAAATATCAGGGTAAAAAGAGGAAGAAATTTGATCTAATCCAGTTTGCCGCAAATATTGCCATTACAATAGAAAATGCTTCCAAAAGAGAAAATATACTCTTAAATCAGTTTCATCCTTAATTTTCAGTGTTTGCCTCTCTCGCTTTCTCCCATTAGAAATAGAACTTAGATGCAAGAGATAGAAGTAATGAACAGAGAAGAATCAGAATATCCCATAAGAACATGGAAACTAAACTTTCAGTGCTGCTGATTTAGCATGTGAAGTCATGACAAAAGTCTTGAGTCCAAATTCTGACTTAAATAAAATTAACAAATTGATACAATGATCAAGTGAATTGTTCAACTAAAAATTACCTGCTCCTGGTTTAAGAAATCTCCTCAGTGGCTATTTCAATGACTTTTTCAATAGTGGTGTCACTTTTTCAATGATTCCTTTTTCTTTTCAACACTTTGCTTGAATTTTATTTTTTTCTTTTCTTTTCAGTTGATGTTTAATAATTGCACATATTTATGAGATACAGAATGATTTTTCAGTATGTGTATACAATGTGTAATGATTAAATCAGGGTAATGATCATATCCATCATCCCAAATGTTTCTCATTTGTGTTGTGAACATTGAAAATACACTCTTCTAGCTTTTAAAAAATATACAATAAATCATAGTTAACCATATTCACCCTACAATGCTTTAGAGCACCAGAAAAAAAAAAAAACGCATGTTTTTGTTTCTAAATCTGAGGCAATTATTAAGTGCTTTTCTTTAACCAAAGCGATTTTCAAGTTATTTCATTTTATGGCCTTATAAAAAATTGAGCATTGCTCTTCCTCAGATGCCAAGAATAATGTACAAATGTAAATATGCTGTGAAACATAAAGTGATTTGCTCCCTAGCTATTTTAAATCTTTTCTTGGGTCTTCTGAGAGTCTAATGTGGATGAAATATCGTCGAATACAAAGGCCTCAAAATCTGGCTAGAGAAATCATTGCAAAATATTATTTTTGTAAAGACTTAAATTTAAAAACCTGCTTCTCGTTAATAGAGATTACATTAGATTTTGCCTTAACTGGTATCGCTTTCCCTTACCTTTTGCCTGAATTTGAAGCGTACATATTCAAAAGTAGCAAGGGGTGATAAAACATCCCACAGTACTGATAAAGCAAACAAAAGTTAATATTCTGTACTAGTCATGATTCAAAATTTATGTAATATGACTCTTTCTCAGTATAAAAATCTATTTAAAATTTCATAGATGGCAAAATTCTCATGCTTTTTAAGAAAACATTCTGTTCTTTTTTCTGATACTTATTTTCAAGGTTAAAGCATGACACTGTGTGTTTGATAAGCCATGTGAAAATTTCTTGCATCATAAGTAAAAGGTTATGATAAATAAGTTCATAAATTAGCAATGTTCCTTATATCATAAATAAGCTTAAATCTTTTTTATTTTGGTAAGAGAAATAAAATGATTCTTGAAGTAAGAAATAAAATCCTTCCTACAATGGTATACATCACAAAGATTATAACATAACAAAGATTAATCAGAACAAAGATTTTTTATTATGCTTACTGTTAGTATTCTACAGAATAATAGAAAGGTGTTGATTTTGCTGTTGAAATATTTTTCAGATGTACTTACATTTAAAAGAACTGTTTTTGACAGCAAGACTCTAACATATGCATATTATTTTTTCCCTTCAGAATTTAATCACATTAGATCTGTCTCATAATGGCTTGTCATCTACAAAATTAGGAACTCAGGTTCAGCTGGAAAATCTCCAAGAGCTTCTATTATCAAACAATAAAATTCAAGCGCTAAAAAGTGAAGAACTGGATATCTTTGCCAATTCATCTTTAAAAAAATTAGAGTTGTCATCGAATCAAATTAAAGAGGTAAGAAGTAAGGTAAAATTATTTTGCATTCTGCCTTTGAGGTGGATAGTCCCTATCTGTGTGACATACACAGGAACGTAACGCTCCCTAGCCTTTGCCTGTCTTCCAGCAATCCTTCCCACCCGCTGCTTGGGGACGTTGGTGTCATCCTCCTGAGAGCTCAGGCAGCCCCAGGAGAGGTCGGGAGAGGGAACTCTGAAGTCCTGCAGCACTGGGTGGGACCCCTTAACATCCTTAACATCTCTGAGTCTGCGTCCTCACTTGTAAAGTGGAAATAGTGCTCTCACACAAACTCTCTGACAGAGTTATTAATTAAAGAGTACGATGGTCAAGAGCCCCAGGTTCACAGCTGGGTTAGCTGGCTTGGTCTCAGGGCTTTGTCTTTTAACAATCATGGTATCAGGCAAGTTATTCAAGTTCTCCCTCTCCAGCCTCCCAGCTTTCAAATGGGTGTGATAATGACTGCTTCATAGGACTGTGTGGTAAAGAATTTAGGACCGTGTCTGGCACAGGCAGTGCTCAGGAAATGATCAGCAGCAGTATGTTGTTATAAAAACCTTCCTATAATAAAGTCAGCTTAAATAACTGACAGGACTGTCTCTTTTTGGAATAATGATCTTCAAGCTAATCATTTTCTGTCACAGGAGAGCAACAACTATCTGGACCGGTGGCACAGGGGTAAAATAATTTACCAAGACAGTTGCAGGTGGAGAAAGGCACATTTATTAGTGAAAGTAGGAAACTACATTGTGAGAAGGCAACGGGCATATCAGCAAGAGAAGCTGACTGCAAAGAAACAAAGGCTTGTTGGGGATTTTACAGGATCATGTTTATGCTGTGTGCTGAAGAGGGCTTTGTGCTGTGCTGACAGCGCCCGGGTTGCAGTGGCCTAACTCGCGGGGGCTTGGTGATAGCCGGGCGCAGGAAGATTGTCAGTTATTTGCACAGGAGGGCTACATGTCCCGGATCATGAAGAAAGACAGACTAATAACTTACCTGCTCTTTTGCTTTCAGTAGTCCCACCAACTGACTACTTTTCCCTAAATAGGACTCCACATTTTCACATACAGGTTTGTCTGTATTTTACATTCATTTTGTTCCAGGCTATAAGACTACTGGAAATCCTTAATTACAACTCTATTTTTTTTCAGACATAAAAATAAATGGCGTACAAATTTATCCTAAGATATTAAGATGTTTTGTGCAAGCTCTTCATTTTATTTTTTAAACAGCATTTTTCTATGATTAAGACATTTATTGTAGTAATCTTATTAAATATATGAATAAATGAGAAAATAATAATAAGGGGTGATTTTTAAAAATCACTCAAATGTCCATAGTCAGAAACAACCACTGTTAGCATCTGGGTATATTTATCCCTGGCTTTTCTCCAAATAATTATAAGGAAAAACAATAGCTTAAATTCTTACTGTACTGAAATTCACACTGTTTTTCTAAATCCTTAAGGCACTTAACTGTGTGTCAAGTGCTGTGATAAATTTTTAAAAATATTTTATGTATATAGTATTTTTAATCAATATTTTATTTTATTTTATTTTTTGAGACTGAGTTTCGCTCTTTGTTGCCCAGGCTGGAGTGCAGTGGCACAATCTGGACTCACTGCAACCTCCGACTCCCGGGTTCAAGCGATTCTCCTGTCTCAGCCTCCCGAGTAGCTGGGATTACAAGTGCCCGCCACCATGCCTGGCTAATTTTTGTATTTTTAGTAGAGACAGGATTTCACCATGTTGGCCAGGCTGTCTGAAACTCCTGACCTCAGGCAATCTGCCTGCCTTGGCCTCCCAAAGTACTGGGATTACAGGCATGAGCCACCCTGTCCAGCGTAATCAACTTATTCTTAATTGTCATTTTCACAAAAGAAAACTGAGATGAAGAAAGTTTACGTGACATATCTCAGGCCCCACAGGATCTACCTGGGACAGAGCTGGGTTTCTGGCTCACTTGGACGGGAGGCCCTGCTCCTAACAGCTATGCTTTATCACCCTCCAAAGATCATGATGTCTCCTGCTCTTTAGATCTAATATTATATCATGAACATCTCCCATACAATTAAGAAGCATTCCAAAGCTTAATTTTAATGCCTGTAAAATAGTGCTATCATGTAGATTTATCATACTTAATTTCATAGTTTTATACTTTGCATTTTAACTCATTTGTTTATGATAAAGCACCCTTTCTTCTACACTTCTCTCTCTTTTTTTGCATTAGCCCTACTGTCCCCCAAGTGACACATTACAAATCAGAGCCCCCTCCAGGCTGGGTGCAGTGGCTCACGCCTGTAATCCCAGCACTTTGGGAGGCCGAGGTGGGGGGAGTGGATCATGAAGTCAGGAGTTCGAGACCAGCCTGGCCAACATGGTGAAATCCCGTCTTACTAAGAATACAAAAAAATTAGCCAGGTGTGGTGGCGGGCACCTCTAATCTTAGCTACTCAGGAGGCTGAGGCAAGAGAATCGCTTGAACCCAGTTGGCGAGGGTTGCAGGGAGCTGAGATCGCACCACTGCACTCCACCCTGGGGGACAGAGCAAAACTCTGTCTCAAAAAAAAATAAGAAAAAGAAACAGAAACCAGAGCCCTTTACTCCCCTGGCGGTTTTGACTGCCGGAACTGGCCTCCATCCTCTCTGGATTCCTCTTCTCCCACCTGCTGTTCTCTTGTCCCCAGAGTGAGTCCCAGAACAGCCAAGGCTCTGGTAAGGGTGTGGGACGGAGCAGAAGGGAGCTGGAAAAACACGATAGTAAAATAAAGTCGGGAGAAAATCTGGGTGGAAAGACGAGAGGGAGAGCTGGAGCTCAGAGTTCCAGAAAGGAAAGTGTGCTGTCACCGCCTCATCATAAAAGCCATCCACTCCTTCCTTCCATGAGGCTCACTGAGGACAGCGGCACCAAGACAGAACCAGGAACTGCCCCAGGAGTGACTTCACGAGCAGTTTATTCATTGCAATTGTTCTCATGGTGATAAAAAAAAAAGTACCAGGAGATTGATCCTGGACTGGAAGGTCGGAGAAGGCTCCCTGAAAAGGTGGCACCTAAGCTGAGGCTGTGAATGCTGAGCAGAAGTTAGCCAGTGGCCAGGGGAGGTCAGAGGCCGGAGTAAGAGGTGGGTGCTACAGGAACCGAGTAAGGAAGGACTCGTGCATTAGAGGAAGGCAGAGAAATGCTCTGCCCACAGGATGTGGTGAAGGGTGAGCGGAGATGGAATAAAGAACTGCATCCGGCCGGGCGCAGTGTCTCATGCCTATAATCCCAGCACTTTGGGAGGCTGAGGTGGGCGGATCATGAGGTCGGGTTCAAGACCAGCTTGGCCTACATGGTGAAACCCCGACTCTACTAAAAATACAAAACTTAGCAGGATGTGGTGGCGCATGCCTGTAATCCCAGCTACTTGGGAGGCTGAGGCAGGAGAATTGCTTGAACTCGGGAGGTGGAGTTTGCAGTGAGCCAAGACTGCACCACTGCACTCCAGCCTGGGCAACAGAGTGAGACTCCATCTCAGAAAAAAAAAAAATGCCTTTCAACAGCCTTACAAAGTCTGTGCTCTTTTGATTGTTAACCTCTTTTTTTTTCCTACTTTTAGTTTTCTCCAGGGTGTTTTCACGCAATTAGAAGATTATTTGGCCTCTTTCTGAACAATGTCCAGCTGGGTCCCAGCCTTACAGAGAAGCTATGTTTGGAATTAGCAAACACAAGCATTCGGAATCTGTCTCTGAGTAACAGCCAGCTGTCCACCACCAGCAATACAACTTTCTTGGGACTAAAGTGGACAAATCTCACTATGCTCGATCTTTCCTACAACAACTTAAATGTGGTTGGTAACGATTCCTTTGCTTGGCTTCCACATCTAGAATATTTCTTCCTGGAGTATAATAACATACAGCGTTTGTTCTCTCACTCTTTGCACGGGCTTTTCAATGTGCGGTACCTGAATTTGAAACGGTCTTTTACTAAACAAAGTATTTCCCTTGCTTCGCTCCCCAAGATTGATGATTTTTCTTTTCAGTGGCTAAAAAGTTTGGAGCACCTTAACATGGAAGATAATGATATTCCAGGCATAAAAAGCAATATGTTCACAGGATTGATAAACCTGAGATACTTAAGTCTATCCAACTCCTTTACAAGTCTGCGAACTTTGACAAATGAAACATTTGTATCACTTGCTCGTTCTCCTTTACACACACTCAACCTAACCAAGAATAAAATCTCAAAAATAGAGAGTGATGCTTTCTCTTGGTTGGGCCACCTAGAAGTACTTGATCTGGGCCTTAATGAAATTGGGCAAGAGCTCACAGGCCAGGAATGGAGAGGTCTAGAAAAGATTTTCGAAATCTATCTTTCCTACAACAAGTACCTGCAGTTGACTAGGAACTCCTTTGCCTTGGTCCCAAGCCTTCAACGACTGATGCTCCGAAGGGTGGCCCTTAAAAATGTGGATAGCTCTCCTTCACCATTCCAGCCTCTTCGTAACTTGACCATTCTGGATCTAAGCAACAACAACATAGCCAACATAAATGATGACATGTTGGAGGGTCTTGAGAAACTAGAAATTCTGGATTTGCAGCATAACAACTTAGCACGGCTCTGGAAACATGCAAACCCTGGTGGTCCTGTTTATTTCTTAAAGGGTCTGTCTCACCTCCACATCCTCAACTTGGAGTCCAATGGCTTTGATGAGATCCCAGTTGAGGTCTTCAAGGATTTATTTGAACTAAAGATCATCGATTTAGGATTGAATAATTTAAACACACTTCCAGCATCTGTCTTTAATAATCAGGTGTCTCTAAAGTCATTGAACCTTCAGAAGAATCTCATAACATCAGTTGAGAAGAAGGTTTTCGGGCCAGCTTTTAGGAACCTGACTGACTTAGATATGCGCTTTAATCCCTTTGATTGCACGTGCGAAAGTATTGCCTGGTTTGTTAATTGGATTAACGAGACCCATACCAACATCCCTGAGCTGTCAAGCCACTACCTTTGCAACACTCCACCTCACTATCATGGGTTCCCAGTGAGACTTTTTGATACATCATCTTGCAAAGACAGTGCCCCCTTTGAACTCTTTTTCATGATCAATACCAGTATCCTGTTGATTTTTATCTTTATTGTACTTCTCATCCACTTTGAGGGCTGGAGGATATCTTTTTATTGGAATGTTTCAGTACATCGAGTTCTTGGTTTCAAAGAAATAGACAGACAGACAGAACAGTTTGAATATGCAGCATATATAATTCATGCCTATAAAGATAAGGATTGGGTCTGGGAACATTTCTCTTCAATGGAAAAGGAAGACCAATCTCTCAAATTTTGTCTGGAAGAAAGGGACTTTGAGGCAGGTGTTTTTGAACTGGAAGCAATTGTTAACAGCATCAAAAGAAGCAGAAAAATTATTTTTGTTATAACACACCATCTATTAAAAGACCCATTATGCAAAAGGTAGGTAAACATTGTGAAATTTTAAGTGTGTACTTGCTTTTCTATTAAACTTTTTTTTTTTTTTTTTTTTTTTTTGAGATGGAGTCCTGCTCTGTTGCCCAGGCTGGAGTGCAGTGGTGTGATCTCAGCTCACTGCAGACTCCACCTCCCAGGTTCAAGTAATTCTCCTGCCTCAGCCTCTTGAGTAGCTGGGATTACAGGCACGCGCCACCAAGCCTGGCTAATTTTTGTATTTTTATTAGAGATGGGGTTTCCCCATGTTGGCCAGGCTGATCTTGAACTCCTGGCCTCAGGTGAGCTTCAATTAAACTTTTAAATATTACCAATATTACTCACAACTCAAAGAATTTTTAAAATAAAATTAATAAAAAAAACCCTGAGTTTCAGTAACAGTTTAAACTCTACAGAGTATTTTTAAATATTTAAAACTCTACAGAGTAAATTTTAAATTTAAAAAACTCTACAGAGTAGTGCTTCTGGCTGTTAAAAACTGTATATTAATTCTTCAATACATTTCTTTACTTAGATTCAAGGTACATCATGCAGTTCAACAAGCTATTGAACAAAATCTGGATTCCATTATATTGGTTTTCCTTGAGGAGATTCCAGATTATAAACTGAACCATGCACTGTGTTTGCGAAGAGGAATGTTTAAATCTCGCTGCATCTTGAACTGGCCAGTTCAGAAAGAACGGATAGGTGCCTTTCGTCATAAATTGCAAGTAGCACTTGGATCCAAAAACTCAGTACATTAAATTTATTTAAATATTCAATTAGCAAGGGAGAAACTTTCTCAATTTAAAAAGTTCTATGGCAAATTTAAGTTTTCTATAAAGGTGTTATAATTTGTTTATTCATATTTGTAAATGATTATATTCTATCACAATTATATCTCTTCTAGGAAAATGTATCTTCTTATTTCAGGCCTATTTTTGACAATTGACTTAATTTTACCCAAAATAAACATATAAGCACATAAGAACATTGTCTACTGATAAATATACAATCAGCCACTGAGCCTATGACAACTTAAGGAGTCTTAAAACATTCCTCATTTTAAGAAAAGTTAAGAGTTCTATGAGGGTTTGTGATGATCTTTTTATATTTTGGATGCACGTAGAATGAAAGATAATTGTTTCAGTGGGTATAATGCTATTTCCTTTGTAAAAGAGTAGAATATATACCCATATTTTTAACAAGTTTAATTACAGTATTTTTTCAATGGAAAAACTTTGTATTTTAGTAAGTACTTGTCTCAGTGTTGATTTTGTTAAATGTTAAATATTTTTTAATATGCATACCCAAGGGCAGAAAACATTTGCAATTCATTTTTATTAGTTAGTGAGATGATTATTTGAATGAATATTGACTTGTATTTTCCTGAGATATGAGTTTCTGCTGTGGGAGGGTAGAAACAATTCTCTTACTAAAAGTATTGTAGGCAGGCTTGCTTTCTGAAGGCTAATCAGTAACTGGCTTTGTGGAAACAGAACTTTCCTCCCACGGTCACAGACTCAGGAGACGGCATTGGCGAAATCACTTGGTCCCACTGGGATTCTTTGACTCCTGATCTTGAAAATTATGGTAATAAATGCATCTTAGATATTCCTATATAATTAGTGATGATGATCGCTGTATAATATATTCAAAGGAATGTATTATTTTACCAGAAAATAATATGCTACGTATAAGGTAGTCCTTATCTAGAAAGACTATTTTTATTTTTGTTTTTTTGTTTGTTTGTTTTTTATTTGTTTGTTTGTTTTTGAGACAGAGTCTGGCTTTGTCGCCCGGGCTGGAGTGCAGTGGTCCAATCTCGGCCCACCGCAACCTCCACCTCTGAGTTCAAGCTATTATCCTGCTTCAGCCATCCAAGTAGCTGGGATTACAGGCATGTGCCACCATGCCTGGCTAATTTTTGTATTTTTAGTAGAGATGGGGTTTCACCATGTTGGCCAGGCTGGTCTCGAACTCCTGACCTCAAGTGATCCTCCCGCCTTGGCCTCCCAAAGTGCTAGGATTACAGGCGTGAGCCACTGCACCCCGCCTTTTTATTTTGTTTTACAATACAACAAAAAATTTTTAGTTTTACAATAAAAGAGAATCTGATTATTGGAAATAGACCTGAATAGCTTTTTGAAATATTTATAGTTCTAGTATTTAAAGAGAAACCTGAAATTATAAGGCTGAGTTAATTTCTATACCTGAAGTGTTCATTTGTCTGCTGAATTCAGGGAGCATTTGAGATGTCATATTTTGGAACTTTGATTTAAATAGTTCAGTATTCCCAAGGCTGAGTTCCATGACTCTGGAATGAGAAATATCCACTGTACCTCTGGTTCTGAAGAGTCTATAGTCAGCCAACACTGTGAATGTGTGGAGGACTAATTGTCACTTTCATGTTATTTGCCACCCTGACAGCTGAGACACTGCTTTTCAGCATTTTAGTTAAGATTTGCTTTTTAACTGTGAAATAATCGTTTTATTTTGGCATTATAAAATAAAAATCACAACTTCTGCTTTTCTTATATGCTTTGTGTGTTATCAATATTCTCAAATATTCATAAGATATTTTAAATAAATCATTGTGAATTAGTAAATATATCATTGCTTAATATGTCATATATCAATGCTATTTAATATATAATATCTATATTTAATATATTGATATGTTACTGGTGGAGAGTGTCCAGGTTCTTGGTGCTTTGAACAAAGAATTGGACAAAATGCACAAAGAATGAGGCAACAAAAGCAGAGATTTATTGAAAGCGAAAGCACACCCCGCAGGGTGGGGGCAACCCAAGCAAGCAGCTCAAAAGCCGGGTTACAGAATTTTCTGGGGTTTAAATACTCTCTAGAGGTTTCCATTGGTTAGTTGGTGTATGCCCTATGTAAATGAAGAGGCTAAAGTGAAGTTACAAAGTTATTTACTTGTGCACCCTATGCAAATGAATAGCTGTCATAGCTAAGGTAGAGTTACAAAGTTATTTACCTGGTGGTAGAACGTTGGGGTTTTTCCATTTGATTTAGTTCTAGGAAGCCTTTAGGTTCCCTGCCTCCAGACCCTATTCTCCTGCCTCAGATATATCAATGACATATTCCATACATCATTAAGTTGCTTAATATTTAAGAGGTTAAGATGCACAGGTAATGACCTCTAAATGAACGCCAATAAAACTAGTAAAAGGTGTAAACTCTTGACTCCTATCTGACCTTGGTAGGAAGTAACATCCAGAACTTCTGCAGGCTGTCCTGTGTAATTGTTCTCAGGAGGAACCCTTGTCCCTGGGGTTTGAGAGAAGGGGATTGAGGAAAAGGATGTTTGTCTGACCTCTTGTTTGATTTGCCCAAGTGACTTGACTTGTTTGAATCCTCTCAGGGTGCCATCATGTTACCTGTTCACTCCAACTTCTTCCTGTTTCTCACATTGCAAAACAAAACCCAACTGAATCAACACTGAGTTTAAAATAAATCTTGGTATTTAGGTTGTACCTAAAAATGATAACTTTTAGATTGTAATCAGAGGTAGATGCTATCAATTTATTAGTGAGGAGGGGAGGAGTTTTCAATGCCACTTAGTTAACAATGTCCATTGTTCAAATATACATCTTAGGTTGTAAAGGAGACTCAATGGTAAGTTATAGTGACCATTGAAAAATGTAAAGGGGCTTCAAATCAAGAACTTAGAAGGAATTTCTTGCAATCCGTTGAGACACAAAGCAGATTAGTGGTTGTCTGGACCTAGGAACAGCAATGGGGAGTGGCTCAAATAGGTGGAAGAGACCTTTTTTGGGTGATGAAAATGCTCTAAAATTGGGTTATGGTAATAATTGTACAACTATGTAAATTTACTGAAAGTCATTGAGTTGGATACTTAAAACAGGTGAATTTTATGATATGTAAATTATATAGTCACAAAGCCATTAAAAATAGTATTTTTTTGAGCAGCTACATGTGCCTAGCCCTGTGTTAACTACTGTGGTGAACAGTAGGATGGGATTTAGAGGTGTGGGCAATAGAAGCTGGGTGGAAAGGGATTTCCAAAGATGGCCCTGGGCAGGGAGGACTCCACAGAGGAGACACAGCCCTTCCAAGGTGGGTGAGATTTAAGTGAGTGGAGAAGAAGACGGCAGAATGAACAGCAAGAGGGAAGTTCATGAGGGAGATGTGAACTTGGTGTTGGGAGATAGTGGGGTGCCGAAGAGGATGGAACCAGGCTGCAGAGAGCATGGCAGAGGTGTTTAGATGCAATGTTTTGAAATTGTGACTTTATGGGTTTCAACTGGCAAACCCAGACATCATGATGAAATTCCCTCCTGGGATCTATGCCTTAGATTTAGGTGTCAGCCAGTTAAACAGAGGAACATAAACTATAACTTCACAGTCCAAAGCCAGGCTGACTCTCACATAACAAATGGGGCTTTAAGCACTTTTTTTCCCTATAAACATATACATCTGCGTTAAAATAACAAAGGACAATCACTCATTAGTTACTAATTACACTAGGTGACATATTAGCCACTCTTGGCTCTCACAACTCTCTAGCCTTGCTCCATTGTCCTGTTTATGGGAGAAAACAGTTGTGCCATGTGGCTATTTTCACAAACCATTCTTTATTCTTTGTGTGCATTAGGCAAGAGTCATCAGACTTTCCAATGGTGTAACTCTTCCAGTTTTGTTTGAGGGCTTCTGGGCAGACAGGGTTGGCTTATTTAGCTTCCTTTTCTCTTAGGTCAGTTCTCCAGGAAACAGGTTTTGGGATGGAGATTTGCATGAAGGAAGTTTCAGGGGTGCTCTGATTTATAAGTGAGTGAAATAAGCTGGATTGGGAAGAGAGAGAATGATTAACTCTGATGCAATTCACAATTGCAACTGAGTTCTTAGCCAACCCCATGGGGAGCTCTGGAGCTGGAATGACCCTAGAGAACTGGGAGAAATCTAGGCAAAGGGGCTGGATCCCTCTCCATGCCCTCACATCAACCAGTCACAGACACAGGCAGCCCCAGGGAGGAAGTGTGACCTTAAGTAAAATGTTTTGCCAAAAGAAATTCAAGGGAGGGGGGTGGGTGCAGTGGCTCACGCCTGTAATCCCAGCACTTTGGGAGGTGGAGGCAGGTGGATCACCTGAGGTCGGGAGTTAGAGACCAGCCTCACCAACATGGAGAAACCCCATTCTACTAAAAATACAAAATTAGCCGTGTGTGGTGGCGTCTGCCTGTAATCCCAGCTACTCGGGAGGCTGAGGCAGGAGAATTGGTTGAACTTGGGAGGTGGAGGATGCAGTGAGCTGAGATTGCGCCACTGCACTCCAGCCTGGGCAACAAGAGCAAAACTCTGTCAAAAAAAAAAAAAAAGAAAGAAAGAAAGCGAGAAAGAGAGAAAGGAAGAAAGGAAGAAAGAAAGGAAGTAAAGAAGGAAGGAAGGAAGAAAGAGAGAAAGAGAAAGAAAAGAAAGAAAGGAAAGAAAGAAAGAAAGAAAGAAAGAAGGAAGGAAAGAAAGAAAAGAAAGAAAGAAAGAAAAGAAAGAAAGAGAAAGAAAAAGAATTTCAAGGGGAAGGTCTCAGTTGTGAACCGTCAGAAGCGAACTCACTGTGCAGCCGGAGGAACAAGTGCCTGGATCCCGAGAGCAGAGCTCCCTGTAAAATGGACTTTGCAAAAATTGTAACAGTGAGAAAGTTATGATATTGAAGGGATCTGACCTAATCAACTCCATCTTGCTTCTAGTCTTGTTTATTTCTGGGTGCAGGCAAACTAACTTTGGGAGGAACTTAGTTTATAGTCTAACTTCAAAACACAGATGGTAACTTCCCTGTCCCAAAACAAATCTCCTTCTTGCCAGGGAACCAGAGTGCCTTTGTAGGACCAACAAATTAGCCACTAGGTTTGTAACTTCCTCAATTACTCCTGCAGACAACATCACTATTTTAGAATGTAAGATTGGCCTTTTGAGATGTCTTTTCAAGTTTTTTGCATTTCTGACAAATAACGGCTCGAACCAGACCTGCCAACAAGTCCTGTAGCTCCACCTAGGAACCAACTCAGTGTAAGAGGACAGCTTTGGCTCCCTGTGATTTCATCTCCCACCCAACCAATCAGCACTTCCCATTCCCCAGCCCCTACCCACCAAACTATCCTTAAAAAACCCTAGTCTCAAGGCCAGGTGCCGTGGCTCATGCCTACAATCCCAGCACTTTGGGAGGCTGAGGTGGGTGAATCACTTTAGGTCAGGAGTTCGAGACCAGCCTGGCCAACGTGGTGAAACCCCTATCTCTACTAAAAATACAAAAAAAATTAGCTTGGCATGGTGGTGGGCTCCTGTAATCCCACCTACTCAGGAGGCTGAGGCAGGAGGATCACTTGAACCCGGGAGGTGGAGGTCGTAGTGAGCCGAGATTGTGCCACTGCACTCCAGCCTGGGCAACACAGCAAGACTCCATCTCAGAAAACAAAAACAAAAAAACCCTGGTCTACCAATTTTCGGGGAGACTGATTTGAGTAATAAAATGCCAGTCTTCTGTTCAGCTGGGTCTGTATGAATTAAACTTTTCTCTATTGCAAATCCTCCGTCTTGATACATTAGCTCTGTCTGGGCAGATACTTGGTGGTTACACCTGTTTCACTACAACTTCCACCGCGCCTTTTAAGATACTTAAGAATTAAAAGGGCAGGTGCAATGGCTTATTGTAATTCCAGCATTTTGGGAGGCCAAGGTGGAGAGGATTGCTTGAGGCCAGAGGTTTGAGACCAGCCTGGGCAACACAGCAAGACTCTGTCTCTACAAAAAATTTAAAAATTAGTTTGACGAGGTAGTGTGAGCCTGTAGTTGCAGCAACTTGGGAAGCTAAGCTGGGAGAATTGTCCGCGGCCAGGAGTTTGAGGCTACAGTGAGCTATGATCATGCCACTGCACTCCAGCCTGGGTAACAGAATGAGACCCTATAACCACCCAATGGGTGTATCTTGCCTGCTGCCCAGATAGAGCTGACTGGAAAATTTAAAGGACAATTTGATGGGGGGAGGGGAGGCAGGGAATGGGGAATGCTGATTGGTTGGATGAGAGAGAAAATCATGCGGAGTTGAAGCTTGAAGCTGTCCTTTTGGACTGAGTAGGCTCTTGGATGGGAGTCACAAGACCAGGTGAGCCCGTTTATGGATCTGAGTGATGCCAGCTGATCCATCAACTGCAGGGTCTGAAAAATACCCCAAACATCAATCTTAGGTTGTATAATGCTATGTTATTCACAGGAGCAATTGAGGAGGCTAGCGATCTTGTGGCTTCTGGCTGCATGATTCCAGAGCCATAACTTCTAATCTTGTGGCTAACTTGTTAGTTTTACAAAGGCAGTCTGGTCCCCAGGCAAGAAGGGGGTTTATTTTAGGAAAGGGCTACCCTCCTTGTTTAAAGGCAGTTCGGCCCATGCCCAGGAATGAACAAGGGCAGCCTGGAGGTCAGAAGCAAGATGGAGTTGGTTAGGTCAGATCTCTTTCACTGTCATAGCTTTCTCTCTGCTATAATTTCTGCAAAGGTGGTTTCAAGGCCCTGCTCTAAAATTAAAACAAGAATTAAAATATACAGAGCTCAGTTGGTTTGGGCACTAATACAAGCTTCCAAACTTTTCTTTTTTTAAACATAAGGTCTCTTTCAAAAATTCTGAGAAACAAATGACTTCATAAAAAGCCGATGATTTTTTTTTTTAAACAAACAAGGATGTTTTCACAGTGTTAATGTCCTCCAGTCAAAGACAACGAACATACCTGCAGTTAAAGAAGTTGGGGTTGGCTTCGTTGCAGTGAGGAAGGAAACACACCATGGGGTATCTGAATAAGAAGGGGGTTGAAAAATCCTATTATATAGGATTTGGGCTTAGGATGGGTAAATTCAGGAAGAGGAGACTAGAACAGGGATAAAGTTGTAAAAGAAATAGCAATCAATGGCCGGACACGGTGGTTCACGCCTGTAATCCCAGCACTTTGGGAGGCCGAGGTGGGCAGATCACCTGAGATCAGGGGTTGGAGACCAGCCTGGCCAGCATAGTGAAACTCCATCTCTACTAAAAATAAAAAATGAGCCAGGTGTGGTGGTGGGCGCCTGTAGTCCCAGCTACTTGGGAGGCTGAGGCAGGAGAATCGCTTGAACCTGGGAGGCGGAGGTTGCACTGAGCTGAGATCACGCCATTACACTCCAGCTTGGGCAACAAGAGCGAAAATCCGTCTCAAAAAAAAAAGGAAAAGAAAAGAAAGAAAGAAATAGCAATAACTGAGCCGAGAGAGGAGTGTTTACGGTATTTTGAGGGTGGCACAGTGACCTTATTTTTGTCTGGACTCAGACAAAATTATGACGTGGTGGTGCTTCATGTCGCTTTCTAGTACAAAGCAGTCTTGCAGAGGCTGGTGGTATGCAGTGAGTGTGTCTGTGTCCCACGGGAGAGGAGCGCACCCGCTCTGTGGGTGCCCAGCTGCTTCTGCACCTGCCTCGTGAATGCCAGGCTGCTCCCGCACCCGCCCCGTGAGTGCCCGGCTGCTCCTGCGCATCAAGACTCGCTCGCTTGTTTTCCTTTCTAGCTCCCTTCACATGGAGATCTTCTTGGTTACTTGCAGAGATCTCTTCTTTTATCTGAGTGAATACTTGGTCGAAAGGGGCAGAAGCTCAAAGTTGTTTAGGCAAAAAGGAGGCACGTTTGTGGAACAACCCAACTCGGAAGGGGAGCTGGAACGGGGCTCTGACATCACCACGCGGTGTGTGCTTCTCTCTGCGTGATGGCGGCATCGGTTTGCACGGCTGGAAATGTGGGTGCCCAGGATCTCCGAGGCTGCCATTTCCCATCAACAAGGCACTAGCCCTCTTTCCTAGTGTGGTTTCCAAAACCTCAGGACAGGCCTCTGCGTGGTCTAGCTGGGGATAGATGTCCACGTCTGTGGCCATGGGAGTACGGTGCCGGGGTTGGCAGCACCCACTAGAACCACATGGAGAGAACGGCAGGAGGAATGGCCCCCACAAAACAAGTCAATGCTATTTCCCAAAGAGGGGAGCCAGGCAGCAAAGCAGGGTGTGTCCACCCTATGAGCCTTGCGGAGCTGGTCTGCTGGACAAGCTGGACTCGTAGAGTCCAATCAGAAACCTCCGTTGTTCTTTCTTCCTCCCTCAAAGCTCTCTTTTTTTTTCATCCTGCCATTTGGATGAAACCTCTGGCTTATTAGAGGGCTTATCAAACACACTTAGATAGCACAAAGCATGGCCCAGCATCCTGGTGCAAAACTCCAGTCCTGTAGTAATAACGAAAGCACAAACCCTTTCCCAGTTGGACTTCTCCTCTTCTCTGTCCAAGGCCTGCTGCAGCCTGCTGGACGCCCGCATCGGGGAGCAGGGTAGTGTTGACTTCCTTTGGCTCCACACTCCCCCTGCTCTCTCACCTGCTACCTGGGGCTCTGAGCACCTCCAGGATCTGAGGGGTTCAGCACGCAGAAGGAGAGAGATAAAAGACAGAAGCCTTTACTTGGTGGGCACAGGTACCATCTGGCCCGGGGCCTTTGGCAGCATAATGCTGAGGTGCTGCCTCTTTCTTTCCTGAATGCTTCTGTCATTTCTTCAGAAATCCAGCTTCTTCCCTTGCGGCCAAACTCACAGGCTCTGGTTAGCCACTCCCAGCACAGGTTCATCCATGCTGCTAGGATGGAATAAAATGAATCCAAAGCTTTCCATTGGCCTGTCCCAATCCAGGTTCCAAATTCTCTCCTGCAATGGCGTCATACATCTAAGGCACTGACTGGTGTTCCTCACTAGTGTTGTAAGATAACATCTCGTGAAAGGGGTCCCTGCCAAAGAGATGTGGGAAAGACGGTATACTACCTTCTCCTTTCAGAAATACTCAATGCATACCAGCATATTGAAAAACTAAGATGCTTGCTATAAAGAAAGCCGTTTAACCTTCATGATTGAGGCATTGCCAAGCCAATTTGATTATAGAACCCTTCCAGTGGTATCTGTTATCAGCATCCTGACAAAGGCATGTTCTGCATAGCACAATTTTGGGAACACTCTAGGTAAACTTAATTATTCTAGTTCTAGCACCTCCTAAGAAACTCTCCTTTTCGAACCTTGCCCACCTTACATGTCACAGTTTGTTTTTTGTTGCCTTCTCCTCCACTTTTGCACCCTTTTTTTTTTTTTTTTTGAGATAGCGTCTTGCTCTGTTGCTCAGGCTGGAGTGCAATGGCATGATCTCAGCTCACTGCAACCTTGACCTCCTGGACTCAAGTGATCCTCCCACCTCAGCCTCCCCAGTAGCCAGGACTACAGGTGTACACCACCACACCCGGCTAATTTTTTTGATTTTTAGTAGAGATGAGTTCTCACTATATTGCCCAGGCTGGTCTTGAACTCCTGGCCTCAAGCGATCTTCCCACCTCAGCCTCCCAAAGTGCTGGGATTACAGGTGTGAGCCACTAAACCCACCCTGCACTCACTTTTTTTTTAAAGCTTCAGTTAAATGCCATTCCTGCTCGTCAATGGCTTTAGCCAGAATTTCAGCAGCACTTTCTTCCCCTCCTTTTCAGGCTCTAGATGTAGATGCCCCAGATTTTGGATGGGCCAGCGCGTGAGGTAGGGAAGCTCAAATACCAGACCAAGGAAGTGAGTTAGTGGAAATGAGGAGCCATAAAGGTGCTTTTATAGTAGAAGGAGTATGGGTTGAAGAGCTGGGTTTTAGGAAGAGTGAGATAGTGGGACCGACTGGGAACAGACTGAGGTTCTTGAGATGCCCCTATTTACATAGGACAAGTTCAGATCGAGGCAGGAAAATAGGGTCTGGAGGCAGGGAATATAAGCCCAATTCAGACTTCAACTGTGACAGGAAATATCCTCTCCACAGAGCCTGTGCTGTAAATGACTTTGTACCTTTACTTCAAACTCTCCACTTACATAGGGCATACCCCAAGTAACCAATGGAATCCTCTAGGGGGTATTTAAACTCCCAAAAATTATGTAACAGGGCCTTTGAGCCCCTATGCTCAGGCCGCTCCCACACTGTGGCGTGTACTTTCTTTCTTTTTTTTTTTTTTTTTGAGACGGAGCTTCACTCTTGTTGCCCAGGCTAGAGTGCAGTGGTGCGACCTCAGCTGACTGCAGCCTCCGCCTCCCGGGTTCAAGTGATTCTCCTGTCTCAGCCTCCTTAGTAGCTGGGATTACAGGCGCCCACCACCATTCCCAGCTAATTTTTTGTATTTTTAGTAGAGACGGGGTTTCACTATGTTGGCCAGGCTGGTCCCGAACTCCTGATCTCAGGCGATCCACCCACCTCAGCCTCCCAAAGTGCTGGGATTACAGGCATGAGGCACTGCGCCCGGCTCTGTACTTTCATTTTCAATAAAACCCTTCATTCCTTCCTTGCTTTGTTTGTGTGTTTTGTCCAACTCTTTGTTCAAGACACCAAGAACCTGGACACCCTCCACCATTAACATATTGACCTAGTGTGAGCTTCAAGACCCTTTGCACCTGGGTCGACTATCTCCCTGCTTGATTTTGTTTGGTTTTGTTTTACCACCTCTCCTATGCTTGGTGCCATCACCCCTGACTGCTCTGTGCCCTCGCCCGTCACAGTTGTAGCTCTGTGCTCCTCCCTCTGCAAGCAGCGGCCCCTCCTCTCCTCTCCAGCTGGAAAGAGCCAACTCTATGAGAATCCATCCTTCATAGCACTGCCCTTTCCGTCTTGCAGGATGAATCCCTTCGTTACTTAGGTGTTCATCATACTTTATCCATGCCCTTAGTCTAACAGCATACTGTGTTGCAGACACTGTTATAGTATCTGACTCTGTCCTGAGTCCTTGGAATAGGATAAAACTTTGAACACAGAGAGCCCCATCATACTCATCTTGGTATCCCCACTATCTAGAAGGGTGACTGGAACATCGTAATTTGTCAGAGAAGAAGCTGTTGGAAAAGTAAATGTTAGATTGAAGTTGTGGCAGGAGGTATAGAAAGGGAATAGGCACATGAGATTGTGTGGAAATACACTTTTACCACCAGCAAATTTCATCTCCAGTAGCTCTGTTTCTGAGAATGAAAACAAACAAGAGAACCAGGATGCTTTGGCATTCCCTCCAGCCTCCTCCAGCTCTGCAAACCCTACTCCAAGAACATGCCAGCACTCCAGGAAGAACGGTGTGGGGTTCTAGGCCCCCACTTAAAACCTTAGTTTATATTCTAAGAATTTTTTGTGATCTTGTTCTCTTTTTTTTCTTGCTTCATGTGTGACCATTCCCTCATACTTACGTAGTGCCTGACACAGAGTAGGAATTCACAAAACGTTTGCTGATGGAATAATTAAAGGATTATTGAATGAATACACTCTGAACAACATTGTAGCTCTCTATGACAGCAGGGAGAAATCCTCTCAGTTCTCCCAGTGTGCCTCACCCTTTCAAATTTCTATCCATTTGTGGGGTTCTGTTTTCACTGCTCTGTTCTCTCGTTTCCTTGGCTACATCTTGCAGTTTCAGGGTTAGATTCAGTGTCCACTTCTAGAAGCCTTCCTAAACACGCCTTGGGATGACTGTTAGCGAGGCCTTTACCCTGTGCGAAGGGCCTTGGATAGGAAGGATGTAATCTTGTGAACAGAGTGAGTGCCGTAAGTGTGCAACCTGGAGATCCACTGTGCCAGTGCAAGGATCTGCACACATCCTGGGGGGAGGCGGGGCTTTGCCTTGGCTGCCATGTGACTTTGAAGGGAGTTCTCAGTTGGGGCCTCTTTTCCAGTCTACTAATTTGCTGAAAATCGCCCTTCTTCAGAGCAAGGGAGTTTAAAGAGCTGTTCTTCTTCAGGTTGTTTTGGTATCAAGCAATTTCCACTGGGATGAGCACTGGGTCCAGTGAGCTTGTCCATCCTCAGAGAAACCCTATTATGTACCCAGTGGTGAGAAACAGAAGGCCCCTGCAGACTGCCCTGATCACAGTTCAACCCCACTCCTGGCAGCTTAGTGATTCTGCAGCTTCCTCCCATGTCATCCATCTCTGCTGACTCATGTGTCATGGTCTGGCCTTAAAGTATGTGGTCCTAATATCAGATCCCAGCTTAGAAGAGAGGGGAGGAAACGACACTGTCCCTCGCCTTGTCCTCCCTCCTTAGGGAGCCCCTGGTGATTTCTGAGCATAATTGTAGAGTGTATAAAGCAGGAGAGTGTATTTAAGGGATGGCTCAGGACTGTGGTTAGAAAATTGACCTTCTTGTTAATGTTGGCACAGTGGATTTTGAGTATTGTACTTTCAAATAACTTCCAGGAGGTGTCATAAGGCGTGCTCCAAACTTTAAGGAGAGTCTCCCCAGTTCCATGCTCTGTTCTTCATCTTCCTCCTCTCCCTCTTCTCTCTCTTTTTATCTACCTTCAATCTCCTTTCCCTCCTCTTCTGCTCTCCCTGAATTGTGCCCCAGTCTAGAGGCATGCTTAGCAGGAAAACACAAACTCTGGGGGAATGGAGACGTCTAAAGTCTGTGTGCATCACTGTTATTCTTGTGTTTTATGAGCCTCTTACCAAAGCACTCTATGACATAACATTGACATGTCATCCAGAAATACAAAGGCTGGCTTTGAGAAGGTCTCTCGCCGTCTCTTGAATGATAGCATTTGAAATGGTGAAGTGCTCCTTGCATGCATTACAATAACAGAACATAGGGGTGCTGTAAATCAGTAGCTGCCCTTTTAGTCTAATAACAATGGACAGTCAGACTCTTCACTGGAGCTCCCAACTACAGCAGACACTGCCAGTTACCTACCTAACAGACACCCACACCTCGCACTCTTTCTTGGTTTAGGGATGCTAATTTTGTTCAGGGGCAACATATTCAGGGAAAGGGATCCCTTCTAGCCCTAGAAAAATAGCATTATTTCTCTTTCTCTTCCTCTTTCTTTTCTTTCCTTTATTATTATTATTATTATTATTTTTAGACAGGGTGTCACTCTGTTACCCAGGCTGGAAGAGTGCAGTGACATGATCTCAGATCACTGCAGCCTCCAGCTCTTGGGCTCAAGTGATCCTCCCACCTCAGCCTCTGGAAGAGCTGGGAAGACAGGCGTAAGCCACCATGCCCAGCTAATTTTTTTTATATTTGGGCTGATCTTGAACTCCTGGGCTCAACCCATCTGTCAGCCTCAGCCTCCCAAAGTGCTGGGATTAAGTCGTGAGCCACCCTGCTCCATCTATTTCTCTTTCTGATTATTAGTTTAGCTGTGGACTTTTGACCTGGTTATAGCCAATGGGGCTCAATTGGAGGGGCTTCTGGAAAGTAGTTCGTTCTTTAATGAGAGAGGGTGACCTGAGCCGCCTTCTTACCTTGGATGTAGCTATTTATTTATTTATTTATTTTGAGACAGTCTCCCTCTGTCACCCAGGTGTGCAATGGTGAGATCTCAGCTCACTGCAACCTCCGCTTCCTGAGTTCAAGCGATTCTCTTGCCTCAGCCTCCCGAGTAGCTGGGATTACAGGCATGTGCCACCAACCCCAGCTAATTTTTGTATTTTTAGTAGAGATGGAGTTTCACCATGTTGTCTAGGCTGGTCTCGAACTCCTGACCTTGTAATCCGCCCACCTTGGCCTCCCAAAGTGCCGGGATTACAGGTGTGAGCCACTGTGCCTGGCCAGATGTAGCTATTTAAAGAAAGATGGCTGGTGCTGAGGGTGACACCTTGGAAACACCAGGAAACAAGCCATACACCCTGACAATGTGTGACTGAAAGAGAATGAGCTTGAGTGTCTGTGACTTTGGTAATTCACCGCAGCAATCCCAGAAGCAGTGAATTGTGGGCTTCCTACTCTGTGAGCTACTTAAGCATCTTGAATGCTCCAGCTAAGGCCAGCGAGGGATTTCCCTGTTCCCTGCAGCTGAATGCACCTCACCTGCCTCTGTGGTCTGGTCCTCCGCCTGTATCTGCTATAGTACTCGGGGAATGGGGTCATGGTCTATCAAGAACTGCTGTGATGTAACATTGCCTTTTGATCAGTTTAAAATTGTTCTTATTGTTATTTTATTTTATTTTTTGAGACAGTTTCCCTCCTGTCCCCCAGGCTGGAGTGCAATGGCATGATCCCGGCTCACTGCAACCTCTGCCTTCCAGGTTCAAGTTTCTCCTGCCTCAGCCTCCCAAGTAGCTGGGATTACAGGTGTCTGCCCCCACATCCGGCCTAAAATTGTTCTTATTGTTATTTTAATAGTTTTCCCTCAGTAGAATCCCGAGACCTCAATCAAATAGCAAGAAAATTTGCCCAAGGCTTTACAGAGGTTTTCATTGATTGTATTTATCACTGAAAACAAATAATACATATTTGTTGCAAACAAATTTTGTTCACATAATACAAAAAGGAATAAACTTGGAAGCAAATGTAGCTATAATTTCCTTCTAGATCTTTTTCTCTAGTTATTCGATGTAACCTGGGGTCATATATAATAAAAACTAACATCTACTGAGAATTTGCCAAGTGCTATGCTCTGTTCCAGTGACCTCAAATGTATGTTAATGTAAGTCTTACAAGGCGCCATTCAGATAATTACAGCTGAGGAAACTAAAGAACAGAGAGAAGTCTTGGTGTTGTTTAGTGGCAAAGACAGACCATGAGCCTACACAGTTCAGACCCACAGGCCACCAGTCTACAACACCTCCCTCTAGTGCTTAGTAAATGTTTGTTGAATAAACAAATGTTTCTCATTGTTCAGAAGTTTGACATTTTTATAATAAAAATTGACAGTATTTTCTTTGTAAAATACTAATGTCATGCTAATTGAGGTGATTTAACTTCTTAAACAGATTAATTAGGTAGTTTTAAATTTCAGGTTTCCAAAACACATTTTTTCATAGCAACATGGTCATAATTTCCTAATACTTTCTCCATGATGTAGCCAAGTGTTATTATACACATCAGAAAGACAATTAATGAAATTGTTAATCAATATAAGCAGAATAATTTTATCACATAAAGCACTACTCTGACATTTCTTTTCTTTTTTTTTTTTTTTTTTGAGATGGAGTTTCACTCTTGTTGCCTAGGTTGGAGTGCAATGGCGTGATCTCGGCTCACTGCAACCTCCGCCTCCCAGGTTCAAGCAATTCTCCGGCCTCAGCCTCCCGAGTAGCTGGGATTACTGGCATGTGCCACCACGCCCTGCTAATTTTGTATTTTTAGTAGAGATAGGGTTTCTACATGTTGGTCAGGCTGGTCTTCAACTCCCAACCTCAGGCAATCCGCCTGCCTCGGTCTCCCAAAGTGCTGGGATTACAGGCATGAGCCACCATGCCTGGCCTTACCCTGACATTTTTAATTGTCTATATAAAATCATTAGAAAGAAAGATTAACTATTTACTGTATTTACTTTCATTGCCTGATCCTGCTTGAGCTAGACCACATCACCTGAGGCTCATGTTCTGAGAATGACATGCTGCTGGTAATTAACAGAGAAGCCTGGCCGCATCTATGAAAGGCTGTTGATGGATGAACAATGGGTACAAAGGACTGAACAACTTGCTAAGAATGGCTTATCATGTTTGCAATTATAGGTCATTTTCAAAGGAAGGCCCTCCAAAGAAAAGGACCTACTATTCTTTCAGTGTGCCTTCTTCATGGGGCTGGCTGGTCAGAATGCTACATCTACTGCCGTAACCAAGGATGATGCTTCTTCCCCACCACCACCATCTCCTTTTTATGATTCTTACATTCTCCCTATAGATTTAAAACAATTACAATCACCATTTCAATTTGTAGCCAGCTTTTTAAAGTGAATTTACCCACTAAAGACTTTCATAGAGGTACAAGCAAGATACTACGATCTTGAAGTACCCCAAAATTAATTAATACCCCAATCATGGATCTTTCCTAGGATGGCCATAACAAAGTGCTGGGTGGCTTAAAACAACAGAATTTTTTTTCTCACAGTTCTGGAAATGAGAAGTCCTAACTGAGGTGTTTGTGGGGCCCTGTAGGGGAGGGGTCATCCCTGCCTCTTCTTAGCGTCTGGTAGTGGCCGTCAGCCTGGAGTGCCCTTTGGCTTGCAGCTGCTTCACTCCAGCCTGTGCCTCTGTCATCCCGTGGTGCTCCCCCTGTGTGTCTGTGCCCACATCTCCCTCTTCTTAAGAGTATACCCATCGTGCTGGACAAGGACCCATCCTACTGACCTCAGCTTAACTTGATTACATCTGTAAAGATCCTATTTCCAAATAAGATCACATTCACATGAACTGGGGGTGGGACTGCAACACATCTTCTGGGAGCACACAACTCACTTGTGACCACAGCTGGGACACATGCAAACACACCTTAGAGACAGAATGCTTTCAAGGCCGGGATCTGGAAGGGTATGTAGCTGTTCTCTAGCTTTATTTTTTATTTTATTATTATTATTATTTGAGATGGAGTTTCACTCTTGTTGCCCAGGCTGGAGTGCAATGGTGCGATCTCGGCTCTCCGCAACGTCTGCTTCCTGGGTTCAAGCAATTCCCCTGCCTCAGCCTCCCAAGTAGCTGGGATTACCGGGACCTGGCACCACACCCAGCTAATTTTTGTATTTTTAGTAGAGACGGGGTTTCTCCATATTGGTCGGACTGGTCTTGACCTCCCGACTTCATGTGATCCGCCCACCTCAGCCTCCCAAAGTGCAGGGATTACAGGCGTGAGCCACCGCACCTGGCCTCTCTAGCTTTATTAATAGCATCTATCTGTATACTTAAAAAAAAAGTATGTCCATAGAAGAGAAGTGGTTATTAAGGGAAACATGGAAAGATGTAGAATCAGAGAGCCCAAGACAGCGGCATGAATGCACCACTGTTCAGGAACAGTTGCTCTTGAAGGAGAAGGGTGCTTGGCTCTAAGGGTTAACGCCCCCTGTATGTGAACCATATGATTCCTCCCTTTGCTTCGATTCCACACTCACCTAACAACCATTGGAATTAATTTGGTCCTAAAGGGAGTCCTTTTATGGTGAAAGAGCAGAGGATGCAACACTGCATCAGTGCTGTTTTGTTTTGTTTTGTTTTGTGAGATGGAGTCTCGCTCTGTCGCCCAGCCTGGAGTGCAGTGGCGCGATCTCGGCTCATTGCAAGCTCCGCCTCCCGGGTTCAAGCGATTCTCCTGCCTCAGCCTCCCGAGTAGCTGGGATTACAGGCACCCGCCACCACGCCCGGCTAATTTTTTGTATTGTTAGTAGAGATGGGTTTTCACCGTGTTAGCCAGGATGGTCTCGATCTCCTGACCTCGTGATCTGCCCACCTCGGCCTCTCAAAGTGCTGGGATTACAGGCGTGAGCCACCGTGCCTGGCCACATCAGTGCTTTATGAGTCAGGTTAGTGGGGCTCCACACAGAGACGCTGGTTGGCTGTGAAGGTGCTGGGCCAATCAGATTTCTGAGTCTGAAATATCAGGAATCCTGAGTTCTGGCAGCAAACAAGTGCTATCCCCAAGGATCTAGGTGAGCTGACTCGAACTTTGCTTCACGATGGCCCTCCCTTGCTGTTATTTCAAGTTACATACACTCAGATTCAATGGAGCGACTAGCAGCTTACTCACTGAAAGCACATACTCTAGAAATAACTTCTATTTGCATTGAAAGTGACCTGATATATTAAGGATTTAATTACTCCATGAATCAGAGTAAGATCCTTGTAAGATAAGCAAAATCTGTGGGAAACTGCTTTGCAGTCCTGAATGAGTGCTATATGAAAACAGTCCAGTGTTCGGATGGAATGTCCAGACTTCTGAGGCTACCTGGTGAGTTGCTGCAGAAGAGGAACAAGGGAGCACGAGAAAAGTTCATGGTTCAACACCAGCCTGTTCCTGGTGTCTCTGCGTTGTGACGGAGTTGGCACTGCTTCTCTGGTTTGCCCCCAGCCCTCTCCCTCTTGTTACCATTGCTGCTCTCAGAGGTGTCTGTTCTTAATTCCCTCTTTCTCTCATTTTGATTCTTCACTGTGTGCTGGTGCTTCACACGCTGACGACTGCGTGCTCTCGCCTCTCCGAACATCCAAGGGCCTTTAAAATCTGACCCTAGTCACCCATGTCTCTTACTTCCCTTAGGCATACAAATGCTCTGCTGTCCCCAAGCGAATGTTGACCACGATGGCTGCCATCACCTGTGCTTGTTTTCTAGGGCACTCACAGGACACTCAGCATATGACGTGAAGCAGATTATTCCATGCTCTGGGAAGAGAACCGCTCTTTTTTTGCATGTCTGTGCTTAATGCAATCTTGAAGCAGACAAGTGCCCAGTACATGTTGGTGGCAGTTAGATGTAGAAAAGGGATCATGACAGGACATCATGAGCAGAAGACTTGTTAACTGCCTCCAAATAACGCAAAACTTAGCATTATCCGGAAGTGTACCGTGGCTCAGACTCCAGTTTGATAACTTACAAAAGATTCAAGTATATAAGCATGAATGTCAGTTTATTCACTGCCAGAATTAATTCATCTCTTTTCCCTACCCCAAATCAGGAAATGTATCTCCTGAGATCCTCTCCTGAATATTAATGGACAAACTCCGTCAATATCTCGTTATTTTTTTTTTGACACAGGGTCTCACTCTACTGCCCAGGCTGGAATGCAGTGGTGCGATCACGGCTCACTCCAGGCCCAAGCGATCACTTCAGTCTCCCGAGTACCTGAGACTACAGGCACGCGCCACCACGCCCGGCATTTTTTTTTTTTTTTTTAATATTTCTAGAGATGGGGTCTCCCTATGTTGTTGCCCAGGCTGGCCTGGAACTCCTGGGCTCAAGCCATCCTCCCACCTCCCAATCCCCCTGCTGGGATTACAGGTATGAGCCACCGCGCCTGGCTGCAGTATCTTATTTTTTAACTCTGTTCAACACTGACCCCACACCCCTTTAGATGCTCGCATCTATACGCTCTACCTTTCACACATATTTTTCAGATTAAGCAAAGTACAATTTATTCCACTTAATAGAAAACTTTGCCTTCCATATCTGTCTTTGAATTTGTAGTCGTTCCGATTATAATTTGAGTTCTCAAACATTTGAATTACACAGTCTCTTGGTTCACTCCGACAGGTGTTTAAACAGGTGTGTGTGGGTCTTTCTACTTCAGCTCTCAGAGCCGGTCTTGTTTGCAGGCTAGTGGGTGGCGCACCTCGCGGTCGCTCCCACCCCAACCTTAGTAACAGGGTTTGAGGAGGACCCTGGGGTCGGGGGGTGGATGCTGCTGTTTCAAGCTCGTTCGCCCAAATACATCTTTCCACCTACCTTCCCTATCATCAGAGAGGTGGCCTGACCCCAGCACGTGCAAGCTTGTCAGGCTGGGTAAGTTCCAGAACCTTTTGGAGCCAGGATTCTCTTTCCCAGCCCTGGGCCCTGAGCTCGGCGGATGCGATCTGCGAAGCTCCGAGCGCAGGGGAAATGGGGGCGTGTTCCTTTAAGGCGGAACCAGGCGGGGAGTGGGGCGTCCCCCGCGTGCACAGCCCGAGCCGCACCTGGGGCCCAATTAGCCTGGAGCGCGGCCGGGTGTGTTGAACGTAGCAACCGCGGGCGTCTGGGGCGGGCGTCGGCCGCGCCTCCCGGGGCTCCCGGCCCTTCGACCCTCGGGGGTCCCGCGGCGCTGGGACCAGGCGAGGCTGCTCCCCGCAGCCGGGACGCTCGGCGGGCGGACCCGGGCCGGGGAAGGGCGACCCCAGCGGCGCGGAGCTGAGCGTCCTCGGGGAGGAGAGGGAGCCAGGGGCCTCCGGGGCTCTGGGTGTGGGGACCCCAGGCTCCTCGCCCCGGCCCGGGACGCCTCGGCCGGATCCCCGCGGTCTGAGCTCTCGGGCGGCGGCGAGGACGGCGTGTCCACTGTCGAGGCATGAAGGCTGCTGTGCTGGACCTTGGGTCTCTCTTGGCCAAACTCTTCGAGACCTCGACGGCGCCCCCCGCAGGCCCCTCCTCCAGACCCTCGGGAGGTGCTGCCGCTGCAGGGTCGGGGGGCTCCAGGGCGGGTACCCCGTTGGGCACCGCCCCGACCCTCCTCCGCGCCCTGGCTCCGGACTCCCCCTCCGCCTCGCGGCGGTCGCCCGCCCCGCTGCTCCCCGTCCCCTCCTCCCGGGGCTCCGCCGCCAGCCGCGCCTCGGCAGCAGTGGGGACCCTGCTCTCTTGGCCCAGTAGCCCGAGAGCGGGTAAAGCCCCGCCCCAGCCCCCCACTCCCTCCGGCGGGGGCTGCTCCCCTGCCCGCCTGGCGGTCCCAGCGCGGCCGCCCCCGGGCCCCGGCGGGGTCTGGGCCGCGCTCCCTCGGAACCCGCTCCAGCCTGGCCCCGGAGAGCGAGAGCCCGGCGCCTGCGAGGCCCCCGGGGCTGGCCCCAGAACCCTGTTCCTTACCCTGCCTGACATCGGCGAGGAGGGGGCCTCGGACGGCGACTCCGGGGATGGCGAAGCGTGAGTAGCAGCGTGGTGCGGGCGCGTGTACCTTTTGCTGGGACCCCCGACCCCTCCGCCTGCCGCACTCACCTTCGCAGGTGCACTTCAGGAAATGAAATATTTGTAGTAACTTCCATTACCCCCTGGGCACCCTCCTTGCACGTTTCCTGGCTCTTTACTCCTTGGCTTTGTGGGCTTTCAGACATAAGCTGTGACATGCTTTGTCCAGCTTTCGCAGAGTGAATCCTAAGGGGGCTTGAAGGAAGGGACAGAATTTTGTTTCTCTTCTACCAGAAGCATTGCTACTTACAGCGTTTGTTTGGTTTTCTTAAGGACTTTTTGAAGTCCCTTTCTTTGTCTCAGAATAGAGTAGGTGTGCAGGGAAACCGAATACACACGTCTGCAGCAAGTATTTTAAGAAATGGTGAGACCTTGTGCTTTCCTGATTTCTAAGGTCCAGTCCCTAGTCTTATCCCAAGTGGGATAGGTCTCCTTTGTGTGACATCTAGTTAATTTACATATGCATGACATCAACTGACACAAATGGAATTGTAATGGCCAGGACACGTCTGATTATTACCCTAGAGCTCCTGAGAGCTTTCCACAGTGCCCTGAGTCACTGCAGAAACGTTGACTTCATGGGAACATTTTCACTGGGAATCCCAGGCCGCTTTCCTCAATACACACACACCCACACAACACCCCTTTCACTTCCAAGAGTCGTGATAAAAACATTGCTCTTTTAAAATGTGTTTTAGAACTAGAATGAATTTTAATTTTTAGAGTGGAGCATATTGTTAGCTATTCTTGAATGGGTAAATTTTCATCCTGAATGCTGCAAAGAAATAGTGAAATGGTCAAAGACAGATGAGTCAATTCACAGACTGAGGTTTCTGCATTGTAATCTAGTGAGGCCATTCCCTACTCCCTCCAAAAAATCCCGAGTAATTTTTGCATTCATATTGATCCTGACTCACTAACAATTTAAATAATTACAGTTTCACAAAATTGCATGATATTCATGTCAATATGAAAATAAGCGGCCGGGCACGGTGGCTCACGCCTGTAATCCCAGCACTTTGGGAGGCCGAGGCGGGCGGATCATGAGGTCAGGAGATCGAGACCATCCTGGCTAAGACGGTGAAACCCCGTCTCTACTAAAAATACAAAAAATTAGCCGGGCGTGGTGGTACGTGCCTGTAGTCCCAGCTACTCGGGAGGCTGAGGCAAGAGGATGATGGCGTGAACCCGGGAGGCGGAGCTTGCAGTGAGCCAAGATCGCACCATTGCGCTCCAGCCTGGGCGACAGAGACTCCGTCTCAAAGAAACAACAACAGAAAACAAAATAAGCAGTTAAGCAAAAAGTTGTTCCCACTCATTAAAAAATACTGTATTATGACATATGTTTATCAACTGATAGTTTTCCTTAAAACTATCAGTTAATTGCTTTTGGAAAACTCACTGGAATACATATGCCTGAGGAATTAGACCTTTGTTATTGGCAACTGGTCCTTAACATTTATGCAATTAATGTTTTATGAGCAAACAGATCTACACACTGACCTTAAACTCCAGTCTTAGTGCTTTTAACAAAGAGGCACTGAAATATGCAGCATGGCCAGTGAAACTGGTGTTAGTTTCAATTCTTGAACGTATTAGCTCATGTTTATATTGTGCAAATATTTGCAATAGCCACTTTTTGAATAACACTGCATTTGGCATTATTTACATAAGAGATTATTCTGAATTAACAAATGCATTCAATTTTATGGACAGTGAAGAAATTGAATTTTTAAATTATTATTATTTTTTGAGATGAGGTCTCCCTCTGTCACCCAGGTTGGAGTGCAGTGGTATGATCACTGTTCATTGCAGCCTCAACCTCCCAGGCTCAAGCGATCTGATTTTCTCGTCTCAGACTCTCGAGTAGCTGGGACTACAGGTGTGAGCTACTATGCCTGGCCAATTTTAAAAATGTTTCTGTGGAGACGGGGTCTCCCTATGTTGCCCAGGCTGCTCTTGAACTCCTGGCCTCAAGCAATCTTCCCACCTGGGCATTGCTGGAATTACAGGCATGAGCCACTGCGTCTGGCCATGAAATTGGATTTTAGGTAAGTGCCATGAGAAGTAATATACACAGCTAGGTGCTTTGCAGAATCCTCCTGAGCTTGTGTGCTCCTACTGTCTGCAGCAGCAGGTAAAGGCACACACAGGCAGGAAGCAGACTGGCCCTCTGAGCATACCATTTTTCCTTTCAGATCCTTGGCCATAATATGATTTATCTCAACACTAGCTCTAACAACCCTACACCTCCTATTTCTACACGAAACAGGATCAAATAACCCCCTAGGAATCTCCTCCCACTCCGACAAAATCACTTTCCACCCCTATTACACAACCAAAGACATCCTAGGCCTACTCCTCTTCCTTCTCACCCTAATGACACTAGTATTATTCTCACCAGACCTCCTAAGCGACCCAGACAACTACATCTTAGCCAACCCCCTAAGCACCCCACCCCACATTAAACCCGAGTGATATTTCCTGTTTGCCTACGCAATCCTACGATCCGTCCCCAACAAACTAGGAGGCGTACTAGCCCTTCTACTATCTATCCTAATCCTGGCAACAATCCCTGCCCTCCATGTGTCCAAACAACAAAGCATAACATTCCACCCACTGAGCCAATCCCTATAGTGACTCCTAATTGCTGACCTTCTTACCCTCACCTGAATTGGAGGGCAGCCAATAAGCTACCCCTTCATCACCATTGGCCAAGTAGCATCCATATTATACTTCACTACAATCCTACTCCTCATACCAATTACCTCCCTAATCGAAAACAACATACTTAAATGAACCTGCCCCTGTAGTACAAATCAATACACCGGCCTTGTAAGCTGAAAATGAAGATCTCCTTCCACGGGCAAGAAATCAGAGAAAAAGCACTTAACTTCACCATCAGCTCCCAAAGCTAACATTCTAATTTAAACTACTCTCTGTTCTTTCATGGGGGACCAGATTTGGGTGCCACCCAAGTATTGACTCACTCACAACGGCCTATGTATTTCGTACATTACTGCTAGCCAACATGAATATTATCTAGCACTACAATCACTTGAACGTCCATAGTACATACCAAGTCAAATCCACATCCATCCCTCACCCACACGCTTACAAGCAAGCACCTCTCCCCCCTTACCCCCCAAGCACATACACCACCTTACCCCACATTACCCGCACCCCCCACCGCATATCAACAAACCTAATAGACCTCAAAGTACATAGTACATACCACCGTCCACCGTACATAGCACATCCCTATTAAACCCTCTCTTGTCCCCACGGATGCCCCCCTTCAGTTAGTGGTCCCTTGTTCACCATCCTCCATGAAATCAGTATCCCGCACAAGAGTGCTACTCTCCTCGCTCCAGGCCCATAACACCTGGGGGTAGCTAAAATGAACTGTATCCGGCATCTGGTTCTTACCTCACGGCCATAACACCTAAAACCACCCACACGTTCCCCTTAAATAAGACATCATGATGGATCACAGGTCTATCACCCTATTAACCAGTCACGGGAGCTCTCCATGCATTTGGTATTTTTATCTGGGGGGTATGCACGCAATAGCATCGCAGGCCGCTGGAGCCGGAGCACCCTATGTCGCAGGATCTGTCTTTGATTCCTACCCCATGGGGTTATTAATCGCACCTACGTTCAATATTCTAGGCCCACCCCAACTACTAAAAGGTGTTATTTAATTCATGCTTGTTGGACATAAAATAACCAAAACAAACAAGCCTACAACGGCTTCTTCACATCAGCCCCACTATCAGAACTTCACAAACCCCCTCCCCTTATTCTGCCAGTGCCACCCAAAAACATCTCTGCCAAACCCCAAAAACAACACCAACCCAGCCAGAATCTAATTTTTATCTTTAGGCTACATGTACTTTTAACAGCCACCCCTCAACTAACGCAACCCTTTTCTTACCTCACCAGCCCTACCAACTCATCCTTCCCACAGTCACTTTATTCAACGTATATACCGCTGCTATTCCTACACCTCAGATTGACCTAACCCGAAAGACACTCCTGCACAGTTTATGTAGCTTATTTTGTTCAAAGCAATACACTGAAAATGTCTCGATGGGCCCACACCGCCCCATAAACAAACAGGTTTGGTCCTAGCCTTTCTATTAGCTCTTAGTAAGATTACACATGCAAGCATCCCCGCCCCGGTGAGTTGCCCTCCAGGTCATTCTGATTGAGAGGAGCAAATATCAAGCACGCAGTAATGCAGCTCAAAACGCTCAGCCTAGCTACACCCCCACGGGAGACGGCAGTGATAAACCTTTAGCAATAAACGAAAGTTCAACTAAGCTATACTAACCCCAGGGTTGGTCAATTTCGTGCCAGCCACCGCGGTTACGCGATTAGCCCAAGTTAATAAAAGCCGGCGTAAAGAGTGTTTTAGATTATCTTCCCCCCCTCCCCCAGTAAAGCTAAAATTTACCTGAGTTGTAGAAAACTTCAGTTAATATAAAATAAACTACGAAAGTGGCTTTAATATATCTGAACACACAATAGCTAAGACCCAAACTGGGATTAGATACCCCACTATGCTTAGCCCTAAACTTTAACAGTTAAATTAACAAAACTGCTCGCCAGAACACTACGAGCCACAGCTTAAAACTCAAAGGACCTGGCGGTGCTTCATATCCCTCTAGAGGAGCCTGTTCTGTAATCGATAAACCCCGATCAACCTCACCACCTCTTGCCCAGCCTATATACCACCATCTTCAGCAAACCCTGGTGAAGGCTACAAAGTAAGCGCAAACATCCACGTAAAGACGTTAGGTCAAGGTGTAGCCCATGAGGTGGCAAGAAATGGGCTACATTTTCTACTTCAGAAAATTACGATAACCCTTATGAAACCTAAGGGTCGAAGGTGGATTTAGCAGTAAACTAAGAGTAGAGTGCTTAGTTGAACAGGGCCCTGAAGCACGTACACACCGCCTGTCACCCTCTTCAAGTATATTTCAAGGACTATTTAACTAAAGCCCCTATGCATCTATATAGAGGAGGCAAGTCGTAACATGGTAAGTGTACTGGAAAGTGCACTTGGACAAACCAGAGAGTAGCTTAACATAAAGCACCCGGCTTACACTTGGGAGATTTCAATTCAACTTGACCCCTCTGAGCTAACTCTAGCCCTAAATCCAACTCACCCTACTACCAAACAACTTTAACCAAACCATTTATTCAAATAAAGTATAGGTGATAGAAATTATAACTCGGCGCAATAGACATAGTACCGCAAGGGAAAGATGAAAAAAATGTAACCAAGCACAACATAGCAAGGATTAACCCCTGTACCTTTTGCATAATGAATTAACTAGAAATAACTTTGCAAGGAGAACCAAAGCTAAGGCCCCCAAAACCAGACGAGCTACCCATAAACAGCTAAAAGAGCACACCCGTCTATGTGGCAAAATAGTGGGAAGATTTACAGGTAGAGGCGACAAACCTATCGAGCCTGGTGATAGCTGGTTGTCCAAGACAGAATCTTAGTTCAACTTTAAATTTACTTACAGAACCCCCAATCCCCTTGTAAATTTAACTGTTAGTCTAAAGAGGTACAGCTCTTTAGACACTAGGAAAAAACTACTCACATTCCCTTCCTCTCATACCCCACTCCTTTTTCAATCACTAAAACATAAGAGACAAAGGGGAAGGAAGAAAGTATTAAGATGACTTTTCTTTCAATGCTACAGACTTTGCACCCTGAAGGATTTTTTTTTCCCTCCTGGATTTCTGCGGTAGTGATTTATAACACTGAATAAACAAACATAAGACAATGAATTTAAATTTGCTCTTACCATCTCATCTGTCACTTGGCAGATAGCTGCTGTTGTTAGCCTGTGTGGTTAATATTAAAATCAGGAATTTAAATTTCAAAAGCCTGGGAACTTGGAAAGGGAGAAATGGGTAATGTCAGAGAAAAAGTTTAAAAAGAGTGATGAGAATGTGAATACATATAAAGGAAACCGTAAACCTGTCTGCAAGAAATGCGGATCTAATTTTAAGGCCGTGGCACTGAGTTCTAAAGGAAAACCCTGCTAGCAGTTTATACTTTTTTGACAATAACACATACATTTTACATTTGCCTGATTCTGTACTTGGCTTTAAAAAAAAAAAAAACCAAAAAACTAAAAGTAGTGAAATTAACTTGAGTAGGAAAATATGCAAAGTCTCCTGCAATTTAGAGGCTTTTTTCCAAACAAAGATGCTGAATAGCAGCAGGGGTTTTTAATCTCTGAACTAAGAATTCCGTAAGTGGAATTCTTACGGAAAGGGGCAGCCCATGGAACGGAGGCTGCCCCTTTTGCTCCACAGGACGTACTGGCTGCACATCTGAGCCAGAGGCAGAGGATACTGAGCTCTCTTTCTTCACCTCACTGTCCTGCATCCCTAGATATGTGATCCGACACCTTTGATCTTCACCTTGGCTTCCCTGTCCATTTCATGTATATATCGTGCCTCAGTGTTTTTCAGTCTCTCATCCCTCTTCACTATCTCTTTTTATACTTCCGGTTTGAACCACACAATACACCTTGTTAAAGGTCTTATTCTCTCTCTCTTTTTTTTTTTTTTTTTTTTGAGATAGAGTCTTGTTTTGTCACCCAGGCTGGAGTGCAGTGGCGCGACCTCGGCTCACTGCAAGCTCCGCCTCCTGGGTTCACGCCATTCTCCTGCCTCAGCCTCCTGAGTAGCTGGGACTACAGGTGCCCGCCACCATGCCCGGCTAATTTTTTGTATTTTTAGTAGAGAAAGGGTTTCACCATGTTAGCCAGGATGGTCTCGATCTCCTGACCTTGTGATTTGCCTGCCTCGGCCTCCCAAAGTGCTGGGATTACAGGCTTGAGCCACCGCGCCCGGCCGGTCTTATTCTCTTATTTGTTCTGCAAATGTAAGAATTCCTAGGAATATGTAAGGTGGATAGATAGATAATTGCAGTGTATGAATGTTGATAGAGTGTAAACTTCTAGTCAGGAAGTATTTATAGCTTGTATAAGTCATAGTTATTAGCAAGCATATACTCACTCTTTTTTTTTTTGAGTGATTGAGTCCATTGTTAAAATCACATTACTGTGGAAACATTGCAGTGGCTGCTTGAAGGGCCTGTCAGCATGGCTGGCAGTAAAGTGACTGGAGGGACTTATCTCGATTCCTCTGACACTGAGGCAGCCTCCAGTGTGATGAAGCCTGTAGACCCGGAAACCAGATGAGGTGGATTCTACCTCAAACCGATTGCTAGCTGAGTAATTCTGGGCAGGTTATTCATTTCTTCCCTAGCTTTAGTTTTTCTTTCTTGATAATATGGAGGTGATAATACTTTCTGCATAGAAGTGCTCCAGAAATTAATTGAAATAATAAGTAATATATGGAGAAATGCTGAAAAAGTGTTATCTATGATTACTACCTGCTTCTTGGCACAGAAATGAAAATTGAGAGCCATGTTTTATTGAAAGAAACATTCTAGGTGAAGAAAAGACTGAGAGAGAAAAATGATTCATTATATTTACCATGTGGCTGTAATAAATGGTGTCTTTTAGTTCAGTTATTTGGGAGAACAAATTATAGTACATGTCAATCTTTCATCATTACCTTCCCTGCATGACTTACAGAAGATAAGAGTTAGTTTAATTAACATTACCACTGAGCGCTGTGTAACACCCAGAAGGAAATGCATTTACCACTCTGAGATCAAACTTTTAATCTGCAGAATAATCAGTAGCATCACAAATCCTACATTTGTGTAGCCCTTGTCTTTTCCTCCACTGAAACCCTGTGATTTATATTCACATCTTATGTCCATTATCAGACTATAAACTCTTTGTCCTGTGACACTTAAGGGAACACATGCCCATAAAAGACATTAGCAAATATTTATTGAATGGATGAAGAAAATATTTTCTTCCTCATATAATCCACTGTCATGGGTTTCTAATCTTACAACAACCCAGGGGCAGTTTAAATGTCTTTCTTGAAGAATAATTATTGTCTTGGGTCTTTTTGTTTCATTGTCTTGAGTTTTTCCAAAGTTAGTAATGCTTTCTGCTGGGACTTAGCATTTCCTCAGGGATGAACGGTGGCTCAGTGTACAATTGTCATATGACCGTTACTTTCTGTTACAGTCATACGACCGTTACTTTCATTAAAGATAATAATGAATTCAACTTGGTTTTCCATATCGAGTTGCTTAAACCCGAGAAAACAATTTTGTTCTGTCTTATGCATAGACTTTTGCTTTAAATTATCCTCCTTCTTTGTTGTTATATTTAAATCTTTTTTTTTTTTTTTTTTTGAGACAGAGTCTCGCTCAGTCACCAGGCTGGCTGGAGTGCAGCGGCACCATCTCGGCTCACTGCAACCTCTGTCCCCTGGGTTAAAGTGATTCTCCTGCCTCAGATTCCTGAGTAGCTGGGATATATTTAAATCTTGAAAACTGTATTTGAGTTAGCAGTTATATGTTTTTTTGCTATGTGTTTAAAGAACACATTTTGAGTGTTTTCTAATTTCTTATCCAACAAGCATGGCCCTTGACTTGCGCCAAGCTCATAATGACAGTCCTATGGGATTTGAACCCTTCAGCATTGCATAATCATAACAGCTCATGTAAATTAGTATAGTTTTTAGAGCACAGATTGAAGTCAGATTGAATTTGATTCAAATCTCATTTCGTAACTTTTCTTATAATGCTAATTAAGCATTCACTTTGGCTACTTATCCTCTTTAAGCTTCACCTTCTCATTCATAAAATGGGAATTAATAATAATGCCTATTCAAAGAGACATTGTAAGGATTAAAAGAGATCATATATACAAACTTGTGTCTGTGGTGACTGGTACATAAGCACTTAATAAATATCTGTTACTATTACATGATATTCATTATTCTAAATATGTTCTTATTACCCACAGCATCTTTTGTACAAAATACAGTTTATTGCTATGATCTGCAGTGTAGGCTAATGTATTCTTTAATTAATTGTCAACCTGTATTTAATGAATATCTATTCCATCTAAGATCCACATGGAGCTAGATTTTTGAGTAATTAGGGAAAGAACTGGAAATGGATCTTATCAAAAAGCAGGAAAAATAAGATAAATGATCCAAGAGTGGTTTCAGACACACTGCTGTGAGCACACAGCTAAGAGAGAAGACGAGGTGCGGAGATGATGCTGAACAAGGGGAGATGTCAGGGGTCTGAGTTCTAAAGAATGTGCAAAAGTGGGGCACATGGACACCTGGGGCTTGGAAGGGCACTGTAGGAGACCAAAGCAGTGTGAGCAAACGCGTGGAGGCCCAGAGCCACATGGCATGAGGCTTTCCCTTTGTTAGGAGCACAGCTTTTGTGAAAAGCGTTAAAACTAGGGAGAGCCTTGAATACTGGGCTCTGTTTGGTAAACACTGGAAAAGCCGGGATTTAGGTAGAGAAGTGGCAGGAGCAGGCTGCACTTTAGAAGGGTTGAGCTAATGCACAGGGAGCTAGTAGGAGGCTCTAGGAATAAACACCTGAGAGGTATGGAGCCTAGGAATGAACACAGTGAAAAGAAAGATATTGAACTGACAAATCTCCCAAGACCAGCAACACACAGGTGAGGCTGAGGAAGCAAGAGGAAGGGCTGAAGATGATGTCATGTGGCTGGGAGGAGAGTGCCACTCATAAAGGGGGACCACAGAAGATGCGGGTTTGTCACGCAGATGAGGAGTTCACTCTGGGATACACACCTTGAGTTGAGGTCTAGGAAAACATCTAGAGAAGGGCCAGGCACGGGGCTGGACATTCACGGTGGAACATGGCAGGAAGTTAAAGACTGGGAGTATAAACAGGCAGCTTTGCACATACAGGAGATGGTGAACACACACAGTGGTCACAAACTATACAAGATGACATCACACACCACGCAAGATGGGAGTGCCCTTTACTGTTGCTGTGGGGGTTTCAAGACCCTCTAAAATGAGGGGCGTCTCCTTTCTCTGCTGGAACAGTGCTTCTCAATGTGTGTGCCATTAGCTACCTGCCTGCAGTTACCAGGTAGCTACTTGTTCCCTGTCCATGAAGAGATAAGTACAGAAAGGGAGAATAAGCATTTAGAAATTTTATAGCAGTTGGCAGAGGAGCTTTATGTCGGTTGACTCTAATAATTAAACATTTGGATTCACATTTTGTGTATTGTTTTTACCATTTTATTTTTCTATTTATATTTTTAAAGTATTTACATACAATAAATTGCAAAAATGATTTGACACTACAGATAGTTTGAAGAACACTGAGGTAGACTTTATTAAGATACCTTTAGACCACACTGAGCAAAACATTTCAGGACACCAAGAAAAAATGAAACAGCCAAATGATGACATTATCTTTTACTGTCCTTAAAATACCGGGCTAAGCAATATTCAAATAGTATCCTCTGATTGAAGATGAGATTCTTTAAATTGTTCAGACAATCTGGAGTTGAGGATGTGCCCGATTCACAATGTCTTTGAGCGCTGCGGTCGGTCATCGGATGCAGCCTCCAGCCAAGCACCCACTGCCTGGGAGGAGGGAGTTTCCCATTCTTATTCCTGCTTTAATCCAAGCTTGTAAGTTTTTGTTTTGTTTTGTTTTGACATAAAAACCATGGGGAGTAGAGTCTATTGCTTTCTCTCAAATAAACCTTTGGATCATTCAGTGTGAGGAGGGACAAAGGAAAGTGAAAATGCTAGGGAAAAAAATATCAGTTAACATTTACAAATACCATTCCACATATCCTTCACATACAGAGGACACTCTTCCCTCATGGGTGCAGTCTGGATATTTGTTTCATTTTACACAGTCAAACCACGTACCTTTTCGGATATGCAGAATTTTACAATTCATAAGCAAAAATTTCAAAAATTACCTTCACATTTAATGGTCTCACAAGTAGTGTTACACAGACACATATTTAACAGGACATGATTTTCTAGACACCATGTACTACGTAGTACTCATCAAGCAAATGGATAAATACTATTCATTATGTATTGAAAAAAAGTTTCCCCTTTTTGAGAGGTAGAAATAATGAAGATGCCATCTTTTGAAAAGCACAGAAACGAAATAAAGGCTTTGTCATGATTAACGATTATGGAACTTTGCAATGATTAAATATCATTTAGAAGCTGATGGTCTTTGGCAGTGACTAGAAAAACAGCCAAGCTAAGACTTTCCCTTCTGTTGTTTAATAAAGAGATTATTAAGGCAAAGTTGAACTAAATAAAATGTTCTTCTCAAATGCATGTATACCTATATAATCTTAGAATCATTGCCTTCTTTATAACCATAACTTGAAATTATTTTTAAATATTGTGGAAATTCTGTATAATGTCAGTCATGAGGATGAGGACACAACTCACCTTGGAAGCTCCTCTTCATATCAGGCTTTTAATGTTAATTCGATTTCAGAGAATGTCACTAGTTGTATGGAAAGGTAAAGTGGGGATGTATGTAAAATGCAACATTTAATTCAATTCCCTAGTATCAAACAGTGTGAAGACTTGGAAACCATCCCTGTAGATGCAGGACTCTTCATAATCCAGTTGAACTAAGAGTCAACATCAAATAAAAGGAACCCCTCCCGTCAAATAGAAGTTTTGTTGCTAAATTAATGCAAAAAATTGAATCCTAAGGAACTACTGTTTGAATATATGAAGTGCAGTTTAAAGAAGCAGGTGATATATTCCCAAGGAAAGGTCTACTTCAGACCTCTGTTTTACTTGTTTTAACACTTTTATAAGCATGTTTCACAGATTGATGTGATCATTGATCAACTACTTACTATTCCATAAAGCCAGGGTTCTTAGCATTTGAAGTAACGGCTGGTATTTCAGGGTCTACTAGGCACCAAATACACCATGCATGTTTTATGGACATTATCACAAATCCCCAAAACATACATACAAGGCAGGAATTTTATTTTCATTTTACACATGAAGAAATTGAGGCTCAGAATAAGAAATTATCTAATTCCATCTAGCTGCTATGTGAAAAATGTAAGATTGAATTCCTGGAAATCAATCTATATCTTCCACACATAGGTATAACCAGGTATTTTTAATGAATTAAGATAGTAATGAGGATTAAAAGCTGCTTCCAAAGTAATTCATGGTATTTCCACCAGAACAAAATAACTCCAAAGAATTATACTCTTTCCAATAAAAATTCGAAAATCATGTTAGTAAGGCCGGGCGCGGTGGCTCATGCCTGTAATCCCAGCACTTTGGGAGGCCGAGGCGGGTGGATCACCAGGTTAGGAGTTCAAGACCAGCCTGGCCAATATGGTGAAACCCTGTCTCTACTTAAAAAAACACAAAAATTAGCTGGGCATGGTGGTGCGTGCCTGTAGTCCTGGCTACTCAGGAGGCTGAGGCAGGAGAATCACTGGAACCTGGGAGGCGGAGGTTGCAGTGAGCCGAGATCGCGCCACTGCACTCCAGCCTGGGTGACAGCAAGACTCCATCTCAAAAAAAAAAAAAAAAAATCATGTTAGTAATCTAAAAGTATCTTGCTCAAAATAATATTCCTTTTTTTTTTTTTCTTTTGAGACAGAGTCTCCTTCTGTTGTCCAGGCTGGAGTGCAGTGGCATGATCTCGGCTCACTGTAAGCTCCGCCTCCCGGGTTCACGCCATTCTCCTGCCTCAGCCTCGCTAATATTCCTATTAGTACTGATAAAGAGACCATAATAGTCCATTTCAAAGTACAGATAAATGCCTTTTGTAATAAAGGCATGACTTCTTAAAGCATTCATTTTCTCAACTCTCTTCCAGTTTATTTTTATAATTATGTTTCTTGTAAATTATTTTATGTATGGTGATACCAAATATATTTATTCATACTAGAAAGGCAGTAATAAGCAAGCATTGTCTTACTAGAAAAAATGGAGAAGCAATTAGAGACGGCATTGCCAGAGAAAGACTGTTCCTGCACGTCAGCATTTTCTTAATTAGATGTTTCACGTAAGGGTTTGGAAGAAGCCTTATAATTAAATATTGACAACTGTAATCCTTGCCAGGCACTAATGTTCATGTTTATCTAGTGAGTATATTTGTTTCATTTAACATTTAACATTTTGGATCTTTTTTGACTGATTTCTAACATAAATGATAAAATCTTGAGGATCTATAAAATATAGTTAAAATATATTTTAAAAATGTATTTTTAAAGATTTATTAAAGTGACAATTTAAAACTTAGTCATTAACTTCAATTCTTTACAGTGAAATTTCTTTAGTAGAGCATGTCAGAATTACATTGAGAAAATCATGGGATCCTATGAAAGATGTAAGGAGACATTGATAGCAATTGATATTCTGACGCACACAAATGCATTATGACTGCCCCGACAGCCGCTGCACACGTTGACCCCACCTAGCGTGGGACTGAAAACAATGAGCATGGTGCTGCCATCCTACACCCAGCAGTTGTCTGTCTTCGTTCTCTCTTCTGACCCTGTTGAAGTTCTGCTTCTAGTTCTCTTGTCTCTGTCTTGCTTTTGTGGTGGAGTTTAACCTCGGACTTGATGAATACATTTGGCTCTTGGTATAATCCTCATAGCTCCTGAGAATCTGACTCAAGCGCCCCTGTGATTTATCTTCCTGAATCCTCTATTAACTGTGCCCACCAACCCAGATCCAGCCCCATGAACTTACCAAGACAGTGACTTCCTGGCTGGCACCAGGCTAGGCCTGCCAGGGAGATCAGAATAGCCAACACCTGTCTTCCTTTCACTAGTTTCTCACTCGTCTCAATTACGTCTTTGTATTAAGTGAGAAAATTGCTGACAACATATAAAGATGTTATGAAGAAGTCTGAAAGAAGCTATTCGTAAAGAAACCGTAAGATGAATGTAGACAGTAGGCTGTTCTAAAAGATAACTGGCCTGCTGTCTTTAAAACTGTCAGTGTCAGTGAGGTCTGGGGAAAGGCGGAAGAACCATTTTCTTTCTATATGAAAATAGACTAAAGACATGTAAGAACAATTTAAAATATGGAATTTGATTGGATGCTACTTTAAAAATATAGCTATAGAAGACACTTGGGAAAATTAGATTTAAATATTAAAGAGAATATTGGAGTGAGTACTAGTTTTAGGAAACTGTCATTGATTTCCTTAGATATGATAACAGTATGAGGATTATGTAGGAGAACATCCTTTTAGGAAATGTATGGTAAGATAGGGATCAGTTTGAGGATTATGTAGGAGAACATCCTTTTAGAGAATGTATGGTAAGGTAGGGATCAGTAGAGTGTCATGATATTTGCAACTTCCTTTCAAATGGTCCGGAATAAAATATGTTTCTGGATTTAAAACAATATGGTAAAATATTAACCATGGTTGAATCCAGGTGATAGGTATTTTATTTTTTGGTATAAATCTTTCAACTCCTCCGTATTTTTTAAAAAATGTTATAGTAAGAAGTTGGAAAAACATTGTATATAAGAATCATTATTATTCTGACCTCAACAGAAATGTTAAATATTTATAATGTAAATAGAGGATGAATATCTAAATGATGAAACAAAAGATTATTGCCACTTTTTTTGGAGACTAGGTGGTTTCTTAACATTTGTGAACCCTAATGTTCCAAATTTCATATTTCCACCTTTCTTGAAAGCAGCTGGTAATGGTGACTTTCTTTTATAGAATTTCAAGCCTTCAGAGAAGAATCTAAAGTTCTGAAGAAGGAAAAATGGAAATTATGATAGAGCCTAGAAAGAAAGAAATGAATATGTTTAATTTTATTACAAAGGAATAAGAAATGGTGGGGAAGAGAAGACGGAGGAGATACTTTTATTCATAGGCCATGCCTCTGCGTTCAAACACTGGTTATTCTGATATAGAGTCCAGTGTTAATACAAGGAACCAGGACAGTTTGAAAAGGAAATGTCACATTACTGAGTTTTCAAAGCATGTCCAAATCTTATTTTTGCAAAATATGGCTGTTTGTATAGTTTATTTTTGGCAAAGTATGGTTGTTAGTTTATGTAGTTTATACAGTTAAAAGATTTCTCTAGTCATTGCAAGTGTTCTTGTCTGTAGCTTTATGAGATGGGGGAATTTTCGTCTCACAGACATGTGCTGATGTTGGGAGACAGTTCTCCCTGGGCCTTTTGTTCCTGTATGTTCTTGCTGGATATGCAGAAACGCAAGGTCCTTCATGGCTCTTTATTAATAAGGGCCATTTTCCAGGGTTGCATTTGCAATGAGCAGCCTAAAGAGATGAGGGAGAAAGAGCACGTGAGCCACCGGCTGCTGTGGAGCAGCTGGTTTGCAAGCTCGGTGTTTCTTGTGATGCGACCCACTGCAGGATCAAGGACCAAACACTTGCCCTGTGGGAAGTGGGGTCCAGGGAACAGACATGAATTCTGATACTGTGGCTGCTGCTTTTCAGCAAGTAAGAAAGTCTTTCATCTCTGATCTAGGATTCTCATGTTTCCTCTAAGCATCCACAAAATTGTGACAAACTAATGTGCTAGCTTCTCAGCAGAGTAAAATGAAATCCCAGACCCTTCACAGTCCTTGACAGCCAGTGTAGAATAGTTAAGCAGCAAAGATTTACGTGACAATCACTTTCTTAAAAAAAAAAAACACAACACTTTTTGTGCAAAGCAGTGACAGTAGCTGAAATTGCTAAACAAAATTCTATTCTAAAAATTTGCCATCTTAACTAGGTAGCTAAAATTTTCTAATGTGTAAAAGAAGGGACTACACACTCACACAGACAATGAGAAAGTTGGTAGTGGGTGGCCACTTTGTTTCTAGGTCATCCACTCCCCAAAGAGGTGTATCCTTGGTCAGAAAAGAATGGACTTATGATAAGATCCTAAGATACACCTACAGAATAATCCTGTGAGTAGGAAATGCAAAGTCACTATATTCCTCCAGAGTGGAGGTAGAGGGTGGGTTGGCTTTCAGTTTCTTACCATTTTTTTGAGGGAGGGGTAATTTTTCTTTCTTTTTTTATTATACTTTAAGTTTTAGGGTACATGTGCACAATGTGCAGGTTTGTTACATATGTATACATGTGCCATGTTGGTGTGCTGCACCCATTAACTCGTCATTTACATTAGGTATATCTCCTAATGCTATCCCTTCCCCCTCCCCCTACCCCACAACAGGCCCCAGTGTGTGATGTTCCCCTTCCTGTGTCCATGTGTTCTCATTGTTCAATTCCCACCTATGAGTGAGAACATGCAGTGTTTGGTTTTTTGTCCTTGCGATAGTTTGCTGAGAATGATGGTTACCAGCTTCATCCATGCATGAGCTGATCATTTTTTATGGCTGCATAGTATTCCATGGTGTATATATGCCACATTTTCTTAATCCAGTCTATCATTGATGGACATTTGGGTTGGTTCCAAGTTTTTGCTATTGTGAATAGTGCCACAATAAACATACGTGTGCATGTGTCTTTATAGCAGCATGATTTATAATCCTTTGGGTATATACCCAGTAATGGGATGGCTGAGTCAAATGGTATTTCTAGTTCTAGATCCCTGAGGAATTGCCACACTGACTTCCACAATGGTTGAACTAGTTTACAGTCCCACCAAGAGTGTAAGTGTTCCTATTTCTCCACATCCTCTCCAGCACCTGTTGTTTCCTGACTTTTTAATGATCACCATTCTAACTGGTGTGAGACGGTATCTCATTGTGGTTTTGATTTGCATTTTTCTGATGGCCAGTGATGATGAGCATTTTTTCATGTGTCTTTTGGCCACATAAGTGTCTTCTTTTGAGAAGTGTCTGTTCATATCCTTCACCCACTTGTTGATGGGGTTGTCATTTTTCTAGAACACAGTGTGGTGATGTGTCCACAGCCATACAAGTCAATGACTGCACTATTGGAAATCCTTGCTGGTGGCATCTCACAAACCTTTTCCTTTCTCTCAGTACTTTTTCTCTAAGTAAAGATGCAGTTCAGGCCCACAGCTTGTTGTTTTGTGATATGTGCCAGCCACCTGCTTCTCGAACCATATCTGTCTCATTGGATGAACACAGAGCCAGGATGCCTACTACACCCACATCCCCTGCGGAGGTCTCTTGACCATAGCCACTGCTGAGGGAAGCAGCCCTAGGCAGCTCCACAAACATAGTAATGACGCTGCCTCTCTGGAGCTGATCAGAGCATGCTGGGAAGCCTAAGGAAGACAGTCCATCCGTCAGCCAGTCAGCAATCAGTGACATGGTCCAGGGGTAGCTCTATCCAAGCAGGGATGTCAATGCAGTGAAATAGGTTTCTCACGAGAATTTGCACACGAGGTAAAGGGAGAGTCAACAACACAGGCTTGTTGTCGGTTTAAGTGAGATCATTCCCATAAGGCACTTAGCAGAGCGCTTGGCTGAAATATGGGGCTTAATAAATGTTGGGGAATTAACACTACTATTATTGTGAATAGTTGAAGCTGAAGGATACCCTGAGAGAAGGCAAAGAACAGAGAGGCCATGGGCAAGCTGGGGCCATGAATACCCAACCGTTCGAAAGGGAGGCCAAAAGGAAATATGAGGCAGAGGTGAGATGTTGAAGAAGCAATGTAGAGGAGTGGAATCACATGAACAAGTGTGGCACCCTCTCTGTGTCCTGCAAACTCACACTGGCAAGAGCGTGAGGTAACAGCCTGTTCTCCAGTTGCCCGGAGGCTGGATGACCTTCACAGGCCCCAAATTCTAACCCCTAGAGCCTGCCATCTCCTTCCTCCCTTATATTCCTGTTTGGGTGGCATTTCCGGGACTCCTGTGGGATCTGGATGCTTGTTTCCAAATGAAATCCTTTCATTCGTATCACATCACTTGCCCTGTCCATACTACTCATTACTAGGAGTATCTCGAGTAAGCCTCGCGCCTTGTTACCAAAAAGGATACATTGATTTGTACTTGCCCTTCCCAACTCACATCTTCCTGAGGTCCCCCTTTCTTGCTGGCTGGATAAAATTTATTCACTCAGCTTCTCTACCATATGGCGGTATGATGGTCAATTTTATGTGTCAACTTGACTGAGCTAAGGGACACCCAGATAGCTGATAAAACGTTATTTTTGGATGTGTCTGTGAGGGTATTTCCGGAAGAGATTAGCATTTTCATCAGTAGACCCAGTGGAATCTACTCTCACCAATGAGAGTGGGCATCATCTAATCCCTTAGGGGGTCAAATAGAACAAAAAGGCAGAGGAAGGGGGAATTCTCTTCTTCTTGATCTCAGACATCTAACTCTCCTTTCCTCAGACATTGAAGGACCTGGTGTTTGGGTCTTTAGACTCTAGGACTCCACCCTTGAATACTCAGGTCTTTGACTTTGGACTTGGGGGAGTCACACCATCGTCACCCCATTGACTCCTGTGGTTCTCAGGCCTTCACACGTGGGTTGGATCACACCACTGGCTTTCCTGGTTCTTCGGTTCACAGATGGCAGATGATGTGACTTCTCAGCCTCTGTGATTGCGTGAGCCTGTTCCCCTAATGTATCTCCTGGTATATATCTGTGTATCTTATTGATTCTGTTTCTCTGGAGAACCCCAATACAGGGGGAGGAAGAGACACTTGCTCTTTATAAATGGGCAGTGTGTCACAATTGTGTGGTGATTTTGAGCTAATTTTCTGCTTTGGAACCACTGAAGAGGCTTATTGAAGACTGGAATGGCATGGAATTTTGTAATGGTAGAGCTGTCGCGTATGCCAATTACAAGTGTTGCGGGCAGGACAGTTACTTCACAGGTAGAAGTAGTGTCTGTGTGATTCTCTGAGAAGCCCTGCCTTCCTGCCAGGCAGAAGGTGCTGGAGCTGACTGCACGGGCCAGCAGGAGCAACTGTACACCTCTCGCCAACTCCACCCGGGGTGACATCACATTGGGAGTTTGAAATCCGCCAAGGAGGAACTATTTTCACCCTGTGTGCCCACAAATCTCAACTCAGAGCTTCGGTTTCTTCCGGAGAGTTAGTCTACCAGCACATTGCTGCTAGGAAGTATAAGAAGTATGTTTACTTCACAGTAAACATCCTTTCAATCTACCTGGATTCCACAGGTAGATTGAAACAAGGGGATGCTTTTGACAAAAGGCTTTGTGATTCCTGCTTCTGTCACAGGAACACTCAGAAGAGATGTCAAGAGGCTGGCCTCTCCAAAGTCACACAGCTGGAGTGTGGGTACCAGGTTCTGTCTGGTGGCTTTCAACATTTGTTTTCTGTCTTACAACATCCATCAGAGGATGACATGTACGTGCAAGAAACAGTTTCATGAGCATTTGTTAATGTAATCACTGCAGTTATATCCCTTACTCTTCAGACAAGCAAGAATAAGGGAATGTATGTGAAAGAGGTAGTCTGAAATATTCTGGTGGGTTCTTTTGTTTTTGTTTTTGAGATAGAGTTATGTTCTTGTCGCCCAGGCTGGAGTGCAATGGCATGATCTCTGCTCCCTGAAACCTCTGCCTCCCAAGTTCAAGCAATTCTCCTGCCTCAGCCTCTCGAGTAGCTGGAACTACAGGCATGAGCCACCATGCCCAGCTAATTTTTTTGTATTTTTAGTAGAGACAGGGTTTCACCATGTTGGCCAGGCTGGTCTCAAACTCCTGACTTCAGTTGATCCTCCCCCCTCACCTTCCCAAAGTGTTGGAATTACAGGCATGAGCCACCATGCCCAGCCTTTTTTTTTTTTTTTTTTTTTTTGATATGGAGTTTCACTTTTGCTGCCCAGGCTGGAGTGCAATGGCACAATCTCAGCTCACTGCAACCTCCGCCTCCTGAGTTCAAGCAATTCTCCTGCCTCAGCCTCCCAAGTAGTTGTGATGACAGGTGCATGCCACCATGCCCCACTGATTTTTGTATTTTTAGTAGAGACGGCTTTACCATGTTGGCCAGGCTGGTCTCGAAATCCCGGCCTCAGGTGATCCACCCACCTCTGCCTCCCAAAATTCTGAGATTACAGGCATGAGTCACTGCGCCTGGCCAATATTCTGTTTTTTAAAGCAAATCATTGATAAAATTAGTCCTACATTTTTGTGGACACAGCTTACGACTGATATTGAGGTTAAGGACCATGAGTTTAGGTGATACAAGGGTGAAGGGAAATTGTGCTCTGCAGGGACTCATGTTGCAATTTTCTGTCTTCGGGAGCCACTCAGCTAAATATCATTAAAAAAACAAAAAGAACAACGAAACCTTCCCTGGAACACCTTAGCTCACGATGCTTTCTTTCCTCCTTATAAGGACATGTATTATATGTATTTTTGTTTATTATGGGGAAGGGCTGAGCTCTGCTTAATGGAAATATGTCTAGTATATTCCAGAGCTCATGGTTTTTTGAAATTCAAGGTCCATATTAAATTCAGTTTATTTAGAATTAGAATGTTCACCTTTATTATTTAATGTACTTCAGTTGTTGGTTTGGTTAATTTTCACACTTTTTAATATTCACACTTTGAGCTTAGCATTGTATGTCTGTGTGTGTACATATATGAATGTGTGTATGGATGGATGTATGTCTCTGTCTGCATATGTGCATGTGTGTATGGTGTATGCATCTGTTTAGGGGTGTGTGTGTATGGATGTTTTTGTGTGTGTGTGTGTCTGGGTATGTGTCTGTGTTTGTGTGTGTGTGTGTGTGCGCATCTCTGTCTATATGAATGTCTGTGTATGTGTGTCTTTTTTGGTGTGTGTGTGTCCATGTATGAGCCTGTATCTGTGTGTGTGCCTGCATCTCTGTGTGTGTATGAATGTGTGTCTGTGTGTGTATCTGTCACTTTGTGTCCATGTATGTGTATGGGTGTGTGTCTCTCTGTGTCTGTGTATGAGTGTGTGTCTGTGTGTGTGCATCTCTGTGTGTATGTATGTGTGAGTGTGTGTGTGTCTGTGTATGAGTGTGTGTGTATGTGCCTCTGTGTGTCTGTGTATGTATGTCTGTGTGTGCATGTGTGTATGTGTGTATGTGTCTCTGTGTCTGTGTATGAGAGTGTGTGTGTGTGTGTGTGTCTGTGTATGTGTGCTCCGAATACACTTCTAATCTGTACCTTCCTGTCCCTGTTGGGAAGCGTCTGTTTTTGTTCCACACTGACCCTGAAGCAAGGATGCAGCTCTCCTTTCCCCATAAGGAATTCATGAATTGTAATTGCATTAAATCATGAGGAAAAACTGTGTATTTCACTAAAGATCCCCTTGAAAGATGAATGTGATTCATATCACACACCGTACAATATCTCACTTCAAAAGTTCTCTTAATTCCGTTTCCAGCAAGGGTGGACTGGATTGTTTCAGACCAGCCACCAGTTGAGAGCAACTAGAGAAGCTGAACACTAAGTTAAAGACCATGCAGGAGTTAGGGTGACCTGCAAATAGAGCAGCGCTAGGGACTGAAACCCAGTTTTAGATCTTCTCAATTCCTGATTGGATTAAGGTGACCTGGGACTGAGAGAGCCCCCGGTACAGTCTGCTATACGCAGCAAATACAATCCTCTTTGAACTTAAGCTGCAAGCAACAACTCTATATTGTTTACCAGACACCAGTTAAATAGAAGAAGAAAGAAATGTTAAAAATAAATGTACACATCAAGTGTTTGCATGTGCAAATATTCCAAATAAAAGGAAGCTGGTGTATCTTGTATAAGATCAAGTAGACTTCCAAGTAAATAGGAAGCATTGGTAGAAGTAACAAGGGTCATTCATAAAGATTAAAGGCCACTCTATGAGAAAATATAAGAATTCTTAATTTATAGGCACCAATAACCATTCAAAAAATATATAAAGATGCACCCATTTGACTAACTTGCAGCAGCTAATGTCTGCTGCCAAGGTTTCCTCTCCAGATGCAAGAAAAAAGGTGTTTTTTTTGCCATTCCTGTTCATCAGCCTGTGGCAGCCAAGATTGAGTGGAAGAGTATAGGAAATACAGAACACAGATAGGAGGTAACTGTTACAACCCAGACATAAACTTGTAAACAGTGCAAAACCTGTTTTACTCCAAAAAAGGAATCTAAAATTTGTCTTTATAAAATCTCTCTCTCTCTCTTTCTCTCTCTCTCTATATATATATAATCAACAGAACTAAAAGGAGAAATAATTCCAAAATTGTAGTGGAAGATTATAACAGTAATTGTGTATAATTGTTTGTTTGTTTGAGACAGGGTCTCACTCTGTCATCCAGACTGGAGTGCAGGGGCATTATCTCAGCTCACTGCAGCCTCTACCTGCTCGGGGTCAGGTGATCCTCCCACCTTAGCCTCCCCAGTAGCCACCATGCCTGGCAATTTTTTTGTATTTCTGTAGATATGGGGTTTTGCCATGTTGCCCAGGCTGGTCTCAAACTCCTGGACCCAAGCGATCCACCCACCTCAAGTTCCCAAAGTGCTGGGACTACAGGCATGGCCACCGTGCCTGGCCAATTATGTATAATTTTTTAGAGTCAATTTGTTTCAGAAAAAATACCACCAATTTACCTTAGAAAGATTCAAACAATACAGTAATTCCTCTCATAGATACAAGATGGATTGAAAAGCTACAGTAAATAACACAGTATGTTACTGATGCAAAGGTAGACAAATAGGCCAGGAGAGTACAGTAGACAAGCCAGAAGCACCTATTTGTACATGGATGTTTGGTTGCTGCAAAGTTGGTGTTGCAGATATTGGTGAAAAGATGGTTGCTATGAACTGAATGTCTGTGCCTTTCCCCAAGTTCGTATGTTAAGCCCCTAACTCCTAGTGTGTTGGTATTTGGGGAGTAACTAGGTTTAGATTAGGTCTTGAGGAAAGGCCCCTTGTGACAGGGTTGGCGCCCTCAGAAGAAGAGGAAGGGCCGGCACAGTGGCTCACGCCTGTAATCCCAGCACTTTGGGAGGCTGAGGTGGGTGGATCACTTGAGGTCAAGAGTTCGAGACCAGACTGGCTGACATGGTGAAACCCCATCTCTACTAAAAATACAAAAATTAGCCAGGTGTGGTGGCACATGCCTGTAATCCCATTTACTCGGGAGGCTGAGGCAGGAGAATCGCTTGAATCCATGAGGCGTAGGTTGCAGTGAGCTGAGATCATGCCACTGCACTCCAGCCTGAGTTACAGCAAGACTCCAACTCAAAAAAAAAGGAGGAAGACAGAGAGTTTCTCACTCTCCCACTCTCCATGTGCAAACAAAGAAGAGGGCATTTGAGCACACAGGGAGTTGGCAAGCCAGGACAACACCCTCACAAGAACCAAACCAGCCAGCATCTTGATCTTGGACTTCCAGGCTCCATAACTGTGAGAAATAAATGTCTGTTGATTAAGCTGCCCCGTCTGTGGTGTCTTGCCGTAGCAGCCTGAGCTGACTGAGGCAATGGTCTTTTCAATAAATAGTGCAGAACCAACTGTATATCCTTACAGAAGTGAAAGACACCTGATACCGCAAGTCACACTACACATACAAAACAATTTCATGTGGACTGTAGATATGAATGTGAAAGGTAAAACAATGAAACTTCTAGGAGAGGACATAGATGCCGATTTTCATGCATCTCATCCTTGAGGATAGGTAAGGACCTCTGCTAACAGACAAAATAATTGCTAACCAAAAAGTAAAAGTTACACTGTATTAAAATTAAGACCTTCTGTTAATCAAAACAGACCATTTACTGGAAGGTTTTAAATGACCCCAAACAAGCTTTGTAAGGCCAGCTAGCCCTTTAACTGTAGTTCATTGTTGGGAAAAAATTCTTTTGAATTTGTTTTTGAATGGGTTTAGCTTCTGTTCTAGCTTTCTTTATTATCTCCATAAAAGATTGGAACACAAAACACAAAATAGCTCCACATTAAAGCTTAGCAACACAGATAACACGTCATTTCCACAGCAGAGACTTGGTGATGCTAATCATTTGACAAATTACCTTGGTACAAGATTTTCCAGTTTATGTCACTTTTAATGAAGGGCAAATTTTTAAAGACCTGTTATCTATTTCTGAAAAGTAAGCCATCAGTATTGTCATGAGACAAAATTACAACAAATTTAGTTCAAAAATATCGATGAAATCAATGAAATTGATTTAAAAGCTACAGTAAATAAGACTGTTATTGATGCAAAGATAAACAGATGGGCCATGGGAGCCCAGTAGAAAAGCCAGAAACAGACCTATTTGTCTATGGGATTGTTGCAAAGTTGGTGTTGCAGACATTGGTGAAAAGATGATTGTTATGGGCTGAATGTCTGTGTCTTCTAAACCGAAAAGTATCTAAGACAGGTCTCAACCAATTTAGAAATTTTGCCAAGGTTAAGAACATGCCAGGGAGACAGATCTGTCCCTTTTTCCAAAGATGGTTTTATTTGCCATTCTGGAATTGGGCAACACTCCCATGAATAAAATCAGTGTGCCGAGGGACCAAACAGAGGAGGTGAGCTTTATAGACAGGAAACGGGTGAAGAAAGCAGAAACAACAAAGAGTGAGTGAGTTGGTCATTTCAAGATTTTTTTTTTTTTTTTTCCCTTGTAAGGCAGGGATCGGGAGACAAAACAACAGAAAACTAACTGATGGGCTAACATTGGGTTACTCCAGGTTAAAGATGGAAACAGAGGGACTTCAGTATCATGCTGATTGAAACTGGTCTGTTTTGGAAATCAGGATGTTTTTCCCTCCTGATTTCTGTAAAGGCTGGATAGCTCAGTCTGGGGCCAGACTTGGTGGCTCACGCCTGTAATCCCAGCACTTTGGGAGGCCGAGGCAGGCAGATCACCTGAGGTCAGGAGTTCAAAACCAGCCTAACCAACATAGTGAAACCTCATCTCTACTAAAAATACAAAAATTAGCCGGGCATGGTGGTGCACGCCTTAGTCCCAGCTACTCAGGAGGCTGAGGCAGGAGAATCACTTGAACCCAGGAGGTGGAGGTTGCAGTGAGCAGAGATCTTGCCACTGCACTCCAGCCTGGGTGACAGAGCAAGACTCTGTCTCAAAAAAAACACCAAAAAAACAAAAAAACTCAGTTTGGGTTTGGTGATGTGGAACTTTAGCATGTAACTACATTTTGATTTTTAGTCTGGTCCTTTGGGACCTAGTGCCGGAGCTTAAACCAAAACAATGGCCTCCTATAATGTTTGTCTAACAGTATTGAAAAAACCTTTTCCCAAGTTGGGAATTACTGAATTTAAACTGCAATTGACTATAAGACACACTGTCATTTTACATTCCACTGCAATGAAAAATGTTACAATACTTTCTCATTGAGAATTTTAATTCTTATTGTAATAGATTGTTTAATCAGAGTTTTAAAAATCATAAGTCACTCTTGTGCTGATATAAAAAGGAAAATATAGGCTCAAAAAATTCCTAAAAGTTGTTAACAGAGACCAACTATTGAGAATTCCTTTTCTGCTCAGCATTTGTGAGGTCTTTGTTTTTCCACTGGTATTTTTTGTGCCCTTAAAGCACTGCTGAGGCACAGAACGCAATAATCACTCTCATAGATATGAAATTGTTTTAAAAGCTACAGTAAATAAGACTGTGTGTTATTGATGCAAAGATGAACAGACGGGCCATGGGAGCCCAGTAGAAAAGCCAGAAACAGACCTATTTGTCTATAGGATTGTTGCAAAGTTGGTGTTGCAGACATTGGTGAAAAGATGATTGTTATGGGCTGGATGTCTGTGTTTTCTAAACCGAAAAGTGTCTAAGACAGGTCTCAACCAATTTAGAAATTTTGCCAAGGTTAAGAACATGCCAGGGAGACAGGGCTGTGCCTTTTTCCAAAGATGGTTTCAAGGGCTTCAGTATTTAAAGGGGAAAAGCAGGCTGGAGGGGATAGAAGGAGGGTATGGCCTCACTACTGAATCCACTTGTTCCAAGACAAAAGGAGCAGGGAGGGGAATGGCCAGTTAGGTACTCTCCCAGGCTTAGTAGATCTGCTCTTTACGCAAGGTAAGGTGAACATAAGAGTAGCTACCTGTGAAGATATTTAACCTTTTATCTGTAGCTCTCTGCCTGTCAACAAAAGGAAAGAGTTTCTTGCATGACTCAACTTTCAGCTTAAGTTTTTCCTTTTGGCATCATGAACTGGGGTCCCAAGTTTCTGTTTTGCTTTCACAGTCTTTCCCTAAATTCATGTTCACGTTAAGCCCTGAACCCCCAGTGTGATGGTATTTGGAGATGGATTTTTTAAGAGAGACATTGATGCTGTGCTCTTAGACGAGCTCTGCCTGTAGAGCTAGCCTGCACTCAGCACTGCTTAGGGAACGTGAGTAAAGGCGTCTGACTCAACACTGCCCCCTCCTCCCTAGGCATTCACTGGTGGGTAAAGGTTAGACAGGAGTCATGTATTGTCTCGACTTCTTTCCAGCCTACACACTACATTCTGCAAGCTGGGAGGTGATTTTTTAAAAAATTGTGATAAATATGCATGATACAGAATTTATTTTAACAATTTTAAGTGTGCCATTTAGTGGCATTAAGTACCACATTCATAGTATCCATCTCCAGAAGTTTTTCATCATCTCAAACAAACTCACTACCCGTTACCAGTAACTCCCCGTTCCTTCCTCTCCTCAGCACCTGGCAACCACCATTCTGCTTTCTATCTGTATGAATTTGATTACTTTAGGGACCTTATATAAGTGGAATCATACAATATTTGGGCTTTTGTGTCTGGCTTATTTCACTTAGCATAAGGATTTTAAGGTTCATCCATATTATAGCATGAATCAGATTTTCACTCCCTTTTAAGACAATATTTAATTGTATGTATTAATATATACTACCTTTTGTTTATCCATTCTTCTGTTGATGGACATTTGGGTTGTTTCCCTCTTCAGTTGTGTGAACAATGCTGCTATGAGCACTTTTTAAAGAGATGGGGTCCTGCTCTGTCACTCAGGCTGGAGTACAGTGGCGTGATCATAGCTCACTGCACCCTGACCTCCTGGGCTCAGGTGATCCTCCTGCCTCAGCCTCCCAGAGTACCAGGGAGTACAGGCATGTGCCACCACACCTACCTACTTTTTAAATTTTTTGTAGAGACAGGATCTCCCTGTATTGCCCAAGGTGGTCTCGAACTCCTGGCTCAAGTGATCCGCCCGCCTCAGCCTCCCAAAGTGTTGGGATTACAGGCATGAGCCACTGCACCTGCCTGGCCTGTGTCCCTGCTTTTAATTCTTTCAGTGTATACCAAGAAGTGGGATTGCTGGATCCTATGGTAATTTTGTGTTTCACTTTTGAGGAATCACAAACGATTTTTTCAGAGTAGCTGTACCGTTTTACGTTTCCACCAGTGACGCACGAGGATTCCCATTTCTCTACATCTTCACCAGAACTTACCTTCTTTATCTCTTTTTAAACAGCCACTCTAATGAGTTTGAAATGGAGGACTGATCTTTTTTACATTTTTTTGGCAAGGGCTTCCAGACAGCATTGTGCAATGCTGTTGAAGATAGACACATCCCAGCCTCAGAGATTAAACCTGAGCAATTATGATCTTTATTTTCTTCTTTTGAAACATTTTAAACTGGTATTTTCCTGGGTCTAAAATAGGAAGAAAGCTGCATGTGGAGCATGTTCATGGCTGACTCTGTACTAGGTGCCGCAGCAGGGACAGGAAGAGCCTCTTGCTTTTTTAGGTGCATGAGAAGGACAGCGAGAACAGTCATCCTGAGAGCGTCTGGCAGCCTGAGTTCTCCTTTCAGCTTTGGTCAGCTGAGAGCCCTGGAGTACCAAGTAAAGAGGAACCTCTGTGCTCTCCCAAGTGTCTTTAGTCAGACTTAGGTTTTCCCTGGGTATCTTGTATTGCCCTAGAATCTGACAGTTTTGTTGTTTTACATTTAGAAAGGGTGTTCTGCTGGTGTTCCCACCCAAAGATGGAATAGGATTTACTTACAATTAAAGCTGTTGAGGGAAAGCCTAGCAGCCTCGTGTGCTGCAGGTTTGCAGGAATCTGGGTTCTGGTTCCTGGCCTTCACCAAGCAGCAGCAGGCCTGCCCTTCTGAGACCTCGCTTTTTCTTCTCTGGAATACGAAGGCTTTCATTAGTTCCTCTACTCCTTCAAACATTGATTAAAGGTGTGCTGAGGCTGGGGTGACACAATTCAATATGACACAGTCCCTGGGCTCAAGCAGTTTTTTAGGTGGGAATGGATTGAGAGGATAGAATGTATAACAGATGAATCAGGGCAGTGGCTCTAGAAGTGCCTTCCTGGGCCAGCAGTACCAGCAGCACGTGGGATCCTGAGAAATCCACATTCTCACTGCAGACCTGCTGCACCAGAGACTGGGGTGGGGCCCAGCAACTTGGGTTTTTACGAGCTCTTTGGTGATTCTGCTGCATGTTACAATTTGAGAACCACTGAATTCGATTCTGATCTGACAAACTGTAGTGCAAACATAAGACAGCGGGCACCGCCCCTTTGCCTCTACACTCACATTTTTTACTTTAGATTGTGTATTAAACATAAAATGCATGCAGTCTCCCAATTCTGGTGTTCTGAAATTCCGTCTGTATGTCTTGAAATTTAGTAATAGATTTCTGAAGACATTGTGTCGTAATGTCGTATAAATATGAGTGGTGGTAGAGGTAATAATCAATTCTCATTATCCCTGGTGGTCGTGGTCTGTGAAGTCACCGGAAACCATGATGTAGTGAATACTGAACCATAGCTGTAGGGGAAATACAGGGTTCACTTCCTGGAGTCTCCAGTCTCAACATTTTTGTCAACTGATCAATACCTGATCTTGTCTAATGTGTGTTTGTGTTTAAAGATACCTCATTTAATATATACTGGTGACTTGTTAACATTGAACTCACCGACAGCACTGTCTATACCTTGTGCCTGAAAGCTGATCAACATACATATTTCCTTCCTAAGGCACACCACAGCCTTCTGGCACTTAGGAACACTCGACAGCTTTACATAACACTCCAAGACCATTTTACACAGCCAGATCACCCACAAAAAGCACAACAATTTGGAAAACCTGTGACAGCACTGAATAGACCCACAAAAGTGCACACGTGTTTACAGTGTGAGAGCTGAAACAAGGCAGGGTCACCTTGTGTGACCGCAGCGGGGAGCACGCAGTTGAAGGGACTCAGATATGTCATTGTTCTGCACATGTGTGGAGGGGCACGGAGGCACCACGCGTGTGGAGTTGGGGCTTACAGATATATTTCAGCAAGTAGGTGAATTTGCAGAAAGTGAACCGGAGAATAATAAGGATCAATTGCATCTTAATATTTCAGTTACATAAAATCTAATGTACAACAGTGGTCTAGCAATTACTATGAAGTCTTTGTTTTCTGCTGTGCTGTTTAAAAGAATAAATCAAACATTGAAAAACACATTTTAGGAAAATCTGGCCTTATTGATGTTGCAGTTTGCCCAATCGAACTCTTCATAGAATATATTTGGATAGTTATTTTTATTTTGAAAGACTGTTTAATTACCAGAATTTTTGTAAAACAGTTTTTAGATTATTATTTTTTCACTTTATACTAAGTATAGTAAACAAATGTGTAAAAGTAAGAAAAAAATTGGATATTAAAGAATGTCATTGAACCCATTTGTTCAATATATTAGTTTGAAACAATGAAATTTGTTTCTCTGGTTCAAAATAGTATAATATGGACAATTTCATATCATTCTGCCTAATAATTACTCTCCGTGATAAATTTTAGCACTTATTTTAAAAAGTTGGGTTTCAGAACTTAGGTATTTCATTTTGAATAATATACTAATTCTCTATTTTTCTATAATTTTCTATAAGCTTGTGGACCTCATTGATTACCGAGGACTTTCTATGCTTTTTATACTCTTCATATCAAAAGTCTAAGTATTTTTCATCTCTTTTTGGATACAATTATAGCAATTTTAAAATGTCCTGATAATCTTTGCCATGTATAGGAGCTTTAGTGTCTCTGTATGATTTGTAGAGAGCTGTGGGGGTGTGCCCTGCAGGGCTGGAGGTGGGGTGCTCGACAAGCCAGGCTGCCCACAGCCTAAGAAGGTGGCTCTGCCTTTCCGTCCACCTCTCTGTGCCCGAGTTTTCTCACTGGCAGAATGGCACTAACAACAGTGCCCCCTTCGAAGAATGATTGTGAAGCTCAAGTACACTGATGGATCGATCGATCTCATTCTCTCTCTCTCAAGTGCTTAAAACAGGGCCTGGCGTGTGGTACATATTCAAGAAATGTTAGTGGATACTATGGTAGAACATATTTGTTGTGTTTAAAATAGACCAATAATGAAAGGAACTTTAACAGAAATCAGCAAATTGGATTTGCGATGAATCTTTGAAAGCTAAACTTTTAAAGCTAGACTGGACTGATCTGGGTAAAGCTGTTTACCCTTGGAAATTTACTGGATGTTGCTGACCCTCTTTTTTTTTTTTTTTCTGTATAAAAGAGGAGCCACCTTTCAGGTGGCCGAAGGTTTTGTTCATGTGGTGGTGTGAGGTTGAGTAAGGTACATTGGTCTTTGGCCCTAAGTGCTTGTCAGAGCAAAAGCATACCCTATCCCTCCTGCACATTCATATCATGACACTTTCTGTTTGCTGTGCGAACCAGCTACTGTTCACTGAAATGCTGACTTCTGATTGAAACAGGATTCCCCATCTGTTCTGGAATGAAAATTCAGCAAATCCTAAATCTTGCAAAAAAGACATAAAGTATTAAAATCTGGGCAAGGATTTTTTTTAGTGATGAAAGAGAGGAAATGTTGACATCTGGTGGCTTTCTGGCAGTATTGCATGCCAACATTTCAATATCACATGCAGCCTTTCAATCCCAATCTAGAGCTGTATCTTGGTTTACACAGACTATTCCTAGAACATTCTCATAAAAGAAAAATTCTGTTATTGTTCAATATCATATTTATTTATTGCAATTTCCTGGACTCATTTAAAACAATGTACTTATAAATTTCACCACTTAGGTAATTTTTAAATATTAAATATATTCTGTGTTTTTCTATAATTTTATATAAGCTGTGGACTTCATAGTTTACCTAGCACTTTCTAAGATTTTTATATTCTTCCCATTAAAATAATAAAACGATATTGTTTATTAGTCTTCTCTGAAGGAAGTTACTAACTTGTAAAATATATTTAAATTTATAGAGGAGGTTAATGCAAGCATTTTTAAAACACTTTTTATTTTAGAGCAATTTTAGATTTACAGAAAAGCAGCTCCCTATTATTCTGGTACACATGTCACAACTAACGAACCAGTATCAATCCGTTACCATTAACTAAACTCCACATTTATTCTGATTTCACCAGGGTACTGTTCAGGGTTTTTCAGAGAAGCACATCAGACAGGATGAGTTAGTGAGTGAGTGAGTGTGTGTGTGAGTGAGTGTGTGTGTGAGTGAGTGAGTGTGTGTGTGTGTGAGTGTGAGTGTGTGTGTGAGAGTGTGTGTGAGTGTGTGGGAGTGAGTGTGTGGGAGTGAGTGTGTGTGAGTGTGTGTGTGTGAGTGTGTGTGTGTGAGTGTGTGTGTGAGTGTGTGTGTGTGTATGTGTTTGCATGTGTGAAGGGGGAGAGAGATTTTTTAAAAATTGGCTCACGTGATTGTGGAGGCTTGGTAAGTCCAAAATCTGCAGAGGTGACAGATTATTTGGGGGTTACAATTATATTTTAGCAAATAGGTGAATTTGCACATAGTGAGCCAGAGAATTGCAGCAAGTGGATGATGGAGGGTCATCTGCTTCACGCACAGTCCACTAAACGAGTATGAACTGTCACCACCAGTTTTCCCCAGTGCCCTTTCTCTCCTCCAGGGTCCACTTGACGTTACATGGAGTTGTCATGTCTCCTCAGTGTCCCCTGGTCTGAGACAGTTTCTCAGACTTTCTTGTTTTGATGATCACGACAGTTTAGGGGAGTACTGGTCATGTGTTTTGTAGACGGCCGCTCCGCTGGGGTTCGCCTTGTGTTTTTATCACAGTGAGACTGGGGTTATGGGTTTGGGGAGGAAGGCCACAGAAGGGAAGTGCCTTTCTCATTGCCTCATCGCAAGGGCGCGTGCCAACATGACGCATCACAGATGGTGCCAGCCTTGACCACCTGGCTCCAGGAGTGCTTGTCAGGTTGCTCCCCTGTAAAGTCACCCCCCGCTTCCATACTGCACTCTTGGAGTCAAGCCCCACTCCATTTCCATACTGCACTCTTAGAGTCAGGCTTCCATACTGCACTCTTGGAGAAGAAGGTATGATGCCCGCCTCCTGGAAGGGGAGACACACACCACTGGGGTAGAGTTCTTCTGCGGGAAATGCGCCTCTTCTCCCATTTATTTATTTATTTATTTGTTTATTTCTATCAATATGGGCTCATAGAAATGTATTTTGTACTTTAGTTATAATCCGATAGCACATGATGTATTTTGTTACTCAGGTTGTCCCAGCTTTAGCCATTTGGGGCTGTTTCAGGTTGGCTCCTGTGACATGCTCTCATTCTTTTGCTGTTTTGGTTTTTGTTTTTTTGAGCACTTTCCTACAGTCTGGCAGTACAGGATGCTCCAGGTACATTTTACATTTCCCTTCCTCAGCCCCCAAATCAGCCGCTTCTCCATGGAGCCCTCGTCCCTCTATTGGAGAATGGTATTTGGTGTGGTCTGAATGTTTGTATCCCCCAAAATTCATAGGTTGAAGTCTCTCTCCAATGCAATGGTACTAAAGGTGGGGCCTTTAGGAGGCGATTAGGTCATGATTGCAGAGCCCTCGTGAGTGGGATTCGTGCCCTTATGAAGGAGGCCCTGGGGGCTTCTTCACCCTTTCGGCCATGTGAAGACACAGCTGGAAGGCACCATCTAGGAAGCATGGAGCCGGCACCAGACACTGAATCTGCTGCCACTTTGATCTTGGACTTCCCAGCCCTCAGATCTGTGGGAAATAGGTAATGGCAAAAACCGCAGTTACTTTTGCATCCACCTAATATTTCTATTATAAGTCACCCAGTCTATGGTATTTTGTCATAGCAGCCCAAATGGACTAGGACAGTGTTAGGAACTAAGATCTAGGCACTGGAGGTGCTCATTGCTATGGGAGACAGCTCTATGGTGTAGAGAGATGACATAGTTGTATGTATATGTTTGTATTTGCAAAGCAAGGACACAGTTCTGATATGCACAAGTTTCAGTTTACATGATACCCATGTAAAGCCAGGACTGTTCATACTGGATAAATGTAAAAAATTATATGTAACTTTTGTATATTATAGTGCATAATATTAAAATGAACTGGTTAATACTCCACCTAACTTAAGGAAAACCACTCTCAATGCTTTAAATGCTGAAAAAAGGAATGGTTTACAATTTATTATGTATCTATATGCACTTTCCAAAATTTGTCTCTAATTCACACAACTCTACAAGGAAGACAGTAATATTAGCCTTGTTTTAGCTAATTTCTGCTCACAGTGTTATCAGCTCAGGATTGCATGGCTAGGGCAAGACAGTGCCAGCATGTGAAATCAGCTCAATTTTTAGAGGAGTTAAATGTTGCTTATAATTTTTGGAATAATTTTATATCTTATATTACAAATTAATTTTCAGAGGGTGATCACATAATCACATATACCACTTTTTATTTTTATTTTTTGAGACAGTGTCTTGCTTTGTCACCCAGGCTGGAGTACAGTAGTGTAATCACAGCTTATTGCAGCCTCCATCTCCTGGGCTCTAAGCGATCCTCCCACTTCAGCCTCCCAATTAGCTGTGACTACAGATCCATGTGAACACACCCAGCTTTTTAAATTTTTATTTATTTTTATTTTTTATTTTGTTGTAGAGACAAGGTCTCATTATGTTGCCCAGGCTTGTCTTGAGCTCCTGAGCTCAAGAAATCCTTCCGCCTTGGTGTCCCAAGGTGCTGAGCCACTGTGCCCGGCCTATACCATTTTATTTTATCCTGATGAATTCGCCAAAGTAGGCTAAGGCAGATCCTATTATTTCAGGAATTGAGGTCTCCCATTTTAATGACTATAATTACTGATCCCAGGGCCCCGCCATTAAAATGTGAAACACTTAAACAATAAGATAGAAATAGTTATGTACTTTTCAATTCTCAATTAGGGTTTAAATAATCAATAAAAGATGGAAAATCATATGGACTAAGTACAGGTAACATTGTATTAGGTTCTCCAGAGAAACAGAAGCAATAGGAGATACATGTCTGCATCTATATTTATATATATATCTGTATGAAGAGATTTATTACAAGGACTTAGCTCATTGATTATGGAGGCTGACAAGTCACAAGGCCTTCAAGGTGAATGGCCAAGTTGGAGATCCAGGAGAGTCAGTGAAGTAGTTCTGATCCAACTTGCCAACATCTGTTATTTTTAAGAAGAGCCATTCTGACTGATGTGAGATGGTATCTCATTGTGGCTTTGATTTGCATTTCTCTAATGATAAGTGATGTTGAACTTTGTTTTATATGATTGTTGGCCACATGTATGTCTTTTGAAAAGTGTCTGTTCATGTCCTTTGCCCACTTGTTTATGGGTTGTTTTTTTCTTGCAAATGTGTTTTTAAGTTCCTTATAGATACTGGATATTAGACCTTTGTTGGATGCATGAAATATGTGATCGGTGTAAAATACACACTGGATTTCAAAACTTAGTACAAAAAAATTAAAAATATCTAATCACTAATTTTTATACTGATTACATGTTAAAGTGATAATATTTTATATTAGATTAAAGTATATCATTAAAATTAATTGTACCTGTTTCTTTCACTTTATAAATGTGGATACTAGAAAATTTAAAATTGTATGTATTCACATTATATTTCTACTGGGCAGTGGTGGTCTAAACCAATCCAACATGAAGATTTTATCACTTTAATCTTTAAGCAAGCAACATGGCTTTAGGTTTGGAAATTTGAGAGAAGAGACAAATGAATTAAGGAACTGTTCAGGTTTTGAACAGAAGTCATAAGAAATATAAAAGTCAAGACTTGCTGGGTTTGTGAAACTTTGACCATCACAATCTCCCTGGGCAAAACTGAAAAATGGCCTCTGTGCAAAGATCAAATCCTAGGCAGGGGTAAAGGTGAAATCAAAGGTTTGGCTTAATAAGACATCAGATTTAGGGGTGTCTCATAGATCACCAAGATAGCAGGGCTTTAAAAAATCATAAGAGAATTGTCCCCCGGCAGTCTCAAAGGTAGACCAAGGGCCCATCTCAGGTCAGTGTGGTTTGTGACTAATGGATGGGGTGAACTCTGATAAAATTCAAAGAAACCCACGAGGTTCATAAGAGAACTGTATTGGCAGAGTGATGGAAGCACCATTGACTTGAACTAAAAGAGGCACAGACTTTTGGACCCCCTTCCCCAGCCTTCCTTGAAGGAAAGCAGGCTGAGAGGCTACTCAGTTGCAAACCTAGGCCATTTCTTTTCCCTGAGGAAGTCTCGGTAGAAGCAAGAGCCCAGAGGACAGAGCTAAGGACTGGGGAGAACACAGGGAGCAGAAGCGAGTCCTCCTCAAGGCAAGGCAGCAGGAGCCTGCTGGAACCCGCAGTGGCTGCTCCCAGCTCCGCCGCCTCTCCTGTTGGACAGGTGCCCATTGGGGCTGTCCTGGCTGTGTCTAACCATTGTCGGTTGGGTGTGGAGAAGGCTGCTGCCTTGTCTCTTTAGTTCTTCAGATGTAAAGGAAATACCCCAAGCAGAAGCCTCATCTGCACGCGGACATGCTTTAGATGATGAAACTTCTGAGAATCTTGAAAGAGCTGAGTGTATCGTGTATGTGTAATGACCTGTGGCCAGAGCTGAGTGTATTGTGCATGTGTAAATGACCTGTGGCCAGAGGAGGGTTATGGCAGATTCAAGAGGGCTGTAGGTCCTTCCCATTGAGAGCTGGGGTCTATTTTCCATCTCTTTCATTCTGGGACTGCTTTGATTATGGAGTACAGTGGAGGTGACACTGCCAGTTGCAGCCTTGAATAGAGCTGACAGCTTCTGCCTTGCTTTCTTGGAGCCCTAAGCTGCCATGTAGAAATTCTGACGACTTCACTGGAGGGACCACTCGGAGAAGTGTTGAGGCTGCATGAGAGAGGGCTCAACTGAGCCCAGGCTTCCAGCCACCCCCCACTGCATGGTGTAGACACATGAGTGAAGCCTTCTTAGAGCCTCCAGACCAGACCACCCTCCACTTGTATGCCACTGAGCAAACCACAGGGAGCAGAAGAAACACTCAACCTGCTGGAATTCCTGAATTCTGTGGATTATGAGCATAACAACATGACTTGATTTAATCTACATTTGGGGCGGTTTGTTATGGGGTAATAGATATCTGGGACACATTCACACGTATACATCCTAGCTGTGTGACCTCGAACATGTTACTTAAGGTCTCTGACATCAGTATTTTTATCAACAAAATTGTAATAATAGTGTCTACCTACTATGGGTGTAAAATATATGTAAGAATATATGTAAAATATACAAAAGTAAAAGCAGCTAGCATGTGTTTGGATCTTAAATGACTTTGTGTTCGATTTTTACTTTTTTTTTTTTTTTTTTTTTTTGAGACAGGAGTCTTGCTCTCTTGCCCAGGCTGGTCTTGAACTCCTGGGCTCTAGTGATCCTCCCATCTTGGCCTTTCAAAACGCTGCAGTTACAGGTGGGAGCCATCACACCAGGCTCCTTTCTTTTGTTTGCCTGGCGTGTCAATCCTGCTGCCCCTGGCAATATAAATAAATAACATCAGCAAGGCTGTGTGGGCTTAAGATACCACAGTTTTCCTGACAGATATGGATACACATACACATACATCACATATATACACATATACATGTATCAGCATTTAAAATCTCATTAATTTTATAATTTATAACCACTTACCACTTTTATAAAAGTGGGGAGGATCCCAGTGTTCTTAGTTCAACAATGGATTACTCTTTTGTTTCTGTTTGTTTTTTTTTTGAGACAGAGTCTCCCTCTGTTGCCCAGCCTGGAGTGGGTGGGGCGATCTCCGCCTCCCAGGTTGAAGTGATTCTCGTGCCTCAGCCTCCTGAGTAGCTGGGACTACAGGCACGCGCCACCACACCCAGCTAATTTTTGTATTTTTAGTAGAGACTGGAGTTTCTCCATGTTGGTCAGGCTGGTCTTGAACTCCTGATCTCAAGTGATCCGCCCACCTCAGCCTTCCAAAGTGCTGGGATTACAGGCCGGAGCCACCCTGGCCGGACTACTGTTTTTGTTATTGGTAGTGATTTCCTGTCACCGTGCTAGGGTGGTGCATCAGAAATAAACTGGGCTTTTTAGTAAAAACTCGGAAAGACATGGTTTACCTCTGTAAATGCAGGATACTTGGCAGGAGAAATTGTTTGTACCTGTTGAAACTTAGATGGCCTCAGCTCTCAAAAGAGACTGGCTATGGCAGGACGGGGATGAGTGTTGTACCGGCACCCAGTGCACTAACTGCCATTACTAAAATCCCTGTCGTGGGAAAGGCATGCCTCGTGCAGTGCCCACCCTCTGAGACTCAGCTTGGAAAATGTAATTCACCTCCGCGACCTCACCCCTTCTTCCCTTAGCATGTGAAAATGACAGCTTGGCAGTTTCACCAGCTCACAGGAGAGCGTCCAGCTGCTCTGCTCCTGGTATACACCTGGGCCTCCAAAACTGAAACGAGCACATGTTAACGCAAGCGGCAGGCATGCTCTGGGTGTGCAGGAGATGCACCGGCTTGTGTGAGCCGGCAGGGCAGGACAGGCGTGGAAGGGTCCACGTCTTTAGTGTGCATGCTTAGATCTAGCATTCCTGTTGATGGAGTAATGGTTTTCGCATTGACCAGATCCAGGGCTTCATTTTTTAAACCTCATTCGCCCACTCCCCACCCCAGCCCGGTGTCCGCACCCTTTGATGGGGCGGGGATAGGCGAGATGGTCCTGTGGTTCTCTGCCTTCTTCTGGTGAATTAAAACCCGATTTGGAAGAGGGAAGGGCAGCCAGCACCAGTATGCACAGCCCCCGGCCCCAGAGACCCGGGAAGGAGTAGGGAGGCCGGGCAGGGAGCGTGGAAGGTGCGCTTTCCCGGAGGTCGGCGCGGGGCCGGGGCCGGGAGCCGGGATGGGCGGGCGCGGCCGGGATTAGCTGGCGGGCGAGGGCGCAGCGCAGGGAGGAGGAGGGGAGGCGGCGCCGGCGCGGGCGGGGAGGAGGATCTGGAGAGGGAAGGGGCGCGCGAGCCTCGCGGACCCCGGGCGCGCCCCGGCCGCCTGAGCTGTGCCAGCCGCGCGGCGGGCGCGGGCGCGGGCTTGGGCGGGCGGGGAGCCCCAGCCCCGGGGTTGCGGGGGCCGCAGGGGCGCGTGACCGGCTGTCTGCGTGGGGCCCGCGCGCGGTGCCTCTGCCTGACCGTGCCCGAGCCTAGCGCGGAGCCTGGCGCCGGGGCCGCGAGCACAGGCCCGGGGCTGATCGTGATCGGGTGAGTCTCATCTGGCAGCGGGGCTCGCCCTCGGGCCGCTCTGCGGGCGATGTGCGCGGTGTTCTCCGCCCGCGGGCCGGCTGCGTCTGGCCCGGGCTTCCCTGCAGGCGCTTGGGAAGCGTCAGGCCTACCCCGGGCATGGCTCACACGGAGAAGCCTTCGCCGCCAAAGGGACTCCTCTGTTACCGCGGTCGCTCCTGGGACTTGCTGGTCTTGGGTCAGGGCGGTGTGAGTGTTCTGTGTTGGGGAGTGGCTTCCCATGGCCACCCTGGAGTGCCCCTGTGTGCCACCCCGTCCAGAAAACCAGCCTGCATTTTAACCCGTTCAGAGTACAGTGCTTATGTCAGACAGTCCTGTCAACTAGGAATAGAAAATTTTGAAAGCTGCTGTCACTGACATTAGAATTTCTACAAAGCAGTGTGGCAGAGGTTTGTGGGCTGTCAAGAAGCAACCTAAAAAAGTAACTCTGGATGATTATTTCCCTGACAGCTGGAATGTAGTCATGGAGATTGGAACTCACCCTTAACCTCCATGCGCCAACAAATGAGTGCAGTCTAGTTTAGTGACTGCACTTCAGTCCACCCTAGGAAGACCTGTCCCCAAATCAACAGCCTTGCTCTATTTAAACAGTATGGACAGGAACTAGTGTAGAACTTGCGTGTCTATGTATAGAAGCTTCATAGACATGCCACCACATTCAAGTTTTAAAATACCTGTAGGATGCATCCTGTAAGTCGTGTACACTTTCTTAGACTGTGTAGGATATAGAACTAGTCCATAGTTTATAGGGGATTAAAGAGGTTCAACATTATGCATGAAGGACCAGTACAGTCCTTGGTTAGAGAATCGAGAAACAAAAGAACCAAAAGAAGATGTGAAAGAAAAAAAGAAAAAGACAAGAAAGGGGTTTTGTAGGTTCTGCTGTTAATTCATGATGTTAGTAACTTGTGGTGTTGGAGAGATAGACAGGTCAGTGGCCTGGGTCCTCGAAGAAACTCCGGCCCTATCTTCTTTGTGCTCTTGGGCAATCATTGAGTTATGGACTTAAATTCCTGTTCATCTAGTTTTTTTGTGAATTGTGTGGTCAAGTTTGTATGTTACTACACTGAACTCTGAAGCTCAAGAAATTGCTCAAAAGGAGATACGGAGGGGAAGGGCAGAGAAGAAAAAAAAGAGAAATGGCGTGGAGTAGGGGAGTTTTAAGGCACCTAATTCGTAATAATTGGTGTGACTGTTACCCAGCTTCCCATTTCCCCCCACCCTGCATCCCAGGACCTCCTGGGCTCAGCTCTGCGTCCAAGACAGTGGGAAGCCTGGTCCTGGAAAGGATGTGGTGTGATATGAAGAGACATGAGTTCCTCCGTTTTGTAAATAATTTTCTCCTTAATTTGAAAAGACTTTCCACCCTTTCCCCTGAAAAAGAGTGAATTTCCTAGAGGAAGAAATTATTCATTGAAACAAACTCGCATGCGTCCCATTCTGAATTTGGCTTCGAAGTTGCACAAAAGCCGGAGGAGGAGCTAGAAGCAGGATAGGTGGTCTTGAGCAGAGCAGACGCTCCATTTGGAGGTGAAAACCGTTTAGGGGAATATCAGCTGCCCAAAGAAGAGCTGTGACTGTTTAACGAGTAAAACGTTATCCAATAATGTCTTGAATCTGGGGAATATTTTGATGTCAGGTCACGATGTAATCCTACGTTTCAGGCATAAACATTCAGAGTAATTCTGTAGTGAAAATGAGTTCCACATTTGAGTTGCTAATTTCATCTTTGCCGTTTGAGTCTTTCAACAGAGGGCATCTTTTGTGTGACGAGTGTTATTTCAGGTGCTTAGATTAAAAGATGAATAAGGTGTCAAGGTCACAACAAAAAGTTAAAATGTGAAAAGATCTGTATAATACAAAATGCTATGGGAGGTCCAAAGAAACAAGAACACAGCATCTTCATAGAGTAGCAGGTGATGATGATAATAGCAGTGAGAGGACAGATGCGGTGGCTCATGCCTATAGTCCCAGCAGTTTTGGAGGCCAAGGCATGAGGATCACTTGAGCCCAAGAGTTCAAGACCAGCTTGGGCAATATAGCGAGACCCCATCTCTACAAAACATTAAAAAGTTAGCCAAGCATGGTGGTAGACACCTGTAGTCCCAGCTACTATGGAGGCTGAAGGTGGGAGGATAACTTGAGGCCTGGAGGTCGAGATTACAGTGAGTTGTGATCCTTCCACTGCACTCTAGCCTGTGGAGCAGAGCAAGACCCTGTGTCAAATAATAATAATAACATAACAATAATAATAGCAGTGAGCAGGTAAACCTGATTTATCTAGCACTGATTGACACTTCATATACTTTATCTACAGATGTGGACACTGAATTCAGGAGAGGAAAAGTAACTCGCTTTACAGCCTCAGTGGCAGAGCAAATTTGAACCTCCATTATTATTCTGTAGATACGTATCATAAAAGAACAATGTTTTAGCTAATTCATCATGCTGAGTTTTAAAATTGTTTCTCAATCATATATTAACTCATATACCAGTCTGTTTTTCTTAGTGTTCAAAACAAATCTATTTGATGTAATTTTTAGTTGTTACTTTATGTCATTAGTATTTGTATGTTTACCTAAAAAGTTACTGAGTCACATGTAAACAAGAAATAATTAATGGCTTGAAAGCAACTGAAGAGGGCTAAAGGTAAAGCAGTTTGTCAGCATAAAGCGTGTCCTTTATTCTTTTCTCTGGGGCCCTTTCTTCAACACCTTTATCCTCAGAGTTACCTGGTTGTCCGTAAGATATATAAGCAACAAAGAGAAGAAAAAAATCATGTAATTCTATTATTCTTTCTTGCACGAGACATATCGATGGAAGGTAGATGTTCTTGCCAATTTGTACATGGTAATTACTTTGTTTTAAAAATTCCCTTTGTTGGCTGGGTGCGGTGGCTCACGCCTGTAATCCCAGCACTGTGGGAGGCCGAAGCAGCTAGATCACTTGAGGTTAGGAGTTCGAGACCAGCCTGGCTAACACGGTGAAACCCTGTCTCTACTAAAAATACGAAAATTAGCTGGGCATGGTGGCAGGCGCCTGTAATCCCAGCTACTCAGGAAGCTGAGGCAGGAGAATTGCTTGAACCTAGGAGGCGGAGGTTGCAGTGAGCTGAGATCAATTAGGTAGCCTTATAATTGAAAGCAAAAGCAAACTTTTTAAAAGTGCATTTTAGAGTGGTGTTCTTACTAGAAATATTGAAAGTTGAAGTTTTTCCTAATTCATGACCATTTCTTATGTTAATATATGTTTTATTTGCAAGGGAAAATAAGATTTCTATTGAAGAACAGAAGTTGTTGATTATTAAACATCAGGAAGATATTTTGATTAGAGGAAGTAAACGTTTTAAGCGGTTCATTGAAAGGACATTTCAATGATTAACAGGAACTGTGCTACACCAGTTGGGCTTAACAGTTTATTTAACATCTAGATATTTCTTCTGTTTTAGTTCTTCATTAAATTTTAATATCTTCTAACTCTTGAAAACTCAGTATACCCACAAACCACAATGCTAAATTAAAGCGAGTTAGATGTCTGTGTGGCTTCTGAGTCTAAAGAATTTGATGCTTCTTGATTAATATGGGATTAATGATTTTTTTACTGGAGGGATGGTTGGGTTTTCTAAGTAAGTCCCTTGTCCCTGGTCAAGGGACAACTGGGACCTGAAATCCCTGAAATACTGTGAACTGTTTGGGGCAACTTTTCCTTCTCTGGCTGAGTCACAAAAAGTTGATGTTGTCTTCAGTTCACATAAAGGTGCATGTAGGTTAATGGCAACCTTGATTTTAAGAAAAATAAAAATGATAAGGTCCTAAGTCTCAGTTTCATGAGGATGGGGTGTGTGTGTGTGTGCTCATGCACAGGTGGGTTTGGAGAGATGTGGCAGAACAAGAGGGGCAACTTTATACAAAAGGGAAAATTTAAAAGTCTTAATGAATAAAACTATATTACTACATTAGGGAGACTTTTCATGTTTTTATTTCCAGAAGAGGACTGTCAGAAGGACGTAGAAGGCACACTTTTACTGTGAGAAGCAAAGATCCTTTACCTACGCATTTTACAAGAAATGTGCAGAAAGCCATTGATAAATATACCTGGTAAGAATTCACCTTGTTCATTGCTTCAGATTACAAAATCACAAAATGCCCGTAACAAATGTGGGAAAGGAAGTTAGTGACTGGCCATGAATTTCTAAAAGTAAGATGCAGTTTTATTTTTAACCTAGTGTAAACATCACACTGTAAAAATATTTCAAAATTAGTATACTGTGAAATTAATAAATATATTTAATGAAAGAAAGAGGAAGCAGGCTCAGAAAAGTGAAGCCACTTAGCCATCCAAGCCCTTCCAGCAAATGTGATTTCTTTGCCCATGTTCATTCCTGCAGTGAATCCTTGTCATCCTTTTCCTCCAGCGGAAGCCACACACCCACGGGAGCCCACACCTCTTGGTCTGGGTCGGCCACACAGAGCTCTACCACCGGCTCGTCCACGGAGAGGGGCTCCATTTATTCCTGGAGAGATGACGTATGTCTCGGAATATTTTGGATAATCTTGTAATTACAGTTTATAGTGAAGAATTGCTTCCTTATATTCAAAATTATTTTTACCAATTATAAAAGCGTGACCTATTGCATACATACATGTAAAAGCATGTACATGTTACATGTGAAAATAATAGATCACGAACTGTGGAGAAAAATAGAACTCCCTCATGACCTCCTGGCCCTGTCTTAGCTGCCCACAGTTTTCCTGTTTCCATCCTGCAGCCGGCTCTCCGGCTCCCTGTGACTTCTTGGATGGTATCCACGGCCGGAAATTCAGGACTTGAATAAGAAAAAAATGCTGGAAAAGTAAAAGCTGTGACAGCCACTGTGATTAGAGAACTCCCCGCCAGTATTCCCAGTCGGATATTTCACCTTCACCTCCTACCCCTGGGGGAGCTGTTGCCTCTGAACTGCTTTTGTCTGTATGAGCCTGGGATTCTGGCTGGGCGAGCTCTGCCTCCACTGCTCCAGCTTGCTCAGGAGCTGGCTGGCTCCACAGTCTCCTCCCTCCTCCTCCCTCCAAGGGTCTCCGAGGATCCCAGGACACAGTCCTCCTTTTGTAAGGCCCACCTGTCTACAGCACCTTGGGTGTTCTGTTTTACCTCCTTTATGCTGTGTTTTTTTTTGTTTTTTGTTTTTTGTTTTTTTTTTTGGCTTGCTTGCTCCCTCTCTCTCTGTCTCTCTTTTTTTTTTTGAGATGGAGTCTCGCTGTCGCCCAGGCTGGAGTGCAGTGGCGCAATCTCGGCTCCCTGCAAGCTCCGCCTCCCGGGTTCACGCCATTCTCCTGCCTCAACCTCCTGAGTAGCTGGGACTACAGGTGCCCGCCACCGCGTCCGGCTAATTTTTTTGTATTTTTTAGTAGAGACGGGGTTTCACCGTGGTCTCGGTCTCCTGACCTCGTGATCCACCTGCCTCAGCCTCCCAAAGTGCTGGGATTACAGGCGTGAGCCACCGCGCCCGGCCTTTTCTCTCTTTTTTTTAAGACAGATTCTTGCTCTGTCACTCAAGCTGAAGTGCAGTGGTGCAATCTCGGCTCACTGCAACCTTCGCCTACCAGGTTCAAGCAGTACTCCTGTCTCAGCCTCCCGAGTAGCTGGGATTACAGGTGTACGCCACCATGCCCAGCTAATTTTTGTATTTTTAGTAGGGACGGGGTTTCACCATGTTGGCCAGGCTGGTTTTGAACTCCTGACCTCGTAATCCACCCGCCTCGGCCTCCCAAGGTTTTGGGATTATAGGCATGAGCCACTGCGCCCGGCTTCTTTGCTTTCTTTAAAAGCGGTTCCTCACTCCCACTGCACATGGGAATCCGCTTCTGTCTGCAGCTGCACAGCTGTGATTCTCAGGGGAGCGGGCAGCGGAGGGGCACCGAGGGGGTCTGGAAGGGACTCAGCTCAGCACTGCTAGGAAGACCTTTCACGCACGCAGCTCCCTTACTTAGGGGCAGCTGCCTCCTTCCTCTCCCTTACGCCCACTCACCGCCACCCCTCAAGCCTGCCTTCCTTGGTAGAAGGCTGAGCACCACTGCTTTACTCTGTCCAAATTCTAGGATTCTTTTAGTACAACGTTTAATGGAATTACCAGGGAATAACTTCCATTAATAGAATTAAAAATACTCCAGACCCTATAATTGCTTTTCATTTTAATTTTTAAAAATGTATTCACTTTTTGATGGGAAATATTTGCAAAAGCAACGGAATGCAAAAGAGAAATGAAAGTGAGCCCTCTCCCATGCCCCAGCGACCCAGTCTCCTCCTGGGAGATAAATATTATTATTAGTTTTCCTTTTATTTGTATTTTAAAAGAAATAATTCAACTCCCCTGTAATCTGGGAATCTGTTTTATTATCAATTTGAGAGAGGAGCTAACGCAGAAAATGACAAATAGCATTCTATGAAAATCAACCTGGACTGACCATCTGGGGACAGGTATGTCTGACTGAATACACACTTTGCCCTGTGAACTGTGGAAATTCTGGTGCTTCTAGAAAACCATGTGGCGGGGATCTTGCCTGGACTCCGACAGTTCTAGGAGAGTTGCCTCCCAAATGAGACCCTCTAGGAAGGCTGAGAGGTTTTCTCATCTCCAATTCACTGCAGCCAGGTGCAAGAATCTCCTAAGGCCAGAGGAAAAATTAATACTCAGGCCTCACCCTAATAACCACACTTCTTAGGATAACTAAGGATTTTTTTTTTTCCAGTTCATTGATTTAAGGAGATTAATGGCCTTTTCTACAAAAGTAATTTTCTTTTCTGTGGTATCACCAGAAGAAAAAAAAATCTTGTATTTTGCAGGTGTGCTTAGGTGTGTCAGGCACAGCTCTGTGAGGGACACGTGGCTGCCTGTGTGTGCAGACATACAGATGTGGACGTGTCTGTGTGTCTACGCTGATGTCTGTGGCAGTATGAACACCTCCACCTATACCTCTATCTGTGCAAATTCTCGAGTCTCGTAACTTCCATAGTAGAAGTTTTCTCTAACACTAAAAGAATCTGAGGCTCAGAATGAGATGGCATTTCTCAGAATGGTAACAGCTGGAGCACAGGTGTGTCTGACTGCAAAGCCACCGTCTTTTTACCAAGTGATGCACCCTCCTACATAGTGAGTTACAGTAAATGTATAAGTAGCATTGATCCAGAAGCCCGCATTTCTATAACTTGCAGTGTCGTAACTAAGTGTGCATTTCTGTTTAGGAATTTGACGAAGCCAGTTCACAGTCAGTGCAGCGGTTACTCTGGGAGGTGGAGGAAATGTTATTTGAAGGGAAAGTGAACCCTCAGACCCAGAGTCTGCTGGCTGAATGCGGAGAGTGGACAAGAAGATCCCTCCATTTGAGGTGGGACCTTGGTGGTGGAAGTTCTCTGGGGTGGGTTTTCGAAGCACTCACCCCTGACCTGCCTCGATACAATCAGTACATTTGGTCTGAAAGCGCCTGCCCAGTCAGAATATGGACGCAGAGTACAGTCCTTCACTTGAGAGATCACTTTCCCCTTATGGTGTCTGAGGAAATACTGAGACATTCCAGTACTCAAGCGCCTTTTAATTTGTGAGAAGTAAATTCAGCTCATCCTGAGAAGGGCATTACACATACATGAATGCAAGAATGGTAGAGGCTACCTCTTGCCTTCACATTCACCATGTGTGAGCGGCACATGTCCGTCTTCATCACAGAACACAGCAAGGGTGAGCAGAGATGATTTGCTGAACGGCTGGATAGATGGGTCTTCCCGTCTCACCCGTTCCTTATGTATGGAGGAGCGTGTGTTACTTTTCATATCAAAGATGGAGAATATGGATTGGGTATGAAGACAAGCTTTTCTTTTTTCTTTTTTTTTTTTTGAGACGGAGTCTCGCTCTGTCTCCCAGGCTGGAGTGCAGTGGCGCGATCTCAGCTCACTGCAACCTCCGCCTCCTGGGTTCACACCATCCTCCTGCCTCAGCCTCCCGAGTATCTGGGACTACAGGCGCCCGCCAACATGCCCGGCTAATTTTTTGTATTTTTAGTAGAGATGGAGTTTCACCGTGTTAGCCAGGATGGTCTTGATCTCCTTACCTCATGATCCGCCTGCCTCAGCCTCCCAAAGTGTTGGGATTACAGGCATGAGCCACTGCGCCCAGCCGAAGGCAAGCTTTTCTTTCAGTCACTTAGCCAACATACTGGGGGACAGTTTATCAAAGTTACCTGAGTTCCTCTGGATTCTATCTGGGGAGAATCAATCAGAACACTCATGTAAATGTGGCTGGATTTCCTGGTTACATTCACTAGGTAACTTTTACAGAAATCTTGACCAACTAGGGTTTTTTTTTTTTCTTTTCAATCCTTAATAAGCCACATGCCCTGAAGAGTATGATATGTCCACTAGATACTAGTTGTGGATACTCACTTTTCTGGGGATGATCACTCACCAAAAATTCGGGAACTCAGACTTATTCTTGTCGCTGCTATCTTACATCATTGATAGAAATGGAGGGAAGATGGGAAAAGAAAAGATTGCCAGGTGCATAAGCCAAGTGTGCATATTTATATATTTGTATACTTGTTATGTTTGTGTTTAACTGTGTATTAGTTAATATGTATGGAGAGCTATGTGCTCAGTGTTGGCTTAGACACCTGAGTCTGTCATATATGATCTCTAAGCCATTCATCAGCCCTGCAAGGTAACCATTATTATCCTGTTTTGCAAATGAAAGGCAAACAAATGAAATTAGCGTGAGACCCTTGCCTGAGACTGAGTCAGTGGAAGAACAGTCTGGCCTAAACTCTCAAAGTCACACTTCTATGATGCGTGATGCTTCCCACGTACCCATACACATCTTATCATACACATGCCTTCAAAATCATTGTCTCCTACTTTTAAAATCTCCAAACATTTTCCCTTTGTCTGATCAAAAATGTCAGTAGCTTCTCTTTGGCCTTGCAGAGTATTAGGAAGACAGCTGATCTTGCCCACTGACGAAGGCGTCCAGCATTTCCAGGGCAGCACTCCTGCCTCCGCAGTCCACAGACCCCCGCTCAGTGCCTGCCGACACAGCAGCAACATCAGAGAGTATGTTCAGATAAGTGACTCTCAAAAAGTATTGTTAGCTGTATTTTAATTATACTTTTTCATGTTTATCTCATCTATAAACCTTGGCTCCACCCAGTTTGGAAATTTAGATTCCGATAAAGGGCAGATACAGAGAACAGTTTTTATAAGAAGCTTTTGATTCTGAATTGATGATGTGTGTATAGAGAGAGATGTGTAATATATATATGGAACACACATGCACACACATGGTAGTTACCTTCCACGTTTGTTCCAAAGGCGCTGTGAAAGGTGGACTGGGTGCAGGATGGAAACCGCCTCACTGTGATGGATTATAAGCTCCAGGCAGTGGCAGCAGGAGAAATGAAGCTCTGTCCTGTCATTTCTGTTCACTAGCAGATTTTGATGACTCTATGCCATTCACACATATTTGGTGTGCAGTCCTTTCACTGCAACCAAAGAGGGTACAAACTTATAGAATAATTTAGGCTTTTAAGAAGCCTTTAAAATTTTTAGTGATGCCTGTATTAAAGTGTTTCTAAGGACATGAGTTTTGTCCAATATAATATTCAACCGTTTTGGCGGGGGAGCGGATTCTGTACTTTACAGGTAATTGAAAGATCCACCATGATCGTTTAAGCATTGCGTTCTTGGTGTTCTATAAACTCCCATGTATAATCTGTTTTTTTCCCATAGGTTGTGCATTTCTGGCTCTCAAATAGTCCCAGCAGCACTCTCAGCCTCTGCCCTGCCAGGCCCTGATGACACAGGGGTTGCTGACCTAACGGCACGTTCATCCCTGGAAGAAGAGGTTTATCATGTGGATGGAAACATGGAGGAGTATTTCGCTTTTGACAGAAAAGAGGAGTAAATAGAATCTTATTTGACACTGACCTCATAAAATAATATTAATTTATTTGACATTTATTGTTATCGTATGCTCATTAAGCGTTTTGTGTATTTTTTACTCACCCAAAAGATTTCTGTTCTTTTGAGAGTAATGTACTCCCCAGAGCTTTTGGATTCCTAGCAGGCGGTGCATGTGCGGGAGCAGCGAGGAGGGTGTTCAGCGCCCTTGTAAAAGCAGACAAGGCTCCTCACAGCCCTGGTCCTGGGGGCTCCAGGTTCCCCAGCCCTGGCTGCCCAAAAGGGCCTGAGGGGAGTTCCCGCCTCTGCGCTAAATTCGTATTTTGTTCCTTTTTTTTTGAGACGGAGTCTCGCTCTGTCCCCCAGGCTGGAGTGCAGTGGCGCGATCTCGGCTCACTGCAAGCTCCGCCTCCCGGGTTCACGCCATTCTCCTGCCTCAGCCTCCCGAGTAGCTGGGACCACAGGCGCCGCCACCACGCCCGGCTAATTTTTTGTATTTTTTTTTTTTAGTAGAGACGGGGTTTCACCATGTTAGCCAGGATGGTCTCGATCTCCTAACCTCGTGATCCTTCTGCCTCGGCCTCCCAAAGTGCTGGGATTACAGACGTGAGCCACCGTGCCCGGCCTCGTATTTTGTTCTTAATCAAAAACTACAACTATTACATGATAAAAATTTGCCCCATGATTGAAAATTGGCACATTAAAAAGTAACACTGATAAAACAAGTCTTAACACATTTAAGAAGACTGAAATCAAAGCATCTTTTCTGATCTCAGTGGTACAAAACTGAAAGTCAGTAACAGGAAGAAAACTAGAAAACTCACAAATACGTGTAAACTAAATAACCCGCTCCTCAGCAACCAGGCAGCAGGTCAAAGAAGACATCAAAAGCAAAATCAAAAAACATAATGAGACAAATTAAAATGGAAACACAACATATTAAAACCAAACTTATGGGGTACAGTAGAAGCAGCTCTAAGAGGGAAGCCTATGGCAATAAATGCCTACATTGAGAAAAAAGAAATATCTGAAATAAACAACCTAACTTTATACTTGAAGGAATGAGAAAAAGAACAAACTAAGCCCAGACTTAGTAGAAGGAAGGAAATAACAAAGCTCGGAGCCGAAATAAATGAAGAGACTAGAAAAAAAAGGAAGATCAATGAAACCAAGAGTTGGTTTCTTGTTTTTGTCCCCTCCCCACAGTTTCATTCATGTGTAATTGACAAAAATTATATATGTTAAAAAAGAACGATGCTGTTTAACAAAGAATGCTTATTAATATATGTATACATGTACATACATGAATGTGTGTAGATAGAATTATTTTAACTCTAAGCATTGATCTTTTAGTAATTGGAGTGGGTTTTTATTCTTAGTGATGACGAATGTCTTGAACAAAAACCAGCTCAGCCTGGTAGGAAATGGTGCAAACTCGGACTTCCTCCTGTTTCCCCACATGACTGTGTCAAAGATGCCGTGACAGCAGAAGTGTTTGATCACGTCTGGACAAATTTGGTAGAACTTTTGGAAGAGCTGATTAGAAAACACTGGGAAACTACACTCACAGGTACTTACGTGCAGAATTTGGCTTAATGAAAAGAAAAAGTCCCTGTTCCTCAGCCCTGGGCTCCTGCTCCCCAGCTTGGCCAGACCCAGAACATGACCAGTGAGGAGACAAGTGGGTGTTCTGACTTTACTCACGAGTGCTCTTTAGTCCCTTCAAAAAGGACGCTATTGTTTTTTGCATTATAAAAAATAATGCAGGGCTGGCTAGGTGCAGTGGCTCACGCCTGTAATCCCAGCACTTTGGGAGGCCGAGGCAGGAGATCATCTGAGGTCAGGAGTTCAAGACCAGCCTGGCCAACATGATGAAAGCCTGTCTCTACTGAAAATACAAAAATTAGCCGGGCGTGGTGGCATGTGCCTGTAATCCCAGCTACTCGGGAGGCTGAGGCAGAATTGCTTGAACCCAGGAAGTGGAGATTGCGCCATTGCACTCCAGCCTAGGCAACAGGAATAAAACTCCACCTCAAAAAAAAAAAAAAAAAAAAAAAAGAACGCAGGGCAGGCATGGTGACTCAGAACTTTGGGAGACCAAGGCAGGAGAATTAACTTGAACCCAGAGGTTCAAGGCCAGCTCAGCTTGGGCAACATAGTAAGACCCTGTCTCTTCAAAGAATACAAATAAAAAGTTAGCCAGGCATGGTGGCACGTGCCTGTAGGCCCAGCTACTCAGGAGGCTGAGATGGGAGGACCCCTTGAGCTCAGGAATTCAATATTAAAAGTGATCTATGATCGCGCCACTGCACTCCATCCTGGGCAACAAAGCGAGACCATCTCCCCCCGAAAAATAACAATGCATATGCAGTCTGGAAAACACACAAATAACACAAGAACAAGGCTAGAAGTCACGTTTTTTGTTATAGTAAAAATAATTTACCTGACTAATCTCTAATAATGAGATATTTGTTTTTAATTGTTCATGACATCTGTAATGTAAAATGTAAACATAGCTAATTGAATAATCCTTTAATCATCTTACTTCAACATACAAAATATTCTCTAAACTTAACATTGAACAAAAATCATAAAAATGTCAGTGATGGACATTAATGACCAGTTTTATTAATCAATTTGTACAATAAGGCAATAATCATGTTAACCTAAATCCTGTTCTTTTTCCAGTATTTAAGGAATTAGTTGGGCTTTATCATGTGCTGAGAATCTGCATTGCCCACTGTATAATCTGCTTCTCCAAGCACTGCAGCCACAGTTACAGCAGCCAGTTGCTCCACAGGGGTCTCTGCCCTCTGTAGTAACGTGCATAGTGGCCATAGCATGGATTCGTGGTAGCTCAAGCACAAATATTCTCTTTCAAGAGTGAATTTTAAGTATTTGTATTAGATAATCTGATGTTTCTTGTAATATCGATTCTTCTGTTCACACAGAAGGGAAAAAACAGAGAGAAACATTGAAAGTAGCTGGAAACAGATTTCCACACGTCCTCATTCCACACGCTCATGCTGATGGAGCCAGTGGCCCCCCGTCCGGAAGCTCCGAGGCTCACAGCATCTCCCTGACTTCTCATCTGAAGCCACCCCAGGTCGGTGCTTTCACACCCTTCTCCCTCTTGCCTTCATTCTGTGTGTCTCTCACCTCGGTTTGTCGGGAGTGCCGTTCTATTAAACTGTAGTATTGAGATATTTGGGGCTGCTTTCCACGCTGCCTGCAGAGGGGTCCATGCAGGCTTTCCATGGTAAATTAAAGGGAAACCTTCACAGTGTCACAATGCCTGGAACCCTTGACGTCCTGCCTATGAAGGACGAGGATGTGCTCAAGTTCCTTGTGGTAGGAGCCCGCGCAGGCGGCACCACCCTTGGCTTCCAGATGGAGCAGTATATCCACAAAAGAACCAGTGATGGCATCTCTGTCATAAATCCGAAGGGACCTGGGAAAAGCTGCTGCTGGCAGCTCGTGCGATTGTTGCTGTGGAACCCTGCTGAGGTCCCTGTGGTGCTCCAGGAACACTGGCCGGTGGGCTGTGCTAAAGTTCACTGCTGCCATTGGAGCCACTCCAGCTCCTGGCCGCTTCTCTCCTGGAACCTTCACTCGCCAGATCCAGGCAGCCGTCCGGGAGCCATGTCTGCTCGTGGTTACTGATCCCAGGCGACCACCAGCCTCTCAGAGAGGCATCTTGGCTAACCCACCTCCCATTGCTCTGTGGAACACAGATTCTCCTCTGTGCTGTGTGGAAGTCGCCATCCCGTGCAACAAGGGAGCTCGCTCAGTGGGCCTAAAGGGGTGGCTGCTGGCTCAGGGAGTTCTGGGCATGCGTGGCACCATCCCCCAGGAACACCCATGGGAGTCCACGCCTGACCTCTGCTTCTGCAGAGACCCTGAAGAGATTGAGGGGGAAGAGCAGCTGCTGCTGATGCAGCTGTGGCCAACGGGGAGTTTCAGGGGAAGGGCTGCGCCAGTGCCTGCTGAACATTGCCGCCCAGCCTGAGGATGCAGACCCAGCCCAAGTACACTGCTGCCCAGCCTGAGGCTGCAGACCCAGCCCAAGTACACTGCTGCCCAGCCTGAGGCTGCAGACCCAACCCCTGCACACACTGCCGCCCAGGCTGAGGTGCAGACCCAGCCCCTGCACACACTGCCGCCCAGCCTGAGGCTGCAGACTGCTGTGAAGGTGCAAGCACCCCCTGTGCCTATTCAGCAAGTTCCTGCTTCAGACTGGAGCACTCAGCCTGCCAGGCAGGCCAGTTCTGCAGCTCCCAGTGCTCAGGCCCCTGAATGAGGAGGATCAACCACTGAGCGGTCTCAAGCTGTTCTTCCATAGGCCACCAGCAAGATGGAAATAAGGCTGATGGAAAATAAACATCAGTTTCTATTTAAAACAATGATATTCGGGTCTGTTTGCAACATGATTATTTCATGAAGTTTAACAGAATTACCACATGGCACTGCTTTGAGATGTGAAGCTGTTTTCTACATTTTGGGAGATAAAAAAATGCTTTGCCCTAATATTTCTAGCTAGTTTGAAAATTATAAATGTTCTCCTTTCTTTCCACCAAAGTGATAAAAGAACCAATGAGTATACATTGGGCTTACTCAGCATTTATTGGTTGTAGTTGAGGCGTTTTGAGGAGATACAGAGGTGAATCCTAGTGATCCAAAAGCCGTGACAGAGGGTCAGGTGCAATACATTCTATGAGGGTCGTGCAAAAAACAAAAACAAAAAAAACCTTGTAGAATAATCAAAGAGAGAGTGATTTGTTCTGATTACAGGAGGAGGATTGGTCTTTTACATTGGAGGTAAAATTTGAGCAGAAACATGAAGGAATGAGCAAGGCTCTTGTGGGAGAGAACTCTGGGTGGGCCATTTCAGGCCAACCAAAGGCGTGGGTGCATAAAACATGGAGCCTGTTTGGGCCCCGTGACTGGGCTGAGCTTGGGGGATAAGAAACTGGGGACCACAGCATAGTGGCAAGAACGGGGGATTAGGAATCGAGAGACCTGAGAGGAGTATTCTTCTGGATATGTTGTCTAACTTTTCTGAACTTTAGTGTCCCTAGCTTATAATGAGATTATTATCTTGTCCAAGGGATTATTGTGAGGATAAAATCATAGAAATACCTAAGAGCTCCTACCGCAGGGTCTAGCACATACTGAGCGCTTAATAAATTTTTCTTGAATTGCATTTTTATTGAAAGATCTGGCAGCAGGTGAGGCTGGAAAGGACACACTTGTTCACACGAGGCCTGTAGTGGTGCCAAGGAGGTTGTTTCCACTGCCCACCTTGTGCGGGGGAACAGAGAACACGGACAAGGCAGGATTCCTAGTCCTGAGCTACACAGAATTTACAGTATAGCTGGAGGGAGTCCAGCCATGCTAAACAACACACACACACACACACCACACACACCACACCACTCACACACACACTAGACACACCACTCACACCACACACACACACCACTCACACACACACTAGACACACCACTCACACCACACACACACACACTAGACACACCACACCACTCACACCACACACACACACCACTCACACACACACACTAGACACACCACTTACACCACTCACACCACACCACACCACTCACACACACACTAGACACACCACACCACTCACACCACACACACACACCACTCACACACACACTAGACACACCACTCACACCACTCACACCACACCACTCACACACACACTAGACACACCACACCACTCACACCACACACACACACTAGAACACACCACACCACTCATACCACACACACACACTAGACACACCACTCACACCACACACACACCACACCACTCACACACACACTAGACACACCACACCACTCACACCACACACACACACCATTCACACACACACACTAGACACACCACACACACCACTCACACACACGCTAGACACACCACACACACCACTCATACTGTACACATCCCCCCACACACACCCCACACAAACACACCACACACCATACACCACACACCAAACATACCACATACATCCTACACACACCAGACACACACCACGCACACACACCACACACACCACTCACACACACTAGACACACCACACACACCACTCATACACACTGCACACATTCCCCCACACACACCCCACACACCAAACACACACCCCACACAAACACACCAGACATCATACACCACACACAGCACATACCAAACACATACCACACACACACACCCCATGCACACACACCACAGACACCACTCACACACACACTGCACACCCCCCACACAAACACACCACACACCAAACACACACCCCACATAAAACACACCACACACCAAACACATACCACATACACACACACCACACACACCCCCACACACAAACACACCACATACCATACACCACACACACACCACACACTATACAAACACATACCAAATACACACATACACACACACTACACAGACACCACATGCACACACATCACACAGACCATGCACACCCTACACGTGCACACATACCACATACCACACACACCACATACACACCATATGCACACCACACACACACCACACACATACACCACATGCATACACAACCCACAACACACCACACATACACACACCTTCACACACATCACACACACTCCCACACACCACACCACACACATGCACACCTCCCCACACGGGAGGCAGTCTAGCTGATAGCAGAGTGAAGCTTGCATATATAGACTACTAGTTCTGAGCTTGACGTCTTCATTTAATACTCCATGATTTTAAATCAGTCCCTGTTTCTCAAAACCTCAATTTTCTGATTTATGAGGTAGGAAGCTGTGAGAATTAAAGGAGATAAAACATTTTGTATAGTGTCTGGTGTAGAGTGGACATTCAATAAGTGTTACCTTTTGTTATAATCAGATGCTAATTATATATTAATAGTCTATATAATCCTTTGTAATTAGATTTTTGTGTAATTTTTTAATTAGATGTAATAGTTTGTAATTATATATATTTTATAATTGGATGTGTTTTGGATCATAAGTGCTCTGGGGGTCAGAGGAAAAATATACTTTTCACAGAGTAGGGTAAGATATGAACCAAGCCCTAAATGATAGGTGTGATTCGTTAAGATGAGAAAGGAAGGGAGGCTCTTCAAAGCAAAAGCAAAACTGTGCACCTGGCACGGGAGCATCTAAACCAATGATCTTTGTGAGACTGAAGGGACACAGGCCTGAGCAGAATCTGTGCTTCAGGGAGCAGTGGGGAGAACAGAGCATCTCAGAGGCTTGTTTCACTCTCTAGTGTAACAGCTTTACAAGAAGTCTTCTGTGCCTTTTCTGTTTTAAAAACACTTTTGGAATTGCTACCTGCTTATTGTATTTTTTTGGTCTCTTTAAACTGCTCTGACAAGTTCAATACAACATTTCCCACTTTAAAAAAGTAGGCAGTATGAATATTACAAAAAGAGCAGTGGATGAGCCTTTAAATATCAGGCAAAATAAACAGACCAGAAAAATATGGAAATTCTAGAAGCTGAGGCATTTTTTAAATAGCTGTTTTGTTTTTATAATTACTTTGTTTGGATAAATGTTAAAAAAATAAGTGGACAGCAAATTAACAGAATAAAAATAGAGCCTGCTTTGAAATACTCAAGGTGTTCTAGTGGTAATTATGAAAGCTCTTAAGTTATTCCTCTACATATGATTGTGATTGCCACATCTGTTCATGAACTAGAACAGAATTCCAGTCCCAGAAATCCTATTCTCCTGAATCTAAATATTGTTATTTAAAAAAATTTTTAATTTTAAGTTCTGGGATACATGTGCAGAATGTGCAGGTTTGTTACACAGGTATACATGTGCCATGGTGGTTTGCTGCACCTGTCGACCTGTCATCTAGGTAAATATTATTTTAAATCCTAGTTGGTTATATTGTGAGACTGAAGAGGGAGTTAAGAATTACTTAGCCCTTAGCTCACGCTTTCTGTCATCTCATTTAATTCTCACAATAGCTCTGTGAAGTAGGTATGATTTTTGCCCAATGTAAAGATGAGACCAATAAAGGTCCAAGAACAAAGTAAGCTTTCCAGAATTACAAATCAGGAAGCAGTTAGAGCTGGGATTCAGACTGAAGCTTTCGAGGGCCCAGGCCATCTCACTGCTTCTGGGAAGAGAACCCAGGCAAGTGTGGAGAGGAGGAGAGGAGAGGAGAAGTCCCAGGCAAGCAGGACAATGGGGAGCCGTGATGCCCGGCCTGTGCTTCTCCCGGTTCTCTCTCTGCCTTCCTCACTCTGGAGTTACCAGAGGCTGATACACGTTGACCACACCAGGGCTCCCTTGCCCTCCAGCCTCTGGGATCTCAGAGCATGGGGGGAGACTGAAGCACGGCTCTGCTTCCCTGCAGCCTCCCTGCCAGGTCACCCTGGGCTGGTGGCGTTCCTACCCCGTGCAGCTACCCTCTCCAGGTGCAGGAACCTCTTCCTCACTTCTGGCCACTTTGGGCCAGGTGTGCTGAATGTCCCCACTGTTAGGAGCTTTGGGGAATTAACCAATTTGTTGTTAATGTCTCAGCCCACATCTTTATAAAATATCTCTCCTTTATTAGTTTTTCCTCCAGTTAGCTGGTGGGTGTGCTGGGTGTTTCCTGCTGATTTCGCACGAGCATCAGTCATTGGAACGGCACTGGACATTTGTAATTCTTTTTATTTATTTATTTATTTATTTATTTTTTACTGTTCTCAGATTCATCGCTTCTCCAGCAGTTTTTATAGTGACATGAATGGTGTCATGACAATTCAAGCAAAACCACTTCAGCAGAGACCTACCTATTTTGCTGACAGAACACAGTATGTATCAGAATCAGTAGTAGTTCCCCAGCCTCTTCCCTGTGCTGCAAACACTAGAGCACTGAAGATTGCAGGGGGCGTGAGATCACGAAGGTCCCATTTAATCCCATGCTTCAGATGTGCCTGAGCACGTCTGGAAGAGCAGAAACAGACCCTTCAGTACCAACCACAAAACAGTTACTATCGTGTATTTGGTTGGGAGAGATGGGAAAAGGGGAATGTAGTCCTGAAATTCTTAATCTTGTGGGCTTGACTGTTTGATTACTAACAGTGAAAACCTTAGCTCTCTTCCTGTGGATGATTCTTCATTGAAACAGAAACGGAAATGATGGGTCTTTTCATTCATTCAACCAGTACTTAGGAGTATGTTCTAGGTGCCAGACTGTTCTAGACAGTGCTCAGCTAAGCACAGACAGGTGCGTTCCCTGTTATCACAGCACTTGCAGCTGAGTAGCTCACAGGATTTCCTTCCCAGGAATGAGAAGGAGGACAAAGCATCGGGTGCAGGGGCAGGTGCTCTGTCCGCACGGCACAGACTGGGACGGGCCTCAGACACTCATGGATTACCACCTTCTGCAAAGAAAACACCAGTGCCCTGGAGGCTGCCTTCTTTTGCTTCAGATTCACAGAGACTAAAAACCCCCAACATCTATAGTGACGAAGTTCTTCGGGGAACAAAACTGTGAGTCTCGTTTCTTTCGTAGTAAACTAAAGGTCACGGAGGACCTAGATGCTTCTCGGTTAGGGTTTATGGATCATCCTGGACATTCTGCTTGCTGCAGTGGGTCTACTTAGCTGTATACTAGGACACAAGGTCAGGCAATGTCCCTGTCACACAGGCGGAATGAGCCTGTGATGGTGGGTGACCTTGGGTGGATTTCAGTGGCCTCATCTGTGAAACGAATAATTAGCTAATGCCTTTCAATTACATAATTAATACTTTTCAAGGGGAGGTTTAAATAAAATAATGTATATAAAATGCTATAAAAATAAAAGGACTATATCCCTATTGGATTATCTTTAAGGATGCATTTTTCTCTATGTGGGAGTTTCAGCAAAGCTGTTGATCTCAGGGATTCACATCCCGTCATGGCCTCGTTAGAAAGGTGCCTGTCTCTTGCCCTCCAGCTAACTTACCAGTATCGGCCAGTACTTACATTGATAATAACAGCTAATGTTTATTGATCACTTTCTTTGTTATCAGCACCAGGTAAATGAATTACATTTATGATCTTATTTATTCCCCACCACAAAACTTTATATGGTTGGGACTCATACTATCCCAAATCTGAGATGAGGAAACAGGCTAAGCCTGCCAGAGATCATCCCCGCCAGGAAGAGGCCCAGCCGGACACACGCACAAGTGCTCTCAGGCTTTAGAGACCACCCACTGGACCCCCGGCGTGCAGGGGAGCGGTTATCAGGAGCTGAGCTCAGGAGTGGGCAGCTGCCAACACTTACCGGGCACCCAGACTTTTTCCAGATGCAGTCATAACCCCCCTTTCAGCTTTTTAATTGGTGACTGTTTCTTTCACAGTTTGGGACTGATGTTTCCAGCTGTGTTGGGTCTGCTGTGCTGATTCCTTCGAGATCCCTCTCCCTCCTCCGCCTCACTTCCCCCCATGCCAGTCAGCAACACACAGTGCCAGTCAGCAGCACACGGTGCCAGTCAGCAGCACATGGTACCAGTCAGCAGCACATGGTACCAGTCAGCAGCACATGGTGCCAGTCAGCAGCACACAGTGCCAGTCAGCAGCACATGGCAGGCTTTCTCCTGCCCCAGCCTACCTGGGCCACCTGTCACACCTTCATCAAATAGAAACCCATTTATGTTTCCTACTGAGATACATTCAGATGCCACTAACTGTACAAATCCCTCTGTGTTCTGACCCCTCCCTCCCTGTGGGCTGGTGATTTTTCAGCTTTCTTTTTATTATTGCCACCCTGAGGAGCCCTTTTAGACCAGTCTTCCCAATTGCTCTCCCTACACATGGAATTGTAGTCCCACAGACAGCCTGTTTGTCTGTGTGCATAGCTGTGCTCTACACATACGAGGGAAGCTGTAGCTTCAGAGGGGCCAGTGCCCCACCCCCTTTGGTGATGCTACCTCACCTGTGTCCCCCGGCTTCTCACCCGCCTGGATTCTCACCTGCCAGCCTCACTTTCCCTCTGATCCCCCCACACACCAGCTCTGCGTCTTCTCACCTCCATCCTCTGTCTTTCACTTGTATTGAGATAATATTTTCCCCTAGTTACCAGAGTGCTATAAGTTCCCTGGGGAGCATCAGGATAATACCACACATAGCAGAAATCAAAGACCTCCTGTGTGCCTCTCACACAGAAACATCGAAATCACAGCTCTTGGCAGATTTCCTGTCGCTTGCCAGTTATCCATGTACCTGGGTGCTCAGGGACACGATGTTGTGTTGCAGGCCGACTGGCGTGGACCACATGGCTTCACCACTGGTTCAAACGTCACGGAGCAGGTTCCCCCCGATAGGCACCGAGACCAGGGAGCAGAATACGGCAGTTCCTGGATGCCACCTTGTTTCTGTAAGACAGATTTCATTCTATTTCAGTGGACCATTTAGGTTCTATGTTGGAAAACAAACAAAAACAACCTTGGCACTTCCAAGTGAAATTAGTAACATGAGATCTGAGTAGCTGTATTCAAATGCCTTCGTAATCTGTTTCCAGAAAGGAAATGAATGGCTTGTGAGAATTTACAGGGAGTGACAGGCTTACTTCATCGTTTTGTGAAATAAAAGCATGTCTTGAACTAAATCAGAAATTCCAGGTGTCAAGGAAATCTCTGATAGGATAGTGGAGCAAAGAAGAGAGCATGAGATTTGGTCAGGAGACAGGCAGGTCCGCGTGGATCCTGCCACAGAAACTCTCTTCTGTGACTTGGTACAAGTCACTTTAATCTCCCTGAGCCTTAGTGTTCTCTATTAGTGTTCTCTATAAAAGGGGATTCGTGATTCTTACCTCTAAAGAATTGTTAGAAGGACAAAATGAACTCATAGGTGTTAAATGATTCCTGACGTGAAATTATGAGCTCAGTAAATTATGACCCTGGTCATTTTGATCAGGTCTCATTTTTACAGCTAACCTTTGCCATGTCTATTGCAGTGGAGGGCGAGAACTTCTGCAGTCAGACTCCCCTCAGCCAGGCAGTCACACAGGTCTGGGGTAGTGTACCGCTGCCAGCATGCATATCTAGGCAGCCCCTGGGTTTACAGCCACCCCTCACTCCACTCTCACACAAGTAACTTGTCTCTATTTATTTTATACAACACAGAAGGACCCCCGTTGTAGGAACATAAAGACATAGTGAGAGAAAAACCCTACCTGGGGCCAGGTTTCCTCCTGCATGCCCTGTACCACCTTAAGCCCAGCACTGGAACCCATTCCCAGAAGGCAAGAGTTGCAAAGTATTGGTGTTTAATCTTAGAATAACATCATTTTACAAAAGGTGGCCGGGCGCAGTGGCTCACGCCTGTAATCCCAGCACTTTGGGAGGCCAAGGTGGGTGGATCACGAGGGCAAGAGTTCGAGACCAGCCTGGCCAACATAGTGAAACCTCGTCTCTACTAAAAATACAAAAAAAAATTACCTGGATGTTGTGGCACGTGCCTGTAATCCCAGCTACTCAGGAGGCTGAGGTAGGAGGATCGCTTGAACCTGAGAAGCGGAGGTTTCAGTGAGCTGCGATCACGCCATTGCACTCCAGCCTGGGTGACAGAGTGAGACTCTGTCTCGAAAAAAAAAAAGGCAAACATCACATTAAAAAGCCTGCTACTTCACAAATGCAGAATTACATTCTCTTAAGGTTTTTTATCTCTCTTTCCCTATTATGACACTATCATTTTATCAGGTTTAATAGTGCAGTTACATAATCAAAATATATTTCATCAGGTATTTATCCTTAGGAGACCTGATCCTTAGTAATGTCTAACTAAAAGTTTCCAAATAGATGAGTGAACGATTGAGCATGTCGAGATTTTCTTTTGTGTTTTTAAGGATTGCATTTATTTTAAACAAGAACATACTATCCTTCATTTAGTACAGAGGAAGGCATCTACAAAACCGTGTGTCGAGTGCCATGCCTGACGGTATAGAACGATCGCGTCTTCGAGAAAGAACCGCTACCCTGGAACAGTTGTCAAGGCCCAGCACAACCCACACATTCCGGGTGGGTTCTCTGTTTCCTGTAACTTTAATTTTGAAAAACATTTGAAAAAAATGAAACTTGTCCCTGATTTTATTTTTCTTCCAGCAGTCAGATACGCCTCGAAAAAGTTCATTGACACAAATGGAATTTGCTGCTCACACATGGACAGGTCAAAGTATTTTGACAGGTCAGCTTTTCTCCATATATAAATAAAGTGATGTAGTAAGTGAGATTTCAAGTTTCAGACAGTGAAATGGAAGATGATCTACGTTGATAAGCCTATTTTGCTCATGTAGGAGGGAATAGCAAATGTTTGGGGCCTGTGGCCTGACCTCAGAAACCTCGATCACAGAGCACACCTGCAGAGACTTACCTGCTGTGAGGTCACTTAGCTGCACTCACTTATCTGCTGTGAGGTCAAGAAGAGGGGAATGTCCAAAAGCTCTCAATGAACTGGGGGCCTCACTCTAAAAAAAAAAAAAAATGCTGTCTTAGGAGAAGTCAGTACCTCTGTTTGCTATAGAGTTTTCATGCCCTATTTCTTTTTTTTCTTTTTATTTATTTATTTATTTATTTATTTATTATTATACTTTAGGTATATCTCCCAATGCTATCCCTCCCCCCTCCCCCCACCCCACAACAGTCCCCAGAGTGTGATGTTCCCCTTCCTGTGTCCATGTGTTCTCATTGTTCACTTCCTACCTATGAGTGAGAACATGCAGTGTTTGGTTTTTTGTTCTTGCGATAGTTTACTGAGAATGATGATTACCAATTTCATCCATGTCCCTACAAAGGACATGAACTCATCATTTTTTATGGCTGTATAGTATTCCATGGTGTATATGTGCCACATTTTCTTAATCCAGTCTATCATTGTTGGTGAAACTCTACTCTTAGATTCTCTTTGAAAATCTAATGATAAAAATGCTTGAGAAAATTAACACAGATTTGCTAATTACTTTATAACACAAGGTTTTACAGATAAATAGGTATTCTCAGCCTGGTATGTTGTTCGCAGGATATTCTAGTTTGAATATGGGCCAGTGATGTTTCCAGTTCCAGAACAGTCACCAACACTGTTTTCAAGGCGGTAGTGTGGCCTCATCATGAGGTGTGCTGCTCTGGAGTCTGACGTTGGATTTCCACCCTCGCTGTGCCACCGGCTGTGCAACCCTAGGAATGTCCCAACCTCTCTGGCCCTCAGCTTCCTCTTTTATAACAAGCGGGGTAGATAAAATAATTATTGGAAATCTGTGAAAAGGATCTATCTAGATACCAGGCATATATTGCTCAAAAATTATGAATTATGAACCATTTGTATTATAAATAACCTGAAATTTCTGGGATAATTTATTGTTTTACAGGGAATTTTAAACGTATAATTCTAAAACATATAAACATATAATTCTAAAAATAAATTTCGTAAAATGTAAGCATTGTGTAACACAGATCTATCGCTGTTCACATCAACCCTTTTGTCATCCTGTAGCACAGTGATGTCAGAGATTCTTCAGCTCTTTAAAATTTTGCTCCTGTGCTAATAGCTCTGGGCTGCTGTGCCTTTTCGTTGCTTTTCTTGTTGTATGTTCCTTAGCAGCATTAGCGGTCATTCTCATGGCAATAGCTCGTTCTCTAAAAAGCAGCCATGCTACATGGTTAGGTGTTGCTTTTTTTTTTTTTTTTTTTTGAGACGAAGTCTTGCTGCGATGCCTAGGCTGGAGTGCAGAGGTGCAATCTCAGCTCACCGCAACCTCCACCTCCCAGGTTCAAGCGATTCTGCTGCCACAGCCCTCCGAGTAGCTGGGATTACAGGCACATGCCACCATGCCTGGCTAATTTTTGTATTTTTAGTAGAGATGAGGTTTCACCATATTGGCCAGGCTGGTCTCAAGCTCCTGATCTCAGGTAATCCACTCATCTTGGCCTCCCAAAGTGCTGGGATTACAGGCATGAGCCACTGCGCCCGGCCCAGGTGTTGCTTTTAACACAATTGTAGGTGCTTGGGGGGAAGTAGGCACCCAAGTTAGCTTATCAATCATGGATGGGTGTATCAAGCGCTCACTCTGTGCCAAGGTCTGTGCCAAAGGCTGGGATTCAAACAGCAGGGGTGTTTCCGTCTGTGCCTCAAGGAGCATTGAGCCTGGCAGGCAAGCTGGAAAAGGCTGTGAGAGGGGTGAGCAGGACCACCTGGCTCCCCTGTCAGGTGGCTGGAGGGTGCCGAGGCTTCCTAGAGGAGATGACCATCACAAGGGATGTGAGAGAGAGGGAGTGAGGGCTGACAGATGACTCTGTGGATGGCCAGTGGTGGGTGGTGCTGAGAGAGGGAACTGGGGAAATTCTGACGAGTTCACTTTTGGGGATGCTGACTGCAGCGCGCTGAGTGGAGGCGTCCAGGAGGTAGTTGGGGCACACATAAGTAGAGGTTTGCAGTGGGAATTGGGTTCTGAATTTGTTTTAAATCTCGCTGTTAATCATTGACCAAATGCCAAGTCAGTGTATTCTCTTATCAGTAACTTTTTTTCCTTTAAAATATGCTAGTCATTGTTTCTACAATTATAAAAATAATACATTATCAAAATAGACAACTTACAAAACACAAAAATCCACCAAGGAAAACACAGCCAAGGCCCCTGATCTCACCACGTAGAGAGAACGCGGCTCAAAGGCGCGAGCTGTGATGTCGGTGTGATGAGGCGCGTGCCCCATGCAGACGTCCCCGGGCCCCAGGTGAGGCTGCAGGTGAGGCTGCAGGTGAGGCGCGTGTGGCCTCACACACAGAGTAGAGCTTGGGAGCGGGAGGCCTAAGTCTCATCCCTCAAACACGAAAAGCTGTTTCTGTCCTCCTGAGCACTCTGTCAACGTCAGCCCACCACGCTGCTCACACAGGGAGTCTTCTCTCTGGCCACCAGCTCAGGCAGCACACCACCGTCTAACAACAGCTCAGGCAGCACACCACCGTCTAACAAACAACAGCTCAGGCGGCACACCACCGTCTCACTAGCAACAGCTCAGGCGGCACACCACCGTACAGCTCAGGTGGCACACCACCGTCTAACAAACAACAGCTCAGGCGGCACACCACCGTCTCACTAACAACAGCTCAGGCGGCACACCACCGTCTCACTAACAACAGCTCAGGCGGCACACCACCGTCTCACTAACAACAGCTCAGGCGGCACACCACCGTCTCACTAACAACAGCTCAGGCGGCACACCACCGTCTCACTAACAACAGCTCAGGCGGCACACCACCGTCTCACTAACAACAGCTCAGGCGGCACACCACCGTCTAACAAACAACAGCTCAGGCGGCACACCACCGTCTCACTAACAACAGCTCAGGCGGCACACCACCGTCTAACAGGACATTCAGGAATGAATTAAAAACCAGAGCGGATTCATGGTGACACCTTCGGCATATCACTCACTGCTTTCTGGAAGAGGAGGTGGGGGTAGAGCCGGTATTGGGGGACTGCAGTGACCCCCACTGGGGGCGTCCACAGAAGTTACATTAACACATGCAATCACATATGGCCACTTAACTCATGTAGGACCCAGGGAACGGTCCATGCCAGTCATCTGCGCCTCACTGCCTCTTAACTACCGACCCAACACAAAAGAGCTATTAGAAGGGAGAATGCAGCCAACCAAACGCACGGCTCCAAGAGGTTTTGCGTCTATAACGACAAGCTAACATTTCTTTGGTTCAAAATATTTCCCCTCAACCATTTTTTAATGCTTCAAAGCTCATCCCCATCTGGGGAGTGGGGAGGGTATGTCCAGGCCCCTCAGGATCAGGCTGTGGCCTTCCTTCCTTTCCACCAGATGCACAGGAAAACTGGCCACAGGGCACTCCCTGGAGCTCCATGCGGCTCCGCACGGCCTGTGTAGGTGCCAGCCTGTGCAATCCGGAGGAGGCCAAGCCTGGTGGTCGTGAGAGACACGGGCCTTGGCACGGAAGTCCTAGCTCTGCTGCTGGGTGCTGTGACACCAGGCATTCCCTGTGGGTCTCAGCTTCCGTATCTGTAAAATGGGAATAACACCTCATTCAAGGACTCCTGAAGGGATTAAATAAAACACGGAGCAGATAACGCAGTGCCTGGTGCATAACAAGCCTCAACATATCCAAGGACTCATCCTGATCGCCCATGAGCCTATTTAAGGTCAACCCTGTCTCATTTAAAAAACAAAACAAGACTGTGCATTCAAGTTCAGGTAGGGGTGGCCTTGTCCAGGGCCAACCCCTGCCTAGAACCAGCCAGGCTTGTGCTGCTGGAGAGGACTGGCCAAGCCAATGCACTCGGGACCAGCACTGAGCAGCCTGGTGAGCTCTGAGCCTGCAGAGCAGGCAGGGGCCCCGACAGGCAGGCTGTGTGCAGGGGTCCCTGGGGCATCAAGGGACAGAAAATCTCAGGGGAAGGAGGCCCTTTCACCCGCCAAAGTGGAACCTTCCCCACTGAACACCGGATCTCCCAGCACTGTCTGACCTTCAGTCGCATTTTAAACACTGAACAGAGGGACAGAGGGACCTGTGTTCCTTGATGTTTCATCTTTGTTCATCCATCATTCATCCTCCAAATCAAAGTCCAGAAGCTTCTGCACTAATTTTGAAGTCAAGCTGAACCTTGAGTCATGCACAAAAGTCTTTCAATTTTCCTCTAAGTCTTCATGGAGCTTATCATAAGCAGGATCCTCATAAAGGAAGTTCTGAATCATTCCTATCAGTGATTCTAAGAACCACATCTTTCCGTGGTCCTTCTCAGTGGCACAGCTGTGCAGGAGACATTCCCATGCAAAAGCAAAGCCTTGATAGCACCTGATCTCAGGCCGGATGTTGGCTCCGTGCACCCTGCGGTGCTGCCTGCCTTCAGTGACACCCACGCTCCTGCCTTCCTCCTCCTCCAGTTACACCCACACTCTGCCTTCCTCCCAGCCTTCCTGACAGCCTTCCCCATGTAACCCCCCACCTGCCTTCATGATGGCATCCAACACAGCCTGGCTCCCAGGGTCAGGCCCAGACGCACCGCTTCAGAGGATGAGCTCTTATCAGGAGCTCTGAGACAGCTATTATTGATGGTCAGAGGTCTTTTCTATATCTGCAGAAGTGATCGAGGGTCCATAAGAGGGATCTTCCTGTCTTTCTGAGGGTTTGTTTTCTTTTTCTCTGACAAGCAGGCACATGACCTCCTTGCTACCTTTGCGTCCAGGTCAAAAAGCACTGGGAACTACTAACTTATCAACTTTTATTATTTCTGTGATAGAAAAAAAAAGGAGCCAAAGGGGTATTCCAGGTAGTGGGAAGGATCCCTTAAAGTACCTGGCGTTGCACCTGCCCCTGGGAAGCAGGAGAGCTGCCAGGAAGTAGTGCTCCCTCAGCCTCCTGGGCCAGGACCCGCCTCTGCGTGGAAGCTTCTCGCAAATCCACCACTCGGGAGGACGCGTGGCCTGCACCTCAGCTTGGTTTTTGGGGAGCACCCTTCCTTTTCCTTAGGACCCTAATAGGCAGTTTTTGCATATGACTATTTCCTAATTTATACAAAAGTGTATTAAAATAAAATATATATTTTAAAGTATTTGCATGGAATGTACAAAACAATCGTTCTGAGTGGTTGCCTTTGTAACATTTTAATGAGAATTACCTTTTGCTTGGTGTTTCCAGGTTCACAATATGTGCCTAAATCTTTTCAGAGGACAACTTTGACTTTAAAGAAGAGATTCCAAGTGACATCTTGAAACCACCTCACCAGAAGCATTGGAGCACTCGTGGCCTCAGCACACTCCTTATCACTTGAAAAATGGAGGAACAAGTATTATATTTATCTGTGTGTCTGACAGTGTGAGATGTTAGACTGAGAGAAAAGCAAACAAATAAATCACTTAATCTTGAACACTTTGCCCTGTAAAGAGAGTGAAAGTCAAACCCACTAAGCTGCCTTGCTGAAAGCATCTCCAAGGTTCTGTAGGCTTTGCTCAGAAGACCCTGATGTGTGTTTGCAATCCGTCATTTTATCAATGATACACAAACATAATTAGCATGTGTACGTACTCACACACTAATTACATGTAACAATATATTATCTAGGAATATGCCATTTGTAACTTTGTACTCTGATGTATTTTCTAGTCTCATCCTATTAGTAATTCCGTCAAAATCCTAGACACTAGTAGATATTAGTATTTGAGACAATATGTCAGAGTCTGAATAAGACTCAGATTGTTCTAGTCATGCTGAGTTTCTCATACATTTTTTAAAAGTGCTTCTGCCATGAACTTCTTTGAGAAATGTCAGTGGCGAAATCTCCCAAGCTAATTTTCTATGTCCCATCTTCAAATTCAGACAGTTCACATGAAGTACCCCACATTTATTGATTTTAGGGTTCAATATAAACGTAATTAAAAGCTATGGCAAGTGATGTCATCTTTATTGTTTACAGTTGAAGCTCCTCCATGGGAGGGGAGCCTCGCACCCTCCACGTGCCATCAGGAGCTGGCCTTTGCTCAGACGCCACCTCTGCAGTGACACCTTCCCAGAGCCCTCGTCTCCTCGCGCTGTGTCCTGCTCTGCCTGGCTTTTCTTCAGAGTGTGTTTCCCCATCTGACATTACTGTAGAAAATGGAGCAGAGAACGGGAAGGGGAATTAGCAGGATGAGGCTCCAGGCATGACTTTCTCTTTTCCCTCTCCCCACTGTTTCTCTTGATTGTGATTCAAGTCCTTACACTCATTTTTATATTCTCAGATCTCAAATCAGCTAATTTCTTCTTTTCCATCAGATAATTACATTTTATCAGTCTAATTATTACTAATCCAAACTGTAACTTTATAAGGCTATATATATGAGCATATTTATAAACTTAGATTTATAAACTATATACACACATACATATATGTATCATATAAATGCATAATAAATTATTTTCAGACTATTTCTGGCTGTAAGGAGAAAGGATCATTGCCTACTTGTAGATGTCTGAAATTTTAAAAGATGTGTTGAGACTAACATTAATGTTGTCCTTTATCACAGAGTGACAAAACAAAAATGACCCTAGAGCCTTGCCTCTGTTTGAAAATTTCTCCTTGACTTTGCTGACTCCATTTCTTTTTTCTTTTCTTTTTTTTTGAAACGGAGTCTGGCTCTGTCGCCCAGGCTGGAGTGCAGTGGCACGATCTCGGCTTACTACAACCTCCGCCTCCTGGGCTCAAGCGATTCTCCTGCCTCAGCCTCCTGGGTAGCTAGGATTACAGGTGCATGCCACCACACCTAGCTAAATTTTTTTGTATTTTTAGTAGAGACGGGGTTTCACCATGTTAGCCAGGCCGGTGTTGAACTCCTGACCTCAGGTGATCCGCCCACCTTGGCCTCCCAAAGTGCTGGGATTACAGGCGTGAGCCACCGCGCCTGGCCAGCTGACTCCATTTCTATAGCAATGAGACACATTCGGCAGCAGCAGCAGCAGTGACCACCAGGTCCATGCCTCTTTTCCATGGTCACAGCTTCATGTGTCCGGGGAAGATTGCTAATGCTTAGTTTCCTGCACAAAGCAAACCAAAGCATTTTGGAGAATTTTCTACATTATTCCTAAACATTAGCAATAGAAACTTGGAAGAGCAAGTGCCAGTCTTAATTCAGCAGCTCTCCACTTGAGGAATAGTTAGATATGTGAGTAGCCTGGAGCCCATGTTATAGGACTGCTGGTTGGGTGCTCTCTGGTGCATCATTACTGCTCAAAGCATGACCCACTTGCTCTTTCAGATCCACTCAGGGTATTTTATGTCCATTTCCAGGAACCATCCAACTCCTTCCCTATTCAGTCCAAACTTGCTTTTTTTTTTTTTTTTTAACTTTAAGTTCAGGGGTACATGTGCAGGTTGTTACACAGGTAGACTTGTGTCGTGGGAGTTTGTTGTACAGATTACTTTATCACCCAGGTATTAAGCCTAGTATCCATTAGTTATTTTTCCTGATCCTCTCCTTTCTTTCACCCTCCACCCCTTTGAAAGGCCCCAGCGTGTGCTGTTCCCCTCTGTGTCCATGTGTTCTCATCATTTAGTCCCACTTAGAAGTGAGAACGGATGGCATTTGTTTTTCTGTTTCTGCATTAATTTGCTAAGGATAATGACTTCCAGCTCCAGCCATGCCTCTGCAAAGGACATAAGCTCATTCTTTTTTATGAGCTCAAGCTTCGTAGTAGGGAAAACACCGGATATTCAGTCTAAACTAACATTAAGGTAGGGCATCCAAGATAAAATGTTTTTTTCTTTGAAAACCACTGAATATACTTTATGGTAGCTTTACCTTGTTTGGCTCCAGAGGTTTGCAAATAAGAATCTATTATTTATATATATATTGGTAAAAAAAGACAAAATATTTTTAAAAAAGTGATCTTGAGTCTACTAAACATTAAATTGGAAGATAAAGTGCCGTTTTAGAGATTACATAGAGACTTGGCCCTGTCATTGACTTTAAAAATGACCTTCTCATTGCACTGATTTTTACCCCATGTTAAAGTTAGTATTTTATTTATACATTAAATTAGATTTAGAGATTAGTAAATAATGCTTATATCAAGGATGGTGCTTTTTAAGCTAATTAGGTAAAAATTAGGGCAGTGTTTTTATAATCTACTTTAATAAATGAGTCTTACCTTAGAATTAATCTGTTAAAAATTAAAAAAGAAAAATTGAACTACTTCTGAGATAGATTTTTAAATTCAGATTAGTGAATTTTACACTAATTGAATTACATTAATTAAAATGCCTGTTAGTTTATCCACCAAAGAAAGAATAAAGAAATTTTAAAACAATCTAAGAAAATATAAAATACCATAGAAAACTGCTAGATTTTGTGAATTTAATATAAAAGGAAGTATCCATATTGATATTATTCTGAACTAGGTGGAATTTCTACACCAATTCAGAAGTACATTTTTATATATCATTTGGGTATTATATTTTTTATTGTTTTCTTATAACTACAGATCATTGTGTAGGATTTTTGATTCCTTAATTTCTAATAAAATATAAAAGTGTTAAAAGAGTTTTCAAAAATGTGTTACATTTATAAAAGTATTTTTAGATTCCCAATGTTTGTATCATTTGTACAAATATCTCTCTATTCTGCAGTTTCTAATACATAGGTATTTATTATTTCTAACTACATAGCAAACTTTCCCCAGTAAATTCTAAGTATATGTCCATATATATTTGCAAAGGCTTTACGTAATTTATGAATACTCCGTTGTAATGTTTGTTTCAGAAGATTATGTTCCTGTGTGGTAATCATCATGGATTTGATTTCATCAAACATTTATTAAGCACTTTCTTGGTGTAAGATTTTGTTCTAAACATTATAGTGAACAAGACAGTCTTTGGCCTAAAAGAACTTAAATTCTAGTGGAGGCAACAGACTATAAACAATTAAATAAAAACATAATACAGGTCAGTTAGCAATAAGTGCTATGAAGAAACAAAGCGCGGCAAGGTGACGGAGTGGAAGGAGCTGCAACTTTCCATCGAGCGGTTGGGGAGGGCTGTGTTGCAGAGGTGGTATTTGAACAAACCCCAAAGAAGATGAGAAAAGAAGCCTGGGAGATATCTGGGGAGAAAGAATTGTAGACAGAGCAAAAAACATGTGCCTAAACAAGAGTCCACCTGGAATGTCTGAAGAACAGCAGAGAGGCCAGTTCATGGGATGCGCTTGGCAAAGGAGTGAATAATAGGAGCTCAGTGAGGTAACAGGAGCTGAGGGACTGAGGTCCCTTTTGGACTATGGGAAATCTGAAATAAGAAGCCACTGAAGCAGTTGAGTTTTGGGGATAGAATGATATAATCGACAAGAGATGATCATGATTCAGTCAGATGATAGTGGCTGATGAGAATCCCAGGACTTTGCATGTGTTTTGAAATTTGAGCCAAAAGATTTGCTGTTGGATGAGAGGTGGAGTGTGTCTACAAAAAGAATCGAGAATGCCTCCAAGGCTTTTGGCTTCACACTTGGAAGGATGGTGTTGACATTCACTGAAATTGGAAGACTGCAAGGGGATCACGTTGGGCAGCATGAGGAGCATGTTATGTGTAAGATGCCAATTAGATGCCTAAGTGGAGATATTGAGATATTTGGATATCCACACTTGGATGTGGAGGTGAGGTATAGACTGGACATACAAATTTGGGGATTGTCAACACATAGATAGTATTTAAGAACTGAAATGGATGAGGTAACCAAGAAAATGAGTGTAGAGAAATGGAGGAAAAAGAAGAACTGAGCCTGGTGCCTTTTAACATCTAAAGGCCTGGGATGTGAAGGAAAACCAGCAAAGCTGGTGAGGGGAAATGAGAATGTGGCATCCTCAAAGTGTGTGTGTGTTTGTGCGGGGGAAGTGTTTCGAGGAAGCGATAGGGACTCAAGTATGTTGAATGCTGTTGATGAGTCAATTATGATAAGGTCTGAGAATCGGACTAAAGGTTTAGCCACATGGAAGTGACTGGTGGCCTTGACAAGATCTGCTAGGTGAATGCACAGGCGAAAGTCTGCTTGCTGTGAGTTCAGGAGAAAAGAAGACAGGAATCGAAGACAGTAGTCATGGACAAGTCTTCTAAGGAATTTTTCTGCACAGGGGAGTAGAGTAATGGGTGTGTGTGTGTGTGCATGCTTGTGCGTGTGTTTCCTAGTAGGGTTCATCTTGATGAATGTCTTCATTAGTCAGTATAAAAATGTTGATCCAAAAAGAAAGATAGCTGTAGTGTTCTCTGGAGGACATGCGGAGTGTATTCCCACTGGAAAATTAAAGAAAAAGCTGACAGAGCTGAGTGAATAGTAAGTTGTAATTCAGAAGCAACATTCAGAGAAGGCTACACCTTGTGAAGGATGTCTTCAGAGTTCACAAAAAGAACATTGTGGGGGTGAAAGTTTTAGCTTAGAAAGCAAAAGATTTCAAAAATATACAGAATCAAAATGATGTTAAAAATAAACGTGGAGGCATTCCACTACTGTTTATGAAAGAATAGTTCATGTCAAACTGACCTACTGAGAACAACTATAAAAGCTATAAATGGACAAGAAACAGCTCCTTGGAGGCACGCGTGGACACCCACATCCACACCCACCCAACCGCCCAACACAAAGCAGCATAACTTCAGGAAACAAATTGGGAGACAACAGGAATAATACATTGAGGTGAACCCCATATTTGCTGTTTTCTTTCCCTGTATCAATATATTTTAGACTAATAATGGGGCATAGAGGTCAAGAAAAAGGGATACCCTCAAAATTTGTGACAAGCTCACTAGGCTGCCAAAAGGAATGATGTTGTGAAATGTCTCAGACTTTGAATTGACAATCTTGAAGGACTAGACTCTAGGAGCAAGGGCAAGTTCAATACAGACAAGTCCTCAAAACACTAGAAGCAGAATCTAGAATCAATGAAACCTCTGTTTAGATCCAGGTTATATGCCTGTACTTTATATGACCACCAGAAAAAGTATCCTCTTTAAAGAAATATAGCATCACCTAGAATTTCTATAATTTTTATATACAATGTACAGCATTCAATCTAAAATTAAAAGACAGCCCAGGATATAGGGCCAAGTGACTGAAAGCCAAGAGAGAAAACAAACAAAATTATAACGGACCCACAGGTGATTAAAATAGTAGCACTATCGGGTACAAGCTAAGAAACAATTTGATTTGCACATTCAAAAATATATTGAAAAACATAATTTCAAGAGAGAACTGTAATCTGAAAAATAAACATATCCTAGAAATGAATAATACAGTGACTCAAGAATTCACTAGCTGTGTTGAACTGCAGATTACACATAGCAGACAAGAGGCTTAGTAAACTGGAAGGCAGGTCAATACACAGTATTCATTTTGAACAAGCACAAAAAATAGGTATTCCTTAAAAATTGTGAGGCCATGTGAAAAAATCTAATATCCGTGTAATGATAGTCATAGAGGAGAGAGAGAATGGAACAATGCAGTATTGAACAGATACCATGAAAGAATCTTCCAAAAATAGATAAAGACATCAATGCACTAATTTAAGAAGCTATAAGAAACACAAGATAGAAAGCAAAACATACTCAGGTCCATCACAAACTGCTGGAAACTCCAAATCAAAAAGAACGAAACAGCAGTCAGAGGGAGGGGGGAAAGACTCATTATCTTCAAAGAAGCAACAATAAGACTAATATTTGACTTTTCAACACAAGTGATGGAAGCTGAAAGACAATAGTGCTGAAAAAAATAATTGCCAACCCAGAATTTCATACATAGTGAACATATCCCTCAAAAATGAGAGCAAAAGAGCAGTATTTTCAGATAAACCAAAATTGGGAATTAATCACCAGCAAATCTGTACTAAAGGAAATACTAATGAGAGCTCTTCACAGAGTAGGAAAATTGTCCCAGAAGGAAGCACAATGATAAAGGAAGAAATAATAAACATCAGAATGGATAAATACGTGGGAAAATAGAGAAGAATACTTATTGTATAAAATAATGAGTAATATAGAGTTCAGTATATATTTGGGATTAAAATATTATAGAAATAGCTTAAAGTTGGGAAGGGTTTATTTGCTGTTAAAGTGTTATAGATTCATTACATTGTCCAGGAGTACTAAGGTAGAGTTTTATAAAGCAGTGTGTGTGATATAGCGAGATGAAAGCACAAAATACTATCAGGAATGAAAATAGGCATACCACTGCTGATTCTATAGATGTGAAAAAAGATTAGCATTATACTATGAATAACTTGATTTGGTAACTTAGATGAAAATTAAAACTTTGAAAAACATCACATCATTCAAGAAGAAATAGAAAATTTGAAAAGGGTTATGTCTATTATAAGACTTAAATGTATTATTAAAAGCCTTCTCACAAAGACAACTCCGAGTCCTGCTGACTTCATTGGTTAATCCTTCCAAATATTGAAGGAAAAATTAATACCACTAGTAGCAATATCAAAAAGTTCTTCAGGGCTGAGCATGGTGGCTCATGCCTATAATCCCAGCACTTTGGGAGGCTGAAGCAGGAGGACTGCTTGAGCCCAGAGGTTCGAGGTTACAGTGAGTTATGATCACGCCACTGCACTCCAGCCTGGGTAACAGACTGAGACCAGGTCTCTCCAAAAAACTAACAAAAAAGTTATTCAAGATGATTGTCATTTTGTAAGGCTACCAGAACCCTGACACAAAACCTAACAAGGACATTACAAAAAAAAAAAAAAAAAAAAAAACTAAATTACAATAAAGTAACTGAGAGTTGTAAAAAAAAAGCGAATTATAGGCCAATATCATCCCTGAACTCCCAAGCAAAATCAAATCAGTAACATATGAAATAGATAATACGTACCATCCAAATTGAATTTATTTCAGAAATGCAAGTTTGATGTACCATTTGAAAATCATTCAGTGCAACAAATGATGTAAGGAAACAAGCATGGGATCTTCTCGACAGACGAAGAAAATGTCTTTGTAAAAAATCCATCATAAAAATTCTTAGTCAACCAGGAAGATGAGAATATCACTGTTATCTCCTCATAGGTATCTAGGGGAAAAAAACAACCACAAACTGCATACTTAGTGGTAATTTTATTCTGATTTTACTTACTGAAGAAGCTATACTTCCTGAGATAATACGAAGTGTCAGCTACCGCCACTGTTATTCATGATACAGAATATATTTTCCACCCCAGCAGGGCAAGATTAAATTATTAAAGGGTCTTAAGATTTAAGAAGAAAGAAACAGTTTGGTTTTTCACAGAAAACATGATTGTGTACATAGAAAATCCAAAATAATTATAAATACACTTAAAAATTAATACGATTTTAGCAACATCATTGAAAACAGACAATATAAAAATTATGTGCATTTCTATATACTAACAGCAATTAGATAATACAATTTATAAAAATACAATATAATAGCCTCAAAAATCAAATACCTAGGAATAAATTTAATAAAAATGAGTATATTAGAGTTCTTCAGAGTAACAGAATTATTAGGAGATTGTTAGATTATATATTATAATCTAATGTATATATGGAGGGAGAGAGTTATTTTAAGGGAAAAGGGAGCTGGCAAGCCTGAAATTGGTAAGGCAAGCTGGAAGCCTGGAAATTCAGGTAAGAGTTCAGTATTGAGTCTGAAATCTACAGGACAAGGCCAGTAGGCTGGAAATTGTGGTAGGGTCTCTGTGTTGCCATCTTGAGGCCAGATTCTTTCTTCTTCAAAAAACTTCAGTCTTTTTTCTTTTCTTCTTTTTTGAGACGGAGTTTTGCTCTTGTCGCCCAGATTGGAGTTCAATGGCACAATCTCGGCTCACTGCAACCTCCGCCTCCTGGGTTCAAACGATTCTCCTGCTTCAGTCTGTAGCTGGGATTACAGGCATGTGCCACCACACTCCGCTAATTTTGTATTTTAGTAGAGACGGAGTTTCACCATGTTGGCCAGGCTAGTCTCGAACTCCTGACCTCAGCTGATCCACCCACTTCGGCCTCCCAAAATGCTGGGATTACAGGCGTGAGCCACTGAGCCTGGCCAAAACCTCAGTGTTTATTCTTGAGGTCTTCACTAGTTGGACGAGGCCCACTCACATTCTGGAGGGCAATCTGCTTTACCCTAAGTCTACTGATTTAAATGTTAACCACTTCATAAAAATACCTCGACAGCAATATAAAGATTGGTGTTTGACCACATAACCTGGCCCCATAACCAAATCGGCACGTAAAATTATCCATTATAGTAGGTAAGACTTTGTCAAAGACATCTAGAAAACATTTCTGGGAGAAATTAACGAAGACCCAAATAAATGAAGCGATATATCATGTTCATGGACTGGAAGACCCAGTGCAGGTATTATAAAGATGTCAGTTCTCTTCAAATTGATTTTTATATTTAATTCAATCACAATTAAAATACCATCAGGGAGTGTGTGTGTGTGTGTTTGTGTGTGTGTGTGTGTGTTGATATTATTCTAAAATTTATAGGGAAATACAAAGCACCCAAAATAGCAAGATAGTCTTGATGAGTTTGAAAAACAAGTTAAATAACTTATACCAAGAAATATCGACTTATAAAATTATTAATTAAAATTATCTGTTATTGGCACACAAATGGACAAATAGCAATAGAACAGATCATATGCATGTGTACAATCCCCTGATTTATGACAAGGTGACATTCCATGCATTGATTAAAAGACAGTCTTTTCATTAAATTGCATTGAATCCATTGAATATTCATATTTTTATTTAGAAGGGTGTTGAACTCTACTTCACTACCACATACATATACAAATAACATTACAGATGCAAATTCTTGGATCTAAATTAGAAAGGGAAGATAATGAAGCTTTTAGAAGGTTAATATAAGCGAGAATATCTGTTTTAGCTTGTGGTAGGCAAAGATTTTCTAAACAAGATGCATACAACATTAACCGTAATGAAAAAGATAAATAAACTGGACTTCATTAAACTTTAGAACATTCTTATTCATTCAAATACATCAGCGATGGTTTGACTGTGTCCCCCAAAGTTCATGTGTTGGAAACTAATCCCCAGTGCAACAGTGGTGAGAGGTGGGACCATTAAGAGGTGATTAGGCCATGAGGGCTCTGCCCTCACAAATGGATTAATGCTACTATCGTGGGAGTGGGTTCCTAATTAAAGGATGAATTTGGCCCCCTTCTTCTTGCTCTCTCTCGTTTACTCTTGTGCCTTTCACCTTCTGCCATGGGATGATGCAGCAGAATGCCCTCATCAAATGTGGCTCCTCTGTCTTGGACTTTCCAGCCTCCAGAACCGTACCGGTCTGTGATATTTGGTTATAGGAGCACAAAATGAACAATGACAACATCATTAAGAGGGTGATAAGGCAAACTACAGAGAGGAAGAAACTTGCAATACATAGCTGGCAAAGGATTTGTATTCATATATAATATATAAGAATTGCTCATTAATTATTTATAATTCCTACAAATCACTAAAAATCCAGACAATTACAATGTTAAACAGGGAAAATGATTTAATAGGCACTCTCTGAAATGGCCAATAATCTTTTGAAATTATGCTTACTGTCCTAGGTCACTAGGAAAATTCATACTAAAATTTCAATGCTCAGCCTAGGCAACATGGCGAAACTCTGTCTCTAATAAAAATAAAAAAAATTAGCCTGGTGTGGTGGCATGCACCTGTAGTCCCAGCTACTCAGAGGGCTGAAGCGGGAGGACTGCTTGAGCCCAGGAAGCTGAGGCTGCAGTGAGCTGAGATCATGCCACTGCACTACAGTCTGGGTGAGAGAGTGAGATCCTGTCTCACATAAATAAATAAATGAATGAATGAATAAATAAATAAATAAATAATACAGTTTTACTACAAGACCCAACTGAATGGCTTTGCGGAAAAAAAAAAAAAAAGACAATACCAAACATTGGCAAGTATATGGAGCCACTGGAACTATCAGAGATTGCTCATGAGTAAGTAAATTGGTACAAATTTGGAAAACTGGCAAGAAGTACTAAGCCTAAATGTATGCATGCCTTATGACCTAGCAATTCCATTCCTGGGCATATTTACAGGAAGGAGAAATATGTACATACGTGTATCAAAAGACATCTACAACAATGATCATGCAAAATTCTTCACAACATAGGAAAACTGGAAACAACTGAAACATCCATTGGCAGTAAAATGAATGATAAATTATATTCCAACAATGGAATAATATACAGCTGTGAAAAATAAGGGAAAATATTACACATGGCAATATAGTCAATAGATTGTCATAAATCAGGTGATTGTACACATACATATGATCTGTTCTATTGCTGTTTTCCCTTTGTGTGCCAATTACATGATTTTAATTAATAATATTGTAAGTCTTGATATTTCTTGGTATAAGTTATCTAACTTGTTTTTCAAATTCATCTAAACTCAGTGTTGAGTTTAAGAAGCCAGATACAAGAGTGCATGCTGTATGGTTTCATGTTGTATGGCATGATCTGGGTTGTTGTTACATGGAAGTGATGGTTGGTCCATGAAACTGGACGTTTGAGTGTTGTATACTTTATTTGATCCTGGTACTTGTGATTCAAAATTTCATAACAATTTCCTGCTACCCTTCATGATGTGATGTGTGTAAGTAGAGTTTGCAGATAATGTAGTTCTATACTGAGCTATGAATTTATTTTTATAATGTAAATTTTTTTGTATTAAGAATCATTCCAAGTGACAGAAAATTTGGGAAATCAAAGTATTAACATTTATAAAACGATTCTGTTGTTTATAACATATTCCGGCCATGACTTTCAAAAGCACTGATTTCTAGGGGGAGAGAGTATTAAAGAAAGACCTTGACTAAAGAAAGCTCTTTCAAGTGGGAAGGGCATCATAGAGAATGGATCTTGAGGAGGGAAAGTCAGGAGATGCCTTCCGACTCAGCTGCATAGCTCATGAAGCTGACAACCCGCAGAGTTATAAATGTTGTGGGTAGGTTGCCTTCACACTGGCCTTGCAATCATCTGCTACACTGAGCACCATTACATTTCATGGTGGACATTCTAAGGTGTGACACTACGTACTCTGCTGTCAGGAGGCTTTCCGGGAAGAAGCGTCTTGCCAAGGATTTCTTGCACTCCCAGCCACCTGACTGGTTTAGTCTGAAATTTCAGTTTTCCAGGGTAGTATGAGAAACGCCCTATCTGATAATAAAGAAAGCAAGAAAGATGGCTAAGGGAACAAAGGGACAAGGCTTTTATTTTGTTCATTACCCACAGATTGCCTTCAAAATAAAGATGAAGCGTCTAAGCCTGGCAGTCCAGGTCTCTTTAAGCTGGCTCCACCCTACCCACCCACCTCATCCTGCACCTGTCACTGCGTGGGACCCTGTGCTCCAGGCAGGGGCACCTCACTGCCCCTTGAGCTCATTTTACCCCTCCTGGCTCTGCAGCATTTCTGACCATTTCTGCCCAAGCCGAGACTCACTGCTGCCCAAAGCAATCTCCCTTCTCTGCTTCTGGAGGGGAGGGGTTGTATGTTACCCGCCTTGTTTTGTCCACAGAGGTTAGCAGAGACTGATACAGACAAACCCTTTTTCTTTCTGATTTTAGATTCAGGAGCACATGTGCAGGTTTGTTAACTTTGCCTGACGCTGAGGTTTGAGTTTCTATTGATCCCCTCACCTGAATAGGGAACACAGTACCCAATACACAGTTTTTCAACCATTACTCCCCTTCCTTCCTCCCCCTATTTTGGAATCCCCAGTGTGATGTAGACAAATTGTTTACATTTATAGCTGTAATTAACCTTATTATAGTTCAGCCTCAACCCTTTAGAGAGGAGGAAACTAAAGCCCATGAGACTTGCTTAAAGATACTAAGTGAACATATTTATTTTTTAAAGTGTTAAAGTGATTAAACGATGTTGACGTGAATGAAATAAAAAGCGTAAGTTCCCCATCTTCATTCCCACTCCATAGAGCTGATCAGTATTTTTACTTGCAGACATGAGTGGAGCCGGAGAGAAAGAAACCTTTTCTCCCAAAGAAGGCATTACTTTACACACTCCGTTCTGCAACTTGTTTTGTTCACTTACTATTTCACCTCAGCACAAGCAGCTGACTTAAAACAAATTCAAATGGAGAAAAGCCTTAGGCATGTTTTTCTCTGCACTAAAGAGGCCCTGCAGGTGGCTGTGGGCAACCTATGCAGTGGCTTCCAGTAAACGAACGTAATTAGTAATGAAGCAAAGCGGGCATCCAGGACATCAATTTCATCTTCCTGGCACTTTAGTCTTTAGGAAGGGCCTGGCCTCTCGGGGAGCGACACTCCTCGCCCAGTCACTTTGTAAGAAGCATCGAGCGTGGAAAAGGAGCTGGGGTCAGCACTGGGGCCCTCTGCCGGGAACAGAGACTGGCGGCCAGGACACGCGTCTCCCCAGGCTGAAATGGTGCACCCTCTCGCGGTCCTTTCCTCCCTTCCCGGGCTGGGTGGCTGGTCTTGGCTCTTCTGCGAGTCCCCCGCGGCTTCGGTCTCCCGGCACCCGCTGAGCAGCCTCGCCCGCCTTCCTCTCCCACCCGCCCCTGCGTGCTCTCCGGGGCTCCGGCTTCCTGGGTCTGGTGCCTGGTGCATATTTCGGAAAACACCTGACTCACAACCACCTCATTTCGCTCCCAGTGTCCCAGTGGGCCAGCGGACACACACCGGTAGGTGACTTCCCTAAGGTTGTGTCCCCAAGGCCACCCTGGATTACAGCGCCCGCTGCTCCGTGTGACCCCGCGGGAGCCAGGACGCGCCCCGCCTCCCGGGGCTGCAGGTCGCGCAGGGAGCGAGCGCCGCGCGGCAGAGCCGGGCTCCGAACCGGATGCGCCTTCCTTTCCCCTTCAGAGCAGGCTGCCCGCCCGCGGAATCCCGCAGGTCAGAGCGGCCTCGGAGGACCCGCAGACCAGCCCCGCCGGGCGCGCTGGGCTGCCGCGGTGACCGTTCCGACGCCCCCGATCCCCCATCCCGAGGCGGCCGGAAGTGTCGCCGGCCTCCTCCCGGCCCAGCCTCCGGGCCTCCCGTGCAATCACTACGGCCTGGGGCCCGGAAACCGTTTTCCGGTCTTTCGCTTTCGGCTGGCGCGTGGAGGCCGCGGTGCTGCGTAGGCGGGGCCGGGCGCAGGAACAGCCCCGTGGCGCCCTCCCTGGCCGCCGCCCAGGCGGGAAACGTGGTTCCGGAGACCGGGCGACCCGGCAGCGGGGAGCGCGCCAGGTCCGCGCGGGGAAGTGGGCGGTGTGCGGCCGGCACCGCCTCGCACCACGCCCCCGCGGGCCGCACTTGCCCGGAGTGGACCTCGCGGCCGCCAGCCAGGGCGATGGCGGGGCTCTGGCTGGGGCTCGTGTGGCAGAAGCTGCTGCTGTGGGGCGCGGCGAGTGCCGTGTCCCTGGCCGGCGCCAGTCTGGTCCTGAGCCTGCTGCAGAGGGTGGCGAGCTACGCGCGGAAATGGCAGCAGATGCGGCCCATCCCCACGGTGGCCCGCGCCTACCCACTGGTGGGCCACGCGCTGCTGATGAAGCGGGACGGGCGAGGTAAGGGCCGGCGCCCCTCCTGGAGCGCAGCGGGGTCCGTAGCCCCGTCCCCACCCTCGGATCGGCCAGGAACCCGCTGCTTGTGGCGCTGGCCGCAGGAGGGCGGAGCCTGTCACCCTGTGGAGAATGCACTCCCAGTTCTATTCGTTGCCCCTTGGCACCCGCCAGCACTGCTAGTGCCCATCCCAAAGTGAGCATTTTCTTTGTGTGTAGCACAGGATGCGGTATTTCCAAACCCCTGCCCTCGGTCTTTTCCCACCTCACCGCTGCTCAGCTCTCAAAGCCCTGCCTTTTCCTGCTGCCGTGGCTTGGGAAGCCTTAGGAACAGAAGCTCCCTGGGAGCACAAAGCGGTTTTAAACTGGCCAACACCTTAACGCTTAGAGCCGCCCTCCTCTCGCTGCCACTTTGGAAAATAAGAGACTAGAGATTGATTCATTGGACGCTTCCTCCCGGCATCACAAGACTTGACTGCTACTGCAGTTCCCGCTTGACCTTCACACTTTAGCCCTTTAAAGGATATTACATAATAACAATTAAGAGACGGCAGGGCCTTCAGGCAGACTTCTTTGGAGGGTTTCAAACGCCTTGTTTATTAAAGAGTTAATTTTTTAATTAAAATCATGTTTTAAAACAGAGATGGACATTTTATTGATGGAAAAAAATCACATTAAGTTAGAAAGCTCTCAAAAGTACCTGGTATTTACAACCCCCCGTCAGGGAGGGCGAACTCGATCTCAGCGTTTTATTCTCATCAGGGATTAAGCTGAGGTACCCAGAACTGAAAAGATTTGCCCCAAATGGCATATTTTAAAATTGGCCCAGACCAGAACCCAGTTTCCTCTGGGATTATTTGTTAGTAATCGTTTTACAGGCTGAGCATTAACTAACTCCAAAGCTTGAAGGACTTTTTCTCATTTTCACTTGTTTTCTCTAATAAAAATAATGCTGTCATTTCAACTTCACAAGATGAGGCCTCATGGAAGAGTGTTTACCAAAATATTAAAATACTTTGACAGAAAAATATCAAGCGAACTGTTTGCCAACCAAATATCATCATGACTGATGTAACAAGTAATCCAACACAGATATGAAAATCACACGGTAAAAATCATCTCAGTTAATTTAATTCTAAAAGCAGAGCTAACCACCCCTTTTGTCCTAAGGCTTTATGGTATTAAAAAATAATTGTACAAAAATACAGATTTTCCCCTATCCCTTACCCCTGGAAAGTAATATACTGAAGTCTCATCATATTCTTTTGGAGATTCCAGTAATTAAAATCTCTAGTGAATAAGACCTGTTTCAAAACAACCTGAGAGCTGATTGGAGTATTTAAAGTAATTCTCCTTGCAGTCACTTTCAGAGTGAAAACAACGATGAATACTGTCTTTTACGGGACTTTTTATTCCACCAATGAATCCTGGATTTTGGCATCAGGAAAACCACTGTTCAGTTTCCAACACTATATCCAAGTTGTTTGAGAAATTATTTAAAACTCTTTAACTTAGAGGGTTTTTCTTTTTTCTCCTTTTCTTGTTAAAGTGACTGTATTACAGAGTTACTTTAAGGATTAAATTTATTGCATGCAAAGTTTCTAGATCACTGTCTAGAAGTTGGTTAGAATAAGTTCTTTAGTTGTCAATGAAGCATTTATTAAGGCCCTGCTTTGTGCCCAGTGTTGACCTCAACAAAGTTGGGGATATCAGAATATTCTAAGATACAGTTGTTGTTCTCAAGAATCTTGTCTTTCGCATACAAGAGGTGTTGCCTTTCATTTTGCGGCTAATGTCCAAACGCTGGCCTCAGCCATTTCACCTTGAAGATTGCAGTTGGCTTCCAACTGGCCTCTAAACTCTAATCTAGCATTTTCCAGTCCACTGTGACAATGTCTGCCTTCCCCAGCTACTCCCAGCTGTTGGCCCTGGTGCCTTAGAACCACAGATTGGGACCTCCCTGTCCCCTCTGTCAGACCAGACCAGACTAGGGCAGGCAGTATATTTGCATGACGCAGGATGACTGACACTGGTGATTTCACCCAGCTCCTTTCATAGCAATATTGACAACTGCTTCATCTGAGAGATATTTGGAAGCAGCGTAGTGTGTGGTGAAGTTCTGGAGTCTCGGTACAAGCCAGGTCCACCGTTTACTAGCTCTGTGATACTGGGCAGTCGTTAGAAAGAATGCCCATTCTGGGACATCAAAACCTAATAATTATTATTCTCTAATAGCTAACATGCATTATGTGTGTTTATTTGCTGTGGCAAATACTATTTTGAAAAAAACTAGACTTACAGAAAAGTTGCAATATTTCAGGCAGTTCACACATGCTCTCTAACCTGCCTTCCTCTAACAGTAACACATTACAGAATTAGTATATTTATCAAAATGAGAAAACAAACATTTGTCCAATACTGGTCACAACTTTCTCATTTTGATTGAATTTAAAATTTGATGTTCTTCCCCAGAATTTTTTCAGCAGATCATTGAGTACACAGAGGAATACCGCCACATGCCGCTGCTGAAGCTCTGGGTTGGGCCGGTACCCATGGTGGCCCTTTATAATGCAGAAAATGTGGAGGTGGGTACGTGTGAATATGATCAGTATTGTACTGTGTATCTGACAGTGTGAGAATTTCATCAGAATCGATATAATGTGTCCTTATATCTCAACCATTTCAGTGCGAAAAACATTCCATTAAGTATTTTAGACTATATAAGTGCAATTTAATGCTTTCCAGGTGTAGCCTGAATCCTGGGAGATTAGCATTCTCCAGATATAAGTGCACAACTGCTATCAGGTCCCATTATATTTATTCTTTTTTTGAAAGGATATCGTTTTTTAGAAACATAAATAAATTATTCTGCAAGGCGAGCACTTGTTATCCACCAGACACTATTTTAAGACTTCAAAAATACATGACTAATAAAATATGTTTCCCTCAAGTTGCTCAGGGTCTCATATCAATGATAAACTTAGTCCAAATTTAAAAGACAATGCAAATTTGATATTTATGGGATAAATATTACAAACCCATGCTATTGAAATTAGTCCTCCAAAAAGCTGTAGTCTTTTTACTTGTTGAAAGGTCTGGGGAAATCATCTTGTAGTATGGTGAGAAAAGGATTTGGGTCAGGAAACAAAGATGGGGTAAACAGAGCTTCTCTTCATTGACCAAAATTAAAGACTGAATTTCCTAGGAAGTAGTGCCAGGACGTGTCTTTCTAATTATGGTGAAAATGCTGGAGTTTCTCATGCTTCTCCAGAATCCTGGCTCAGAGAAGACAGCGAGAAGGGCAGACAGGATTTCTGCCACTGCTGGCCTAGTGTTAATAGAAGTTGGTGTGGTGGATGCAGATGGAGATCTGTCCAGAGTAGGGGACTTGAGCAAGAAGCCTGGTGAGCACCCTGTGCTCAGCCCTAGACCCCATCCCTCCTCCCACTTCACGTGGACTCTGGGTGATCCGATCATACTCACGGCTTCCATTGCTGCCTCTATGCTGGGGACACTCAAAACAGGCATCTCCAGCTCAGGCCTTATCTTGGCTGTCTCATTTGCTTTCAGACCACAGCAACCTGAATGCCTCAAAGTTAACAACACCTGAAAATACACCCATGATTTCCATCTCCCCAGATGTGCTCACCCTCCAGATTCACCTCCTCCAGATTCGGACCTCACTGTCCCCCTCCCCACTTTAAATAACTCCACTTGGTTCCTGGTTTATGGCAGGAACCAGAGAATCATCTGGGACATCTTTCTTTCTCCCAACTCCATTGAGTCTCCAAGACTGAATGCCAGTTTTGTGTTCAAAACTCTAATTGAATGTCTTTGAGGCACAGGACTGAAAATGAACCACGGAGAAAATAAATGTTATGAATGTCCGAAAAACTAGCTGTATTCTAGCCAGTATTCCTATAATTACAGGAAGGTTGTTTGATGTCTGTATGTCTCTAAAGTATGTTTTTCTCTTCCTAAGGTAATTTTAACTAGTTCAAAGCAAATTGACAAATCCTCTATGTACAAGTTTTTAGAACCATGGCTTGGCCTAGGACTTCTTACAAGGTATGCCAGTGTACCTTTGTAAAGCTGTCTATAGAAATGGTTACTTCTACATGCAACTTGTTATTTCAAGAATTAACACAGGGTAGCTTTTTCTGTAGCAGGACTCTGCTCTCAGAAAGGAGGAGAAAGGCTGGAAAGGAAGGTCCAGCTGGCAGCTGGCCTTTGCCTGCCGAGAGGCCAAGAGTCCAGGTGAACAGTTGTCTTCAGCTGTGGTATTCAACAGCAACTGTCGCCAGTGTTCAGGAAGACTCAGGAGGTCCTGATGGACGAGAGTGGATGGGATGGAGGACACAGGAAAGCAAAGGAGTGTCTGGAGCAGGGAAATCTTGAAAATCCAATCAAAAAGATGGTCAGCCCGAGAGAAGTACAGTGAGCTGGTATCTAGAAACAGGGCTCCATCCTCTGAGAGAGGGCCCCACAAGAGCAAGGCAGGAGCCCAGTAGGGACTGTGGAGAACTGGAGAGGGGAGAGATGAAGGTAGAACCTTGGAGCGCGAGGATCATCTGAGGACTGAGGTATTGATGGAAGGGGAAACAAATTTATTATTAGAAACTCGGAACTTAGAAATTGAGAAAAATTCTTAAATTTTTCAATTTTATGAATGCTATTTTAAACATTTATAGAAGAATGTCCAAAATACTCGTATTTTGTAACTATAGATGAATATTTTATAGTTATGTGTATATCTTTGTCATTCTGCCAAAAGCATTTGAGAACCTGTAGATGAAGCTGTTTCAGGAGAATTTTGTTGACTTGCTATATTTATGCTTTAATCGTTTTGGATGTTACTTTTCTCTTTCTCTCTCTCTCTGTATATATATTTTTTGTAACCACATATTTTATTTCTAGTACTGGAAACAAATGGCGCTCCAGGAGAAAGATGTTAACACCCACTTTCCATTTTACCATTCTGGAAGATTTCTTAGATATCATGAATGAACAAGCAAATATATTGGTTAAGAAACTGGAAAAACACGTTAACCAAGAAGCTTTTAACTGCTTTTTTTACATCACTCTTTGTGCCTTAGATATCATCTGTGGTGAGTCTCATCGCTCTGTTTCTAAATTTATGGCATAAAGAGAAAATGGCCTAAATAGGAAATCACACTCCACCGGGAAGGCAAATGGGGGGACGGGAAAGGGTGATGGGCTCTTCAGCGCAGTTCTATGGCTGCGTTGGCCTTCTGAGGAGCAGCAGCCACGCCCAGGGCTGTGAGTGGGGCAGGCACGGAGCAACTGCCCAGGGAAGCGAAGGGAAGGAAGAACAGGAACAGGGAGTAGAAGTGGACCGTACAAGAGAAGAGGGTAAAGGGAGGAAGAAGAATTCTGAAATATACAAGGACAAAGCAGGATGTACGTCTTTAGTGTCTGCCACTGCAAAATAAACACGAGATAACTCACGTGCATGAATTGAATGGTTGCTTCTCACCCATATTTTATAGAAACAGCTATGGGGAAGAATATCGGTGCTCAAAGTAATGATGATTCCGAGTATGTCCGTGCAGTTTATAGGTAAATGGAGTCCTTTCAGTTATTTTAAAAATTATTATTGATTTGGGCTTTAAAAATTATTGCTGACAATTTCTGTGGTGTATCTTTTTATGGTTTCAAAATTAAACATTAAACTAGAAGTTAACCTCATCATGTAAGCATGTGGTTAAGCAGTAGAGTAAAGGTTATATAAATTATGGCACATCTGGATTATGCAGTAATTTAAAATGATTATTCTCTAACATTGAGATTACATTATATTGTACATAATGATGCTTACATTATGATGCTGAGAAGAGAAAGATATAAACAGTTTTCTGTACTATGATAATTGTTATATTTAAAAGTTATTCATAGAAAAAGACTAGCAGATACTATAACAAAATGTTAGCAGTGGTTCTCATTGTCTCGTGTATGTGTTTCTCATTCTTGTGCTTTCCTTTTGTTGTTATTCTTCTTCCCTTATTTTCTGCACCAAGTAGGTATTGTTTTAGTCATTGAAACAGTCAATTTTATCCTAAAACTGCTTGCAGTTATTCATCTGTTAAGAGGCAGGGCAAGGACTTGATTTGATGAAGTACAGAGAAGGGCACTGAGCTGAGTACATTTAAGTCTCCTGCTCATTTCACTTCATTTTAACCAATATTTATTAAGCATCTGTGATCTTCCAATCACTGCACAGGGTACTGACTGGTTTTGTAGTAGTACAGAAAACAGAATAACACAGGAGACAGGCATCGGACAAAGAAATTCATGAATTGTAATAATTGATTAGGAAGAAAAGATCAAATTGATATCAGAGAGCAAAACAAGAAAGTGTCCTGCAGACTGAGAGGCCAGGAAAGGTCTTTCTGAAGAACCGGCACCCAAGCTGGTCCTGCAGGAGATCACATAGGGGTCTTTCTGCTCTATGGCTGGACATGAAAGGGAGGTGCTGGGACAGCCAAGTGACAGATGGGTACTTAGAGAGCCCTTGATTGTAGAAGAGGGCAGCCAGTTGTCTTCTGTCACACCAGAGGAGTGGTCAAACCAATGATGGACCTTAAAAAGAGGCTGACTTCATCTCACCCTCTAGTACAGAGGCTCTAGGCAGAGTGGGAAACTCGCCCTGGAGAAACAGAAGCAGAGACCAAATGGCTATCTAGTAAGGATGTTTTATAATGAATTCTTCATTCCTTTAAAGAACCCATCATTTTCTGAGGCTTCATGGGATGCATAATAGCCCATGCCTTCACTGTTGAGCATAAAACATGGAGCTCTTAGTAGCCTCTAAGACAATCATCGTCATTCCCACGATGGCCTTCATCAAGGCCAGGTACTAAAGAAGTGCTCAAGAAATACACATTTCTGATACAACAGCTGATGTATTTTTCTCCCATTTATAGAATGAGTGAGATGATATTTCAAAGAATAAAGATGCCCTGGCTTTGGCTTGATCTCTGGTACCTTATGTTTAAAGAAGGATGGGAACACAAAAAGAGCCTTAAGATCCTACATACTTTTACCAACAATGTAAGTCCCTGACTTTTAAAATTGTGGTAAAATAGATGTAACATAAAATTTCCCTTATAACCATTTTAACTGTACAGTTTGGTGGTATTAAGTGCATTCACGATATTGTGCAACCATCCCCACCGTTCCTTTCCAGAACTTTTGGTAAGTCCATGATGTTGATGTTTTGTTAACATACCCGGTGTAGGACTATGGAGCCTATGTCTCAGAAAACAAAAGTTGAATAATAATAGAAAAAAAAATTTAGTATAAAAAATTATACTTAAATTATGTATTATACTTAAATTAAGTATAAAAATGTATACTTAAATTATGTAGTCAACAAATATTAATTAAGTACTCGCTAAGTGCTAACCACCATATCAAATGTTGGAAATGTAGTAATGAGTAGGACGTGTATATGGTCCGTACCTGAAAGGAAGTTATTCTAGTAGGAGAGGTGATCTATCAACACATAATTACAACATGTGATATGAGCTATGAACACTTATTAACAAACACGGTGCTGTGTAAAAGAATAAAGGAACAAAGATCTGTGTATTGGAGTTTTCTGGAAAATGTTTGGATTCGGCAGTCATTTTCAAAGGCAGAGGACATTGATAGCAGTATCTTAACATGGAAAACATTAAAATTAACTAGATATTAGTATTCTATTTCCAATTCAAAAATAACCAGAAGATAGTGATGCTGTTTTGTATACAGGATGTCAATCTTTGTCTTAATAATGTGTTTTGAAAAAGCAAGATTTAATTGAAAATATACATCAAATTATAATTTCAGTGTATTGAAAAAACTGCCTGTTTAAATATGTCCTTTCTTTGCTGTAAATTTTGGTTAAAATCTATTGGAATTATGTCCTTGTGGTGAAGTACACCCTACCCCCAAGAGAGCAAATGATGAATAAATCAGTAGATGTTCCATGAATGCGATGTTGGCTGAGCTGGCCACAGTGGAGTGTGATCACCTGGTTACAGGAGAATAGCCAGCAGGTTATATTTCATAATTATATTTTTCCTTACATTTTGTGCATTAATATTTAATAGAAATAATTAAATGAATTCCAGACTGAATGGACAATTTTATTCATTGAATAAACATTGAGAATTGCCTACTGAGGCCTGGGCTCTAGGAATTCCACCAAGAATAAAAAAAGACATGGTGTTTTGCCCTCAAATTGCTTAGAATCTATTCAGGCCACTTAGTAGCAGGTTTGGTCAATTACCTGGTAGGAAAAGAAGGTTGAAATGTACAACCAAATTAAGTGTATTGGCCTTCATTCTTTTATCCATCCAAGAAATATCTAGTATTTGTTAAATGTCAAGCAGTGCTCTAGAGGTTGGAAATGTATCAATGAACAAAGACATGCACAAGCATGGCAGTGTTTGAGTTGGAAGAGAAAGATGCTAAATAAGAAGTATAACGTAAGTATAATATCACATATAATAATAAGTATGACAGAAGTATCACATAGTGTCAGGTGGCAAGGGAAATGGAGAAAAAGCATTGTTAGGAAGCGTCACAGTGCTAGGGACGGGGGTGGCAGGGATGAGGGAGGTCTCTCTGATCATGTGACAATGATGAGGGATGAGGGAGGTCTCTCTGATCATGTGACAATGATGAGGGATGAGGGAGGTCTCTCTGATCATGTGACAATGATGAGGGATGAGGGAGGTCTCTCTGATCATGTGACAATGATGAGGGATGAGGGAGGTCTCTCTGATCATGTGACAATGATGAGGGATGAGGGAGGTCTCTCTGATCATGTGACAATGATGAGGGATGAGGGAGGTCTCTCTGATCATGTGACAATGAGCAGAGATCTGCAAGAAGGCAGGGGCAGCCATGCAGGCCTCTGAGGAAAGCATTTCAGGCAGCAGAAATCGAAAGCATAGAGGGTGAATTCACTAATCTGCTTGCTGTTTCTTTTCTCCTCTACAACATGTAATTAAGTCTATAATTAGACTATTGTATAATGATTGCATTCACTCTACCACTTAAACTTTTTCTCATTAGCACAATCAAATCTCTAGGGTACTATCTGGTAGACTATGATTCTATTCTTGTGTTGGAAAGACTGCAAAAATAGCACTTGAAAATTAGGAATTTGCGTGACATTAAATTTGTTTTTAAAAGTTTCACCAGATAATCCCTGAAATATTAATGAGGCTTACTGTATTTTCACAAGAGCCTATGTTGTCGAAATGTCGAAATAGAAAGATTTAATAAAAATAAATGAAAGAAACTAGCATATTTTATAAGAAAATGTGTTACTAGGGTGCATCCAAGTCCAAACACAAGCATGTGATTATCATTCAAATCATACAGGTCATCGCTGAACGGGCCAATGAAATGAATGCTGATGAAGACTGTAGAGGTGTTGGCAGGGGCTCTGCCCCCTCCAAAAATAAACGCAGGGCCTTTCTTGACTTGCTTTTAAGTGTGACTGATGATGAAGGGAACAGGCTAAGCCATGAAGATATTCGAGAAGAAGTTGACACCTTCATGTTTGAGGTATTGTATATTGTTATGTTCAGATATCATTAAACGAATTTCAGTTATTGTTAGAATCTTTAGCATTATTTTTTAAAACTTAAATTTTAAAGTAGTTTACTATAACTAAAGAAGATTCATTATATTTTAATTAGAAATCACAAAATTTAAGAAACTGATTAAGTACCAGCTCAACTTCCTTCTTCAGAAAACGATTTTGACTAGTGCTGGGCACAGCAGTAGACACATTTGTTTTTCCTCAAGAAAACCTAAGATTTGTCAGAGTGTTCCCAAGCAGAAGAGCTGCTCTACCTAAAGAGGACAGTAAGAGCCCTCCAACAGAGAATCAGCCAGTTCATGATTCTAAAGAGATCTCTGATCTCAAATTTATACATATATATGTGAAGTACGTTTTACCAAGATAGCCTAAATATTAAATACTACAAAGAGGGACTTTCTCTATATGCGGATTGCAAAATAAATAAAACATGGTTTTTAGAAGCCATGTAGTAATATCATCCACATGGAGCAGAGTGAAAGGCACCTGAGTTTTTAATGGCTTTGCCTGCCACCGACGTGTGAGCTGCTCTGCGGCAGCCTCTGGCAGCAGTGCCAGTGCTCCTGCACTCTGGTGTGAGGCTCCACGACACGGTAGGAGAAAGCTGTGGGAAGGGTCTTTAGATCCGACTTCCAGTTCAGGCTCTGTGCTGATTAGCCAAATAAGATAGTTCTGATCATTTCAGAGTTCTGTCACAATTTTCCTATGTGTAAAGCGAGAGATGGACTACATTGGTGGTTTTAAATTTTTTTAAACAGAAAACTTGACTGAAAATAAATCTTAAGCAGAAAATGGACATCTAAATTAGCTGAAAAGTAGAGAGGTGTTAAGTGTGTGGGCTCTAAGACCAAATCCCAGCTAACATGCTGGAACCATGACCTCAAGCACCTCACCTAGCCATTCTAGGCCTGAATAGTCTTATTTTAATAGCACAAGCCTCATGGAATAGTTATGATGATTAGATTTGTAAAGGTGCTCAGAGAATCGTGATTGGCCCATAAATATGCAGCACATACCGGGTGTTACTATTTGATGTTGGAGTAGAGAGACCTCACATCTTCACTTTGCCCATGTACACACACACACACACATGCACTCATGTAAACCATGCACAAACACACACACATGCACACACCTACACACACACACATGCTCATGCACATACACATGCACAGACACATGTATATACCCACATACATTCACATATACACACATACACAAACACATGCACACACCTACATACACTCATGCACATACGCACATACATGTACACATACACAAACGTGTATATCCACATGCACACACGTGCATACATACACTCACACACAAATATACACACACACCCAGATACTCATGCACATACACACGCATGCACATATATATATACCCACATGCACACATGCATGCATACACATACATGCACACACCACCCCCCACAGAGGCACACATTCATGTACATTTATGCAAATAATCACACATACAAAAACACATGTACACACCTACATACACACGTGTATATACACATACACATACATAGATGCATATTTATACATACATGCACACACAAATGCACACAGCTATATACACTCGTGTACATAAGCACAAATGTACACACAAACACATGTACATATCCACGTACACACATGCCTATGTGCACACACCCCCATGCACACAGGTACACACATGTGCACATCCATCTCCTACCAGGAACCTCTCAATCTCACGAAAACAACCAGAACCAGACTAATGATTTTTCTTCCAACTCTAACATTCCTTGACATTCTAATTCTTTTCTTCTTTGCATTGAGAGGGAGGCATAGCAGGTGTGAGTGTGATACTGTGGCCTCCTCCACAGGCCGGTGCAGGCTGCAACTGCCCAGGTTCCAGCTGTGAGCTAAAAGTAGGCGTCCTCCCCTGCTCCACCAGTGTGCCTGGGTGCTTTACGTTTGCCTTATCTTGCTTTCTGAGGTTGGCAGATGAAATGAAATCGGAAGTTCAGCAGACTCCTCTTATGCATTTGGATCAGGCTTCCGCTCATAAATTCAAGGAAAGCTATTAAAATTGTTTAGCCAGAATACTTCCTTCCGTACTTAGTAGACAACTGAGCACAACGGGCCAGAGCTCATCTGGAGTTCCGAGTAGGTTTTGTAACTGCAAGTGCTAGGAAAATGCAGAGGCGCCGACCTCAGGAGCTGTAGGCTGTGTCTTTTAAGAATTGCAGAATAAGCCCCAAGTAATTCATTTTAGCAGCTGTTTTATAAAACAAGTACTTTGAAGATTTCTGCACAGAGAATGAAATATTAGAAAGATCACTTGTGCCACATAGGAAAAATGGAAAAGTGAGATCTTTGATAGAGGAAATAATTTGTTTTTTCTTTTTGTCCTCAAAGTTTCACTCAGAGAGGTAGATTACTGTTATTGATTTTCCAGATACATTTTTTTTTTCTGAAGAACTCACCACTTTTGCATATGGAAATGTGCTAGGGAGATGAGGAGGTAGATAAGAGGCCAGGGCCTGAAATATCAAATGGGTGGGGAAGACGGTTGCCCAAGACGTTACACTAGTGTAAGAGGCGGAGGTGGAGACGTCGCGCGGGCGTAAGAGGCGGAGGTGGAGGCGTCGCGCGGGCGTAAGAGGCGGAGGTGGAGACGACGCGCGGGCGTAAGAGGCGGAGGTGGAGGCGTCGCGCGGGCGTAAGAGGCGGAGGTGGAGGCGTCGCGCGGGCGTAAGAGGCGGAGGTGGAGGCGTCGCGCGGGCGTAAGAGGCGGAGGTGGAGGCGTCGCGCGGGCGTAAGAGGCGGAGGTGGAGGCGTCGCGCGGGCGTAAGAGGCGGAGGTGGAGGCGGAGGCGTCGCGCGGGCGTAAGAGGCGGAGGTGGAGGCGTCGCGCGGGCGTAAGAGGCGGAGGTGGAGCGTCCTTACTGCGCAGGGTGTGGAGGGAATGGCGTGGGCTTAGCTGGCTTTGTCGTCAGACGCGCCGCAGGCCCAGTTTCTGCCTCTGCTTCCCACTAAGTTGTTCAGCACAGGAGAAGTTATTTAACCACATCTTTGGCCTCAGTTTTTAATCTCTGAATTGTAAATAACAGTAATGAGTCTTTCATGGAGTTTTTGTGCAGATTAATTCAGTTTCTGCAGAGTGCTTAGTATTTTGCCTAAAACTCAGCAAGTATGAAATGAGGTTGTTGTCAATTTTTAATGCAGAGGATGTGACTTAGAACCACACTTCTACCCCCTGGTGCCCGTCATCAACAGGTGAGGCCCACCTGACAGATAGGGGAAGGCAGAGAAGTACAGCCCTGACAAGCAGGCTCGTGAAAATCAGACTTCGTTCTATTCACAAAGGCCCAGCTCACCTCGTGCCCATGGAACGCCGCCTTTATTAACACAGCACAGGCACGTCCCACCAGCGTGCAACACCATGCGGCGTGGAACTGCCATCTCTAGGCACGAACCTCCGCTTTTCAGGGTTTATTTCCCTGTTTATCACCGAGGCAAGGTGCTGCACAGAATTCATTTCTTATGTCCTGCAGTCACAGTGCAGTCATCAGATCCAGAGACAATTCAAAAGAGGTTTCTGGTCACTGCTAATCATCGCAGCATTAACTCTGCTTTTTAAGCTATTGTTTTCTCCATTTGTAGGGGCACGACACAACTGCAGCTGCCATAAACTGGTCCTTATACTTGTTGGGTTCTAACCCAGAAGTCCAGAAAAAAGTGGATCATGAATTGGATGACGTGTTAGGTATGTTTGGCCCCTTCACTGGTTATATTGTGGTACTAAGTCCCCTGCAGAGATGTCACTGTGTTTCAACACTGTAATGAGCAGGAAGGCTCCCCCATGGGATCATTTCCAGTACCATCCCCTTTGCAAGGCCTCGTCCATTCACTCACAGGCCTCTGCCAGTCGCCTGGCAAGTGGCTATACTGGGCCGGATGCTGGGGTGCACTGATGTGTGCTGCTGTGCTCAAGGTTAGATGCTGGGGTGCACTGATGCGTGCTGCTGTCCTCAGGGGTCTCACTGCTTCCCAGGTGAAACAGAAGCTTTGAGTCATGGGTGTGCATTTGAGTGAAGAAGGTGCTATTTGGGAGAAAGGAGGAGCTGGTGAAACTATTCAGAAAGGTACAGGAAAGCTGTTTCGCAGATTGCATCTCACCACAAAGGAGAGAAAAGGTGGATTAAGCTACCAGGAGATACATTTCTATTACACAGCAAGCAACCTGGAGGAAAGGTCCTGCCAGTAGGATGTCCAGGATCCCAGACTTGCCCTTTTGCTCCCTGCCATCTCTACCGTCTTGGCTTTTGTCCTCATGATTGGCATTCCAAGCATCACGTTCATCTTCAAGGCAGGAAGACAGGGGAGGTGGGGGTGCCAGGTGTGTTGGTGTCCTGTGGCTGCTGCTGTGACAAATCCACAGACGGGGAGGTTCACAGCAGCGACGTCTGTTCCTTCACGGTTCTGGACACCCGAGTCAAAGATCAGTGTCATTGAGCCCACGTCACCATGTAGGCAGGGCTGTGCCCCACTGGGAAAAATCCACTCCTCGCCTCTTCAGCTTCCGGTGGCTGCCAGCGTTTCTTGGCTGACAGCCACATCGCTGCCATCTCTGGCAGTCTCTGCATCGCCTTCTCTTTTCTCTGGGTGTGTGTGTGTGCACGCACGTGCATGCATGTGTGGTGTGTGTGTGCATGTGTGTCTTTCTCTCACAAGCATACTTGTGACGTACTTGTGAGGGCGTTCAGGGCCCACCTGGATAGTCTACCCACTGTAAGATCTTTAATTTAATCAAATCTACCAAGAGTTCTCTTCTTCCAAATAGGGTAACATTTACAGATTGCAGAGATTAAGACCTGATATTTTGGGGCCCATTATCAGTCTGCCACAAAGGGGCTTCCATCAATTTTATCCTTTTTAAAAATCACGTGTTACATGGCTCCCAATAGCTGCAAGGTGAAAAGGAATAAAATTGAGTTAACCAAGCAACAAGTGGTATCTGATGCAGTTTTATAGCGAGAAGCGGGGAAGGAAAACTAAAGGAATAAAGCAGGAGAGAGAAGGCATTCTAGAAAGAGGAAGCCGATGAGCAACGGCACAGAAGTAGAAAGGTTTCTGATCTGGAGGGCAATAGTGGAGAGTGAGAGACTGCGAGAACTCATCTCTCATTCACTGGGAGATGAGGATGGAAAAGCAGTTTTGTGTGCAGATTGTGCCAGGACTGGAATTTCATATTAAGAGTCAAGCTTTTATTTTGCAGAATGGACACCATCTAACACTTTTGGCAACATTTTTGTCATCATTTTATTTTCTTTACACTGATTTTAGTTTTGCATATATTGCCTTGAGTGGGTAAATTTGGTCTTCCAAAAGCTCACAAGTTCTTTTGGAATAGGCTCCAATCTTTTGTATCCCCTACAATATTTAGCTCATTGCCAGTTTCACAAAGCTTTTTGGTCTTGCAGAATGAGTGACACAGTCATCATTACTAGAGTCTTTGCTCTGTGCTTCTCGTGTTTTCTGCTTATTGTGCTTCACTTTTTCTTCTACCCCCAATCCTAGTTCTAAAATTTTTGAGCAACTAGGCCGGGTTCGGTGGCTCACGCCTGTAATCCCAGCACTTTGGGAGGCCAAGGTGGGTGGATCACGAGGTCAGGAGATAGAGACCATCCTGGCTAACATGGTGAAATCCCGTCTCTACTAAAAATAGAAAAAAATTAGCCGGGCATGGTGGCGGGCGCCTTTAGTCCCAGCTACTCGGGAGGCTGAGGCAGGAGAATGGCGTGAACCCGAGGGGTGGAGCTTGCAGTGAGCAGAGATCACGCCACTGCACTCCAGCCTGGGCGACAGAGCAAGACTCCGTCTCCAAAAAAAGAAAAAAAATTTGAGCAACTAATCTTTGTGTAGTGAGTTGCGAGTATTAATTCCTTATGTTATTATTTTTTTTTTTACTGAGGTAAATGTCACATAACGTAAAATCTACCATTTTAAAATGTACATTTCAGCAGCATTTAGTACCTTCACTATGTTGTACGATAGTTACGTCTACCTAATTCCAGAACATTTTCAGCACCTCGAAAGGAAACCTGGTACGATTAAGCAGTCCCAGTGATTCTTCCTTCCCCCCGGCCCTGGCAGCCTCTGATTTACTTTCTGTCTCTATGGATTTACCCATTCCGAGTACTTCCTATACATGGATTTGTACAATATGTGACCCTTAGTGTCTGTTTATTTTACTTGGCATATTGTCCTTTTTATTTTGATTATGCATAATGTTAGAAATTCTACTTTAGCTGTGGGTATTTAGCATCCCCTGCCTTAATCCACATGTTCTTCTTTGATGGGTGTTTAGCATCCCCTGCCTTGATCCACGTGTTCTCCTTTGATGGGTATTTGATGGGTATTTAGCATCCCCTGCCTTGATCCACATGTTCTTCTTTGATGGGTATTTAGCATCCAGTACCTTGATCCACATGTTCTTCTTTGATGGGTATTTGATGAGTATTTAGTATCCAGTACCTTGATCCACGTGTTCTTCTTTGATGGGTATTTGATGGGTATTTAGCATTCAGTACCTTGATCCACGTGTTCTTCTTTGATGGGTATTTGATGGGTATTTAGCATTCAGTACCTTGATCCATGTGTTCTTCTTTGAAGAGTATTTGATGGGTATTTAGCATCCCCTGCCTTGATCCACATGTTCTTCTTTGATGGGCATTTGATGGGTATTTAGCATGCCCTGCCTTGATCCACGTGTTCTTCTTTGATGGGTATTTGATGGGTATTTAGCATCCAGTACCTTGATCCATATGTTCTTCTTTGAAGGGTATTTGATGGGTATTTAGCATCCAGTACCTTGATCCACTTGTTCTTCTTTGGTGGGTATTTGACAGGTATTTAGCATCCCATGCCTTGATCCACCTGTTCTTTTTTGATATCTGCACCCCCGGCCCCTACCGTTCTTTCAGGTCATCTTATCTGCTTGCTTTCATCAGGGAAGTCTGACCGTCCCGCTACCGTAGAAGACCTGAAGAAACTTCGGTATCTGGAATGTGTTATTAAGGAGACCCTTCGCCTTTTTCCTTCTGTTCCTTTATTTGCCCGTAGTGTTAGTGAAGATTGTGAAGTGGGTAAGTATGCTATACCTAAAGTAGAAGGGAGGGGGAAACTTCGAATGTCTGTCTTGCTCCGGTCTCATAACGTATTGACTACTTCTTGACAGCGGGTTACAGAGTTCTGAAAGGCACTGAAGCCGTCATCATTCCCTATGCATTGCACAGAGATCCGAGATACTTCCCCAACCCCGAGGAGTTCCAGCCTGAGCGGTTCTTCCCCGAGAATGCACAAGGGCGCCATCCATATGCCTACGTGCCCTTCTCTGCTGGCCCCAGGAACTGTATAGGTTTGTATCCATCTGAATTGGTTTGACCTTTCAGGCCCACTTGATAATGGGTTTCTCACAGTGATTTCTTTGAGATGTGATGTGACATTGCCCATATGCAACAGCCTTAAAAAAATAGCTGGTTTCTTTTTTCCCTCACTTACTGTGCTTTGTAGTTTTAAAATATTACGGTCAAAAGGTATATTAGTATATTAGCCTACATGGGCTTCCGTAGCAAAATACCACAAACTGGGTGCCTTAAACAGCAGAAATTTATCTTCTCACAGTTCTGGAGGCTGGAAGTTCAAGATCAAGGTGTTGGCAGGGCTGGTTTCTCCTGAGGCCTCTCTCCATGGCTTCTAGATGCCATTTTCTCCTCATGTCTTCACTTGGTCTTTCCTCTCTGTGGGTCTGTGTCCTGATCTTCTCTCCCCTCAGACTCCACTGACCTCACTTATACTTACTGACCTCTTTCGATAACCTGTCTCCAAATACAGTCGTAGTCTAAGGTGCGGGGGGGCTTAGAATTTGGAGAGAGGCACAATTACCCATAACATAAAACATAATTAGTTTCATGGTAGAGTTTCAAAATGTTGTAGAGTTTTAATTACAGTACAATATAACTTACTGTGGTAAAAACTTTATTTATGATTACTATGGTTAACCTAATTTTTGTGTTTATTGCTTTTAAGAATTTCATTTTGCAAATCAAAACAGAAAATGCTTGCCATATGGCCAGCTAAAGTACTTAAGCAAAATGAATGCACATCACCGCCCTGCATTATAAACCCTTTTGGTTTTAGTATCCCTAGCATTTTGTCATTTATGTAAATGCAGACATTGGTAAAATGAGGCCAGAATGAAACGGGTGAATCTGAAGCTTTTGTGGTGAATCCATAGTAAATTAAAGACCCACTAAGACATAATCTAGAGTAGTGAGTATCAAGCTTGAATGAGCTCAGGATTTATCTGGATCAGCTGGAGTACAAATTCCCTGGTCCTCCCCAGCTATAGATATGCAAGGTGGGATCAGGGAGGGAAACTCAAGACTCTTCATTTTTAACAAGTGTCCCAAACCATTCTGATTCTCCTTCCGCCTACTGTGAAAATGTAAAATGGCTTGCTTCCTATGATAGGACCTCTTGTTTCTCACATTTGGGGTAAATCTATAACTAAAGCAATGGTATCTACATTAATTTGAAGGTCAAAAGTTTGCTGTGATGGAAGAAAAGACCATTCTTTCATGCATCCTGAGGCACTTTTGGATAGAATCCAACCAGAAAAGAGAAGAACTTGGTCTAGAAGGACAGTTGATTCTTCGTCCAAGTAATGGCATCTGGATCAAGTTGAAGAGGAGAGATGCAGATGAACCCTAACTATATTATTGGGTTGTGCCTTTATCATGAGAAAGGTCTTTATTTTAAGAGATCCTTGGCATTTACAATTTATAGATCATGGGTTCAAGATGCTTGAATCCCCTAGACTTAATTTTTCCTTGATCCCACTGATCTTGACATCAAGTCTAACAAAGTTTTGTCTTTTCTTTTCTTTTTTTTTTTTTTGAAACCGTGTCTCACTCTGTCGCCCAGGCTGGAGGAGTGCAGTGGCGCGATCTCAGCTCACTGCAACCTCCACCTCCCAGGTTCAAGCAATTCTTCTGCCTCCCAAGTAGCTGGGATTACAGGCGCCTGCCACCATGCCTGGCTAATTTTTTTATGTTTTTAGTAGAAACAGGGTTTCACCATGTTGGCCAGACTGGTCTTGAACTCCTGACCTCAAGTGATCCACCTGTCTCAGCCTCCCAAAGTGTTGGGATTACAGTCGTGAGCCACCACGCCTGGCCAGAGTTTTTTGTTTTCATCACCACCATAGATGTTACAGTTGGCTGTGGTCCCAAAAGTAGAGTTAATTGTGTCAGTACCCAAGTAAACATCTAACAGGTTTCTCAGCAGATAAATCCACAGTCCAATTCCACTTCAACTGATAGACCCGAAAAATATAATTTAATCAAAGTTCTAGAATTTTTGTTTGTTTGAGACGGAGTCTTGCTGTGTTGCCCAGGCTGGAATGCAGTGGTGACATCTTGGCTCACTGCAACCTCTGCCTCCCAGGTTAAAGCGATTCTTCTGCCTCAGCCTCCAGAGTAGCTGGGGCTACAGGCGCGTGCCACCACACTCAGCTAATTTTTGTATTTTTGGTAGAGATGGGGTTTCACCATGTTGGCCAGGATGGTCTTGATCTCTTGACCTCATGATCCGCCCGCCTTGGCCTCCCAAAGTGCTGGCATTATAGGCATGAGCCACCACGCCTGGCCCAAAGTTCTAGAATTTTTTAAAGGTATTCGTGTTGACTCAGGAAGACACACACACACACACACACACACACACACACACACACACACACACACACACACACACACACACACACACACACACACACACACACACACACACACACACACACCATAATTTGAAAGAGGTAAGTACTCAGGCTCTCAGGTTTTAAAAATTATATTAGTGGCATCAGTTATGACAAGAATAATCATTCTAGTATTTTTCAGATTTTATAACCTAGAGCGAATTATTTATAAGTTGATTTGTAGGTTCTGTTACAGTTTTTCTTTTGATCGTGCACTTATAGTCTTCATTTAATTCCTCATAGAATCCCAATCACCTTTATATATCATATTATTGGAAGAGATTCATCTTCATAATCTCCGGTTTTTCACAGTGCCTCACAGGGGTAATCATGCCTTTTGGAGCTAGAAGGACTTTAGAACTTACCTAGTTATGCTCCTTTATATTATAAATAAGGGAATAGAATCAGTAAGACAGTTTCTGCCCAAAGTCGTGTTACCAGTTGGTGACAGAGCTGGAAATACATAGAGATCTGTACTCCTAAATCTCTCCACTCACATGCTGATCTACTTTCTACTACAATATTCTATAGCTTTGTGGAACTCAGGGTGATGATCAGATTTGTCATTAGAACATGAGTCTTCTGCTTCTGATTTAGGCATACTTCTGGGATTCTTCCATCTTTAAAGGAAAAAGGAAGCCATTCATCTACATTTAGTAACTCAGTAATATCTCACTTAGTTTAGCGTTAGACCTTTAGTTAATTCAACCTTATAGATCATACTTATGAAGCTGATAACTGACACATGTTCCCTGAATTTTAATTTGATAGGCAATACATCTGCCCACTCCATTATTTTTTAAAATTTCATTTAATAGTTTAAACAAGATTGGTTTTGTTTTCAATTTTTATTCATTCTTCATAGAATCACAATTACCTTTATATATCATATGTTATTGGAAGAGATTCCTCAGTAATCTCCAATCTCTCATAGTGCCTCACAGGGTTGATCAATGGCTTTTGCAACTGGAAGGACCTTAGAACTTAATCTGTTATGCTCCCAATAAGCAATAGCAGATAGAAGCGTGCATTCAAGAGGGTAGGATATGTATTCTTCAGTGGATATCAAAGGAAGAGGTTGCAAACCAAAGCCATTTGGCAAGCCCTATAGCCTGGGCCATTTAAGGCAGGGGCAGTCTCAGCCAAATTGCAACCATTTAACTATCCCAAAGAGCCACAGTGCCTACAACCCAGGCCCTAAATTGATGAGGAAAAAGTCAAGGAAGGAGGTGATACAATTGGAAATATTTCCATCAAATGGTTAATCTTATTATCTAGAAAATGGGTATATTAGAAAATGTCCTTCTAAGATGATTTTGGATAATAAAAGTTGTATTCATGGAAATTGGTATTATCTCTGTTTTATGCACTTACATTTATCCCTTACATTTTGTTTTTAGTGACCCTACATGACATTAAATTTAAAGTAAAACATTGCTTAATGTTACCTTTTGGCTTGAGAACTTCATTCAGCTCCAGAATTATTGTTACTCATATTTTAATCAGTAAGTCATTTAAGCTATGACACAGTGGGAATTGAGAAATTATTTCATGTGCTGCAGTATTGAAATGTGGATGCTGTCTTGTTTTGTAAGAAGACAATCAAGGTCTGTGTGCCCATTACCTTTCTTCTGCTTGAAAGACATGTCTCAAGAAAAATAAATTATATTTTAGATGCAGGTGCTGCATTTTATTCTAAGAATTGATATCAATTCAAAACGTAGAAAACCGCAAAAGATAAATCAGGAGATGGCTGATTCGTAATGGGTAATAAAATAAATAGCACTTTCGAGTTGATGTCATCAGTGACTCTTGGATTTTCTAACGAAAGGTTCCTGTACTGTTGTCATAGACTGATTGTGAATTTCTCTGACTCTGAAGAATCAACTAGAAGAAGTAGAATCACCAGAACATTTTGCTCAGCTGAAAGCACAAAGTAAACTCAGCTACTGGGAATCAGCAAAAACCACAGGCATCACTGGTCCCAGGGATTTAGAGTCCAGAAACCTCTTCAGGTGATGGACTGTTGATTTGGGGCTCTATGCATTGTCACAGACAGCTGGGGATGTCAGTTTCTGGACCAAATGACCCAATAAGAGATGCTAGTCATAAAAATCCATTTTTGTCTGGAATGTTTCTAGAAGATCAAAACGTTTTTCCTTCCAGCATCTAATGCCTGAGTGATACATTTAAAAATTTTTAGTCTGCCTAGGCACCCTCTTTTTCTAGGAGCAGCACTCTTTATTTTTGAAATTATCCTACAATGAATTACCGGCTTTTCTTCTGTTCTCATCTTTTTCCTTCCTCAACATACACACACTGTAAATATGTGGTTTCAATTGGAGCTGCCATGTTCTTAGGCAGTCCCACTTACTCAACCTTTGTTGAGTGACGCAAGCAAGGTTAAATTCGAGTTCTCCCCAGTGAGTTTTCCCAGCTGCAATTGAAGAAGAGATACAGTCAATCTCTGTGGTGGAAACTCCAGGTTGTGAAACTCAAGATCAATCAGCAATAGAACCTCTGGAGCAGCTGCTGGGTGATGAGTAGAGAAGAAGCAGGCAGAAGAAATGGACAGAATCCTGGAGGAGCTTGAGTCCCACATGGCAGATGATGCTGAGGCTCACTGCATGTCTGCCCTGCCCACTGTTCAGTGGGTCCACCCTACTTGGGAACCCAAGAGCCAGTATATTGCCATTTGCTTACAAGGACTGTCTTTCATTTATGACCAAAAGCAAGTTAGTACGTGTCAAGTCAGCCGCAGGATGAAGGAAGGGCCCCCATTCTCTGGATATGATCTTAGGTCTTCACCCTATTTTCTTTGTGCTGTTCAATAATTCTGTAGATTGGATTATCAGCATATATGCCCACCAGTCATTTAAATGCAATACCATTCAAGAAAATGCAGAGTTTTCTCTTTTCTAGATAGTAGGAAAATTAAAGTTACACTGCATTGTTTTAGAAGACAGCTAGGCTTAACACATCAGTCTAGTGTTTTTGGTTCTGCCTTGATGACTTTCTGGACTAATTAGTCATTTTTCTCCATCTCTAATTAAACCAGGTTCATTTTCCTGCTGGCTAGCTGTATGCCACATTTCAGGGATAAATCTCTTATCTCTAATTACCAAAATGGACTGGTTGCATCCTTGCCTCAGTTTCTTGTCCAGAAGTTCACCAAATGGTTATTTCCTTGGGCTGAATTCAGTTTTGGAATTAACTCCAGCATTTAGCTGTTGATCTTGTTCTCTTTATCCTAGTAGATAAGTTTTTGGCACGTTCTTTCTCCTTCCCATCATTCTCTCTCCTCTTTACCCATCGCTTTCTTTCTGTTGGGGTTTGCATTTATTGATCTCTGCCTTTCCTGATACTACTCAATTTATGTTTCACAGAAATAACGGCTATACTTAAATGAAACTCAGGTTCCTATATAAAAATGTTGGGATAACTTTGTTCCTTCAATAAGGGTCATACGGACAGTATAGATCTTATCAGGAAGAAAAATTATCACAATATTTAGACATGACTGTCTTACTTTAAAAATGGTTTCAGTTTACTTTCAGATTCCATACATAGTTTTAAAATACATGTTTTAGCTGAATAGTAAAAAAAAAAATGTGTAGGCACAGGAGTGTAGAGTAGCTTTTTCTTTCTCTTTTTCTTTCTTTCCCTTTCTTTCTTTTTCTTTTTCCTTCTTTCTTTCCTTGCTTTCTCTCTTGCTTTCTCTCGCTCTCTCTCTCCTTTCTTTCTTTTCTTTTTTTTTCCTATATTCTACCTCTAGGCTTTGCCTCATTGCTTGCTCCAGTCAAGCCCAAGTTTTAAGTTTTATGCTTATGGAAATACAATAAATTGAGACATTTATTTATTTATTTATTTATCTATTTTTCGAGACAGGGTCACCTAGGCTGGAGTGCAGTGGTGCAATCGTGGCTCACTGCAACCTTCACCTGCTGGGCTCAAGGGGATCCTCCCACCTCAGTCTGCTGAGTAGCTAGGACTACAGGTGCATTCCACCATGCCTGGCTAATTTTTGTGATCTTTCTTGTACAATTTGGGTTTGGCCATGTTTCCCAGGCTAAATTAAGACATTTAAATCACTCAGTCACAACTAATTTTTTCATATTGCCACATCTTCCTAGGAGTGGGATTGTGGTTCCGTCTTTTCAGCTGTCTATGCCTTAATTTTGACTCCCATCAATAATGCTTGAAGTTGTAGCCAGTGTTGGTTTATTATTACCAAAAGCAATGCTGTTCTGGAAAGGCAAGGACTGCAGTGTCTCATATGATGCAATTGGACGGCACCTCAAGATGACATTTGCTCCCACCAAAGGGTATTCAGCAGAACAAGGACCAATCAGAATTCATCCAACAATCATTTTCAGTGTCATCTAAGACCGGCAGGTAATAGCTTACATGTGTGATTGTGACTCTCATGTGAGCATGAGATGGTTCACAACTGTGGGTAAAGGAACCTTCCTGTTCTCAATCTCTTGTTTTTAAAAAATATTTCATTCCTTATTCGTGTGCTTATTTATTTATAATTTTATTCTTTCATTCATAGAAGTCTGCCAAGTGCTATTCAGGTAACTGGGGAAAGACAGCAAGCAAGCCCCAATCCTACCAGCAAGGTGTTACAGACAGTGGGCATCTGAAAAACAACAGAGAAATGGACAAGGAGGTAACAGAACGGCAGGGAGTAAGAAGCGTTACGCAGAAAGACAAAGAATGGTAAAGAGACAGGAGGTGGAAGAGACGGAAGGTGCCTTTTCAGATGAGATGCTTGCTGGAGGATGGCATCCTGAGGAGATGATGTTTGAGCAGTGGTCTGAAGTGAGTCACGTGGGGATCTGGGACAAGGGGAGGTGGAGAGGGCTCTATCCTGGAACGTGTCTAAGGGGAGGTTCTAGAGAAAAATCCTCTTTCAGGCTCGTGCAGTTTGTTGGAATATTTAATGCTTTGGGATGGTAGGGGTGAAATCCCCATGTTCTTTTTGGCTGTTGTCCAGAGATGACTCTCAGGTCCTGCCCCGTGACCATCTCAAAGCCAGCGCTGGAGCAGTTCCCTGCTGTCAATCGCTCTTAGCGCTCGAATCTCTCTGACATCTCCTTATGCTGACCGCAGAGGAAAACTCTGCTTTTAACGGGCTTCTGTGATAAGATTCGGCCCACTCTGATTGACTCCATTTTGATTAACACAAAGCCGAATGTTTAGTAATCTTAACCCCATCTGCAGAATTGCTTTTCTCGTGTAACATAATCATGGGCAGATGTGATATCTCGTTTTATTCACTGCCCCCAGGATTTGAGTGGGAGATTTGGGAGAAAGTTTTAGAATTCTGCTTACCACGCCTCTTTTCAATTTAGTTCTGATTTGGTTCACCTGAATCTACAGAGGTTTTTTTAGTTTTATTGTGTTACTAGAATGTAACATGTTTCACTGTAAGAAAACTCCAAACTAAACACAGAAGCATATTTAAATAGGTTAAAAGTCTGTAATCTCATCTTTCAGAAAAACAAACCCTGAGGGTTTCTGCTGTGATTTGAAGGCAGGGCACTTTTGTCCCAGGTTTTTTGTTTTTTGTTTTTTGTTTTTGTTTTTGTTGTTGTTGTTGTTGTTTTCTGCTGAGCCTGGTAGCAGATAAAATCTAAAATGTAAACTCTTTTCTACTGCACAAAGTAGAGAGATTTGTTGACTACTGCTGCACCACTTGATATCCTAAAAGACAGCACAACATGCATATTTAAAATATGCTACTTCATTCTCGCCAGAAAATATTTTATTGGCAACATTATCCTACATTTCTAATAAATATAGTTCTGCATTCCAGTAATATACATAAAATATTTATTTAGGAATCGACTCCAAAAACTCTAATTTACTAATCAAGATGATGTACTGTAATTTCAAAGAATAGAAAACAAAGGAGATTTAGTGGGCAAGTCATTGTGGTCTTTAAATATTTTAAAAGCAGAAAAGGAGAATCAATTGTTTTGTGTGGGTCTAGTACGTAAATCTAGGACTGAAGGATAGAAGTTGCAAGGAGGTGTATTTCGGTATACAGGAAGATTTTTTCTTTTCTTAAAAATAAAATTAAAATAGAGCTCCCTGAGCTCTGAAATAAAATAAAATTAAAATAGAGCTCCCTGAGTTGGAGCAGGCTTCTTAGGAAACCAGTTTCTCCTCAGTTGAAGTATTTTGACAGGAAAGTCTAAAGTCTATGTCAGAAGTGTTATCCAGCAGGTTTCAGCCAACCTTATCTGCAGAGTCAGATAATAAATCTTCTTGGCTTTTGAGGCCATGCTGCCTCTGTAGCAACTTCTTAACTCTGCCATTGTAAGGTGAAAGCAGGCATAGACAGCAACTGAGTGAATGGCCATGGCTGTGTTTCAATAAAACTTTATTTACAAAAACAGGTGCAAAGCCAGATGTGGTCTGTGAACTGTGGTTTGTCAAGCCTGATATATTGCATTTCCCGAATTGGGTGGGAATAGGACCTAAACATCAAGCCAGTCCCTTCCAAATCTAAGATTTCAGTGTTATATGATTCTTTGGTAGGGTGTAGGAAGGCATAGGTATCATTTGCTAAAATATCCCTCTAGGAGGAGCTATCCATATCCATCCATTATTCACTGTGCCTGCAAGCAACTCTAATAAAAAAAAGTTCAGTTAGATGAGGTTTCAACTACATGCCACCAAATAACTGGGAATGTTATAAGCATTTTTTAAAATGGAAACCTATGCATAAACTATGTGACCCTAAAATAAAATTAGGGTCCTTTTGAGTGCAGCATTTTTCTACCTTTTTTGATGTATCATTTACAAATAAAAATTATATATATCTACTGTGTACAACATAGTGTTTTGATACACATGTACATTGTGAAATGATTACCATAGTCAAGCTAATTAACATGTCCATTATTTTACATAGTTATCGTTTGTGTGTGTGTGTATGTGTGTGTGCTGAGAACCCATCAGATCTATTCTCTAGCGAAGTTCATTGTATATGATACAGTATTATGAACTATAGTCACATGTTTGCATTAGTCAGCATTCTCTAGAAGGACAGAACTAATAGGATAGATGTACATATAAAGGAGAGTTTATTAAAGAGTATTGACTCACACAATCACAAGGTGAAGTCCCACAATAGTCCGCCTGCAGGCTGAGGAGCAAGGAAGCCAGTCCTAGTCCCAAAACCTCAAAAGCAAGAAAGTCGACAGTGCAGCCTTCAGTCTGTGGTCGAAGGTCCAAGAGCCCCTGGCAAACCACTGGTGTAACTCCAAGAGTCCAAAAGCTGAAGAACTTGGAGTACAATGTTCAAAGGCAGGAAACATCCAGCACAGGAGAAAGATGAGGGCCAGAAGACTTAGCCAGTCTAGTCCTTCCATGTTCCTCTGCCTGCTTTTATCCTAGCCCTGCTGGCGGCTGATTAGATGTTGCCCACCCAGATTGAGGGTGGGTCTGCCTCTCCCAGTCAACTGACTCAAATATTAATCTCCTTTGGCAACACCCTCACAGACACATCCAGGAACAATAGTTTGCATCCTTCAATCCAGTCAAGCCGACACTCAATATTAACCATCACAAGTCCACGCCTTGTCTACTTGAACCCATACACATCTCCTGAAATCATATATAATCTTCAAATAAAGACAATAATAAGGTCATAATTATGTTAGGTAATACATAATACAGCTGTCCTTTGTACAACCAGAAATATACCAATCCCCAACCCAAATGCTATTACATGAAGTTAACAACATCTAAATGCTGATTTGAAGTAAATAAATCTTATGTCACATGATAAAGGAAAAAAGAAGGGAAATAAAATGAAGATATTTTCTTAGTACAAGTGCATACATACACAAACATGTTCCTAACAAAATAAGGAGGAAATATGACAATTACAGTCCTCATTTCTGCAGCTGGTCACGTGGGCATAGCTGATATTGATGACTACCTTCTTCTACTACCCATTCTGTATTCCTTTTGCCTTCAGCAAGCATCTCAGCAGGTTGTGGTTTTTTACCTGGTGGAGTGACCCAAACATTCATTCCTAAGGGGTCGGGGCCATATGTAGCACTGCCTGGATTGCGCTGTTGTAGTTTCCCATTGACCTTAATCACAGGGCATACTAAGAGTTGTAATACTAAGAGTTGTCTGAAGGGATCTCCTGTATTCCTCGCATACTCTTCCTTACCTCCACTGTGGAGTAATAGACTAACTTCATCCTGATAGTCCAGGTCAATCACCACAGCCAACACTGCAACTCCCTTCGTAGCCTGTTGACTTAGAGGTAAAAGGAGCTCAAAGTGTCCAGGTGGCAATCTTAACTTCCAGTTTAGTGGAATCCTTGTTGTGTCTTCTGGTGGCAGCATTTTTCTCTCTGAAACTAACACAACTAAGCAAGCAGAAAGTAATGTCTTGGGAACAGGAAGCAAAAATTTTGCTAGTGGATAGCTAGGGGTGATGGTGAGTGGTGCCACTTCCACTTCTGCCCCTTGATTCCTAGACCTGTGAATCATGGCTATGGGAGAAACAGTGCCATATATTGGACGTTGATTCAGAGCATACATAGCCTTCTGGAGAATTTTTGCCCCAGCCCTGCAAAGTATTGTCCCCTAGTTGGCATTGTAATTGTGACTTCAAATGGCCGATTCCACCGTTCTATCAATACAGCTGCTTCAGGATAATGGGAAACAATGTTGTACATTAGATCCTCCAACGTATTCACACTGCATAATTGAGACTTTGGTCCCTTTGACCAAAACCACCCCATAGCCGGCACTCCCCATACTCTGGCTACCACCATTCTACTCTCTCTTACCATGACTTTGACTTTTCTAGATTCTGCATGTAGTTGTAAGTGCCTCTCTTCAGATGATCATATGATTTTTATCCTTCATTTTGTGAATGTGGTATATAGCATTTATTGAGTTGCATATGTTGAACCATCCTTGCATCCCAGGCTCAGTTGATCATGATCCGTTTAATGTGTTGTTGAATTTAGTCTGGCTAACATTTTCTTCAGGATTTTTGGATCTATGTTCATCAGGAATATTGATCTATAATTTTAATTTTATTTTCTTGTGATGTCCTTGTTTGGCTCTGCTATCAAAGTAATGCTGGCCTCATTAAATGAGATTGGAAGTGTTTTCTCCTTTTCAATTATTTGAAAGAGTTTGAGAAGGATTGATGTTAATTCTTCTTTAAATGTTTATAGACTTCACCAGTGAAGACATCAGGTCTTGAGCTTTTCTTAGTTGAGAGTTTTTATTTCTGATTCAATCTCCTTACTCATTATTGGCCTGTTCAGATTTTCTGTTTCTTCTTGGTAGGTTATATGTTGCTAGGAATTTATCTATTTCTTCTATGTTATTTAATTTGTTGATGTACTGTTTTTCATAGTAGTCTCATGATTTTCTGTATTTCTGTGGTATCCATTGTATAATTCATTTATAATTTTATTTGGGTTTTTTTCTTTTTCTCCTAATTAGGCTAAAGATTTCTTGATTTATCTTTTTAAAAACAACAACAGTGTCATTGACCTTTTCTGTTGTTTTTCTAGTCTCTATTTCATTTATCTCTGCTCTGATCTTTATTATTTTCTTTCTTCCTCTGTCTTTGGGCTTAGTTTTTTTACTTTTTTATTGCTTCAGGCGTAAAGTTAGGATATTTCAGATCTTTCTGTTTTCTTAAGGTAGGCGTTTATCACTATAAAATTCCTTCTTAGAACTGCTTTTGCTGCATCCCATGAGTTTTCAATGCCACAGATGTTTCTCTTTTCGTTTTTCTCAAGATATTTTTTGATTTTCCTTTTGATTTCTTCTTTGACTCATTGGTTGTTCAGGAGTATGTTAATTTTCACGTATTTGTGAATTTTCCATTTTGCCTTTTATTATTGAATTCTACTTTTGTGCCATTATGGTTGGAAAAGATACTTGATATGATTTCAATCTTCTTAAATTTGTTAAGATGTTTTTCATGGCCTAACATGTGACCTATCCTGGAGAATGTTCTGTGTGCACTTAAAAAGAATGTGCATTCTTTGGAATGCTGCTTTTGGAAGGAATGTTCTGCACATGTCTGTTAGGTCTATTGGTTTATAGTGTTTTGAAATCCACAGTTTCCTTGTTGATTTTCTGTCTAGGTGATCTATTCATTGTTGAAAGCATGTTGCTATTTATTTCTTTTTTAATTATGTTAATATTTGTTTTATAGCTTTAGATGCACTGATGTTGGGTACATTATGTATTTACAATTGTTATATTCTCTTAATGAATTGATGCTTTTACCGTTATATAATGATCTTCTCTGTCTGTTGTGACAGTATTTGACTTAAACTCTATCTCATCTGTTATAAAGATAGCCACCTCTGCTTTCTTTTGGTTACCATTTGAATGCAATCTCTTTTTGCATCCCTTCACTTCCAGCTTATGTCTGTACTTAAAGCTAAAGTTAGTCTTTACAGGCAGCATATAGTTAGATCTTGTTTTATATTCTCTCATCCACTCTGTCTTTTGATTGGATAATTTAATACATCTACATCTAAAGTAATCATTGGTAGGTAAAGCCTTACTACTATCATGTTGTTAATTGTTTTCTGGTTGTTTTGTAGCTCCTTTGTTGCTTCTTTTTGTCTCACTGTCTTCCTTTGTGACTTAATGACTTTTTTGGAGCAATTTGCTTGATTCCTTTCTCTTTATGTTTTGTGTATCTACTACAAACTTTTTCTTTGTGGTTATCATGAGGTTTACATAAAATATTTCATAGTTATAACCATCTATTTTAATCTGGTAACAACTTCGACTGCATTTAAAAATACTGTATTTTAACTTCTCCTCCTCCCACATTTTATTATTCGTGCCATAGTTTATATCTTTTGCAAGTTGTGTATTCATTAGCAAATTGTTGTATAGTTATTTTTTAATACTTTTGTTTTTTAACTTTTATACTAGAGTTAAAAGTGACTGTTGCACAATAACAGTATTGGAGTATTCTGTATTTGACTGTATAAGAATACCTTTAATGGAATTTTATTTTTTCATATGTTTTCATGTTACTTAGTGTCCTTTTGTTTAAACTTGAGAATTCCCTTTAGCATTTTTTGTAAGGCAGGTTTAATGGTGTTGAAATCTCACAGCTTTTATTTGTCTGGTGATATGATTTGGCTCTGAGCTCCCACCCAAATCTCATCTCTAATTGCAATCCCCAGGTGTCAAAGGAGGGACCTGTTGGGAGATGATTGGATCATGAGGTGTGTTCCCCCCATTATGTTCTCATGATAGTGAGGGTATTCTCATGAGATCTGATGGTTTAAAAGTGGCAGTTACCCCTGTGCACATGCTCTCTGTCTCTCCTGCTGCCTTGTGAAGAAGGTACCTGCTTCCCCTTCACCTTCCACCATAATTGTAAGTTTCCTGAGGCCTCCCCAGCCACAAGGAACTGTGAGTCATTTAGACCTCTTTTGTTTATAAATTACCCAGTCTCAGGTGATATCTTTTAGCAGTGTGAAAATAAACAATACAGAGAATTGGTACTGGCAGAGTGAGGTACTGCTATAAAGATAATCTGAAAATGTGAAGGCAACTTTGAAACTGGGTAACAGGCAGAGGTTGGAACAGTTTGGAGGGCTCAGAAGAAGATAGGAAGATGTGGGAGTTTGAAACTTCCTAGATACTTGTTGAATGGTTTTGACCAAAATGCTGATAGTCGTATTGACAATGAAGTCCAGGCTGAGGTGGTCTCAGATGGAGACGAGGAACTATTGGGAACTGGAACAAAGGTCATTCTTGCTATGCTTTAGCAGAGGCTGGCAGCATTTTGCCCCTGCCCTAGAGATCTGTGGAACTTTGAACTTGAGAGAGATGATTTAGGGTATCTGTCAGAATAAATTTCTAAGCAGAAAAGCATTCAAGATATAACCTGGCTTTTTCTGAAAGCGTACAGTCAAGTCGTATGCCTTCACAAAGAGATGGTATGAAATTGGAACTTACGTTTAAAAGGGAAGCAAAGCATAAAAGTTTGGAAATTTTGCAGCCTGACCATGTGGTAGAAAAGAAAAACCAATTTTCTGAGGAGAAATTCAAGCGGCTGCAGAAATTTACATAAGTAACAAGGAGCTGAATGTTAATTGCCAAACAATGGGGAAAATGTCTCCAGGGCATTTCAGAGGTCTTCAAGACAGAGGTCTTCAAGGTAGCCTCTCCCATTACAAGCCCAGAGGCCTAAGAGGGAAAAATGGTTTCATGGGCCCCGCTGCTCTGTGCAGCCTTGGGACTTGGTGCCCTGTGCCACTCCAGCTCCAGCTGTGACTAAAAGGGTCCATAGCTCAGGCTGTTGCTTCAAGGGTGCAAGCCCCAAGCCTTGGTGGCTTCCATGTGCTCTTGGGCCTGCAAGTGCACAGAAAACAAGAGTTGAGCTTTGGGAGCCTCTGCCTAGATTTCACAGGATGTGTGGAAACACCTGGCTGTCCAGGCAGAGGCCTGCTACAGGGACACAGTCATCATGGAAAACCTCTATTAGGGCAATGCAGAGGTGAAATTTGGGGTTGGAGCCCACACACAGAATCCCCACTGGAGCACTGCCCAGTGGAGATGTGAAAAGAGTTCCCCCATCTTCCAGACCCCAGAATGGTAGATCCACTGACTGGAAAGTTGCAGGCACTCAGTGCCAACCCATGAAGGCAGCCATAGGGGCTGTACCCTGCAAAGCCACAGGGACAGAGCTGCCCAAGGCCTTAACAGCCCACCCGTTGCATCAGCATGCCCTGGATGTGAGACAGGGGCTCAAAGGAGATTATTTTGGAGCTTTAAAATTTAATGACTTCCCTGCTAGGTTTTGCACATGCTTGGGACCTGTGGCCCCTTTATTTTGGCCAATTTCTCCCATTTGGAATGGGAACATTTACCCAATTCTGTACCCCCATTGTATTTTGGAAGTAACTAACTTGTTTTTTATTTTAAAGGCTCATTGAGGGAAGGGACTTGCCTTGTCTCAGATGAGACTTTGGACTTGGACTTTTGGGTTACTGTGGAATGAGTTAAGACTTTGAGGGACTGTTGGAAAGACATCATTGGTTTTGAAATCTGAAAAGGACATGAGATTTGGGAAAGGCCAGGGGAAGAATGATATGGTTTGGCTCTGTGTCCCCACCCAAATCTCGTCTTGAATTGTAATCCCCACATGGGATTACATGGGAGGGGCCTGGTGAGAGTTGATTGGATCATGGGGGTGGTTTCCCCTGTGCTGTGATCTCATGATAGTGAGGGATTTAAAAGTGGCAGTTTCCCCCACACATACACACACTCTCTCTCCTATCACCTTGTGAAGAAGGTGTCTGCTTCCCCTCTGCCTTCCATCATGATTATAAGTTTCCCGAGGCCTCCCCAGTCATGGGTAACCGTGAGTCAGTTAAACCTCTTTTGTTTATAAATTACCCAGTCTCAGGTAGTGTCTTTACAGCAGTGTGAAACTAGACTAATACATCTGGGAAATTCTTTTTGTCTCCTTCCTTTCTGAAGGACAGCTTTGCCTGATATTATATTCTTGGTTGCCAGGTTTTGTACTTTCAATACTTTGAATATATCATCCCACTCTCTCTTGGCCTACATGATTTCTGCTGAGAAATCCACCAGTAATCTTATGAAGCTTCCCTTGTATGTGAAGAATTGCTTTTCTCTTGCTTCTTTGAAAATTCTCTCTTGTCATGGTGAGGATCTCTTTTTTTTTTTTTTTTTTTTTAGATGGAGTCTCACTCTGTCATCCAGGCTGGAGTGCAGTGGCGCGATCTCAGCTCACTGCAAGCTCCGCCTCCTGGGTTCATGCCATTCTCCTGTCTCAGCCTCTGGAGTAGCTGAGACTACAGGTGCCCACCACTATGCCTGACTTTTTTTTTTTTGTATTTTTAGTAGATACGGGGTTTCACTGTGTTAACCAGGATGGTCTCAATCTCCTGACCTCATGATCCACCCATCTCGGCCTCCCAAAGTGCTGGGATTACAGGCATGAGCCACCGCGCCCGGCCGAGGATCTCTTTATATTTAATCTATTTGGAGTTCTTTTGGGCTTCATAAATCTGGATGTTTATTTCATTTATGTCTCCAAATTTTGAGAGTTTTCTATTCTTATTTTTTAGAATAAGTTTCTGCAACTTTCTCTACTTCTTCTGGAACTCTTATAATGCATATTAGTTTTCTTAACAGTGTCCTCTAAGTCTTGTCAGATTTCTGCAATTTTTATCATTCCTTTTATTACTCTGACTGGGTAATTTCAAATGACCTGTATCTGAGCATTCTGATTCTTTCTCCTGCTTGATCTAGTCTGCTGCTGAAGCTGTTTGTGAATTTTTTCAATTCAGTCATTTTGTTCTTCAGCTCCAGAATTTCTGTTTGGTTCTTTTTTATGGTTCCTATCTATCTTTTTGTTGAACTTCTAATTTTGCTCATGTATTGTTTTCCTGATTTTGTTTACTGTCTATCTATATTGTTTTGTAGCTCATTGAGCTTTCTTAAGGCAATTATTTTTAACTCTTTGTCATGCAGTATAGATCTCCATTTCTTTAGGGTCACCTCCTGCTGCTTTATTTCCTTCCTTTGGTGGTTTCTTGTTTCCCTAATTATTTGTGATCAGTGTGGCCTTGCATTGAAGTAGGTACCTATTTCAGTTTTTACATACTAGCTTCAGCAGAGAAAGCCATTCACTAGTCAGATTGACCAGAGATTGTGGGTGGGCTGTCTATTGGGGTCTATGCACAGGATTTCTGCTGGAGTTCTAAGGTGGGCAGGGCTGGATTCTGGGTTCATTCACTGCGGTTGTCTGTATTCTCTGCACAAGGACTGGCTTGAAGCATGGATCCTTGGAAGCTGACTTGGCATTGAAATGAGCCTTAAGCCTGAGTCTGCAGGGGCCAGCCTAACATGGGGATCACCTGGCACCTGAGTTCATGGTGATAGGCCTATTCCTGAGTTTATTCAGGCTGTCCTGGGAACAAGGTCCACTGGGGTGAGCCCAGCATCTGGGTCCACATGGCCCAGTGTGGATCGAGATCTCTGGAGGCTGACCTGGTGCCAGATCTGCAGGGGATGGCCTGGATTCTAGGCCCATGGGTACCAACTGGGAGCCTTGGGTTGCTGGGGCTAATGTGGAGGCTAGAGTTTTGGGGGCCAGGCTAGAGCTGGAGCAGGCCTGAAGTCTAGGTCTTCTGTGGCCATCTTGAAGCCTGGAGCCCCAAGAGCTGACCTGGTCTGGGGTGAGCATGGGGCTGAGGCCACAGAGGCCGGTCTGGCCTGTGGCAGGCCTGAATCTTGGTGCTGGGCTTTACTGGAGTGGGCTTGGTGCTTGGGATCTGTGGTGAAGTTGGGTGCTATCTGAACTGTCCCTCTTCCATGCAAGAGGGTGTCTCTCTCCATACTGTGCTGCCCAGGCTTGAAGGTGGGGTGACACTGACAATGTGAAATTGTCCTTCCTATACACTCCATTGTGTCTTTTCTTATTGCTGTGCTGCAATGCAGCCAGGTGGTATAACCTCTCACCTGATTCCTTAGCTCTAGTGAAGTTATTTTTGTGTGTGGATACTTGTTCAAATTGATGTTTCTGCAAGGGATGAGCGCTAGAAACTCCTGTTCTGACAAACTCCTATTCCTATTCTTGCTGACATCATTCCCTGAAATAGTTAATATACTTAACAGCTGAACACAGATAGGATGTTCATGGAATATGTTGACAGGACAAAAAGTTGAAACTGTTGGCAGAAACCCAAAGTCAATATTGAAGCCAAGCAAAATATTGCCTGCAGTGTCACATTAAAACAGCTTGAAGACCGTTCATTTTTAAGTGACAAGAGACTCACCTCCAAGAAGCAGTTGTGTTTTCAGGTAGCAAATTTCTATTATTCTGATTGTTTCCAAATAAACTATAATTTTTAAAGTATAATTTTTTACTTTATGAGAAAATTAGTCATTTATATTCTAATTTCCTGAGTATGTAGAGAGTATAGATAATGTTCCTTTATGTAGAAATATTTAAATGTAAGATGATTTTAAATCAGAAAGAATATTTGATTGATTTAAAATTTTTAAATGGGCTTTAATATTTTCAGAGGTTTTCATAGGGATTTTTGGACTGACATTATTGCCATTATTTATTAATTTTGTTTTTGCCCAAATCAAGAGGTTTCATAATTGTTTACTCTCTCTCTACCAATTCCCTTTCCAACATTGGCCACAGAGTTGGCCAGTCAACAATAAACACAACAGTAGTCTGGAGGTCTCAATTTGTGTCTTGGGAAGCATTATAAATTTTCCAACTCCCTAGACACAAATGTACAAAAAAAAACCCCTGTTTTCTATACCAGTAATTGTGTGCTTTGTCTTGCAATTCAGACATTTACAAGAAAATCTAAATCACCTTAAATTAAGATTTATGTTAAATGTGGTCTAAAACCAGCAGAGTTATGTATTATTTTCTTTTTTAGAATGATTTTATTCAAGCAAGCAACTTATTTCATTTCCTTGTTTGCTACAGTTTCCTGTGGTAAGTGAATTATCTATAAAACATGAAATTCAGGCTAAGACAGGAGTAGCCAAGCAAGTGGCACCACCCCTGGAGAAAGCTATTGAACATACAACTTAGGGGATGGAGATTGTCCCTGGTGATTCAGGACATATGTCTATTTAATGTTCCAGAACAAGGACCACTTGTCAGATATATTGCTCTAGACATACATTACAGACTAGAGGAAGGAGCTCAGAAGTAGGAATGTCTTGGGACTTGTGTTAACAAAAACTTCTGTTCGCAGATGACACTCTGCAAAGCAAAACTCAAAACGAAAAAAATTAGTCCTCTATTTTTATTATCAACATTAAAAAATTAAACTTTATCTGAAAATTCAAAAGAGTGCTAGGCATTTTATAGTGTCTGGGTCCAATCCAAGTGTCTGTTAGGTACACGATACATAGTTTTACTCTGGACCGCTAGGGAACTATTTCAAAAATGAAAGTAACTGGTTTAAATTTAACTTAGCAAACCATGCATTTGGATAGTTCTAGGTGAATAGCTTTCAACACCAGATTTAGATCTTATTTCTCTATTAATTTCATTAATTTTTGGAGAATAAAAATGATTCTGGACATTTCATTAATCATTGTAGAGGGAGTTTTCTCTGTGTCCCCACAAGGCATGATTCTGGTCTACAGTGACTTAAGAGGGCCACACCACAATGAGTATTTAACTTTCCTCTCAGATGTATGGCTACAATAAACATCTATAGGTAAGGTTTACATTCATAAAGAGACTTTTTTTTCCAGGAAAAAAGGCTTTTATTCCCCCTAAATCACAACTCCCCTGTGTCTGTCCCTCAACCGTGATTGCTTTTCTAAACCGTAATATACAAACCCATGTGCAAATCCACTGAAAGGTGAGAAGGAGCATAAGCCAGAAACACTGGGAACCACGGCCAGCTCCAGGGGGTTTTTCTTTTTTTTGTTTTGTTTTGTTTTTTGGCAAAATAAATCATGATTATGGCTAGGAAAATTAGGGATGTAAACAAGCAAAACTTTAGAAACTGCATATTGCATGTAGTCCCCAAATTCAGAAACATTCATCATTAAACATCTTTTGTTTAGTCTTTCAGATATTTTTCTACATATGCCTATTTGCACATTTCACAAAAAAGAGTTATTAACTATGGACACTCTTTGACTTGCATTTTCCACTTATAGCTATCTTTTGGTGCAAATAAGTAATATATTTTGGAGCTTGCTATTCTTCTCTTTTTATGGTATTTTTGTGTACACATTCTTATGCACTTGTTCAGTTATTTCTGTAGAATACATTTTTTGAAATAAAAATACTGGATTCAAAGGTATGAATATTTTTGAAGGTTTTATGGTGTCCCATCATGAAATTATCTTTCAGAAAGGTTACTCCCTAGTTGACTTTTTCTACCAGCTAGTAAGAGTGCTCGTTTACCCCACTTAGGCCAACTCTGACAGGCTTCTGTTGCTTTGCATCCTGACATATTTATCTTTCTGGAAACAGTGTCCTAATTTATCTCTGCAGAGTTACTGCCTCTCAGTTTTGGTCCATGTGGTTCTGGTGACCCTGATTCTTCTGCTGAACCAGAAAGTGCACACATCTTCCTGGCTGTAGTGACCCAATCAGAGCCAACATCTTGCAACGAAGCTTTTGTTTAGACATCTAGAAATAAGACTTTTATGTTTTTTTTTCCAATTTGACTTGAAACATAAGAGAATACAGAGGCCTGAGTTGTCGGTACTATTTTGCTACTACGTGGAGCTTGAGAGTAATGGTAACACCAAGACTGGAGCAAGTGGAAGGAGACACACTGTCCACTGATGCTATCAGTTGAGCACAATGTCCACTTACTTTTTAAGCCAGATTCACCGTGGGCTTTTTGGCTCCTGAACCAATAGATTTCATTTGTTTTCAAGCCACTTTGTACTAGGTTTTCCGTCATTTGCAGTCAAAACCAGTATACAAACACTGGTTATTTAATTTTTCATTTTTGCTAATCTCATGGATAAAATGGCTTCTAGTTGTTTTAACTTGCCTATATTTGTGATTCTTCCCATTTTCATATACTTACTAATCACTTCTATTTCTTTTGTAAATTATCTGTTCATGTTTGTCATCTAATTCTTTAAAATTAGAGTACTTTTCTTCTCATTATTGTTTATGGAATTGTTAAACAAGACTGAAGAACCTGCCCAAAGTCCATGGACAATGGGGGCCCATGTAAAAGCTCTGAAAGCCACCATCATTATGAGATAAATTCTATAATAGTGCTTTACATATGCTCCCAAATACAGCACAGACACAGCTATCATTGTCGTGGTCATCATTATCATCATGATCACCCACTTACGAGGATAAGCAAGAACACCTACTAGAAGTTTCTTTCCACTCAGCAACAAAGTCGGTGTCTTTCTAGTCACTCCCTTCCCTGACTGTCACATGGCAGTTCACAGAGGCTCAGTTGCAGAATGAGAAGCTCTGGGCCAGGACCTGCCATTGTGTGCATCCTCGCATGCGAACTGGGGGCTAGAAGAGGAGTGACTGCTTGATAATTATGAGTCAGTCAAAACCACCAACCGTCTGAAAAAAATAGGCCTTTTGTAACTAGTATTGTCACTAAACCAACTCCTCCATGTTTTGTGCATACATGAAATCTAGGCAATACACTTGTATTCCCAAAACCTTCCACTTGAAGAGATCTGTGCTCTTTCCAAATATAAACCTTACCCAAGAGGTGGTCATCTTGGTCACACCACTGAGAGGGAGAGAAGCAGTCTTGCTGGGTTGGGTGGTCATAATGGGGCTCAGGGCCAGAATCCCAAGGAGGTAGGATAGCGCAGAGAAGATGGCACTCTCCAGTGCTTAATAAAATGCACGTGGTCTAAGCTGTCCATTCCCTCAAAGGCAATACAAAATAGGTACTATTTAAATTGAAGAGTAACTACTGCCCCAGGGAATGGACAGGTTGTCATTGGAATAGCCATGGTTAATGGTCAGTTGACAACTGAAATGAATGTGCTACCTGAACAGGAAAGCTTATTAACCAGATTTCAAAGACAGTCTTTCCGGGTAAATCCAAATTTACAAATTAAAGCCAGTAAAGATACCTAATTCTCTAATAATATGTGGGGTGCAGTGTATTTTAGAGCTGGGAATAATTCCAAACAGCAAATAGTTTTTTCAGTTTAGCATACGCATGCATTTGCTTAAACTGTCTTAAAAATGAATAAAAAATATTGTCAGTTTGTTTGAATCATACTGAGATGAGGAACAATATTTAGCATTGCATGCTAGAAAAGAACACAGGATTGGGAGTCAGGGCTGGGTGACTGTCACAGAACTTTCACTAACTGTGTGGATCTTGGGCAAGTCTGTGTGCCCTGAGACTCCGTTATTTAACTTTCTTTTAAAAAACATAATCAAGATGCAGATAACAAAGCCTGCCTCTAACTTCCCTTACAGAATTGTGAGAAGCTGGTGGAGATATTTGTTACAAAAGTGTTTTGAAAATAGAGGAAATATTATTCTTCTTAAGGCATGATATTTTCGTAGCAACAGGGAAAAACTAAGTTAGGATTTTATTTTATTGTGGAGAATTTATGTGCAAATTATTGTGCAATTTAATGGAAATAAGCCAATTTTTTATACAGAAGTACCCAGAAAATTAAATAACACTATACATTGTTCAAATAGTTGCCTTAATATATTTTATTTTCTCAGCATAATTAGAGTTATACAGGTCTTCGAGTAGTTAGTGGGAGAAGTTAAGAAAGCAGATATCTTTTTATTAAAAGTATTATTTGAATTATCCCAAATTAATTTTTATGGTTCTATCCCAGGATGTCTGACTCAACTCTATGAAAATACCTTCTTCAGAGGTGGGGATGTAGCTTCCATGTACACCCCAAATGCCCAATATTGCCAAATGATGTGCACATTCCACCCAAGGTGTTTGCTATTCAGTTTTCTTCCAGCAAGTTCAATCAATGACATGGAGAAAAGGTAAAAGTTGATATTTCATTATTGGAGAAGGCATTTTTCAAAACTGAATCAGTTTTGTGCAAAAAGGTGTAGTATAAGTGAGAGTTCTTTCTCAAACAGGATTCAAAGACCAGCTTCAGCAAAATCCCTTCAAGTGGTTCTTACAAATGCAGATTCCTAGGCCACAACCCAGATTTGCTGAACCAAAGTTTCTTGTGACCAGAAATCTGCATTTTAAACAATCACTGTGTTTATTTAAAGTAGTAGAAGCTAGTCATTTTCAAGCCTCAAAATGCTTGAACATTGTTGGGCTAAGAGATTGTCTCAAGAAAGAGTCTAACAGGTGAACATTTCATCTGAATAAAGAAACAGATTTAACTGCGTGACCCATGATCACATTAGTGGATAGCTCAGTCCGAAGAAAATAACATAAGACAAGCATTTTGCTAAGAATATAATTGAGAAAGATCTAGAACTTGTGATTTTGGGACAGGGCAGATCTAAATGGTCCCTATAGTGAGCCAGTTTGGGCACCTATGGCATGATGCTGTGTATGCTGTGTGTGTGTTTGTGTGCTTGTGCTTGTGTGAATTTGTATTATTAACTGGAAATTTGTAAAAGTATTGGAAAAATAGTACTAACAATTTTTTTTTTTTTTTTTGGTGATGGAGTCTCACTTTGTAGCCCAGGCTGGAGTGCAGTGGCACGATCTCAGCCCACTGCAACTTCCACCTCCCAGGTTCAAGCGATTCTCCTGCCTCAGCCTCCCAAGTAGCTGGGACTACAGGCACGCACCACCATGTCTGGCTAATTTTTGTAGTTTTAGTAGAGACAGGGTTTCACCATATTGGCCAGGCTGGCCTTGAACTCCTGACCTTGTGATCCTCCTGCCTCCACCTCCTAAAGTGTTGGGACTATAGGCGTGAGCCACTGCACTCGGCCATAATTACAATTTTTATTAGGTCAGAGAGATGCTTATTAATCACGAGCCACAGTTTCATCTTAATGATTTTTCCTTTTGATTAATATCCACAGTAAGCTTTTCTTTGTTGTTCCCATTTCCATATTCATAACTCTTTTCTCATCTTCACTCTATGTGAGTTTACCAACTAGAAATTGGACAGTCATTCTCTGATTCTACATGTTAAACTTGTAGAGAAAACTCAGATTGTATGTGAGGATCATCATATTAAAGGTGGAGGTAGGTTCTAGAATTCTTATAAATAATGAAATTAACATGAAGGTGGACATTTAAGACAGAGGGAAGTCTTCCATTAAGTGCAGACTACAAGGAGTTAAGAAAGATGAACACGATATACAAATCCAGCTCTTATCACTAAGTTAACTTTTTAAGTAAATGAAAGTATTTGCAAAAATAATTACCAATTGAGGACATAGTTGCCTGAAAGTTTAAGAACACAGGAAAAATCATTAACTCTTTAATATGGTTTACTTCCTGTACTTAAAAAATGTGAGTATAAAGAAAATGCAATGCTGCAGTTAGATATTATGGGGATGTTATAAAATTACCTCTAAGAGTGTCCTTTCCAGCAAGTATTGGGGAAGCTATATTATTTTCCTTATTCCTGGTTTTATTTGTTAGTGTATAGAAAATGCTAGACATTTCCTCAATGTATGTTTGTTTATTCTACTTCCTAAGTAAAGGTACTTTTAAAACAGGTTTGGTTGCTTCTTGAAAGATAGTGTTACAGGAACCCTGCCAAAAGTACATCGAACAGGTGCAATTTCTGGACATTCCTTGAAGCAATGTGGTCATCAAATAAGTGGTAAGTTGCGAATTTCTTAGCTACATTTGAGTTAATATTGGATCTCCCTTAGAGCAGCTTTTGCTCAAAGTTTGTACTGCTACAGCCTTTTGGAAGGCATCACTCATAAAGACAGGAGATGCGGCAGTATTCTGGACACAAAAGGGGGACCTATATTCATCTGGACACTTCTGTTGTCTTTATCAATCAACACAACACATGCTTAATGAGCCTCTATTATTTATGAGGCTAGCACTCAAGTGTAAGATTTGCAGAAAATGAATCCAAATAATCGTGTCTCCTTGTTTCCAGATAAGAATTGTTAAGAAAACACAAGGGAACATCTCTCTCAGGTTCACTTGAGGGTAATTTTTATATCAGTGATTCTCAACCAGCAGTGATTTTGTCTCTTCCATTAGGGGACATTTGACAATGTCTGGGGACATTTTTGGTGGCTACAACTAGGGAGTACGCTATTAGCATTTACTAAGTAGAGGCCAGAATGTTTGAATGCTGCCCAACGTTCTACAAGGCACAGGGCAGTCCTCCACAGCAAATAATTTTCTGGCCCAAAATGTCCACAGTGCTGACATCAAGAAACTCTGTGATATACCATTAGGCCCAAATTGAAGAACTGAATTCTGCAAATCTTGTTAAGAATAATACTTCTTAAAGGAAACTTGAGGACTAGGATGCTAGAGAACTTTGATTCTAACATCTGAAGCTACTGATGTCTTGGGAAACAGTTTCCAACGCTATCCTAATAAATTGAAGACAAATGAACTATTTCTCAAACATGACTGGGACTGATCAGAAAGTGAAAAGTGCTGAAAAGATTCAACTGATGGGTTGTCAGAATCTTAAAATAACTGTGCTGTTATTCTACGTATGACTATATATCATTACTATTTTATTTTCATTATGCACAATTAATTTTGTAGGTTCAAATTTCAGATGTTTTTAAATTTGTCATCCTTTCCTCCCTCATTGATATCACCCCTTCGCTACATACACACTTTGAGCCTGCTGTTTGCATTCTAACCAGTTATCAAAGGATGGCAATGCCTTCATTATAAATATGGGCCTGACTTAGCCAGTATAATAGGTGTAGTCTACCTGAGGTGGAGTACATTTCTTATTTTAAAAGATCAATTTGTATGTTAATCTAATTTGGTATAAATTATTCGAGTAAGTGCTATTTCCGATTGTTGTATCTTGTAGCTAAATTTAAAGAAAAAGTAATGTTGTGCCTTTCTCAATATTCCTGTTATTGTTAATGTATTCTAAAACTCCATGTTACTCACTTAGCTTGCTTTTAATGTTTTTTTCCCTAACTTCATCATCTGAAAGTGAAAAATTGTTCCCAAGTACATAAAATCTCTACACTCAAGAACAATTCTAGTCAAAAGCATTTAGAGCTTTCATATGAACACTTAAAAACTTTTTATTTGTAAGAGTCCTATCCCAACTCTTAGCCTATTCTTTTCTCACATGCAGAAAAATTGGAAAGAGATTTCATTTCTACAATCTGCAAATTCCTGTGTTTAAGAACCACAGTGAATAATCCACCTCTGTACCACCTCCCTACCCAGCTCAACATATTGTCATATTGTTTTCCTGACAGTTTGTATATTTTCTGTCTTTCCCACCCTTAAATTTAGTTTTATGATTTCAACCATACTTCTTAGATTATGGTTTATTCCACTTTAAAATAAAACTTTAAAAAAGTATATGGTTTATACTTCTGGTTACATTACTTCCTCAACCAAAAGTCTAACTAGGAAATTTGTATCTTTAAAAACAAGAGCCTAATTTTGCTTCACTGTCTGTGAAAAGAATTATCTATATCTTTTGCAAGTAAGACAAATCTCAATGAAAAAGTTGCTTAAATAGAAGTTAACACTATTTTAAAGCAAGAATGAAAGTGGTTTTGTCATGGGTAAACAACAACTCTCCACATTTTGTAATGATTGATCCAGATGCAATTTGTAATCAGACAGGAGAAGTCGAAAGCAGAGAAATAACACTGGGAGAAAGAGAAGCTCCTTCATTCAATGCAAAAGGTCAAAGGCACATCAGTTTCTTTAATAATGCAAACCTCAGCACACATTATCAGTGTCCTCATTATTATTGCCTTATTTCCTACTGCTGACTGATAACTTCAACGTGAAATTTACCTGTATTGCTGCATGCATCTTGCAGTTTAAGAAGCGAAGTAACCCAATTTCAAAGCTAGTGCTTTAGGGAAAATATTGGATTGTATTTATTTCAAGCATAGTTTGATAACTTATGGACATAATAAAAATTTTAAATCCCTTAATTAATATAGCAGTTACCAAAACTGGGCTATTATCCTTCTAAACTACCAGCCCAAATGGTAGTGGGTATCTAATCTACCATTAGAAAGAAAATGGACTGTATTTGCTCTATGTATTTTTCTTGTACAGCTTGCCACCGAGACATTTATAAAGGAATTGATATGAGAGGAGTCAATTTTAATGTATCTAAGGTTAGCAGTGTTGAAGAATGCCAGAAAAGGTGCACCAATAACATTCGCTGCCAGTTTTTTTCATATGCCACGCAAACATTTCACAATGCGGAGTACCGGTGAGTACAATTCATGGTATTTGTTCTTTATATTGGTGCCTCCAGGATTTCACTGTATTCTTCATAACCTCTTTTGTTCTCTAATTAAAAACCAAACAGGGCTTTTGCTCCTAGCCACTTTCCTTATTTACTTATTCTATTTTATTTTTTTATCTTCATTTTTTTTTTTTTTTTGAAACAGAGTCTCGCTCTGTTGCCCAGGCTGGAGTGCAGTGGCGCAATCTTGGCTCACTGCAACCTCCGCTTCCCGGTTTCAAGCAATTCTCCTTCCTCAGCCTCCCGAGTAGCTGGGACTACAGGTGCCCGCCACCACGCCCGGCTAATTTTTGTATTTTTTGTAGAGACGGGGTTTTATCATGTTGCTCAGGCTGGTCTCGAACTCATGATCTGGTGATCCTCCCACCTCGGCCTCCCAAAGCGCTGGGATTACAGGCATGAGCCATCGCACCTGGCCCTTCATTTTTTAATTAAATAATTCACTTAATTTCGTTTGTTTCTGTACTCTTTTCCCCTGCCATGTAGTTGTACCCCATCTTCAAAGCCTGGCATCCTCGTTCCCTACTTCTCCAAGGCTGATTCTTTCAGGTCTTTCCTGAAATACCATCCCCTCCAAAAGGCCATTTCTGAGCATTCTCTTAAGTCACACTCAGCTCTGTTTATTTCATTCATAGAGCTAATCACAATTTGATATTAACTTGTGAATTTTTCCTCATTTTTAAATCTTATTTTTATTTGCATAGATGTATGGGGTGCAAGTGTAATTTTGTTACCTTGATGTATTGTACAGTGGTAAAGTCTGGGCTTTTGGTATATCCATCACTGGAGTCATGTACATTGTACCCACTAAGCAATTTTTCAACACCCGCCGCCTTCCCACCTCTCTATCACCTTCCCAGTCTCTACTGTCGATCACTCCACTCTCTACTCAATTTTGGTGTCATTTTTCCTGAAGCGAGTAAGTTCCATTTGCCCCACACATAGGCCTTGCTTATAGAATGAGGGTTTAGTGTCACGGTGTCTCCCGCCTCATTCTCACCCTAACTTTCCCTTTACCCCTTTGCGAGGGGAAGGATGTCCATTTGATTAATAATGCACACCCCTAACCCACTCATTATCAGGGTCATTGTTTTTCCACTGTGCATTTGAATACTAACTGTTACCTGCACTGCTTCCTGCCCCTCAAAGTGCAGGAAGCAAAGTAACCTGTTTTCTTCCCATTCAGGAACAATTGCCTGTTAAAATACAGTCCCGGAGGAACACCTACCGCTATAAAGGTGCTGAGTAACGTGGAATCTGGATTCTCACTGAAGCCCTGTGCCCTTTCAGAAATTGGTAATTGTAGGACTACTTCACTTTGTGATTGTAGTAGGTGGAATAGGAGCCCCCAGAGACGTCCCTGTGCTGAGCCCTGGGACCTGTGCGTGTGTTCCCATAGCTGGCAATGGCGTTTCTGTCAATGGGATTCAGTTAAGGGCTTTGAGATGGGGCGTTTACTCTGGATTTTCTGGACGGGCCCAATGTACTCACAGGGCTGAGTGCTCACAAGGCTAATAAGAAAAAGAGAGAGGCGGAAGGGTCAGAGCCAGGGAGAGAGGTTTGAAGGTCTACACTGCAGAAGGGTCAGAGCCAGGCAGAGAGGTTTGAAGGTCTACACTGCTGGCTTTGAAGGTGGAGGCCCATGAGCCAAGGATTGCAGGTGGCCTCTAGAAGATGAAAAGGGCAAGGAAACAGGTTCCCTGTGGAGCGTCCTGGAGGAACAAGCCCTGCTGATGTCTTCATTTTAGCCCAGTAAGACCCAGTCTCTGGAACAGTAAGATAATAAATTTGTGTTGTTTTTAACCACTAAGTTTGTAGTTATGCCCCTAGAGCAGCAGTTATAGGAAACTAGTACAGTGATATTGTTATAGTTATAGGTACAGTGATATAGGACAGTGATATTGTTATAGTTACACTGGTATAGTTAAAAGTACAGTGATATTGTTATAGGTATAGTGATATAGTCATAGTTACAGGTATAGTGATATCGTTATAGTTACAGTGGTATAGTTATAGGTACAGTAATATAGTTATAGGACAGTGACATTGTTATAGTTACAGGACAGTGATATTGTTATAGTTATAGGTACAGTGATATAGTTATAGGACAGTGATATTGTTATAGGACAGTGATATCGTTATAGTTACACTGGTATAGTTATAGTTAAAGGTACAGTGATATTGTTATAGGTACAGTGATATAGTCATAGTTACAGGTATAGTGATATTATAGTTACAGTGGTATAGTTATAGGTACAGTAATATAGTTATAGGACAGTGATATTGTTATAGTTATAGAACAGTGATATTGTTATAGTTATAGGTACAGTGATATAGTTATAGGACAGTGATATTGTTATAGGACAGTGATATTGTTATAGTTACACTGGTATAGTTATAGTTAAAGGTACAGTGATATTGTTATAGGTACAGTGATATAGTCATAGTTACAGGTATAGTGATATCGTTATAGTTACAGTGGTATAGTTATAGGTACAGTAATATAGTTATAGGACAGTGATATTGTTATAGTTATAGGTACAGTGGTATTGTTATAGTTATAGGTACAGTGATATTGTAGCAAAACTGTAAGGTCATTTCTTGGTTGTGTCCGTGTGTAGTGAAATGACTCTACCAGAGGTAGGGAAATAAAACTCTGTCATTTCACACATAAAGGTAATTTCAATGGAATTATCCAGAAAATTGCCATGACATTCCACCTCATTTAGCATATCAGGATGTTAATGACAAGATGTTACTAAAAGCAAATCCCTTACGGCCAGTTCTCCGCAGTACTGGCTGATGGCTCTGTGCCTGGCCCTGTATTGGGTGCTGGGCTAGGATTTCCCTGTGGAAGATTGGGAAGGTTGGTTACAAGGTGTCTATTTTCCTTTCTCCTCTTTGCGACAGCACACCTTCTCCATGGTGTGTGCCAGGTTCACGTGTAATGGTGATTTAATTTTAACGTTCATATTATTTTTTTCCGGGAGAGTTTTTGAAGGCTGCCAGGAGGCAGGACTCGATGCAAACATGCTCTATTCTGTACCCAGCCCTGTTGCTAGAAGGATTTGCTGCACTTACCCAGGGAACAGGCAAGCTCATGCTGTGGCTCTGGGCTGTCACAGCTGCTGTCCACACCTGGGAGAGCACCCTGGATGGCTCATCTGTGTACTTGCTTTCTTGTGAAATTGCATTGAGTTCACATGTGATTTAATCTGATCAAATGGCCTTTACAGACTGATAAAAATCTGGCTGTTTCAGGCAGTGTTTTGAGCTGCTAAGGGCATGGCTTTTCACGGAGTACGTGGTCCCCGTTCCTCAGGGAACACCCAGTAGCCACATGCCTCCTAAACCTAGAGTAGGGCTGTCTCTTGGCCTAACTGCCCAAATGAGATTCCTAAGTTAGGGATGATCTGTAGTCATCACTACAGATTTGTCCTTAGTTTCACCAAGGATTTTCCTAATTTTACAAACAAAACCCCGAAGGCTCCCAGAAGGAGGGTAGAAGCGAAGGTGCTCGGGGTCACATAGCTGATGAGCTGAACCAGAACTTGACCCTTGGGTCACACAAATTTCACAGTGCTCACTCCCCCTTTTGTTTTTTTAATGGATTTAATGGTGTTTTAAAGGCTCCTGCGTCTCCACACATATGAATGCATTATATTTACAGATTTCCTTCTCTTGCGGTCCATCTTCCTGCATAGATCTTGAGAGATGTCAGGGTAACCACGTTTCTTCAGTTAATTTAACAAAACCATTTGCAACTATGACATGGAAAATTCCTACCATGTGACTTATTAATTTATCAGTTGAGATGGTAAACATATTTTCAAGCCAAAAGGAGGAGAACTTAAATTGGAAAAAAAAGGTTTTTTTATTTTTATCACCTCTGGGGAAGAAAGTCTGATAAATGAACCTGGTTGATAAAATTGCAATTAGGGGAAGCAACATCATGGTTTCTGTTCGGAGGCTAACCAGATGGCGTACTTGAAATAGAGAATGTCCTAGAAATCAACTGGTTGCTTGGCCAAAATATCTATAAATAGTGCCCAACATGTTAGATAGGAAAAGCAAAGTAAAAACAATTTTAACAGGTTAGGACATTGGGCTGAAGTATTGCATATATTTAGTGTCATGTGTGTCCGTGTGAAGAGACCACTAAACAGGCTTTGTGTGAGCAATAAAGCTTTTTAATCACCTGGGTGCAGGCAGGCTGAGTCCAAAAAGAGAGTCAGTGAAGGGAGATGGGGTGGGAACGTTTTATAGGATTTGGGTAGGTAGTAGAAAATTACATTCAAAGGGGGTTGTTCTCTGGCGGGCAGGGGTGGGGGTCACAAGGTGCTCAGTGGGGGAGCTTCTGAGCCAGGAGAAGGAATTTCACAAGGTAATGTCATCAGTTAAGGCAGGAACCAGCCATTTTCACTTCTTTTGTCATTCTTCAGTTACTTCAGGCCATCTGGATGTATACATGCAGGCTTCGGCCCAGAGGCCTGACATTCCTGTCTTCTTATATTAATAAGAAAAAGAAAACGAAATAGTGGTAAAGTGTTGGGGTGGCGAAAGTTTTGGGGGGTGGTATGGAGAGATAATGGGCGATGTTTCTCAGGACTGCTTCTAGCAGGATTAGGGGCTGCATGGGAACCTACGGTGGGAGAGATTGAGCTGAAGGAAGATTTTGTGGTAAGGGGTGATATTGTGGGGTTGTTAGAAGCAGCATTTGTCATATAGAATGATTGGTGATGGCCTGGATACGGTTTTGTATGAATTGAGAAACTAAATGGAAGACACAAGGTCTGAATAAGAGAAGGAGAAAAACAGGTATTAAAGGACTAAGAATTCAGAGGACCCAGGACATCTAATTAGAGAGTGCCTAAGGGGGTTCAGTGTAATTACTTGCTTGGTTGGTTTTTGGGCTCTATCCTTCAGAGAGTCCTCCTTTTTAAGTTGGAGGCTGAGCTTGGTGAGGTGTGTTTTTAAAAGACCATTAGTCTGTTCTACCTTTCCTGAAGATTGAGGATGGTAAGGGGTATGAAGGTTTTACTGAATACCAAGAGCCTGAGAAACTGCTTGGGTGATTTGACTAATAAAGGCCGGTCCATTATCGGATTGTATAGAGGTGGGAAGGCCAAACCGAGGAATTATGTCTTACAGAAGGGAAGAAATGACCACAGTGGCCTTCTCAGACCCTGAGGGAAAGGCCTCTACCCATCCAGTGAAAGTGTCTACCCAGACCAAGAGGTATTTTAGTTTCCTGCCTCGGGGCATGTGAGTAAAGTCAATTTTCCAGTCCTGGGTGGGGGCAAATCCCCAAGCTTGATGTGTAGGGAAGGGAGGGGGCCTGAATAATCCGTGAGAAGTAGTAGAATAGCAGATGGAACACTGAGCAGTTATTTTTTGAGGATAGATTTTTATGATGGAAGGGAAAAGAGAGGTTTTAAGAGGCGGGCTAGCGGCTTGTAACTTACATGGAAGAGTTTATGAAATGATGACAGAATAGAATGGGCCTCTGAGGCTGGAAGGAGATATTTTCCTTGGTCCAAGAACTATTTGCCTTGTGTGGGAAGAGACTGATAGGTGGAAGTTTCAATGGGGGTGTAGATGGGAGTGACCAATGAGGAGGTAAAACTGGCCGTGAGGGATAGAAGTTGGAATGCTATCTGCTTTTTTAGCTACCTTATCAGCATAGGCATTGCCCTGAGCAATGGGTCTGATGCCTTTTGATGGCCCTTGCAGTGAATGACTTCAGCTTCCTTTGGAAATAAAAGAAGAGTTTTATTAAACTCTTGAGAAGAGTTTTTATTAAAGAGGCATTAATGATGGAGGACCCTTGCATAGTGAGGAAACCTCTTTCTGCCCATATAAGAGCATGGTGGTGCAGGATATGGAAGGCATATTTAGAGTCAGTATAAATATTGACGCATAGTTCCTTTGCAAGAGTGAGGGTCTGAGTTAAGGCAATAAGTTCAGCTTGCTGAGAGGTAGTGGAGCGGGGCAGAGCAGTAGCCTCAATGATAGATGTGGAAGATACTATAGCATAGCCTGCCTTTACTGGTGTGTGGCAGTTAGGTCTGGTGGAACTGCCATCAATAAACCAAGTGTGATCAGGGTAAGGAACAGGAAAGAAGGAAATATGGGGAAATGGAGTGGATGTCAGGTGGATCAGAGAGATACAGTCATGGGGGTAGGGGCCAGCCTAAAACAGTAAGGTCAAGTTGTTTGGACAGAAAGGCTACAGGGTGCAGTCCTGGCTCTTGTGTAAGAATTTTGACTGCACGGCCCTGTACTTTGGCTGTGTGTAATGAAAAGGGTTGGGATGAGTAGGGAGAGCTAGTGTGGGAGCACCTTCTAGGGCTGTTTTTAAGGAATGGCCAGAGGAGTGGCTAAAGGATTTAGGATATATGGGGTCAGCTAGCTTTGCTTTTGTGAGTTTATATAATGGTTTAGTCAGGATGGTAAAACTAGGTATCCAAAGGCGGAAGTGCCTAATCATGCCTAGGAAGAAAAGGAGTTGTTTTGTAGAAGGGGTTGGGGTTTGGGAGATTAGCCAGACACTATCAGCAGGGAGAGCACGTGTGTTTTCATGAAGAATTATGCCGAGATAGGTAAGGGATGAGGAAGAAATTTGGGCTTGACTGAAGTAATGGGGGCTGTCCGCGAAGCCTTGCAGCAGTACAGCCCAGTTAAGTTGCTGAGGCTGATGGGTCAGTCCAAGTGAAAGCGAAGAGAGGCTAGGATGAAGGGTGCAACGGAATAGTAAAGAAAGCATGTTTGAGATCCAGAACAGAATAATGGGTTGTGGGGGGAGGTATCGAGGATAGGAGAATATATGGCTTTGGTTCCATGGGGTGGGTAGGCAAGACAATTTGGTTAATAAGGCGCAGATCCTGAACTAACCTGTAAGGCTTGTCTGGTTTTTGGACAGGTAAAATGGGGGAATTGTAAGGAGAGTTTATAGGCTTCAAAAGGCCACACTGTAACAGGTGAGTGATAACAGGCTTTAATCCTTTTAAAGCATGCTGTGGGATGGGATATTGACATTGAGTGGGGTAAGGGTGATGAGGTTTTAATGGGATGGTAAGGGGTGCATGATCAGTTGCCAAGGAGGGAGCAGAGGTGTCCTATACTTGTGGATTAAGGTAGGGACACACAAGGGGAGGATGTGAAGGAGGCTTTGAACTGGAGAAAAGGGTGGCAATGAGGTGTGGCTGTGGCCTAAGAACAGTCAGGGAAGCAGATAATTGAGTTAAAATGCCTCGACCTAGTAAGGGAGCTGGGCAGGTGGGGATAACTAAAAAGGAGTGCATAAAAGAATATTGTCCAAGTTGGCACCAGAGTTGGGGAGTTTTAAGAGGTTTAGAAGCCTGGCTGTCAATACCTACAATAGTTATGGAGGCAAGGGAAACAGGCCCTTGAAAAGAACATAATGTGGAGTGGGTAGCCTCTGTATTAATTAAGAGGGGGACGGATTTACCCTCCACTGGGGTTTGAGGGCTGGAATCTAATTTTTGGAGTTTTTTTTTTTTTTTAAATGTCAGGAGCTGAGTGGGTGATAAAATGCATATTGAGAATAAGACAGCATTCTGGCCCTTCTGGGTCTAGGGCTGTAAAGCGTCTCAGGGTTGCTGCCAAATGGGCCATGAACTGGGCTGGGTTTTTCATATTTGATGAAAAAGAGCCTAAACACTAACTGATTTGGGAGAGGTCGGATAAAGAAAAAGGAGCATTAATCTTGACTATGCCTTTAGCTCCAGCCACCTCTTTAAGAGGAAATTGTTGGGCAGGTGGCGGAGGGCGAGTCACGGAATGAAACTGTAAGCTGGACTGGGTGTGAGAAGGGGAGGTGATAGAAGGATTATAGGGTGGAGGAGCAGAGGCTGAGGAAGAATTGGGACCTGGCTTGGCCTGGCAAGGAGTGGCCTGGGGAGGAGGGGAGACGTCAGATGGGTCCATAGAAAAGGAAGATTGGAAAGACTCAGCAATGCTTGGGGTTGGGATTGAGGGGACAGACGGGAGGGAAAGAAGGAAGATTTGGGATGAGTTGCATTGGGAATAGAGACTAGGGAGGGACCGATGTGTAAAAGAATGCCTGGACGTCAGGCACCTCAGACTGTTTGCCCATTTTACGACAAGAATTATCTAGATCTTGTAGGATGGAAAAATCGAAAGTGCCGTTTTCTGGCTATTTGGAACCATTGTCGAGTTTGTATTGGGGTTAAGCAACATTGCAGAAGAAAATAAGGTATTTAGGTTTTACGTCAGGTGTGAGTTGAAGAGGTTTTAAGATCTTGAGAACATAAGCTAAGGGAGAAGAAGGAGGAATGGAGGGTGGAAAGTTGCCTATAGTGAAGGAGGCAAGCCCAGAGAAAAGAGAGGGTAGAGACACGGAGAGAAGGGGTGGCGGTGCTTACTCCCCAGGAAAGTGGTGCTTGCCACTAAGGGTGAAGGATCAAGGCAGGCATTTGCGCGGTGATCAGATACTTCTGAAACGTGGATGAATAATCAAGCAGGTGTCACTGCAGTGATTAAACACCAAGGGAAGACTATCTTCCCGAGTCCATGACTGGCACCAGAGTTTTGGGTTCACGGAGAAAACGCGTCTCCTCTGTCTCTACCAGAAAATGAAAGGAATTGAAATTAAGAGAAGAGAGAGATTGAAGGATGGCACCAAGATTGAAAGGAGAAAGAGGTTGAGGAATAGGGAGAGAGGTTGGATAAGAGAGTAAAAAGAGGCCGCTTACCCAATTTAAAATCGGTGAGTTGTTCCTTGGGCTTGTTGGTCTGAGGACCAGAGGTCATAGGTGGATCTTTCTCACGGAGCAAAGAGCAGGAGGACAGGGGATTGATTTCCCAAGGGAGATCCCCTGATCTGAGTCACAGCACCAAATGTCACGTGCGTCCATGTGAAGAGACCACTAAACAGGCTTTGTGTGAGCAATAAAGCTTTTTAATCACCTGGGTGCAGGTAGGCTGAGTCTGAAAAGAGAGTCAGTGAAGGGAGATGGGGTGGGGCCGTTTTATAGGATTTGGGTAGGTAGTAGAAAATTACAGTCAAAGGGGGTTGTTCTCTGGCGGGCAGGGGTGGGGGTCACAAGGTGCTCAGTGGGGGAACTTCTGAGCCAGGAGAAGGAATTTCACAACGTAATGTCATCAGTTAAGGCAGGAACCAGCCATTTTCACTTATTTTGTGATTCTTCAATTACTTCAGGCCATCTGGATGTATACATGCAGGCTTGGGCCCAGAGGTCTGACATTTAACATGGATAAATGTAAAGTTCTTAGAATCATACATACACATTGGAAAAGATGGGGCTTAGTAGCACTTTATAAGAAGACTTGAAGGATGTTTGAGAATCCACTATGAAACTGCTGAAAATACTAAGAAAATTTAATTCTTATGTATATAAATAATGTGTCTGTTTTACATGAATCCCTTCTATCGAGTTTGGTATTTTAATATGGCATATATTGGTTTTTCATAGTAGATTTAACATTTTTGATATCTAATTTAGATAACATAAAATTAATCCTTTGAAAGTGTACAACTCAGTGGTTTTTAGTATATCCACCTGATTGCACAACAATCACCACTATCTAGTTCCAGAACATTTTTATTACCACGAAAGAAAGGCTGTATCCAGGCCAGGCATGGTGGCTCACGCCTGTAATCCTAGCACTTTGGGAGGCTGAGGCGGGTGGATCACGAGGTCAGGAGATTGAGACCATCCTGGCTAACACGGTGAAACCCTGTCTCTACTAAAGATACAAAAAAATTAGCCAGGCGTGGTGGCAGACGCCTGTAGTCCCAGCTACTTGGGAGGCTGAGGCAGGAGAATGGCGTGAACCCGGGAGGCGGAGCTTGCAGTGAGCCAAGATTGCGCCACTGCACTCCAGCCTGGGCGACAGAGCGAGACTCCGTCTCACAAAAAAAAAAAAATTAAAAAAAATTAAAAAAAAAGAAAGGCTGTATCCATTGGCCGTCTTTCTCCATTCCCTACGCCTCCAATCCCCTGGCAACCACTCATCTACTTTCCATGTCGGTGGACTTGACTCTTCAGGACATTTTACATAAATGGAATCATGCAGTGCAGCACATTTTGCATCTGGCTTTTTTCACCTGGCGTGTTTTCAAGGCTCATTCGTACTCTAGCATATATCAGTACTTTGTTCCTATTTAGGACTAAATAATATTCTATTGTATGAATAAAACATATTTTGTTTATATACTTAGTTTGATGAACACTTGAGTTGTTTCTGGATTTTTTTTTTTTTTTTGCCTCTTATGAATCATGCTGCTATGGACAACAGTTTTTGTGTAGGCATGCATTTTAAATTCTCTTATGTATGTACTTAGGATTAAAATTGCTGGATCATAGGGTAACTCCATGTTTAACTTTTTGATGAATTGCCAAACTGTTTTTGAGAGCAACTACACAATTTTACATTCTTACCAGCAACAATTGAGGGCTTCAATCTCTCTACAACCTTAACAACGCTTGTTATTATCTTTTTTATTATTGCCTTTCTAGGCAGTGTGAAGTGGTGTCTCACTGTGGTTTTGATATGCATTTCCCTAATGACTAACAATGTTGTGTATCTTTTCATGTGCTTATTTTCAATTTGAATAAATTCTTTGGGAAAATCTCTGTTTAAATCCTTTAGCCATTAAAAATAATTGGGTTATTTTGTTTTCATTGTTGAGTTGTATGAGCTCTTTATATACTCTGGATACTACACTCTTATAACATATATTATTTTCAAAAATTTTCTGTGCATCTGCAGGTCATCTTTTCACTTTACTGATAGTGTTCTTTGAAGCACAAAAGTTTTTAAACTTGATGAAATCCAGTTTGGCTTTATTCTTGCATGTGCTTTACCTAAAACGCCAAAACCTAATTCGTGGTTATGAAGATTTTTGTTTATGATTTGTTCTTAGAGGTTTATAGTTTTAGCTCTTACATTTAGGCATTTGATGCATTTTGAATTAAATTTTGTATATGGTGTAAAGTAGGAATCCAACTTAATTCTTGCATGTGGATATTCAGTTATTCCATTGTCTTGAAACCCTTTTCAAAATCAATTGTCTATAAATGTAAGAGTTTATTTTTGGACCATCAGTTCTATCCCAATGACCTATATGTCTATCCTAATGCCAGTTACACACAGTCTTGATTACCATAACTTTGTAGTAAGTTTTGAACTCAGACAGTCTGAGTGCTTTTATTTTGTTCTTTTTCAAGATTAATTTGGTTATTCTGGATCTTTTGCATTTCCATATGAATTTTAGGATGGTTGTCAATTTCTGCAACAAAAAGTCAGCAGGATTTTGATAAGAGAGTGCATTGAATCTGTAGACCAATGAGTATCAATAGAATTGTGTGTTATCAAATTTAGTAAACTACATAAATGATATGAACACGACTAAAATAAAACTAAGTTATAAGATCATATTAATGTAATGATAATAAAAGTGGATTGTCTCCTGTTCTAATTTTAATGGGCACAAGGCATTTTTGTTAACCACTTCTTATTAAAGAATTTTTTTATAATATTCAGGAAAATACAACAAAAAACCCTTACATTCCTAAGGCCTCAGAGTCAGAGTAATATAAAGGAAATGTAAACACATGCTGAGTAATGCAAGCATTTGGCAATGGTGGTGACTGGAGCTGGGAGCACAGCTTTTATTTCTCTGAAATAGGAATTTGCCCCTTAGACCAATTTTGCCTTCCTCTAAATGGCAAACAGTTTGGAGATATTTTACAGGACATTTTTTCACTTGAGATGTTTAGTACTATGAATAATAAAGTCACAATTTTTGTTAACTATGGTGACAAAATACAAGCAAATTTAGCCTCGTGTCATTTCCTAAGGAACATCTTCTCTTTGTGAGTTCACAGGTTGCCACATGAACATCTTTCAGCATCTTGCGTTCTCAGATGTGGATGTTGCCAGGGTTCTCACTCCAGATGCTTTTGTGTGTCGAACCATCTGCACCTATCACCCCAACTGCCTCTTCTTTACATTCTATACAAATGCGTGGAAAATCGAGTCACAAAGGCGAGTATGCATGGGGAGCACTTGCTGCTGTACTTTCATCACTTTTATACTCTGAGTTCTTAAAAGTTTCGTTCATTTTCCTCAAAACACTTGAACCTGCAGTTTAAGTAGGTACTGTTCTGCCAGGTGCAGATTAGTTAAGAGATTAGCAGACTTCTCTGCCTATCTTCTCTTACTTTAAAACAAATGTTACCATTGAATCAAGGAAGCAATAGCCATGAGAAAAAAGAAGGATCTGACGCCTTTGAATGAAGATTGAAAACATGATCTTCATATTTTGTATTAGCTTGGAGTAAAATCCACTCGCTGGCAGTATATCCCTTAAGCTTGTTGCCTCTTCTCTTTGTTTCAGAAACTAGAGCCCTGTTTATTCTGATCAAGGCTGTGGCCCACTGTCTTTATCTCAGATAACCCACCCTCTTCTACACACATCATGGAGCTAAGAGAAGGGTGTCTAGTTATGTAATATCATCGGCAGCATAAATTCCCAGAATTTGTTCTTTGATTTTTTTGTTTGTTTGTTTTTCCAGTTAGAAGGTGGAACTTCATCATTGTCCTCTTTTCAGGTTGTCTGTGCCTATTAGTTTTCTCCAGAGGGAGTCGTGGCTTGATTTACATTTAATCTCTGCAATTTATTAGAGTCCTGTAGTCGGATTTACTGTGAAGAGAGTTTCCCAGAAGAATAAAATTTGCCGAGTTGCTTTCTGGGTGTGAGCTACTTTTGTATTTGCCTAATGCCTTTAACGCAAATTTATTTCTTTCTCTCTTGCTTTTTTTTAAAAAAAAAATAGAAATGTTTGTCTTCTTAAAACATCTGAAAGTGGCACACCAAGTTCCTCTGCTCCTCAAGAAAACACCATATCTGGATATAGCCTTTTAACCTGCAAAAGAACTTTACCTGGTAATGTGACTTGATAATAATATTACATAAAATGTAACCTATTTCATGACTTTTAATAGCAACAGTGATAAAACAATCCTCAAGGTAACAGAAACTTGTGTAAATGTCGTTCATTGCTTTTCTCATTTGATATCTTTTTGTGTTTATAATTGACACAGAACCCTGCCATTCTAAAATTTACCCAGGAGTTGACTTTGGAGGAGAAGAATTGAATGTGACTTTCGTTAAAGGAGTGAATGTTTGCCAAGAGACTTGCACAAAGATGATTCGCTGTCAGTTTTTCACTTATTCTTTACTCCCAGAAGACTGTAAGGAAGAGAAGTAAAGGAAATTTTATTTTTCAAAGACAGTCGACATGACCATTTCATATTCTCTTTCCCCCTGTGAAAGCTTACTCTTTCTACTGTTCATTTCATCTAGGTGTAAGTGTTTCTTAAGATTATCTATGGATGGTTCTCCAACTAGGATTGCGTATGGGACACAAGGGAGCTCTGGTTACTCTTTGAGATTGTGTAACACTGGGGACAGCTCTGGTGAGTAACCTCACTTTTTCGTGGAATTATAAGGAATGTCTGTCATGTTGATAGTTTGCTTAGTCTTAAGGAATTATGTGTCTTGTTCTCCTTGGTTAGAAGGGACTTTGATTCACTTTTAATTCCAACCATTAGTGTCAACACTCTCTTTTCAGTCTGCACAACAAAAACAAGTGCACGCATAGTTGGAGGAACAAACTCTTCTTGGGGAGAGTGGCCCTGGCAGGTAAGCCTGCAGGTGAAGCTGACGGCTCAGAGGCACCTGTGTGGAGGGTCACTCATAGGACACCAGTGGGTCCTCACTGCTGCCCACTGCTTTGATGGGTAAGTGTTGGATGCATCTCATCCAGAGTCTTATCTTGGCTTTTCATTTTGAAGGATCTATGATCAGCTGCTTCACCGCCATGTGACTTTATGAATAGAGACGTGTTAAAGCGGGGATGGTATTCACAACATTTAACTAGTAGGATCCAAGCACTGACCAATCTGACCATTAGAACAGAGTGTGGTCTCTGCACAGGACTAATGGCCCTGGGTGGGTCTTCCCCCACAGAAAGAGAAACGAAGACAATACCCCACTCCTCCAACCCACCACCCACCACCAATCCCACCACCAATTGCAACACCAATCCCACCACCAATCCCGCCACCCACCACCAATCCCACCACCAATCCCGCCACCCACCACCAATCCCACCACCAATCCCACCACCAATCCTGCCACCCACCACCAATCTCACCACCAATCCCGCCACCCACCACCAATCCCACCACCAATCCTGCCACCCACCACCAATCTCACCACCAATCCCACCACCCACCACCAATCCAACCACCAATCCTGCCACCCACCACCAATCCCACCAATCCCACCACCCACTACCAATCCCACCACCAATCCCGCCACCAATCCCACCACCAATCTGCCACCCACGACCAATCCCACCACCAATCCTACCACCCACCACTAATCCCACCACCAATCCCATCACCCACCACCAATCCCACCACCCATCCCACCCCACCACCCGCCACCCATCCCACCACCCATCCCACCACCCACCACCAATCCCACCACCAATCCCACCACCCACCACCAATCCCACCACCCATCCCACCACCAATCCCACCACCCACCACCAATCCCACCACCCATCCCACCAACCGCCACCAATCCCACCACCAATACCACCACCTATCCCACCAACTGCCACCAATCCCACCACCCATCCCACCACCCACCACCCACCCCACCACCCATCCCACCACCCACCCCACCACCCATCCCACCACCCACCACCCATCCCACCACCCATCCCACCACCCACCACCAATCCCACCACCCATCCCACCACCCATCCCACCACCCACCACCCATCCCACCACCCATCCCACCACCCACCACCAATCCCACCACCAATCCCACCACCCGCCACCCATCCCACCACCCATCCCACCACTCATCCCACCACCAATCCCACCACCTACCACCCACCCCACCACCCATCCCACCACCCACCACCCATCCCACCACCCACCACCCATCCCACCACCCATCCCACCACCCATCACCCATCCCACCACCCATCCCCCATCCCACCACCCATCCCACCACCAATCCCACCACCCACCATCAATCCCACCACCCATCCCACCCCCAATCCCACCACACATCCCACCACCCACCACCAGTCCCACCACCAATCCCACCACTTGCCACCCATCCCACCACTCATCCCACCACCAATCCCACCACCCACCACCCACCCCACCACCCATCCCACCACCCACCACCCATCCCGCCACCCATCCCGCCACCAATCCTGCCACCCATCCCGCCACCCATCCCACTACGAATCCCACCACCCACGACCAATCCCACCACCAATCCCACCACCCATCCCACCACCAATCCCACCACTAATCCCACCACCCATCCCACCACCCACCACCCATCCCGCCACCCATCCCGCCACCCATCCCGCCACCCATCCCACCACCCACCACCCATCCCGCCACCCATCCCACCACCAATCTCACCACCAATCCCACCACCAATCCCACTACCCATCCCACCACCCATCCCTCCACCAATCCTGCCACCCATCCCTCCACCAATCCTGCCACCAATCCCACCATCCACCACCCATCCCACCATTAATCCCACCACTCACCCCCAATCCCACCACCAATCCCACCACCAACCACCAATCCCACCACCACGAACCACCAATCCCACCACCACCCACCACCAATCCTGCCACCAATCCCTGAGGTGTTCTTCAAAGACTTATTTGTCAGGCCCATAGAAATGTTACTTCTTGCTCTTTGATTCATAAATATACTAAGTAATAATAATTTTTAAAAGTGAGAGTTTCGTACTCTGTATATTTCAATGTATATAATTTGATCTATTTCAATTTTATTGGTCAAATAGTAGACATGTTAGGTAAGTCTTAAAACACTGAGGCTTTGGAGTTAGACAGAACATGGCTTGAGTGACAGCTTTGCTGCTTATTAGAGGTGTGGCCCTAGAAGATTTGTAAATCTCTCTGAGCTTTATTTTATCTAAAATATGAATAATAAAAGTACCGAATTTGTAACGTTATTGGGAGGATTAAGTGACACATTTAAAATGCTTAGTACTGTGTGTAGAACATGAACACTATTCAAAAAATGTAAACTACGATTTCTATATTCAATAAGAAATGTAGAAATGGACAAAGCATATAAAAAGCAAAAGAAATACTAGAAGACACTTGATTTTTCTCAAAAATAAACACAAAGTATTTTTGTTTTAGTGAAATTCATGCTTAGGTGCTGTATACTAGGATTTAACATACTGCCGCCAAAATATAGCAGTCGGTGGTACACGTGGGTGGAGCAAGACCCCTCCACCTTGTCACCATGTGAAGGGGCTCTGCCATACATGACCTTGCATGTGGTTTTAAGGTGGTTGGCCTGGAAGAAAAGGCCCAAGATGGGAAATAGTAGGTGCCTTTTTTACTAAGTGCACTCCAATTTGGGACCAAGAATTTTCATGCTTGAAGGCTCAGTATTGTGAGTTTATAAGAGATAATGGACATAAAAGTGTAATGATTTCATTGAAAAAAAAAGGCCACTTTGCACCTGAGATCTCCATCATTTTTTCTAGAATTTTGGGCACACATGCCTTGCACTGCTTGGTGATGATAAAGGTTTCCAGATCTTTGCACAGAATAAGGCTTTGCTTTAGATCGTAAATTTGGATGTGCTTAGTATACATTCATCTTTTAAAGAATCTATTTAAATTTTCACACTTTCCAAAATACAGATACATTTTATTTATATATTTATTTAATTTATTTATTTTTTGAGATAGAGTCTCTCTCTGCCGCCCAGGCTGGAGTGCAGTGGCACAATCTCGGTTCACTGCAGCCTCCGCCTCCCAGGTTCAAGTGATTCTCCTGCCTCAGCCTCCTGAGTAGCTGGGATTACAGGCGCCCACCACCACACCTGGCTAATTTTTGTATTTTTAGTAGAGATGGGGTTTCACCATGTTGGTCAGGCTGGTCTCAAACTCCTGGCCTCAAGTGATCCACCCACCTCGGCCTCCCAAAGTGCTGGGATTACAGGTGTGAGCCACTGTGCCCAGCTGTATAGAGACATTTTAAACAACACTAAAGTCCTCCTACTCTGCCTAATTAGAAGAGCATTAGAAGATCAGCCTGACTTCTTGATAGTTCTGAATTTAGTGGAGCAATGAGGTTCAGCTTTGGTGAATGAGCTTAATTTTCCATGATAAATTGCTAGTCTCTTCCCACTACAGTGTCTCTCAAAAATGGGACAGCAACATTCTTTTTGTTTTCACTTGCAGTGAGCATGATGCAATTACATAAATGTACATTTTTCAATTTGTTAAATAGAATCTTCAGAGATTCACTACTGCCACTGTTGGTGATGAAAAATTACCAGAAGGAGGAATTAGGTGGGAGAAAATACGTCCTATGTAGTATTTCCTTCCCAGTTCTCTTTGAAAGAGAGTGATAGGAAAAAGGAACAATGTTGAAGGAAGGCCTTCCCAGTTTCAAACAGGTATTTATTTTTCTCTCCTAGGCTTCCCTTACTGGATGTTTGGCGCATTTATAGTGGCATTTTAAATCTGTCAGACATTACAAAAGAAACACCTTTCTCACAAATAAAAGAGATTATTATTCACCAAAACTATAAAGTCTCAGAAGGGAATCATGATATCGCCTTGATAAAACTCCAGGCTCCTTTGAATTACACTGGTATGTAGCGTATATAAGAAGGTGGATAGCAGAATTGTACTGGTTGATATTTTCATATCAATTGGAACAAGAGGGCAGATCTAGAGAGACTGTCGTTTTCTGACTGGTGGACTTGAGGGAAAGGTGAGAGTTGCATGGGAAGTGAAGACCCCACAACATGCCATGAAATCTCTTCTACTTAAAGAGCAAGAAATGTGAATTAGTTCTTTCAGGGAAGAATATAACTGCGTGCAGGTGATGGAAATAGTGGGCATAGGAAATGTCTGTGCCGTCTGAGAGGCACTGGGCTTGCTTTGACAAGAGTAGCAGAACTGTCATTGCTTTGGGCTTAGGGATATTAGAATATGTGAGGGCAAGTGGGATCAGATATCTACTTCCAGGTATAATTTGGGTAGGAAAGAGACTGATGCAGAAAGAAGCCCTGGAAAGGCCAGAGCATCGTGATCAGAGGTGTTGCCTTTGGAGGTTCATTGCTGCCAGGAGCTGAATACCCACTGTATCCGATAACATTAATGGTCAGGCATGGTGGCTCACACCTGTAATCCCAACACCTTGGGATGCCCAGGTGGGAGGATTGCTTGAGGCCAGGAGTTTGAGACCAGCTTGGGCAACACAGTGAGACCCTGTCTCTACATAAAATTAGAAAAGAAAAACAATTAACTGGATGTGGTGGTGTGCACCTGTAGTCCCAGCTAGTCAGGAGGCTGAGACAAGAGGATCACTTGAGCCCAGGAGGTCAAGGCTGTAGTGAGCCAAGATCGTGCCACTGCACACAAACAATTATGTGACCTCAGGCAAATTGCTTTACCTCTTTACACGTCTAATTTCCTTATCTGTAAAATGAGGATGATAATTTCTTCCTGGGTTTTTGTAATAATGAATACATTAAAGCACTTCATATCTGGAGCAGTGAAGACACCCTATGACTATTAAGGATAGTATACATGGAATAAGACGCAGGAACTTCTAAATGCTTTTGACCGTAGATTTAGGTTCTGAGTGTTAAGAATTTAACTCAGGAAATTGTAACACCAAAAATGTCATGTGAAAAATGGTGGTGGCAAATTTTCTTGAATCATTAGCCTTAGAAGTTGGGCAGAAAGCAAAAAAGTTATTCTTGGTGCTACTCTATAGAAAGAGAAGACAGATAAAGAAAAAGATGTATTTTAAAGTCTATATCCATAACTTTATTTGACCAAACTCTAATTTAAAAATTATGTTTCAGAATTCCAAAAACCAATATGCCTACCTGCCAAAGGTGACACAAACGCAATTTATACCAACTGTTGGGTAACCGGATGGGGCTTCTCGAAGGAAAAAGGTAAGCATGACTCTTTAAATATTGCTTCTAGAGCAAGTCTCACATGTTGAAATACATGGAGTGGGTTGTTTTAATTGGCTTCTGTCTGAAATTATATCTAAACTCTTTATCTTTCCTATTTATTCCCAAATATTTATTCAGTTATTCTTAAAAAATGTATTTTTGCTTTGGCTTGAAAAAAAAATTTAGGGAGACTTTTAAGCATCTTACTTCATTATAAAGATCATTTGCTTGACTTTGCATGAAGCAGATTGGGCCCATCTAGAGCTGACAAACCCGTGCAAGACCATCCGGTCCTCAGTGTTAGTAGCGTTCCCGTCTCCCAAAACCATGTTCTCCCTTGACGCTAATGGCCGGGAGCACAGGCAGGTGTGTCGTCTCACTGTGGAGAATAATATTTGTGTCATTCTTTACAGAAGAAGGTAGCTTGCCAAACTCTCTCCATCTTTCCCGATTCAGTCCTTTGTTCAAGTAATTCACATTTTTAGATTTTTTACTGGTAATCTGAGACAAGAAATTTAAAGTAATCTTCACTAAGCCATGAAAGCTCCCAACACCTTTCTCCATGAGAGACGCTCACCTGCATTTATTCAAAAACAAAAGACCCCTCTGTTGCCAAAGCTTGGAGGGCTTTTCAGAAACAATATAGTTTTAAATTATAATTTTGAATATATAAAACAAAAAAATGAAAAGTGAGAGCTTCCAGGCTTTGGATTGTTGTAGGTGATAAATATAAAATGGGATTTCTGGGGGACTGCTGCTGAGATGAGGGGATGGCAGAAAACATGGAAGCAAGGTCTCTGGTCAGCCCAGGGTGCTGGGCTTGTCCCAACACCACTTAGGCAGTAAGAGGACAGTATAGGGCGCCGTCTCTCTCCCTCTTCCTCTGTGTGTGTGTGTGTAACACTATCTTCCCAATTTTTACTATTTGTATTCAAAGATAAGGTCCTTATGAAAAATACACTGCTCTGATTCACTTTAAAACTTGTGTCCATATTTATTATTTATTGTGTTTCTTCTCTCTGAAGTTATATGTTGGTTACTCACAGGTGAAATCCAAAATATTCTACAAAAGGTAAATATTCCTTTGGTAACAAATGAAGAATGCCAGAAAAGATATGAAGATTATAAAATAACCCAACGGATGGTCTGTGCTGGCTATAAAGAAGGGGGAAAAGATGCTTGTAAGGTAATGCATGAGATTGTGAAGACACAATAGGCTGCTTGAGAAAATTCATTTCAAAATATATTTTCCAGTAGCGTAATTTCTCATAGTTTTTAAAAAATTCAGAGACAAATGATCTGATAAATTGATAAGAACTTCTAACAAATTGAATATATATAATACATATTTATATTATTTATGATATATGTCACAATCTATGCATGTGCTAATCTAAGAGGGGCAAATATACATACAAAAATTGTGCTAAAATATAAAAACATTAGACTTCTTTGTCATTGGGATGATGATATCGAGATTTCTTTGTTAGATTTATTTCAGATAGAAGAGGGGATACAAAAAATGCAGGCACATGAGATACTTGGAGAACTTTAAAGAGTGTGTTTGTGTTTGTGTATGTGTGTGTGTGTGTGTCTGGCAAGCAAGATCTTGCACACACACACAGCACTTTGGGAGGCCAATGCAGGTGGATCACTTGAGCCTAGGAATTTGAGACCAGTCTGGGCAATCTGATGAAACCCATCTCTACAAAAAAAATACAAAAGTATCTGTGTGTGTGTGTGTCGCTGTGTAGTGGACTAGAGAATTTTAGAGGCAGTCACTTATTTGAATCTCATCGTCGTAACTCTACCATTTTATTTTTCCACTGTGACTCAGGGAGATTCAGGTGGTCCCTTAGTTTGCAAACACAACGGAATGTGGCGTTTGGTGGGCATCACCAGCTGGGGTGAAGGCTGTGCCCGCAGGGAGCAACCTGGTGTCTACACCAGAGTCGCTGAGTACGTGGACTGGATTTTAGAGAAAACGCAGAGCAGTGATGGAAAAGCTTGGATGCAGTCACCAGCATGAGAAGCAGTCCAGAGTGTAGGCGATTTTTACAACCTGAATTCAAGTCAAATTCTGAGCCTGGGGGTCCTCATCTGCAAAGCATGGAGAGTGGCATCTTCTTTGCATCCTGTCATAAGGACAAAAGACATAGTGCACTCAGAGCTGCTGAGGATAATGTCTGGCTGAAGCCCGCTTTCAGCACGCCATAACCGGGAGCTGACAATGCAAGGTCGCAACTGAGAGCTCCATGATTGTGTGTTGTGAAATAAAATGGTAAAAGATCACAATTAGCAAATGTTTTCTTCTGGTTGTGAAACAGAACTGAAAGTAGGTGGTCGAGGTTCCAGCACAGTTCCTGGGATCCCTCTAATTGGACTGCTTCCTCTGGAACTCAGTATATCTCAAAGATGTAATTTCCTCTCCGTGCTGCACCTGGTTGGCCACTGAAACCCACTATTGTCTGCTTCACTTGTGGCAAACAGCTAGCGGGCTTGGGTTTTGTTCTGCTGAGTGGAAGGGAGAACACCCACTTTTATAAGAAAGATGGGTTACCTGAACCCATCAGGCACCTTTGCCTCTTGGCCTCCTAACTTTGCTACCAGGGCATGGCTAGGAGGGTCCAGGCTGCGTGTGCTGAGGAGCTCGAGGGGCTGCAGCATTGCACAGCCTTCATGGCAGGCAAGGAATCTGCTTTGCAAGGGGCATAAGCCCTGGAGGCTCAGTGGATATGGGCTATTGCAATAGTAATTCAAGGAGCATTTTTAGGCCTGGCGTGGTGGCTCACACCCGTAATTCCAACAGTTTAGGAGATCAAGGCAGGTGGATCATTTGAGCCTAGGAGTTCGAGACCAGCCTGGCCAGTGTGACAAAACCCCATCTCTACAAAAATTAGCTGGGCGTGGTGGTGCGCACCTGTAATCCCAGATCCCCCAGAAGCTGAGGCAGGAGGACCACTTGAGCCCAGGGATGTCGTGGCTGCAGTGAGCCAAGATGGCACCGCTGCATTCCAGCCTGGGCGACAGAGTGAGACTGTCTCAAAAAAAAGAAAGCATTGTTAGGTATAAATTATTATTATTATTATTATTATTATTATTATTATTATTATTATTATTGAGATGGAGTCTTGCTCTGTTGCCCAGGCTGGAGTGCAGTGGTGCAATCTCGGCTCACTGCAACCTCTGCCTCCCGGGTTTACGCCATTCTCCTGCCTCAGCCTCCAGAGTAGCTGGGACTACAGGCACCCGCCACCGTGCTCAGCTAATTTTTTGTATTTTTAGTAGAGACCGGGGTTTCACCATGTTAGCCAGGATGGTCTCGATCTCCTGACCTCATGATCCACCTGCCTAGGTCTTCCAAAGTGCTGGGATTACAGGCTTGAGCCACCACACCCGGCCCTGTTAGGTATAAATTATTTCATAAAATTCAGACTTGTAAATTTATGGTAGCCTTTGGAATGGATGATAGAAGTCCTATGCCACGCAAATTCCTCATATGCCGAGGCTCACCATAACTGATACCAGCTCGCTTGATTCAGTTCAGTTAAACTGAACAACATTTACACAGAATTGGCGATTTACAAAATCTTACGTTAGTTAAGTAGAAAAATAGAGAAAAGAGGTTTTCTGAAAGAGTTTGGGTTTTTCCTTCAATGCTCAAGAACAGAGGTCCCCAACCTTTTTGGCACCAGGGACCAGTTTTGTGGAAGACAGTTTTTCCACGGACCAGCGTGGCGGTTGGGGATGATTCTGGAATGATTCAAGTGTATGACATTTATTGTGCACTTTATTTCTATTATTACTACATTGTAATATATAATGAAATAATTATGCAACTCACCATAATGTAGAATCAGTGGGAGCTCTGAGCTTGTTTTCCTGCAACTAGACAGTCCCATCTGAGGGTGATAGGAGACAGTGACAGATCATCAGGCATTAGATTCTCATAAGGAAACTAGATCCCTCACGTGCAGTTCACAATAGGGTTTGAGCTCCTATGAGAATCTCATGCTGCTGTGGATCTGGCAGGAGGCGGAGCTCAGGTGGTTATGCTTGCTGGCCTGCCACTCACCTCCTGCTGTGTGGCTGGTTGCTAACAGGCCATGGACCGGGTACTGTTCTGTGCCCCGGGGGTTGGGAACCCCTGCTCAAAGACACACTGGGTGGTAGGAGGGGCTAAAGGTGGAGAGGCTGAAGGAAAACATGAGGTCTGGGCTATCCGCAAACCAGACAGTAGGAAACTAAAGAGTTAAAAATTTACTTCAGAGTTGAACGGCTTTTGTAAAATCTGGCTAGATTTTAAAATGCACTATTTTAAAAACGCACTATTTAAACTTTTGCCTTTGCATGCGATGAAGACATTAGTCTTTGTTCATGTGGATGTTTTTTATGTTTAAAAGGGAAAAAATGGTTTGCAGTGAAACTCTTTTATCTCAGTCTTTGAGTATTGATCATAGGGTGTTGAAACAGGACTTTGGAATGCTTGCAGGGTAAACCTTTGGCCTCCGGGGAATGACCTAGTTTGGCAAAACAGAGGAGAGTTTTGAAATATGGAACTTTCCCGAGGCATAAATTGTCATTTTAAAGTTGTCAATCAAAGCCCAGTAGGACTGGGATGGTGTCTTGGTGACTCGCTCTATGCTCGTACACAGGGGTAACTGAGGGGCCCTTCACACAGTTATAGCCTCTTGGGACTAAAAAGTGTGACATGGGCTAAGAAAATGAGAGGCTGGGATGACTTCACTCCCATGAGGAAGAGTGAAGGGAGGAGGCATGGGTCACTGGCAGTTCTACTTTACAAAGGCTGGTGGCAGTGCCACTCCTGCAAGCTGACCTTGCCCTCCTGCAGCGGCAGTGTACACGTGGCATGCAAGCACATGTACAAGCCATCCGGCTCCAAGGTCAGCCAAGGGCTCCAACATCTGTCTCAGTCCCTGCCAAGGCATGGGAACCCCCTCATGTAAACTTGGAACTTTTCCTTTCAATTATTGCTTATGTCTGTCGCTTTACTTGACTGTGAGCAGCTTCTAGGGAGGCTCTATCATTCATAGTGCATATAATGGGCATTCACTAAACGGCTAATGATGATACACCTTTATTACAAAAATAAAGCGATGGAGACTGAAGAGGTAAAATGATTAGCTCAAGGTCACTGGCAAGACAGACCTGGAACAAAGCTCAGCATTCCTATCCCAGGCAATGTCCTCTCACCGATATCCCGTTGCCTCTCACTAGGAGAAGGATGAAAGATGACAGAGCATCTATAACCGCCATTTGTTATTTTCATTATCATCTGACACTGGTGTTTCTCCACCGGGAGTGATTTTGCCCTCCCTTCACCTCAGGAAACATTTGGCAATGTCTAGAGACATTTTTGGTTGTCCTGATGGGAGAGGGTGTACAACTGGCTGTAGTGGCTAGAGGCCAGGGATGCTGCTAAACATCCTGCGATGTGTGGGACGGCCCCTCGCAAGAGAGAGTTATCCTGCCCCAATATCAATAATGCCAGGGTTGAGAAAGCCTGATCTCATGTCAGCATTAAAACCTTGTAATGAAAAGAGGACATTTCGGCCAGGTGCGGTGGCTCACGCCTGTAATCCCTGCACTTTGGGAGGCCGAGGTGGGTGGATCGCGAGGTCAGGAGATTGAGACCATCCTGGCTAACACGGCGAAACCCCGTCTCTACTTAAAATACAAAAAAAAAAAATTAGCTGGGCATGGTGGTGGGCGCCTGTAGTCCCAGCTACTTGGGAGGCTGAGGCAGGAGAATGGCCTGAACCCGGGGGCGGAGCTTGCAGTGAGCAGAGATCGCGCCACTGCACTCCAGCCTGGGTGACAGAGCGAGACTCCGTCTCAAAAAAAAAAAAAAAAGAAAAGAGGACATTTCAGGAACAGCAAGAAAGAGGTTGTAGGACATGGCAGGCTGTGCCCTTTCTCTTCCTTTATTTTTTACTTTTTGATACATTCTATTTGTACATATTTATGGGGTGCATGTGAAATTGTGTTATGCGCATAGAATGTGTGATGATTAAGTCAGGGTGTTGGGATACCCATCACCCGACCATTTCTATGTGTTGAGTACATTTCAAGTCCTTTTCTAGCTGTTTAGAAAACTATAATACCTTGTTGTTCACTATAGTCACCCTACTCTTCTATCAAACATTAGAATGTACTGCTTCTATCTAACTGTATGGTTGTGCCCATTCACCAACCTCTCTTCGTCCCCACCCCCACCCAGACACCCTTCCCAGCCTCTGGTAACCTCCATATACTCTCTACCGCCATGAAATCGTCTTCCATGGGATCATGCAATGTTTGTCTTTCTGTGCTTGGCTCATTTTACTTAACATAATGACCTCCAGTTCCATCCACGTTGCTGCAAATGGAATGATTTCCTTCTTTTTTATTGTGTCCATTTTCAAAGCAAGTTTTGATAGACGAGAGAAGGAGCTCTGAGAGTTGACGATGGTCATGCCTGAGAAGGGGTATCAGTCAACTAACGTTGTGGTCATTCCTGTCCCAAGCAGAAGGCTTTAGGTCACAATATGTCCAAATGTCCAATACATCTCCCACCTATGATCCATTGACAAGAAAATAAACCTCGGGACCCCCAAAATCACTAAGCCACATGGAAGAGTCAAGCTGGGAACTGCATTGGGCAAACCTTCCTCCCATTCTATTCCTAAATAAGATAGCTTTCTTAAGCTATAAAAAACCTTTTTTAAGCTTTAAAAAGGCTTTAAAAAGCTACATACCTCACAATTTGCCCATGAGGAAATTCCTTGTGGAAAAAGGACAGGCAGAAGTCAGAGTCACCCCTCTGCCGACATGAGACAAGTGCGTATCTGATTGCCTCATTCGCCATGTTGTTTCACTGGGCTACACTAAGGCATGAGTGACTATTCTTGTAAATTGCGTATTTGGTGAAAGGCTAATCGGAAACTCAAAAAATTGCACTTGTTTGTCTTTTATCTACCTATGACATGGAAGCCCCCTTCCCTTCTTCGAGTTGTCCCACCTTTTAGGACCAAACCAATGTACATCTTGCATAGATTGATTGATGTCTCATATCTCCCTAAAACGTACAAAATCAGTCTGGGCCCTGACCACCTTAGACACATGTCATCAGGACCTCATGAGGCTGTGTCATAGGCACATCCTTATCCTTGGCAAAATAAACTTTCTAAATTGATTGGGACCTGTCTCAGATACTTTTTGATTTATAATCCTAACTTCTGACTTGTACTTGGGTCTCTGCAGACTAACTTCTAGATTCTTCCTAAGACTTTGTGTAGTTATTCCTGATTTTCATCAGTCTTCAAATATTCAAAAACATTTCATTTCACTGAAAAAAAATTAAAAGCAGTTGATATCAGAATTTTAAACTGCAATGCATTAGTTGAAAATAATTTTTTAAGAATATCTATGGTTTAAAAGAAAGGTCTATTTAATCTCAAAGAGTTTCTATGTAGTCAAGACTTTTATTCTAGGCTGGGCACGGTGGCTCATGCCTGTAATTCCAGCACTTGGGAGGCCAAGGCAGGTGGATCGCTTGTGCCCAGGCATTCCAGACCAGCTTGGGCAACACAGCAAAACCCTGTCTCTATAAAAAATACAAAAATTAGCCATGCGGGGTGACGTGCAGCTGTATTCCTAGCTACTCAGGAGGCTGAGGTGGGAGGATCACTTGGTGGCTGCGTTGAGTCGAGATCACACCACCGTACTCCCGTCTGGGTGACAGGAGTGAGACCTTTTCTAAAACAAAATTACTCTACTTTTATTTGAATAGACAACATTTTTTTGAATCCTGATACTATTTCAAAGACCTTAAAGATTTCACTAACTAGCTACATCAAACTTAGGAAAATATTATTTGGTTTTCCAGTGAAGCATTTCTCTTATTTAGAGCCTTTCTGTTTCTCTCAATAGGGTTGAAGAGTTATCCTTATCTTCTTTTTATCGGGGCTTAAGAAGAGAGATGAGGTTCCATGGAGTAAACAATACAAGGATACAAGGACCTCATATAATCTCACATATCCATTTTCCATGAAAGCCATCCTTGGCACGAATTTGCCATTCTATGTTTGTGCCTCATAAAAGGCAATGCATCATAAATACGCACTTTTTGGGTAGCTGGAATGTACTTAACTTTAAACGGGAAACTCAGGAAAACAGCTGGGAACTCTTTATGCCAGGATAGGTCAAATGCACTGGCAATAGATCAAATAAAAATATCTGAGTAAATGCCTTCCAGATAGAACATCACCCTAGTTCTTCAGCACTTTACAAAAAGACCTGTCCTCAGTTCACATTCCCTTAATTCCCTGTCATTTCTCCCCTGGTCTTCCAAGTATGTTTTTTAAATTATGATTCCATGTATAAACACAAGATCATATTTTGCTTTTCTATGAAAAATTGACAGCCTTCTCTGAACCATAAAACTATCTTTCTCCAAAATGTATTCAAACCAGGCATATTGCAAACTGCTTTGTGTTCGTGTTGTGAGGTTTTTCAGGGGACCACACAGAAACCCTCAGCACTAGTTAGTGCCTTATGTCCTAAATGAGGAAACGGAATCCAAGGACCTGCGGGTGGCTGGTGACAGTGCACAGGCTGGTTCCGCTCAAGTCACGTGACTCGTCAGTCAGTGAGTAGGTCTGGGTAGCAGTAGGCATGGATGAACATGCCCTCCACGGGCTTTCAGACCTTCTTCAAGGCCAAAGGGAAGGCCTTCATAGAAATATAATTATGTGAAACACCCCAGAATTTTTTCACAAACTTTCCTGCCTATAAACGACAGGTCCTACCACTGGAAGACTCCCTCCAGGACAAAACCACCCTTTCCTTCAGGGATGTGACCTGCTGTGCTTTCGTTGACTGTCATGCAGCCGCTAGACATGTCACTTTCTAGCTCTCCATTCGGGTCTGTGTCCCAGGATCTAAAGAAAGCTAAAAGAATCCAGGCGTGGTGGCTCATGCCTGTAATCCCAGCATTTTGGGAGGCTGAGGCTGGCGGATCATTGGAGGTCAGGAGTTTGAGACCAGTCTGACCAACATGGTGAAACCCTGTCTCTACTAAAAATACACACACAAAAAAAAAAAAGAAAAAAGAAAAAAAAAATAACCTGGGCGTGGTGGCGGGCGCTTGTAGTCCACTCGGGAGGCGGAGGCAGGAGAATCACTTGAACCCAGGAGGCGGAGGTTGCAGTGAGCTGAGATCGCGTCATTGCACTCCATCCTGTGCGACAAGAGACTCCATCTCAAAAGAAAGAAAGAGAGAAAGAGAAAGAAAGAAAGAGGAAAGAAGAAGAAAGAAAGAGAAAGAAAGGAAAGAGAAAGAAAGAAAGAAGCAAGCTGAAATAGCTTCTTTTTCTGTTTTAAAAAATAGACTTTTAGTGTTCACAAGTAAGAATAAAAAAAAAAAAGCTTGGCCTTTGGAGGAATCCTGTCTGCATAGGCCTCTGAGAGGCAGCCACCTGAAGGGAAACTGACTGCACAAGAGCCAGGCACTTAGGAGCAGTCTGTACTTTGCTTCCCAGCTGTCCGCTCTCCCCCAGCAGCCAAAGTCTCCTCCCTCCATTATATTGCAAACCAATGAACCATTAGACTTTCCATGTTTTCTTTTTAGACTTTGAGATTCAAGGTAAGCTAGAATTAATGGTTAACAGCTGACAGGTGAAAGTGTGGTTAAATGCAGCTTTGGCTGGCAGGCACGTTGCGTGACTGCTAAGGCACACAGGCAAAATCAAGTTCTACAGCTGTCTCTGTGTATGTCACTTGTTTGAATACAAAATAAAATTAAAAAAATAAATTCAATGTATTGAGAAAGCAAGCAATTCTCTCAAGGTATATTTCTGACATACAAAGATTTGAACGACTTTCACAAATATGCTGTACTGAGAGACAATGTTACATAACATTGAGAACTAGTACAAGTAAATATTAAAGTTAAGTGACCATTTCCTACACAAGCTCATTCAGAGGAGGATGAAGACCATTTTGGAAGAAGAAAAACACCCTTATTAAGAATTGCAGCAAATAAGCAAACAAGGTCTTTTCAGGTACAGTTTCAGAACTTATTATTTAACATTTTTAAAAATGTGTCTGATTTAGCTTTGTGGAGATGTTCCACTAATATCCATAACTAATTTGAGAGGAAATGTGGAACAACAGAAGAGTAAGTGTCTACTCAGTAACAAGTGTTTCACAAGTTAAAAAGACATCCAAATGCAGTACTGAAAAATCAGAAGTCTTGATTTGCCTCACTGATGACTCCGTTTTTCCTAGAGCAGTCTATTTAATGCTTAGTGGGGATAAATAGATTTATAGGTGACCAAGACAATCGATTAATGTATTAGCCACAGATTTTTTTAAATAGAACATTTTCTAAGTAGGAAATCATTCATAGCTCTTTGAAAGATACAGGGAGAGGACTCAAGGAAAGAAAGGAAGGAAAAAAATTGGGAAAGGAAACAAAGATGAAAAATTGGGGTGGGGAGAGCTGTCAGATTGTGGCCTTGAGAAGGATCTGATCATAGGGAGCAGCGGGGCTGGCGGGGAAGGAGGGAGGAGGGGAGAGGGCTGCTTCCCTGTGGGTTCTGGCTTCTGCAGAGCTGTAAGAGTTGAACGCTACACACACAGCCACACTAAGGAATGCTCCAGGATTGGGAAAGATAAAATTCAACATTATAATGAGAACCCTGTGAACGCTATTGAATTAACTACTCCCCTCTCTCCCTATTTCTTGTAAATCTTAGTGTCAGTAAACTAATTATAAATTTACATTTTATGTTCTAAAAACATGCACCTTTTTCTCATTGTAGGATGATTTTCTTATATCAAATGGTACATTTCATTTTATTTACTTCAGTTTCTGGCGGTAAGTAGAGTGTTATCTTAACTACGGGCGGGGAGAGGGAAATCACACTGCAATCTCCACACATGTGGGAGAATCTCACCCGATTTATGTCCGGGAAGGAAATAAAATGGTTTTGTTAACTTTCTCCTTGAGGCTCCAGAGGTTTTCAAAGCAGGGTAGGAATTGAGATGAAAAAATTGTTTGTACTGGTAGGAATCTGTGTCTATATGTATACCATATCTACATCCATGCCTACATACATCATTCATTTAAATGATATTTAAAAGCAATATTAAAAAGAAGAAATCTTGATTTGCCTCACTAATTAGTCAGTTTTTCATAAAGTCAGTTCAATGGAACATACACACACACATAAAATAGGAATTTTGTACTGAAAAATGTTATGTAAATACTCATCCATAGTTCATGCATTTCAATAATTTAACTACCCTGTTAATTCTCCACCCTATGTCACATCTGCTAAATTTGTTTATAAATTACTTAGCCAATATTAAGTAGGAGATATCAGTACAAGTATTGTTTAGTTCCATGACCATTCTTTATTTAAGATGAAAGCTGAAGCATTCCTTTAGAAAAATAGCTTATGTATACATGTTATATTTAATTTCTGAACTATTGCTAGTATTTTAAGCATAGTAAATTCTTTTTTCTGGCATATGTGAAAAAAGGCAAATCTAGGTGAAGATATTAAAAATAAATTCTACTTAATATATTAAATTACACAGCTCATAATTTCAATTTTCTCTGTGACAAAACTACTGCTCAGGTTGTAATATTCCTTTGTTATAATTATCTGGAAATTGTATTGTTATGTCATTGATAAATACGTCAGCGCTAAATAATTTGATATATTTTGAACACTGGACCCAATAACTACATAAACAATTGACCCTGAATCACGGGTTCCACATCCATGGATTCAAACAACCTTGGAGTGAGATATTTTTTAAAAAATTGTATCTGTACTCAACATGTGCAGAGTTTTTTCTTGTCATTGTTCCCTAAACAACACAGTATAACAACAATTTGCATAGTATTTACATTGTACTAGGTATTATAAGTAATCTCGAGATGATTTAAAGTACACAGGAGGCTGTGAGTAGGTTATATGTAAATACTATGCCATTTTCTATCAGGGACTTGAGCGTTCATGGATTTTGGTGTCTGCAGGAGGTCTTGCAGCCAATCCCCCACAGATATCAAGGAATGATAGTGTACATATATAGGTCCTTTATACATGAATATGGAACATTTACAAATATGGACCACACACAAGCCTCTGAAACAAGTCTCAACAAATTTTAAGGGGTTAAAATTATACTGATCATGTTATTCAACCACCGTGAATGGGATCTAAAATAATAATAAAAAAGGAATTGAAAATCCCCAAATGTTTGAAAATTGAGTATTTATACCTTTTTAGATTCATATGAGTCAGAGATGAAATCACAACGGTAATTAGAAAAGGAATTGTAGAATAATGAAAATCCAGTGTATCAAAACTTTGAGATGTAACTGAATTAGTGTTGAAATCAAATATATAGATTTACATGTATACATTAGAGTACAGAAAAGGTAAAAATTAATGATATAAGATGACAAGAAGATAGAGAATAGCAACTTAAGTGCTAAGAAACTAGAAGGCAGAAGGAATTGCAGAAATTAATTAAATGGAAGACACACATATTTGAGAGGTCAACATAATCCCTTTCCAACCCATTTTATAAGGTCAGGGTAATCTTGACACCAAAATCTGATAGGAAAATTCTGAGGAAAAAAAATTTCACAGGTCTTTTATCTTATGAACATATGTACAAATACCCTAAACAAAATATTATCCAACTTAAACCCAGTAGAATGTTAAAAAAAATTAAAGGATGATTACATTGTGATATTGTGACAAAGTTGGGTTTATTCCAGGAATGGAAAGTTGATTTAACATTCAAAAATCAATAGATGTGTGACTTTGGGCTACATACCAAAAAAAAAAAAAAAAAGAAGGGAAAGCAGGAACTCACACAGATACACTTGTACACCCATCTTCATAGCAGCATTATTCACACTAACCCAAAGGTGGAAGCAGCCCATGTGTTTATCGACAGGTGACTGGATAAACAAAGTGTGGTACATACATACAATGGAATATTACTCAGCCCTAAAAAGAAAGGAAATTCTGACACATGCTACAACATGGATGAACCTTGAAGACATTACACTAAGTGAAATAAGCCAGTCACGAAAGAACAAATACTGTGGGGTCCCACTGATATGAGGTACTTAGGGTAGTCAATTTCATCAAGATGGAAATTAGAACAGAGGTTGCCAGGGGCCAAGGGGTCAGGGGAAGGGGTGAGAGTTGGTGTTTAATGGGCACAGAGCATCAGCTGGGGAAGTTGAAAAGTTCTGGAGGCGGATGGTGCTGTCGGTTGCACAGCAGTGTAAATGCACTTAGTGCCACAGAACTGTACACTCAAAATGGCTACATGGCACGTGGTATGTCATCTGTCATAATAAAAAATAAAAATAATTTTAAATATTAATATGTGCCAAAAAATGCTTGCTAAAATTCTGTTAATGATCACAACTCTAAGTAAACTGGAAATGGAAGAGAACTTTCATCAGCTATTAAATGGTATTTTAAACAAAAGCCAATAAAAATCCAAACCAAAAATCTTCAAGAAACATAATACATAATAGCGGAATATTGAAAGCTTTCCCAAGGGATTGAGAATAAGACAAGAATACTTCCCATTATTTCCATTTACTCTTATATGGAGGTACTCGTTAATGCAGTAAGGAAGGGAAATAAAGGGAAAACAATTAGGAGGAACATAACCTCTCGTTTTTCACAGATGATATGATTGTGTACCTAGAAAAATCCTAAATTAACCATCACATAAATTATTTGAGGCAATTAATTAAATTAGTAAGAAGTGTGGATACAACGTCAATATACAACAGCAAGCACTTGCTCGTTCGCAAAAACATATTAACTAGTTTTTACTGACACTAGAAGCAGCATGTGTTCCACATCCATGGATTCAAACAACCTTGACGTGAAATATTTTTTAAAAAATTGTATCTGTACTCAACATGTGCAGAGTTTTTTTCCAAAAATTTTTTCCAAAAATTTTAAAACGTTTATATGTTTAGGGGGTGTAAGTGCAGATTTCTTACATACATATATTATGCAGTGGTGAAGTGCCGACTTTTGGTGTACCCATCACCCAAGTAGTGAACACAGCCTCCAACAGGTAATTTTTCAATGCTCACCCCACTCCCATCCTCGCACTTAGTGGCATATTGAAAATCAACTTGTCTTGTAAAATTAAATAATCCAGTTAGGAGGGGGATATAGTCTAAGAAAATTAGTGCATGATGCACACACACATACACAGAACACGTGTGTGCGCATGTGCACACGAGAGAGAGGAGAGAGAGAGAAACCGGGTCTTGCTCTGTTGCCCAGGCTGGATTGCAGTGGTACAATCACAGCTCACTGCAGCCTCAAACTCCCAGGCTCAGGAGATCCTCCTACCTCAGCCTCCCGAGTAGTTGGGATTACAGGTGGAAACCACCATGCCCAGCTAGTATTTTTTTTGTATTTTTTATAGAGACAGGGTCTTGCCATGTTGCCCAGGCTGGTCTTGAACTTCTCAGCTCAAGCAATCTGCCTACCTTAGCCTCCCAAACTGCTGGGATTACAAGCATGAGCCACTGTGCCCACTCCGCATTATTAAATATAGAACATTTATTTGATTCATCAGTTAATATTCTTGTTAAAAGTAGTATTTTAATGTAGCAAGATTGCTTTCCACCAAAAGGTGGGGCTTCCATGGTGGGGTTTCCAAATTATTCTCAATGGGGTGAGGATGTGTGTTATCACACCCCCGAGCCAGCAGATGCTGTCAGAAAGTGATCACTCTGGAGTGTTTATTTCACATAAGTACGGGGTTTGGACAAAGACGCAATTAGGAAAGGAAAAAGCAGAAGGTTCATTCCAGACCTGGATGAGATCCTGAAAAGCAGCAGCTTTTGCCAGTAAAGATCCTTGAAATGATTCAATTACCCTCAAAGCACTCCTTGTCTCCAAGACAATCACTCATAAGCACAATTCCGTTGAAGCCAACGTAGCATTTTGTGATTTTCGTTTCCACCTGAGGCTGTTCATTCAATAAACTCACATAAAAGTGTTCATTGCCTTGATTTCCAAATTCAGATGTATTTCCTGGTAAGTAGAGCTACTAGCCTTGCCTTTATGAGATTACTACCTAATTAGATGTATACCCAGTAAAATCCAAAATAACGCATGCCATGTATTACATCACAGAATGTGTGACTCAGTTGTTCAAGGACACCTGCTTTGAAGGAGGGGATATTACTACAGTTTTCACACCAAGCGCCAAGTACTGCCAGGTAGTCTGCACTTACCACCCAAGATGTTTACTCTTCACTTTCACGGCGGAATCACCATCTGAGGATCCTACCCAATGGTAAATGCTATGTTTCCACATCGAGGAGACAGATTTTTAAAGGGAGATTGCTATTCTTAACACATTTCCATCTACCATTTTATAAAATTTAACATTAACAACTGGAAGATAAATTGTCTTTCAGTTGAAATATTGTTACAGAAAGAAGTGATGGTGTTTAGGCAATTTAGAAAAGAATAAATATGCCTCCAAGTGTAGACTTTCCAGCCTCTCTGATAGTCTCATATTAATGGTATGTTTCTTCTGTTTGTCTCAATTTTTATGCTTCTTAAACATTTCACACTTTGCTTTTCTATCGATTATTAATTTTTGTTGTGCTTTAAACTGGAACTTCTCCCAACTATTTTATTAGAAAAAATTAAATATTTAAAAAGATAATTTGAAAAAATAGTACAGTACAATGATCCCCTGCCACCACCAAAACTGCAATGTTTGCTATATTTGTATAGCAATATACAATATATAATACAATATATAATACCTATATTTGTATACATGCTTAACCGTTTGAAATAATTTTAAAACATGACACTTTACCCCTAAATACTTCAACATGCACTATCCTACACAAAAGACATATGAAATTTAACAAGAATTCCTTTATATTATTTCAGTTTTCCCTGAAATGTAATTTATAGTAATTAACCAGAATCTTACCAAGAGTCACTCACTGCATTGGGTGGTTTGTCAGGTTTAAAACATTTTAAACAGTCCACCAACCATTTGTGTTCCCATCCTGAGCCTGAAAATTTAATAATAAGCCTTTCTGTAGAATTAAATTTTCAACATCTTTGTGTATTATTGCTACATTCACAGGCATTTATATAGCACCTGGAACTTATAAAATTTACTATTCCAGAACCTAGAACAGGGATTGGCAAATGTCTTCTTAATAATGCAGAGTAAATATGTTAGGCTTTGTGGGCAAAACCCACAGTAAAGCCAAGGATGTTATATAAGTATTTATGTCACCACTTAAAATGTAACCATTTGAAAATATAAAAATCATTTTGTATAGCTAATGGGCTAAACAGAAACACACAGATTTTTGGTTGCATTTTACCAATAGGCCGTAGTTCACCTATTCCTGTTTGTTCCTATTAGAAAGGAGTATTACATGTAGTCTCTTAAGTGTAGGGATGTTGAAGTAAAAAACAAACTCAGAATCTTGCTAAGAAAATATTTGTTTTGGCATGAGATAAAGTAGTTTGTTTCCTTCTCTTTGGCTTTCTGTGTGCTGACTTTTAAGATCCATTATTTTAAAAACATAAATTCCTATTCATTAATATGTATTTTTAAAAAAACAGGTTTACTTGTGTCCTGAAAGACAGTGTTACAGAAACATTGCCGAGAGTGAATAGGACAGCAGCGATTTCTGGGTATTCTTTGAAGCAATGCTCACACCAAATAAGTGGTAAGATATGTTCTCAGAATCAACAAATACTAGCTGTGATGTATACATATCGTCACATCGGATGTGGTTTTAAGGCTATGAAATAAAACACTGCTATGTGGAAATAAACCCCCTTAATGAAGTTCTTTCAATGTAGAGTATAACCTAGCATACATGCATGCCTGCCCCTCCAGCACACTGTAAAAACTTCTTTACCTCATAGAAATACATATCTTACTACCTCACTTCTCATCATGTATTTATATTCTTTCTACTTCCCAGCCTAAAATCTTAAATGAAAGTCTTTTTTTTTTTTTTTTTTTTTTTTTTGAGACAGGGTCTCACTCTGTTGTCCAGGCTGGAGTGCAGTGGTGCAATCACAGCTCACTGCAGCATCAACCTCCTGGGTTCAAGTGATCCTCCTGCCTTAACCTCTGGAGTAGCTGGGACCAGAGGCATGCACCACCATTCCCAGCTAATTTGTTCATTTTTCCTAGAGACAGGGTCTCACTGTATTGCCCAGGCTGGTCTCAAACTCCTGGCCTCAAGTGATCTGCCCGCCTTGGCCTTCCAGAGTGCCGGGATTCCATGGTGCCCAGTCGAAATTCTTTATTAAACGTATTATTCTGAATCGAAAGGAGCAAATATAGATGTTGAAGTGACAATTGTCTTAATAGTGAATAGGTACTTGAATCAGTTAATTAGTGAAATAATCAGTGCAGTTACGGAGAAGAGAGGCTAGGTCGGAAAATCAAAATGTGAATTTACAAGTCTAAAATTGTTACAATGTAAGAAGGACATTGGCATTCTTTTACTGCTTCCATTCAAGAATAAGAATTTTCCAGATTAATATAACAAAAGACTTCTGAGGAAAGGTGGGTGAAAAAGTTGAAAGGGTGAGTCAGGAGGGACAGTTGCTTAGGTCATTGCCTCTGGAATCTGGAAGGGACTCATGTCTTCTGCTTTTATTTCCAGCTTGCAACAAAGACACTTATGTGGACCTAGACATGAAGGGCATAAACTATAACAGCTCAGTTGCCAAGAGTGCTCAAGAATGCCAAGAAAGATGCACGGATGATGTCCACTGCCACTTTTTCACGTACGCCACAGGGCAGTTTCCCAGCCTGGAGCATCGGTGAGTAAGCCACAGGACATTCGAGTGGCCGACGAAAAACAGAGTCGTGATTTACTAAAAAGCTTTTGCCATCAACGTTATGCCAGAATTTATTTTGAACCCCTAAAAGTCTTTTCTATAAAAGTACTCCTAGTTTTCTTCATGAAAAATACACTTAAAGCCTAATTTGGATGCATTTCATTTATGGTAAGGAGTCTATCTTTTAATAACACTGTCAGAAAAATATATACACTTAGCTAATTTCAAAAGCGCTACACTTTTAAATTGGCACTTTTGAAACAGCTGCAATTGGTATGATTGTCAGTGCCCTTCCCAGTCTAAAAAATGTTACAGTCTAACAGAATAAAAATAAAAACCTACTCCTCTCTCTCTCTCTCTCACTCTAAATAACAGTTCCTTACCTAAGACAAAATACTCATGTAAAAAGTTTTATCCTGCTCCATACTGGATTTTGAAATATTTCAAGGATAAATCTATCGCATAAGGATTTAAAAATTATCTGATCTCTAATAACCAAATCTGTGTTCTCGTCTTTAAAAATTTACTAGGGAAATAGATTATTAATTTGTATATTCAGAAATATTTGAGATTATTTAGATTTTCATAGTAAACTGCATTTATCTGGAATCAACAGAAAAGTGAAAAACATTCAAATTACTAATACTTGTGTTTTAACATTGGATTTTAACATTCTGCTCTCCACATTCACAAAGAGGAGTGAACAGAAAGCAAACAAAGCATCAATGAGTTATTTCAAAAACAACAGTGGTTAAAAACACACACACACCAAACCCCTAAATTAGTCATTTGACTTGTAAGGCTTGTCTTTAGCTCAGCTCAGCGACAGCTTTTATGTCTGACTTAACAGAATGTGAACTGCCAGACAAGAGAGTGGAGGTTTCTAAGCAAGATAATGTTAAGTCATTAAAAGTAAGACGGACTTATCCGGGTGCGGTGGCTCACACCTGTAATCCCAGCACTTTGGTAGGCCTAGGTGGGCAGATCACCTGAGGTCAGGAGTTCCACACCAGCCTGACCAATACGGTGAAACCCCATCTGTACTAAAAAAGAATACAAAAATTAGCCAGGCGTGGTGGTGGGCACCTGTAATCCCAGCTACTTGGGAGGCTGAGACAGGAGAAGTGCTTGAACCCGGGAGGCGGAGGTTGCAATGAGCCAAGATCATGCCATTGCACTCCAGCCTGGGTGACACAGCGAGACTCCGTCTCAAAAAAAAAAAAAAAGGAGAAGGGCTTAAGAAGTCATTGTTTCGTGCACTCTCCTTCTTCATGGGGTCACTCTCTCAAGCTGTCATTGTACTGAAGAAGAAATAAAGTTACACAATTCACAGGTGCTTAACAACACTGCTGGGACCATGCCCAGCCATTCAGCCTCCCAGATGGATGCTTCAGGGTCTCGCAGGTCCTCTCTCCAAAGGGGACTTTCTTATCATCTCATGTTTTTTCCTTTTTGCAGTTGGCAGAATAAGACACTTTTCCTTTTTCTTTTTATTCAGTAACATTTGTCTACTGAAGCATACCCAAACAGGGACACCAACCAGAATAATGAAGCTCGATAAAGTGGTGTCTGGATTTTCATTGAAATCCTGTGCACTTTCTAATCTGGGTAACTATTGACTTCTTGATGATGTAATTCAACCATTAAATATGCTGATGATTACAATAGATCTCACTCAGGATACTAGCTTATGCTCATGATGAAACGGACCCAAAGATCTTTACCTTCTTCATGTGATAGATTTCATCATGTCCTATACAGTTAGATCCTCTATTTAAATTTCAAGTTTAAAATAATCATGTCATTTTCTTCTAAATGAAAAAAATTAAAAGATCTTGGGATACACTTAAATTTTTTAATACGGAATTTACACATACTGTGACTGGAATTTTCCTGATAGCTGGTGAATTGAGCTCCTAACATAGTTCCTCTGTTGCGCAGCTTGTATTAGGGACATTTTCCCTAATACAGTGTTTGCAGACAGCAACATCGATAGTGTCATGGCTCCCGATGCCTTTGTCTGTCGCCGAATCTGCACTCATCATCCCGGTTGCTTGTTTTTTACCTTCTTTTCCCAGGAATGGCCCAAAGAATCTCAAAGGTAAGGAGTTAACAAGTAAGGATAATTTGTTATCTTTTAAAAATAGCTGATCAAAATCCATCATTAAAAATTCCAAATAACTAAAAATTTACTCTAAATGTCAGTATAGGATAAAAGTTGCAAAGAATTTCTAGCCCCTCTCCCTTTCTATTCCCCACCTACTTACCACAAACACAACAACATTACCAAGGACTCTTTTTTTTTTTTTTTTTTTTTGAGATGGAGTCTCGCTCTGCTGCCCAGGCTGGAGTGCAGTGGCATGATTTCAGCTCACTGCAACCTTCGCCTCCCGGGTTCAAGCGATTCTCCTGCCTCAGCCTCCTGAGTAGCTGGGATTACAGGCATGGGCCACCATACCCGGCTAATTTTTTTTGTATTTTCAGTATAGACGGAGTTTCACTATGTTGGCCAGGCTGGTCTCGAACTCCTGACTTCAGGCGATCCACCTGCCTCGGCCTCCCAAAATGCTGAGATTACAGGGTTGAGCCACCGCACCTGGCCAATAACTTTTCAAATAAATATTATTTTACCTAAATAAATTTTAGGTACAGGTACAGTTGTGTTACATGGGTATACTGTGTAGTGGTGAAGTCTGGGCTTTTAGTGTAGCCAAATAGTATACATTGTTTCCATTAGATAATTTCTCCTGCGTCACCCTCCTCTATCCTCTCAACTCTCTGAGTCTCCAATAGCTTCCATTCCAGTCTCTGCGCCTGTGTACACTTTATTTAGCTCCCACTTATAAGTGAGAATATGCAATATTCGACTTTCTGTTTCTGAGTTGTTTCACTTGAGATAATAGCCCCCAGTTCTATCCATGTTGCTGCAAAAGACATGATTTTATGATTTTTTTATGGCTAAGTAACATTCTATAGTATATTCTATACACCACATTTTCTTTATCCATTCATTTGCTGATAGACTCTTAGGTTGATGCATACCTTTGTTATTGTGAATAGTGCTGCAGTAAACATGTGAGTGTAGGTATCTTTGTGATATAATGATTTTTTCTTTCTTTCTTTTCCTTTGGCTATGTACCCAGTAGTGGGATTGCTGGAGGTCTCCACCTTGGCAAAGGGGGGAGTTGTCTAGTTCTAAATGCAATGAAGAGACTCCATTTCCATTTCTTTACCACTAAAAGACAATTCAGTCCAACGCTTTGTTTAAAATAACTGAACCGGGAACAGGAAGAGCTGAAAATGTCAGTGAAATGTCAAACCCAAAGTGGAGAGAGAGAGGTGGAAATGAATGTCTCCATCAAGTGGGTTAGGGTGGTGGTGGAGGGAGGTTTAAGAATTGAGTTCCTGTTTCCTTACTGATGGAAATTAACATAGGACATCAGACACAGCATGGAAAATTTCTTTGATTATCAAAAGGACACTAGCTAAGGTTGCTGTCCCTCTTTTATTTATTTATTTATTTGAGATAGGGTCTTGCTTTGTCACTCAGATTTGGGTACACTGGGTGTGATCTCAGCCCACTGCAGCCTCCACTTTCTAGGCTCAAGCAATCCACCCGTCTAATCCTCCCAAGTTGCTGGGACCACAGCTGTGCACCACTACCCCCAGCTAATGTTTGTTTTTTTGTAGAGACAGGGTTTCCCCATGTTGGCCAGGCTGGTCTAGAACTCCTGGCCTCAAGCAATCCACCTGCCTTGGTTTCCCACAGTGCAGGGATTACAAGCCTGAGCCACCGTGCCCAGCTTGCTATTCCTCATTGACAACATTCACCTAAACAAGCAAACAAATATCCATAAAATTAAGTCAGCTTTAAAACCTGGCTTGTATATATCTCTGAATTGGAACTCTCAGAGCCCTCAGCACTTGCTTGATTGGCCTCCTGTTGATGAAAAGGTGTCCTCCAGACAATTCAGCCAAGGGGAGCCCTGTGTGCCTTGCCTATCACATGAGTCTCACTTTCCACTGAGTGAGGCTCTAATCTCAGAAGCGCCAGGTCTGTCACATGAAAATATTATCTGCTACTATCACTTACTAAACAAATTTAGTAGAATTTGTTTGGTGCCTATTATATATCAGGCATTGTTCTGAAGACTGGGGATACCATTTAGTGAACAAAATAGATAAAAACCTTGCCTATTGGACCAGAGTGGAGATGAGAGAGAAGTGACCAGATCGATATGTGTTATCAGCAGAGAGCCAATAAGATTTGCTGATGGATTGGACCGTGGATTGTGAAGGAGTCAGTGATAGCACCACGACTTTTGGCCCAAGGAACTGGAAAGATGGAAATGCCGATGACAGAGATGTGGAAGATTCCGCAAGCAGCAGAGTGTAGGAGAAGCAATGCCCATGGTACATCTAGGGAAAAGGGTTGAATTGGCAACTGGAAATAGAAGTCAAACTCAGGAGAGAGGTTTATGTGTAGATCTGTGTTTAGGTGTCACCAATATACGGCTGATACTTTAAAAAAATCTAGTGAAATTATCAAAGGGTTAAATGCAGAGAGGGAAGAAAGTAGGTCCAAAGATTGAGCCTTGGGACATTGGAAGTTCAGAAATAAGAAAGATGCCATTGTCACTTGTAATTTTGTGTTAGTCACTGCTCTTTTTCTTTGTCTTATTCCATTACTGACCAATTCCTAGAATAGGAATAACACATTTGATCTTTAATACAGAATGTGATAGGAACTTGGCTTCTATAAGCCCAAACTTGGGAATTAAAATTTAAATTTATTAAAATTAAATAAAACTGGCTGGGCGCGGTAGCTCACACCTGTAATCCCAGCACTTTGGGACGCCGAGGCGGTGAATCACGAGGTCAGGAGTTCGAGACCATCCTGGCCAACATGGCGAAACCCCGTCTCTACTAAAAATACAAAAATTAGCCAGGTGTGGTGGCATATGCCTGTAATCCCAGCTACTCAGGAGGCTGAGGCAGGAGAATCACTTGAACCCGGGAGGCAGAGGTTGCAGTGAGCCGAGATCGCAACACTGCACTCCAGCCTGGGTGACAAGAGAAAGACTCTGTCTCAAAAAAAAAAAAAAAAAAAAAATTAAATGAAACTAAAAATTCACCTCCCTGCTGTATTAGCCACATTTCAAGTGTGCAATAGCCACGTGGTTGGTGGTTACTGTATTGGATGGCACAGACATAGAACATTTCCATCACTGCAGAAAGATCTATGGACTGTGATTTTGTCTACTTAGGAAAAGTCACTCTTTCCCAGGAAGATGCTTCCAGGGTGTGGAGTCAATGATGGACTTCACCCATCTCCTTATAAACCTGTGGCAACCCTGGATAGGAGGTTTCTAGGTAGCGCGAAGACTCTTGAACCTTTAAGATAGGCTGGGAGTGTTGAAAGGAGGGAAATGAAAAGGGAAGATACTAGGAAGACTGACACTAGAGCAAGCTCAGAAAATTTTTACGGAGCCAGGTGATTTACTTAGAAAATTTGTCTGCAACCTAAGTGTCATGGAGTGTGACTCCATGGTTTATGAGTGTGACTCCGTGGTTTATGAGTGTGACTCCGTGGCTTATACTTTCAAAATAGGAAAATCTTCACAATTAAGTGCCAGCATGAGCTGACTTTACTTTCTCTAGGTGCTGTAAAAATGTTTTTATGTGTTTGATATGATATATTACTACTTCCCTTTTGTTTCTGTTAGAAATCTTTGTCTCCTTAAAACATCTGAGAGTGGATTGCCCAGCACACGCATTAAAAAGAGCAAAGCTCTTTCTGGTTTCAGTCTACAAAGCTGCAGGCACAGCATCCCAGGTAAACTGAGAGTTCTGCATTCTGGCTGCGTGACCAGCCCCGAGGAGGCTGATGCATGCTGAGGGAGGGTCTCGCTCTGACATGTGGTCTGCTGTCTAGTGTTCTGCCATTCTTCATTTTACCATGACACTGATTTCTTGGGAGAAGAACTGGATATTGTTGCTGTGAAAGGTCACGAGGCCTGCCAGAAACTGTGCACCAATACCGTCCGCTGCCAGTTTTTTACCTATACCCCAGCTCAAGCATCTTGCAACGAAGGGAAGTAAGCCATACGAAGGGTTATGCAGACACCCTTGTCCTGTCTGCCTGTGAGGTGCATTATGTTTATACCATTTTGTTTTCAACTCCAGGGGCAAATGTTACTTAAAGCTTTCTTCAAATGGATCTCCAACTAAAATACTTCACGGGAGAGGAGGCATCTCTGGATACACATTAAGGTTGTGTAAAATGGATAATGGTGAGTATAATGTCACTTGAAAAAATGCAGCTGAAGGAATTAGTCCATGCTGCATACATCACAACCAAGACTGTCAGTTATAGCCACAGAAGGGAGAACATTCATGAAATAACAAATTTTGCAGTTTTCTATTATTTTCACTCCTATCACTCAACTGACCGTGTTTTAAAGGTAAATATTGGGGCTTGACTAAACTGTACATTGCCTAGTATTAACTAAATATATGTTTAAATTTGACACGTTTATACACCTGGCATTTCTGTTTTCTTTCTTTGTTTTTTTTTTTTTTTGAGACAGAGTCTCACTCTGTTGCCCAGGCTGGAGTGCAGTGATGTGGTCAGTGTTCACTGCAGCCTCTGGCTTGAACTCCTGGACTCCAACAATCCTCCCACCTTAGCTCTCTGAGTAGCTGGGGCTACAGGCGTGCACCACAACACCCAGCTAATGTTTTGTAGAGTGGGGTCTTGCCATGTTGCCCAGGCTGGTCTTGAACTCCTGGGCTCAAGCAGTCCTCCTGCTTTGGCCTCCCAAAGTTCTGGGATTACAGGCTTGAGCCACTGCACCCAGCCACAACTGACATTTCCTAATGAGACCCAGACTCCGCCAACATTCCTGTTATCAAGGCCAGTAATCTTTCCTATTATCCTTTGTAAGGGAAATATCGATCAGCACTTTGGTTAGTCAAATTACTAATTTTCTTCCAAAAATTGTGTATCTATTCAAGAAATACTGGAGCACCTCCTTTTTAGGGGTCTTTATTCAGATTCCATGCAGGGTTCTGGAGACTTAGGGATCGGCAAAGGTTAAGGTAAAACTTTACTAATAACAATGAATGTGGTAGGGTGGAAATAAGTGTTTAGATTACACAAGACCTGTAATAACATAAAAGTTACAATAAAAATCCGACCAGCAGTATTTCCATCCCAGTGCCCAATTTCTGAGCATAGTCGCAAGACATGGTTTGTAGGCAAACAGAATTGTTCTAAGGGACAAAATCCCCAACAGGAAAGAGCACACCACAAACGCTCCTGCCCAAATTACCATAGGAACTTAGGATGGCTTTACTATATATTGATTTACATAAAGCTGCATGTTCTTAGACTGTTTATTGCTAAATGTCCAATATTACAATCACTATAAGATGCAACTGAGATTTAATGAATAAAATGAAAGTAATAATCCTGCTTTGTAATAGTTTTAGAAGCACGAAAACATTTTGTGTCAGATTATCTGCTGTACTGAGAAGGCAAATCAATCCTTAATTTCTGAGAATGTTTTGTAGAACATAAAGACTAACTTATATTGCCTCCAACACTGATATCCTAACTAGCAGACTATGCCTTCCTAGAGCTTAGAGGCGCTCCGATGAAAATCTTTGGATGGCTCAAGACTTCTTAAAAAGCAAGTCGATTAAGTCGTATCTCATACATTCTGTTTTCCTCACAATAAATTTCCCTAAGACAAGAAGGAGCATTCAGCACCATTCTGTTGTCTTTCTTCTACTTCTAAGCATTAGAAGGGACATTTGGCAAATGTTGCTGTTAAGTAATGTTGACATGGTTTAAAAAATGGGAACGAGCACGTATACCTCAATACATTGCAGGTTGCATTTTCCCCCTTCCTTCTTCATTATGGTTTTCTCTGTTGGATTTATAGACTCTGGCCTGTAGAGTTACAGAATATACCAGGTATAGATTGATAGCTACAGGAGAAAATGTAAGATAAAGGAAAATAAAGTCATATCTTTTCAGTGCACCTTTGGAGGGAGTGAATTAGATAACTAGGTTTTTACTGCACTGTATTTGATGAAATAACCCCCGCCCCCCTCAATGTGAAAGGGAATAGCTACATGAGATATTTATGGTGCCTTGTCTGTCACTGGTCTACAATGTAACTTAACTTTCTGAAGATAGATAGCAGCACCATTAAAGTAAACATTTCTTAACACAAAATATGATTCTAAACACATATTTTCAGCATTTCGTTTAAACTGAGAAACAACATAGGATGAACCTCAAGGCCTCTCACCTGTACCTTGAGTTATTTCTAACATACCTTAGTTACTATTTACCTATTAATTTTCCTAAAATTTACCTTTATGACACTTCCTATCTTGGAGAAATTCCAGAATAGAGGGCCCTCCAAAATGAACGTTCACCCTTCCGGCTCTAAAATGAGATCCTCTGTTCAGGCTTCTGAAGTCACATCGTGCTCGTTCTCACCTCAGTTGCTGTTAGCTGCTGTTTCCTTCCGAACTCCTTCTCTCATCCTCTCCTCCTATTTGAAATCCGCCCCAGAATTATACACTCATTTTCCTACCAAGGAAAAAAAAAAGCCTAGAAAGGTTGTTTTACAACCACAAAACTAGTGAATAGACTTTCTAGGATCCGGCTTCTCATCAGTGATTCTTCCGTTAACTTAGACTCCTCCCTTAGCTCGGGACACGGAGCCTTCTGAGCACCTGAGCCTGGTTATTCTAAATGTGATCTGGGCACAGCATATTGACATCACCTGGGAGCTTGTTAGAAAGAATTTCAGGATCCACACAGATGTTACTGGCTCAGAATCTGCATTTTAAAAGCTGCGCAGGCAACTCACAGGCACATAAAAGTTTGAGTCGCATAGGTGTGTGCGCGCGCGTGTGCGTGTGTGTGTACGTGTGTGTGCATGTATGTGCACATGTGTGCACGTGTGTGTGCGCAGGTGTGTGTGCACGTGTGTGTGTCTAGAATACTGCTGTCTACGAACACCCCACTCCCATCCATCTGTGTTCCGTGGCTCCAACCGGGAGAGTGGGTTCTTGTGTCAGGCATCCAGTAAGTAGAAATAGAGGGCACTGTCCTGTCTAGGCAGCCCGAAGAGAAAAGAAACACAGGGATGAGCCTGAGTCAAAGTCCCTGAAAAGTACCAAGGACCCCAGAGAATCCCAAACTGTCAACAAGGCCAAAGGTCAGAGGAAGTTCGCAGCAGATCAGTCTTACTTTGGACATGGATGGAGCAGGAGTGACTGGGATCATGGTCAGCAGAGTCACGGGGACAGGGCAGGAACTGAACAATGGCTGCAGCCTGTGGGCAAGGTGCTCGCCTCTTCTTTCTAAGAGTAGTTCTCAAACGCCAGCAGGGCTGGTTCAAACACAGATGGCTGAGCTTCCAGGCTGGAATTTCTCATTCGCTGGATCTGAGGTGGGGCTGAAGAATGTGCATTTCTAACACGTTCCCAGGTGACGCTGTTGGTCTGGGGACTGTACTTGACAACCACTGGTTTAAAAAAACCATTCGCGTTATCATTTGAAGGAGGGTAAGACAGCCTTGTAGTACCACACGAGGAGGGCTACATTCTTAGGGGTATGTAATTACAAGATGACTTAGTCAATTCCATTTTTCATGTGCATGTTTTGCTTTGGCAACTTGATTATAAAGTCTGTGTAACTCAGGGTCATGCTAAACTATTGACTTGAGGGAAGGTTTTCTTCTTCTTGTTCCTGAAGGAGCATAATTACTGATGGAAAGGAAGATGTAGGAAGCTGCTCATCACAATGCTTCTGTTGCAGGGTGTACCACCAAAATCAAGCCCAGGATCGTTGGAGGAACTGCGTCTGTTCGTGGTGAGTGGCCGTGGCAGGTGACCCTGCACACCACCTCACCCACTCAGAGACACCTGTGTGGAGGCTCCATCATTGGAAACCAGTGGATATTAACAGCCGCTCACTGTTTCTATGGGTCAGTACCACGGCTGTTTTTATTAGTTCATCATCTTCACACATTTATAAAAAATGTTACTAGCATGTTAGGAAATAAATACTTTAACCAATTAAATTGTCTTATTTGCAAAATTAATTAATTCCCTCAATGGTAAAAAAGGCAAAAAGGAAGAGCTCCTCATGGTCTCCCAACATCAGAACAGGTGCAGGTACATGGCTACTTGACTGCCTACTATTCCGTTTCCCATTTAACCGCATCCACATCCTCAAGGGCCTTCATGTTACTCCCTGCAAGAGCATACCTCCCTCTGTGCCTCGCTCTGTGCACTGTGCCCGGAACTAAACTCACAGAGGATTTACCATTGTCTGAATCAAATTTCTAATACGTGTGTGTGTGTGTGCGTGTGTGTTTAAATACAGAAAGTGGCCAGGTGTGGTGGTTCACGCCTGTAATCTCAGCACTTTGGGTGGCTGAGGTGGGAGGATTGCTCAATGCCAGGAGTCTGAGGTCAGCCTGGGCAACATAATGAGACCCTGTCTCTAAAAAATATTTAAAAACTAGCCTGGTATGATGTTTTGTGCGCCTGTAGCACCAGCTGCTCAGAAGGCTGAGGTAGGAGGATCGCTTGAGCCCAAGAGTTCAAGAATGCAGTGAGTTACTACAGTGCCACTGTGCTCCAGCCTGAGCAACAGAGCGAGACCCTATCTCTAAGTAAATAAATAAAATACAGAACGAGTTCAGTATGCATCCTCAAACTGGATTCCTTACTTAGGCCACTTTCAGCATTGGCCAAACATAAAGGCTCCAGCTGGGGGTATATATATTCCAGGGAAGTTGCATTGGCCAAACTTTCTGTTTGCTACTTCAGTATCCTCCGAGTTGTTTCCAGACACAGTTTCGTGTGCTTTTTAGTTTTGGTTTTCTTTTTTAATCAATCTGCAGCACACTCACGTTAAACTCAAGAACACATGTGAGGCCAAGAGTTCCCGCTACCTGTCACATATGGGAATGGAGTAGCAGAAAGGCTGCCTGAGTTTCTCAGTGTCACAGCTAGTTACTGGCGAGGTTGAGACTAAGTCCAGCGGTCTTCGTGTATGTGTGTGTGTGCATGTGTGTGCACGTGTGTGTGCACGTGTGCGTGCATGTGCATGTGTGCACGTGTGTGTGCGTGTGTGTGCACGTGTGCATGCGTGTGCGTGTGTGTGCACGTGTGCATGCGTGTGCGTGTGTGCACGTGTGTGCGTGCGTGTGCGTGTGTGCACGTGTGCACGTGTGCGCGTGTGTGCGTGCGTGTGTGTGTGTTGGAGCATGGAGGGAGTGCTCATTCATTTTTTGTGTATAATGGATTTTCTTTATAGGGTGAATATGTTTTTTATCCTGAAAAATCTTAGGATAAAATCACTTTTTTCCACCTAAATGTCCATCATTGGCAGAAAATATTAGTAATAGTTAAACAGTCACACAATTCACAATGTCTGGGAATTATTTTTAGTAAAGGAAATTTCTTTCCCTCTGTTGTTTGCTCCTTAGGGTAGAGTCACCTAAGATTTTGCGTGTCTACAGTGGCATTTTAAATCAATCTGAAATAAAAGAGGACACATCTTTCTTTGGGGTTCAAGAAATAATTATCCATGATCAGTATAAAATGGCAGAAAGTGGGTATGATATTGCCTTGTTGAAACTGGAAACCACAGTGAATTACACAGGTATGGAGAATTTTATCCGGAAAGTTATCTCCAATGGTGAACTGGATAAAATGTTTAACACTACTAGACTTACGGCCTGACCCTGCCAATCTCTCCACGTGTTATCATCATGAAAGGGAGAAGGCCTGGAACGCTAGTTATTTATTCTGTTAAGGCTGATACGCTTTCTTGGATATTGAAACTTATTTTGGGAATGTGGGTGAAGAGATCGTTTTCCTGAGGCTTCTTCAGGTGCATAGAATGACATAATTTCATAATACTTTGGAATAGTAAAGATAATTTAGTCTAAAGATAATTTAGTAAAGATAATTTAGGGATGAAGGATTGAAGGTTAGAACAATTAAGCAACTTGTGCAGGATCAAAACTGAGTTGGATGAGGAGTTAGCGGTGAGGGTGAGGCTTGTCTCTCTGTCGCCCCCTCATCCTGGCATGTGTGCGATATCGTGCTGAACCTGAGGGAGGAAAATACACGACAACAAGGCAAAAAATGAATATAGTAAACAAAGAAAACACAGATAATGTACAGTGGAAGAAGAGTCTCTTCTGGAAAAGAGGATATATTTTGCGTCTCATATTTAAATCATGATTTTTTAAATTTAGATTCTCAACGACCCATATGCCTGCCTTCAAAAGGAGATAGAAATGTAATATACACTGATTGCTGGGTGACTGGATGGGGGTACAGAAAATTAAGAGGTAAAAATGATGTTGTTATATGTGCTCCATCCTAGAAATGAATAACGGAAACTTTTCTGCCCTGTCAAGTCATGTAGCTGAAGCACAACTCGAGTCACACCAATCAGTTGCAGGAAGCGGATTAATAAAGATGGAGAGGCAAAAATCACCCAAGTGAGGCTGGTGCCTCATCTTTTTGATTGGAAATTTTAAATGTGACTAAATCTCTTTAAAGATTAATTATATTTAATGAAGTTTAATGTGAAGCCTAGCACTTTTCAGTAAATGTTCTAGCCTGCTATCCAATTACTTTCTCTAGGAAGTCATTCCAGTTAGAGTCATAAGTAATTTTTGAACTTAATTAACATTAACAAAATGGTACAAGCAATAGTGGGAATAATGTCTTCTTCATACTTGTAATTATAAAAGGTCTGTGAAGTAAATCTAACATTTTTTCCTTCCGGATTTTTGTATAGGCATGAGTTTTGTTGTTGTTGTTGTTCTGAGATGGAGTCTCGCTCTGTCGCCCAGGCTGGAGTGCAGTGGCGCGATCTCGGCTCGCTATTACCTCCACCTCCTGGGTTCAAGTGATTCTCCTGCCTCAGCCTCCTGAGTAGCTGGGACTACAGGCGCCCACCACCACCCCAAGCTAATTTTTTGTATTTTTAGTAGAGATGGGGTTTAACCGTGTTAGCCAGGATGATTTCAACCTCCTGACCTCATGATCCGCCTGCCTCCACCTTCCAAAGTGCTGGAATTAGGGGTGTGAGCCACCACACCTAGCCGTGATTTTTATTTTAAATATACGCAGCTGGGCACCACCGGTGGCTCACGCCTGTAATCCCAGTGCTTTGGGAGGCCGAGATGGGTGGATCACTTGAGGTCAGGAGTTCAAGACCGGCCTGGTCAACATGGTGAAACCCCGTCTCTACTAAAAATACAAAAATTAGCTGGACATGGTGGTGCATGCCTGTAATTCCAGCTACTCGGGAGGCTGAGGCAGGATAATCACTTGAACTTGGGAGGTGGAGGTAGCAGTGAGCCGAGATTGCACTATTGCACTCCAGCCTGGGCGACAGAAAGAGACTCCGTCTCAATTAAAAAAAAAAATATATATATATATGCATATATGTTTATGTGTATTGTATATGGTTATTCTACAAACAAACCAAAAACATTTTTTTCAGACAAAATACAAAATACTCTCCAGAAAGCCAAGATACCCTTAGTGACCAATGAGGAGTGCCAGAAGAGATACAGAGGACATAAAATAACCCATAGGATGATCTGCGCCGGCTACAGGGAAGGAGGGAAGGATGCTTGCAAGGTAACGGAGTGTTCTTAGCCCATGGAATATATGCAAATTGGAATGCTTAATGCATTGCTTTTTTTTCTGAGACAGAGTCTCACTCTGTCACTCAGGCTGGAGTGCAGTGGCGCGATCTCGGCTCACTGCAAGCTCTGCCTCCCGGGTTCACGCCATTGTCCTGCCTCAGCCTCCTGAGTAGCTGGGACTACAGGCTCCAGCTACCAAACCCAGCTAATGTCTTCTTTTTTTCCAGTTTTAGTAGAGACAGGGTTTCACCGTGTTGGCCAGGATGGTCTTGATGTCCTGACCTCATGATCCGCCCCGCCTTGGCCTCCCAAAGTGCTGGGATTACAGGCGTGAGCCACCGCGACCGGCCGCTTAATGCATTTTAAAAAGCAGTCTTCTGCCAATGAGCAGGGAACACAGTGTATTTGTTTGACTTAGACTGAAATCAAAAGCGAGGAGACTGACTGGATGAATGCAAGCACCCAGGTTCTCTGCAGTATATTAAGGGGCCAAGACAACATTTTAGGCAAAATCAGCCTGAGCAAGATGTGCTGAAGATCGGAAGCGTCTGAGTTGATCTGTGCACCTTTTCTTGTCTCCCCTCGTTCTAGGGAGATTCGGGAGGCCCTCTGTCCTGCAAACACAATGAGGTCTGGCATCTGGTAGGCATCACGAGCTGGGGCGAAGGCTGTGCTCAAAGGGAGCGGCCAGGCGTTTACACCAACGTGGTTGAGTACGTGGACTGGATTCTGGAGAAAACTCAAGCAGTGTGAACGGGTTCCCAGGGGCCACTGGAGTCCCTGAAGGACCCAGGATTTGCTGGGAGAGGGTGTGGAGTTCACTGTGCCAGCGTGCTTCCTCCACAGTAACACGCTGAAGGGGCTTGGTGTTTGTAGGAAAATGCTAGAAGAAAACAAACTGTCACAAGTTGTTATGTCCAAAACTCCTGTTCTGTGATCACTGTAGTTCGTTTCGGCATCCAGTCTCTTTGTTTTTCATCACGCTTCTATGGGGTCCAAGAATTACCACAAGGCAATATTTCTGAAGATTACTCTATAGGCAGATATACCAGAAAATAACCAAGCAGTGGCAGCAGGGATCAGGTAGAAGAACTGCTAAAAGAAGCCACCATAAATAGATTTGTTCGATGAAAGATGAAAACTGGAAGGAAGGAGAACAAAGACAGTCTTCACCATTTTGCAGGAATCTACACTCTGCCTATGTGAACACATTTCTTTTGTAAAGAAAGAATTTGATTGCATTTAATGGCAGATTTTCAGAATAGTCAGGAATTCTTGGCATTTCCATTTTAAAATATATATTTTAAAAAATCAGTTTGACTAGACACAAGCTAAGAGTGAATGTGAAGATACCAGAATTTCTGTGTGGAAGAGGATTACAAGCAGCAATTTACCTGGAAGTGGTACCTTAGGAGCAATCTTGAAGATACACTTTCCTGAAAAATGATTTGTGATGGATTGTATATTTATTTAAAATATCTTGGGAAGGGAGGCTGATGGAGATAGGGAGGCATGCTCAAACCTCTCTAAGACAAGCTGCTGCTGTGACTATGGGCTCCCAAAGAACTAGACCGTATATTTATTTGACAAAAATCACCATAGACTGCATCCATACTACAGAGAAAAAACAATTAGGGCACAAATGGATAGTTACAGTAAAGTCTTCAGCAAGCAGCTGCCTGTATTCTAAGAACTGGGATTTTCTGTTTAGTGCAAATATTTATCTCATTATTGTTGTGATCTAGTCCAATAACCTAGAATTTGAATTGTCACCACATAGCTTTCAATCTGTGCCAACAACTATACAATTCATCAAGTGTGAAATTTTCTTTTTTTTTGAGACAAAGTCTCACTCTGTTGCCCAAGCTGGAGTGCAGTGGCGCGATCTCAGCTCACTGTAACCTCCATTCCTGGGTTCAAGCGATTGTCCTGCCTCAGTCTCCCAAGTAGCTGAGATTACAGGCACATGCCACCATGCCCGGCTAATTTTTGTATTTTTAGTAGAGACGGGGTTTCACTATGTTGGCCAGGCTGGTCTTGAACTCCTGACCTAGTGATCTGCCCACCTAGGCCTCTCAAAGTGCTGGGATTACAGGTGTGAGTCACTGCGCCTGGCCATGGAAAATATTTATTGAGCACAATTATGTGAGAGCATCATGCTGAGCTTTGAGGATACAGTGGTGAGCAAACAGATACGTCCTGGCTTCATGAAGCTTATACTCTAGTTAACATGAGCAACAAAATAAAATAATCACACAAAATATATAGGTTCAAGCTGAAATGAGTGGCTGCACCAGAGTCTATGAGATGAGAAAGGAAGAAGGACATTTTTCACCAAGTGCAAAGACTGGAATACAAAGGAATTTGTCCTGACAAAGACAAAACAAAAACAATAACAAACAAAAAACCCAAAAGAGCAAAATGATGGTAGACTATAACAGGGCCAGATCCAAAATGCTGAGAGGTTCCCAAAAGAGCAAAATGATGGTAGGACATGATGGGGCCAGATCCAAAATGCTGACAGGTTCAAACAAAATTGGAATTGAAAATCAGAGTGCCTTCAAGAGTATCAAACAATATTATCTTGTTACTTGCTTATTTCCTTAGTAGACTGGAAGCAACACTTCACACAAAAAAGGGTTTGGATGTAATTTCGGATAAGAAGAGATGTTTCTGTAAAGTCTTTCCTGAGAAGCATATTATTTGAGAAAAACACATATTTCTGTTTTTAGTATTTCACTTTGTATAATGTCTTAATTTTTGAAGAGCTGGTATATTCCTATGATTCATTAATGAAAGTTCTATAAGATATAAAATATACAATGAGAAGATCTCCTCTTCTGTACCAGAAGAGTGCACATTCTACACACTGCATAGCACCTTTCTCACTGACGTTCTGTCTGGACACACTTCTGATTGACACGCAGAGGGCTCCCTCTGTCTGGGGATATTTCTGATGGGTACCAAGAGAGCTTCCTCTATCTTGGGTTATTTCTGATGCGTAGAGAAGGGCTGCCTCTGTCCATTATGGAAGGCTGGTGTTCACAGCAGGGATTCCGCACTTCATTTAACCAGAGTCCCCTGTGGAAGGACACTTGAGTTGTTTCCAATCTTTCCCTTTTTCATACACACGCAGGAAAATTTGTAGGATAAAGTCCAGATGTAGAATTGCTGAAGACAAAACAAAACGAAAACAGCAGATGCAATTGTAATTTTGAATATTGCCAAGCTTCTCTTCAAAATACTGTAGACATTTTCTCTCCCACCAGCAATGTAAGAGAGGGCCACGTTCCAGCTACCATAACACCACAATTAGGAATTTTTGACAATCTGATAGGTGGAAAAAGGTAGCTCACTGTAGTTTATTTTGCAGTTTCTTACTATGACAAATTAATATAAATGACATTATGTTAATGTGGTGTATAAGATCACCAAATTGTTCACTGCTTCATTTTTTACTTAAATACTAATTTGGTAGTTATCACGTAGACAAAAATAGAGTATGCTCCTTGCAGTCATGTAAACATGGTGAGAGTTCTTGCCAAAGAACAAAGCAAACGCTCCAGAGCTTATGTTGTTCAACCTTGGTAGTGGTTCAGTGTGGCAGACATACTGGCTGTCCAGCCTTCTCCCTGTGTGTTACGGACATAAATTTGGGGTGCAGGTGGCCTCATCTCCAGTTCTAGGGGTGGATCCTGATTCCCTGGGAATCGGTTCCTGGCGGTGCAGGCCAAGGCAGTGGGCACACGCCTTCACCCCACCAGAGTGACAGGCACACGCCTTCACCCCACTAGCTCAGAGTCAGCAACCTGGGCAAAGGTTGAGAATTTGGATGTCCTGTCAGAATAAATGCTTTCTCTTTCCCTTCCATGTGAATGAGGAAGCGTTGGCCCTGGAAGTGGTGGCACTGATCGTGAGAAGCCGCCCGAGGTCACTGATGCCCAGATAGAGGGGCCGAGGTCTGCACCAGCTCTGGGCTTCCCTCTTCCACAGCAATGGCCCCTATCATTTTAAGCTGTGCATTTCCTACGACCTGCAGTGGAACATCCTGTGTGCCAGGACTCGGGTTATTGATCACAACCCTGAGTCAATGAAATGTAATTGACTTTTATTAGGCATGCATTTTACCATAGTGTTCTATGGGACACAGTTTTGTTTTTTCCAATTTTAAAAGTTGGAAATGTTCTTGAATAGTTTTGATCCTAAAGCCTCAGAGAAAGTCTGTCTGTGACCCGCTCCAGAGCTGCCTCACTTTCTGACATGAGCGGTGCTCTTGGACAGCCGGCAATGAGGCCACGCTTGTGATGGACGCTGCAGTTCTCACCTGCGGCACCCTGGGCACCAGTGGCTGGCCACTGCCCTACACTCTAAAGAGGGAAACTAAACTTTGGACTGAGAATCTTATATTTAAGAAAGCCTTCAGAAATAATACATTTACATTATGCATGACCCACTTATGGCCTTACCTGTTGTCCTGCCTCATGAAAGCATCAGAGGAAACGTTCCCCATTTGCTAAGGGGCATGTCTCCATCTCGCCTGTTCAGGTCCACTTCTCCCTTCATCCTCGCTCTGTTCTGTGATTTTCCGCTCCCTTCACCGGTCTCACTTAGAATGGGTCTTTCCCAGGCCAGGCGTGGTGGCTCACACCTGTAATCCCAGCACTCTGGGAGGCCGAGGCGGGTGGATCACGAGGTCAGGAGATGGAGACCATCCCGGCCAACATAGTGAAACGCCATCTCTACTAAAACACACAAAATTAACCAGGCGTGGTGGTGGCACCTGTAGTCCCAGCTACTCAAGAGGCTGAGCAGGGGAATCGCTTGAACCCAGGAGGCGGAGGTTGCAGCGAGCCGAGATCGTGCCACTGCACTCCAGCCTGGGCAACAGAGCGAGACTCCGTCTCAAAAAAAAAGGAAAAAATAGAATGGGTCTTTCCCTTTGCTCATGTGAGAGGATTTTCAACATTCTGGCCGGCAGCATCCCAGAGCTCAGGTGTAGGGAATTTCCCGACTGCACGGAGGCTCCGCCGGCCCCATGTGGTCAGGGCAATCCTCTCTTTGAATGTCCTTTCCACAAGATGTCTGTGAGGCCACCTGTCACCTGGGAGGACTTCCCTTTGTCCAGGCAGAGGTGGTGGCCACACCATCACGGCTTCCCAGTGCGCCGTGAGCCCCACCCCAACTCTCCCACCTGCTTCCCACCCGTTGTATGCACGCGTGTTCATTAATCACAGCAGGCCAAGCTTCTTTCAGGAGAACATTTCTTCCTTTTCCAAGGCAATCCCACAAACTAACAATAACTGTTGAGAGCAATTCTTCAATGAGGAATGTCCGTGTGTGTGTGTGTCTGTGTGTGTGTGTGTGTGTGTGTGTTTGAGAGAAAGAGAGAGAGAGAGAATGAAAATGAAAACAGGCTGGGCGCAGTGGCTCACACCTGTAATCCCAGCACTTTGGGAGGCCGAGGCGGGTGGATCACAAGGTCAGGAGGTCGAGACCATCCTGGCTAATACAGTGAAACCTCGTCTCTACTAAAAATACAAAAAATTAGCCGGGCGTGGTGGCGGTGCCTGTAGTCCCAGCTACTCGGGAGGCTGAGGCAGGAGAATGGCGTGAACCCGGGAGGTGGAGCTTGCAGTGAGCCGAGATCATGCCACTGCACTCCAGCCTGGGCGACAGAGTGAGACTCCTTCTCAAAAAAAAAAAAAAAGAAAAAAAGAAAATGAAAACGACCATTTCTGATTGATACCTGTAACGCTTATGCACTCCAGCTTCACTGCCTCTCTGGTCCCTGGGTTTCCTCATCTTTAGATGCTGTGTTACTTTCCTCTGGATTCTGTAACAAATTACCACAACCCACCAGGGTGGCTGAATAGCCCAGATTTCTCCCCGTGGCTCTGGAGGCTGTAACGCTGGAACCACGGTGTTGGCAGAACTCGGCTCCCGTCGAGGCCTTAGGGAGGACCCTGCCTTGCCTCTTCCTCGTTCCTTGGCTGCCTCCTTCTCCACATGGGCCTCTCCCATGTTTCTTCTCCCTTTCTTTTAAGGAAACTAGTAATATTGGTTAAGAACCCAAACTGCTGTATATGGTATGTACTATACGTGGCACACAGTACATAGCTTACTGTCATTTTCCATTTAATTCTAACTTTCAGAGAAGAGACTATATTCAAAATGCCTCCTATAGTAATGGGTACAAATAGTATTTAACAAACTAGTTCCCTCTGTTTTGCCTTTGGGTATCAGGCAATTGTCTTACAAATGTAACAGTGTATGGTGGACTCACTGATGGAGAGACTTGTTCGTGTATGTGTTTGTCTTACCTCATCTACGCAGAGGTGTCAACATGTATCTTATATGTACGGATGCAGCCTTTCTGCTGCACCCAGCACTCCCCAGGAAATATGAGCACGCTTTGTAACCACCGGTAACTTTCAAAGGACAATGCTGTGCACAGGGGGAGATTTTCACATGGTGTGATGACTGTGTGGGTCCCTTCAATGCTCAGACACTGTCAAAACGGCAGTCAGAATGGCTCCCGTGAGCTTGGTCGGGAAGGCACCTTTACAAACAACACAGACTAGAAAACCTTTGTCATCCCACGGAAAACACTATCAAACACAACACAGATGTGTGGGTTTTGGGGCTTGGAGGGTTTTTCTACAAGTTTCTGCTGCCACCAACTGAAATAATTATCTTCACTATTAGAACGAGAAAGCAGTAAAGAAAGAATCAAGACAAAAAGTGACTTCCTCAGAAATATTTATATACTTGAGCAAATTAATATTTGATTTGGGTGAATCTGAATGTATTTCTCAGGTAATTGCTTCATTAAAAATAAAACTGTGGGCTGGGCGTGGTGGCTCACGCCTGTAATCCCAGCACTTTGTGAGGCCGAGGCAGGTGGATCATGAGGTCAGGAGATCCAGACCATCCTGGCCAATATGGTGAAACCCCGTCTCTACTAAAATACAAAAAATTAGCCAGGCGTGGTGGTGTGTGCCTGTAATCCCAGCTACTTGGGAGACAGGAGAATCGCTTGAACCCAGGAGGCAGAGGTAGCAGCGAACCGAGATCGCACCACTGCACTCCAGCCTGGCGACAGAGTGAGATTCTATCTCAAAAATAAATAAATAAATAAATAAATAAATAAGCTGTTTCGCAAAAACAGAAAACCAAATGCCGCATGTTCTCACTTCTAAGTGGGAGCTGAACGTTGGGTACTCAAGGACATCAAGACGGGAACGTCCTCTCACCTCCAGCAGCTTCCAGCCCAGCACTAGGGATTCTAAAAGAGGAGAGAAAGGGAGGGGCCGAAGGCTGAAAAGCTACCTATTGCGTGTTATGTTCTCTGCCTGGGCAATGGGATCAGTAGAAGGTCAAACCTCAGTGTTACACAATGCAATGAACCTGCACGTGCACACCTAGAATCTAAAATAAAAATTAAATAAATAAATAGAAAAAATAAAGGCATTACAAATAATTTTTCAGCAATATATATATATTTCATCGTGTTTGTTATTTGGCAAGAAAAATCAAGATAGGTCTATTTTTCAGATTTGAAAGTTAGTTTTTCTTTATTCAGATTCCATTTTATAAATGAGTAGTTTGTGATGTGATGGGCAGCCTTTAATATTTTAACTGACAATCAGTAGATGGATTTATCAGCATGTTTATGGCTGTGCTGGTGTCTGTAAAAATAGTATACAGCTAATTTTTTTTTTTTTTTTGAGACAGAGTCTCACTCTGTCACCCAGGCTGGAGTGCAGTGGCACAATCTAGGCTCACTGCAACCTTCACCTCCCGGGTTCAAGTGATTCTCCTGCCTCAGCTTCTCGAGTAGCTGGGATTACAGGTGCGTGCCACCAGGCCCAGCTAATTATTTTTTTGTATTTTTAGTAGAGACGGGGTTTCACCGTGTTAGCCAGGATGGTCGGCTGCTGGTGTTGCTTCAGTATACAGCTAAATTAAAGGCTTAGATTCTCAGTTTGCTCATTCTAATTTAGCTGAATTCTGAGTATTATACATTTGTATCTGAGGTTCCAGGCTTCTCCCTCCTCCTTCTCGGGGTATTAAAACTCATGTTGCCAGGTGCAGTGGTGCATGACTGTAGTCCCAGCTACTCAAGAAGCTGAAGTAGGAGGATGGCTAGGGCCAGGAGTTTGAGACCAGCCTAGGCAACATCGTGAGACCCCATCTCAAAACAACAACCAAAAAAAAAAAAAAAAATTAAAAAACACCTCATGTGAAGAGAGTTCTCTCTGCTACCGTTGAAGATCAGAATAACGTAAGTTTAAAGTTGCTCTGGTATCCAGTGAAATCTACTCCTTCGATTTTTTTGCATTGACCAAAGTGCTAATGGTAAGGAAGTAACGAGACCAATGGAAGATGCTATTTGGCACATTAATTACTGGGGACTCATAGGCTGTTAGAGGTGAAAGAGACTTTAGCAATCATGCTATAGAAATGAAGCTCCGGGTGGGGATGTGACCTCTCCCAGCTCACACGGCCTGTTAGGGCGGACGCTGAGCCCAGGAAATGCAGGTCTTCTGTGCCTCAGTTCTTCAGGGGCCAATTTAAATGAGAAGGGAAGTTGGGTAGCAGAGTTCATGGAATAGCAGTTCCTCTGTCAGGCCTGTGTTTCTCTTTGCTGCTACTAACATATGAGAAAGAAACATGTTTCTGAGATGCCACAGTTATCACTTAAAGGCACTTTTCATTGTATTGCTGTCAGTCTGTGCTCACTGCTGACAGCAATGGCAGGCTGCCATCCTTGGAGTAAGGACCTGTGGTTCTACTTCCTGCTTCCTCTGAACCCCAGCAGCTGCCAGCACAGCATCTAGGAATAGTGGATGTGGACATAATTAGGAGTTTCTTGAGCAGCCTTGTTAACAGCCCCACAGAGGGCATGATCAGAAGAACGTCACTCATATCATTATCATTTAATTCTATCTGAAAAGAGTTAAAATGAACATTCTGGAGTTAAGTGAACAGCTTGTTAAATGAATAACATAGACATAAAATCCAGTGGGTCCAACGAGCAGTGATTAGTTAATAATAATAATATCATCTTGATGAGCAAGAATAGGAAATAGAATACAGATAAGACTATCGCCATATTCACGTCTTTTGGGATCCTGCTATGTGCTGTGCAGCATGCAGTGGGCTTTCCTTCTCACCAGCACTGTGCAAATAGGATATTATTATTATTCCCTTTATAACATAATCCATGTGTTTTACAGGTGGAAAAGAAAGACAAGACAAACCTGCTGGTAAATATTTTCAACCCAATTCTCCATTTCGCCACTAGATGGCACTTTTATACCGCTCTTTGTTCCATTTTAAAATCACAGCAGATGGGCAGAGTGCACTTAATTTATGGTAAGTTTAAACAAATCCTATGTATATATAATATCTGGGAACATTAAATCAAATAAACGGCTTGCATTCAAATATGCTTTCCTTTTCAAATATAACACTTGTAAATATCTGGTCCCCGGACAGCAGGTTCGCCTTTCCACCAGATGCTCCAGGACGGCTCTGGGCCCTTGCTCCTGCAGTGACCGCCCAGCCTGAGCCCCGGGGCCAGGTCCACGGTGCCCGCGCTAGCTGTGTTCTGCTGGGGCCCGGCTCAGGGCTGCTTCGGCCCTCGGCGGCTTCCTCTGCGCTGCTGCTGCCCTCCCCACACCCCTACCCCAGCTCCCTCAGCTCCTTCACCTCTTCCCTGATGAACTGGGGAAGAGTATCCCCAACCTTGATCCCGCAATGTATTGTTAAGGCTGTGTTGTATTTTTAAAACAAACAAATATAAACATTTGAATGCTGAAGGCTTAGTGATAACAAAAATAAATAAATAAATCTACCCATCCCCCCACATCACATCACAACACACGCACATATAAAACATACATTCACACACGAAACACACACATAAAACACATTCACACACATGAAACACAAAACAACACACAAAACATGCACACAACACACAAGATACACACAAAGCACACATGAAACATACACACGAAATGTACACAACACACGAAATACAAAACACACATGAACACACACATGAAACACGCACACAACACAAAATACACACATGAACACACATACATATGAAACGCAAACACACATGAACTGCACACATAAAGCACACATGAAAGATACATGAAACACGCACACAACACACAAAATACATACATAAAACACATGAAACACATACACATGAAACACGCACACAAAACACACACATGAAATACACACATAGAACACACGTGAAAGACACAGGAAACACACACACACATACACATATGGAACGCACACACACATCGGGAAGCGGCGATGGACACGCTCACTCCAAGACCCCAGCTCCCCGCGGAGGCCTCCCGGGCCGGTGTTCGCTGCCAGCCAAACCTAAGCCCGCTCCCCGCGGGGCCCGCGGGGCACCCCCAGGTTCTGTGCAGCTGAAGCTTGTACCATTTTGTGACTGAGACACAGGAAGCCTCCCAGGGACAAACTTCGGTCAGCATTTGGCCGTCCCCTTCCTGTGCACAGAGAGCAAGCCTGAGGCACGAATCAGCCCTGCCTCGGGGACAGTGTCTCATCAACGGGTCAGCTGGTTAGGGACTCGGAAAGAGACCGGGACACGGGTGAGCACAAAGCGTGGGCAACGGAGCCGAGCGGCGCCAAGTCGCCCCGGCGTCCACCTGCGTCCACCAGAGGGCGCAGGGCCCCCGCGAGCGGAACCTCGGACCGCAGCCTCCGGAGGGCTGGGCGGTGCTTGAAGCTTAAACGCACTCCCTTCTCAGTCCCACTTTTGCCCTCTCTTCACCTTGGAGCCCCCAAGTTTCCAAACGATACTGGAATCCAGTCTCAGCCTGAGCACCCTATAGCAAAGTTAGGATTCAGCCCCACTAACTGGAGGTAACTGGATCATGTGGGAGGCCCAGGTGTGCAGAGCCCCTACAAAGTTACAGCGTCTCCACCCGGGCGTGGAGATCTGGGCCACCCCAGCCCTGCTGGGCATCGCAGGAATGGGCTTCCAGTGGCTCCCCGGTGTGGCCATTACACCATCAAACGAAAACCACCTCCCATGGAATAAATATATATATATAGAACAGAACAAAACAGACCCCTTCTGAAAGTGAGCTCAGATGACTCCCTTCTGCTAAGAGGTGCCTGCTGGGCAGGTATTTCTGTGGGTGCCACATACTTTTGGGGAAAATAAGCCCTTAGCAATTCATGTTTTTATTCACGAATAAGCCATTAAACTGTTTATTGAAGGAAGAGGGTATGGTCTCTATTAGAAAATACAGAACAAACATTTACACAAAAGTATTATTTTGGAATGAATTTCAGTTCAAGAGCTCCCTTTTAAAGTCACCCTAAGCATACCAGTTGCTACACAGGGCAAGATTCAAAAATGCAAATATCAAAAATACTCAAAACTCTCCGAAACAAACCAGTGAAATTCATTGTCCTACTCATTATCCAATTTATCCAACAGTAATCATTACGATTTATTTCCAGGCCTGTAACTGCCTATTTTCATGGCCTGTAGAGAAGGGAGTATAGGGTGCAGGCCGGAGTGTCTGAAGGCACAGAAGTCTCTGCCTGGGCATTAACAAAATGAGTGGAAAAAGCAGACAATTGCATATGCGGGCATTGGTATCTTTTATCTGCACATTAGACTTAGTTTTATGAGTAACAAAATTGAGTTGAGATTCTTAACTGATGTTCAGATTCACTGCCAGCACTCCCCATGCATACCAGGAAACACCCTGTGTTCCAGTGGGCAGACCCATGCAAGCCCACCCCCAAAGCCTGGGCGTGCAGAGAGGCCAAGGAAAGAGGCTGACAAATCCAGACTCTCAGAAAGGAGCATTGAATAGGGACTTATCCCACAGCTGCCCTCCAGAAAGCTAGTTTTCTTTCTTTTCTTTTCCTTCCTTCCTTCCTTCCTTCCTTCCTTCCTTCCTTTCTTTCTTTTTTGATATGGAGTCTTGCTCTGTCGCCAGGCTGGAGTGCAGTGACTCGATCTCAGCTCACTGCAACCTCCGCCTCCTGGGTTCAAGTGATTTGCACCAGCCTCCCAAGTAGCTGGGACTATAGGCGCCCACCACCATGCCCAGGTAATTTTTGTATTTTTAGTAGAGACGGGGTTTCGCCATGTTGACCAGGATGGTCTCAATCTCTTGACCTCGTGATCCACCTACCTCAGCCTCCCAAAGTGCTAGGACTACAGGCACGAGTCACCGCACCCGGCCCAGAAAGCATTCTTTCTATAGCAAGCCTTTATAAGACTGGTGCACCAGACCCTCTCACAAAACTGCTGACCAGTGAGGAGGTTGAATAAGCATCTTTTTAGGGGTCATCTATGCCCCAGGCATTGTCTGTTTGTAGGGGTTGTCTATGCCACAGGCATTGTTTCTGAGGAACTAATTGGTGTGCTGGGGTCCGACAGTCACTTCAAGATGGCCTTGCTCTTGCCGTGCACTGATCTCGCCACTCAGAAAATGCTCAAAGGCCACTTTCTGGTGCACACAGGAAAGGTCTCTTCTCTTCAGCTGAATCGAAACATTTGAAATTGGCTGTGTTTGTTTTCAAATCTGTTCAGATCAATTTAACAATTATTATAAAGAAGTAATTTACTTATAATTACATAAGCCCCAACCTGAAAGAATTCCCAATAACCAAAGCTGGAATAACTTGAGTGACAGAATGAATAATCTAGCATTGGATTACATCTTAAAGTAAAAACTATCCATGAGTTCACACTGATACAAAATGATTGAATGAATAAAATAATGAGAGAGAAGAGAGAAATCTCCCATATAGGATTCCAAATAAGTTGCACCATTACTCCTCTCTTAAGGGTGTGGAGCTTAACCCTCTATCCCTTGCTTAGGGAATTGCTTCCAAAGAGTAGAGCATGGGTACAGAGGAGAAACAGGCTAGTTGATGAGTTAACGTCGTCAGCGATAAGTCATCTTGATAGCGTGCACTGTTTAACAAACAGATTTATTGATATATAATTCACATATACCCAAACTTCCATTTAAAATGATGATTCGGTGATTTTCAGTATATTCTCAGAGTAGTGTGATCATTAATCTAATTTTCTATCATCTTCATCACTCCCCCAAAGAAACCTCATACCTATGAACAGTCATTTACCCATCCATCCCAGCCCCACTACTCTACTTTTGGTCTCTGTAGATTTGCCTCTTCTGAACATTTTATGTAAATGCAATCATACAACATGGGGTCTTTTGTGACCTGTTTCTTTCACTTTCACCTTGTTTTCAAGGAGGAACCATGTTCTAAAGCCTGTACTTCATTCCTTTTTATTGCCATATAATAAAAAGGAATTGCCGTTGTATAATTATACACATTTTATTTATCCATTCATTGCTGGAAATGTGGGTTTTCTCACTTTTTGGCCATCATGAGTGATGCTGCTATAAATATTCATGTGTGAGTTTTTGTGTGGACACATGTTTATCTTTCTGTTGAGCGTGTACCCAGGAGCAGAATTTCTGGGTCATATGGGAACACTATGTTTCATATTTTGAAGAATGATGTTTTTGAAAGCAGCTACACCATTTTACATTCCCACCAGCAATGTCTGAAGCCTCCAATGTCACCGCATCCTGGCTAACATTGATTAGTCTGTCTTTTTGATTCTAAGGCCGCCTTAGTGGGTGTGAAGTGGTATCCTATTGTAGTTTTGATTTGCATTTCCCCAATGATGAATGATGTTGAGAACATCTTTATGTGTTTATCAGCCATTAGTATATCTTCTTTGGAGAAATATTTATTTACTTATTTTCTCCATTTTTAATTGGGGTATTTGCTTTTTATTACAAAGTTGTGAGTTCTTTACATATTCTGGATACTAGTCCTTGTCAGATACATGATTTGCAAATATTTTGTGCCATGCTATGGGTTATCTTTTCACTTTCTTGATGGTATTTTGTGAAATACAGAAGTGTTTATTTTTGATGATGTCCAGTATATCTTTTTTTTTCTTTTATTGATTATAATCTTGAAGTTGTGTCTAAGGAACCATTGCCTAATCCAAGGGCACAAAGATTTATTCCTGTGATTTCATCTAGGAGTTTTATAGATTTAGCAGTTACATTTAGGTGCGTGACCCACTTTGAGTTAATTTTTGTGTGTGATGTGATACATTGGAGTCCAAATCCAACTTTTCCATGTGAATTCCAGTTGTCCCAGCACTGCGACCCTTGTCAAAACTCAATTGACCATAAATGTGAGGGTTTGTATCTGGACTCTCAATGTTATTTCATTGATCTATATGTCTGTCACTGTGCCAGCTCCACGCAATGTTGACTGCTGGAGCTTTGCACTAAATTTTGAAATTGGGCAACATGAGCCTCCAAATTAATTCTTCTTTTTTAAAATATTATTTTGGCTATTTTGAGTCCCTTGCATTTCTACAAGAATTTTTGGATCAGCTAGTCTACTTTTGCAATAAAAGACAGCTGAGATTTTGATAAAGATCCATTTGTGGAGTGTAGGCATCTTAACAATATTAAGTCTCCTGATCCATGAATGTAGAATATCTTTCTATTTATTTAGATTTTTAATTTGTTTCATATCTTTAGCATATAAATTTTGTACTTCTTTTGTTAAATGCATGCCTAGACATTTTATTTTTATGCTATTAAAATGCATTTTTTCCTTAATTTTCATTTTTGTATTATTGATTGCTAGTGTATATAAACAAAATTATTTTTGTATATTGACCTTGTATGCTGCCTCATGCTGAAGTGGTTTGTTAGCTGTAGTGGTTTTTCTTTGGATTCCTTAGGATTTGTTTATATATATGATCATGTCATCTGAAAATGGAGATCATTTTAACTGTTCCCTTTTTTTCGTTTATAATTGCCCTGGCTATAACATCTAGCACAATGTTGAATAGAAGTGGCTAGAGTAGGCATTATTGTTTCGTTCTTGATATTAGGGAGAAAGCATTAGCCTTGCTCCAGTAAGTATGATGTTAGTTGTGGATTTTTCATAGATGCTTCTAACCAAGCTGTGAAAGTTTCCTCCTATGTCCGGTTTGCTAAAATTTTAATCAAGTTGAGGAAGTTTCCTCGTATGTATAGTTTGTTAAGCATTTTTATCATGAAAAGGTTTTAGATTTTGTAAATTCCTTTCTTCCATCTATTGAGATGACGGCCGTGATTTGTGCTGTGTTCTGTGAATATGATGCATTACACTGATAGGTTCTTGGATGTTAAACTGACTTTACATCACTGTAATACATTCCACTTGGTCATAGTGTCTGATCTTTTAATATGTGATGGAATTAAGGTTGCTAATAATTTGTCGAGGATTTTTTTAGGCTATAAGGATTATCACTGTGTGTTTTTTTTCTTGCGACGTCTTTGGTTTTAGTGTTAGGGTGACACTAGCTTTACAGCATGAGTGGGGAAGTGTGCTCTTCTGTTGTATGCTTTGGAAGAGTTTCTGAACAATCAGTATTCATTCTTTCAATGTTTTGTAGAATTCACAGTGAACCCCTCTGGGCCTGGGATTTTCTCTGTTAAAGTCTTAAAATTCACAATTCAAGCATATCCATTTCTTCTTGAGTCAGTGTCAGTAGTTTGGGTTTTTCTGGGAATTTGTCCATTTCATCTGAGTAATTTGTGGCATGCACAGTTGTTCATAGTATTCAACTATAATCTTTTATAATTGTTCATAGTATTCCATTATAATATTTTTTATTTCCATAAGGTCAATGCTGATGTCCTCTCTTCCATTCTGGATTTTATTAATTTGATTGTTCTCTCCCTCTTTCTCCTGGTGAGTGTCACTAAAGGTTTGTCGATTTTATTAATCTTTTCAAATAATTCACATATGTTTTTACTGATTTTCTATTTACTCTTTCCTTTATGTCTACTGTAATCTCGTTTCCCTTTTAATGAACTTTTTTGACTATGCAACGACCAGTTCCAGTGGGTATAACAGACAGGGGAGCCCTGCCACAGTGATGCCCAGGACCCAGTTCCAGTGGGCATGACAGACGGGGGAGCCCTGCCACAGTGTTGCCCAGGACCCAGTTCCGGTGGGTATGACAGACAGGGGAGCCCTGCCACGGTGTTGCCCAGGGCCCAGTTCTGGTGGGTATATGACAGGGGAGCCCTGCCACGGTGTTGCCCAGGGCCCAGTTCTGGTGGGTATATGACAGACAGGGGAGCCCTGCCACGGTGTTGCCCAGGACCCAGTTCTGGTGGGTATATGACAGACAGGGGAGCCCTGCCACGGTGTTGCCCAGGACCCAGTTCCAGTGGGTATATGACAGGGGAGCCCTGCCACGGTGTTGCCCAGGGCCCAGTTCTGGTGGGTATATGACAGACAGGGGAGCCCTGCCACAGTGTTGCCCAGGGCCCAGTTCCGGTGGGTATGACAGACAGGGGAGCCCTGCCACAGTGTTGCCCAGGGCTTTGCAGATGGTTTGGAATTTCCCTCTCAGCGCACTTGAACACCTTTATGGAGGTCTGTTCTGTGGCATAATTCAGATTCTGGAGCCACGGTGGAAGAGATTTCCCCAGATTTGTATTCACATTGCTGAATCTCAGTCCCCCCATCTCTCGCTGGAAATAGAATACGAAGTCCCTTTGTGATACTAACAGTATATGGGCACTTACACTTTTGAAATTAGGCAACGTGAGTTCTCCAACTTAATTCTTTTTTTCCATATAATTTTGGCTATTCTTATTCTTATTTTACAGATGGGAAGACTGAGGCACATAGAGGTTAAGAATTAGAGGAGAAGCGAGTAAAAGGTAGGCTAGAAAATCAAATCCATAGCATCTGCTCCTGAATCTACCCTTTTCCCCACCACCTGAGTAATCAGCTAATAATGGCTTCTGAACAAAATCTGGCCTGCTGTCTGTCTTCGCAAATAAAGTTTTATTGGAACACAGCCGTAACCATTCATTGACACATCATGTATGGTTGCTTTTGCTCTATAACAACAGAGTTGAGTAATTGAAGGGGAGATCCTGTGGCTCACAAAGCCTAAAATATTTACTAACTGGTGCTTTCCCAGAAAAGTGTGCTGATCCCAGCACTGCGCTATACTGACTGTCATTATAATCATACATGCCTCAAGGCCATTTTGAAAACAAATAATGCAACTGATTATGCCTAGAAGAGTGTCTAGCACACACCTAGACATGTGAGTGTATGTGTATATATTTTTATATATATATGTAGATATAGATATAGATATAGATATAGATATAGATATAGATATAGATATAGATGTGTGTGTGTTGGTGTGTGGGTGTGTGTGTGTATCAACGTCCTTTTTTCTGACAGTCTGCTTATCAGTAATTAATTGTGTCCTAAATTATTTCTCTATTTTGGTTTTAGAGATTAGGTCACACCCGCTAGTCCTCTTTCCTTTCTCATTTTGGGTCTCATTTGAGCCCCATTCAGCTCTTTTCCATCACTAACATACAAGAAACGTCTGCCGAGGTTGTGAAGGATGAGGTCCTGATTCACACTTGAAGGAGAAGAAAGGAAAGGCTGATTTCCAGAGTGAGACTCTGGTTTTTGGCAGAGCCAGTGACCTGACCAGAATGAAATGACAATGTGAATTTTCATTCCAACAAAGAAGAAAGAAATCCAATTTAAAACTAGCTTTGACTAGATTTTGCTGCAAAATAGAAGATGATATTGAGCTAAATAATTCAAATTCTTATTCAGAACATAGAGAATGTGGGGGCATTCACTCTCTACTGTCAAGAGCCTGGTAATGCGATTTCAGCTGCTCCATGCTCCCCTTGCTTCCAGCCTCCCATGTGGCCAGCCTGGAAAACTGCCACCACCTCCACATCCTACCAGATCTCATCTGCTAGAGCACCGGCGGCAGGGATCTGCTCCCCAGCACATCAGTTTCGGTCCATCAGAAACAGAACACTAGAGAAGACTCTCAATATTGCTCATGTTAGAATAAAGCCAGCTTCTTTTCTATTAAAAAAAAATGGTTGTCCAACTTGCGTGAGGTTTGTCAGCGATGCAGAGGAGGAGCTTCTGTTGTTGGAGGGGTAATACCTTTCTGTTTGTTTTTCCTCATGGAATTTTCTCCAGCTCTCCCATTTAACACTGCGTGTCCCGCCCCAGCCTGGCCATATGCAATGCTTTGGTGCTCCAGGGTTGCCGGTGGTCCTGCAGGGTCTGCAGTCACACAGGTCTCGCTCCCGGAGGCAGAGTCCTTGTGGGTCTCAGCCATGTTCTTGGTCAAATGCAGAAGTGAAAACAGAGCATTTCAATATTTATTGAATTACCCTATTTGCTAGCCTGCCCTTTCATTTTCAATTTGTTTTTACACATATTTGATACCTATTATGGGTAGGGTACACAGCTAGGTTCCAAGAGGAAAACAATACGGAAAAAGCATTCTGGTTCCTGATAAGTAGTATTCTCTATTGAGAAAGTGGAATGAGGACAGAAAGAAATTCACAAATAATTGTAGTGCAAGCAGAATCACGTTGTTCCCAACTCTGTCCACAGAAGGGTTGCTGGGCTTCTCAAGGGCCTCTAGCTGGGGTGTCGGATGTTACTAGAATAGACATGCACCATTCTTTGATTCATTCATTCACTCACTCCCCACCTCACCTGCTTCTTATGCTCCACCCAGCCAAGTCAAATCTCCTTCTGTCTCTCAAAAGTGTCACACTGCTTCAGTCTCTGGGGCACAGCGTTTGTCATTGCTTCTGCCTGCCCCTTAACAACCATATCCACCTGCTTGTATTTTTTAACTGAGTCATCAGTCACCTCCTCCATGAAGCCATCGCAAGCTTTCTCAGGATGACGCCCCTCTTCCATGCCGCATTGTTGCCTGGTCCGTGCCTCTGTGTAGAACTTGCCACATTGCATTATGGCCAGAGGCTTGTGTGTGTCCCCACTAACCCTAAGCTCATTGCTCTACCTACTCCCTGCACTTAACACAGTGTTTGGCTCCCTATAAATGCTGAATAAAGGTTTGCTGATTATTGCATACAAGAATGTATTCAAAAATCTGCAGCATCAGATATTAATGCAACCAAAACAATAAGATCTTGGCTATTTTGCAGAGTCCATAGCTCTGAGAGCCAAGGGGAAAGCAACATACATTGAATTCCTGTGTATTCTATTTGCTTAATGTATTGAGGCAGGTGGGTACATGTTCCAGAGAATAATGGGGGTATAAAATTGGACATACCCTCAGCCAGCCCGTAGGAAGCTATCAGCCAGGCAGTTCCGTAAGATGAAACCACCTCTTGGACAAATGTATATGGCCTTTGATTTAGAGGCTTCTAGAAATTCATTTGGCACTCCATAGACTAGACATTAGCACCAACTCCCAACACTTTATCTTATCTCAGACAATATTGCTTTAATTACTTCTAGAGTGGCGTTTTCCAGTAGAAGTTTCTGCAGTTATGGAAATATTATTTAATTGTGCTGTCCAGTGTCACTAGCCTCATGTGGCAGTTGAATACTTGTAAAGCGACTACTGCAACCAAGGAACTGAATTTGCTTTAATGAAATTTAAATTTAAATGGCCTCCCGTGTCTAGTGGCTATCGTGTGAATGGCCTCCCGTATCTAGCAGCTATCGTATGAATGGCCTCCCGTGTCTAGCGGCTATCATGTTGTGCAGCACAGCTCTAGAGGCTTGGGCATATTATACCATCCTATCTATGTACACTAAACTTCGTGACTGTGGATGCTTGTGATGTAATAAGCTGGGCCCTGCAAGTTAAAATGATCTTTGACATGGAGGTAGCGTGTGATTAAGTGCACTGATGGTAGCTAGGGCTGCATTCAAACTTTTAGAGGCACTGAAACCCTCATGGTGCCAGTCCTTTGACCACTCCGTGCCCCTATGCTGTATGGAATTAAATAGATTTTTTAAATTTTATACACACACACACACACACACACACACGTTTAACAACAGCCTATAAAGTATAACAAAATCCAATAAAGTTTTAGTTTTTCCTGTGTTTTAGCTTTTTCCTCTTCAATGCATTTTTAAATTATCAAATATAAAATTCTTTAAGAGGCGAAGTGTTCCGGCTTTGCTAGTGCTCAAATCACCTGTGCCTGCCAGGCTAGACTGGCACTCTGGCACTGATACTGCTCAAGGCAGAGCAGAGAGCTGTGGAGTGAGGTTCACCAGACCGGGAAAGACTTCATCTCAAAATGCCTCCGGGGCCAGGGGTGGGGCGAGGAAAGAAGTTATAGAAAGCTAAGGTTCTGATTAAAATGAAAGTGGTTTCTAGAGAGGCTAATACAAACATCCATTTATCATCTCTCAAACCCACAAAACTCCAAGGAACCATAGCTGTTCTCTCAAGTGGATTTCTTGTCTGCCAAAACTGCTTTTGGACAAACTTTACATGGAAGCCTGCCATAGAAATGAGAGGAAGGCAGGCTGCTGGGGAGGGCTGGAAGGAAGATTCAGCTTCATGCATTTACCTGGAAACAGAGGCCCTCTGAGGAGCCCCTGGGCACTTAGGAAATAAATTTCAAACCAGTGAAGTTCACTACTTGTAGGAAAACAAATTCAGAAAGTACCCTGAGTCAGCTATGGCAGGGCTTGGCTAAAAATGAGGTACTTTTGGCTTCAGTGCTAAGTGGACCTCCTGCTGCACCCAAGCCTTTAGCACTGCAGTGTTCCAGCCCTGAGACTGGCCTGGACAGTGTCTAGCCGGGGCCTGAGGAGCCCACCCCAATAGGTCAGTGTGCAATGCTGGGGGCAAAGAAAAAAGAGCTCAGTGGCAGTCACAGCCCAACATAAAGCACAGCTTCAATTCTTCGTGAAATGTGACAGGGATGAGGGCACCTTGCTCCAGCAAGGTCAGCCTATTGAGGGTAGGGAAGATAGGGAGGGTTCAGAGAAAGAGGGGAGACGAGAGGAGAAAGAAACACTTCATTACGTAATTTAACTATGTTCTGTGCAAATATCCGAAACAGAAGTTAAAATATTTAAATCTGTTTTAGCCAAATCTGAGTTGTTGGTCATTGCTATAGAAGATCATTTGGACAAAGCTTATGTTTCATGGATTCCAGTTTAAGGTTAGTCCAATCCTGTCCCCGACCTCATCCCAGCCCACTGTGTCAGTTATACTAAAAATCATTTCAAACTTATCCCCAGGTCAGGTTCCCCAGACACACTGTAAGATGGAGACTTGCATGCAGGAGATTTGGGGACATGCAGTGGGGACCAACGCCTGCAAAGACATTGTGCTGCAAGAGCGGGACTTGGGGACAGAGCCCCAGCCAACCCCAAAGGGTGCTCTGGAACTGGAGGGATCCAACCGAGTTGTCCCAAACTACAACAGGAGGTCTACGCTATTGCCCACTCCTGGCAAGGGAAGGAGGCATGACCTTGGCTTGATCCTATCTGCTGAGGACCATTCCTGAAGAGAAACCCAGCTAGAAGCCATTGTCAGTCACCACTGCAGGAGAGATTCTGGTCTCAGTTCTGAGGGGGATCTGGGAAGTGCAACACAGTATCCACCATTTTTGGCTTCACATGCCCCTGTGGGTATCAGACTCTGGCCACAGAACCAGCTGCTCACAATGGAAGAAATATTGAGATACCTGGTTCCACATGCTCACCTAACAGAAACTGGAGCTCAGAACGATGAAGCAAGTTGTCCTTGGGTGTGCCCATGGTTGTCAGATGTTCTTTTCCATTGGAATCACCTGGAGGGTTTGTTATTACTGGGCTCCATCCCTGGAGTTTCTGACTGGGTAGATTTGGGATGGAGAGTTGGCATCTCTAACAACTTCCCAGGCACTTCTGCTGCTGCTGGTTCAGGAGCCACACTCTGAGAAGCACGGGGAAGCAGGTGAATGTTGGGAAGACATTCTGCAAGACAGGAGTGGCAGAGGCGACATTCTCATGGTGAAGAAAAGGAACAAAGCACATGGGACAGTCCTGGAACTGCTTCCTGCCCGTCCACTCGCTGTAGCATCAGCTGGTGTGGGAGGAGTGAAGGCGTCGGGCCAGGAGCTTGCCGTTCTGAATTGAAATCTTCTGTCTACCATTTATTGATTGGGTCATCTTGGGCAACTTACTGAACCATTCCATGATGCAATTCCCATAAAGCGGAGATGGTGATGACAATAGTTACCTAAGTCACTGTGAGGCTTAAATGAGCCATACAAAGTACATTTTGAGGAGTGCTTGGCATATTTTACATGTACAAAGTATCCTATTAGAGATAAATCAGCTGCTCTTTTTGTTCTTCTGACGGATTGCTAATGAACAAATATCCATGAAAGAAGAAAACCAGTTGTAGCTTTTTGTGGTTCAGGAGAAGGGCTGCCATGTCTCTTTGGACAAAATTTGTACTTACTCTAAGGCATACAAAACAATGCCAAGAGAATACATTTTTAAATGAGCTTTAAGAAAAAAAAAACTTTTAGGCCAAGTGCGGTGGCTCATGCTTGTAATCCCAGCACTTTGAGAGGCTGTGGTGGGCGGATCGCCTGAGGTCAGGAGTTCGAGACCAGCCTGGCCAACATGGTGAAACCCTGTCTCTACTAAAAATACAAAAATTAGCTGGGCATGGTGGCGTGCACCTGTAATCCCAGCTACTCTGGAGCCTGAGGCAGGAGAATCACTTGAACCTGGGAGGCAGAGGTTGCAGTGAGCTGAGATCGCGCCATTGCACTCCAGCCTGGGTGACAAGAGCAAGACTTCATCTCAAAAAACAAAAAAAAACCAACCAAACAGAAAAACTTTAGATTTACAGATAAATTACAAAGGTAGTGCAAGAGTTCCCATGTATCTCCAAGTCAATTTCCCTTATGAGTAACATTTCACATTATGGTACATTTGTCACAATAAATGAACCAATATTGATACATTATTATTAACTAAGGCCCATACTTTATTCACATTTCCTTATTTTTTTCCTAATGTCCTTTTACTGTCCCAGGATCTCATCCGGAATACAACATTGTAAGTAGTCATTGAGCCTCCTTAGGGTCCTCTTGCCTGTGACAGTTTCTCCGACTTGCCTTGTTTTTGATGACCTTGACAGTTTTGAGAAGTGCTGGTCAGATATTTTGTAGAATATCTCTCAGCTTAGGTCTGTCTGATGTTTTTCTTATGACTGGGTTGGACAATGGGTTTTTGAGAGGAATACGGAATGCCATTCCCACCTCATTAGATCAAGGGTACATGCTCTCAATGTGACTTATATCTATTGATGGAGACCAGCTGGCTGAGACAGAGCGCGCCAAGCCTTTCCACTATAAAGTTATCCTTTTCCCCCATTTGCATACTGTGCACTTTGGAAGGAAGTAACTATGCCAAGCCCAGCCCGAATGTAAGGAGTTGGGAGTTATGCTCAACTTCTTTAAGGGTGGGATATTTACATAAATTATTTGGAGTTCTTTTGCATAGAGATTTACCTACTGTTTGCCACTCATTTATTTACTCAATTATTCATTTATGTCAAAATGGATTTATAGATACTTTGGATTATGTTTTGGGTTATAATCCAATACTACCTTATTATTTTTTAGCATATTCTTATTTTCTGGCACTACAAAATGCTCCAGACTCATTTATACATTTCGTATCCCAGTCCTAGAATCAGTCTTTTATCTTAGGAGCCCTGGTTCCCTTTTTTTGGACAATAGTATTCAAAATCAAGATCTGGACACTAGATGTGCTCATTGATGCTGGGCAATTGTTGCTTCTAGGCCCTCTCAGCTGACAGAGAAAGGAAATTCAAAACGAAAAGGAAATGTATATACATATGTGTTGTACACGTGTCAGCACCTACATATGTATGTGTGTGATGCTAATATATATACTATATATATAAATATTTCTAACATATGTGTCTATATTAAGGTAAATGTGAGTTCATGGTGATATCTCAGTTGTATTCTATTAGCACAGGATGGTTTTATCCTCCTCCATTGGTTTACCTGTACCCTCAACTCCAATAACGAGAAAAGTGGCTCTCAGCATCCGCTGTTTGTTTATTTGTTTGATACTAGTATGCATGTATAATGTTTCAGAATTGTTAACCTGCACCCGATGGGAAACATTTTACCAAACTAGAGACCAGAGCTCACACACATCTGGATGCTTTCAGTCTTTACACACCCCACTGGTTTCCAGAGTTATTTCTCCCTTTTCAGGGAGGTTGTTTTGGACATTCATAATGCAGAAAGATTCTTTTGTAATATTCTTTATTTCATCCTGGTGTTTCATGACCTCCTAAATCTTGTTTTAAATGTGTACACACAGTACGTCTCACTCGTTGTGGTGTCAATTTCTATGGGGTTTAACAAATGCAGTGTCATGCGTTCACCATTGTGGCATCATATAGAATAGTTTCACCACCAAAATATCCCCTGTGCTTCTCTTGCTTAATATCACACACATTCCAAGCGCCTGGCAACCACGGATCTCTCTATAGTTTTACCTTTTCCAGAATGTCATACAGTAAGTAGGAACCAGATAGATATAGCCTTTACAGACAGACTGCTTTCACTTAGCAATATTTGTTTAAGATTCATCTGTGTCTTTTGTGTGGCTTAATAGCTCATCCTTTTTATCACTGAATAATATTCCATCATATGATGTATCACAGTTTTTTGTATCCACTCATCTACTGAATGAAATCTTGGTTGCTTCCAGTTATTTGATGATTTTGAGTAAAGCCGCTATAAACTTTTGCATGCACATTTTTGTGTAGACCCAAGTTTTCAAAACAGTTGGGAAAATATCTAGGAGCACAGTTGCTGGATTGTGTGGTAAGACTATGTTCAGCTTTGTGAAAAAAACTGCCAAATTGTCTTCCAAAGTGGCCATATCATTTTGCATTTTTACCAGTAATGAAAGGGAGTTCCTGTTGCTCCACATCCTCACCAGCAATTGGTATTGTCATTTTAAGCCATTTTAGGCTGGGCGCAGTGGCCCATGACTGTCATCCCAGCACTTTGGGAGCCTGAGGCAGGCAGATCACCTGAGGTCAGGAGTTCGAGACCAGCCTGCCCAACATGGCAAAACCACCTCTCTACTAAAAATACAAAAAATTAGCCAGGTGTGGTGGCAGGCGCCTGTAATCCCAGCTACTCAGGAGACTGAGGCAGGAGAATCCCTTGAACCCAGGGGCCAGAGATTGCAGTGAGCCAAGATCGCACCTCTGCACTCCAGCCTGGGCAACAAGAGTGAAACTCCATCTCAAAAAAAATAAATACATAAATAAATAGAAATTTAGCCATTTTTAGTAGGTATATAGTGGTATCTCATTCTTTTTAAATGTGTATTTCCATAAGAACATATGATGTTGAGCATCTTTTCTTATGCTCATTTTCTGGTGAAGTGTCTGTTCAGATCTTTGCCCATTTTTTTATGGGGTTGTTTGTCCTCTTATTGTTTAGTTTTATACATTCTTTGTATATTTTGGATTCAAGCCCTTTATCAGATATGTGTTCTGCAAAATTTTCTTCCAGTCTTTGGCTTGTCTTTTCATCCCCCAACAGTGTCTTTTTGTTTCCAATTCTAATTTGATTTAATTTTTTAACTTCTGTTTTAGTTTCAGGGATACAGGTGCAGGTTTGTTAGACAGGCAAATTGCGTGTTGCAGGGCTTGGGTGTACAGATTGTTTCATCACCCAGGTAATAAGCATGGTGTGCCGTAGGTAGATTTTTGATCCTCCCCCTCCTCCCGCCCCACACTCTCAAGTAGACCCTGGTGTCTAATGTTCCCTTCTTTGTGTTCCTATGTGCTCAATGTTTAGCTCCCACTTATAAGAGAGAAAATGCGGTATTTGGTTTTCTGTTCCTGCATTAATTTGCTTAGGATAACTGACTCCAGCTTTATCCATGTTGCTGCAAAGGACACGATTTTATTCTTTTTATAGGTGAATACTATCCCATGGTGTATATGTGCCATATTTTCTTTTCCAGTCTACCACTGATGGGCATCTGTGTTGATGCCATGTCTTTGCTATTGAGAATAGTGCTGCAATGGACATATGCGTGCATGTGTCTTTATGGTAGAACGATGTATATTCCTTTGGGTATATACTCAGGAATGGGATCGCTGAGTCGAATGGTAGTTCTGTTTTAAGTTTTTTGAGAAATTGCTAAACTTCTTTCCACGGTGGCTGAACTAATTTACATTCCCACCAGCTGTATATAAGCGTTCCATTTTCTCTGCAACCTCGCCAGCATCTCTTAACAGTGTCTTGTGCAAAGTAGGAGTTGTTAATTTTAATGCAGTCTAACTTACTGTTTTTTTTTTGTTTCTTGAATTGTATTTTTGGTGTTGTATTCAAAAACTCATCACCAAAATCAAGGTCATATAAATTATTTTACGTTTTCTTCTGGAAGTTTTACAGGTTTGCATTTTAAAATTAGGCCTATGATTCACTTTGAGTTAATCTTTGTGAAAGACATAAATTCTATGTCTAGGTTCAAAGCCATGCCCCAGTTATTACCCTGTGGGGACAGGTTTGGCTGGCATGGCTCTGAGGAGCCAGAGGACAGCATGAGGACCTGTGGCAAGAAGGAAAGAAGAAGGAAAGGACACTGGAAAATGTAGTTGGAAAGGAGACAGGGCAAACATTGTAATTGGTCTCAGGCTAGTTCTGTAAGAGTGGAAATACATTCACTCATTTTTAATCATGTAAAATTTGGACCATTGAAAGATTCAAATAATGGCTGTAGGTGGTCAAAAAGGAGGATTCTGACACCTTTGTTAGTGAAACATTATCCATATCTTTGTTGTTGCATCAAAGGACACATTGAACTGGGCTGTGACAACTGCAGCCTCCCCGTGTGCCCAACCCCCACTCCGCATGCGTGATCTGCTCCAGAGGTGGGATTCTTCCACCACAGAAGGTGCTCACATGTGGGGAGCCCAGCACCTCTCTTGGTCTGCCTTTGTGTTCTCCTAACTCTATCAGTAATAAAATAAATAAAGTAGAACTTTAACCTTCAGACTGCTAAAACAAATGTCTTCTGTGTTACCGTTTCTTTAAATGTGAATAAAATAAAAGCCTCCTTCATTCCTTCCTTCCTTCCCTCCCTTCCTTCCCCTCCTCCTCCTCCTCCTCTTTCTCCTCCGCCTCCTCCTCCTTCTTCTTCTCTTTCTTCCTCTTCTTCTTCTTCTTTTCAATTTTTTATGGCGCTAAGACAATATCCCAGGACCACCCTATTTGCAAACTGCCATCACCCAAACTTGTTAGGATTGATTTAGAACTGGATTGTGATGATATAATAGCAATGTTTATCATGTCTTTATTGTGAGCCTGGTGCTATACTAATTTGTATAAAGATGATCTCATTTAACATTCCCAATAACCTGCAAGAGCTGATGGTATTTTCCTGTTTTACGAATGAAGAAGCCGAGACTCTGACAGGTTAGGTGGCTTGCCTGTGGACACTGCCTCAATAAGGAGCAGGGCTGGCTGGCAGGCTTGCTCTGACTCCATCAGCAATACTCTCCACTCCCCTGCCACGGTGCCTGCTGCCGGAGGGATCGCCAATCACTCAGCTGAATTTTAATTTTATCTTACAGATGAAGAGTCAAGTTTGAGAGTATACTGAATAGAATTTTTTCACATACAGTTGGTACTATGAATTGTAACTATGTAAGATTGAATTGAGAGCTGGCAGGGGAGCTTTGCTTGGCAAAAATCAGAAGTGGAGAAATTAAGACTGGGCTGGAGCTAATGTACAGTGGCGGAGACGTCTAAGGCTCATCCATATTTCAGTCTCTTCTCCATCTGGGCTTCTCCTGCTCCCCGATTCTGCTGCAGTTAGGCAGAGCCATGCTACTATTTCTGACAAATGAATTGTGGTGAAAAATAATGTAGCTTAAATATAGCTTAATAGGCAGGAACATGTATTTACTTGTTGGTATAAAATGTGTAGAAATAGGCCAGGCACGGTAGCTTATGCCTGTAATCCCAGCACTTTGGGAGGCCGACACGGGCGGATCAACAGAAGGCGGGAGTTCAAGACCATCCTGACCAACATGGAGAAACACCGTCTCTACTAAAAATACATAATTAGCTGGGCTTGGTGGCACATGCCTGTAATGCCAGTACTCGGGAGGCTGAGGCAGGAGGATCACTTGGACCCGGGAGGAGGAGGTTGCGGTGGCCTGAGATCACACCATTGCACTCCAGCCTGGGCAACAAGAGTGAAACTCCATCTAAAAAAAAAAAAAAAAGTTCAAGAAATGTTGCCTCCTGTTGTGATGATCACTTGGATTCATGTGGAGAAATCTCACTCGGGATTACCCGGGGGTCAGTCAACTACAAAGTTGCCCAGACACACAGAGGACTTTGCACAAGTGAGAAGTCAGCTCGTTGGGTTTTAACCACAGAGACTTGAGCGTTGGTGGTTCATGTGGCATCGCCTGGGCTTCCCGGCAAATGGGCTCTCTGTTAGCCTGTTACCTCCAGTTTAGGTGATAGGCACACTGCGACATGCTCCCTCCCTGCCATGCCCACAGTATATCTTCTATAATTTTCAACTAATTCAGACTTCTTTGGAAAAGCTTCTGTCATTTACTTCAGTCTGGAGGTTGAAGATGCTCCGTAGAGTAGGCACCAGCCACAGTTTTAAAAGGTGTTCCTATGACCTCTTATTTCCTACAGAGGGAAGGAGTCGGGTTTTTGTGCTGTGCCTACTGCAGGGAAGGAGTTGGAAATGGATTATCTCATCGGAGTTATTGAGGACCTGGACCGAGGCTCAGGTGTTTCTGGGCACTTCAGAAATGATTCTTACTTTTCTTCAGTATGAAAATAAAAAAAGGAAGATGTTATTTCAGCTCATACACTGTAATAAAATTAGTAATATTTAGCTTTCCTATTTACCCCATTTTTTGAGGCAGCAGAAATTCAAGCTATAACAGCATCAACGTCTGTGAAAGGATTTATTGGTAGGGATGGAGTTTGTTATCCACTGAATCCTTGTGTTGAGTGGAGCGGACTCACATTCAACAGCTACTGTAACAGTCATAGAGGTCACATTTCACTAAATCATAAGTATTCTAGTAAAACAAATGCAAGGCTGGGTGTGGTGGCTCACACCTGTAATCCCAGCACTTCAGGAGGCTGAAGCAGGAGCATCACTGGAGCCCAGTTAAAGACCAGCCTGAGCAACATAGTGAGACCCTGTCTCTACAAAAAGTAAAAAATTAGCTGGGTGTGGTGGCGCTCACCTGTAGTCTCAGCTACTCAGGAAGCTGAGGCAAGAGAGCTGCTTGAGCTGCTTGAGCCTTGGAGGTCAAGGCAACAGCGAGTATCATCGCACCACTGCACTCCAGCTTGGGCAACAGAGCGAGATGCTGTTTCAAAAATAAATAGATGCATATATTTGCATATGTACATGCATCTAAGTTATTCATGCATCTATTTTATATATATGACTCTATTAATATGGATGCATCTATTATATATAAAAAATAGATGCATCTATTATACATATATAATATATATGCATCTATTTTATATATAATATATTATATATTATATATAAATTATAAAAAATATATTAAAATATATAGTATATTATAAATTATATAAATATACATTATTATATATAATAGATGCATATATATTTTCTATATATATGCAAACATATATTTCAGGGCTATTTGGGTAAAAGTAAAATGATAGAATTGATTCTCAATGAAATTAGCATTCTTAAATAAAATGGTAGAATCAGTCACTTTTCTGAATTACATCATTATTTTTACATTTTGAAGCGTTTTACTTTTCAGCAATTATGTGCACAGTTGGAAGCTTTAGAGGAAACGCAGAGAATTTGGGATGCCATCCTGGCCTGAAATTTCAATCCCAAGAGCACTGACTGCCAGATAATCAGTGTGAATGAGAAGGAAGACTTCAACTCAAATCTAGGACTAGATTAAAATTATAGATCAATCGATAAATAGATAGATAGAATTAGATTAGTTTATATGCATTAATATGTATATATAATTATACATTAAATGTGGTTATTACATATTAGAATAAAGTTAAATTGTACACTTGTGTGTATACACACGTACACATATATATATACACAAATGTGCCATAACAAGCATTTTGAATATATAGGTAGGTGAAAAGAAAGAAATGAGTAAGAGAAGGAGGGAGAGAGGGAAGGAAGGAAATACTAGAATGAAATACATGAAAATATTAACAGTGGTTATTGATGAATGGTGAAATTATATGGACTATTTTTTAAAAAATACTACATGATATTTTATTTAATAACAATACATTGTTCTAATAATCACTAAAGTAAAACAACAATGAATGCAAATTAAAAGAAGCAATATGAACGGTACTAAGTTCATACCTAAGCATACTTTAAATAAAAAGTTATTTTATTTTTTAAATAAGTTTTATTATTTCATTGAGAAATGCCTCTCATTTGCAAAAGTGTACTCTGAACTTCTGATTTCCAGTCCAGCACATAAAGAGCTTGACATCATCCCTCACATCCTAACAACAGGAACAAAGCTGAATGAACTGGACACCAGCAACTTTTCTTGGATCCATCAGAGAATTGAGGTCACTGGACACGCCACAGCCTTAAAATTGGAGAGGCAGATAGACAAACACAGAGAATTATAGCTTAATTCAAACACAGCCCAGGAGCAGCAACCACCACAGGAAACAGTACTGGGGTAGGAAAACGTAGACTGCAATTGACAAATTTCTGAAGGCTCTTGTAGATAAGGTTGAGCATTAAAAATGTCAGAAGGGGGCCCGGTCTGGGGTGGGGGCACACTTTTGTGAGTTTTACCTCCAGAAGCCCTATGGTTCTCATGGTGAGAAAAGAAAAAAATCCCTTCTTGCTTCCCAAAGGGAGCCGTTTTGAGATATGCCCAGAGCATTCTGTGCTCCTTAACAAGACCCATCTTCTAAATTTACAGGGAAAAGCAAAAGATCCAGATGACTAGACACAATATTAAAGGAAAAGAACCAAGTTGAAGAGTTGACATTACCTAACTTCAAGACTTATCATAAAGCTATAGTAATCAAGACAATGTGGTACTGGTGAAAGAATAGACAAATCGACCAGCGGAACAGAGTAGACAGCTCACACCTTCACAGATCCAATCAAGCAATCTTTGAAAAGGGCGCAAAGACATTTCAGTGGAGAATGGATAGTCTTTTCAGGAAATGCTCTGGAACAACTGGATATCTGCATGCATAAGAAGTGAATTAGACAGAGTTTACATATTTCACAAATAATTAACTGAAGATGAATCAAAAGTCTAAATGTAAAATGTAAAACTATGAAACTCCTAGAAGATAATAGGAGAAAATCTAGGTGGTCTTGGGTATGACGATGACTTTTCAGATACAACACCAAAAGCATGGTCCATGAAAGAAAAAAAATTGTGTTAGATTTCATAAAATTAAAAACTTCTGCTCTGCAAAAAACTCTGTTAAGAGAATGAACAGACATGCCACAGACTAATAGAAATCATTGCAAAAACATACACTTGATAAAGGATTTGAATCCAAAATACACAAATAACTCTTTTTTTTTTCTTTTTGAGACAGAGTCTCGCTCTGTCGCCCAGGCTGGAGTGCAGTGGTGCAATCTCGGCTCACTACAACCTCCACCTCCCCAGTTCAAGCGATTCTCCTGCCTCAGCCTCCCGAGTAGCTGGGACTACAGGAATGTGCCACCATGCCGGGCTAATTTTTTGTAGTTTTAGTAGAGACGGGATTTCACTGTGTTAGCCAGGATGGTCTCGATCCCCTGACCTCGTGATCCTCCTGCCTTGGCCTCCCAAAGTGCTGGGATTACAAACAAAGAACTTTTAAAACTCAACAATAAGAAAACAAACAACCCAATTACAAAATGAGCCAAAGATCTGAATAGATACCTCATCAAAGATATACAGGTAGCAAATAAGCATATGAAAAGATGCTCAACATCATATGTTATTAGAGAAATGCAAACTAAAGCAACAACAAGACACCACTACATACCTATTAGAATGGCTAAAATCCAAAACACTGACACCACCAAATGCTAGAGAGGACGTGAAGCAACAGGAGCTCTCATTCATTGTTTAGTCCTTACGAAACTAAATAAACTCTTACCATATAACATGGAAAATGAGAGGATGTGAAACAACAGGAGCTCTCATTCACTGTTTAGTCCTTACAAAACTAAATAAACTCTTACTATATAACATGGAAAATGCATGTCTTGGTATTTATCCAGATGGGCTGAAAACCTATCCACACATAAAAGCCTGAATGTAGATTCTATATGCTTTATTCATAATTGCCAAAACTAGAAAGCACCTAAGATGTTATCCAATAGGAGAATAAATAAACTGCAGGACAAGGTTGTAATGTAATATTATTTAGCAATAAAAAGAAACAAGCTATCAAGCCATTAAAAGACATGGGGGAATCTTAAAGGCATATTGCTAAGAGAAAGAAGCCAATCTAAGCTCAGCACGGTGGCTCATGCCTGTAATCCCAGCACTTTGGGAGGCAGAGGTGGGCAGATCACAAGGTCAGGAGATAGAGACCATCTTGGCTAATATGGTGAAACCCTGTCTCTACTAAAAATACAAAAATTAGCTAGGCATGGTGGCATGCACCTGTAATCCCAGCTACCCAGGAGGCTGAGGCAGGAGAATCACTTGAACCCGGGAGGCAGAGGTTGCAGTGAGCCGAGATCGCGCCATTGCACTCTAGCCTGGGCGACAGAGCGAGACTCTGTCTCAAAAAAAAAAAAAAAAAGAAAAAGAAAAAAGAAAAAAGAGAAAGAAGCCGATCTGAAAAGGCTGCATGCTGTATAAATCCAACTATGACATTCTGGAAAAACCAAAAGTATGGAAATAGTAAAAAAAAATCAGTGATTGTCTAGGATTTGTGACGTGGAAGGAAAGGATGGATGGGTGGAACACGGGATTTTTAGGGCTATGAAATTATTCGGCATGATGCTATAATGACGGTTGTATGTCATTATACATTTGTCAAAACCCATAACATCTACATATAACCAAGAGTTAGCCCTAATGTAAATTATAGATTTTAGCTAAGAATCATGTAATAATATGTTCATCAGTTTTAACAAATGTCCTCCACTAATGCAAGATGTTAGGAGAGCCTGGAAGGGGAGGAGAAGAATACATAAGAACCCTCTGTATTTTCTGCTTAATTTTTCTGCAAATCTAAAACTGCTCTCTAAAATAAAGTCTACTAATTTTTAAAAGTGTACACCGATTTGGAAATAAGTCCTACTATATAGAGCGTGATGGGTGAGCCTGAACTCCGGGTCCAGACTGCCTGAGTGAGCTGGGACAAATGAGGTGTGGAAAACAGGAGGAAGAGTGCCTGGCCATAGGGCTGGTTTGAAAGGGCAGATGAAAATCTACGGGGAGCAGATGGCCAAGTGCCTCCAGATGGTTATAACGTTAGATAGAGTTCTTGTAAGATAATTTCTACTAATAAGAACTACTCACAATGGGACTGGGCTCTCTTCTGAAATAGTTTCATGTCGCTCAAGTATTCAAGCATAGACTGGTTGATTAATTCAGTATTCAGTATTGGTTTTGAAAACAAACACGGCACTATAAGGATGATCAAATAATATGTTTTCTAATGTGCTGGCATTTTGGGATCATCTGAAAGAAGGTGACATGTAAAACCACTAAGGAGATTGTAAAAGCCAAACATTCAAGACATTGTTTGTGAAGATCATCTTTTTTTCACTGCACATTTCAGCTCAGTGTCAAACAAATTTCTACAGAGGCTTGGAATTGTATAGTATCAGCATTGGAGAAAACGTCAGTGCTCATAAAATCAGCCGCACTTTACAGATGCGGATTAAGACGTGCTAAAAGATTGAGTTTCCATGGTCACAAAGCTAATCAGTGATAAAGCTGAGTTCAAGCTGTGGCTGTAAACCTCACTTCAGGACTCATTTTATTATATATGCTGCCACTGTTATTATTAGTCACAGCAACAGTGTCAAAATCCTAAAGACCCCACATTTGCATTGAAACCAAGATAATTTGGTTTTTCTTTCCGGAATGTCTCCTCAAAGCTCCACGGTCATCGGTCAGCGCCTTTTTCGGAGAAAATGTTTCCAGCTGCCACTCTTTGTAGAAGTTGCTTCCCATTTGCTGTTCTATGTCTACAACGCTGCAAATCAAAATTTTACAACAAGTGTGTGATGACATTTACTTACTAACATCATAATAGCACCTTCACGCTAAACAATTTTCAAATCACTATTATATTACCTCTTTATAATAGGCTTATAAAGTTGACAGGACAGAATTTTATTTTACTCTTCATTTTAGAGATGGCAAACTGGGATTCAGAGAAGTTTCATGACTCACCTACATTCACAGAGCCAATCAGTGTGTGAAGTGGGTTTTGACACAAGTCTCCTGGCTTCTTAATCTGGTGCCGCCTCACTTGCTGTTGCTATTTGGAAATAAGGTGTTACAGAAACTACTTAATATGCTTGATTCAAAGTCATTTGTTTGGCTAAAGAAATAATGTCTTAGTAATAATTCTTTAAAAATATTTTGTAATATTTGATATAGGCAAAAGAACACAAGTAAGCTATATGTTACCTATTATGAAGCATAACAATAAAATAAACACCTGTGAACTCACCCTCTCAAAATACCTTGAAGCTACCTGTGTGTCTTCTTCATATTATTACTTTGTCTTTCCCCCAAAGGTAATGCTTATCATTACCTCTTTTAAAAACTGTTTTTTTTTAAAAAAAGCACAATATTATCTTTATCTCTAACATTATATTGTTTAGCTTTGTTTGTTTTTAAGTTACATTAAATATTTTTCCAGGCTGTATGCTGTCTTCAGCAAATTGCTCTTTTCAGTCAGTATTTGATTTTTAAGATATTTTATTTTATGTAACAGTTTATCCATGTTCTGCTAAATCATATTCCATCATGTGAAATGGCACAAAATATTTAGGCATTTTTTTTGCATCAGTGGACATTTGGGTTGTTGACAACTTTTTTCGGTTGTGAACAATGATAAATGGAATTTTCATGTTTGTCTCCTGTGTACGCATGTAAGTATTTACAACTGGGTATGAAATAGGTGGGTTAAGGACGAGACAAGTATTCAAACTCATGAAATGCTGCTATACTGGTTTCCAAAGCTGTTGTGACAATTTGAGTTATCAGATCTTAATTTTTTCCAGTCTACTGTTGATAAAATAATGCGTCATTGAGATCTCAGGATGTATTTCCTGAGAAGCTAATAAGGGTAAATTACTTTTTGTGGTTATTTGTAATTTGGGCTTTCTTCTCTGAAATAATTCTTCATGTCTTTTGCCCGCTGTTTTTTGTTTTCTTTGCTAGGCAGGGATTTTTCTGTCAAATGTAGTGTATGTATGTATCCTCTCCCAGTTTATGGCTTCCCTTTTCATCTTCTTTCTGAAGTATTTTCTTTTTCTTTCTTTCTTTCTTTTTTTTTTTTTTTTTTTGAGACAGAGTCTCGCTCTTGTCGCCCAGGCTGGAGTGCAGTGGCGCGATCTCGGCTCACTGCAACCTCTGCCTCCCTGGTTCAAGCGATTCTCCTGCCTCAGCCTCCCGAGTGGCTGGGATTACAGGCACCCATCACCACGCCCGGCTAATTTTTGTATCTTTAGTAGAGACACAGTTTTGCCATGTTGCCCAGGCTGGTCTTGAATTCCTGACCTCAGGTGATCCACTAATCTCAGCCTCCCAAAGTGCTGGGATTACAGGCGTGAGCCACTGCACCTGGCCTAAAGCATTTTCATGTACTCAAATATTTCATATAGTGAATAGTCTTTTATGGTTAATACTTTTAGGTCATATTAAAAATCCTTCTTCACTATTAAGTTTATAAAATTGTTTTTCTAAAACATGTACAGAGGGTTTTGTTTCCCATTTAAGTCTTTAACCCATCAGGAATTTACTTTAGTATATGGTAATAGTAGGGATCCAGCTTTTCCTCACATGGATAACCAACTGTCCCTACCTGATCTTTTGAAAACCTGATGTTTTCCTCAGTTACAGGCAATGTCACCACTGCTTTCTTATTTCAGTTTTCTCTATCTGTGAGGCTCTATTTCTCGGCTTGTGATTTCTTTCCTCTGTTCAGTTCGTGGATTCTACTGCCCGTGCCTTAACTAACATTGCTTTACAGCCTGTGTTGATATCCACTAAGAACTGCTCTCACAGAGTCTCAACAGAGTCCTGTCTGTTACATGTTGGTTATTCCATGTTAACTTTAGAAACTTATTTTTGTCAGGTTTGTCAAAAGCAGCAGAAGAAAAAAAAGAATCTATGGGGGTTTGACTGGAATTGGATTGAGTCTAGCTTATACTATCGATTGTACTGTCACAAACTTGGTAATATTGATTCTTTCTATCTATGAACATATTATAGAATCTCTTCATTTCTTTTGTCTTTATCATTATCTTTCAGTATAGTTTTTTTGTGTGTTCTCCATAGTGGTTTCAAACATCTCTCACTAATTGTATTTCTGGGTGTCTTGCTTTTTTAATATGTTTTACTTGTAAAGCCACCTGGGCCTGCTGATTTCCCTGTACGAACAATTTTGACTATAGATTCAATCATTTTAATGGCAAAAATACTTGTCTTAATAGAATATCTAAAGACACTAAGAGGTTAAAAATATTTTTCTGCAGAGAGGAATTAAATTTTCTTCTGCTGGGAGCCAGGGAGCACGTCTGACCTAGAGCCACTTCAGCGCCTTTGTGGGGTCCCACTCCCCTGCCCACAGCCCTGCTGCCTCTGGATTGCTGCTGGCATCTGGCCCTCAGGGAAACCAAGCTTTTCTGTGAATAATACCTAGTGAATGATATCTTATGTGAATAATACCTAGTGAATGATACTTTTCTGTGAATAATACCTAGTGATTGATAGATACTTTTATGTGAATAATACCTACTGAATAATAGTTTATGTGACTAATACTTGGTACTTAGGGCCCTGATTTTAATTCAAGTTATTACAATAAAAATATATTTTCTTTATTTTGTAATTGCCCTGTTTGATATTTCTCTGATTTCCGGTGAGCTCAGAAATGCACAAAAGAAAAATACACATGTTGTATGGAGGACGTAGACGTTTTTCAGTGAAAGGACTCCTTAGAATATCCAGCCTGACCTTCTGCCAAAAATAAACATCTCCAGACTGGCTCTTAGGTAGGCACTTGGCATTATTCACAGCTCCCAATTCTTAACAACAACAACAACAACAAATTTTGCAACGCTGAGCATGATGAAGGGTAGCTGAGAAGCATTCCCTTTCATTTAGGGATAATCACAGTCTTAAATAAAGAAAGATCTTTATTTAAGACAGGCAGTGATTAAGCCACCCCTTGCAGTGCCACTGCCCCCCAAGTTTTCTACACATCTACCACTCAGAATGGCACAATGGAAATGTCTCAATGCAACAGCAATACTATGGAATACTTACCACATGTAGGCACCATATACAGTCACACGATTCCTATTTATGTATATGCTTACTTGCATTCACTGGAAGGACTGCCTTGCTTATCATTATTGAATTCCAGTGAGGCCTGCATGCGGCAAGTGTGCCCAGCTTGGACTGGCCAAGCTGCGGTTTGTGATTGTGCTCCCACCTTTCCAAGCCATCTGCTCACCCTTATTTAAGAATATCTGGGCATGACTCTCAAGCATGTTTCCAAGGGCTCCTGTCACTCACCACTCTTGAACGTGAGAACTGTGCCTTGTGCATCACTACGTCAACCAGCTAGCCTGGTACGTTTGCTGTACCGAACTCTTCAGATGGGGCTGGGAGTAAAGGATACAACTTATCCCCTTTCTTCGTAAGCTTGGCTATTTATGATGTTTCAAATAAAAAATAACATGGTTCTATCTACTAATTTGTAGCTTGGTTTACATTAATACACACGTACATTCACACACACACACTCAGAGTCCATCAAATAAGTGGAAATATCCAGTTTATTTAGGGGAGTATCACTCATAGGAAATACATAGACGCAGTCTAATTAACACGCAGGCTTGTGTTTGCCCTAATTTTATATTTCATGCACGTAGAGTCTGGATTCCATTCTATCTAGTTTGTGAAAAAGTTTTCACCATTTACTCTTTTTCAAATAACAAACATTTCTTGTGAGCTTACAAAATGTATACTATGCTGTTATGTTTAGTAATACAACAAAAAGAAAGGGACTAGGTACCAGCCCTACAGGAACTCTGATTCTCCTATACGAATTAGATAAACAGGCTAGGTACAGTGGCTCTTGCCTGTAATCCCAACACTTTGGGAGGCCGAGGTGGGTGGATCACAAGGTCAGGAGTTCGAGACCAGCCTGACCAACATAGTGAAACCCCGTCTCTACTAAAATACAAAAATTAGCCAGGTGTGGTGGTGGGCACCTATAATCCGAGATACTTGGGAGGCTGAGGCAGGACAATTGCTTGAACCTGGCGGGTGGAGGTTTCAGTGAGCCAAGATTACACCACTACACTCCAGCCTGAGCAACAGGGCAAGACTCTGTCTCCAAAAACAAAAACAAAACAAAACAAAACAAAGAATTAGATAAACAGTTGCAGGAGGGTAAAAAGTGCTTTGAAATATGTACATACAAAGAATCAGGACAGTAACCAAGAATGATTACTTCTGCCTCAGGAAAGAATTAACAGGAGTAATTATAGTTGAGCCAGATAGGAGTTTTCCAGGAGGAGCACAACATGAACATGTCATACAGAGGGAACAGCATGATGTAGTGGAATTGCAATGAGAAAAGCATGAGTTTACATTCTGGACTCATCACGCTCCAATTTTTGGTTAACAATCACTTTCCTTTGAGAGAATCATTTCTTCTTTGCAAATTAGGCACAATTACTTATCTCAGACATAGCATAGGATTGACTGAGATAAATTATGAAGTGCTTAGCACAGCACATCACTCCTAAAAGTCAGTCAAGTGGTGGTAGTTATAATTTGCAAAGACAAATAAGTCATATGCAGGAGGCTGAGGCAGGAGGATCACTTGGGCCAGGAGTTAAAGACCAGCCTGGGCAACATAGCGAGACCCTGTCTCTACAAAAAATAAAAAAAGTAGCCTGGCATGGTGGCTCATGCCTGTAATCTCAGCACTTCAGGAGGCTGAGGAAAGACTGCTTGAGCCCAGGAGATCGAGGCTGCCGTAAGCTGCGATCACATCACTGCGCTCTAGCCTGGGTGACAGAACAAGAACCTGTCTCTTAAAAAATAAAACATAAATTAGTCATGGGCAAGAAATAAAATGTTGGTCAATAATTTTAAAAATATTTTCCAAAGTGTCCAGAGTCTCATTCCTCCTTGTCTATTTACCATCTGTATTTGATCTGACTTTGAAAAGGTCTTTGAATAAATTGAAGAGTTTGAAGATGGTGAAGAGAAAAATGTTTTGCCCAACTTTACTGTTTTTTAATTAAACTTTTTGTTTTGAGATAATGGTAAGTTCACATGTAGTTTTCAGAAAAAATACAGGGAGATCCCAGGTACTCCAGTAAGTTGTCCCCAGTGGTAACACTGTGCAAAACTACAGTAGAATAGCACAACCGGGATATTAACATGGATGCAGTGGAGACACAGAACATTCCCAAGACCACAAGCATCTCTCCTGTGGCCCGGTTATAGCCCACCCCACTGTCCACCTGCCCCCACCCCTCCAGAACCCTGACAACCACTAATCTAGCCTCCATTTCTATCATTTTGTCATTTCAAGAATGTTATGTAAATGGAATCATCTAGCACGGGAAACTTTTGGGATTGGCTTCCCCCTCCCTCACTCATGGTTCCCTGAAGATTCAGCCAGATTCTTTAATGTATTGGTGGTTCATTCCTTTTGATTGCTAGGTAGTGCTCTATGATATGGATGTACCACAGTTTAACCATTCACTTGCTGAAGGACAACTGGGTTATTTCCAGTTTTTGTCTCTTATGAATCAAGTTGCTATAAACATCCATGTATAGGTTGTTGTGTAAACAACAGTCTTCATCTCTCTGGGATCAGTGCCCAAAAGTGTAATTGCTAGGTCATATGATAGTGCGTGTGTGTGTGTGTGTGTGTGTGTGTCTGTGTCTGTGTTTAAGAAACTGCCAAACTGTTTCAAACTGTTTTCCGAGTGGCTGTAGCAGCTTACGTTCCCACCAGCTCTGCGTGAGTGGTCAACTGTCTCTGCATCCTTGCCAGCTTTTGGTGTCCTTTTTTTTTTTTGTAGCCATGTTAACAGGTATACAGTGATGCCAAGTGATTTTACTTTACACTTCTCTAATGACTAACTTGTTGAAGATCTTTTCATATGCTTATTTGCCATCAGTAAAATGTCTGTTTATGTCTCTTGCCAGTTTTCTAATTGGATTTTTGGTTTTTACTGTGGGGTTTTCAGTTCCTTTTATGTTCTAGATATTATTTCTTTGCTGTATATGTGTTTTGCAAATATTTTCTCCCACCCTCTGATTTGCTTTTTCCCCATCTTTTCAGGATCACTGGCAAAGCAAGCAAAAGTTTTGGTTTTGATGAAGTTCAATTTTCAATTTTTCCTTTCATGTCCTGTGCTTTTGGTATTGTCTATTTGCTTAGTCCTAGATCTTGAAGATTTCCTTAAGTTTTTTTTCTAAAAATTTGCACATCTACATTTTACATTCAAGTCTATGATTCATTTATTTTGTATAAGATATGAGAATAGATCAAGGTACATTGTTTTTGCCTACCAACATCCAATTGCTCCAAAAATCAGTTGGGCATATTTATGGGGGTCTTAATTTTTAGTTCACTATTCTGTTCTGTTTATTTACACATCTATCCCTTTGCCAATACCACAGCCTTGATTACTGTAGCTATATAAAGTCTTGAAACTGGGTAGACTGATTCTTCTCACTTTAATCTTCATTTTAAAAACTGTTATTATTATTTCTGTTTTTTGCTTTTTCATAGAAATTTTACAGTGATCTTACCTGTATGAATAAATATTGTTCTGGGCTTTTGATAGGAATCTTAACAGATCTGCACATCAATTTCGGGAGAATAAATATCTTTACTCTGTTGAGTCTTTCAATCTATGAACATAGAATGTCTTTCCATTTATCTAGATCTTGATTTCTTCATCAGCATTCTGTAGTTGTCAGCACATATAAATGTTTTCTAGATTTACACTAAGTATTTCATTTTTTGAGTGGTTGTAAATGGTGCTTTCTATCTTAATTTTTGGTGTCCATGTATTCATTGCCAGTGTATGGAAATACAATTTATTCTTTATCTTGTTGAATTCACTTATTCACCCAAATATCACATCTTATAGAAAATTAGCTCAAAATGAGTCACGAACTTACATGTAAAAGGTAGATGTGTAAATTTTTAGAAAAAGAAAATTACAGAAATCTTCAGAATTTAGGGCTAAGCCTAAAGAGTTCTTTGACTTGATACCAAAAGCACAGCATATACAAGGAAAATGGAAAAATCGGAATTCATCAAAACTAAAACTTTTGCTTTGCAAAAGATCCTGAAAAGAGAAAAAAAAATTATGGCATGGAAGAAAATATTTGCAAACACATATACAAAAAACTATGAAGGTTTTTTGGTTATGTTTTTTGTTTTTGCTTTTAAATTACTTGAAATTTTCTTTGCAGAAAGTCACGTCAGCTGTAAATAAGAGCAGGTTTATTGCTTCCTTTTCAATCTGTATGTCTTCTTTTCTACTTTATGTCTTATTCTGGGGACTAGAACTTCTTGTACTGTGTTGAATAAGAGTGATGAGAGTAGGTGTGCTTGATTTGTTTCTTGTCTTGGGGGAAAATTCAGCCTTTCAACGTTGACTACTATATTTACTGTAGGTGTTTTGTAGATGTCCTTTAATCAAGTTGAAGAAGTTCTGTATATGTTCTGAAAATTTTCTTTTTTATTTTAGATATTTTTATTTCTCCTAATTTGTTATTTATCAGGAGTGACTGAAATAAAAAATATAATTGAGTCCTATCATCATTATCATGGAAATGGCTTTAAGAGAAAACTGATCAGATGAATACTATTGCCTCCCATTTTCAACCAGGAAACAGTTGCCACTGATAAATTGACAGTCAGGAGTCTGTCAAGAATGCTCAAGATATATTATACAATACAACATGCCTGTTCACAGGGGGAAGCATTCTAGGAAATAACTTATGTGTACTTCTGATTTCATTATACAAGTCAAGCACAAACGTACCACCCATGCCTCTGAGAACATTGGACCATGCACCCTTGAAAAAAGCTCTGCCTCCTTCATCACGAGCAATCTTCCTCCAGCAGTGAAGCGTGCCTGTGTACATGATGTCAGTTGCACCCTGACTGCATCATCATTCCATGGTGAACAGTGTCAAATGGATAGAAAGTCAACCCAGCAATGGCAGTGATGGACTGTGCGATTATCCAGCTGATGACATGTGAGTGTTCCTGGAATCTGGAAGCATTCTCCTTGCAGTGTCATAGACACCAAAGTAGGCAGCTCGGTAGATGATAATACCCTGCACAGACACGTTAGAGCCTTGGTACAGGCCTTTAATCCCATCAGATTCGTAGATCTTAACCAGGCAGTCACCAAGGCCTCAGAATTCCCTTTCAGCTCCAGCTTTACCCACATCAGCTGCTAGACGGGTATGGGCAAAATCAGGAGGGTACACAAAACATAAGGATATGGCCCCAGGGTCACCGCCTGATGCCAGACTCCCTGCAAAATTGTGCCAAAACTGGATCCTCTTGTCCACACCCCCCAGGAAGATCTGCTTGTATTTATCTTTGAAGGCAAAGACGAGAGCGTGGGTAGGGAAGTATCTGATGACATCGGCCAGGTTACCATGCCAGAAGGACAGGACTCCTCCTCCTTGGGAATATCGACCAGGCAGTCTACAATGCCCTTGTATTGCTTATCTGCGGTGATCTGCCTGCTGGCACTCTGCACCTGCAGCAGCAGCTTGACCCCTCCGTGGGCGCTACCGCCGTCTTGGAGATGGCTGCGGTCACTCCACCTGCCAGGAAGTCCTTGGCAAGGACACAGCGGCATCTGTCATGTTGAAAGGAAGAGGAGGCAGGCGGCTGCGGGACGGGACTGGGCGGGAACCGGCTTTGACTCTGGGGCTGGAGGGCAGAAATTTTCATTATGAATGAATACAAAAATGCTATAAACTGTTTATTCTGCCTTGATTTGATATAATGTTATTTTTCTTTTTTAGTCTATATTAATATGGTGGATAATTACTGATTGACTTTTGAATATTGAACCAGCCTTGCGTCCCTGGAATAAACCCTCTTTGATCATAGTCTATAATTTGTTTCGTATGTATTTTTTTCTTTTTCTTTTATTTTAGAGACAGAGTCTTGCTCTGTTGCCCAGGCTGGAGTGTAGTGGTGCGATCTCAGCTCAGTGCAACCTCCACCTCCTGGGTTCAAGCAATTCTCCTGCCTCAGCCTCCAAAGTAGCTGGGATTACAGGCCCGCACCAGCACACCCCACTAATTTTTTTTTTTTTTTTGTATTTTTAATAGAGACAGAGTTTCACCATGTTGGCTGGGCTGGTCTCGAATACCTGACCTCAAGTGATCCGCTTGCCTCCACCTCCCAAAGTGTTGGGATTACAGACGTGAGCCACTGCACCCGGACTGTTTTCTATATTGTTGAATTCTAATTGCTATTATTTTGTTAAGGATTTTTGCTTGTATACTTATGAGGAATATTCATGTGTAGTTTTCTTTTTTCTCTGCCTTCATCTGGTTTTGGTATCACAGTAATACTCGTTTCATAAAATAAATGGAAAAGTATTCCTTCTTGTCTTATTTGCTGAAAGAGATTGTGTAGAATTTTTGGTAATTCTCTTTTAATGTTTGATAGAATTTTCCAGTGCAACCATCTGTGCCTGGGAATTTCTTTTTTGTAATTTTTTAAAAGTATGAATTCAATTTTCTTAATAGTTGCATTTTGTTTTATATTGGGTGTTGGGGTCGTGTGGGGTTTTTTGTGTGGAATTAGTCCATTTTTGTCTACGTTGTCAAATTTATGTAAATAGGGCTATTTGTAATGGCCTTTTATTATCTTTTTGATGTCTCAAGAGTCTGTAGTGGTAGTCCATGTTTCCTTCTTAATAGTAATATGTTGCTTCCCCTTTCTTTTTGTCTTTGTCTATTTTGCTAGAGGTTTATCGCTTGTGTTGGTCTTTTCAAATAACCAGTTCTTTGATTAATTTCTTTGTTCTTTTATGTTTTCAATTTTACTGATTTTTCTTTATACTATTTGATTCCTTCAGCTTGCTTTACTAATTTGAGACTTTTTCTCTTTACTAATATATTAATATTATTAGGTTGGTGCAAAAATATTTGTGGTTTTTGCCATTGAAAGTAATGTTAAAATTTTTTTTTTCTCAGCATTCCTTTAGCAATGTCCCACAAATTTTGGTCTGTTGTGTTTTCATTTAGTTCTATCTATTTTTAAATTTTGCTTTAAGACTTTCTCTTCAACCCATAAATTATTTAGAAGTGTATTGTTTAGTTTCCAAGTGTTTGGAGAGCTTCCTTTATCTCTCTGTTTTTTATTTCTAGTGATTGCATTGTGGTCAGAGAACATCCTCTGCATAATCCAAATTATTTAAAATTTGTTGAGTTTTTTCTTATGGCCAAAGATATGGTCTATCCTTGTGTATGCTCCAAACAAACCTTGTGTAGGGTTTGTTCTCTTGGGAAGAATGTATACTGCTGTCGTTGGGTGCAGTGTTCTGTACATGTAAATTAGACCCTGTTGGTTGGTGATATTGTTAAATTCTTCTATATTCCCACTGATTTTCTGTCTAGTTGTTCTCCCAACTGTTGAGAGAAGGGAACTGAAGTCTCCAACTATAATTGTGGATACTTCTATTTCTCCTTTCAGTTCTGTCAGTTTTTGAATCACACATTTTGCAGCTTTATTGTTTGGTGCATTCAAAATTAGTATTGCTGAGCGTGAGCGACGCAGAAGACGGGTGATTTCTGCATTTCCATCTGAGGTACCGGGTTCATCTCACTAGGGAGTGCCAGACAGTGGGCGCAGGTCAGTGGGTGTGCGCACCGTGTGGGAGCCGAAGAAGGGCGAGGCATTGCCTCACTCGGGAAGCGCAAGGGGACAGGGAGTTCTCTTTCCTAGTCAAAGAAAGGGGTGACAGACGGCACCTGGAAAATCGGGTCACTCCCACCCGAATACTGCGCTTTTCACATGGGCTTAAAAAAATGGCACACCAGGAGATTAATAGCCCGCACCTGGCTCAGAGGCTCCTACGCCCACGGAGTCTCGCTGATTGCTAGCACAGCAGTCTGAGATCAAACAGCAAGTCAGCAGCGAGGCTGGGGGAGGGGCGCCCGCCATTGCCCAGGCTCACTTAGGTAAACAAAGCAGCTGGGAAGCTCGAACTGGGTGGAGCCCAACACAGCTCAAGGAGGCCTGCCTGCCTCTGTAGGCTCCACCTCTGGGGGCAGGGCACAGACAAACAAAAAGACAGCAGTAACCTCTGCAGACTTATGTCCCTGTCTGACAGCTTTGAGGAGAGCAGTGGTTCTCCCAGCACGCAGCTGGAGATCTGAGAACGGGCAGACTGCCTCCTCAAGTGGGTCCCTGACCCCTGACCCCTGAGCAGCCTAACTGGGAGGCACCCCCCAGCAGGGGCAGACTGACACCTCACACGGCCAGCCAGGTACTCCAACAGACCTGCAGCTGAGGGTCCTGTCTGTTAGAAGGAAAACTAACAGAAAGGACATCCACACCAAAAACCCATCTGTACATCACCATCATCAAAGACCAAAAGTAGATAAAACCACAAAGATGGGGAAAAAACAGAGCAGAAAAACTGGAAACTCTAAAAAGCAGAGCACCTCTCCTCCTCCAAAGGAACGCAGTTCCTCATCAGCAACGGATCACAGCTGGATGGAGAATGACTTTGACGAGCTGAGAGAAGAAGGCTTCAGACAATCAAATTACTCCGAGCTACGGGAGGATATTCAAACCAAAGGCAAAGAAGTTGAAAACTTTGAAAAAAATTTAGAAGAATGTATAACTAGAATAACCAATACAGAGAAGTGCTTAAAGAAGCTGATGGAGCTGAAAACCAAGGCTCGAGAACTACGGGAAGAATGCAGAAGCCTCAGGAGCCGATGCGATCAAATGGAAGAAAGGGTAGCAGCCATGGAAGATGAAATGAATGAAATGAAGCGAGAAGGGAAGTTTAGAGAAAAAAGAATAAAAAGAAACGAGCAAAGCCTCCAAGAAATATGGGACTATGTGAAAAGACCAAATCTACGTCTGATTGGTGTACCTGAAAGTGACGGGGAGAATGGAACCAAGTTGGAAAACACTCTGCAGGATATTATCCAGGAGAACTTCCCCAATCTAGTAAGGCGGTCCAACATTCAGATTCAGGAAATACAGAGAACACCACAAAGATACTCCTCGAGAATAGCAACTCCAAGACACATAATTGTGAGATTCACCAAAGCTGAAATGAAGGAAAAAATGTTAAGGGCAGCCAGAGAGAAAGGTCGGGTTACCCTCAAAGGGAAGCCCATCAGACTAACAACAGATCTCTCAGCAGAAACTCTACAAGCCAGAAGAGAGTGGGGGCCAATATTCAGCATTCTTAAAGAAAAGAATTTTCAACCCAGAATTTCATATCCAGCCAAACTAAGCTTCATAAGTGAAGGAGAAATAAAATACTTTACAGACAAGCAAATGCTGAGAGATTTTGTCACCACCAGGCCTGCCCTAAAAGAGCTCCTGAAGGAAGCGCTAAACATGGAAAGGCACAACCGGTACCAGCCGCTGCAAAATCATGCCAAAATGTAAAGACCATCGAGACTAGGAAGAGACTGCATCAACTAACGAGCAAAATAACCAGCTAACATCATAATGACGGGATCAAATTCACACATAACAATATTAACGTTAAGTGTAAATGGACTAAATGCTCCAATTAAAAGACACAGACTGGCAAATTGGATAGAGTCAAGACCCATCAGTGTGCTGTATTCAGGAAACCCATCTCACGTGCAGAGACACACACAGGCTCAAAATAAAAGGATGGAGGAAGATCTACCAAGCAAATGGAAAGCAAAAAAGTCAGGGGTTGCAATCCTAGTCTCTGATAAAACAGACTTTAAACCAACAAAGATCAAAAGAGACAAAGAAGGCCATTATATAATGGTAAATGGATCAATTCCACAAGAAGAGCTAACTATCCTAAATATATATGCACCCAATACAGGAGCACCCAGATTCATAAAGCAAGTCCTGAGTGACCTACAAAGAGACTTAGACTCCCACACATTAATAATGGAAGACTTTAACACCACACTGTCAACATTAGACAGATCAACGAGACAGAAAGTCAACAAGGATACCCAGGAAATGAACTCAGCTCTGCACCAAGTGGACCTAATAGACATCTACAGAACTCTCCACCCCAAATCAACAGAATATACATTTTTTTCAGCACCACACCACACCTATTCCAAAATTGACCACATACTTGGAAGTAAAGCTCTCCTCAGTAAATGTAAAAGAACAGAAATTATAACAAACTATCTCTCAGATCACAGTGCAATCAAGCTAGAACTCAGGATTAAGAATCTCACTCAAAACCGCTCAACTACATGGAAACTGAACAACCTGCTCCTGAATGACTACTGGGTACATAACAAAATGAAGGCAGAAATAAAGATGTTCTTTGAAACCAGTGAGAACCAAGACACAACATACCAGAGTCTCTGGGATGCATTCAAAGCAGTGTGTAGAGGGAAATTTATAGCACTAAATGCCCACAAGAGAAAGCAGGAAAGATCCAAAACTGACACCCTAACATCACAATTAAAAGAACTAGAAAAGCAAGAGCAAACACATTCAAAAGTTAGCAGAAGGCAAGAAATAACTAAAATTGGAGCAGAACTGAAGGAAATAGAGACACAAAAAACCCTTCAAAAAATTAATGAATCCAGGAGCTGGTTTTTTGAAAGGATCAACAAAATTGATAGACTGCTAGCAAGATTAATAAAGAAAAAAAGAGAGAAGAATGAAATAGATGCAATAAAGAATGATAAAGGGGATATCACCACCGATCCCACAGAAATACAAACTACCATCAGAGAATACTACAAACACCTCTACACAAATAAACTAGAAAATCTAGAAGAAATGGATAAATTCCTTGACACATACACTCTGCCAAGACTAAACCAAGAAGAAGTTGAATCTCTGAATAGACCAATAACAGGAGCTGAAATTGTGGCAATAATCAATAGCTTACCAACCAAAGAAAGTCCAGGACCAGATGGATTCACAGCCGAATTCTACCAGAGGTACAAGGAGGAACTGGTACCATTCCTTCTGAAATTATTCCAATCAGTAGAAAAAGAGGGAATCCTCCCTAACTCATTTTATGAGGCCAGCATCATCCTGATACCAAAGCTGGTCAGAGACACAACAAAAAAAGAGAATTTTAGACCAATATCTCTGATGAACATTGATGCAAAAATCCTCAATAAAATACTGGCAAACCAAATCCAGCAGCACATCAAAAAGCTTATCCACCATGATCAAGTGGGCTTCATCCCTGGGATGCAAGGCTGGTTCAATATATGCAAATCAATAAATGTAATCCAGCATATAAACAGAACCAAAGACAAAAACCACATGATTATCTCAATAGATGCAGAAAAGGCCTTTGACAAAATTCAACAGCCCTTCATGCTAAAAACTCTCAATAAATTAGGTATTGATGGGACATATCTCAAAATAATAAGAGCTATCTACGACAAACCCACAGCCAATATCATACTGAATGGGTAAAAACTGGAAGCATGCCCTTTGAAAACTGGCACAAGACAGGGATGCCCTCTCTCACCACTCCTATTCAACATAGTGTTGGAAGTTCTGGCCAGGGCAATTAGGCAGGAGAAGGAAATAAATGGTATTCAATTAGGAAAAGAGGAAGTCAAATTGTCCCTGTTTGCAGACGACATAATTGTATATCTAGAAAACCCCATCGTCTCAGCCCAAAATCTCCTTAAGCTGATAAGCAACTTCAGCAAAGTCTCAGGATACAAAATCAATGTACAAAAATCACAAGCATTCTTATACACCAAAAACAGACAAACAGAGAGCCAAATCATGAATGAACTCCCATTCACAATTGCTTCAAAGAGAATAAAATACCTAGGAATCCAACTTACAAGGGATGTGAAGGACCTCTTCAAAGAGAACTACAAACCACTGCTCAAGGAAATAAAAGAGGATACAAACAAATGGAAGAACATTCCATGCTCATGGGTAGGAAGAATCAATATCATGAAAATGGCCATACTGCCCAAGGTAATTTACAGATTCAATGCCACCCCATCAAGCTACCAATGACTTTCTTCGCAGAATTGGAAAAAACTACTTCAAAGTTCATATGGAACCAAAAAAGAGCCCTCATCGCCAAGTCAATCCTAAGCCAAAAGAACAAAGCTGGAGGCATCACACTACCTGACTTCAAACTATACTACAAGGCTACAGTAACCAAAACAGCATGGTACTGGTTCCAAAACAGAGATATAGATCAATGGAACAGAACAGAGCCGTCAGAAATAACGCCACATATCTACAACTATCTGATCTTTGACAAACCTGAGAAAAATAAGCAATGGGGAAAGGATTCCCTATTTAATAAATGGTGCTGGGAAAACTGGCTAGCCATATGGAGAAAGCTGAAACTGGATCCCTTCCTTACACCTTATACAAAAATCAATTCAAGATGGATTAAAGACTTAAACGTTAGACCTAAAACCATAAAAACCCTAGAAGAAAACCTAGGCATTACCATTCAGGACATAGGCATGGGCAAGGACTTCATGTCTAAAATACCAAAAGCAATGGCAACAAAAGCCAAAATTGACAAATGGGATCTCATTAAACTCAAGAGCTTCTGCATGGCAAAAGAAACTACCATCAGAGTGAACAGGCAACCTACAGAATGGGAGAAAATTTTTGCAACCTACTCATCTGACAAAGGGCTGATATCCAGAATCTACAATGAACTCAAACAAATTTACAAGAAAAAAACAAACAACGCCATCAAAAAGTGGGCAAAGAACATGAACAGACACTTCTCAAAAGAAGACATTTATGCAGCCAAAAAACACATGAAAAAATGCTCACCATCACTGGCCATCAGAGGAATGCAAATCAAAACCACAATGAGATACCATCTCACAACAGTTAGAATGGCAATCATTAAAAAGTCAGGAAACAACAGGTGCTGGAGAGGATGTGGAGAAATAGGAACACTTTTATACTGTTGGTGGGACTGTAAACTAGTTCAACCCTTGTGGAAGTCAGTGTGGCGATTCCTCAGGGATCTAGAACTAGAAATTCCATTTGACCCAGCCATCCCATTACTGGGTATATACCCAAAGGACTATAAATCGTGCTGCTATAAAGACACATGCACATGTATGTTTATTGCGGCGTTATTCACAATAGCAAAGACTTGGAACCAACCCAAATGTCCAACAATGATAGACTGGATTAAGAAAATGTGGCACATATACACCATGGAATACTATGCAGCCATAAAAAATGATGAGTTCATGTCCTTTGTAGGGACATGGATGAAATTGGAAATCATCATTCTTAGTAAACTATCGCAAGAACAAAAAACCAAACACCACATATTCTCACTCATAGGTGGGAATTGAACAATGAGAACATATGGACACAGGAAGGGGATCATCACACTCTGGGGACTGTTGTGGGGTGGGGGGAGGTGGGAGGGTTGGCATTGGGAGATATACCTAATGCTAGATGACGAGTTAGTGGGTGCAGTGCACCAGCATGGCACATGTATACATATGTAACTAACCTGCACATTGCACACATGTACCCTAAAACCTAAAGTATAATAATAATAAGTGTTAAAAAAAAGAAATAATAAATAAGATTCATATAATAAAAAAATTAAAAAAATAATTCAGCTCTGTAGGAAAAAAAAACAAAATTAGTATTGCTATATCTTCTTGCTGAAAGACATTTATAATTTATCATTATAAAATGTCCTTCTTTGTCTCTGGTAATTTTCTTTGCTCTGAGGTTTGTTTCATCTAATATTTGTATAGCCAATCCTTTTTTCCCTTTGATTAATGTTTGTTTGATATATCTTTCTTCATTCTTTTACTTTCAACCTGCTTGTGCCATATTTGAAATGAGTTTCTTAAAGAACACATGTATTTGGGCCATGTTTCTTAATATACTCTACCAATCTCTATATTTTAATTGCTGTATTTAGATCATTTGTATTCAATGTGATGATTGATATGTTAAGGTTTAGAACTACCAGTTTATATTTCGTTTTCCCCTTGTTCTGTTTTTTTGTTTTGTTTTGTTTTGCACTCTGTTTGCTTTTTCATGATTTTTTGTGAGTTTTTGAACATTTTTTAGAATTCCATTTTGATTTATCTATGATGTTTTTTAGTGTTTCTCTTTGTATAGCCTATTTAGTGGTTGTTTTAGGTATTATAATATACACATAACATTAGAATCTACTGATGCGATTATTTCATCAGTTTGAGTGAAGTATAAAAACCTTATCTTCCTTTATGTCCCTGTAGTCCCTTAATTTTTTATTTTTGTTTGTTATTTATACTTATTTTTTGAGATAGAGTCTCACTCTGTCACCCAGGCTAGTGTGCAGTGGTGCAATCTCAGCTCTCTGCAACCTCCACCTCCTGGGTTTAAGTGATTCTCCTGCCTCAGCCTCCTGAGTAGCTGGGACTACAGGCACACACCACTACGCCTGGCTAATTTTTGTATTTTTAGTAGTGATGGGGTTTTACCATATTGGTTAGGCTGGTCTTAAACTCTTGACCTCATGATCCACCCGCCTCGGCCTCCCAAAGTGCTGGGATTACAGGTGTGAGCCACTGTGCCCAGTCTCCCCCGGTTTTTTAATATAGTTTTAAACATTTTCTCTATGTGTATTTACAGCCATATCAAAGTAGTTCTATATTTTTTGTTGTTATTGAGATGCAGTCTCACTCTGTCTCCCAGGCTGGAGTGCAGTGGCACAATCTCAGCTCACTGCAACCTCCCCCTACTGGGTTCAAGTGATTGTCCTACTTCAGCCTCCTGAGTAGCTAGGGTTACAGGCTTGTGCCACCATACCAAGCTAATTTTTGTATTTTTTGTAGAGACAGTGTTATGCCATGTTGGCCAGGCTGGTCATCTCAAACTCCTGACCTCAGGTGACCTGCCCACCTTGGCCTCCCAAAGTGCTGGGATTACAGGCATGAGTCACCATGCCCAGCCAGTTCTATAATTTTTGTTTCAGCTGTCAAACATAATTTAGACAACTCAAGAGTAGAAGGAAAGCCTATTGTATTTCCCCATATATTCGCTTCCAGTGTCCTTTTTTCCTTTTGGATGTTCCGTGGTCTTTTTTTGTTGCTGTTTTGTTTTGGGGTTTTTTTTGGCTTTTCCTTTTGTCTAAGAGAAGCTCCTTTAGCTATCCTTTAAAAGTTGATCTACTAGCAACAAATTCTCTTTATTTTCATTAACCTGAGATTGTCTTGATTTCAGTTTATTGCTGAAGGATATTTTGATTGGGTATAAGATTCTGTGTTGACAATTCTCTTCTTCCAGCAGTTGAAAAATATGCCACTTCCTTCTGCCTTCTATGGTTTCTGATAAGAAACCTTTTTAATGTGATAATTTCCCTAAAAGTAAAGTGTTGTTTTTCTCTGACTGCTTTTTAGATGTCTCCTTTTCTTCATATTTTTACATTTTAATTACAATTTGACTTGGTGTGGATTTGTTTAGGGTTTGTTCATCTTCTTGAACTGATAGATATATGTCTTTTGCAAAATTTAGAAAGTTTTTAGCCACTATTTCTTCAAATATTTTTCAGCTCTTCTATGTTTCTCCTCTCTTCCATGACTCAAATAACAATTATGTTAGTTCTTTTGTTACAGGGCTCTCTTGGAGACTGTTTGCATTTTCTTTTCAGTCACTTTCTCTCTGTTGTTCAGATTGAGTAATTTCTATCATCTTATTTACCAGTTTACTGATGTATTTTCTCTGTTCCCTCCATTCTGCTACTGGGCTCATCCACTGAGCTTCATATTCTGGTTATTGTATTTTTCAGTTCTAATATTTTCATTTGATGCTTCTTTATATCTTCAACTTATTTGCTAAGATTTTATAATTTTGCTAACTACCTCTATTTTAATTTATTTCAAGTGTGTTTGCAATTGCTTGTTGAAGCATTTTTATCATGCTGCATTAAAATTTTTGTCAGATAATTTTAATATCTCTGTCATCTTGGTGTTGGCATCTATAGGGTCTCTTTTTTCATTTAGTTTGCGATCCCCCTGGTCTTTCATATGACAAATTACTTTCAATTAAAACATGGACGTTTTTGTATTATGCTATGAGCTTCTGGATTTTGTTTAAGCCTTCTGTCTTAACTGGCTTTTCCTGACACTATTCTGGCAGAAAAAATGTGGAGTGTGCTGTCTAGTTACTGCCAAGTGAAGGTAGAAGTCCCAGGTTCCTCACTTGGTCTTCATTGGCATCTGAGAGGGGGTTTCTTGTAATTCTGAGTGGGACTAGAAGTTCTAGCTCTATGACTGATCTCCGCTGACATCACAGTGATCTCATTACACCTGGATGATGGGTAAAGTCCTGACTTTCCACTAGGCTTCCTCTGATGCCACCCAAGTGTGGGGGTTCTTAGAGGAGTGAGAAATCTCATGATTGCTGAGTATGGGTGGAAGTCAGTTTGCTTGCATGGTCTCCATTGACAATGGGAGGAAGGGTGGAACGAGGTAACACTCCTGTTACTGACTAGTTATTATGAAAGTCTCAGCTCCCTACTTGGCCTTCTGTGATACCACCCTGGTATTGTGTTGAACTTTGGTGAAGTTTCACAGAGGTGGAAGTCTAGGTGCCCCTATGCAGCCTTTGCTGGCCTAGGTGGGGATAAGGCCAATTTTTTTCTGTGATGTCTGCTTTGAGTTGAGGCTTTAGAGGCTCACCTGATTTTATCACAGTGCTTTGTCTTATTGCACTTTGCAGATTTTTTTTTTTACAAATTGAAGGTTTGTGGCAGTCCTAGGTCGAACAACTCCATCAGCACTGTTTTCCAATAGCATGTGCTCATTTTGTGTTTTTGTTACATTTGGGTAATTCTTGCAGTATTTTGAACTCTTTGATTAATATTATAACTGTTATGTTGATCTATTGTCAGTGATTTTTGATGATACTATTGTAATTGTTTTGGAGCAACATGAACCATGCCCATATAAGACAGCAAAATTAATAGATAAATGTTGTGCATCTTCTGACATCTCCACTGACCAGCACTTCTCCCAGCTCTCCCTTTTCTCAGGCCTTCCTATTTCCTACTAATAATCTTACAGTGACCTCTAAATGTTCAAGTGAAAGAAAGAGTCACACATCTCTCACTTTAAATCAAAAGCAAGACATAATTAAGCTTACTGAGGACAGCATGTCAAAAGCTGACATTGGCTTAAAGCTAGGTCACTTGCACCAAACAGTCAGCCAAGTTGTGAATGCAAAGGAAAAGTTCTTGACAGAAATGAAAGTGCTATTCCAGTGAATGTATGAATGATAAAACAGTCTGGATAAAAGATCAAACCAGCCACAACATTCCCTTAAGCCAAAGCCTAATCCAGAGAAAGGCTGTAACTCTCTTTGATTCTATGAAGGCTGAGAGAGCTGAGGAAGCTGCAGAAGAAAAATATGAAGTTAGCAGAGGTTGGATCATGAGGTTTAAGGAAAGAAGTGATCTCCATAACATAAAAGTGCAAGGTAAAGCTGCAAGTGCTGATGGTGAAGCTGCAGCAAGTTATCCAGAAGATCTAGTTAAGATACTTGATTAAGGTGGCTACACTAAACAACATATATTTAGGGTCAACAAAACAGACTTCTACTGGAAGAAGATGCCATCAGGACTTTCATATCTGGAGAGGAGAAGTCAATGCCTGACTTCAAAGATATGAACTTCAAAGGACCTGCAACTCTGGTTACGGGCTAATGTAGCTGGTGACTTTAAGTTGAAGCCAATGCTCATTTAACCATTCTAAAAATCCTTAAGAATTATGCTGACTCTACTCTGCTTGCACTCTAGCTATGGATTACAGCCTGCACGAGAGCACATCTTTTTACAGCCTGGTTTACTGAATATTTTAAGCCCCCTATTGAGAACTATTGCTCAGAAAAAAACCAAGATTATTTTCGTAATATTTGCACTGTATGACAATGCAATGGTCACTCAAAAGCTCTGGTGGAGACATACAAAAAGATTAATGTTGTTTTACTGCTAACACAACATCCATTATGCACCCTGATGAAGGAGTAATTTCAACTTTCAAGTCTTATTATTTAAGAAATCTATCTTGTTAGGCTGTAGCTACCACAGACAGTGATTCTTCTGATAGATTAGGGAAAATTAAATTTAACAATTTCTGGGAAGGATTCACCATTCCTTTTAATGCCATTAAAAGCACTTATGATTCTTGGAAGGAGGTCATAATATAAACACTAATGAAAATTTGAAAGAAGTTGATTCCAATCTTCATGAATGACTTTGAGGGGTTTAAGACTTCAGTGCAGGAAGTCGCTGCAGATGTGGTAGAAATAGCAAGAGAACTAAAGTTAGAAGTGGAGCCTGAAGTTCTGACTGAATTGCTGCAATCTCATGATAAATCTTGAACAAATGAGAAGTTGCTTCTTACGCACGAACAAAGAAAGTGGTTTCTTGAGATGGAAGTTACTCCTGGTGAAGATGCTGTGAACATTGTTGAAATGACAACAAAGAATTTAGAATACTGCACAAGTTTAGTTGATAAAGCAGGAGCGGAGTTTGAGAGGATTGACTCAGTTTTGAGAGAATCTTTACTCTGAGTAAAAAGCTATAAATAGCAACTCATGCTACAGAGAAATCTTTCATGAAAAGAAGAGCTAATCAGTGTGGCAAACTTCATCGTTGTTTTATTTTTGAAAATCGCCACAGCCACCCCAATCTTTAGCAACCACAACACTGATCAGCCAGCAGCCATCAACATGGAGGCAAGACCCCTCCACCAGCAAAAAGATTATGACTCACTGAAGACTCAGATGATCATTGGCATTTTTCAGCAATAAAATGTTTTTAAAATTATGGCCTGTACATAGTTTTTTTAGACGTAATGCTATTGCACACTTAATAGACTATTTTTCAGCAATAAAATGTTTTTAAAATTATGGCCTGTACATAGTTTTTTTAGACATAATGCTATTGCACACTTAATAGACTATTTTTCAGCAATAAAATGTTTTTAAAATTATGGCCTGTACATAGTTTGTTTAGACATAATGCTGTTGCACACTTAATAGACTATGGTATTGTGTAAACATAACTTAAATACACTAGAAACAAAGAAATGTATGTGACTGTCTTGCTTTCATGTGGTTGTCTAGAACTGAACCCACAACATCTCCAAGGTACACATGTATCATTTCAAAATATTGTCTTGTTGGTTTGTTCGTTTTTCTTTAGCTAGAAGAGCATTTTTGTCTGAGTTTTTCCCCACTACGGATGTCCAGTTTGCCAGCTTCTTCAATACCACAGCTGCAATACCTGAGGCAAAAGGAAACACCAGGAGCTCACCACCATGTCAGTTCTGTTTTTGTCTGGCTTTATTTTTATTTAGCAGTTGAAAAATGTAATCAATGTCTATTCCTAGAAATACTCTCTTCACTTGGCTTCTTAAAACACATATGCCCCTGGTTTTCCCCTACCTCACTGGCAGATTCTCATCTTCATTTCATTTCTTTCTTTTCTTCCAGACTCGTAAGTACTGACATGTTCCTGTATTCAGAGTTTGATCCTCTTTTCTTCATATTTTTCTCCATTTTAAAGTTGGCTGCATATTAAAATCACAGGAAAGTGGCCGGGCGCGGTGGCTCATGCCTGTAATCCCAGCACTTGGGAGGCCGAGGTGGGTGGATCACAAGGTCAGGAGATCGAGACCATCCTGGCTAACATGGTGAAACCCTGTCTCTACTAGAAATACAAAAAATTAGCCAGGCGTGGTGGCGGGCGCCTGTAGTCCCAGCTACTCGGGAGGCTGAGGCAGGAGAATGGCTTGAACCTGGGAGGCAGAGCTTGCAGTGAGCTGAGATTGCACCACTGCACTCCAGCCTGGGAGACAGAGCAAGACTCCGTCTCAAACAAAAAAAAAAAAAAAAAAAAAATCACGGGAACGTAAGATGCAAACATGTATGTCTCTAATTTTAGGCAGTCCTAGTTAATTCTCATGTTCCCAAGGCTAAAAACAACTATTAGCAACAGGTTTTTCTAATTTTTAAAGAAACTATTTATTTCTTTTTCTGTTTTTTAAAAAGCTTTTATGTTTATCAAGATTATATACAAACCCACTTTAAAGAATGAGATGGTTCTTTAAGTTTTGTTAATCAAAGAAAAATATATATTCTGGATAGTAACTGCTCTTTATGTACATAGTTTCCAAGTATTTCCTCCCATTCTGTAGGTTCTCTTTAGTCTGTTGTTTATTTTCTTTGCTGGACAGAAGCATTTTAATTTCATATAACCCTGTTTGTCTATTTTTGCATTGGTTTTGGTTGCTTGTGCTTTTGAGGTCTTCTCCAGAATAATACATGCCCAGACCCACATTATGAAGCATTTCCCCTATTTTTTTTCCTGAGTAGTTTTATAGCTTCTAATCTTACATTTAAGTCTTTAATCCATTTTGAGTTGATTTTTGTAAATTGTGAGAGATAAGGGGTCTGTTTCATTCTTCTTCTTGTGGATATCTAGTGTTCCCAGCACCTTTTATTAAAGATACTGTTCTTTCCTCAGTGTGTGTTCTTGGCACCTTTGTCAAAAATCAGTTGGCTGTAAATGTGTGGGTTCAAGTCTAGGTTCTCTATTCTGTTCCATTGGCCTATGTGTCTGTTTTTATGTTAATACCATGTTGTTTTGGTTATGAATGCTTTGTAGTATATTTTGAAATCAGGTCGTGTGAAGCCTCCAGCCTTCTTCTTTTCACTCAGGATTGCCTTGGCTATTCTGGGTCTTTTGTAGCTCCATATGAATTTTAGGATTTTTTTTTTATTTCTGTGAAGAATGTCATGGGCATTTTGATAGGGATTGCATTAAATCTGTTGACTGCTTTGGGTAATATGGTCATTTTAACAATATGAATTCTTCCCATTCATGAACATGGATGTCTTTCCATTATACCTCTTCAATTTTTTTTAATCAGTGTTTTATAGTTTTCCTTGTAAAGCTCTTTCACCACCTTGGTTAAATTTATTTCTAAGTATTTTATTTTATGTTTTGTAGTTATTGTAAATGGAACTACCTTTAACTTTTCTGTCATCTTTTGGAATTCCTCTTATTCAGATGATATATCTTCTGCTCTGACCCTTTAATTTTTATATCACTTCTGTTTCTTATTATTCTTTCTACTCTATTTTACGAGACTTTTTATAATCAATTTTACTTTTCAAGCCTATTGCACTTTTATTTATGCCATAATCTTAAGTTCTAAGAGATCTTTTTAATTTCCACATTTCCTCCTTTTCATCTCATTCTGCTCTTGATTCATGAATGCAACATCTTATCACTACAAATATATAAATAACAACATATTTTTATAATAGTTTATTATTTAGATTTACTTTTTTCTGCATAATTTCTGTTACCTTTTATCCCAGGTTGCTTTTTAGCTGTTAATTTGCTTTGTTTGGTGTTTATCTTTGCTGTTAAAGGCCTTCTTCAGATGTCAGTAATCTTGGGTTATCTGATCATGTATGAGTGAGAAATGAACAATGTGACTGGAAGTTCTTGTCAGTGTGACTGTACGGTGTTGAAAACATGTTTTGGGGATATCCTGGTGTGGGAAATAATCAGTTGGGATTTTTCCCCTTTTGTGCTAGTCATGTTCCCTGGAGAAGATTACCTGCATATTCTACTGGAGGTGAAACGTGGAAGCTGAGTGGCGAGAGGGGCTGGAGGGAGTGCTGGTATTCAGGGCGCATGTGTGTCCTCACTTCGCCCTTTAGTTTTTGACTCAGTCCTTAGGCCTCCACTGTGCCTTTTGTACGTTAAGGAGAAACCTTTAAGGAGAGACCTCCCCCACTCTTGTTTTATGCTCCCATAGAGTATAAAGCTTCCTCTTTTATAGCCACGGAGTGGGGAAGTTCCTAAGTGATGTTAAATGGGGAATATGAACTACATTTCTAGCTAAAGAGCCTTACAAATCCATCTCCTCTCTGTCTCGACTAAAATACAAAAAATTGGCCGGCGGTGCTGGCACACACCTGTAATCACAGCTACTTCAGGAGGCTGAGGCAGGAGAATCACTTGAACCCGGGAGGTGGAGTTTGCAGTGAGTCGAGATCGTGCCACTGCACTCCAGCCTGGGTTACAGCGAGACTCCGTCAAAAAAAAAAAAAAAAAACCCCATCTCCTGTATGTTAGCTTGCTTCCTTGCTTCCTTTTTACTTCTACTTCAGAGATACTTGGTGCCACCCATTTCTGAGTCTCTTGGAAATTCTGGGGTTTAAATGAGACTAGTTTTTAGCTTTCTCCTGATGGTTTAGAATTTGGATTCTGGAGTTTCCTAAGTAGGATTGTCTCAGGCCTACTTGTCACCTACATAAATGTGCTGTTTTTCTCTTTTCTTACTCTCTCCATCCTCCTGGCTTCATTTTTAAAAATTACTTCTACTGACATTTGATAGAGTTTCAGTGTTGCAAGGGAGCGAAGTTAGTTGCTTGAATTCAATCTGCCGTAGCTGTGGAATTCTACTTTCTAAATCTTTTCTTTGGTGGGGCATGGGCTCAGGGATGAAGAGTAGAAAAGAGAGAGAACAGGCGATGCTGACTGAGTTTTGAGTTTGGGTGAATGTGAGAGAGTGAGACTGGAGAGGAAGAGGAGATGCTGAAAGTCACATGGAGAAAGATGGGTGGATGTTTCCATGACCTCCAGTTAGGAGTCTGCTCTTCCTTCTTAGTCTCTGAGATTTCAGTCCTGCTTAGTGACCTTTAGGATTGCCCTATTTTTTCACTGGAAGTTGAGTGAGGACAGAGGTAGCTGCTGGCAGTATTCACTGTGGCCCCACTTAAGCCTACCGCCTGGGTCACTCTCCCCACCTCCATTTCATCACTAGAAGAGTTCTGAGAACAAGACATGAAGACAGCCTTCCAGGTCAGAAACAGGCTGACCAGGTTTCATCCTCACGCCCAAGTGTGCCAAGGACTTTGATTCCTGCTTGTTCATCTCTTTGGAAAAATATTGCCCAAGCCTCCTGATAACCGCCTACGCTCCTGAATAGGTATTTTTTTGGAGAAGGGTAGGACTTCAGCTAAAGCCTTTGAAATGTGCTATTTGCTTGACTTAAAATAATCAATAGACACTATCTATTGCTAACTTCATATTCTTATGATGTGAGTGTTTTTTTTCCTTTGTAAGTCACCTCAAATCCTAATGGAACAGGAGGTATATTAAATACTGAAATGAATTAAACATAACCGATTTCCTCAGTTTAGATTATTGGCTATTTTTGGTTTATTGATTTTCTTGGGACTGGAATTTAAATGACTGCTAGGTAAACCACCTTTCACCTTATATTATCTATCGATAAGTAACGATTAGGTTGGCATGATATGTCACTACACCAAGATACATACTGGAAGTAATCTATTACTTGCAAAATGTGAAAGCAAGCTAATTTCAGGTCATTCGTTGTATTGAAAGCCCTGCTTGTGTCCACATTTGGTGAGTTAAATACAAATTAATTAGAAACATATGGACAAAAATTCCTCTTGGAACAGGGACAGACTTAAAAATGAGAATATATGTGCTTGATAAGAGATTGAGTTTAGGCAATACATAATTTGATAGTTAAAATTATTTAATAAAAGCCACAATATCACTGAATGCACCCACATGAATTCCTATAATTTAATATTGAGAATAGGGGTCATATATTTTACTAAATATATGTTAGTAAACCATGCACTGAACATCAAAACTTCCATAAGAGTAGAAGAAGAGGGCAGCATCAAGTTTAACATAAACAGAATACTTGGGTAAGGTGCCATCCTCCAAGACAACATCAATAGCACTCAGAGCACAAGACGCAGAAAGGTGGGAGATGAGAGAGAGAAGAGGCTGTGCAAACTGAGTTTTGAGATTCTGGAATTTCCAAAAGAGGGAGCCTAGAGATAGAAGGAAAAGGCTAAAGTTTGTTAGCACTGTGGAGAAAGCTAGAGTGCAAAGTTCTGTACCCATTGCCTAGGAGTTTGCATTTTCTTAATAGAATCCAAATTTGGGGTCTTTGATACCTCTATCAACAAGGATGTGATGTCCTGGGAAGGTACAGAGACCTGCCAGAGGTGATTTACATTGGGCCAGATCTGTTGCTGGCCCTTTAAATGAGGACACCCATCTTAGTCATCTCTGGCTGCTATAACGAAAATAACACTGACTGGGTGGCTTAAACAACAGACACTTATTTCTCACAATTCTGGAGTCTGGAAGTCTGAGATCAGGATGCCAGCATGGTCAAGTTCTATGAGGGCCCACTTCTGGGTTGCAGACTGCTGACTTCCTGTGGTATTGTCACATGGCAGAAAGAGAGCCAGCTAGCTTGTAAGGGCACTAATCCCATTCATGAGGTCCCCACCCTCATGGCCTCATCACTTCCCAAAGACCCCACCTCCAAGTACCATCATATTGGAGATTAAATTTCCACATATGAATTTGGGGGAAACACATTCAGTCCTAACAGCCACCTTCCTGGGAGGGCAAGTGCTAAGGCCGGGTGACAGCCCAGCATGTGAGGCCGGGTGAGAGCCCAGCATGGGCCCAACTATGCACCCAGGACTGTCTTCTCATGGGTCTCTCACCCGCTTGTGCCTGCTTTGTGTCTCTGGCATTTGATTCCTGGGCTCTCAATACCCATCCATTCTGCAGAGCCATTTCATCCTGTGAATTCACCAACTTCAGCTTCTGTGTAAGCTCTTCACCCCGTACTGGATCAGTTTGGTGGATTCAAACCCAATGAGGTCACAAAACTTGCCAAAAGTTCACTTTTATTGCAGCAAAATATGTAGATATTACTTATGGCATGCAGATCAGCTACACTGGGTATGCAGAGGAATTCCCAGGGTTCTAAACCCTATTCAGGAACACTTCTGGGCACTCAGCAGTAACACACATGACCCCCCGAAACGGATGGGTCATCTTGCCTAGGGAGCTGCCCACGTTCAGTCCTCTAGAGCTACTACTCTGATATTACTCTCATAAGGTAAAAAGAAACAGCTAAAACCATACACACACACAAACACAATCATGATTATATGACTCATATACACAGGTATGTAGCCATTTGAATTGGTTCCTCTTTAAATACTCATCTTTAGGCTGGGCACGGTGGCTCATGCCTGTAATCCCAGCACTTTTGGGAGGCTGCAGTGGTAGGATCACTTGAGGCCAGGAGCTCAAGACCAGCCTGGGCAACATGGTGAGACCCTATCTCTGTAAAAAAATAGAAAAATTAGCCGCGTGTGATGGCATGTGCCTATATCCGAGCTACTTAGGGGGCTGAGGTGGGAGGGTCGCTTGAGCCTGGGAGATCAAGGCTGCGGTGAAGTACGATTGAACCACTGTTCTCTAGCCTGGGCAACAGAGCAAGATCCTATCTCCAAAAAAAAAAAAATCTTTAGTTATTCCCTAATTTATATCTCATTATACCCCCTTGATTTTAACATCACTAAACTATGAGAAAGAGACACTTTCTCTGCCAATCCATTGTCTGATGAATATTTCATTGCCTCCCCATGATACCCTCCTGATTGGTGAGAAAAATTTAAACAAGCAGGCTTGCAAGCCACCAGGATGGGCAACTCCCAAAATCCTTCCCAGACAAGATCCAGGGGAGAGAGGCTGCCTGGCACTTCAGACATTTGTGTCATTGCATTGCTCTTTTAAAATAACTTCCTTTGAGCTGGAGCTCCAAGAAAAAGATACTAATAACAAAGTAACTAATCTTTTGACTGACAAAAATTGTATGTATTTATGGTTTCTCTTCTACATATAATACTATTCCCTACCCTTCTGTGTGTGTGCTTTTTTTTTTTTTTTTTGAGATGGAGTCTCGCTCTGTCGCCCAGGCTGGATTGCAGTGGCGCAATCTTGGCTCACTGCAACTTCCGCCTCCCCGGTTCACGTCATTCTCCTGCCTCAGCCTCCTGAGTAGCTGGGACTACAGGTACCTGCCACCACGCCCAGATAATTTTTCGTATTTTTAGTAGAGACAGGGTTTCACCGTGTTAGCCAGGATGGTCTCGATCTTCTGACCTCCTGATCCGCCCGCCTCGGCCTCCCAAAGTGCTGGGATTACAGGCGTGAGCCACCACACTCGGCCCCTTCTGTTTATGTTTGGGAAACTCCTAAGCACCATTCTAAACTCAGCATAAATCTTATCACTTCGGTTATAAGTTCCTCTGGGCACAATTATGCACTCACTTCTCTGTCTTCCTGTAGAATTTCTTCATTCTATAGTGCAGGATTTACTGGCTTATCCTTACCTTTTTAGATATTTAACTTCCCTTCCCGATGATGGGATCTCATAGGGAAGGGACTTTGGTCCTCCCTTTACACTCAGCAGCAAACACATAAAAGGCCCTTTAAAATGTTGAATGAATAAACGTGAGACACATTGTTGATCCTTTATGTTTCCCCAGCATCCCACCCAAAAACAGATTCAAAGTACAAAGAAGGTAACAGATTCCTCAAATTCACCAAAAGAAAGTATGTATCTAGAACAGTCAACTTAGGAAGGTGTCTGCCTGAGGGTTTGGTTGCGTGTTTGCAGCACATCACATATCTCCAGCCCTGGCTTGGTAGTCAGTTTGGCTTTTTGTTTTTGTTTTTTGAGACCGAGTTTCGCTCTGTCGCCCGGGCTGGCGTGCAATGGCGCAATCTCGGCTCACTGCAACCTCCACCTTGAGGGTTCAAGTGATTCTCCTGCTTTAGCCTCCTGAGTAGCTGGGATGACAGGCACCCACCACCACATCCAGCTAATTTTTGCATTTTTAGTAGAGATGGGGCTTCACCAGGTTGGCCAGGCTGGTCTGGAACTCTTGACCTCAGGTGATCCACCTGCCTCAGCCTCCCAAAGTGCTGGGATTACAGGCATGAGCCACCTCACCTGGCCACCAGTTTGTTTTTTTGTTTTCTGTTTTATTCCTGGAAACTGGAGAAAGAAAACTGGAGAAGTCGAATGATCTAATGTGAATCCTGTGTCCCTAACACTTAAGACACCTTGGGCCTAAGCACACAACAAAGAATAAGAAAAATAATGAAAATGAAAAGTCATATTCATTTCTTCTTACCCCCAATATTTAATTTTTTATTACTATAAAATGGAATATTGTTCTGGTTAGATGAGATTTTCATGCATTGTAACCAAATTTCTTACAAGTATATGTCATTTTTAAGATTACAGTAGTATTTAATAATATTGCATTTTACTCAATGAACAGGTAAAATAAAGGAACTTTATTATAGACTGATTACCTCATATAAGAACTATGACTAACCACACTGTCCTTTCGGATATTTACATCTGAAGTATACTCTTTGAGGGGATTCAAATATTACAAAACCCTTTGTAATGGGTTGTATTTTATACAAAATGCTTGTTTTTTTCTGACAGCAGTCAGGTTGAATTTAAAAAGGATTACAGTACAAGAAAATGTAACTTTTTTTTTCTTACAGAACTATCATGAAGATTTACTTAAATTGACCTTATTTGTAGTTTATCCTGATCTCGAGCAATGGTGGTTTTAATACTTTGCCGCATTCAGGTCAAAACAGGTGGACCTTAAACAGTTGACTCATGATGGCATTTGTGCTCTGATAGTAACAGCTGGTTGCTTTGTATTTCAAATGAATTTTACATCCCAGCTAATGGCTCTTTGTTCTCAGACAGGAAAAGGTCTGTAACCCTTTTCTCCCTCCTTGGGAACACCTGAAGCAAGCTTGACCCTAAGCAGACCTCCTTGCAAACATCCGCTGTTAAACTGGGGTCTTTGAGGGGTTTCCATGTACCAATTACTCATCGAGAAATGCTTTTAGCAAAGCAAGATATTCGTGGTCTGTCTGGCACAGATTGTTTATTGTCAACAAACCTGTGATTTGTTGCAGCTGCGTTGAAGGATGAATGTTGGAAATCTCACCAGATAGAGCTTTGTGACATGGAAGATGAACCAGCTGAGAGACCCCCAAGCTCAGTGGCAGCTTTGTACTATCCTATCCGCAACACCACACTCTCCCTCGGAAGCCAAAACTCCTCCTGGCAGAGAAGGGCACTCAGGAAGCCACGTCGGATGGGCTGGGGAACCCCTAGATATGGATGCTGCACATGCTATTACTTTATCATATATAATCCACTAACTATCAATAACAGTCCGTATCATATACAATCCACTAGTTATCAATAACAGTCTGTAGTCTGTTAAAATAATAATAACTTCATCATTGTCATCATGACTGTGACAATGGAGCAGTCTGCCGTCTCCCTCTCCACCTCCACGATCATCTATATTTACGGAACACACATCTAAATGCATTATTATTTTCATTCTGAACATCAGTATGAGGGGTATGTATTCCATTGCCGCCCTATCTATGTACCAGGTGCTGGGCATTGAGAGGTATATAGACCTTGGTTCTACCCTTTATGATCTAAAACAGCTGAAAGTGTTGACATAAGGATACTAAAAACTAAATAGAAGCTGGGTGTGGTGGCTCACGCCTGTAATCCCAGCACTTTGGGAGGCCAAGGCAGACGGATCACCTGAGGTCAGGAGTTCAAGACCAGCCCGGCCAACATGGCAAAACTGTGTCTCTACTGAAAATACAAATATTAGCCAGGCGTGGTGGCAGGCGCCTATAGTCCCAGCTACTCTGGAGGCTGAGGCATGAGAATTGCTTGAACCCGGGAGTCGGAGGCTGCAGTGACCCAAGATTGTGCCACTGCACTCCAGCCTGGGTGACAGAGTGAGATTCCATCTCAAAAACAAAAAAAAAAAAAAAAAAGAAAGAAAAGAAAAAAACTAAATATAATTTATTGACATTACAGATATAATTTAATTTTAACTATTAAGAGCACAATCAGGACAATTCTATGTTTTCCATATCCATTTCATGTCCCTCCTGACACCCTGAAAGATTGCATTTTCCAGTTATGTGGGGCCATGCACCCAGTTTGTAGTCAGTGGAATGAGGACAGAAATACCACTACACTGTAGAGAAGGTAAGCCTCGCCTCTGTTGAGGCTATTCTGAGATCTCAGGGTGCCCAGCTCTTAAGTGGAGCAGGGATAAATCCATGGTGCTGGACATGACATGTATTTCACGTAAGTCTGATTGACAATTAAGGATTTTGTGTTCATTTGATTTAAAAGTCACAGAAAAATCCAACCTTCAATCATCTTCACACAAAGGAATGACTCTAATTGCACATCTGACTGGAAAATTGTAAAGCTGGGATATGGCATTCTTACCGCCGTGTGGACGTGGGCACCCTGGAGCTGGTTCTCTGCTCTGCGATTACCTGACTCTCTTCGGATTCTACTAAGCATGGAAGAAGTTACTTAGAGCGAATACTTTACATTTACTAGTAAGATAGCTGCACAGGCTGGGACTTTTCTGACAACAGTAATGATCTCATTAGTTATTTTAATAGTTTAAAGAGTGCCTTGGAGAGTAAGAAGATCTACTGCTAAGGGAAGAAAAAACACAGCTGAGTTGTCTTATTAATGAATTGAGCCGCTCATTATCTAATCTTTTCCAAAGTCTTTAACGATCTCCTGGTTAATGGCTGCTAGAAATACAGAAGTACTTTAATAGAGGGCTCTCAATCTAAAACATTTGCAGCTGTAACATTGATTACTCTGTACGTAATAATAATAACAACTCAGCCAATTTTCCTGTGTGCTTACTCTGTGTCAGGCACATTGGGAACAGAGAATACCTTTACCTGAAAAGACAAACAGCCTTAATTCATTTGGCTAGCTAATGGGTTTCTAACTCAAGTTACACATAAATGTATTAAATCGGGTCGATTGATGTAATTAGCCAACTGTTAAGAATTGTACAGATGGAGAGAGCCGGTGGATCCCGATGGTAATGATTTATGAGAAGGCATATATCACACCTTGCCTCTATGGGGAAGAAAATTCATTTTTCACAGACAGTGTAAGTCTCCATCCTGAGGTAATAGACAAGACAGTCTGTAGTTGTTTTGTTGTTATTGTTGTTTCTCTCCTTAATCTTCCCACCTTGCTTTAAAAACTCAATAAAAAAAAAAACGAACAAAAAAAAAACAGTGACTATAAGTCACCATGTTCTTTGTTATGGAAGAAAGAGACAATGTTTCACAAGCTCTTAAAGTTGAAGTCTCTGATGCCCTCCAGCAGTTGACTGGGGATACCTGGTTATCAACTCCTAACCAGGACACAGAGTAGGTCTGAGAAGTCGCCCCGGGAGTGTTGGGTAGCAGCCAAGGGTACAGACGAGGGAAGTCAGCCAGCCTGCACTGAAATGCTGTCTTTCCTTGTGAGAAACTGCGACTTTGCTCAAGTTAATACGTTTTCAACATTTCACTTTCCTCATCTCTGAAAATGGAGCCCTAGTAACCTCCTCACTGGACTGCTGTAAGGACTCAATTCCAACGCGATGATACATATGATGTACTGGTATGCAACAGGTATCCAGTGGATGGCAGCTATGATTTTTGTGTTTATTATTAATAATGGGAGTATAACTTGGGCAAGTTCATCTCGGTGATATGATGCTTCAGTTTCCTCTGCCTAAGATTTGCTGACCCTCCTGCCAACCAGGACTTGAACCCTGCCCAAATTTCTGTGTATCTTTTTTAAGCTTTGCCAAACTCCCCCCACACCTCCTACACCCATCCAGAGGCTGGACCTGCCTTTTACCCCTGTCAACAATACCGTTGCCCACTCCCCTCTTCCCATCCGCCTCCCCGCCCCAGCCACTGGTTGTATTTCTGTCATGGATGAAATCATCAAAATGATGCTGATGCCACTTGCTTTTTAGAATCAGTGGACACAATGACTTCCTTCTGTATCCCTGCCCCACTTATCAGCTGAGCACCTCGGATCTCAGAAATGGCCTCAGCGGGGACTAGGCTTGACTGTTGTACAATGAATCACTGAGCTGCCACAGCTGGGGGCACCATTGTACTACGGTGTATTTCCCAGGCTCCCTCCCCAGCTTCTGTCTCCTTTCTATTGGCTTCGGTCCTGGCGTGCCTCACATATGAGCATTTTATGTTAGGCTACACAAAGGAATAAAAACAGCAACTGCATCAAAGGAGGTTACAATTTACTTTTCAACACAATCTTATCATCTACTCCTAATTTCCCCACTTGGGCAATTAACATAAAACTTATTATTTTACTATTTTTTATGTATCAGTAGAATTCTATTAATAAATGCCACTAAAGCATACAATTCAGTAATCCAAACCTTGTTTTATCCTATCATATATTGGCTGGCTGGTGTAGATCACACCACTGAACTCCAGCCTGGGCTCACTGCAACCTCTGCCTTCTGATTCAAGAGATTCTCATGCCTCAGCCTCACAAGCAGCTGGGACTACAGGCAGGCACCACTGTACCTGGTTATTTTTTCTGCATTTTCTGTAGAGATGGGGTCTTGCTATGTTGCCCAGGCTGGTCTCAAACTCCTGGGCTCAAGCAATCCTCCCACCTCAGCCTCCCAAATTGTTGGGATTGCAGGTGTGAGCCATCGCACCAAGTCTCACAGCGATTGTTAATCATAATTTGTAATTATTAATTAGAGAACTCCAGAAATATACATGAACTTGGTGATAATTTACTCTGATAATATATCATACAAAGATAATATAAATTCTGCCAGAATACTCTGTGGCTTCTTCTGCTTCCCAAATGTCCTACATAGAACTATTAATACGTGTAAAAGACTTCAATGAAGAATGAATTTCCCCCAGCTGAGCAAGCGTAATTTGGCTACGGCCAGATGAAGGAGCGTCTGAAGCAATTCTTGGCAAGGAAGCAAATGGAAAGGCCTTACGCATAGGCAACCAAGAAAAAAAAATCTAAACCATTTAAGATGGGGTGACTTCCCAGGTGCAGGTGCATCAGTCACATACTCCATCTACCATCGGCATGTCTTGCTTTTGTAACAAGAGCCTCTTTCTAGAATACGGGCAGTTGGTCTTGTACTCAGCTGGGCATTCAGCACGGCTCCTGTCTCAGCAAACAGAGTTGGAGGGGTTAGCTCTGGTGTAGGATGCCTGCCTGGGTGGCAATCCCTATTGGACAGGTGAAAATAGATCATTATTTTAAAGTCTTGATCCGGCCTTAGAGGTTCCCCTGTGTTTCCTGTTCTGCTAGAGCTGACAGCTGGAACTCCTCAAGCTGTGCACGATTGCTTTCTGCACTGTGTGTGTGTGGCTGGAGCCTCTAGGTTAGCAAATGTATCTACTCACTCCAGAATGGTCTTTTCAGAAAGAAAACCTGGGCTGGGCATGGTGGCTCACGCCTGTAATCCCAGCACCTTGGGAGGCCAAGGCGGGTGGATCATGAGGTCAGGAGATCGAGACCATCCTGGCCAACATGGTGAAACCCCGTCTTTACTAAAAATACAAAAATTATCCAGGCTTGGTGACATGCGCCTGTAGTCCCAGCTACTCGGGAGGCTGAGGCAGGAGAATCACTTGAACCCAGGAAGTGGAGGCTGCAGTAAGCTGAGATTGCACCACTGCACTCCAGCCTGGGCGACAGAGCGAGACGCCATCACAAAACAAAAACAAAAACAAAACAAAACCAAACCTGATATGTTAAATCACTTTAAATCAAGTTTGTCCAACTGCGGCCCACGGGCTGCACCTGGCCCAGGACGGCTTTGAATGTGGCCCAACACAAATTTGGAAACTTTCTTAAAAGATTATAAGATTATTTTTGGCAGGTTTTCTTTTTAGCTCATCAGCTATCGTTAGTGTTCGTGTATTTTATGTGTGGCCCAAGACAATCCTTCTTCCAATGTGGCCCAGGGAAGCCAAAAGACTGGACACCCCTGCTTTCAAAGCTTCTCGGTGCTGTTAGGATAAAGACCCCGGTTCTTCCCATGGACTCTGCACCTGATACAGCCCGGCCCGCACTCCCTCTCCAGCCCCTCTCCTATCGCACACTGCTGCCCCCGGCCTTGTGCTCTCCAGCATGGTCACCTCCTCGCAGTGCCCAGTGCCCAGGGTTCCCTACCCCCACAAGGCCTTTACCATGTCTTCCAGAACTGCTCTTCCTTCCAGCTGTGCCTCCACTGTCATTTCATCTGGAAGCTGTTTCTGCCCTTTCAGACCAACTAGGTGAAATCGCTATGTGTGCTTTCTTCTTCCATGTGTCACTCCTCTGTGCCACTGGCCACGTTTTTTTTTTTTTTTTTTGAAGCAAGATCTCACTCTGTCAAGCCATCCTCCAGCCTCAGTCTCCCAAGTAGCTGGAACTATAGGCACACACCACAATGCCAGGCTAATTTTTGTATTTTTAATAGAGACGGGGTTTCGCCATGTTGGCCAGGCTGGTCTTGAGCTCCTGGGCTCAAGCGATCTACCCACCTTGGCCTCCCAAAGTTTTGGGATTGCAGGTGTGAGCCACTGTGCCTGGCCCACTCAGCACGTTTCAATATGGCACGTATCTGTGCAATGATGCAGTTCACATTTGCTTCCTCTTACAAACTCTAAGCATCATCAAGCCAGAGACAATGTTGACTTTGTTCTTCATAGCATTTCCAGGGCAAGCATGGCTCCTAGGATAAAGCAAGTCCCCAGTGACACATTTCATTAGAAGCAGACAAGGATTAGAAGTTCATCAGGCTTGGCTGGTGCAGTGGCTCACATCTGGATTCCCAGCACTTTGGGAGGCTGAGGCGGGTGGATTACCTGAGGTCAGGAGTTTGCGACCAGCCTAGCCAACATGTCCAAACGCTGTCTCTACTAAAAATACAAAACTTAGCCTGGCATGGTGGCGCATGCCTGTAATCCCAGCTACTTGGGAGGCTGAGGCAGGAGAATCGCTTAAACCCAGGAGGCGGAGCTTGCAGTGAGCCAAGATGGCACCACTGTACTCCAGCCTGGGCGACAGAGTGAGACTGTCTCAAAAAAAACAAACAAACAAAAAAAGTTCGTCAGGCTTGATTTTCCACAGGAGCCAGGTCATCCCACTCAGCACCTCCCTGGTCAGGTCCTATTCCCCGAATGGCTCAGCTTTCTACAGCTGCGCCTGCCACGGGCCACTCACCCTCAGAGCCCTCATGTCTGCAGCTGATTTTTGCTTGCAGTTGGTCCACTTCTGTTCCTTATTCTGCCTGGAGCCCTGCAAGTCATTGATCCCTCATTCAACCTGCTCCTGGGTGCTCATCACAGGCTCAGTGGGGGGCCTGGCTCCAGTCCGGGTCACCCTCTGTAAGCACCAACCTTGACACTTCATAATTAATGTTGTTGCCAGGAAGCTCTGATGAAGCCATTCACAAGCCCAGGTGATGGTGGAGAAAACGTCATTCTTCCTATAAATGCTTCCCACATCTCACTTATTTTCACAACAGGGAGCTTTTTGCTGTCAGGTTTTTGCCTCAGACAGAAATCCATCACTTTCAGTGCATTATCCCTATATCAACTCTTCTGTCACTGCTGCTTTGCATTGCTGCATTAATAATAATGAAAAAGAACTCATGTTTATCAAGAAAAAACTTCAGAGGGATACATTGAAAAAAACATAAAAATGCTCAGAGATTGAGATTGCTTCTTCAAAGCTCTGGACAGACGAAAAGCACGTTGGTTATTTACATATAGACAGGTTCTTTGGTAAGGTCAAGAGTACATCATTTCCAACTAAATGTTCTAAGATATTAACTGTCTTTTTTACCCATGTGAATATCAAAGGACCTCCAAGTGAGGCCCAAAGCTATCCGTTTTTAGAAATGTATTTATAGTGATAGTCCTGGCACAGCTCAAATATATCCTGAACTTGACCTGAATTATAAATTAATTCTTAAAGCTTTTTGCAAAACAATCCCCTGCCTTTGGGAGGTGGGAGAATGGGTGCTCCTAAATCATTCGATCATCACGAGATTTGCTGTTTGCAAACCGGGGCAGATTGCCATCTTTACAGACTACCGAGGAAGAAACCCAGAAAAGGGCTTATTGTTTTTGAGATTTATTTCAATCAAGATCTGAACCCCTGAGGCCTTTCTTTGTTAATTTTCCTCTGACTCTCCACATATTTCACCCTTGCCTTGTTTTTGATTTCCCATCTGTCTTGCTCTTTTTAGTTTCCTATCAAATTTTGTTTGTTTTATACACTAATTCTTTCTTCTATATATGCCTTTGATTTGTCCCCTAAGTCCTGACCTGTTTCAGGCTGTATTCTCTGTTACTTTCATCCTGGGACACTTTCCTTTGAGTTGCCCTGATGGGTGAACTCAGACCACAGAGGGTCAAGCTCAGACACATCTTGTGGTGGATAATCTACTGGTTACAATTTTTTTTTTAATTATTCCTACTTAGAAACTCAGTCCTCCAGCACTCATACACATAAACTCTCAGTTACTTTTTCAACAAAATTTTTCTTAGTGGTGAATTCATTTTACCAAGAAGTATTCAATATGTCACATAAATTTGCAGATGTAATATTATATATATATATATCCAATAGTACAGCATAAATTCAATAGTACTATAAATCACATTTCAACTTAATACTATGCTGATGGGTATAGATCACCATTATTGATGAGAAGATTATCTAACTCAACACTTCTCATAGGTGTTGTCATGAAATGCTGGTGAGTGAGTCATAGTACAAAAATATAATTTTAATACAAACAGATACTTTTGAGGATAAAAGAGACTCTATTAACAATTACACTGGGACAAGCAGCATAAAACATGAACTGCTGTGGACCAACTGGCATGTGTGGTCACCTTAGCGATAACCGTCCTGAAGTGCGCTGCAGATCACTTGAAAAATAACCACAATACTGACATGCAAATGAGGCGGCTTCAACGAGATTGCTCATTTACAACCCAGCATGCTTTCCTGAGTGAAGGAAAATTATTACAAATATTTTTGGGTTTTTTTGTTTGTTTGTTTGTTTGTTTTGAGACTGAGTCTTGCTCTGTTGCTCAGGCTGGAGTTCAGTGGCACAATCTTGGCTCACTGCAAGCTCCGCCTCCCGGGTTCATGCCATTCTCCTGCCTCAGCCTCCCAAGTAGCTGGGATTACAGGCGCCCTCCACCACACCCGGCTAATTTTTTTGTATTTTTAGTAGAGACGGGTTTTCACTGTGTTAGCCAGGATGGCCTCGATCTCCTGACCTCGTGATCCACCCGCCTCAGCCTCCCAAAGTGCTGGGATTACAGGCTTGAGCCACCATGCCCGGCCAATTTGTTTGGTTTTTTAAGTTATAAATATTCCTAGGTAGCTTTATATGAACCTTCTTACAAAGTGCCAGCATTATAGGGGCCAATACCTTAAAGTTAAGAGCAGATGAGCTAGACAAAGTTAACTGGAATTTAATTTTTAGGAAATTCAAAGAGAATGTCTGTGAAAACTAGGGTTTATAATTTGTACTAGTTCACAAATTCCCTTTCCTGAATTCCCAGGGAAGCCAGACTCCCACTTACCACCTTTTGAATCTTGAAACACCCTCTTCCTCCTCATCCAGGACCAAGGTTTCCTAGAAAGCTTTATCATTTTTCCAGATTAACTTGAAATAGACAATGTCCATCTGAGATCATTTCAATCTTAAAACCTTGGCATCAAACTAAGGTTCATGTAATAGTCTTGCACCTGAGTCACTTCTAATTCATTTGGTCCCCAGTTTTGATAGGTAAGAACTGGATGGAAGGTGCCCTCTGTTGGGCCAGCAGTATGCGATCTTCCTCTCCCTGAAACTCCCTTCACGGGGTCTCAACTGCCCAGTTCCATGAGCAGAACCCAGGAGCAGAGCGTGGAGTTCTTTAGATATGTCACCAAGGGATGTGCCACTTGGGGTTAGGAAGTGACAAATCTGTAAGCAGCAGGAATTTCTTTTTCCTCCAATTTTTCACGCAGTATCTGGGGAAGCAAAGATCTAGATCTGGGCCCATGGCAAAATAATATGTCTAGTTTTGGGAGTTGTGTCTTACCTTTCTCAAAAAAGAAGTGCAAGGATTTCACTGGTCCTAGGCTTCCAGAGGGAATTTACAACAAACCCAGAGAGAAGCAGGGCCATGGGGCCTGAAGAATTATCGGCAGCATGCAATCTATAGGAGTAAAGAAAGTGCGACACACCCATCTAGGTATAATCTTCTGGCAAATGATTTCTTTCTGGTATGAAATTGTTGTAAATTATGAATATTGTTAAAAAGGGGAAGCATAATGCACTTATGCTGGCTCTATTCCCAGAAATAGTATAATACATAATATATGTTGTGGAAGGGTTCACAAACACCAGTGTTATATTTCTAGTATATACTTCCATGTATTATTCTAGTAGTTTCATGCATTTTGATTTTTTTAATCTACAAGTGGATCAGAGCCCCTAGGAGAAGGAACCACATTTCATTCAACACTGGGCAACAAAGAAAAGCCAGATTGAGACTCTGCACATGCACACGGTCACTGCCCTTCCACAGCTTTCAGTCTGGTCATTTCATAGAGTTGTCTACTGTGCAAATAATCATCTACTATAAGACTATACATTGAGGATTTGCTAAAGAATATCAGATAACTGTCTAAAAAGATATATATGCAATTTTTTAGTGCAATGAGTATTCTAAGATTTAGCTGTTTATGCTGTTCACAACGTTCATGGCAAAAGTTATAGAGTGTGATAATTCCCTACAGCAGTCATACCAAAGCGCCAGGCATCAAAATAAAAAGGTAAAGGAAATGTATTATCCCATAGTTCTAGAAATCCAAAATCAAGGTGGCAGCTGGGTCACTCTACCTCTGAAACTTGTAGGAGAAAGGCCATTCCTTACTCTTCCAGCTTCTAGTTGTTTGCCAGAAATCTCTGGTGTTCCTTAGCTTGTGGCAGCACAATTTCTATTTTCGCCTCCTTCCTCACGTGATGTTTTCCTTCTGTATCTTTGCAGCGTCTTCCCTCTGTGCTTGCTTGTGTCCTAATCTCCTCTTCTTATAAAGACACCAGTTATTTTGGATTAGGGCCCACCCTAATGATCTCATATTCATTTGCTTGTATCTGCAAAGACCCTGTTTCTAAGTAAGGTCACATTCTGAGGCAGCAGGAACTAGGACCTCAACATATCTCTTTGGGGGAGGACACAATTCAACCTGTGACAGATGGTGTCGCTCTTCCGTTAGGTGACATCCCAGGAACCATCACCTTTTCCCATTTATCTTAATATTCCGGTCCAAGATCAAGAAATGGCTGAACAACAGGAAAATATGAAAAAATGGTAGCTGAATTAGGAAAAGAAATTTTAGTAAATAATAATCATCCTGGAAATGAAGGTAAACTGTAAGTTGCTCAAAAGAGAATTAGATATTGCTCAAATTCACCATGGGACCAAGAAAATTAAATCAAAATAAAGAAGTTAAAAAGTATAATAGAAAAAATAATAGGTATAGAAGATAGGCAAAGAAGACTAAACATATATATAACTGGAATCTGCAAAGAAAAAACCAATAGAATGTAACTAATATTTAAATTATAATTCAAAACAAACATTCCTGAAGGAAAAATAAGACCTAACTCTATGAAGCTGAGCCACAGGAAGTTGCTGGCATTCATTTTCTCACCTGTACCAAGGGCAGCTTCATTTGACTAAATCCAATATACATTTAAAGGGCCCACTTGCTATCTGGGTAAAAAATTACCAATAGTGCTCAACTCTGGAAACTATGCCAATAAAATGATTAACGTTTAGAGATTAAAAAAAATACTTCTGTGGCTTTAAAAAAAACAAAAACCATTTACAAAGGAAAGAAATATTTTTTGGTTTACAGCAGACTTCTCAAAAACATATACAAAGCAAAACAACGATGGGGCGATATTTTCAAGAAACTCAAGGAAAAAAAGTACGAGTCAATGATTTTATATCCAGCCAAGTTTCACTTCAAATACGAAGGCTTTAGAAAAACAATTTTAAACATACAGAAACACTTTGAATATTGTAACCACAATCTTTCCTGAGAAATCAACTACAAAACAAACTCCTCCACAGATGTGACGATGGGAGAAACTTTGAACATAGTACTGGTAATGATTATTAATTATATTTACATGTAAACCTAAGATTTAAACAAAGATTAGGATAAGGATGGAAGAATAGTGTGTAGATGTTAAAAACCCTGAGAAAGTAAAAATAATTTCACTTTAAAAATGAGAGAAGGAGAGAGAAAGCAGACTAAGCTCATTGTATGCTGCATGGATAATAGATGTGAGTGAAAAATATCGTCATACTCGGGAGACTGAGGCAGGAGAATTGAGTGAACCCGAGAGGCGGAGGTTGCAGTGAGCCAAGATTGCACTGTTTCACTCCAGACCAGGTGACAGTGCAAGACTCCGTCTCAAAAAAAAAAGAAAAAAAAAAATATATGTGTAATCAAAGCCAATAAACCAAGTAGTGGGAACCTAAGTAGGGAAAAAGAAATTAAGAATTTTATTCAAGGTATTAACAGGAAGGTTACCATCAAAAAGTGAATACAAAACACACCTACTATAATTTTATTTTGAACAGAAAGAGCAATAGGTGGTTGCCAGAGGTTATGAGTGAGATGAGAGCTTCAATATAAAGCCTCATTCCTTAGCACAAAGGAATGTTCTGGGATGATGGAGCAGTGGTGCATGCCGATTGTGGCAACCTATGCATGTGTTAGAATTTATAGAACTGTACACCAAACACAAAGTCAATGTTACTGCTGTATTGGTCTATTATAAATATTATTTGAAAACACAACAAAAGCATACTTGTCAAGCAACTGAATAAATAAATGAATAGACAACCCTCCTCCAACCTCTACCAGAAAGAGCAAAGGCAATAAATGACAAGGTGAAAACACAGTATAAATATAATGTAATACATACAGTAAATATAACATAAAATAATGACAGAACAAACACATCAGTCATATGAATATATGTAAACTGGCTTAACTCACATGTGGTAGGCCAAAAAATTAGCCCCTCAAAGTTGTCTATCTACCTCACAATCCCCAAAACCTGGGAATACGTCACATTACAAGGCAAAAGGGACTTTGCAGATGAGTAAGGTAAGGGCTTTGAGATGGGGAGAGGCTCCTGGTCCAGGCGGGCCCAATGCAATCTCAAGAGTGCTTAGAAGAGAGCAGGTGTGCCAGGGAGAGAGACAAACAGAGATCCAAGCGATGTGGGACCCTGAGTCAAGGAATGCCGGCAGCCTCTAGAAGCTAGAAAAGCTGAGGGAACAGATTGTTCCCGGGAGCCTCCAGAAGGAACAAGGCCTGCTGACCCATTGTGTACTTCTGACCTCCAGGACTGTGTTGTTCTAAGCCACAAAGTCTTTGGTAATTTGTTATAGAAGCAATAGGAAATTAGTGCGTCATCATTTTAAGTTAAAATTATAGATTGGGTCACAAAATAAAATCCAATGATCTGCTATATAGAACAAGCACACCTAAACAAGCTTTAGAAAGGCTGAAAAATAAAGGTATAGGGACAGGTACACAGGCAAATGTGCACACACAGCACAGCGCTGTGATTTTGATATCAGCAAAGGTAGAACCCAGCCCTAAAACATTAAGTGATGCAAAGCAAAGGGCAGAAAGCAAGGAGTTCCAAAAACTAATGGGGTGGGTCAAAAGGTCAACGTAAAGGAGTTCTCATTGGCCAAATTTGGGGGAATTCGAGCTTTGAGAAGGAATGATTGATAGCAGTATATTAAATAAGTAACATTCCACCAGCGTATAAATGACATCAGAAAAGAGAAACCCGAGAAATTTAACTCATTTGCCACTATTAGAGGCAACTGTAATATCAACTCTTAGCTCTAAAGTTGGTAATTTAAAAGAAAGAATCAAGCATTTTACTGTAACTTTTTAGAGAAAATTATAGTTCCTTTCCAGCTAATAGGTAAAAGGCCTTCTTCACAGAATAATGCCAGCTAATCAATGTAGAAAGAATGATAGGATGAAAAAACAACCATGCTACAACCCCCAGTGAGATAATCCATTCAGGCCAAGATCATGACGGACGCTAAAGCCTTTAGGTGAAAGCTTTTTGGGACATAATGTTCAGAAGATGTCAAAGCATCAGTCCTCTGGAAGGGAAAAAACAGCCTTTGTAATGGAAGTATCTGAAAGTCACCCCCTTATCCAAAGGATCCAACTTAATACCACTGATAGTGAAACACCCTCTCATTATGTGATCAAGAAGTAATGCACTACGAGGCTGAGCGCAGTAGCTCACACCTGTAATCCCAGCACTTTCTGAGGCCAAGGCAGGCAGATCACTTGAGGCCAGGAGTTCAAGACCAGCCTGGCCAACATGGTGAAACCCTGCCTCTACCAAAAATACAAAAATTAGCCTGGCAGGTGTTCTGTGTGGGAAACGCATGAGGGGAGAAGAAAAGACACACACACGATACCTTTAAGGGTAAACAACCTTTATCCCATGTAAATGACAATGCAGATATAATAAGAAAATTATATAATAAGCAAATTGATATAATAAGCAAACTGATGGATATAATAAGCAAATTGTAATAAGAAGGGCAGAAGGGAATATATATATATATACACACACACACACACACACACACAGACACACACACACACACTCACCAGGCTATGAAGGATTCACCACCAGACCGGGAAGCAACAGTCTGGGCTCCAGAGTTGGACACTCGTCCGTGCACAGACAAGGAGAGGTCTTGTGAAGCTTTGGCACGGTCTGGGACCGTAGCTCTTTTTGTAATGAGTTGTTTGGCATGAGGCCCAGTCACGAGGGCCCTTTGAGACTGGGCTCAAGGAACACAAAAAGGTGGACTTGTTTTTGCGATTGTCTATTATTTTTCAATAAGTAACGTATAGGAATAGATTGAAATAGAGATTTCTCTGAAACAGCATTGGATGAACGCCTGAAGGGGCTCACACGACCTATTCCAGGACTTGGTGACCATTGTTTGTGTCCACGTTCAATTGAGTTCAAATTTAATATTTAACTTTTCCTCCACTTTCGGCCTCAATTTGATACTCAATTGTAGGAAATTGCCCTTTCAGAGATACATGGGGAAGGCATAGTTGATATAGATTACAGATACAGGGTTAGCACAGGAGAATTAAAAGCACAGTTAATCAAACAACACCCATGGCTCTGCAAGGGGAGTCATATTGTGAGAATTGCCGGGGATAAACACACAACATTCAGTATGCAGTAAGGTGCAGACCCCTCCTTAGACTGCGGTAAGCGTATCTAATGCCATTCGATTTTACAACACAACAGTACGAAGCTGAGCAAATACATCTGATAACAACACAAGCCCAGTGCTACTATCATTAAGAGCTTTTTCTCCATGTAAGCTTAACATTTTAATTTGTTGCCGAAGCAGGACTGTACTGGTGGCAGCAGAGAATACCGATAGGGTACCACCACCAGGAGTCTGGTGCATTCGCAACCAGCGATGTTTGTAAGCATCTGGATTACTGGGGAGGTGAATATTATCCCGGATGGTGAATGCAATTAATGGCCACCCCCAGGTGCATCTCCCCGTCCAATGTGGGGGCGGGTATCCCCACCATAGGATCCACATAGCCAGAGGGCCCCCTAAGGGAAAGAGATAGTGTTTCATTGGGGGCAATGTTGTCAATTTGGAGTATGTGTTGACAATTTTCTGGAGGGAGAAACCCCAGAGTAACATTAGAGGAGCCACTTAAGGCCTCCAGACAAAGCGGGGGGCTATATGGAATCCAACCACCAGCACCGCAGGTCCCCAATATAAACTGTTCCAGTCATACAGGGCAGAATACCAAGGCTTTTACCACAAGGCGAGGGTTGAGTTCACCTTTCGTCTGACTTGGGCAAAGATAGATTGCTTGGTTTGGTCAAAGGAAGTCCAGGCTGGATCGCAAGTGCTGTTGTTGTGGCCCCACTGGTAGCGACATAGCCATTTAGAAATGATGGCAGGGACGATTCTCCAAGGTAGTCCATTCCCGGCGGCCTCCGGCAACTTGATGTGTAGCCAACATTGACTGCAGTTGGCTGCTTCTGCGGCAGTGGCTACTCAGTTGATGAATTTATTCTTGGCCCCAGACACAAAGACACAGGCGCTGACCATTAGTGGATAGGTTATTCCCTGTAACAACAAAAATGGAGGGGAACATGATATTGTTTTTCATCTTTAGGAAATTGTACTATGCCTTCATTTTCTGCTGCCATAGCTACAAGGTCACCAGTCTTAGGGGTAGGAGCTAATGGACGCTGTACCCATACTTTGGCTCCAGGATTTAAGCTACCTGTACCAGTGGATCTGAATCCCTCAGTTCTGTATGTAGCCTCTGTTGGGGCAGAGTTCCTCTGGGGTTAATTGTTGACAAGGTACCATCAACAATTGAGCAACCTGCATCTGTGGTTTTATAGCAAAAGGATCTGGAGTGGTTTCGTCTAAAATGACCTTTAACCCTCCCCGGTAACCACTATCAATTATACCACCATACATTACAATATCTCTCATTGCCAGGCTGGAACGTGTTGTAATCCATTCATCCACATTCAAGTTTGCAGTTATGGTGGACATTTTGGCCTGTTGATCTGCCTGCTGATTAAATAGTCTGTCAAGAGAAAGCAGAGACACATGGGCATCAACATGGAAAACAGTGTTCATGGTAATGTGCACCAGAATTCAGACACTTTCCCAGTATTGTTTTCCCCAAACCTCTTTATTCCCAATTAACCATTTGTTTAGCTGCCACTGGGGCATCCGGGTAGTAAGGCCATATGCTACTGACATACGGTATACCAGTGACAAATCCCTCTGGCCTCTTCCTGAGTAGCTCGGAGGATGGATACTAGTTCAGCCAGCTGGGTGCTCCCACCCTTTCCTTCATCAGAAATGCTTATGTTTTTAACAGGATCACAAGCTACGGCCTTCCAGCATTGGGTCCCACTAATATATCTGGCGGATCCATCAGTAGACCATACGTGTTTCTGATCCTCTGGGCCTAGTTCTTTAAAGGATTTGCCCCATTGGGCAGGGGAGGTTTCCTTCCCTATCTGCAGGACTTGCTTGGTGGTTTCCTGAGCTGGCAAGTTTTGTACATCCTCACGTAAAAGTGATACCCCCTTTGGTTTTGGCTTAGCCTGGCCTTGAATGTACCATTTCCATTTTATGATGCTACTTTCTGGGGTGTGCCCTATCTGGTGAGTTTTGGGGGAACCCATGGCCCAAGTCATAATAGGAATTTCAGGCCTCGTAAAGACATCATGGTTGAAGCACAGGCCCTCCATTTCCAGGAAAGCCCAATAGCAAGCTAACAATTGCTTCTCGATACGTGTATGAGCTTTGCCAGCCTCTGACAGTTTCTGGGTCCAAAACCCCAAAAGTACCCTCTCTTGTTTCTGCCTAAGGCTCCAATTAGCATGTTGATCTAGGACGGTTACTTGCAGTTCTACTGGCCCATCCCATAAGGGCCAAGGATCCAGGGCCAATTGCACCGCTAGTTTGGCTTGTTCAAAAGCCATACTCTTTCTCTCTCCAGTGAAAGTCATAGCATTTTCTTTTCTTTTTTTTTTTTTTTTTTTTACAGGTTCTGCACTCTGGCCTCTGACTCCCAGAGTCTGATTCTCTGAGTCTGGAGTATATGTATATCTGTTAAAACTTTTCAGAGATTATATATATATATATATATATATATATATATACATATGTATATATATTATACTTTAAGTTTTAGGGTACACATGCACAATGTGCAGGTTTGTTACATATGTATACATGTGCCATGTTGTGTGTTGCACCCATTAACTCGTCATTTACATTAGGTATATCTCCTAATGCTATCCCTCCCCACTCCCCCCACCCCACAACAGGCCCTGGTGCGTGGTGTTCCCCTTCCTGTGTCCCAGTGTTCTCATTGTTCAATTCCCACCTATGAGTGAGAACAAGCGGTGTTTGGTTTTTTGTCCTTGTGATAGTTTGCTGAGAATGACGGTTTCCAGCTTCATCCATGTCCCTACAAAGGACATGAACTCATCATTTTTTATGGCTGCATAGTATTCCATGGGGTATATGTGCCACATTTTCTTAATCCAGTCTATCATTGTTGGACATTTTGGTTGGTTCCAAGTCTTTGCTATTGTGAGTAGTGCCGCAATAAACATACATGTGCATGTGTCTTTATAGCAGCATGATTTATATTCCTTTGGATATATACCCAGTAATGGGATGGCTGGGTCAAATGGTATTTCCAGTTCTAGATCCCTGAGGAATCACCACACTGACTTCCACAATGGTTGAACTAGTTTACGGTCCCACCAACAGTGTAAAAGTGTTCCTATTTCTCCACAGCCTCTCCAGCACCTGTTGTTTCCTGACTTTTTAATGATTGCCATTCTAACTGGTGCGAGACGGTATCTCATTGTGGTTTTGATTTGCATTTCTCTGATGGCCAGTGATGATGAGCATTTTTTCATGTGTCTGTTGGCTGCATAAATGTCTTCTTTTGAGAAGTGTCTGTTCATATCCGTTGCCCACTTTTTGATGGGGTTGTTTTTTTCTTGTAAATTTGTTTGAGTTCTTTGTAGCATTTTTTAATGACTGCATGCAGAGGTTGTAAAATGTTACCGAAGTGGGGGATATGATGTCTCCAGAATCCAAACAAGCCAATACATTTTTGGGCCTCCTTTTTAGTGGTAGGGGTTGCAGATTCTAGTTATTTTAGCCTTAGCCTTCAGAAAAATGGACTATTGCCCTGCATTCCACAGGATGCCAAGGAATTTTACAGTTTGTACAGGTCCTTCAATTTTACTAGGGTTAATTTCCCATCCTTGAGATAGGGAGCTGGGTTTTTACCTGCTCCAAGCCCCGGCTGACTAGTTCTTCAGTTTTACCCCAACCAGGCCACTTGGACAGCTGCTTTATCAGCATGCGCCCATAGTCCCAGCTACTTGGGTGGCTGAGGCACCAGAATCACTTGAACACGGGAGGAGGAGATTGCAGTGAGCCGAGATCATGCCACTGCACTCCAGCCTGGGTGACAGAGTAAGACTCTGTCTCAAAAAAAAAAAAAAAAAAGGAATGCACTACATACACAGCATCACCTATGAAGTGTTCTGCCTAATAGTCATCTGAGTTTAATGAAATATTTATATCTAAATTCCAGGTGACAAGAAATAAAGGGGATAATTGAAAAAGTTAAATAATATCATGATGAAAAAATTTAAAAATCAGAATATAACACATTCCCCAAGCCAACAAGCCTTTTCTTTTCCCAAACTTAATGTCATGAAAGATAAATTTAAGAAGTGGCTGGGGATGGGGTGTTGCTCTTGATTAAAAGAGATTAAAGTGGCATAAAAGCTCAGTAGTATGTCAATGTGTTTGGATTCAGAGTTTACAAAAGCACAACTGTGTAAAAGTTTTTGGAGGGTCATTAGACAAATTTTGAACAATGATTAGTATTAAATGATATAGAATTATGTTTCTTGAACATGAATGACATTGAGGTCATGTAGAAAATGTCCTATTTTATATATGCCTGCTACATTATTAGGGTGAAGTGTCATGATGTCTGCAACTTACCTGCCGGTAGTATTTATGAAAAAAGTATACATGCAGTGTGCTTCTCTCTCTCTCTCTCTATATATATACACACATACTGTGCTTCTCTATATATATACGCACATACATATGTACACATCTACACACACAGTGCATATGTATGTATATAGAGAGATGGTGGAAGGAAGGGGAAATGAGGAGGAGATGGAACAAAAGAGGTACTTTGATAAAAATCATTGTTGGTAAAAAATATAAACAGAGCTCAGCCTCTCTCTCTTATGGTTCCCTGTGCACACAAACTGTGGGTCAGCGTCTGGGAATGAATCTCTGGTTTGCACCTCGTTGGCTTGTGCTGCCCCAGGTCTGAAAGGACGGTCTTCCGCTTTCTAGGTGGGGCTCTGCATTCCCCTCTTGTCCCAGGTGTTTCTGTACCTCTGCTCTGCAACTGCCCCGGGGCTTTGAGAATTGGCTGTCATCTCTGGATCCTTCATGAGAAAGGACATTTCTTTCCTAGAATGCCCAAATTTGATCTTTCAGATGTCTTCTTCATTTCTTCTACAAGTCTCTCTAATGCCAGCTCCTAAAACTCCTGCTTTTGCTCCTGATTCATGAATATCCAGCCTTAAACGTTGCTAGAAACATATTCATTGTCCAGTGTTCATCACTGAATCTACCCATGGATGAGGTTTCACTTTCTTCTGTTTGAATCCTGAAACTGTCAAATTGCAGAACAAATAATGAAGAGCGACTTTCACTGAGGCGGGAAGGGTGGGGCTTTAAACCCTACCCTGCGTGGCCTCCCTGGAGTGGCCTGTGGTGTATGTGAGGCATCTTCAGGGACCACAGGTGCTATGAAAACACAATTTTCAAAACACTGGTCTCCAGCATAATCTGAATGAGGCCTCTATCATTCCTGGCTGCTGTGTTCTTGCATTATGCTAATGTTTCTAACAGTCCGCAGCAACCCACTCATGCCCTTCACTGCAAAGCTACAGCTCACGTGGCTAATCCCATTAAGTCCCTATTTCTGGTCTGAGGAACATACCTGATTATCAGTTCATTCAGTCATTTTGTTTAGTTCTTTCTTTTGCATTAAAAAAAAATGCCTAGTGGAAAACAGCGGTTTTATTAGTTGGCAAGCTTCATTTTTACTAACTTTTCCAATTGCTTCATAATGACTACATTTGTCTTTTAGGGCTGCTATGACAGAGTACCTCAGACAGGGTAACTAATCAACAGAAACACATTTTCTCACAATTCTGAAGTTTGTCAGTCTGAGATGAAGGTGCCATCAGGGTTGGTTTCCAGTGAGGCCTCTCTGCCTGGCTTGCAGACGGCTGCCTTCTCACGGTGTCCTCATATGGCTTTTCCTCACACAGCTTTTCCCAGTGGAGACAGAGCAAGATCTCAGGTGTCTCTTCCTCTTTTTATGGGGACACCCACCAATCCTATCAGATTAGGACCCCACCCTATGACCTAATTTAACCTTAATTACTTCCCTAAAAACCCAGTCTCCAAACACAGTCACACTGGGGGTTAGTTAGGGCTTCACCATAAGAATTTTGGGATGACACAGTTCAGTCTACAACAAAGACCTTTATTAAAAACAAGATCTTGGATCTTTCTTCCCAAGTAGACAATGAAATATGTTAACACACTTAAGCCTAGAGCCTGGAGTTCTGGAAGTGACTGAGGTTCTATCCAGTAGATGACCAAAGGGAGTTAGATTTGGAATTGAATCAAGTGGGAAAAAAACATAACTCCGTTTTGCTAACATGGATCCTGGTAGAGGGGGCATGATGCCGGAGCTAGTAGCAGCCAAATCAGGATTTGGCAGGCGGCTTCCCAACTCTGCAGCTTCCTGCAGCACTTATGGTAGCTTTCCTGGTCCTGGTCAAGGTGACATGGTTCTCAAACAAATGACACTTGGTGGAAGCATTTATTCTTATGCATTCATTTGTTTATTCACTCGGTGTTACTTATTTGTTGAAAGAATGAACAGATGAATGAATGAGTGGCCTGTATCAGAACCTAGAAATCTCCCAAAGCAGGAGCTTCCTGATTTCTCAGTTTCCTGCGCCGGTAGTAAAAGCTATTCTCCCAATCAGGGCAGAGGCAGAGTGACTTTGGGAGCTGGGAGTTGTTTCAAGAGCCAAGTCTGGATCTTGCATCTTCAGTCCTTCCACACTGTTGCAAGCACTGAGGACCAGCACTAGCTGAGGTGTCTCTAGCTGCCTGTCACTGAACACAGTTAGCTTCTTGCAGAGGGAGGGAAGAAAGAGGTTTTTGGCTAGAGCCCCACTAGGAAGACTGTTCCCTAGAAATCATGTGTTCTATATTACAATTTAATAATTATTCATATTCAAAAGTTAGTAGCAATCTGAATTTGATCACTTACAACCAGACAACATCCTCGCTGATCCTTCTTTTCAGATGTAAGAGTCCCCAGGATAGGGACTGAATGCATGTCTCACCTTCTCCAAAATTCATATGTTGAATCACTAATCCTCAGTGTGGCTACATTTGGAGGTGGGACATTGAGGGAGTAATTAAGGTTAAATGATGTAAGCAGGGTGGGGCTCTAATCCAATAGGATTAGTGTCCTTACAAGAAGGAACACCAGCCCTCCCTGGCATCCCCCGTCCCATGCATGCACTGACGATGTGAGCACACAGGAGGACAGCAGCCATCTGCAACCCAACAGGAGAGCCAGACACCAAGCCTGCCGGCACTTGATCTAGGATTTCCAGTCTCCAGAACTAAATTTCTGTCATTTAAGCCACCTAGTCTATGATGTTTTGTATGGCAGCCTGAGCAGACTGATGTACCCCACCACTGTTTGACCCCCAGAGCTGATGGAATCATCTTCTTAAGCATCTCATTCCCATTTTTGGGGCTTCCTTGCTTTCCTTGAGATGCAGCAGCTAGAATGGCATATCCTGCCTCTAGTGTGGCCTCACCAAACAGGAGCAGCTGGATCAGTTTTTAGCAAGATTGTTAAGCAGAAGGCAGCTTTCCGGAGAAGCTTGTTGTCTATATACTTCGTTATTTAATGTTGCTTAATCAGTAATGATACCCAGCACTGCCTCTCAATTTTCCTGTGGGCGGCAAGCCACCCAGGTGCCGAGGCAAGAGACCGAGGACACGAGCTGTTCCAGTATAATAAAATATAAAATAAGAACAGTTATACCAGATATAGATCATAGGCATGATTATATATGAATATCATTAATCATTAGTTTGTAGCAATTACTCTTTATTCCAATGTCATAATAATCCTCGCTCTATAATCATAACCTAGGAAAAACCAGGCCATACAGAGATAGGAGCTGAGGGGACATAGTGAGAAGTGACCAGAAGACGAGAGTGCGAGCCTTCTGTTATGCCTGGACAGGGCCACCAGAGGGCTCCTTGGTCTAGCAGTAATGCCAGCGTCTGGGAAGACGCCCGTTGCCAAGCAGACCGTGGTCTAGTGGTAGCGTTGGTGTCAATGGAAAACACCCGCTACTTAGCAGACCGGGAAAGGGAGTCTCCCTTTCCCCGGGGGAGTTTAGAGAAGACTCTACTCCTCCACCTCTTGTGGAAGGCCTGATATTAGTCAGGCTCACCCGCAGTTATCTGGAGGCCTAACCGTCTCCCTGTGATGCTGTGCTTCAGTGGTCACGCTCCTAGTCTGCCTTCATGTTCCATCTTGTACACCTGGCTCTACCGTTTAGTTAGCAGTAGCAAATCAGTGAAAGTACTAAAAGTCTCCGATAAGCAGAAATAATAGTGTAAGCTGTTTCTCTCTGTCTCCTCTCTCTCTCTGCCTCGGCTGCCAGGAAGGGCCCCCTGTCCAGTGGACACGTGGACACGTGACCCAGGTGACCTTACCTATCATTGGAGATGGCTCACACTCCTTATCCTGCCCCTTTGCCTTGTATCCAATAAATATCAGCACAGCCTGGCATTCGGGGCCACTACCGGTCTCTGCGTCTTGGTCATAGTGGTCCCCCAGGCCCAGCTGTCTTTTCTTTTATCTCTTTGTCTTGTGTCTTTATTTCTATACTCTCTCATCTCCGCACATGAGGAGAAAACCCACCGACCCTGTGGGGCTGGACCCTACATTTTCCATTCGTTTCTGAGTTACTAGAGCCCTTGGCCAAAGGCTGAGACTGCAGTGCTCTAAAGAAGAAAGAGCAAACCAGCCTTACCTGCTATCTGCTTTGTTCTGGGCTTTGTGCTGTGTGCTCTACTTGTATGCATTGCCCATTTAACTGTCCCAACTGCTCAATGAGGTGCGATATGTATGGATGGTGTTGGGAGAAAAGCTGAGTGTTGGGAGAGAAGCTAAGGCAGGGCTTGGAGGTCTGCTAGACTTGCTGGCTCCTTGCTTCTAGCACTCCCATTATCTCAAGCAGCCATATGTTTCTCATTCACTTGATACACTGTTTCCTTTCAACACCCATCTCCCCCATCCTCACCACCTGTTTGTTTGAGCACCAATAAATAGCGTGGGCTCCCAGAGCTCCAGGCCTTTGCAGCTTCCACACTCACAATGGCCCCCTGGTCCCACTTTCTCTCTCAAACTGTCTTTTTCTCATTCCTTTGACTCCGCCAGACTTCGTCACCCCAACAACCTGGTGTTGGGTCTGATCACTCCAACAGATGGGAAAATGAGGAATTTCAATATCAAGTTTTCTGTGCTCTGCCTAGCACTTCCGCTCCCCAGCTTGCTATCTCTAACACCCTGCTCAGAGATTTCCTCTGTGATGATGACTGTGTGTCCTGTGACCACAGCATTTCCTGTTCCCCTTGCCATCAGGAATGCACTGCTCTCCACCTCCGAATTTGATGCTATGGCTCTCATAATAATCATCTCTTGTGTAGGCCTCAACACCATTGCTTTTTCTTCCGATCACTTTAATATGCCCACTGAGGGGTAGATCCAGTTCCCTGCCTGCTCCATCCCAGTACCCAGACAGCTGACTATCTATCATGATGGCCACGCAGTAAATTCAGGACCGTGTACCTCAAGGGAACCATGTGTACTACCAGGAGGCATTTCTGCACTTCCTTAGTCCTCTCACTCTCCCAACTGCCCGCCTTCATCCTCCTCAAATCCCCAGAATGCCTCCACAATTCTCACAGTTGCTTTTTACTTCAATGAGAAAACAAAAGTTATCCTCAGAAGATGGTGTCCTCACTCTCTCACCATCACAGTTCTAACCTGGCTACCCAGATACCCAAATAGTCTGCCTTAAGTCACAGTCACGAATCATGTTGACTTCCCTACTTGTTCATTACCTCAACCTCTCTCCCCTACTGAAGGACAACCTGCCAGCATTTGTCCCCTCTCTCCTCCATCACCATGGCTTCAGTATCCACTGAGTCATCCCATTAGCCCACAAATATGTTGTTATTTCTTCTGTTTAAAACACCTTTCCTTGCACTCAATTCCATCTCATTTAATACTCCATTTCTTTGTCATCCTTTGCAGCAAAGCTTCTCAAAGTTATTTCCAATTTTCTCATTCCACTCTCCCTCAAGTCCACTTCAATCTGTCTTTCACTTCCTCTACTCCTCCAAAACTGCACTTGTCAAGGTCACCAACAACCTTACATGGACAACAAATATTTGGTGCATAAATTAATAAAATAAATACAAATAAAATTACAAAGTGGTAAATGGATCTAAACAATCTTTGCCTAAGTCATGATTTTTCTGGAGGCCAGGCATGATTAAATATTAATGATTACTATCATTAGCACAATAAAAATTACCAAATAAACTACTATTTTGCTTGGCAGGAAGGAATTATACTAAAAATAAAATCAAATTTCTAGGAAGTTAATCACTCCAATGATTTTTGCCAATCACCTTAATGAGTCTATTGATGTGCTAACGAACTCATTCTTAATTTCCGACAGCTTCCAAAACATTTTTAATCACCGCAAAAGTGATTCATAGATTAGTTTGCAAAGAGATGCATCAATATCAATCACCACAATACAGGATTTTTAAACAAATTACTGCTGAGGCAGCTGGCAGACAGAGAGCCCATGGGAGAAATGTTTGCACTAGCCAGGTGTATGATAACTTACGTTCTTCACAGCCCAAGTCTGTTGCCTCTATTGTCTTTCTTCTGGGATCTCAGTAGGACTGGTGGTGATATCAAAACAGGAAGAAATTGTAAACTTTCACACATCTAACTTTTAAAAGTTGGAGATTACTCTGAAATAATGACCTCTTACACTAAGGTCAGGATCAATACATGTTTTTAAAGTATGTTAAGATGGCTACTTGTCTTATTTTTTGTTGCTGTTACTTTATCCTTATTGACATAACAACCAGAACTGAAGTGATGTTTGTGAGCAAATGATATCGATTTTAGCATTTAAATTCCATTGAGTTGGAGACAGCAGTCCCTCCTTCCTCCCGCAGGCCTGCAGGGAGTACAGGATGATGTTGCGAGGTCACTTAGGTCGATTCAGACAGTCAGCATAGATAAACCCTGCCTGCTTCAGACATGCTCCCACTGAGTGAAGGGCTCGGCCCAGGGTCATTGCACAGGGTCAGCAAACCGCAAGTCCTGTTGGTTCATCCTTGAACGGCTTTGTAAGATGAGAAGATTCTATATTCACAAAATTCTGAATCCCCATAAGTATGTCAAAGACAAAGTTACTCTCACTCTAAATTTAGTTATAGATCAAATTAGCTTTCATTCATGATTAATGAATCTGGGCTGCCTCCATTCTACAAATTAGAATGAGCGCCCCCACTGGGCCATGCCGGAAAAGTAGGTTTTGCAAGATAGGGACAAGGAAACAGAACAGCAGAGAAAAACTGACTGGTTAACTTCAGTTTACTTTCATTGTAAGAGTTAAAGCAGAAGGGGTTTCCTTATTAGTGGACTCAGGTAGACTGGACTCCTGATTTCAGGGGAAACTGGTTTGTTCGGGGACCCATTTGCTTCCTTAAAGTTTCCATTTTATTATGTGTGTTTAGCATGAGTGCCTCTATTTTGGCTTGGTCTGGTTTCTTGGGCCTAGCGCATAGGCCCAACATAGGCATTTCTTCACCAGGGGTTCTCAAACTTGGAATTGTACCAGTGAACCGTGGGCCCTAGTCTCTTTAAAGATTACATAATAAAAAAGGGAGCATCTTTCATGTCTCAGCTGTCTGTATTGAGATAATTAAGATAAAAGAAAAATAATTAAGGATAAAAGAAAATGCATAGTATGTCCCACAGGCCGGTGAATCCACACCTGTTCATTTGAATACTTTATTCAAACCCCCCGAAGTGAAAATGTCTCCCATCTATTTAGCATTCTTTAGCTTCAGAATTCTCCCAAATTATTTCATTTTTTGTGAGGCTGAAGTTTCGCCTGTTGACTGTCTGGTGAGAATTACATCCCAATAAATGGCAGGAAGAAGAAACAGAAGATGCTTCCATTTGCTAGTAAACATCTGTGCTGAAAAATAGCACATTTATTTCTTCCAGGTGAAGCGAATAATCTATTTTGTGGTTGAAATGTTTTATTATTTTCATACACTTCCTACATTGCCTTGTTTTCTCATTAGGGTTGGATGCTCAAAAGATTTTTGTAATATTCAAATTTTACATGGACCTTGAGTGATAAGCAATATTAGACATGGCAAATAAATAATTTCATTTCTAGTTTTTTGACTTCTTATCCAATTTTATTAAGTACCTATTTTGAACAGAGACACAATTTTTTTTTAAATCGAAAGAGGATTTTAAAAATGAAGTAGATGATATAACCCCTGCGTTTAAGGAGTTATGATCTATTTACATTCACTAAAGAAGAAAATCATAATGCTCAGTGGGTATGCCAACAAGATAAATAATGTTCTATAATGTTCTATTGTCTTTTAAATAAAGAAAATTATTGGTTCAGTTGACTTTATGGTCTACACAGCAATCAACTGAGATTTCTTGGAGCTGAGTCCACACTCAGTGTGGAAATTTCCTACAAGTAAGATGAGCACTTCTCCAAGTCCTGGCTGGATTATAAGTTACAAAGCTAAGTATAGCAACTGATAAAACCTAAGAGAAAATAATATTATTTGAGGACTTACTATGGGCCAAATGCTATGCTGAAGAACTTCACGTGTATCCATATATTTAATCATCACACCCTCCCTAGGAGGTAAGTACTCTTATTCTGCCCATTTTGCAGATGAGAAGACTGATTCATAGAATAATTAGGTAACTTGCTCAAGAACATTCAGCTACTAAGTGGCAGAACAAGGATTTAAACTGTCTGACTCCAAGCCTGACATGATTACTGTATTCATTGACAGATGGAGGAGTAATGGTGTCCAGTCCACGTTAAAATGTTCACTTTGCTTTCTTTTGGAACACAGGGCAATACTGGTTAAGTGGGGCTACTGTTCCTGTATGGGCTGAACAGAAAAAAAGGCCTCCAAGTTATTCCATTCTATCCTCTATACACTACGTGAAAAGAAAAATCCATTTTAATTGCATCTGCAGCTGCTACCAGCAAACCTGTGCCTGATGGTGGGTCTGCACCTTACACTCTATACATGCATATAAAAGCATGTTGTTTCTTTGGTCAATTAAGCCAAAATACCAGTCCCCTCAGAAAATAGCATTCAGTCTGGCTTCTTGGCGTTACGTAGACACAATGTCTCAAGCAGTTCGTGTTAACATGATGTGACTTGCCAGCTGCCTTGAGTAGCATTGTATAATTGCTCCTCTTCACCTGCCAATACATGCAGGAACATGACAACAGCCTAGCCCAGATTCCAGTGGGTGAACAAAGATCAAACAAGATCAAACAAGATTGGACATAAATTGATCATTGTTGAAGCTGCATGATGCATGCATGTAGGTTAATTATACCATTCTCCACTTTGCATTGACTATAATAAAATATTTTTAAAGTTTTCAAATTTAAAACTTTAAATCTAGAGAGTTTCGGGATATTTAACAAATGTCCCTGATTCTGTAATGCAATTGTTTCTATCATTATAACTCTTTACATTTCCATAGGAAAAGTGTTATATTAATGCTATGGTTAGCAGTTTGTATTAGTAACTATAATATTATAGGTAAGTTAAATATTAAATTAACTATGCATGCGCTTTAAGATTTCAACAAAACTAGCGATGACCTGTAAAATTGTTTCCTCACCCATTCACCTTTCTACTTTCTTGGCCTCTTTTCTTTGGTTTAAATGTCTTGCTCATGTCTGCCACATAAACTTTGAAGGTTAAGAGAAAATTGGTCAAAGTGGAAATTTAAAAACAAGCAAAACCTACTATTGTTCAATGATCCTCAAAAAAAACCTCAATTGAATATTTCATATTTTTTGGATGAGCTTGGCTCACAAAACACTAATTTATTTTAAAAACTCTCAGTTATCATATTCTCTGATGGAGGTGATGATGGTGGGGGAGATGGCAGAACTATAGATTGTTTTATTGCTACATTTACTCAGTATCTCCTTAAAACATAAAACAAGACAAAAACATGTAAATGTCAATTAACTTAAAGGAGAAGTTTACTAGAAATAACTTTAGAAAGGATAACTCAGTGAACTGTGGCTAATGGTTTGAACAGCATTTTGTAGTTTTAGTTTGAGAGAGCCACTAAAATAGAGCATCTTCTATTGAAATAGTAATTCAGTTAGATCTGGATGAGATGATTAAAATGACATTTAAAAAATAATGTATTCAGCCGGGCACGGTGGCTTATGCCTGTAATCCCAGCACTTTGGGAGGCCGAAGCAGGCAGATCACAAGGTCAGGAGTTTGAGACCAGCCTGGCCAACATGGTGAAACCCTGTCTCTACTAAAAATACAAAAATTAGCCAGGCGTGGTACCGGGCGCCTGTAGTCCCAGCTACTCGGGAGGCTGAGGCAGCAGAATCGCTTGAATCCGGGAGGCGGAGGTTGCCATGAGCCGAGATCATGCCACTGCACTCAGCCTGGGCAACAGAGCAAGATTCCATTTCAAAATGATGATGATAATAATAATAATAATGTATTTGTTGGAGTAAAACTCACAATTCCATTGCTTTTGCAAGATAGTTCTGTCAGAGTCACAATTTTATTATAGTCAGGCCAGAAGGGAGAAGACCTTCTCATCACTGACCTGTAGTTATTTAATTAATCATTTTTAAAAATGAAATGAAAAACCACAATGAGATACCATCTCACACCAGTTAGAATGGCGATCATTAAAAAGTCAGGAAACAGATGCTGGAGAGGATGTGGAGAAATAGGAATGCTTTTACACTGTTGGTGAGAGTGTAAATTAGTTCAACCATTGTGGAAGACAGTGTGGCAATTCCTCAAGGATCTAGAACCAGAAATACCACTTGACCCAGCAATCCTATTACTGGGTATATACCCAAAGGATTATAAATCATTCTACTATAAAGACACATGCACACGTATGTTTATTGCAGCACTTTTCACAATAGCAAAGACTTGGAACCAACCCAAATGCCTATCAACGATAGACTGGATAAAGAAAATGTGGCACATATACACCATGGAATACTATGCAGCCATAAAAAAGGATGAATTCATGTCCTTTACAGGGACATGGATGAAGCTGGAAACCACCATTCTCAGCAAACTAACACAGGAACAGAAAACCAAACACTGCATGTTCTCATTCATAAGTGGGAGTTGAACAATGAGAACACATGGAGACAGGGAGGGGAACATCACACACCAGGGCCTGTTGAGGGGTGGGGGACTAAGGGAGGGAGAGCATTAGGAGAAATACCTAATGTAGATGATGGGTTGATGGGTGCAGCAAACCACCATTGCACAGGTATACCTATGTAACAAACCTGCACATTCTGCACATGTATCCCAGAACTTAAAGTATAATATAAATAAATAAATAAAATGAGTATTAAGGAACCCACGGCTCAAAACAAAATGTAGGTCCTTTACAACGACTTATGTCTGAATGTATGATACCCCTATCAACCCACTCAACATAACCAACATCTTAATCCTAGAGTTATAATTCCCTGGCTTTTCTTTCAACAGAGTTTTGTCTATGCATGTGCATAAGTAAATTCTTTTGAAATCTTGATTGTTTGTAAGTTTTATTACAGTGCCATATGCAATTTTTTGGAACTTCACTTTTTTCTCTAAATATAGTATTGTTAAAATTCATCCTATTGTTTTTTCTGTGGTTCATTTGTTTTTATAGTAATATGACATTCATCATGTGAACAGACCATGAATTATTCACCCACACTTCTTTAATGGGCAATGAGTTGTTTACAAGAATTTGCTTATTGTGAATGGAGCTGCTTTAAACACTCTTGGCCAGGTCTCCTGTTGTATGTATGAAACAGTTTCTCACCTGGAAGTAGAGTTACTGAGTCATTAGGTATATAACCAATCAGTGGTAGTTAGCGTGAAAACCTACTCAGGAATTGGGCATCTCCCAGAACTAGAATAGGTTCAGATCTACTCCAGAGCTGCTACATGGTTGGAATGGATAATATTTATGGACAAAACAGGGAAAGTAGTGAACAGCAAACAGAAGTGAAGTACAACAGCAAGATTACCTACAGCTCTGTGGTTGCCTTATTTGAACACATCTGAACAATTGGCCACCTGTGACTGGCTGAAACTCAGCTGCTGTGATTGGCTGAGACTCACCTACTTGTTTCCACATCCAATTAGGTTACAGTTCGCTACATATAGAGAGAAAAACCTTAAATCCAAACTAAAATATGTAAGAAGGCAGCTTTAAGCTAAACTTAATCTAACACCGATGATTTTCCCCATTTTTTATGTTTTATTGTATACATTTATTTTGTTTATTTGTCCCTTTGTGAGTTGCATGTGTCTTGCTATTTGGCTCTTCTGACTGGTTTCAGGAATTCTTCATATGAACTTAGTTCTATATACAAACTTTATATGAACTTAGGAGTTCTGTATATAAAGTCTATTTTTTGCATCTTTTGGTATGTTAGTATAAAAAATTACATATGTGGATTTTCTAAGCAAACATCACAATTCTTGAAACTCAGATGTCTGTCTGAAACACAGATTTTAAAGACAGTCACCCCTGGTTTAAATCCATCCCTCTTATGAACTGTGTTATCTGGGAAAGCATATGAATCTGCTTGAGTTTGAGTTTTTCCATCTACAAAATTAAATACTAAAGTTAATAAACACTATACTTAAGTTTCCTAAGTCCTCAGTAAAAAGTACCTATTATTAATTTTGTTTTTGGATATGGACTAATTTTTTTTTCGAACTATTATTCTTTCAAGTGTAGCATCATTGAAAACAAGGCCAGATTTAAGTTTAAAGGCCCTCCCAAAAATGTGCCAATTCATTCATTCATTCTTCAATATCCACATAAATCAGGATAGGATAGTTTGTATTTCATCAACAAACAACTCTCAAAACTCCATCCTCAGCCAACTGAAAATTCTGCTCCATGTCATTTTCAATCAGCTGGAAAGAGCAGTCTGTACCTGGAATGTTGCTGTTCACCATGTCAGAAGGAAAGAGAGCATGGTGAATAACACACTGGCCAGTACACAGCGTCCGCTCAGAAGTGACGCAAGTCACTTTTGCTTATAGAGCAAGTCACAGGCTAGACCTCAATTCAAGGAGAGTGTGTGTGGAAGTGTAGTCTTTTCATGAGCTTAATGGTAAAAATGGAAATAGTTGGTGGACAACAGTAATACCGCCACAGTATCTATTAAGCTCCAGCCTCTGTGCCAGACTCTGTTATAGGTGCTGAGAATACAGGGTGAATACAATAGACAAAGTATTTATCTTCATGAAGATGGTATTCTCACTGGGGAGAGACAGCAAATAAGCATTGCAGAAGGGCCTGAAGTTTCAGAATGGGTTGTAACCTTAGAACATTGCCTGCTATCAAAAATCTCCTTGGACCAAATCCACCTAGCATCAGGAATCAATTTAATCGTGGCTCTAGAATTCACAACAAAATCGAATAATACAGTTAAAGTGACTTTGTGTGGATTTTATAGACCAACTTCATGGCAGAGTTGACTGAAATAAATGTCCAGAACATTTTTAATTGGACTTCGAGTCCATATACATGGTGCATACAGGGGCAACATATTCTCCCTTTGTTTAGAGCACAAAGTTTCCTGCATGAACCAGCATGCAGGAAACCATCACTTGTGAATCTATCACTCTACATGAGTTCCTCATCTGAGTTCTTCGGGAAAGCAATGGCTGTCACTTCTTGTAAAGTGCTGCCGACACAGGTGGGAATTGTATTTCACTGCATCTCATTTGAATCAGAAGTACAAGGGCAAAAATCACGGGATCTTTATTCATTGACAATACCGTCAATCCCAATTAATCAACACCTGGAGGATTCTCCAGTGATACAACCGTGCTAAATTCAGTTCCTATGTATTCTAATAATAGTCTCATTTATATTCTGAGTGCATGATTAGTGATTCTGCATTGCTAGATTTCATTAAGAGATACATGGGAGGGAGTTTTTGAAAAAAGGTCATGTGTTTCTTGCAAAATAAAAAAAAATAACTTGAATTGAGTCTATTCTCATTAATCATTAGCAATCAAATGACCTGAGCTTTCCCCTAAACTACACAAGCTAATAACTGACATTACCATGAACATAAGCAGAAACATAACAGCATGGTGCCAGCCACAACTGTTTCTGTTAAAGTATAAATACCAAAATAACAGAAAGTTTCTGTAACCTAATAACTAAACATGGTATCCTTAGAACTCTCATCAATAATATATAAAAGTCTAGTGATTCATGAATTTGGAAAACAAAGCTCTATGGGGGCCAGCTTCCCATCTACCCGGAGAGCACTGCCTCATGAGGGTTAGGATGGAATACCGCCTAGCTTGGCAGCTGGCGCTAAATGACTGTGCGATGTGCTAGACTCCTTACATAATTAAAAATTATGTAGGAGTATAAATTCTGCTTAGTTGTTACATAAGCAGAATCTGTACAGCAAAAGAGAAGAACAAAATTTTTTTTTTGAGACGAACAAATTTTTTTTTCCTACATAATTAAAAACTATGTAGGAGTCTAAATTCTGCTTAGCTCTTACATAAGCAGAAGCTATATGGCAAAAGAGAAGAACAAATTTTTTTTTTTTTTTGAGACGGAGTTTCGCTCTTGTTGCCCAGGCTGGAGTGCAATGGCATGATCTTGGCTCACTGCAACCTCTACCTCCTGTGCTCAAGCGATTCTCCTGCCTCAGCCTCCTGAGTAGCTGGGATTACAGGTATGACCACCATGCCTGGCTAATTTTGTATTTTTAGTAGAGACGGGGTTTCTCCGTGTTAGTCAGGCTGGTCTCGAACTCCTGACTTCAGGTGATCCACCTGCCTCGGCCTCCCAAAGTGCTGGGATTACAGGCATAAGCCACTGTGTCTGGCCAAAACTTTAAAAAAATAATTAGTCTGAATTAAATATACCAAGAAGCAAATGCTGGCAAGTTTTTTGGCTTTCGGGGATAGTTTATTTCTATTCGTTTTCAACAATCTTTAACAGGCTTCACTACCTTCTAGCTCCAGGCACTTATTCTTTGACCTCTTCAGCAACATCCTAATGAGTCTCCTGGCTTCCTCACTTAACTCACAACCCAACCCATTCTCCACACAGCAGCCACAGTAAACTCTTTAAACATACGTAAATCATATTAAATCAATCTCTCCCTAAAATCCTTCATGCCCTTGTCATGAGAGAGATCAAAAACCTCCATCTCCTTTCCATAACTGACAAGTTCCTGCAAACAGTGGACTGCATTTCCCATCTCATCTCTATGCTTTTCCTCTCACTCGTCTGTCTGCTTTTCCTTTCACTCTTCTTTATTCTTTTCCTCTCACTGCATACTGTTGTGGGTAGCAGTGGTTCATTCATTTTCAAGCTGTAAGTTGGTTCATTTTATAAACACACAAAACATGAATGAGCTATTCAACTATTGATGGACATTTCAGTTGTTTCCAATGTTGGCAACCATGAATAATGCTGTGCACACATTCTCATATGTAGGTACACATATTTGTGCATTTCTGTTGGGTATATAGCAAGGAGTGAAATTGCTAGCTTAAAGGGAAAGTTTTTATTCAGCTTTATTAGACAGTACCGAATAGTTTTGCAAAATGGTTGTACCAGCTGACATCCAAACAAGAGAGAATGAGAGTTAACTGTACATTCTCTCCAGCATTAACTGTTGTTAGTCTTGGGGTTTTAACCAGGCTGTTGTTGTAGCTCATTGCCGCTCTCTCCCTACGGGCATTTGTTGTTATTGTTGTTGTTGATGTATAATTATATTCAGTTTGTGGCTTGCTTTTTTATTGTGTGTTCCTTGAAAGAAGTTTTAATTTTGATTAAATGTAGTTTTTTTTTTCTTTCATGATTTGTTCTGAGTTCTGTCTAGGAAAACTTTGCATAACCACAGGTTGCAAAGATATTCTATATTTTTCCAGGAGCTCTATAGTTTCAGCTTTTCAACTTAAAAATGTAACATGTTTCAATTAAATTTTTATATATGGCATAATATATGGACCAATTTTCAATCATTTTAATATAGATATTTAATTGATTATGTGTTTTTGGCTGAAAGTTTTCCTTACCTTATTGAATCATTTTGTCGCAGCTGAGCACAGTGGCTCACACATATAACTGCAGCACTTTGGGAGGCAGAGGCAAGAGCATCACTTTAGCTCAGAAGTTCAAAACCAGTTCTGACAACTTGGCAAAACCTTGTCTCTACAAAAAATACCAAAATTAACTGGGTGTGATGGCATGCACCTGTAGTCCCAGCTACTCAGGAGGCTGAGGTGGGAGGATCACCTGAGCCAGGGAGGTTGAGGCTGCAGTGAGCCACGATCATGCCACCACACTCCAGCCTGGGTAATAGAGTGAGACTCTGTCTCAAAAAATAAAAATTAAAAAATAAATTATTTTGTTGCATTTTTCTGAAAATTGATTGACCATGTATTGTGGAGCTATATCTGAAATCTCCTTTCTGCTCTGTTATCAGTCTGTCTATCCACATGTTGATTTCACATCTCATGATAGCTCTATAATGTGCTTTAAAATCAGGTGGAGTATGCTATCCAATTTTGTTATTCTTTTTGAAATTGTTTTGCCTATTCTGAGTCCTTTACATTCCATATATATGTCAGAATCAACTTATCAATATATACTCCCCCTCAAAAAATTCTAACTCTGTTGCAACTTTGAAATTCAATTGCATTTATGGACAAATTGGGAAAAATTAATGACTTTACAATTATGAGGATTATATATCTCTCCACGTACTTAGGTCTTTCTTGTTTTCTATTTTTTGATATTTATTTTATTGGAATTGATCTCTATAAATTTGTCTGTATATAGAAACACAGAAAATTTATATATATATATATACCTCATATCCTGAAGTCATGTTGATTTCAACTTATCCAATTTAGTATAAATGCAGATTTTTTTCTTAGATTTCTGTGAGTTTTCTATACAAAATCATGTTATTTGCAAATATAGTTTTACTTCTTCATTTCCAATATTTCTTCTCTTTTATTTTTGTCTTTTTTTTCCTTATTGCATTGGATTAGATATTTAGTAGAATGATTAATGCAAGTGGTGAGAGGGGACATATTCGCTTTGATTCTCATGTCGGGGGAAATGAGTTCAGTATTTTACCATTAAGTGTAATGTTAGTTGTAAGATTTGCACAGATGCCCTTTTTTTTTGTCATCATGAATGAATGTTGGATTTTGTTAAATGTTTTTTCTGAATCTTGAGCTGATCATCTGAGTTTTCTTCTTTAAATTATATTGATTTTTTTTCAAACTTTAACATAATAGTTTCGGGATAAACCTTACTTTGTGATGATACATTATTTTTCTATAACATTAGATTTAATTTACCAAAATTTTGTTCTAGATTTTTGCATTCATGTTAACGAGGGATGCTGGTGCATGTGTCCTTGTCAGAAGCTCTTGTCAGAGGTTTGTATTAGGGTTTTCTAAAAGCTTTTTTATGACTTGAATTATTTCTTCCTTAAATGTTTCATAAGAATTCATCCATGAAGCACTCTGGGATGATGTCGACCAGGGATAGAAAGGAAAACTGTGCCCGTTTTTAAACGAGCCTCCTTATTGCCAAACAGCCGGCTCCTGTGCTTTCTCCACTGCCTGGCTCAGTTCCACAGAACATCCTGGGCCACCTCCGCCTTCAGGGCCCCTTTGACTTCCTCCAGTCCTCATGTGAAATACGTATTTGTTGCCATTGTTCCTCCTTTTGTTTGCCATATTCCTCATAATTTATTATGTGGTTTCTTATGTTTTATTAGTATTCTCCCCCTTCCCATGTACATCAGTATGACCTAGAACAGGTCCTAACCTGTAAGATTCCATGTTTCTAACTCTCAGTGAGGTAACATACACACAAGGAGTCTCAGAAAATGACTTTGGAAGAGGTTAAGAGTGACGGAGATTATAACCAGTAATATGAGTTCGTATTACCAGTTTACAGCACAAACGCAGAGAAACTTATTTTTTCTTGTTTCTGATTTCAGCTCCCAAATACTACATACACACACACACACACACACACACACACACACACACGCACACACACATACGCTCTTCCTCTCCGAAGCCTTACTCTTAACCACACAAATTGTTCAATAGCCCCTAAGGGTTATTTAGGCCTAAAATATCAATGCTGAGTTTCAATGCTAGACAGAGAGAAAAACAGATAAATCTGATTTGTCTAATTGTATAGTTACTTTTTTTAACTTTTATTTCCAGTTCAGGGATACACATGCAGGTTTGTTACACAGGTAAACTTGTGTCATGGGGGTTTGTTGTACAGATTATTTCATCACCCAGGTATTAAGCCTAGTACCCATTAGTTATTTTTTCTGATCCTCTCCCTCCTCCCTCCCTCCACCCTCCAAAAGGCCCCAATGTGTGTTGTTTCCCTCTGTGTCCATGTGTTCTCATCATTTAGTTCCCACTTATAAGTGAGAATATGCAGCATTTGGTTTTCTATTCCTGTAATTGCACAGTTACTTGGTTGCTTTCATCGTTAAGAGAACTGCCTTAGGGACAGATGGACACATCTCCATTTCCCTGGTCCTTGCTGGCCTGGCTCCCCCCAGCATTGCAGTCATGCCCCATGGTTGGCTTCAAAGTCAGGGCTCATGTGCTCACATGACCAGCATTTGTTCCTCATACATAGTGTTATGGCAGCATCTGAGAGAGCTTTCTGTCTCAGCACAGGCTGTGCCAGAACTAGACCTCCCACAGAACTCTCGACCTTATGCTAAGGCCAACAAACTCTTCCCTCCTCGTATGTTCCCTTTAGGCTTTGCTGAACCTGATGCCCTTTTTTTTATTTTTATTTATTTTTTGAGACAGAGTCTCACTCTGCTGCTCAGGCCGGAGTGCGGTGGTGCAGTTATGGCTCACTGCAACCTCAACTTCCTGGGTTCAAGCGATTCTCCCACCTCGGCCTTCCAAGTAGCTGGGACTATAGCCATTTGTGTAGAGACGGAGTCTTGCTATGTTGTCCAAGCTGGTCTTGAACTCCTGGCCTCAAGCAATCCTCCAGCCTCAGCCTCCCAAAGCACTGGGATTACAGGAGTGAACCACCATGATGTTCTTTTCTCTGAGCCGATCTTGGCAAATGCCTCTGTGATTCACGTAGACTTTTCTAACTTTCACTCTCAGGGTTACATATTTCACTCTCCCTCCAGCTCCCAGTAAAGATATACAAAATCACTGTTGAAAAGAAATAAAATGAATCTGTAAAGCCAAGACTTCAGCGTAAGTTGAAAGAAAAAAATGTGTCAATCAAGGGAGCGCATGTATAAATAACAGCCAGAACATCTGCCCTGCTCCAATAAAACAAGGCCATTTGCAGGTTTATTTCTAGACTGGCGACAGATGTAGAAAACTGTTGCGGTGCAGTGGTGCCAGCCGAAGACCTGCCTAACAAGCCAGCTCCTGTGCTCCACTGAGCAAATTCATATAATAACTAAGATCTCCACTGTATCTTTTTCTCCAGGGAAAGAAAACATAGATCAGTGATCACAAGTCCCCTGTTGGCCTGGGGGTTGTACTTCTCACTGGAGTGGAAGGAACCACCTTTCTGATTTTCATATCTCAATTCTATGAGGTGATTATATCCACTGAGTACAGCTCTGATCTCTGGCTGTCAGATCAGGTTCTCGATCCTGCATTCTGGAAAACCCAAACCTGGTCTGTGTTGAATTTGCCAAGGTAAAGCCAATCAGCTTTTTCCAAGTGATATTTAGCTTTCTTACAAGCACCCTTTCTTCAGACTGCAACACACACACACACACACACAACCCACACACACACACCAGACATTGGTCACAATTGGAGAATGCAAAACTCAATATTTTGAAAACTTATAAATAAAAGAAAACATTCAAGCATTTATTATGTCATTTTTTACCAACAATTTTAGGGAGTAACTAAATACTAGATGAGGAAAAGAGTATATGAAAAGAAACAATAAAATTGAATGTAGTACTTTAGCAACTTCTCATGAATTAATGAATGCCACTGATATTTAAATGGCTACTGAGACAATTTAAAAAAAGATAACCAGAAATACATGATTCCTGATAAGAAATACATAATTTCAGAAATAGTCTTGTCCTCCCAAAATTAAATAAACCAATCAAGCAAAATCATATCAAGCCTTTATATTCAACAACCAATTTATTTAAAAAATACTGAAGATGGAGGAAGACATTGTAAAGCAGACCAGGATGTAATCTGGAAAATCCACACTGTGATTGTCAAAAGTTCTATAGAAAAGATAATCTATTTTCTTCAATAAATAAATTGTAAGAGAAAAAGAAGATGGATGAGAATCTAGAGAGCAAAATAAATGTAAACCAAGTCTTTTTTTTTTTTTTTTTTAGATGGAGTCTCACTCTGTCACCAGACTGGAGTGCAGTGGCAAGCTCTTGGCTCACTGCAGCCTCCACCTCCCAGGTTCAAGCGATTCCCCTGCCTCAGCCTCCCAAGCAGCTACGACTACAGGTGCGTGCCACCACGCCTGGCTAATTTTTTGTATTTTAGTAGAGACGGGGTTTCACCATGTCGGCCAGGATGGTCTCAATCTCCTGACCTCACGATCTGCCAGCCTCAGCCCCCCAAAATTCTGGGTTACAGGCATGAACCACCATGCCAACTCCAATGTTAGCCGTGTCTTAACCAATCATACCAGGAGACACATTTGGATCCTGATTTGAACAAATTATTTTTTAAACGACATTTATAAGATGACAGAAAATTTTAATATGAACATGATATTTTATAAGTTAAGAAACTGCTAAATTTTTATATGAGATAGTCATTTGGTGGTTGTTTTATTTAGAGTTCTTATCTTCTCGAGATATCCTAAAAATTTTCAGGATAAAACTACGTAATGTCCACGGCTTGCTTACTATGGGGGCCGGGAACTGGCGGGGTGTGGATGAAGCAGGATCATCTTCAACTGATGATTTTGGAACCTGGGTGATGGAAACACAGGTATTGGTACACTATGAAGTCAAATTTACACATATTTGAAATGATTATTCAATATGAAAATTGAAAATACTATTTTTCATGATAAAACTTATAAGTTCACAATTATAGCAGCAATCTGGAAATCCTCAGGTGATATTCGTCACAGAATAATTGATTCAAGGTAGAACTTGTCGGACCCCGTGCTGTGCTGTGTATGAACAAAAGCAGAGTTCATTTTGTAGTCGTCAGATTCTTTTTACAACCTCAGGAAAAAAAAGTGGATAACAGGACTGAAATATAGTGGTGTTACACTGAGAACCACTGAATTTTAAAGGTAGTAAAGAAAATATTAATGACAGTTTTAAGAAATTCTATATACCATATGCTAATAAGTTGTTTTTATGCGTTTTCTAGGGTGGTAATTCAAGCAAAATTTGTTAACATGAATGAAGACTATAATTTTTGCCATGTACGCACAAACATCTTACATATCAAGGAGAAATATAGCAATAAGACATTAAAACAGCACAGAAAAGCTTTCAAATTTATTGTTTATTGGGTACAAAGAGGTATAATTTAAGATATATTTCCAGATTTCTGAAATGCATCACCATAACTGAGTTAACTAATACACTCTACTTTGGCCAATGATATGTATTACCCGAAAAGATCATAGAAAGGAGACTTTTAAGAGACAGATCATCATGGCGGATGGGAGGCGGGACTAGATTGTGGCTCAGGACAGAGCAGCGTTCCGAGCTCGCATTGTGAATTTCAGCTCCAGATCGAGGACAGGAAGGAACCAGCAGTCTTGAGAGGAGCCACAGACCCTCTGAAGGAAGTGGACTGCTCCTGCAGGACCCGGGAGACCCCCGCAAAGGTGTGAGTGCCCCAACTGCAGAAGTGGGAAAGGGAGACCCTCCTCTCCCAAACACACACCCCCACTGGGGAAGCTGAAGGTCTGTTTGCGGGAGAATTTCCAACTTTACCTGGAGCTGAGTCCGTCTGGAGAGCCCAGTGGAGTACAGGGGTAGAGGAAGCAGCAGAAACGCCCCGGGAGCTCGCTGGGTCCCCGAGCAGCCCATTCCTGCCTGGCACCACAGGCATCCATCGGGAGAGGAGGGGGGTAAAACTCCACAGGAAGAAGGAAATCTCTAGCTGAGCTTTGTAACAATTTGAACTGGGTGAGAATCCTCCTGGCCAGAACTAGGGGAGGGCACGAATCCGGGGTGCAGACTCCACAGGCGGGGGAAGAACCAAGCCTTTTTCTCTCGCAGCTGGGGGGCGGGTTGCCTGGGGCAGGTTTTCAAGCCTGTATCCCTCTCCACCTGGAAATGGACTGGGGGCTGTTGGGGGGTGCACAGTGTGAGTGAGACCGGCCCTTAGATTTGGGTGGGAGCTGGGTGAGCCCTGTGACTGCCAGCTTTCCCCCACTTCCCTGACAGCCTGCATGACTCAGCAGAGGCAGACATAATCCTCCTGGGTACATAACTCCAGGGACCTGGGAATCTCACCCCCAGCCCCCACAGCAGCCACAGCAAGGCCCACCCAAGGAGAGCCTGAGCTCAGACATGCCTACCCCACCCTCACCTGAGGCTCCTTCCCTACCCACCCTGGTAGCAGAAGACAAAGGGCATATAATCTTTGTCTTCTGGGCTCCGCCCACCGCCGGTTCCTCTCCATGCTACCACAGCTGATGCTCTCTGGAAAGCGCCACCTCCCTGCAGGAGGCCAAACAGCAATAGATCCAAAAATAGAGCGCTAAACCCTCACAGAGTGCATTGCACTCTCCCTGCCTCCCATCGCCACCTCCACCAGAACAGGTGCTGGCATCCATGGCTGAGAGACCCATAGACGGTTCACATCACAGGACTCTGTGCAGACAACCCCCAGTACCAGCCTAGAGCTGGGTAGACTCACTGGGCGGCTAGACCCAGAAGACAGACAACAATCACTGCAGTTTGGCTCACAGGAAGCCACATCCATAGAAAAAGGGAGAGAGTATTACATCAAAGGAAAACCTCGTGGGACAAAAGAATCTGAACAACAGCCAAATGAGAAGGAACCAGAAAACCAATCCTGGTAATATGACAAAACAAGGCTCTTCAACACTCCCAAAATCACACCAGTTCACCAGCAATAGATCCAAACCAAGAAGAAATCCCTGATTTACCTGAAAAAGCATTCAAAAGGTTAGTTATTAACCGAATCAGGGAGGGACCAGAGACAGGCAAAGCCCAACGCAAGGAAATCTAAAATATGACACAAGAAGTGAAGGGAGAAATATTCAAGGAAATAGATGGCTTAAAGAAAAAACTAAATCAAAAATTCAGGAAACTTTGGACACACTTTTAGAAATGTGAAATGTTCTGGAAAGTCTCAGCAACAGAATTGAACAAGTAGAAGAAAGAAATTCAGAGTTCAAAGACAAGGTCTTTGAATTAATCCAATCCAACGAAGACAAAGAAAAAAAGAATAAGAAAATATGAACAAAGCCTCCAAGAAGTCTGGGATTATGTTAAACGACCAAACCTAAGAATAATCTGTGTTCCTGAGGAAGAAAATTCTAAAAACTTGCAAAACATATTTGGAGGAACAGTCTAGGAAAACTTCCCCAGCCTTGCTATACACCTAGACATCCAAATCCAAGAAGCACAAAGAACACCTGGGTAATTCATTGCAAAAAGATCTTTGCCTAGGCGCATCATCATCAGGTTATCCAAAGTTAAGATGAAGGAAAGATTCTTAGGAGTTGTGAGACAGAAGCACCAGGTAACCTATAAAGGAAAACCTATCAGATTTCTCAGCAGAAACCCTACAAGTTAGAAGGGTCTGGGGCCCTATCTTCGGCCTCCTCAAACAAAGCAATTAATAGCCAAGAATTTTGTATCCAGCGACACTAAGCATCATATATGAAGGAAAAAAACAGTCTTTTTCAGACAAACAAATGCTGAGAGAATTCACCATTACCAAGCCACCACTATAAGAACTGCTAAAAGGAGCTCTAAATCTTGAAACAAATCCTGGAAACACATCAAAATAGAACCTCTTTAAAGCATACATCACACAGGACCTATAAAACAAAAATAAAAGTTAAAAAACAGAAACAAAAAAACCCTACGTACACAAGCGACAAAGAGCATGATGAATGCAATGGTACTTCACATTTCAATACTAACATTGCATGTAAATGGCCTAAATGCTCCACTTAAAACATACAGAACTGCAGAATGGATAAGAACTCACCAACCAACTAGCTGCTGCCTTCAGGAGACTCACCTAACACATAAGGACTCACATAAACTTGAAGTAAAGGGGTGGGAAAAGGCATTTTATGCAAATGGACACCAAAGATGAGCAGGGGTGGCTGTTCTTATATCAGACAAAACAAACATTAAAGCAACAGCCGTTAAAAGAGACAAAGAGGGACATTATATAATGATAAAAGGTCTTGTCCAACAGAAAAAGATCACAATCCTAAACATATATGCACCTAATGCTGGAGCTCCCAAATTTATAAAATAATTACTACTAGATCTAAAAATGAGATAGACAGTAACACAATAGCAGTGGGGAACTTCAATACTCCACTGACAGCACTAGACAGGTCAAGACAGAAAGTCAAGAAAGAAACAAGGGATTTAAACTATACCTTGGAACAAATGGACTTAACAGATCTATACAGAACATTTCATCCAACAACCACAGAATACGCTTTCTATTTAACAGCACATGGAACTTTCTCCAAGATAGACCATATGATAGGCCACAAAACAAGCCTAAATAAATTTAAGAAAATTGAAATTATATCAAACACTCTCTCAGACCACAGTGGAATAAAACTGGAAATCAACTCTAATAGGAACCTTCAAAACCAGGCAAATACATGAAAATTAAATAACCTGCTCCTGAATGAGCATTGGATCAAAAACGAAATTGACATGGAAATTAAAAATCATTTGAACCAAACAACAATAATGACACAACTTGTCAAAACCTTTGGGATACAGCAAATGTGGTGCTAAGAGGAAAGTTCATAGCCCTAAACACCTACATCAAAAAGACTGAAAGAGCACAAACTGACACTCTAAGGTCACACCTCAAGAAACTAGAGAAACAAGAGCAAGCCAAACCCAAACCCAGCAGAAGAAAGGAAGTAACCAAGATCAGAGCAGAACTAAATGAAATTGAAACAAACAACAAACAATACAAAAGATAAATGAAACAAGAAGCTGGTTCTTTGAAAAGATAAATAAAATTGATAGACCTTTAGAAAGATTAACCAATAAAAGAAGAGAGAAAATCCAAATAACCTCACTAAGAAACGAAACAGGAGATATTACAACTGACACCACTGAAATACAAAAGATCATTCAAGGCTACTATGAACACCTTTACATACATAAACTGGAAGACCTAGAAGAGATGGATAAATTCCTGGAAAAGAATACAACCCTCCTAGCTTAAAATCAGGAATATTATATACCTAAACAGATCAACAACAAACAGTGAGATTGGTAATTTACAAATTACCAATAAAGAAAGTCCAGGACCAGACAGAGTCACAGCAGAATTCTACCAGACATTCAAAGAAGAATTGGTACCAATCCTTTTGACACTATTCCACAAGATAGAGAAAGAAGGAACCCTCCCTAATTCGTTCTATGAAGCCAGCATCACCCCAATAGCAAAACCAGGAAAGGACATAACCAAAAACAAAAACTACAGACCAACATCTTTGATGAACATAGATGCTAAAATCCTTAACAAAACACTAGCTAACCAAATCCAACAACATATCAAAAAAAAAATCCACCATGGTCAAATGGGTTTCATATCAGGGATGCAGGGACGGTTTAACATATACAAGTCAATAAATGTGATACCACATAAACAGAATTAAAAACAAAAATCACATAATCATCTCAACAGAGGCAGAAAAAAGCATTTGACAAAATCCAACATACGTTTATGATAAAAACTCTCAGCAAAATCAGCATACAAGGAACATATCTTAATGTAATAAAAGCCATCTATGACAAACTCACAGCCAACATAATACTGAATGGGGAAAAGTTGAAAGCATTCCCTCTGAGAACTGGAACAAGACAAGGATGCCCACCTCACCACTCCTCTTCCTCATAGTATTGGAAGTCCTATCCAGAGCAATCAGACAAGAGAAAGAAATAGAACGCATCTAAATCAGTAAAGAGGAAGTCAAACTGTCACTGTTTGCTGACGGCTTTATCATTTACCTCAAAAACCCTAAAGACTCCTCCAGAAAGCTCCTAGAACTGATAAAAGAATTCAGCAAAGTTTCCAGATAGGAGATTAATGTACACAAATCAATAGCTCTTCTATATACCAACAGTGACCAAGTAGAGAATCAAATCAAGAACTCAACCCCTTTTACAATAGCTGCAAAAAAGTTAAAATACTTAGGAAGATACCTAACCAAGGAGTTGAAAGACATCTACAAGGAAAACTACAAAACACTGCTGAAAGAAATCATAGATGACACAAACAAATGGAAACACATCCCATGTTCATGGATGGGTAGAATCAATATTGTGAAAATGACCATACTGCCAAAAGGAATCTACAAATTCAATGCAACCCCCATCAAATACCACCATCACTCTTCACAGAATTAGAAAAATCAATTCCAAAATTCATATGGAACCATAAAAGAGACCACATAGCCAAAGTATAGTTTGAAACCTGATTTCAAACTATACTATAAGGCCATAGTCACCAAAACAGCATGGTAGTGGTATAAAAATAGGCACATACACAAATGGAACAGAATAGAGAACCCAGAAATAAACCCAAATACTTACAGCCTACTGATCTTTGACAAAGCAAACAAAAACGTAAAGTGGGGAAAGGACACCCTTTTCAAAAAATGGTGCTGGGATAATTGGCTAGCCACATGTAGGAGAAAGAAACTGGATCCTCATCTCTCACCTTATGCTAAAATCAACTCAAGATGGATTATGGATTAAGGACTTAAACCTAAGGCCTGAAACTGTAAAAATTCTAGAAGATAACATTGGAAAAACCCTTCTAGATATTGACCTAGGCAAGGATTTCATGACCAAGAACCCAAAAGCAAATGCAGTAAAAACAAAGATAAATAGCTGGAACCTAATTAAACTACAGTGCTTTTGTATGGCAAAAGGAACAGTCAGCAGAGTAAACAGACAACCCACAGAGTGGGAGAAAATCTTCACAGTCTATATATCTGACAAAGGACTAATATCCAGAATCTACAATGAACTCAAACAAATCGGTAAGAAACAAACAAACAATCTCATCAAAAAGTGGGCTAAGGACAGGAATAGACAATTCTCAAAAGAAGATATATGAATGGCCAACAAACATAGGAAAAAATGCTCAACAACTAATGATCAGGGAAATGCAAATCAAAACCACAATGTGATACCACCTTACTCCTGCAAGAATGGCCATAATCAAAAAATCAAAAAGCAGTAGATGTTGATGTGGATGCAGTTAACAGGGAACACTTCTACACTGCTGGTAGGAATGTAAACAGCCACTATGGAAAACAGTGTGGAGATTCCTTAAAGAACTAAAAGTAGAACTACCATTGGATCCAGCAATTCCACTACTGGGTATCTACCCAAAGGAAAAGAAGTCATTATACAAAAAAGATACTTGCACATGCATGTTTATAGTGGCACAATTCACATTTGCAAAATCGTGAAACCAACCCAAATGCCCATTGATCAATGAATGGATAAAGAAACTGTTATATATATATATATATATATATATATATATATATATATGTGATGGAATACTATGCAGCCATAAAAAGGAGTGAATTAACAGCATTTGCAGTGACCTGGATGAGATTGGAGACTATTATTCTAAGTGATGTAACTCAGGAATGGAAAACCAAACATCGTGTGTTCTTACTGATATGTGGGAGCTAAGCTATGAGGACGCAAAGGCATAAAAATGATACAATGGACTTTGGGGACTTGGGGGGAAGAGAGGGAGGGGGGTGAGGGATAAAAGCCTACAAATACGGTGCAGTGTATACTGGTCAGGTGATGGGTGCACCAGGATCTCACAAATCATCACTAAAGAACTTACCCATGTAACCAAATACCACCTGTACCCCAATAACTTATGGAAAAATATAAAAAAAGAAAGGAGACCTTTATATTTAAGTATGTGTAGTGTATATATCTATATCTGCATATATATATATATATATCTGCCTTTATCCATATAGATATATTTAGCCATATATATATAGATCATAAAAGTAAAGGGTATATATTTACTTGTACTTTCTATGATTTTAGCAAAATATATAACATTGATATATGATTAGGCTGATGTTATTATTTTAAAAGAATCATGGAGGAGTAAAAGTAAAACCAAAAACTATATAATCATCTCAATAGATGCAGAAAAAGCTTTTGATAAAATCCAACATCCCTTCATGATAAAAACCCTTAACAGACTAGGCATTGAAGGAATGTACCTCAAAATAATAAGCACCATCTGTGACAAAACCACAGCCAACATCATACTGAGTGGGCAAAAGCTGGAAGCATTTCCCTTGAGAACCAGAACAAGACAAGGATGCCTGCTTTCACCAGTCCTATTCAACATAGTACTGGAAGTCCTAGCAAGAGCAATCAGGCAAGAGAAAGAAATGAACGGCATAGGGAAGAAATCAAACTATCTCTCTTTGCTGATGATATGATTCTATACCTGGAAAATCCTAGATACTCTTCCAAAAGGCCCCTGGAACTAATGAACAACTTCAGTAAAGTTTCAGGATACAAAATCAGTGTACAAAAATCAGTAGTATTTCTATTCACCAATAACATGCAAGCTGGGAGCCAAATGAAAAACACAATCCAATTTACAATAGTCACATAAAAAATCAAATACCTAGGGATACAGCTAACCAAGGAGGTGAAAGAGCTGTACAGGGAGAACTACAAAACACGGCTGAAAAATATCAGAGATGACACAAATAAACAAAAAAAATTCCATGCTCATGGATTGGAATAATTAATATCATTAAGATGGCCATCCTGCGCAAAGCAATGCACAGATTTAGCACTATTCCTAACAAACTACCAACATCATTTTTTCACAGAATTAGAAAAAACTATTCTAAAATTCATATGGAATCAAAAAGAGCCCAAATAACCAAGCAACCTTAAGCAAAAAGAACAAAGCCAGAAACATCTTATTATCTGGCTTCAAAATAGACCACAAGCCCACAGCAACCAGAAAAGCGTGATACTAGTACAAAAAAGACATGTAGATCATTGTAACAGAGCAGAGAATCCAGAAATAAAGCCACACACCTACAACCATCTGATCTTTGACAAACTCGACAAAAATAAGCAATGTGGAAAAGACTCTCTATTCAATAAATAGTGTTGGGGTAGCTGGCTAGCCATAGGCGAAAGATTGAAACTGGAGCCCTACCTATCAACACATAGAAACATTAACTCAAGATGGAATAGAGACTTAAATGTTAGACCTCAAGCTATAAAAGTCCTAGAAAAAAAATCTAGGAAAAACCCTTCTTGAAATCGGCCTTGGCAAATAATTTATGGTTAAGCCTTGAAAACCTATCGCAACAAAAACAAAAATTGATAATCAGGACCTAATTACACTAAAGAGCTTCTGCATAGCAAGAGAAACTATCAAGTGATTAAACAAACAACCTGTGGGAGAAAATATCTGCAAACTATGCATCTGACAAAGGTCAAATATCCCAAATCTATAAAGAACGTAAATCAATAACCAAAAAAACAAATAACCCCATTAAAAAGTGGGCAAAGGACATGAACACTTCTCAAAAGCATACATACAAGCAGCCAACAAACATGAAAAAATGCTCAACATCACTGATCATCAGAGACATGCAAATCAAAACCACAGTAAGACACCATCTTACACCAGTCAGAATGGCTTTTGTTAAAAAGTCAAAAAATAACAGACGTTGGCAAGGCTGCAGAAAAAAGGAGACATTTATACACTGTTGGCGGGAGTGTAAATTAGTCCAGCCACTGGTGGAGAGCAGTTTGGAGATTTCTCAAAGAACTAACAGTTGAACTACCATTTGACCCGGCCATCTCATTACTGGGTATATGCAAAGAAAAATCAATCATCCTACCATAAGGACACATGTGTGTTCATCACAGTACGATTCACAATGGCAAAAACATGAACTCGACCTATGTGCCTATCAACAGTGGACTGGATAAGGAAAATGTGGAGCATATCCATCACAGAACACTGTGCAGCCATAACAATGAGGGAATCATGTCCTCTGCAGCATCATGGATGCAGCTGGAGGCCATTATCCTAAGCAAACTAACTCAGGAACAGAAAGCAAATACCGCATGTTCGCACTTATAGGAGGGAGCTAAACACTGAATCCACATGGACACAAGGATGGCAACAATTGACACTGGAGCCTACTGGGGCTGGAGGCGAGTAAGGGCTAAACTACCTACTGGGGACGATGACGGGGTGATGGATTCAGTCATACCCCAAACCTCAGCATCATGCAAGATACCTTTGTAACAAACCTGCCCATGTGCCTCCTTTTTCTAAAATAAAAGTTTTCAAAAAATAAAATTATGAGGCCAGGCATGGTGGCACATGCCTGTAGTCCCAGCTACTCCAGAGGCTGAAGCAGGATTTGGAGTCCAGCCTGGGCAACATAGCAAAATCCTGTGTCTAAAAACATAATAACAATACTATAAAATAAATAATAAAAATAAAAATAACTTTGGGTAAATCTTCACTTAGAGTTAACCCTTGTTGTTTATGTGGCTAGGCGTCTGGAAAGCGGGAAACACAGGTAAGTGTTGATGCTGCAGTCTCGCGTCTGAGATCTGCAGGGTAGGCCAGACTGGCTGCAAACTCAGGCAGGATTTCTATGTTACTATCTGGAGGTAGAATTCCTTCTACTCCCAGAAATTTCAGTTTTTGCTCTTAGGGTCTTCAGCTTATTAGAGTAGGCCCACCCACATTATTGAGGGCAACCTGTTTCACTTTTTACCAAGTCAACTTATTGTAAATGTTAATCCCATTCACAAAATACGTTCACAGCAACATCTACAATGATGTTTGACCAAAGTGGGCACTTGAGCCTTGCCAAGTTATACATAAAATTAAACATCACAGGCATATTTTTTCAACCATAAGATTTTTGATTAACGGAGACATTTGGGATCAAAGATTATTTGTGCTATATAATTGAAATAGGTTAATAAACATGTTTTTCATTTTTTAGCAATAAGGAACCATATTTCTACTATGCTACAGAAACTTCGATTACATTAAATGGTTACTTACTGAGCACCTACCACACGCCAGAGACTATGGTAAGTGCTGGGCACATGGCAGTGATCAAGTTCGATGCTGCTCTGAGAAGCCTGTGAGGGGGGAATTTAACCTGGCTGCAGCTGCTGGCTTGCAGGTGGATGGGTGGCCTTTTGATGAGGTGACATTTCAGCTAAGACTAGAATAAGTAAGACTTTGTCAGGTGAAGATGGAGATGGATAAGAACATTCCAGGCAAAGGAAAGAGCATAAACCAAAAGCTAGGAGTTAAGGAAATCGTGGAGTGTTTAGAGAGCTGAATGGAGTCCCGTTTAGTACATACAGCAAAGAGAAAGAGGTAGAAAATCAAGCTGGAAAGATGAGCTGAGGCCAGACCCTTACAAGCTACACTAAGGACTTTTCAATTTTATCTTAAGGGCAGTAACAAATACATGCACTAATCTATCCTGTTATTTTCTATTATGTCAAAGAATGAAAAGAGTGTAACTTATTAGAGAGGGAATGAATGCAGTGTAGAACATTACTTGCTGTCATCCTCATTGTTTCAAAACAGAGCATGTGATTAAACAAATCAATGAAGTATCACTTTATCTTTAAAAGATGATTCCATTAAAATACAACCTCAGTCTACAGAAACAGATCCATGTCTAATGTGGTCCTGGTTATGACATTTTTGTTTGTGATTCTGATCACTTCAAGAACCCCGCAGTACGTGCACTTTGTTTTGTGAATCAAAATTATGTGGTTGGCTATTCTAATCTAAAAAACAAAAACTCCTGGAGCACCATGAGCACCATGGGTGGGAGCTGGGGTTCAGCTATGTCTTCCTGCTAAAATGACCTGATCACTCCCATCCTGGTGCTTAAATCCATTTATTTTTATAAGGGTTCAGAAGCCTTCTGAGAAAAGAATTCGTGGTAGGTACAAGATTGGGTTTCAGATATACAAGCAAGTCTTATAAAGAAGGGCTGGGAGTGGAGAAACAAAAGGCCAATTATAAGGAAGTCCTGTGTGGCCCAGGAGTGTCTTCAACCCAATGGAAAAACAAGTGTGACAGTGACTCTGCGGGAGTTGCCAGACCAGACAGCAGCAGTCGTGGCTGTTGAGGAACTGGACTCAACCCTGCCATGCTGGCAGCATGCAAGCCTGGAAATGAGCCTAGCAGAAGTGTGGCGTTTGTGGGGGGATCAAAGCAATGGGCTCAGGGCCCGAACTCGGAAGAGGCTGCAGAAGAAAGGGGAGCCCCTGCAGCTCTGCCCCGCAGCAGCAGCAGCAGCAGCAGCATCTTAGAAGTGACCTGGACAACACAGCTGCAGCTGCGGCATGAAGAGCAGGTCAGCCAGAGCAGGTACTGGCCTCCAAGGGCAATAGGAGGATCGTCCGGAATGTGCAGCGATGCTGTGATTTGCTCGAGAAGGGCCTGTGTGCTTAAAGCAGGCTAGTGGTGTGGGTTATTTGTCCAGGCCTGGCTTGCCCTAAGGCTATTTATCAGAGTGCGGAAAACATAGCAGCGAAACTGTTCTGGGAGAAACGTCATGACTGGCAGTTTGAAACATCTCCTGGGGTGTCACTGTCCCAAGCACAAATCTCAAGCGTTTGTGGCAAGGCCCTATACTTTATGAGAGCTGGAGCAAATGATAGCAACCCAAACCTTAAAGGAGGCTTCACTCCCCAATATTTTACTCACCTTGGATGCTCCACATCAAAGCAGGCCTGTGCTATCGCTGTGAAGACCTGCCTGCGGGGCCAGGATGGTGAGGTGAGGAGGGATCCAGCCTCGGCCGGCCTCTGTGCCAGAAACAGCCTCTCCCCATAACCATCAGCCATGATCTAATCATTGGAATCCCAAAGGAAAACTGGAAGAGAAATCCCAGTGGGTTCCTGGGAGCTCCCCCTTCTCAGCAACTTCTAAACTCCATTTTGCTTATAATCCAGAAACCCAGAGGCTTACCAAGGCAAAAAAAAAAAAAAAAAAAAAAAAAAAAATTGTGTATCTATGCCATTGCCTAAAAGAGTGGATGGAACCTTCCTTATAGTCACATCACTGCAATGCCATTCTAGTAATTTGCCGAGGGAACTGGACTTCTATAAAGAATGGCTAAGCTACTAATCTAAGAGAGAAACTCTCAGTAGCCCCCAGTGGTTGCATTCTTATTTAGCTGATAATTGGAATATATGTCCCTTTTCACCAGGCCCCCATGATAGACTATGTGAAGATCTGAATGTTATACACCATTTCTTACTGTGAGTTTATCATTATGCTCAGCAGGAAAAGAAGAACCCCCCTAAGGGTTGAGCTGTGGGCACATGACATATTCACAATTGTGGGGAATAAAAAAATCAGTGGATTGAAAACATTAAAATACAGTGGTCAAGAAATTTAACACATTAAAAGAATCAGGAAGAAACTTCAGAAACTTTCCTCATTACAATTGTCATATTTAATTGTAAAATAAAAACTTCAAATTGACTGCTACTAATTCATCTTTTTGGATAAATTGTGAGGAATTTTTTGGTGGAAAAATTACTTAAACCTGGCCTGATAATTATGGAAAAAAAATTAATGGAGAAATTTTCTCTCTTTTTTATGTTACCCTATTGTAATCATGTTAATTTCAATTGTACTTATTTCTGCTTAAGATCGTATTTCATTTGCGTAAATGAAAAACAAAATCCAATAACTGTAAATGAATTTGCTAATCTTAAGGAAATAACCAGTTCCTTTAAACATGAATTAGACAATGGTTTCACACTATCATATTGCTAGACAGATAAGACTCAGAAAAAGAAAGAAAGCCAGTTGCAAAAGACTGTATTTTCTAAATATCTAATTCCTCATGGCATAGTGTGCTTCTGAAAGCAAGTTTTTAATTATTAAAAAAACAAACAATATCAGACCTTGACTTTATAAATTAGACTATTGATGAAGTGCCTTTTCCGCTTCATTACTGTGAAGAGAATGAGTGTGGTAAGGCCCCAGAAGTGTTGCTTCTCTTTTGTTAGATTACTTCTAAATCAATTCCCTTGCCTTCTCATGTGTGTTTTCACCTCCCTGAGTGGCCAAAACAAACTTCTTTAAAGTTCTGTTCAGAAAAGCAATTATGAGTAATAAGTTACAATTATAAATAGCAAGGTACAGATGGTTTAAATCTAGAGAGTATTACTAACAGGGCTAAGAAAAGAAAATGTTGGGATGATTTTAAAAATTGAAGATCACAACCTGCTATGAATTTGTATAAATGATTTCAGTGCCATCCATTATATCCTATAGGGAAGAAAATAAGAGCACACACATGAAGCTTAATATTTAAAATGATATTATAGCATGCATGTAGAGAAGTACACGTATCTTAATTGAATGGGTCAATAAATTTTTACATATGCACTATACATATATACACTTCCATATTGCTAGCACCCAGGTCAAAATATTGAACACTGTATTAGATCCTAGAGCTGACATAAAGCACCACACGCTAGGGGTGTCAGCAACAGAAACTTATGCCTCACAGTTCTGGAGGCTGGAAGTCCAGTATCAAGATGTTGGCAGGGTTGGTTCCTTCTGAGGCTCAGAGGGAGAATCTGTTCCATGCCTCTCCCAGCTTCCGGTGGTTGTTGAGAGTCTTTGGCTTTCCACAGCTCAGAGATTCGTCACCCCAATCTCACCCTTCATCATCACGTGGACTTCTCCTGTCTCTCTTCACACAGTCTTCTCTCTTTGCATGTCTGTCTGTGTCCAGCTTTCTCATTTTTATCAAAACAGCAGTCATACTGGATCAGGGCCCAACCTAGTGATAACATTTTAACTTGATTAGTTCTGTAAATATAAGGTCCCATTTTGAGGCACTGGGGGTTAGGAATTGACCTTTCTTTTTAGCGGGACACAATTCAACCCATGACAAATGCCTACAACACCTCATATGGATCCTTCCTACTTCTCAGCGTAGACCAAACCCTCCCCCCAGAGAAGACCGGTGTTCTGACTTGTATCACATAAATTAATTTTGCCTATTCTTTAACTTCGTGGAATCATACACCGTGTACTCTTTTTTGGGGGCTTCTTTTGCTCAACTTATCTATGACATTCATCCATGTTTCTGTAACAGCGATCACTTGTTATTTTACAGCTGTGTAGTATTTATTCTCTTGAACATTTTGGTCGTTTCCAGTTCTTGGCTATTACAGATGATGCTGCCACTGGCTGTGGCACACATTGCCATTTCTCTTCAGCATATAACTGCAGAATAGACGTGCTTTAGTAGATACTGCCATACATTTTTAAAGGATATTGTACCAAACTATGCTCCTATCGACATTTAAAGCTATAGCTAACATTACACTTGTTTTTCTTTTATGGTTGATGTATTTCTTAGTCCTATTTTAAGAAATTTCTGCCTACACTATATCATGAAAAAATTTTATGTATTTTTCCTAGAAGTGTTATCATTCTTCTCATATCATTCTTCTTTTCATGTCATTCTTCTTTTCATATCTTAAATTGTTTTTGTGAATGGCAAGAGGTAGGCGATTAAAGATAAAGGTTCATTTTTTGCTTTACAAATATTCAATTGCTCCTGCCCTATTTAGTGAAAATACCATTTTCCCTTATTAAATCGCATTGGTAACTTTGTTGTAAACTAAATGACTTTACTTATGGAGGGGTGTATTTCTAGACCCCCTGTTCTGTTTCAATTGTTTCTTTATTTTTGCACCAATACCATATTGTTTTAATTACTGAAACTTTATAATAAATCTTGAAATATAGTAATGTAATTCCATCAACTTTGATCTTATTTTTCAAGATTATCATGCCTATTCTAGGTCTTTTATATTTCCATGCAAATTTTAGAATCAGTACTCAATTTACACAAGAATTAGTACTCAATTTACACATTTTAGACAAAACCTTAATGGGATTTTTCTTTGTATTTCATGTAATGCATAGATTGACTTAGAAACAGTTGACCTGTTAAAAATATTGAGTCTTCCTACCCATGAACATGGAATTTCTCTGTTTGTTTAGGTTTCTGTAACTACTGTTAAAATATAAACCATTAATGCTGTAGCTGCTTTGGCTGAAATAAAACGAGGATTCTTTGTAATGAGGTAGAGAGGGTAAAACATGTGAAATCCATTGATTGCTTCATTCAAAGGCCAATGAATGCATTAAATAGGTTGAAGCCAGAAGATATTAAATTGTTATACTCTATATATCATTAACGTGGTTAGCTTTATTAAACATGAATGTATTCAAAATACATGAGAATTATTATATGGAACCATAAAATACTTTAATACAAAAGGCTCCCTATTTATCTTGAGGCAAGTATATTTAAAAGAGAATTTTTCTTGTATAAAAAGACAAGTTTCCAAATTTGCTGTCTTCTTCTATGAGGACAAGTAGCCAGTAGCATGCTGCCTAGCGTAACGTTCTCAAACTCAAAGTGTGCATCAGAATCACCTGGACAGCTTGCAAGATACAGATTGCTGGGCCCCACCCCTGCAGTTTCTGATTGAGCAGGTCTGGAGTGTGGCCAAGGGTTTGTATTTATTAGTTTCCCATGTGAGGTCTAGGCTGCTGATCCACGTAGGGTACTTTGAGAGCCATTAACTTAGAACTTAGGGATATTTACATACACACACACTTAATCTGTACCTTTTTAGACAAGTGTAACCCCTTAAGAATAAATGAAAATGTAACTGTTTTTTTTATTGTGGCGAAATATATGCAAAATTTACAATTGCTAAGCCTACAGTTCAGTGGCACTGAGTGCATTCACACTGTTGTTGGACCATCACTACCATCCACTGAACACTTTGTATCATCCCACACTAAATTTCTACCCACTAAATAATAAGTGTCCACTCCCGTTTCCTGCCTCCCCTGGTAATCACCATTCTACTTTCTGTCTCTATGTATTTGACTACTCTAGGGACTCCATATGAGCAGAATGATTCAACATTTGTCATTCTGCGTGACTTATTTCACTTAGTGTAATGTTTTGAAGATTCTTCCATGTTGTAGCATGTATCAGAATTTTACTCCACTTTATGGCTGAATAACATAGAAGTCCTTTTTAAAGCATGTGTTACATAGAGGATATTTTGAATGAATGTGTTTTTATAATGTAATTTGAGTGCATTGGAAACAATGTGAGTCACCTATAGATACTCTTCTATCTTCTCCTTAAAAGTTGAAAACATAATTTAGAAACTTATTTTAAAATCTGTCAAATGAAAGTCTTTTTTTTTTTTTTCTTTTATTATTATTATTATTATACTTTAGGTTTTATGGTACATGAGCCCAATGTGCAGGTAAGTTACATATGTATACATGTGCCATGCTGGTGCGCTGCACCCACCAACTCGTCATCTAGCATTAGGTATATCTCCCAATGCTATCCCTCCCCCCTCCCCCCACCCCACAACAGTCCCCGAAGTGTGATGTTCCCCTTCCTGTGTCCATGTGTTCTCATTGTTCAATTCCCACCTATGAGTGAGAATATGCAGTGTTTGGTTTTTTGTTCTTGCGATAGTTTACTGAGAATGATGATTTCCAATTTCATCCATGTCCCTACAAAGGATATGAACTCATCATTTCTTATGGCTGCATAGTATTCCATGGTGTATATGTGCCACATTTTCTTAATCCAGTCTATCATTGTTGGACATTTGGGTTGGTTCCAAGTCTTTGCTATTGTGAATAGTGCTGCAATAAACATACGTGTGCATGTGTCTTTATAGCAGCATGATTTATAGTCCTTTGGGTATATACCCAGTAATGGGATGGCTGGGTCGAATGGAATTTCTAGTTCTAGATCCCTGAGGAATCGCCACACTGACTTCCACAAGGGTGCATCATGTCTAAAACACCAAAAGCAATGGCAACAAAAGCCAAAATTGACAAATGGGATCTAATTAAACTAAAGAGCTTCTGCACAGCAAAGGAAACTACCATCAGAGTGAACAGGCAACCTACAAAATGGGAGAAAATTTTCACAACCTACTCATCTGACAAAGGGCTAATATCCAGAATCTACAATGAACTCCAACAAATTTACAAGAAAAAAACAAACAACCCCATCAAAAAGTGGGCGAAGGACATGAACAAATGAAAGTCTTAAGTAGATTTTAAAATCATTTGTCAAAAATACCTCAGCTGCCTTATAGTCTGCAAGGACAATTGACTAACATCAGGCAAAATTGAAAATTTCTAAAATCCTCTCCCAATTATTGAATGGAATGGCAAAATGAATGTCAGGATTTTAAAAAGGAACCAGTTTTTTTTTTTGTTTTGTTTTTAATTTTTTTTATTATACTTTAAGTTTTAGGGTACATGTGCACAACATGCAGGTTTGTTACATATGTATACATGTGCCATGTTGGTGTGCTGCACCCATTAACTCGTCATTTAACATTAGGTATATCTCCTAATGCTATCCCTCCCCCCTCCCCCCACCCCACAACAGTCCCCAAAGTGTGATGTTCCCCTTCCTGTGTCCATGTGTTCTCATTGTTCAATTCCCACCTAGGAGTGAGAATATGCGGTGTTTGGTTTTCTGTCCTTGTGATAGTTTACTGAGAATGATGGTTTCCAGCTTCATCCATGTCCCTACAAAGGACATGAACTCATCATTTTTTATGGCTGCATGGTATTCCATGGTGTATATGTGCCACATTTTCTTAATCCAGTCTATCATTGTTGGACATTTGGCTTGGTTCCAAGTCTTTGCTATTGTGAATACTGCCACAATAAACATACATGTGCGTGTGTCTTTATAGCAGCATGATTTATAATCCTTTGGGTATATAACCAGTAATGGGATGGCTGGGTCAAATGGTATTTCTAGTTCTAGATCCCTGAGGAATCGCCACACTGACTTCCACAATGGTTGAACTAGTTTACAGTCCCACCAACAGTGTAAAAGTATTCCTGTTTCTCCACATCCTCTCCAGCACCTGTTGTTTCCTGACTTTTTAATGAATGCCATTCTAACTGGTGTGAGATGGTATCTCATTGTGGTTTTGATTTGCATTTCTCTGATGGCCAGTGATGGTGAGCATTTTTTCTTGTGTCTTTTGGCTGCATAAATGTCTTCTTTTGAGAAGTGTCTGTTCATATCCTTCGCCCACTTGTTGATGGGGTTGTTTTTTTCTTGTAAATTTGTTTGAGTTCATTGTAGATTCTGGATATTAGCCCTTTGTCAGATGAGGAGATTGCAAAAATTTTCTCCCATTTTTTAGGTTGCCTGTTCACTCTGATGGTAGTTTCTTTTGCTGAGCAGAAGCTCTTCAGTTTCATTAGATCCCATTTGTCAATTTTGGCTTTTGTTGCCATTGCTTTTGGTGTTTCAGACATGAAGTCTTTGTCCATGCCTATGTCCTGAATGGTATTGCCTAGGTTTTCTTCTAGGGTTTTTATGGTTTTTAGGTCTAACATTTAAGTCTTTAATCCATCTTGAATTAATTTTAGTATAAGGTGTAAGGAAGGGATCCAGTTTCAGCTTTCTACATATGGCTAGCCAGTTTTCCCAGCACCATTTATTAAATAGGGAATCCTTTCCCCATTGCTTGTTTTTGTTAGGTGTGTCAAAGATCAGATAGTTGTAGATATGTGGCATTATTTCTGAGGGCTCTGTTCTGTTCCATTGGTGTATATCTCTGTTTTGGTACCAGTACCATGCTTTTTGGTTACTGTAGCCTTGTAGTATAGTTTGAAGTCAGGTAGCGTGATGCCTCCAGCTTTGTTCTTTTGGCTTAGGATTGACTTGGCGATGCGGGCTCTTTTTTGGTTCCATATGAACTTTAAAGCAGCTTTTTCCAATTCTGTGAAGAAAGTCATTGGTAGCTTGATGGGGATGGCATTGAATCTATAAATTACCTTGGGCAGTGTGGCCATTTTCACGATATTGATTCTTCCTACCCATGAGCATGGAATGGTCTTCCATTTGTTTGTATCCTCTTATTTCATTGAGCAGTGGTTTGTAGTTCTCCTTGAAGAGGTCCTTCACATCCCTTGTAAGTTGGATTCCTAGGTATTTGATTCTCTTTGAAGCAATTGTGAATGGGAGTTAACTCATGATTTGGCTCTCTGTTTGTCTGTTATTGGTGTATAAGAATGCTTGTGATTTTTGCAGGTTGATTTTGTATCCTGAGACTTTGCTGAAGTTGCTTATCAGCTTAAGGAGATTTGGGGCTGAGACAATAGGGTTTTCTAGATATACAATTATGTCATCTGCAAACAGGGACAATTTGACTTCCTCTTTTCCTAATTTAATACCCTTTATTTCTTTCTCCTGCCTGATTGCCCTGGCCAGAACTTCCAACACTATGTTGAATAGGAGTGGTGAGAGAGGGCATACCTGTCTTGTGCCAGTTTTCAAAGGGAATGCTTCCAGTTTTTGCCCATTCAGTATGATATTGGCTGTGGGTTTATCATAGATAGCTCTTATTATTTTGAGATATATCCCATCAATACCTAATTTATTGAGAGTTTTTAGCATGAAGGGCTGTTGAATTTTGTCAAAGGCCTTTTCTGCATCTATTGAGATAATCATGTGGTTTTTGTCGTTAAGGAACCAGTTTTGATTTCTTTTTGTTAAAGCTCTTCATAAATGATCTTTCTCAGGTACAAAAACTATGAAAATTGAGTAATGATTTGATCAAATAAAGTGAACGTAGGTCTAATTCTTTACATTGCTGTGTACAGAATATTAAGCCAAGATTTTTTTAAATAAGGTATTTTCTAACATACTGTTCTTTCTAAATTATTGATCTATTTTTGTGAAAGCAAAAAGTATTTGCTATTATTTGATAACAAATATTTTTAAAAATATAATTTCACCTTCATTTCACACTTTGCAAATTTTTATTTTTGCATGTTTTAGATAATAAATAATACATTAATAGAATAATATTGTAAAATCCCCACAAATAAATAAATATGTATATATCAAAGATACAGACTCAAACATTCTTATTAATAAATGTGTACAGTCAAAAATATATGGACAGAGGTGTGTGTGTGTCCCTGCGTATTTCCCTGCTCTAGTATTTAAGGTGTCAAAAGTTGTCTTGGTTTCACTTAAGATGATAACTTTGAGGCACAGAAAATACTTTTCTCCTGAAGGTTAAGGGTAGAGTCTTGAGGCTGTGCGGTCACCTACCCTGAGAGTAGCTTTTATCTTTTGTTCTCTAAAGTATTCAGAATTCAGATACCACCTCCCTCTCCCAGGACGCAAGTCAAGAAGAACTGTCAGACTGGGTGTGTGAAGTGCTGGAGACAGGAGCCATTTCTGCACCAATATTTGAGGTCACATTCTCAATGGGAACAATTGTCTAGTGACTCGAAAGTTTTCAAGTAACTACTTGAACATGTGAAGAGCTAGCTAACAGCATTTCAGCATGCTGATGCTTCCAGTAAACCCATAAAAATGAGTATACATATTTATACTCATTCTGACCTTATGCAGAGACATTTTCACTAGCTGCAATAGTTATAGTGGGACTGGAAATATGAGAACAGGTAATGTCTATATGCTACCCAGAGAAGCCTGGCCTCCAGCCTCCTTTTAATGTGAAACTAGTGAGGGGAAATGTCAGTGAGGAAGCTGGGCTCTGGGACCTGGGCCTGGGGTAAATGAGGAGCACACACAATGGGAGAAGGCCTAAGAGTAGCTTCACAGACTTTGGAAACAGAAGTTATGTGCATTTTCACACAGGCTTCCCGAGAGTAGCCAGCCGAGATAAGGACATTCAGAAATCCAGTGGCAGAAGTGAGGCTCTGTGTGAACCAATTCTATGTTGTTCTGTCACAGGGCTGGGACTTAGACTATTCTGTCCCCACCCTCTGGATGTGACTGAATTCTGGCCAAGAAGACAGTGGCAGAAGTGATGGCCATGACTTAATAGCCTGCCACAAAACTTCTGCATCGCTGCCCACAATTTTTCTTCCCTGTCTGCGTGGGAGCCCACGGGATTAGAACAGCAGCTCCGGGAAATGGAAGCAGCCTGGAGTCATCGCTTTCTGGAAAGTTGCCAGGGAAAAACCTAAGGAGGACCTAAATGAGACCATCTTATGCGTTTATTTTGTTAAACTGTTGAGATTTGGAGGATTTTTGAAAATTATTATTACTGAAGCACAGCTTAGTTGTTCTGATTCAAACAACACTCCCCTTAATAAGTGATCAGTGTGGCAGCTCCACAGCACACAAAAGGGAGTGTGAGCAAAAAAAAAAAAAAAAAAAAAAGTTTGCCTTTCCTGTCTCAGAATTCAAAGTGCAGGTGAGAAACTTCAAAGGGACCCTGGACATGAGACATTTCCGGGACTTGCCAGAATAGACTCGACTCAAGCTACTCCACTATTTATCACATGCCAGGACTAATGTCACCCTAGGTGCTGACAATAAGGACACAAGAGGTTTGGAAATGGACAAGTAAAAAGAGTGGGCGGGAAGTTGCCCGAGTTTTGGCATCCTTCTGTGACACATCTTAGCCATCGACCATTATGAGAACTGAATGAATAAGGTCTGTGGGATTCAAATATCGGCATCCACCCCTACTTCTGTTATGTGATTACTGAACTTGAGGAGTAAAGGGAGGAGAGGGCCAGTGGTTAATGCCTCCGTATGTAACCCGGTATTGCGTGCCCCCTATGCATACAAAGTATCCATGTTCTGCCTGCAGAACATCCTGGAAGATAGCAGCAACATGGGGACAAATGGCATTATTCTATTGTTCTTTGTCAGGGGTGGTTTTATATGGAGATCCTTACCCAACTCCACCCTCATATAAATCCTTAGAGCTTTATTTTTATTTTTTCTCATGCAAATTTGTAGTATATATGAGAAAACTTGTGACATGTATATAATGCATAGTGATCAATTCAGGGCATTCAGCGTGTCCATCACCCAAGGACAATACATCTTTGTTAACTTATAGTCACCCTACTCTGCTATCAAACATGGAATTTATTTTCTTCTATCTAATTATATGTTTGTACCTCTAACCACTTCTCTTTATCCTCCCCCTTCCGCCTGCCCTACTTTCCCAGTCTGTTACCTATTTTTCCACTCTCCACCTTCATGTGTTCCAATTTTTTAGCTCCCACATGTAAGTGAGAACACATGATATTTGTCTTTCTATGCCTGACTTATTTCACTTAATGACCTTGGGTTTCATGCATGTTGCTGCAAAACACATGATTTCATTCTTTTTCTATGGCCAAATAGTATTTCATTGTGTGTATGTACCACATCTTCCTCCCTTCCTTCCTTCCTCCCTCCCTCCCTCCTTTCTCTTTCTTTTCCTTCCTTCCTTCCTTCCTTTCTTTCTTCCTTCCTTCCTTTCTTCTTTCTTTCTTTTCTTGAGATGGAGTCTCGCTGTGTCACCCAGGCTGGAGTGCAGTGGTGCAATCTCGGCTCACTGCAACCTCCACCTCCTGGGTTCAAGCAATTCTCCTGCCCCAGCTTCCCAAGTAGCTGGGATTACAGGCCCATGCCGCCACACCCAGCTAATTTTGTGTTTTTAGGAGAGACGGGGTTTCTCCATGTTGGTCAGGCTGGTCTTGAACTCCCAACCTCAGGTGATCCACCTGCCTTGGCCTCCCAAAGTGCTGGGATTGAGGCGTGAGCCACTGTGCCTGGCCATACCACATTTTCTTAATCCAGTCATCCACTGACGGCTACTTAGGTTGATTCCATATCTTTGCTATTGTGAATAGAGTTGCAATAAGTATGCAGTGCTGGTATCCCTTTGAAATACTGATTTCTTCTTATTTTTATTTTTATTTTTTTTTTTTGAGATGGAATCTCACTCTGTTGCCCAGGCTGGAGTGCAGTGGCGTGATCTCGGCTCACTGCAAGCTCCGCCTCCTGGGTTCACGCCATTCTCCTGCCTCAGCCACCCGAGTAGCTGGGACTACAGGCACCCGCCATCATGCCCAGCTAATTTTTTGTATTTTTAGTAGAGATGGGGTTTCACTGTGTTAGCCAGGATGGTTTCGATCTCCTGACCTCATGATCTGCCCACCTCGGCCTCCCAAAGTGCTGGGATTACAGGCGTGAGCCACCGGGCCCGACCTGAAATACTGATTTCTTTTCCTTTGGGTGGATACCCAGTAGTGGAATTGCTTAATCAAATGGTAGTTCTGTTTTTAGTTTTTTGGGGGAATCTCCATACTGTTTTCCATAGCAGCTGTACTAGTTTACATTCCCACCAACAGTGTGTAAGAATTTCCTTTTCTCCACATCCTTGCCAGCATCTGTTATTTTTGTCTTTTTTATCATAGCCGTTCGGACTGAAGGAAGATGATATCTCACTGTAGTTTTGATTTGCATTTTTCTGATGATTAGTGTATTAGTCTGTTTTCATGCTGCTAATAAAGACATACCTGAGACTGGGCAATTTACAAAAGAAAGAAATTTATTGGACTTACAGTTCCATGTAGCTGGGGAGGCCTCACAATCATGGCAGAAGGCAAGGAGGAACAAGTCACATCTTACATGATTGGCAGCAGGCAAAGAAAGAGCTTGTGCAGGAAAATTCCCATTTTTTAAAACTGTTGGATCTTGCAAGACTTATTCACTATCATGAGAACAGCACAGGAAAGACCCACCCCCATGATTCAATTACCTCCCACCAGGTTCCTCCCACGACACATGGGAATTGTGGGAGTTACAATTCAAGATGAGATTTGGGTGAGGACACAGACAAACCATATCATTCCGCCCTGGCCCCTCCCAAAACTCATGTCCTCACATTTCAAAACCAATCATGCCTTCCCAATAGTCCCTCAAAGTCTTAACTGATTTCAGCAGTAACTCAATAGTCCACAATCCAAGATCTCATCTGATTCAAGGCAAGCCACTTCCACTTATGAGTCTGTAAAATCAAAAGCAAGTTAGTTACTTCCTAGATACAATGGGGGTACATACATTGGATAAATACAGCCATTCCAAATGGGAGAAATTGGCCAAAACAAAGAGGCTACAGGCCTCATGCAAGTCAGAAATCCAGTGGGGCAGTCAGATCTTAAAGCTCCAAAATGATCTCCTTTGACTCCATGTCTCACATCCAGGTCACACTGATGCAAGAGGTGGGTTCCCGTGGTGTTGGGCAGCTCCGCCCCTGTGGCTCTGCAGGGTACAGCCTTTCCCGTGGCTGCCTTCATGGGCTGGCGTTGAGCGTCTGCGGCTTTTCCAGGCCCACAGTACAAGTTGTCGGTGGATCTACCATTCTGGGGTCTGGAGGACGGTGGCCCTCTTTTCACAGCTCCACTAGGCAGTGACCCAGTAGGGACTCTCTGTGTCAGCTCCGACCCCACATTTCCTCTCTGCACTGCCCTAGCAGAGGTTCTCCATGAGACATGCTAGCCCAGCCCCTGCAACCAACTTCTGCCTGGATATCCAGGCATTTCCATACATCTCATGACATAATATTGCTTCCCAATATTTTTGAAAGTTCTTCCAGTAGTAGAAGAGATGAAGCATGTAGTTCTGACAGGGTTAGGGTTAGAGCCAAAGGCAGCCCAATACTTCAAAGATAAAATGTCTAACTTAAGTAACATGATTAACTTTAAAGATTAATGTGCATTTTTCAATCTATTCCATCTCTTTTTCCTAATCTCAATTTCCCAAACCTCAATTATTAACTTCTGTGCACCCGCAGACTCAATACCACAAGGAAGCTGCCAAGGCTTGCAGCTTCCACCCTCTGAAGCAACAGGCCGAACTGTACCTTGGCTCCTTTTAGCCATGGCTGGAGCGGCTGGCATGTAGGGCACCAAGTCCATATGAGAACACACTTGAGTGCCTGTGCTTTAAGACTCTAAAGGACGCCAGGTGCGGTGGCTCATGCCTGTAATCCCAGTACTTTGGGAGGCCGAGGTGGGCGTATCACCTCAGGTCAGGAGTTCAAGACCAGCCTGGCCAACATGGTGAAACCCCGTCTCTACTAAAAATAAAAAAATTAGGTGTAGTGGCACGTGCCTGTAGTTCCAGCTACTCAGGAGGCTGAGGCAGGAGAATCACTTGAACCCAAGAGGCAGAGGTTGCAGTGAGCCAAGTTTGCACCACTGCATTCCAGCCTGGGCGACAGAACAAGACTCTGTCTCAAAAAAAAAAAAAAAAAAGACTCTAAAGAATACGCTGTTGAAGACTGAAGACTTTGGATTTTGGGGTGGGAGCAACAATGGTCAGGGGTCTAGGTCGGTGAGGTCACAGCTGCCCAAGGCAGTCCTGACATGGGTGGCTGCCAAGCTTGTGACCACAGAAGAAATTGCTGCAAACATGCATCCTGCCAGTGCTCACACGGCGGCCTGACCATCTGAGTCTGGACACCCGCTGCGCCCTTTGCTTATCTTTACCCATGTTAACATTTGCCACCAAACTGATCATAAGAGCTCTCTGTGTGAAAACTCTTCAACTCCATCTCATGATGTAGCATTGTTTCCCAATATTTTTGAAAGTTCTTCCAGTAGTAGAGGAGATGAAGCATGTAGTTCTGACAGGGTTAGGGTTATAGCCAAAGGCAGCCCAACACTTCAAATATAAAATGTCTAACTTAAGAAACATGATTTACTTTAAAGATTAATGTGAATTTTTCAATCTATTCCATCTCTTTTTCCTAAGAAAAAAAAATCGCTGTTTTAAGTAATGCTTTAGCCATAAGTAAAATCATGCTCCAGGAGGATGTGTTGCACGTATATGTGGTTTCTTGTACCATTCTAAGTATGAGGAAAGACATGGTCTGGTTAGAGAGGCATGGGCCTAAATGACAAAGCCCAAATGTCTTTGTGTGACGTGAGTGATTTTGTGACTCTGCGACTCTGCAGTATGTCTCCAATCTCTCTGACCAGTCCTGACTTGTGCTGTGCCCTGTGATCCAGCCTTTGACACTTTGACCATGTTCTGAATGCCAAGTTGTTTCATTCCTCCATACCTCTGTACACATTGCTTCCTCGGCCTGGGTTGCCTTTTCTTTGCTTATCCAATTATTAACTTAGTATTTGGTCTTCAAGATTCATTCACATTTCACCTCAACAAAGCCCTTTCCCACCCTAGACACTCCCGCCGTTTCGCATTCTCTCCATTCCTCTCTGCTGTCATGTTACACATCGTATTTCTTTCTATTTCCCCTCATCATACTGGACTTCTTGAGAACAGGGCAGTATCTCATTCATCTTTGTACCCTCAGTGCAAAGGAAGATGCCTGGCGTATATTGCCTGATCAATAACCAGCTGAATGAGTGACATTTGTTTCTTTTTATGCATATATTCCCCCATGCAGGTGTTTTTATCTTTCACTTTATTCTAGTATTATTTTTCCAATTTTTTTACATCATATTTCTCACAAGCCTACTAAGATACTCATTAACTATATGAAAAGTTTGTTCTTGTGGCAGTTATGTAATGATTCAATGCTGCACACGTATAAACAGCCCACACTGAGAAATACGATCCCCCTAAGAATTGTTTTCTGCTGCTGATTTGATCTGTATCTCTCAAGACTGTGTTTTCACTTACTTAAATTGAGTGGTTATCCCAGACAGATGGCCCTTACCAATCACAGAAACCAAGTTATTATAAACAAAATCTAATTGCAAAGACAATTTTTGCTCTTTTATTGCATTTTTTAATATCTTTGTGTTATCCATCTTTCAAAACGCTGGTGGAAAATCATATGGTTCAACTATTTCAACTATCTCATTTTCTGTGCCCAAGAGATTTAAGGTAGGAAAGAAAACATTTTGTGATTTCCATTTGGAGAAAACTTCTGTTTTCATTATGTACTAGTATTGAAAACACAGCTTCAGAATATTTAGTTATAAATTTCCTATTTAATAAGCTCATTTTGCTATCAATTTTTTTTCTAGTTACATAGCATAATATTTCTCAAATTTAGATCTAACTGTGTTATTCCCCTGCTGAAATCCTTCCTTGGATGGCCTTGAGAATGACAAACTTCTGAGCATGGCCTCAAGGTCTTTCCAGCCAGGCCTCATGTGTCCCCCAGCTCTGGGTGCATACATGCCACTACCACCACTCAGACCAGACCACTTATGCATCCCCACATATTCTCATGTCTCTCTACCTTTACACGTGTCGCTTCCTGCACCTGTTACACACACACACACACGTGTGCAGTCTCTCTACCTTTACACGTGTCGCTTCCTGCACCTATGTTACACACACACACGTGTGCACAGTCTCACACACCCATGCTCACTCACACCCACACACTCATGCCCACACGCACACTCACACCCACACGCACACACACTCACACCCACTCACACACACATGCACACACACACGCACTCACACCCACATGCGCACACACACCCATACTCATACCCACTTACACACACGCAGTCATGCCCACATGGACACTCACACCCACATGCACACACATGCACACAGTCATGCCCACATGCACACTCACACCCACACGCACACACGCCCACATGCACACACACGCACACACACTCATGCCCACACATTCACACCCACACGCACACACACTCACACACACACGCCCACACACCCTCACACCCACACAAACTCATGCACACACGTGCGCACACCCCCCCATGGTCGCACACACACGCCCACACTCACACACACTCATGCCCACAGTCACACACTCACACCCACACTCTCACACACACACACACTGTTACCCTTGCCTCGTTTATGGCCTATTCTTTCTCAGCTCACCCTCAGGGTGGCCTCTTTCTGGAAGCCTTGTCTTTTTTTGGATTGTCAGTGTAACATACAGAGAAATAGATGTATATGGTCAATCCTGAAATTGGTTATTACTGTCTGTTAGTTAAGTCAGCAAACGAAAATACACATTTAGAAATATGCTTATTTGGCCGGGCACGGTGGCTCGTGCCTGTAATCCCAGCACTTTGGGAGGCCAAGGTGGGCGGATCACCTGAGGTCAGGAGTTCAAGACCAGACTGGCCAACATGGTGAAACCCCGTTTCTACTAAAAATACAGAAATTAGCTGGGCATGGTGGCAGACGCCTGTAGTCCCAGGTACTCTGAAGGCTGAGGCAGGAGAATTGTTTGAACCCAGGAGGCCGAGGTTGCAGTGAGCCGAGATCGTGCCACTGCACTCCAGCCTGGGCAACAGAGTGAGATTTTGTCTCTGCAAAAAAAAAAAAAAAGAAAGAAATATGCTTATTTGAATGATTTCCCTTGGCTACACACAAAGCCTAAAGTCATCAGAATCCCATGTGCTCCATTCCTCTTGTTATTCTGTTAGCTAGGGCCTTACATTCACCATCTGTCAGACACCACGTAAAACTAACCCTGGATCATTTTTTCAATATGAAAGAATTAAAAATAGTGTCATTTTCACCCGCAGCTTAGTTGTTACCATTCCTTCGTGAATAAGGCCATTTGCAGACAGGACTGCTCTCCTGAAGACACTTACGACTTGGTGAGAAAGTAAGTCTTAAACACGTGTAAGGAAAGGCGAGCTATGCACACGTGTGTGCACGCGTGTAATCGCGGCATCAGTGAAGGTGCACCTGCAGCGGGGCTGAGGGATCATCTGTGCAGCTGTGAGTAGCCATCAGTACTAGTGTGAAGGAAGGAACGAGGTGGAGTGGATGGGGCAGTTAGAAACTTTTCAGTGGCATGTCTTGAAAGCCGAGTTAAAGAAGAAAAATACCCAAAGAGATGGGACATCTGTGAAAGGCTTGTTAGTTTTCCAGATAATAAATCTGCTGTAGTAGATGAAATATGCTGCATAAGGGGAAGCTGGAAAGGGGAATATAAGGTCGGTCCCAGGTGGTCTGTGTGTGGGGGAAAGGGGAAGGACACAGGGCTGTGCCCCACAGAGGAAGTGGTGTCAGGCTCTGCACATTCTTTGACCAGTCTGATAAATATGGCAGGGAGAGCAGGCCACGCTTGTGCTCAAAGCCAGCCATTCAATGACATCCCTTCAAGCACAGAATGAGATCAAAATCCATGGTGTGGCATGTAAGGCCCTACAGGCTCTGGCCTTTACCTACCGTGTAGCCTACTGCTAAGTCTGCTTCAGCTACAGGGACCTCTGGTGTTTCCTGGATCATGTTGAGCTCTGTCCTGCCACAGGGATTTCGCACTTGCTTTTACCTCCGCCTGGCACTCTTTCTCAGCTACTCATGGCTGGCCCTCTCAACCCTTCATGTGGCCACTCAGTAGCACCTTGGCAGCAAGCCCTTCTCGACCATTTTAATTCATCCAGCACTTGCCCATCTCCATCCATTTCTAGCCACGGAGATAGATTTATCTTCCTATACAACACTTGCTCCTACCTGACATTATAACAAATGTGTTTTGGCTTACTTGTTTACTGTCTTTCTCTCTAACTATGATGCAAGCTTTCTGAGGGCAAAGACTCCCTTCTGTTTACTGATGTATGACCAGAACCTAGACAAATGCCAGCCTCTGAGTGGGTGCTCAGCAGATCCATTCTGGAAAATGGCCAGGGCAGCAAATGAGCAGAATGAGCATGGGAGGGGAAGTTGTAAGAATTATGAAAAGTTACACCCAGAGGACTGTAAACAAGGCATAGAAATAAGCTTTGGGGGACAGAGGCATCTGGTCTAAGATTAAGATTGGAGAAGTCACCTCTGTAAGTCAAGATGAGACTGAAATCTGTCTGCTTTTATTCTCAGCTTCTAGCTTCTTCACTCAACAGCAATTTATTCATTTTTTTCAACACTGTGTGAAGACAGGACTGTCTCAGCCTTATTTCCATTGAATTGTCCATGTGATAGATATCAGATACCAAAGTGGGTTTGAGGCAGACCTCCATGTGCCAATTCCAAAAGGAAATTGTAAAAAACAGGGACCTCTCAGCCAGATTCAAGATATAAAAATGACCAGGATACAGGAGTTCGATACCAGCCTGGCCAACATGGTGAAACCCCATCTCTACTAAAAATACAAAAATTAGCCAGGCTTGGTGGCAGGTGCCTATAATCTCAGCTACTTGGGAGGCTGAGGCAGGAGAATCACTTAAACCAGGGAGGCAGAGGTTGCAGTGAGCCGAGATCACACCATTGCACTCCAGCCTGGGCAACAAGAGTGAAATTTCATCTCAAAAAAACACAAAAACAAACAAACAAACAAAAAACCCAGGATATGGAGAGAACAGCAATGTTTGGAAATATATTTCTTTGCCAAGAGTCGCCTTCTTCATCTCAAGGCTAGTGAAGAGAATCTTCCATGGGAACACCAGAGAGCTCTGAAATGTGTTCTCCACAGTTGGGAGGTGCAAAAGATTAGTGTCTGACTCCCATACTGGGTACACAGATGGTGAAATATGTGCCCACTCCACACAGCTCCGTGGACATTTTCCTCTCCCAGGACTTACTGATCCAAGACATACATCTGGGGACCAAATATGAACGACAGCAAAACTAGAGAGATGGAGCATTCTGGGTTTTCCCAAGGGAATTTCTGCAAAAGAGCGAGAAGACCCCAACACTGAGATTCTGTTAAGGGTAGGATGCTGCAGGAGTTGAACTGAGGGTGCTGGAGGTAATGAAAAGAAAGGACCGTCGCCAGTGTCATAGGAATTGCCATTGGAGGGAACATGTGAGGAATCTTCTAAACATCCCCCAACACATCCATGGGAGAGAAGATTTAACCATCTACCAGCTGCAGGGATGATGAAGCCATAGACAGATAAAGAAATGTCTTATCATCTTATTTCTGCCCCACTACCTTGTCTTCCTCACTTCGATGTAGGCAGCCATAAAACCACTAGATAGTGATAGGGGAGGAAATGAGGGAGGAGGGATGGTGTAAGCCAACAAGCTTCATTTTCTTCCCTCTCTCTCTTAACCAGAGGCCGGTGACCACCCATTTCTAGACTGAGCATAGACGAAAGGGAAGTTCTACTTTAAATGGAGATGCAAGGATGTAAATCCTCTTTCTCTTCTCATCACTTTCCTTCCTGAACAATTCAGTGCAGGAGGTGACAGATTGATTATATACAGGAGAATTGATCAAATAAGCAAACCTATTTTTAATGATTCTTTGTATTACAATGGAGGGAGTTACAAATATGGAAAAGAAGATGACTCGAATAACCTGATGATGTTGGATTGGAACTGGAGATATTTGTGTGAACTGAAGCCTCAGATGGACAGATACACATAGATGTAAATGTCTGTATACTTATAGATATTTTCTAGATCCCTGCATTGAGAGCATCTGGGAGCAGTGTCACCCCAACATCAGTGAGCACGCCTAACACCCAGGTCTTGCTTCTAAGTAATATTCTCAACTAACAGAAACCAGCCCTTCTTGGAGAAATGACTGATTCCAAGAATGGAGCAAGGAAGTCCAAGATGAGGCTGGAATTCTTTGTGTCAGAAGATAAAGTGCTCAAAAAATGTTGGAGACATGTTAAAAAAAAAAAAAAAAAAGACAGAGAAGCCAGTTTTAATGCACTCCTACCTGGCAAATTGGAGATAATTTGATCATTAAAATAAATAATAGTAGTAATAAACTATAATCCATTGAATAAAACAGGAAATAGGAGTTATTTAAATAAAAAATTTATTTTAAATAAAAATAAATTAATATATTGAAAATTTAGTGAGGAATGGGGTATTTATACAATCTTGATGTACTGTACTGCAGAATATATATTAATTACAAAGGGCAGTTAATCAAGTGATGAAATGACTCTCGTTATTTCTGTGCCAACCGACAGGATGCACACGTGAGAACACAGCATCCAGGCAGAGACCAGAACCAGAACCTAATCACGCAGAAACATCAGAGAAGACAAACAGAGGTATACAGTGAAATAACTATAACCTTCAAATATGAAAGTCAAGAAAGAAGACTGGGGAATTACTCCAAACTTAAAGGCTAAAGAGACATGAAGCATGCTTCTGATCTGGATTACTTTGCTAAAGCAGAAACTAAAAGTTTCAGTGTTAATTTCCTGATTTTGATGGTTGTATTGGCATTTTTAGGTACAGAGGAGAATATGCTTGTTTTTAGGAAATACAGACTGAAGTGTTGAGCACTGATGGGTCATGAGGTCAGCAATTTGCTCCCAAATGGTTCAGGAAAAATTTTCTCTGTGCTGTATTTGCAATAATTCTGTAAATTTGTTATTGTTCTTTAAGAATGAGAACATCATACAACTTTCCTCAAGTATCAAAGTTTTCTTTTACCCATCCTAACCCCAAATAAAAGATCTAGAACCTCTGGACAGCCAAGTTACTAAACCAAGCCAGTCTATTACATTAAAATAGAGATGGGGCCTGCCACGAGATTTCATCCAGCAGCAAAGGAGTTGTGTCTCTTTTTAGATAAAGCTTATCAAAGTAAAAGAACAAATGTATAATAAAGCTAAAATTTGATTACAATTCATGCATTTTCTGCATACCAGTTGCAAAACCATTTATCCCTTCATTTAATATAAATTCTGGTGGAAGTTCCATGCCCCAAGTTTGCTAGTTACTGAAGTTAAATAGGCAAATAATAACCTTTGAGTTGATCATAGCATGGTGGAGAAGACTCATATGAAAAAAAAGAAACATGGCATATGTGTTGTTATAGAAATATAAAAATATATGCATTATATATGGCAGTTGAAAGCCAAGGGAAGGAATAATGAACTCTAAATGGGTAATCAGGAAAGGTTTCACCAAAGAGATGAGATTTTGATCTGGGTCTCCTAATTTGAAAACAAGTCTGCCAGCAAGGCAAGACAACGGCAGAGGGATGTTGGTGGTGGGAAGGATTCTCAGCAACTTGTGGCCTCTTGAAAGGGCTTTGGATGTCTGGGAAACAGAGAAGAGTTCAGCATGAGCGGAAGGTGGTTTACAACAAATGGAATAGGGTCAGAAAGAGATTAGGGTGGGGAGGTTTGATTTGTAAGGATACCCCATCCCTGATTCCACTTCTTTCCAAGATATGTATTTTCATGTCAGAAAAACACACCAGTGAAGACTCCGTCTCACAGCTGTGTTTTCTCTAAGGGTTTGGTGGGCTGATAAAGGAAGGTGGTGAGTTGGGGGTGGAGCTTGTCCTCCCTGACTTCAAATGGGACTTCTGGGACTGCGGTTGGAGGTCTTGATGAATTGCCATTTACTCTGCCAAATCACCGCTTCGGTAGAAATTCAGATTGTTTTCCAGAAATTATTAAATGCTGTCTTAAACTCGTATTGCAAATTGTCATAGAGAAAAAAAGAATTATATTCTCCAAACTGGGAATTTATTTAAAAAATTCCATTTTCTCATGTTGTTTGGTTACATATCTCTGAAAGCAGATTTAGCTTTCTCTTTGCTTTTCCTGAACTGTAGCTAAGATTATATTTTATGTTGAAATTTAAAATTTCGATATGATCTGAACCAAACAACTTCCAGCTTTGGGGGTTTTGGGTTTTGTTTTTGTTTTGGTCTGAGAGGGTTGAATCATCCAAGTGTTTCCTTTGTCAAACACGCACATGTAGACAAAGAAAAAGAAAAAATTAAAAGTAGAAAGATTTATTACAACCTAGATTTCTTCCATTCTACTTCCTCTAGTTAGCATCACCCACATAGTAACTTAGTTATCTAAGAGTCCTGAAGATAAGCTGAACATTATAAGCATTATTTAAAATATTAAACATTGTGAAAACACAGATATAGAAGTTTATTGAAGATAATGTTTTCAAACAGTTACATAATCATTTTAATATAGGAATTCTAGGAATTTAATTTTTCCTGCCATCAAATACTTTAACACCACCAGGGTATTTGGGTAATCATAGTCCCTCAGGGCTTTCAAATATGCACATTTAGGGAAGTATAGATTGGAAAAACCACAGTGAACACATTGACATTAATCAGTGTATTTAAATATGTTTCCTATTATTGCTGTAATTTGTGGTGCTTTGCTTTTGAGGTGACATGCTGCCCTTAAATTGGAGCACCTTTAAGTTCTAGACATAGATCTAATGATTGATACATCCAACCAAACTGAAATACGATGTCCGTGCTTGCCGGAGCCTCATAAAAGGTGGTTGAGGATTTCTGGAGTGGTTACCCTTTCAGCTTGTGAAGCACCTGCCACGTGACTCTCTAAGATGCTTCTTTATCTGACACAACTGAATGTCAGGCTAAAGTGCTAAAACAAGCTACTCATTTCCCCTTCTTTTCTCCTGTTCATTTCATTCTCCCTTTGAAGGTGACTGTGCACTCACAAATTTTTTTTTTTGAGATGGAGTCTCGCTCTGTCGCCCAGGCTGGAGTGCACTGGCTTGATCTCTGCTCACTGCAACCTCCACCTCCTGGGTTCACGCCATTCTCCTGCCTCAGCCTCCCCAGTAGCTGGGAATACAGGTGCCCGCCACCACGCCCTGCTAATTTTTTTGGTATTTTTTAGTAGAGACAGGGTTTCACCTTTTTAGCCAAACAAATTCTTAAACAGTAGAGGCACTACTTGAATAGGCATAAGAGTGTCCTAAAAGTGTTTCTCTCCCTGGGCAACTGGTGTGATTGAGGGAAGAAGTCCCGCATCTGACTAGCTTCGCAGGGAGGTTCGCTCAGCACAGAAACTCTAAAAGAAACTGGGGAAGAGACAGCAAATGGCTTCATTATTTCCCACAAACAACATCTTGTTATAGTCATAGTGTAACAATGGGGGATTTGTGAAAGAATATTGTCATGATTTTCTTCTTTTGGGATCAAAAGGAAAGAAAAAAAATTGTGTTATACAACATCTTTCTCAGGAGATGTGAATTGGTTTTTAAATGTTTCAGATTTAGTGCTTTCTTGAGCGCTAAATCAGGATCAACCAGATCTCCAATGGTAAAGCTATGGAGCGAAGAAATCCACTGGGAATGATCACACTTTGTACAGAGGAGCTCTGGGCTCTATGAAGCCATCTGAAGAGAAACATGGGAGGATGGGACTGTGAAAACAGGAACCCCTGCGGCACTTGGGAGCCATGGGCATTTGCAGTCTGCATATTTCTGTCTGGGCACTCAGCTCCATCTCTCCCAACCTACCTGTCTCCCTACTCAGAATATGATGATTAACCCAGGGCCCTAACCAGGAAAGCTGTATTCAAGGAGAAGCCAGTGCCTCTGCATCCATCCTGGAAGACACACCAGTGGGTAAAGGCAGGGACATGGCTTCCTTCCATTCCGGGACCTTCAGAGCCGGGATGTTGTGTGTGTTCAGCTGGTTTGTCCCCCGAGGGGAGAGGGAGAAGGGAGAACAAATGAGCGGCTGTAAACACACATACAGTGTGGTCTTTCTGTGGACCTGATAAGTAACATCTAACTTCGTGCATAGGACGTGTTAGGATGGACAAGGCCACAGTCCTTGAGCCTGACCTGTAGAAAGTAACCATGGAAGGGCATGGTTGACCAGTGCTGATGAGTATGGCTTGTGGGGGAGGGCAGTGGTATAGATCTTGGTGAGACAAGCACGGAGAGACTCAAAGGTGAGTAAAATTACATCTTCGAAAGAAGGATCGCTTTCTCTCATCTCAAGTTAGGAAATTAAAGTTATTGCATCTGCACCCAGCGTTAAGCCTAAATTCACAAGAAGTGACTTTAAATATACCATTTTACAGCAGGCATATATAGAATGGGTCTCGATGGTCATTAATGAACCAAAATAAAAGCAACTTAATTTAAATGCTTGAAAAGTGACCTGGAGGAAATCTGCTGCCTGCTACAGCTCAGAGCAAGTGTTAATCATCTGAGATACTATGGTACATACCTTTGTAAAAGGAAGCAGGTGCAATCTGGTGTGCGCTTAACTTAAAATTCCCACTTTGAAGAGGGCAGGGTACAGATCATTCTGGATTTATATAAAGTAGTAAGAGTTTGGTTGGGATGGGGGGGCAATGAATGAGAAATAAAGTTAGAAAGAGTCCTTGTATAATCTGCTGCTGCTGATGTGCCTTAGACCTAGTGCTGTGATTGATTAACTGAGCCCTTTGACCCTAAGGAAAGGAAGGGAGGGAGGTGGGAGTCAGGGAAGGGAGAAGACATGCTTCACCCAATACTAAATTCTGAACCAGCTGACGGATTCACAAAAGATTCCAGCCAGTGGAGATAAAGTCAGCTTTTATCACTGACAGGGCTGTTGAGACTATGGCTTGATTCTAGGGCACAGTAACTCCCTATCCCTGAATTCTGGGGTAAGACAGGCTTGCCCACCATTCAGAGGCAATGCTGACCAACCGTAGGTCTGAGACCCTAAGTTAGAGAGGTGGGAGAGCAAAGCAGAAAACCAGGGTGCTCTCAGCAGGAAAGAAGGGGCTTTCTCCCCGATAGCATTTAGGTTTGTGTCCCTGCCCAAGTCTCGTCTCTGTAAAATACAAACCTCTTATGTCTCAGTGTTGGAGGAGGGGCCTGGTGGGGGACGATTGGATCATGGGGGTGGATTTTCCCCTCACTGTTCTTGTGATAGTGAGTGAGTTCTCACAAGATCTGGTTGTTTAAAAGTGTAGCACTTCCTCCGTCTCTCTTCCCCCTCCTCTCTTCCAGCCATGTGAAGATGTGCTTGCTTCCCCTTCATCTTCCACCATGATCATAAGTTTCCTGAGGCCTCCCCAGCCATGCTTCCTGTACAGCCTGCAGAGCTGTAATCCAGTTAAACCTCCTTTCTTTAAACATTACTCAGTCTCAGGCATTTCTTTATAGCAGTGTGAGAACAGACTAGTACATTCTCCAAATCACATATCAAATAAGTTACTCCCCTAACCTGGGCAAAATAAACAGGATGCTTTAGGGGAAAACCCTCCTCCTATAAACTAAAAGATCAGGGAATAAAGGCACTTCTCCCTTTCCCCAGTAGTTCTGTTGGGTTCCTTCAATTAATATTTCTTGATTTAGGCTGGGTGCGGTGGCTCACACCTATAATCCCAGCATTTTGGGAGGCCAAGGCTGGCCAATCTCTTGAGGCCAGGAGTTGGAGACCAGCCTGGCCAACATAGTGAAATCCCCTCTACTAAAAATACAAAAATTAGCTGGTCCTCATGGCATGCCTGTAATCCCATCTACTTGGGAGTCTGAGGCAGGAGAATCACTTGAAACTGGGAGGCAGAGGTTGCAGTGAGCTGCGATTGCACCACTGCACTCCAGCCTGGGCAATGGAGTGAGAATCTGTCTAAAAAATAACAATACTTTGGTGAAGCCAAGATGGCCAAATGGGAACATCTCCAGTCTACAGCTCCCAGCGTGAGTGACGCAGAAGATGGGTGATTTCTGCATTTCCAACTGAGGTACTGGGTTCATCTCACTGGGGAGCATCAGACAGTGGGTGCAGGACAGTGGGTGCAGTGCACTGAGCATGAGACAAAGCAGGGCGAGGCATCCCTCACCCGGGAAGCACAAGGGGTCAGGGAATTCCCTTTCCTAGTCAAAGAAAGGGGCGACAGACGGCACCTGGAAAATCGGGTCACTCCCACCTTAATAATGCGCTTTTCCAATGGTCTTAGCAAACGGCACACCAGGAGATTATATCCCGCACCTGGCTCGGAGGGTCCTATGCCCATGGAGCCTTGCTCATTGCTAGCACAGCAGTCTGAGATCAAACTGCAAGGCAGCAGCGAGGCTGGGGGAGGGGCGCCCACCATTGCCGAGGCTTGAGTAGGTAAACAAAGCTGCTGGGAAGCTCGAACTTGGTGGAGCCCACCGCAGCTCAAGGAGGCCTGCCTGCCTCTGTAGACTACATCTCTGGGGGCAGGGCATAGCCAAACAAAAGGCAGCAGAAACCTCTGCAGACTTAAATGTCCCTGTCTGACAGCTTTGAAGAGAGTAGTGATTCTCCCAGCACGCAGCTTGAGATCTGACAACGGACAGACTGCCTCCTCAAGTGGGTCCCTGATCCCCAAGTAGCCTAACTGGGAGGCACCCCCCAGTAGGGGCAGACTGACACCTCACACGGTCAGGTACTCCTCTGAGACAAAACTTCCAGAGGAACAATCAGGCAGCAACATTTGCTGTTCACCAATATCCGCTGTTTTGCAGCCTCTGCTGTTGATACCCAGGAAAATGGGGTCTGGAGTGGACCTCCAGCAAACTCCAACAGACCTGCAGCTGAGGATCCTGACTGTTAGAAGGAAAACTAACAAACAGAAAGGACATCCACACCAAAACCCCATCTGTATGTACATCACCATCATCAAAGACCAAAGGTAGATAAAACCACAAAGATGGGGAAAAAACAGAATAGAAAAAACGGAAACTCTAAAAATCAGAGCGCCTCTCCTCCTCCAAAGGAACGCAGCTCCTCACCAACAACGGAACAAAGCTGGATGGAGAATGACTTTGACGAGCTGAGAGAAGAAGGCTTCAGACCATCAAACTACTCCGAGCTAAAGGAGGAAGTTCGAACCCATGGCGAAGAAGTTAAAAACCTTGAAAAAAATTAGATGAATGGCTAACTAGAATAACCAATGCAGAGAAGGCCTTAAAGGACCTGATGGAGCTGAAAACCATGGCACGAGAACTACGTGACGAATGCACAAGCCTCAGTAGCCGATTCGATCAACTGAAGAAAGGGTATCAGTGATGGAAGATGAAATGAATGAAATGAAGTGAGAAGAGAAGTTTAGAGAAAAAAGAATAAAAAGAAATGAACAAAGCCTCCAAGAAATATGGGACTATGTGAAAAGACCAAATCTACGTCTGATTTGGTGTACCTGAAAGTGACGGGGAGAATGGAACCAAGTTGGAAAACACTCTGCAGGATATTATCCAGGAGAACTTCCCCAATATAGCAAGGCAGGCCAACATTCAAATTCAGGAAATACAGAGAACACCACAAAGATACTCCTCGAGAAGAGCAACTCCAAGAGACATAATTGTCAGATTCACCAAAGTTGAAATGAAGGAAAAAATGTTAAGGGCAGCCAGAGAGAAAAGTCGGGTTACCCACAAAGGGAAGCCCATCAGACTAACAGCTGATCTCTCGGCAGAAACTCTGCAAGCCAGAAGAGAGTGGGGGCCAATATTCAACATCCTTAAAGAAAAGAATTTTCAACCCAAAATTTCATATCCAGCCAAACAAAGCTACGTAAGTGAAGGAGAAATAAAATCCTTTACAGACAAGGAAATGCTGAGAGATGTTGTCACCACCAGGCCTGCCCTAAAAGAGCTCCTGAAGGAAGCACTAAACATGGAAAGGAACAACCAGTACCAGCCACCGCAAAAACATGCCAAATTGTAAAGACCATCGAGGCTAGAAAGAAACTGCATCAACTAACGAGCAAAATAACCAGCTAACATCATAATAACAGGATCAAATTCACACATAACAATATTAACCTTAAATGTAAATAGGCTAAATGCTCCAATTAAAATACACAGACTGGCAAATTGGATAAAGAGTCAAGACCAGTGTGTTGTATTCAGGAAAACCATCTCATGTGCAGAGACACACATAGGCTCAAAATAAAGGGTTGGAGGAAGATCTGCCAAGCAAATGGAAAACAGAAAAAGGCAGGGGTTGCAATCCTAGTCTCTGATGAAACAGACTTTAAACCAACAAAGATCAAAAGAGATAAAGAAGGCCATTACATAATGGTAAAGGGATCAATTCAACAAGAAGAGCTAACTATCCTAAATATATATGCACCCAATACAGGAGCACCCAGATTCATAAAGCAAGTCCTTAGAGACCTATAAAGAGACTTAGACTCCCACACAATAATAATGGAAGACTTTAACACCCCACTGTCAACATTAGACAGATCAACAAGACATAAAATTAACAAGGATATCCAGGAATTGAACTTAGCTCTGCACCAAGCGGACCTAATAGACATCTACAGAACTCTCCACCCCAAATCAACAGAATATACATTCTTTTCAGCACCACAGCACACCTATTCAAAAATTGACCACATAGATGGAAGTAAAGCACTCCTCAGCAAATGGAAAAGAACACAAATTATAACAAACTGTCTCTCAGACCACAGTGCAATCAAACTAGAACTCAGGATTAAGAAAACTCACTCAAAACCGCTCAACTACATGGAAACTGAACAACCTGCTCCTGAATGACTACTGGGTACATAACAAAATGAAGGCAGAAATAAAGATGTTCTTTGAAACCAACGAGAACAAAGACACAACATAACAGAATCTCTGGGACACATTCAAAGCAGTGTGTAGAGGGAAATTTATAGCACTAAATGCCCACAAGAGAAAGCAGGAAAGATCCAAAACTGACACCCTAACATCACAATTAAAAGAACTAGAGAAGCAAGAGCAAACACATTTAAAAGCTAGCAGAAGGCAAGAAATAACTAAGATCAGAGCAGAACTGAAGGAAATAGAGACACAAAAAACCCTTCAAAAAATCAATGAATCCAGGAGCTGGTTTTTTTAAAAGATCAACAAAATTGATAGACCGCTAAAAAGACTAATAAAGAAGTAAAGAGAGAAGAATCAAATAGACAAAATAAAAAATGACAAAGGGGATATCACCACCAATCCCACAGAAATACAAACTACTATCAGAGAATACTATAAATGCCTCTATGCAAATAGACTAGAACATCTAGAAGAAATGAATAAATTCCTCGACACATACACCCTCCCAAGACTAAACCAGGAAGAAGTTGAATCTCTGAATAGACCAATATCAGGCTCTGAAATTGAGGCAATAATTAATAGCTTACCAACCAAAAAAAGCGCAGGACCAGATGGATTCACAGCCGAATTCTACCAGAGGTACAAGGAGGAGCTGGTACCATTCCTTCTGAAACTATTCCAATCAAAAGAAAAAGAGGGAATCCTCCCTAACTGATTTTATGAGGTCAGCATCATCCTGACACCAAAGCCTGGCAGAGACACAACAAAAAAAGAGAATTTTGGACCAATATCCCTGATGAACATCGATACAAAAATCCTCAATAAAATACTGGCAAACCGAATCCAGCAGCACATCAAAAAGCTTATCCACCATGATCAAGTGGGCTTCATCGCTGGGATGCAAGGCTGTTTCAACATATGCAAATCAATAAATGTAATCCAGCATATAAACAGAACCAATGACAAAAACCACATGATTATCTCAATAGATGCAGAAAAGGCCTTTGACAAAATTCAACAGCCCTTCATGCTAAAAACTCTCAATAAATTAGGTATTGATGGGACATATCTCAAAATAATAAGAGCTATCTATGACAAACCCACAGCCAATATCATACTGAATGGGCAAAAACTGGAAGCATTCCCTTTGAAAACTGGCACAAGACATGGATGCCCTCTCTCACCATTCCTATTCAACATAGTGTTGGAAGTTCTGGCCAGGGCAATCAGGCAGGAGAAGGAAATAAAGGGTATTAAATTAGGAAAAGAGGAAGTCAAATTGTCCCTGTTTGCAGATGACATAATTGTATATCTAGAAAATCCCATCGTCTCAGCCCCAAATCTCCTTAAGCTGATAAGCAACTTCAGCAAAGTCTCAGGATACAAAATCAACGTACAAAAATCACAAGCATTCTTATACACCAATAACAGACAAACAGAAAGCCAAATCATGAGTGAATTCCCATTCACAATTGCTTCAAAGAGAATAAAATACCTAGGAATCCAACTTACAAGGGATGTGAAGGACCTCTTCAAGGAGAACTACAAACCACTGCTCAGTGAAATAAAAGAGGATACAAACAAATGGAAGAACATTCCATCCTCATGGGTAGGAAGAATCAATATCGTGAAAATGGCGATATTGTCCAAGGTAATTTATAGATTCAATGCCATCCCCATCAAGCTACCAATGACTTTCTTCACAGAACTGGAAAAAGCTACTTTAAAGTTCATATGGAATCAAAAAAGAGCCCACATTGCCAAGTCAATCCTAAGCCAAAAGAACAAAGCTGGAGGCATCACGCTACCTGACTTCAAACTATATTACAAGGCTACAGTAACCAAAACAGCATGGTACTGGTACCAAAACAGAGATATAGATCAATGGAACAGAACAGAGCCCTCAGAAATAATGCTACATATCTACAACTATCTGATCTTTGACAGACCTGACAAAAACAAGCAATGGGGAAAGGATTCCCTATTTAATAAATGGTGCTGGGAAAACTGGCTAGCCATATGTAGAAAGCTGAAACTGGATCCCTTCCTTACACCTTATACTAAAATTAATTCAAGATGGATTAAAGACTTAAATGTTAGACCTAAAACCATAAAAACCCTAGAAGAAAACCTAGGTAATACCATTCAGGACATAGGCATGGGCGAGGACTTCATGTCTAAAACACCAAAAGCAATGGCAACAAAAGCCAAAATTGACAAATGGGATCTAATTAAACTCAAGAGCTTCTGCATAGCAAAAGAAACTACCATCAGAGTGAATAGGCAACCTACACAATGGGAGAAAATTTTTGCAATCTCCTCATCTGACAAAGGGCTAATATCCAGAATCTACAATGAACTCAAACAAATTTACAAGAAAAAAACAAACAACCCCATCAACAAGTGGGCGAAGGATATGAACAGACACTTCTCAAAAGAAGACATTTATGCAGCCAAAAGACACAAGAAAAAATGCTCATCATCACTGGCCATCAGAGAAATGCAAATCAAAACCACAATGAGATACCATCTCACACCAGTTAGAATGGTGATCATTAAAAAGTCAGGAATCAACAGGTGCCGGAGAGGATGTGGAGAAATAGGAACACTTTTACACTGTTGGTGGGACTGTAAACTAGTTCAACCATTGTGGAAGTCAGTGTGGCGATTCCTCAGGGATCTAGAACTAGAAATACCATTTGACCCAGCCATCCCATTACTGGTTATATACCCAAAGGATTATAAATCATGCTGCTATAAAGACACATGCACACGTATGTTTATTGTGGCAGTATTCACAATAGCAAAGACTTGGAACCAACCCAAATGTCCATCAATGATAGACTGGATTAAGAAAATGTGGCACATATACACCATGGAATACCATGCAGCCATAAAAAATGATGAGTTCATGTCCTTTGTAGGGACATGGATGAAGCTGGAAACCATCATTCTCAGCAAACTATTGCAAGGACAAAAAACCAAACAGCGCATGTTCTCACTCCTAGGTGGGAATTGAACAATAAGAACACATGGACACAGGAAGGGGAACATCACACACCGGGGCCTGTTGTGGGATGGGGGGAGGGGGGAGGGATAGCATTAGGAGACATACCTGAGTTAATGGGTGCAGCACACCAACATGGCACACGTATACATATGTAACAAACCTGCACATTGTGCACGTGTACCCTAAAATTTAAAGTATAATTTAAAAAAATTAAAAAAAAATAATAATAACAATACTTCTAGATTTAGTTTTTAGCAGTTTGAGAGCCCAAGCAGCCTATAATAATAATATTACAATCACCTGTAGAGGAGAAGTGACACTTTACCTCTGCCTTCTTAGGTTCTGGCTGGATCTGAGTGAAGTTGACATAGGTAGATTATCAGGAGAAAATCATACAAATTTAATAGAGGTTTTACATGACACAGGAGCCTGAATAAGAAAATGAAGACCCAAAGAAATGGCAATACCTAAATGCTTTTATATTAGGTTGAGCCAAAAGAAGCAGCTGTGGAAAAGTAACTAAATTATGTGGGGAGGCTGCAGGAAGATAAGCATTATTTTACCATGGTCCGTTTCTATAGAATTCTCTTGGCTATGTGGCTCCTGGTCGCAGAAGGCTTCTTTCCTCCCGGTGCAGGGAAGGGCATCTTTCACAGGAATGCTTTTATCTCCTGTTTTTGAGGAGAAAAGGAGAGAATGACATGCACTTCTTGTATCTGCTGTTTTTCAAGTGTTTCTAACTCAAAATAATCCTTATGCCAAAGTGACATATTTTGGGGTGCACATTCTGGCACCCTTTACCTGTAAATGGATTATTTATTCCAGTGGTTCTCAAATTTTTACAGAACCTTAGCATCATTGTGAAGTGACCGTAATAGCACTCAGGTGTTTGAGTTTCACCCAGTATTACTAAATCAAAATCTACCAGCAGGAAACCAGGCACTGAGAGCCAGCCCATAATGCCAAAGGCTTTGTGGAGCCCTTGCTGTGCCCTCGGGATGCAGAATTAAGCTGGAAACAGGCCCTGTCCACAGTCTTGAAGAGGAAACACACAAGTAGGCAAATAAATTCTAGCACAGTGGGAGGCTGTGACAGCAGGAGGATGGGAAACGGGCAGAAGCAGCCAATCGCCACAGTTTCACAGGGGCTGGTTCTGACAGTCACGTCTCAGACCCGGAGGATCCTGGAAGGACTGCATTGATTAATGGGCTCCTTCACTTTCTGGCTTCGAGTTCTGTTCAGCCAGCAGGGCACCCCCGCAGGAGACAGAGAAGGAGCCTAGGTGTTCTCCCCCTGGCTCCTGCCACAGGGTGGCGTGTATCAAGGGGGGCTGGGTAGGGAAGCTCCTGACAATGGGACTCTTTCCTGGTGGCGGCACCACCAGGACAGAAGAATGGGGGGAGGCCCCAGCTTCCCTGTGGACCCTTCAGGCTAGGAGTGGTCGGGGCTCCCCACCACCTGAGCTAGTGAACTCTATACCCTGTCCATACCTATGCAAATAGTTCCCTTATGAAACTCCCCTAACATTACCCCATCCACATGTGCCAACGATTCGCTGATTTGTACAGGAATCAATGGCTTGGAAGAAATTCTGAAATCAATCACGGAGGGCTTAGGAAATGCTGCCCTGCCCGTACTCCTGATGGCACAGAGGCTGACATCATGCTGCCCGTGCTCTCAGTGGCACAGAGGCTGACATCATGCAGAAAATTATGGACATTAATGAATTTGAGTTAACAACAGATTCAAATGAATTGTCACTGGAGAATTTCTGGAAGCCATAAACCAATGTGTTTTACTGATATATTCCTCTTCATGAATGTACAATAGTGATACATCATTTTTAAAAATCTTTGTCTTAATAAGTCTACCTATCTCAGTAAGTATAAAGTAAAAATCTTGGGTGATACGAAAGCACTTTATCACAATTTAGTTGACCACCTACATTGTTTTAATGAAACAAAGTAATGATAAATCATACAATCAATGGCATTTTAGATTCAATAAAAAATGACAACGGCTTTTGGCATGAGTTCTGCCTAGCCTGGTGTTAATACTGTGTTCCCTGCTTTCCTTCTGCAGAGCCTTGCATAGCCTTAGCTATCCTTTCATTTTCAACATTTCTGAATTACTTTACTTTAGATGTCTCTCTTTTACATAGCTCAGGGTTTTGCTTTATGAGTGACATTTGTTTGTCTTATTTCTACCAGAATATATTTAATGATTTTCACAAATCCTTTTGTCATAGTTCCCTTTGTCATCTCTTGGTTGGCTGAAATGTATTCTCCAATGGTTTCCTAAAGGAAGAGCCCATGAGAACAGTATTTTCTATCTTAATGCATGTTTAATGGTGTTTTACTGACTTTTTTTTTTTTTTTTTTTTTTTTTTTGAGACGGAGTTTCACTCTTATTGCCCAGGCTGGAATGCAATGGCGCGATCTCAGCTCACTGCAACCTCCGTCTCCCAGGTTCAAGCGATTCTCCTGCCTCAGCCTTCCTAGTAGCTGGGATTACAGGCGCCTGCCACCACGCCCGACTCATTTTTTTTTGTATTTTTAGTAGAGATGGGGTTTCACCATGTTGGTCAGGCTAGTCTCAAACTCCTGACCTCAGGTGATCTAACTGCCTCAACCTTCCAAAGTGCTGGGATTACAGGTGTGAGCCACCACGCCCAGTGTTTTACTGACATTTTTACACAAAAGGACAGTTTGCCTTCAACTTTCCTCTTTTCAGTATTTTGCTGGTGTTGCTTTGCTACCTTTTAGTTAAATTTTGCCAGGAGGAAACTAGAGGCTGATCTTTTACCTGCCTTGCAAGTAATTTTCTTTTCGTTTTTTCATTTTTTTTATGTTGTTGTTGTTTTGGCCTTGCTGACTTCAAAATTCTTTATCTTCAAAGCACAATGATTTTACTAGAATCCATTTCAATGTTTATGATTCTAGTTCTATTTTCCTAGGGCATAGTATGCCTTTCAGTATGTTGCTTGTTTTTAATTTCAGGAACATTTTTTGGATTAACATGTAAATAATCATTGTTATTTTTTCTGTAGGATTTTAATGTTTTGTGTATCACAACTCTCATCTGATTTCTGATCTATCTTTTCTCCCTAGTCCTTTTAATTTTTCCTTTGTTCTCATTTCATTGAATTCACTTTTCTCATCCGGCGTCTCTATCCATTTGTGCGTCTTCAATTTCTATTCTTCCTAGTGCTCCTTTCGATTTCATTTTCTTTTCCTTTTTCTTAAATAATAATTCTGAGTTCTCTAAGCTCATGTTTTCTCTACTGTTATTTAGTCATCATTTCCTTAAGTTCTCAAATATCTGACTTGTGATTCTCCTGCATAGAGGTTATTTATTAAGATTTTTTTTAATCATAGAAAAACAGTCACTTTAAAAATCTGTGCTGTGGCAACGTGTTTCTGGTGAGTGTTATTCCTCTATTGAAATTTTGTTGCTTTTCTTCAAAATTTTTCATGTAGTATCTTATATCAGTGATACCCCAGCTCCTTCCTACCTGCTATTGTTTTTTTCTCCATCATCGAATGACTTAGAATTTGTGGAAATTTTGTATATAAAGGAGGGGTCAAGGGAACCCTCAGATTTTTACTGTAAAAGATTCTGCCCTCTGCTGCCATAGAAACAGTTAGATTCCTGCAAGTGTGGCCAGTTATTGTATTTCCCTCTCTCTCCTTCTTTTTTGATATCTCATTTCCTCTAACTCTTTGAGCTAAGCCAAGTTCAAGAAGGCTTCTCCCTTATACTCTGTTTCTCCATCCATTGTTACTAACAAGGAATTTAGCTGTATGTTTCAGTTCAGCTGTATGTTTCCATCATTTTCGGGAAATGTGTTTTTCCGAAATTTTCCAAAGATCTGCTACAATTTAGCTCACCTTCAGCTCTTCATTATTTTACTCTTCAATCTTGCTTGCATGCTTCTGCAAGATCTTAGCTGTTTCTAGTATCCTGTGCGTGCATTTTGTACTAGAGGGAATACATCTATCTCCTAGTTTTGCTCAAAATGGAGGTTTTCCTTTTACGATTTCCAAGAGGAGAAAGGGAGAGATGATGATTTATGCAGCAATGCTCATAGTGTAAATCCACTCCGAAATGTTTTAATTTGATTTATTGGAAATATTTTCTGTGGGAATCAGCTTTTGGTTAATATACTGTACAGAGATGCTCCTCAACTTACAATGGGGTTACATCCCAATAAATCCATTGTAGGTTGAAAATATGATAAGTTGAAAATGCCTTTAAAGGATAAGATGGTCAAGATGGTGAAATGCAGAAGTACTGACTCATGTGCAATGGCCATTACTGGTTTGCAGCTTCATGCTGGGAAGTTATCTTGAGTTTCATCTCAAGAATAATTGCCTTCTTCTGTTCAGAAGCAGGAAACACAGAGGAGTGTCTGTAGAAATGAAGAGATGGGAAAACACGATATCCAAAAAACTGCAGGCAACACAGTCCACTGTGCAGTATTGGCTGTTACCCCGATGGTCATGGGGCTGCCTGGAAGCTGCGGCTCGCTGCCCCTGCCCAGCAGCAGGAGGGAGTATTGGACAGCATGTCCCCAGCCCTGGAAAAGATCAAAAGTCAAAAGTGGAAGTATGGTTTCTACTGAATGTGTATCACTTTGGCAGCACCCTAAAGTCAAAAAATTAAGTCAAACCACTGTAAGTCAGGGAACATCTGTTTAGCTGTAGGACAATTCTTGAAGAACTAATTGCAGTGCTCCCAGCATGGTGCAAATATTAGGGTAACATTCAGTTTAATTAAATGTCAAATCATAGGATGGAAAATGACAGTATCTTTGTCCAAAAAGCAGATGCAGAAGCAGCATAATCCACAGAAATTTTCCATTTCATTTGCTACCCAGTGGCTCGAATCCATTATCTGTTAAGTATTGTTCCAGGGCTTCAGCCTCCCCCACAGACTTCTCCTGTTTTTGCTGTTGCTGCAGGGACTGGCCCCATCTTCTGAGGGCCAGGCCTCCACGGTGGCTGCACACCTCTGCTTTAAATACTTTTACACTTGCAGAAAAGGACCTTCTTGAAGCAAAAAAGACACCATCCTCTTCTGCATGGGCCACTGCTCAACATACACATGCATGGAAAAAAATTTCCAGGAAATGATAAACTAAGCATGGGGCAAATAAAACAACACATGACCCAATTTCACCTCTAAGTTTGCTCTTGTGTAGGAAAAGATGAGCATTTCTTTCAATGTTAAGTTGGGGTGGTGTCTAATAAATCAGAATGAAAACTCAGGTTTCATAAAAGCAGTGATTTCTCTTCCAGAAAGGGGTCTGAATACATTCTTACTTACTTGAACATGCTGTCCTTCACGGTAGGAGCTGAGGCAGGGCTCACACCCGTAATCCCAGCACTTTGGGAGGCCAAGGTGGGAGGACTGCTTGAGCCCAGGAGTTTGAGGGCAACATAGTGAGACCCAGCATCTACCAAAAAAAAAAAAAAAAAAAAAAATTACCCAGACATGGTGATGCTTGCCTGTAGTCCCAGCTACCCGAGAAGCTGAGGTGGGAGGATCACTGGAGTCCAGGAGGCAGAGGTTGCAGTGAGCCGGGATCACGCCACTGCACTCTAGCCTGGGGAACAGAGCGAGACCCTGTCTCAAACAAACAAACAAAACAAAGTAGGAGATGATATCCAAGTCATCTGTGATTTGTTCTGACCTTCCAATCCATGATTTAGGTATTGATTTAGAATGCATTTTATTCATCCCATAAAAATCTCTGCTAATTATTCTTTTTTTTTTTTTTTTTGAGATGGAGTCTGGCTTTGTCGCCCAGGCTGGAGTGCAGTGATGTGATCTTGGCTCACTGCAACCTCCACCTCCTGGGTTCAAGTGATTATTCTGCCTCAGCCTCCCGAGTAGCTAGCTGGGATTATAGGTGCCCACCACTACACCTGGCTATTTTTTGTATTTTAGTAGAGACACAGTTTCGCCATGTTGGCTAGACTGGTCTTGAACTTCTGACCTCAGGTGATCCTCCTGCCTTGGCCTCCCAAAGTGCTGGGATTACAGGTGTGAGCCACCATGCCCTCACAGAACAATGTACTCCTTAACTTTTTGTATGCTTTTTTTAGATTGAAAAATTTCAAAATTATAAGCACATTAAATGGTTGAAATTGGACATCAGCGTTGAGCTGGAGAAAAATCAATGGTTCCTTCTGATGTGAAAGGAAGCAACAATATATAAATACAGGTCTATGTCTTCATTTCACCTTGTAACAAAAATGGGGTATTCAGTGTTGAAAATTTGCTTAGGCAATTCCCCAAACAACTACTTAAAAATACCCAGAGGTGGCCACTTGTTCTGTGCCTACATCAGACTCCAAAAAAAGAATAAACACTTTCAGCAATGGTGATTGACCCTCCTGTAAGTTTCTCTCATTTTAAAACACGGGAAAATCATCAATTCTCACTCAATAGAAGAGGTTAGGTTTAGGGCCGTGCTATGTTTATTTCATCGCTACTACGTAAGCCAACTTTGATTCTAGCCAGAACGATCAGCTTATGTTTATATCAGCTTTAACAAGATCCATAACTGTTTTCCCTCTTCACTAGCCTGGCTATATGTGGGATACAAACTTCTGTGCTTCTCACAAGGAAAAAAAAATCCAATTTCAAAGACTCAGGTCTAACTGCTCAGGTGACTTTAAAACCAAATTATTCTATAGAATTGTACAGGGTGACAGCAAATTTGTGGAATGATATGATATTGATGTGTATATGAATTTTTAGTTGGAGACTAAAATCTGTTTTAGAAATAGATCCAGTGTTTTTTAGAAAATACTTAAATTTTTCCCATTGATCATATAGTTCCCTAAAGTTTTAGCTTCTTAAAAAATCTAAATGGCATTATGCTTTTAAAGAAAGCAAAGTGGAACGTTTGATTATGAAATGTAGGGAATGCTAATGTTTTACAGTTTATGTCTTCAAGAATCAGTTTCTAAGTTTTTTTTTTTTTTTTTTTTTTTGACGGAGTCTCATTCTGTCGCCCAGGCTGGAGTGCAGCAATTTCAGCTCACTGCAAGCTCCACCTCCCGGGTTCAAGCGATTCTCCTGCCTCAGCCTCCTGAGTAGTTGGGAGTACAGGTGTCCGCGACCACGTCCAGCTAATTTTTGTATTTTTAGTAGAGACGGGGTTTCATCATGTTGGCCAAGATGGTCTCGAACTCCTGACCTCGTGATCTGTCCACCTCGGCCTCCCAAAGTGTTGAGATTACAGGCGTGAGCCACCGTGCCCGCCCAGTTTCTAACATTTTTTATAACCATCATACAATTGAAACAAGGTGCAACTGGACTCATGAGGTCATGGGTCAATTTCCTGTGAGTGTGGGCTTAGACCGTCCAGCTTGTTCTCCTGCCACCCACTCTTAGCATGGAAGGATGAAGCGGGTGACAATCAGCCAACATGTGCTCAAATAGCTACAGGTTCGATACTGAGAAAAAAATCCTTACACATCAGCTGAGTTTTTCAATGTTTACCCATGTATTTTGGCACAGAATAAACTAAATCTGTGATTTTTCAGCATGTTATGGTTGTAGAGTTTATGAACTATTATTCCATCTCGGGAATACTTTGAGAAGTAAAAGTAAACTTTATTATTGCAGAAGATGCAGTAATATGTAGTATTTTGTTTTAAAAGTCAAAACTTACTCAGCAAATGCATGGCATACAGATGGTGAAGGGGTGATTCAGTAAAGTTTTGGTTTCAAGAAATCCTGGCCCACCTAAGTAACCTCCAGGATAGCAAGGTTTATCTTAAAGATAAAAAAGGATCAAAAGGCCCTCGAGAATTAGGCAGCCACCCACTCTGTCTCCCTCTCCCTCGGGAGGCATGCAATTCCTTGCAAGATTATCTGCTCCCCACCTATGACTGCTTTCTCCCTTCCCTCAGAGTGGATTCTTCCCCACAGCCACTTGTTCTGGCCTCACAAGGTCACTTGTGCCCCACTGTATCATAGCTCACTGGCCCCTCTTATCATTTTCTCAGTTCCAGATTATTGACAGATGAATGGGATTTTCACAGTTTCCCTTTTCAATGTGGGTCTGTATCCTTAGCAAACCTATAGATTCGCTGCCTGTGGCAGAATACAGACGGTTGCAAACTCTTTTCTTCTCCCATCGAAAGATGAAGTCTGATTTCCCTCTCCTTAACACTGGCTTTGCTTTTGAGATTTGCCTGATGCGTAGAATACAACAGAAGTAACTCAGAAGAAGAACTTCCAAGGTTAGGTCAGAAGGAGCCTCGCAACTTCTATCTGGGTCTCTGGTAGAACCACACTCTTGCCCTTGGTACCATGAGCTGCCACTTTGCTAGAAAGACCCTGTGAAAAGGCTCTTGGACAACACAGATAGGAGAGGAGTCCAGCTGAGTCTTGCCTTCCGATGTCCCCGTCAAGGTGCCAGCTACAGGAGTGAAGCTATCTTGGACCCTTCAGACCAGATCAGCTATCTGCTGAATACCATCCACCGCCCCGAGTCAATGCCACGTGCAACAGCATCACCCACAGGAGCACTACCCAAATCTCTGACCCACAGAATGACGAAATTTAATACAATAGTTGTTTTAAGCCACTGAGTTTTAGGGTAGTTTGTGATGCAGCAGCAGATGCAACGCCTCTGTTCACAGCGGCTGAGACTCAAAGGGACTCAAACCAAGCAACCTACGTCTATCCCAGCAAGGACAGTGGGTGGAAATTTCCTTACAGAAAAGACTGCATGTCATCAGGAATCATAATTGAAATCTCTCAGTTAATTCCTATCCTAAATTTCCCTTGAGGATATAACAAGGAGAAACAGTATTAAGTTACAGCTAGACTCTGGTGGGATTTAGATTAAAAATATAAAAGTACATCTAGATGCTGGATGAGACTAGTGACGTCATGAGCCAGACTGAAACTTAATCACATTAAGAAGTAGGTAATCATATTCAAACGAGATTTGTACTTGGTAACTTAAGGATAATTACATCTCAAAGCCAAGGACTATCTTTGTCAATCTCATGTTTTCATGATCAGCTGAAGCAGAGAAATTAATACATTTTAATGGTGAAACTTAGCCTACATGTATTTTGTAGATATTCACTTAGAAGTGAAAAATATGCAAAATCAGTTATGTGTAGATATTTTTGGAGAAAAAACCTTAAAACTTAGAAACCAGTTACACAGTCATTATTAACTTCAAACAGATCATACTGATATATTTCTCACATTTCATGCTCTTCCTTAAAGACACTGATTTTTTCTCAAACATGAAACATTTCAGCCTTTACATATTTCTCCAGAAACCACCACAAGCGTCCATAGTGTGTTCACTCTCAGGTTTATTCTCACTCACCTTCACAACAGTTGACTCTCAGTTTAGCTTGTTGATTCACAGAAAAAAAAACCTGAATGCCACCAAGAAATTTCCATGAATTGTTAAAAAAATTAAATGTGAAAAGAAGAACCTCTGATCCTTACTCAATGTGTTCTCTATTTTTCCCTCGGACTAATTAAGAAAAGCATGTTAATTATAATGGATTCCAAATGTGCTAACCTCCAGTTAGTATTTTTTAAAGTATTGACTATTTTGGCCAGTCCAAGATTGCCTATTAGATTATAAGCTCCTCTGAGACCCAGAGGCCACGCCTTTCTCGTCATTGACCAGAAAGGGAGAAACAGTAAATCTCTGTTCATTTTGGGGGGGTGTGATAACTCACATTTCAGGTGTGCTGAAGGTGCCAGTGATTGACATTTGCTATTTTTATCATCTAGCATCTGTTTATTGCTTTTTTCTTTCTTTTTTTTTTTTTTTTTTTTTTTTTGAGACAGAGTCTCACTCTGTCGCTCAGGCTGGAGTGCAGTGGCGTGATCTCGGCTCACTGCAAGCTCTGCTTCCTAGGTTCACGCCATTCTCCTGCCTCAGCCTCCTGGGAAGCTGGGATTATAGGCGCCTGCCACCAAGCCTGACTAATTTTTTTGTATTTTTTTAGTAGAGACGGGGTTTCACCGTGTTAGCCAGGATGGTCTCGATCTCCTGACCTCGTGATCCGCCTGCCTCGGCCCCCCAAAGTGCTGGGATTACAGGCGTGAGCCACCGCGCCCAGCCTGTTTATTGCTTTTTTCAAACTAGCTTCTCCTTGAGGAGAACAGCCTCCCCTATTTCATCCATCTGATTTGGGTGGACAGAAGACCCACCTCCAACTGCAAGGATGAGACGTCACGGGCTTCAGTTGATCAACACATCTCAACACCTTTGCAGACAGATTTGCTTAGAAATGTCCAAATAGTCTACAGCCAAGGTGGTATGTTTTAGGGCTTCTGAATAAATAAGATCTTTTATTCTCTGGCTTGCAGGAGCTCCTGAAAAGCAATCTCTTTCTTCTCCTGAGTGTGATGTTGAAGATCTGTAACTACAGTCACCAGTTTGCTGCCAGGTGGGAACATCACGGGCCTGCAAGGGATGCAGCTGAAAGCAGGAAAGATTAGTGACACAGACACAAGCTGGACGAAGCCTCACCTCAGGTGTACATCTGGACTTTGCAATTTTATGAACCTATAAGTTTTCTTATTCCAAAGGTGAGTTTTATTTTGGTTTATGTTTTGCAGCTAAAAGATTTCTAACTTCTTTTTCACCACAGAATCTTTGATTTAGATATAAACTTCAAGCTCCATTTAGGTCAGTGATTTTTGTCTGTATTGTTCACTGATGAATCCCACTGCCTTGGACACTGCCTGGCAATAGTAGGTGCTCAGTAAATATCTGTTGATAAAATGTGCAAACTCAGTTCAGCCTTTAAGAAGATGAATATTGTTAATAACACATGCCTAATGAAAGAATCTGAGTACATATTCCTAGAATACACACATAAAATTTAAAACACCTAAAAATGCTTAAATACGTTTAAAAAAACAAAAAACAAAACTGTAACAATTGGTGAGATTCAGCCAGTAGTGTGTTGGGACTGGCTTGTCCTGGCTTTGGAGACTGAGCTGTACACATCTCGTCCTGATTCTGCGTCGTGTCTTCATGTTGGCAGCCTGAAATTGACCACAGGGGCATTTACACCATGGTAATCGGCAAACACTGCAAATGAGGGGCTTATTTCCTCTCCTCTGCCCCACCCTCCCAGAGAGCCAGTTCAGCATTATTTTTCCTAGAAAACCTTTTAGTGTAGTGAACACTTTCTTTTAAAAAATAAAATCTTCCAATTTCAGAGCTGGAAGGAAACTTTGAAGTTTTCGACTTCAGTATCCTAAGTTGACAGGCGAGGAATCTCTCCATGAGCTCAGTTACAGAGGTGATAGCACACCCCGGACCCCCAATTTGCAAGATCCAAATCACACAGCCACTCCGCAAGAAAAAGCATGGGAAATAATCCAAACACATGTGTCTCTAGCGAGATGCCAGGCATTTGTTGGGGAAAATATGTCCCTCCAATTATGCGATGTCAGGGATCACTCTAGATGGGGTTTGTGTGGGTCAAATGTGGTACCAGGACCCCTAGATCTGGCCAGGCCTATCCCAGGCTCACTGTCCTGCAGGGACTGAATACCCAGCCGCAGGCTAGTGTGCTCTCTCCGTAGTTTGTGTGAAATGACTCAACATTTCCTCCTCTTTCTCAAAGGTAAACTCACACCAGCCCTTGTGTGGCAGGCCAATTCTCCCTGACAGTCACACAGACAGGCCTCCTGACAGTTGCACAGACAGGCTTCCTGACGGTCACACAGACAGGCCTGCATGACGGTCACACAGACAGGCCTCCTGACAGTCACACAGACAGGCCTCCTGACGGTCACACAGACAGGCCTGCATGACGGTCACACAGACAGGCCTCCTGACGGTTGCACAGACAGGCCTGCATGACAGTCACACAGACAGCCCTGCATGACGGTCACACAGACAGCCCTGCATGACGGTCACACAGACAGGCCTCCTGACGGTCGCACAGACAGGCCTGCATGACGGTCACACAGACAGGCCTCCTGACGGTCACACAGACAGGCCTCCTGACGGTCGCACAGACAGGCCTCCTGACGGTCACACAGACAGGCCTGCATGACGGTCACACAGACAGGCCTCCTGACGGTCGCACAGACAGGCCTGCATGACAGTCACACAGACAGCCCTGCATGACGGTCGCACAGACAGGCCTCCTGACGGTCGCACAGACAGGCCTGCATGACGGTCACACAGACAGGCCTCCTGACGGTCGCACAGACAGGCCTCCTGACGGTCGCACAGACAGGCCTGCATGACGGTCACACAGACAGGCCTCCTGACGGTCACACAGACAGGCCTGCATGACGGTCGCACAGACAGGCCTCCTGACGGTTGCACAGACAGGCCTCCTGACGGTCGCACAGACAGGCCTGCGGAGCACTGCGGTTACACAGATTTCCACAGCATGGCCGTCACAGGGAGCGAATAGTTAAACCTAGGGAAAGCGGTGCCCAGACATCAAAGCTAGAAAGGAAACATACGGTCAGTAAGAGCCTTACGTGGGCTTCTCCCTAACCTGGAGCAAGCTGAAATAATAGACAGTTTTACATTCCTAGTGCCGGGACCCATCTTGGGTCAACAAAATCTGAGACAAGTCAAGGTAACAGAGGCAGCTGTTTGAATAGATTCATTGGAGAGCCTAAGGCAGCTCTCTGGGCCAAGCTGTAAAGGAGATGAAGTAGAAATGATCACTCCTGTGCCACAGTAGACGGGCCTTGAAGGTACTGGGGCCTCACAGCTCAATCAGACTTAGGAAGCATTTCTTTGCCTCTGACCTTCTAGTTGAAACAAAATTCGTTACCGATAGGCTTAGGGAATGCTATACTGCACGCAGGCACATAACCCCAACCTATATCAGCACTAAGAGAATTATAACACTTTGAGTTGGTCTGGTGGAATAATCTCTGGCCTTCTCCCTGTATCCGGTTACAGCAATAAATTCCCTTCTTTCCTAGTTTGTCTGCTTCTTATTACTGGGCCCCGAGAAAACGCAGCGAGACCCGGCTTGGTTCTGCGAACACTTGTGCACCAGAATCGAAGGTAAGGCAATAAAAAACCTTGATCTTTATTATATCCTGTGAGCCAAGAATAATGACTGTTTGTTCTTTTTCTGGGAAATAAAATCAATAAATAAACACACATAGGAAGAGATGGAGAAAATGATCTCAAATTTACAAAAAAAAAAAAAAAATCTCGTTTTCCCATACCTGAAGATGATAAAACAAGGCATTAAAGTAAGCACAGACTGATGATTCTGGTGTAATGCAGGCTGTGTCTCTTGGTTTTCCCTGTAAGGTGCCCTGCCAGCTCCCAGCGAGGACTCCAGGCATCCTCCACACCCGTCCCTGCCCCAGGCACGGTTTCCTTGATGCTGCGAGGAGCACGTGGAAGGAATAAGGGCACTGCGGTTCACTGCCGTCCCAGAAAAGCTGCTGTCCCTGTCGCTGACGTCTAAGAGTAGTCTGGCACTGGCTGGGAGTGGTGGCTCACTCCTGTAATCCTAGCACTTTGGGAGGCCGAGGCGGGTGGATTGCCTGAGCTCAGGAGTTCAATACCAGCCTAGGCAAAATGGTTAAACCGTGTCTCTATTAAAATACAAAAAAAAAAAATTACCCAGGTGTGGCAGCGTGTGCCTGTAATCCCAGTTACTTGGGAGGCTGAGGCAGGAGAATTGCTTGAGCCTGGGAGGCAAAGGTTGCAGTGAGCCAAGGTCGAGCCATTGCGCATTGCACTCCAGCAGCCTGGGCGACGGAGTGAGACTCTGTCTCAAAAACAAACAAACAAAAAAGAGTAGTCTGGTACAATTGAAAAAGCAGTGTAACCCTGATTATGTCAACTTTGTGTGGATAAATCAGGTGTTATTTTCTTTATAGGATTTTTTTTTTTTGAGTTGGAGTCTCGCTCTGTCGCCCAGGCTGGAGTGCAGTGGTGCGATCTCGGCTCACTGCAAGCTCCGCCTTCTGGGTTCACGCCATTCTCCTGCCTCAGCCTCCCGAGTAGCTGGGACTACGGGCGCCCGCCACCACGCCCGGCTAATTTTTTTGTATTTTAGTAGAGATGGGGTTTCACCGTGTTAGCCAGGATGGTCTTGATCTCCTGACCTCGTGATCCGCCCTTTTACCCATACTTAGTTTTTGTGTTTTCCTTCCAGAGGAAAGAAGAAACAAATGCCAATCTAAAAACATACGGAGTTTCTATAGTCAGTCTATTTTTTCTTGGCTGATCGATTGATCAGTAATAACTTTGCACTTAGCATGACCTAGGTAATGACATTATTTCTATCATTACTGCATTTTCCCTATTGGGATAATCAATTAAGTCAACAGTATTTAGAAGTCTGCTGCTCAGACTGAGTCACTGGAAAAAATAAATAAGCCAGTGAAAACACAGACCCCTGATTAGAGGCCCAGTCGGGATCAGGCCGTGGCTGGCGGAGTGGAGTGCAAGCCACAAGAACAGGGAGAGGCTCCTGTGCTGGCCCAGGGAAGTGTGCTCCAGCAGGTGCTGCATCTCTCCTTTGCTCAGACACCCAATGCTTGAATGCTTGGAACAACTGTCTTCTTCTTTTTCTTTTCTTTTTTTTTTTTTAGAAGGAGTTTCACTCTTGTTACCCAGGCTGGAGTGCAATGGCGCGATCTTAGTTCACTGCAACCTCCACCTCCTGGGTTCAAGTGATTCTCTAGCCTCACTCTCCCGAGTAGCTGGGATTACAGGCATGCGCCACCATGCCCGGCTAATTTTGTATCTTTTTTTTTTTCAGTACAGATGCAGTTTCTCCATGTTGGTCAGGCTGGTCTCGAACACCCGACCTCAGGTGATCCACCTGTCTCGGCCTCCCAAAGTGCTGGGATTACAGGTGTGAGCCACCATGCGCGGCCTTTTTTTTTTTTTTTTAGATGGAGTTTTGCTCTTGTCACCCAGGATGGAGTGCAGTGACACAATCTCTCCTCACCACAACCTCCACCTCCCAGGTTCAAGTGATTCTCCTGCCTCAGCCTCCTGAGTAGCTGGGATTACAGGCGCCACCATGCCCAGCTAATTTATTTACTTATTTATTGTATTTTAGTAGAGATGGGGTTTCACCATGTTGGCCAGGCTCGAACTCCTGTCCACAGGTTATCCACCTGCCTTGATATTTAAAAAATATCTACTGTAAAAATGTGCTTAGTGAGGAACACATATGCATGCTGGCTAGAGAGAATTGAAATAGGCTCTGCATCAATTACTCAAGTAAGTCCAGAAACTGTTCTACAAATAAGCACTGGACTTGGAGAAACCCATGCCAGCCCTTGACATCTGGGTTACTATAGGAAAACTGCCTGCCTCCCAGGGCTCTTGTTTTCTAATCTTGAAATGAGGAATTGGAATAAGAAACTCTAATACCCATTCGTATTTTAACATTTATTGGTTCTGAATGTTCTTACCTCCCTGTAGTGCTGAGCCAGTTTCCGCAGATAATCTAATATGCATATTTCCAGCAGCCACAAAAGGCAGGTCTGCTGGAAGAGTGGAGGAAGGACAGGCGCTCATCGAGTAATCTCCAAGGAGAGGCCTTTAGATATTCTGGCTACTTAACTTAGAAAATTAATATTAAGTATCATTAGCACTGGCATGATTGTTCAAATGACATTATCAATTTCTAATACATAGATCAACAACTCGTGCATGAATTCAGCAGTTATTCAGTAGGTGTCAAATGGTCTCTCTGTGTTCAAACATTTGAAGTCTAGTGGTGGGGGTACTATTTAAGACATCATAAGACAGTCCTGCATTAATAGCAAATAAGCTGGTTAGTTCAGGGAAGAGGAGAGTTCATCTGGACGTGAGTATTTCATAAGGTCCCGATGGGGACAGCGGCACGGATACTTGGTCTCAGAGAATGTATGTGGCTTGAACAAGTGGGAGAGCGTTCAAAGGACATTCTCTGGGGGCTGAGATAGCAAAGGGGGACAAACCTTCTCGAGGAAGAGTGTGCCTGCCAATCTGAACACAATAGAAGCTTCCTCTGGGCCAGTGGAATGGCAGTGTGGGAAGGGAGGCTCGGCACCCACTTCTGGAGACAGGACATGTCAAGCTAAACTGTCAGTGATGACCCACACATAACTATCATACTTCCCAACGCTGTGCACACACAGCATTACCCACCCAGAACCATCATACTTCCTAACGATGTGCACACACGGCATTACCCACCCAGAACCATCGTACTTCCTAACACCGCACACACGGCATTACCCACCCAGAACCATCATACTTCCTAACACCGCACACACGGCATTACCCACCCGTAACCATCATACTTCCTAACGCTGCACACATGGCATTACTCACCCAGAACCATCATACTTCCTAACACCGCACACACGGCATTACTCACCCGTAACCATCATACTTCCTAACGCTGCACACATGGCATTACTCACCCAGAACCATCGTACTTCCTAACACCGCACACACGGCATTACCCACCCAGAACCATCGTACTTCCTAACACCGCACACACGGCATTACCCACCCAGAACCATCATACTTCCTAACACCACACACACGGCATTACCCACCCAGAACCATCATACTTCCTAACACCGCACACACGGCATTACCCACCCAGAACCATCGTACTTCCTAACACCACACACACGGCATTACCCACCCAGAACCATCATACTTCCTAACACCGCACACACGGCATTACCCACCCAGAACCATCATACTTCCTAACACCGCACACACGGCATTACCCACCCAGAACCATCATACTTCCTAACACCGCACACACGGCATTACCCACCCAGAACCATCATACTTCCTAACACCGCACACACGGCATTACCCACCCAGAACCATCATACTTCCTAACCATGTGCACACACGGCATTACCCACCCAGAACCATCATACTTCCTAACACCGCACACACGGCATTACCCACCCAGAACCATCGTACTTCCTAACAATGTGCACACACAGCATTACCCACCCAGAACCATCATACTTCCTAACACCGCACACACGGCATTACCCACCCAGAACCATCATACTTCCTAACACCGCACACACGGCATTACCCACCCAGAACCATCATACTTCATAACGATGTGCACACACGGCATTACCCACCCATAACCATCATACTTCCTAACACCGCACACACGGCATTACCCACCCAGAACCATCGTACTTCCTAACAATGTGCACACACGGCATTACCCACCCAGAACCATCATACTTCCTAACACCGCACACACGGCATTACTCACCGAGAACCATCATACTTCCTAACACCACACACACGGCATTACCCACCCAGAACCATCATACTTCCTAACACCGCACACACGGCATTACTCACCCAGAACCATCATACTTCCTAACACCGCACACACGGCATTACCCACCCAGAACCATCGTACTTCCTAACAATGTGCACACACGGCATTACCCACCCAGAACCATCATACTTCCTAACACCGCACACACGGCATTACTCACCCAGAACCATCATACTTCCTAACACCGCACACACGGCATTACCCACCCAGAACCATCGTACTTCCTAACAATGTGCACACACGGCATTACCCACCCAGAACCATCATACTTCCTAACACCGCACACACGGCATTACTCACCCAGAACCATCATACTTCCTAACACCGCACACACGGCATTACCCACCCAGAACCATCATACTTCCTAACACCGCACACACGGCATTACCCACCCAGAACCATCATACTTCCTAACGATGTGCACACACGGCATTACCCACCCATAACCATCATACTTCCTAACACCGCACACACGGCATTACCCACCCAGAACCATCGTACTTCCTAACAATGTGCACACACGGCATTACCCACCCAGAACCATCATACTTCCTAACAACATGCACACACGGCATTACTCACCCAGAACCATCATACTTCCTAACACCGCACACACGGCATTACCCACCCAGAACCATCATACTTCCTAACACCGCACACACGGCATTACCCACCCAGAACCATCATACTTCCTAACACCGCACACACGGCATTACCCACCCAGAACCATCATACTTCCTAACACCGCACACACGGCATTACCCACCCAGAACCATCATACTTCCTAACACCACACACACGGCATTACCCACCCAGAACCATCATACTTCCTAACCATGTGCACACACGGCATTACCCACCCATAACCATCATACTTCCTAACACCGCACACACGGCATTACCCACCCAGAACCATCATACTTCCTAACACCGCACACACGGCATTACTCACCCAGAACCATCATACTTCCTAACGATGTGCACACACGGCATTACCCACCCAGAACCATCATACTTCCTAACACCGCACACACGGCATTACCCACCCAGAACCATCATACTTCCTAACACCGCACACACGGCATTACCCACCCAGAACCATCGTACTTCCCAATGCACTGCACACACGGCATTACCCACCCAGAACCATCATACTTCCTAACACCGCACACACGGCATTACTCACCCAGAACCATCATACTTCCTAACACCGCACACACGGCATTACCCACCCAGAACCATCGTACTTCCTAACAATGTGCACACACGGCATTACCCACCCAGAACCATCATACTTCCTAACACCGCACACACGGCATTACTCACCCAGAACCATCATACTTCCTAACACCGCACACACGGCATTACCCACCCAGAACCATCGTACTTCCTAACAATGTGCACACACGGCATTACCCACCCAGAACCATCATACTTCCTAACACCGCACACACGGCATTACTCACCCAGAACCATCATACTTCCTAACACCGCACACACGGCATTACCCACCCAGAACCATCATACTTCCTAACACCGCACACACGGCATTACCCACCCAGAACCATCATACTTCCTAACGATGTGCACACACGGCATTACCCACCCATAACCATCATACTTCCTAACACCGCACACACGGCATTACCCACCCAGAACCATCGTACTTCCTAACAATGTGCACACACGGCATTACCCACCCAGAACCATCATACTTCCTAACAACATGCACACACGGCATTACTCACCCAGAACCATCATACTTCCTAACACCGCACACACGGCATTACCCACCCAGAACCATCATACTTCCTAACACCGCACACACGGCATTACCCACCCAGAACCATCATACTTCCTAACACCGCACACACGGCATTACCCACCCAGAACCATCATACTTCCTAACACCGCACACACGGCATTACCCACCCAGAACCATCATACTTCCTAACACCGCACACACGGCATTACCCACCCAGAACCATCATACTTCCTAACACCACACACACGGCATTACCCACCCAGAACCATCATACTTCCTAACCATGTGCACACACGGCATTACCCACCCATAACCATCATATTTCCTAACACCGCACACACGGCATTACCCACCCAGAACCATCATACTTCCTAACACCGCACACACGGCATTACTCACCCAGAACCATCATACTTCCTAACGATGTGCACACACGGCATTACCCACCCAGAACCATCATACTTCCTAACACCGCACACACGGCATTACCCACCCAGAACCATCATACTTCCTAACACCGCACACACGGCATTACCCACCCAGAACCATCGTACTTCCTAACACCGCACACACGGCATTACCCACCCAGAACCATCATACTTCCTAACACCGCACACACGGCATTACCCACCCAGAACCATCATACTTCCTAACCATGTGCACACACGGCATTACCCACCCATAACCATCATACTTCCTAACACCGCACACACGGCATTACCCACCCAGAACCATCATACTTCCTAACACCGCACACACAGCATTACCCACCCAGAACCATCATACTTCCTAACACCGCACACACGGCATTACCCACCCAGAACCATCGTACTTCCTAACACCGCACACACGGCATTACCCACCCAGAACCATCGTACTTCCTAACACCGCACACACGGCATTACCCACCCAGAACCATCGTACTTCCTAACACCGCACACACGGCATTACCCACCCAGAACCATCATACTTCCTAACACCGCACACACGGCATTACCCACCCGTAACCATCATACTTCCTAACGCTGCACACATGGCATTACTCACCCAGAACCATCATACTTCCTAACACCGCACACACGGCATTACTCACCCGTAACCATCATACTTCCTAACGCTGCACACATGGCATTACTCACCCAGAACCATCGTACTTCCTAACACCGCACACACGGCATTACCCACCCAGAACCATCGTACTTCCCAACGCTGTGCACACACAGCATTACCCACCCAGAACCATCGTACTTCCTAACACCACACACACGGCATTACCCACCCAGAACCATCATACTTCCTAACACCGCACACACGGCATTACCCACCCAGAACCATCGTACTTCCTAACACCACACACACGGCATTACCCACCCGTAACCATCATACTTCCTAACGCTGCACACATGGCATTACTCACCCAGAACCATCATACTTCCTAACACCGCACACACGGCATTACCCACCCGTAACCATCATACTTCCTAACGCTGCACACACGGCATTACCCACCCAGAACCATCATACTTCCTAACACCGCACACACGGCATTACCCACCCGTAACCATCATACTTCCTAACGCTGCACACATGGCATTACTCACCCAGAACCATCATACTTCCTAACACCGCACACACGGCATTACTCACCCGTAACCATCATACTTCCTAACGCTGCACACATGGCATTACTCACCCAGAACCATCGTACTTCCTAACACCGCACACACGGCATTACCCACCCAGAACCATCGTACTTCCTAACACCGCACACACGGCATTACCCACCCAGAACCATCATACTTCCTAACGATGTGCACACACGGCATTACCCACCCAGAACCATCATACTTCCTAACACCGCACACACGGCATTACCCACCCAGAACCATCGTACTTCCTAACACCGCACACACGGCATTACCCACCCAGAACCATCATACTTCCTAACACCGCACACACGGCATTACCCACCCAGAACCATCGTACTTCCTAACACCGCACACACGGCATTACCCACCCAGAACCATCATACTTCCTAACACCACACACACGGCATTACCCACCCAGAACCATCATACTTCCTAACACCGCACACACGGCATTACCCACCCAGAACCATCATACTTCCTAACACCGCACACACGGCATTACCCACCCAGAACCATCATACTTCCTAACACCGCACACACGGCATTACCCACCCAGAACCATCATACTTCCTAACACCGCACACACGGCATTACCCACCCAGAACCATCATACTTCCTAACACCGCACACACGGCATTACCCACCCAGAACCATCATACTTCCTAACCATGTGCACACACGGCATTACCCACCCAGAACCATCATACTTCCTAACACCGCACACACGGCATTACCCACCCAGAACCATCGTACTTCCTAACAATGTGCACACACAGCATTACCCACCCAGAACCATCATACTTCCTAACACCGCACACACGGCATTACCCACCCAGAACCATCATACTTCCTATCACCGCACACACGGCATTACCCACCCAGAACCATCATACTTCCTAACGATGTGCACACACGGCATTACCCACCCATAACCATCATACTTCCTAACACCGCACACACGGCATTACCCACCCAGAACCATCGTACTTCCTAACAATGTGCACACACGGCATTACCCACCCAGAACCATCATACTTCCTAACACCGCACACACGGCATTACTCACCCAGAACCATCATACTTCCTAACACCGCACACACGGCATTACCCCCCCAGAACCATCATACTTCCTAACACCGCACACACGGCATTACTCACCCAGAACCATCGTACTTCCTAACACCACACACACGGCATTACCCACCCAGAACCATCATACTTCCTAACACCGCACACACGGCATTACCCACCCAGAACCATCATACTTCCTAACACCGCACACACGGCATTACCCACCCAGAACCATCATACTTCCTAACACCGCACACACGGCATTACCCACCCAGAACCATCATACTTCCTAACACCGCACACACGGCATTACCCACCCAGAACCATCATACTTCCTAACCATGTGCACACACGGCATTACCCACCCAGAACCATCATACTTCCTAACACCGCACACACGGCATTACCCACCCAGAACCATCGTACTTCCTAACAATGTGCACACACAGCATTACCCACCCAGAACCATCATACTTCCTAACACCGCACACACGGCATTACCCACCCAGAACCATCATACTTCCTAACACCGCACACACGGCATTACCCACCCAGAACCATCATACTTCCTAACGATGTGCACACACGGCATTACCCACCCATAACCATCATACTTCCTAACACCGCACACACGGCATTACCCACCCAGAACCATCGTACTTCCTAACAATGTGCACACACGGCATTACCCACCCAGAACCATCATACTTCCTAACACCGCACACACGGCATTACTCACCGAGAACCATCATACTTCCTAACACCACACACACGGCATTACCCACCCAGAACCATCATACTTCCTAACACCGCACACACGGCATTACTCACCCAGAACCATCATACTTCCTAACACCGCACACACGGCATTACCCACCCAGAACCATCGTACTTCCTAACAATGTGCACACACGGCATTACCCACCCAGAACCATCATACTTCCTAACACCGCACACACGGCATTACTCACCCAGAACCATCATACTTCCTAACACCGCACACACGGCATTACCCACCCAGAACCATCATACTTCCTAACACCGCACACACGGCATTACCCACCCAGAACCATCATACTTCCTAACGATGTGCACACACGGCATTACCCACCCATAACCATCATACTTCCTAACACCGCACACACGGCATTACCCACCCAGAACCATCGTACTTCCTAACAATGTGCACACACGGCATTACCCACCCAGAACCATCATACTTCCTAACAACATGCACACACGGCATTACTCACCCAGAACCATCATACTTCCTAACACCGCACACACGGCATTACCCACCCAGAACCATCATACTTCCTAACACCGCACACACGGCATTACCCACCCAGAACCATCATACTTCCTAACACCGCACACACGGCATTACCCACCCAGAACCATCATACTTCCTAACACCGCACACACGGCATTACCCACCCAGAACCATCATACTTCCTAACACCGCACACACGGCATTACCCACCCAGAACCATCATACTTCCTAACACCACACACACGGCATTACCCACCCAGAACCATCATACTTCCTAACCATGTGCACACACGGCATTACCCACCCATAACCATCATACTTCCTAACACCGCACACACGGCATTACCCACCCAGAACCATCATACTTCCTAACACCGCACACACGGCATTACTCACCCAGAACCATCATACTTCCTAACGATGTGCACACACGGCATTACCCACCCAGAACCATCATACTTCCTAACACCGCACACACGGCATTACCCACCCAGAACCATCATACTTCCTAACACCGCACACACGGCATTACCCACCCAGAACCATCGTACTTCCCAATGCACTGCACACACGGCATTACCCACCCAGAACCATCATACTTCCTAACACCGCACACACGGCATTACTCACCCAGAACCATCATACTTCCTAACACCGCACACACGGCATTACCCACCCAGAACCATCGTACTTCCTAACAATGTGCACACACGGCATTACCCACCCAGAACCATCATACTTCCTAACACCGCACACACGGCATTACTCACCCAGAACCATCATACTTCCTAACACCGCACACACGGCATTACCCACCCAGAACCATCGTACTTCCTAACAATGTGCACACACGGCATTACCCACCCAGAACCATCATACTTCCTAACACCGCACACACGGCATTACTCACCCAGAACCATCATACTTCCTAACACCGCACACACGGCATTACCCACCCAGAACCATCATACTTCCTAACACCGCACACACGGCATTACCCACCCAGAACCATCATACTTCCTAACGATGTGCACACACGGCATTACCCACCCATAACCATCATACTTCCTAACACCGCACACACGGCATTACCCACCCAGAACCATCGTACTTCCTAACAATGTGCACACACGGCATTACCCACCCAGAACCATCATACTTCCTAACAACATGCACACACGGCATTACTCACCCAGAACCATCATACTTCCTAACACCGCACACACGGCATTACCCACCCAGAACCATCATACTTCCTAACACCGCACACACGGCATTACCCACCCAGAACCATCATACTTCCTAACACCGCACACACGGCATTACCCACCCAGAACCATCATACTTCCTAACACCGCACACACGGCATTACCCACCCAGAACCATCATACTTCCTAACACCGCACACACGGCATTACCCACCCAGAACCATCATACTTCCTAACACCACACACACGGCATTACCCACCCAGAACCATCATACTTCCTAACCATGTGCACACACGGCATTACCCACCCATAACCATCATACTTCCTAACACCGCACACACGGCATTACCCACCCAGAACCATCATACTTCCTAACACCGCACACACGGCATTACTCACCCAGAACCATCATACTTCCTAACGATGTGCACACACGGCATTACCCACCCAGAACCATCATACTTCCTAACACCGCACACACGGCATTACCCACCCAGAACCATCATACTTCCTAACACCGCACACACGGCATTACCCACCCAGAACCATCGTACTTCCTAACACCGCACACACGGCATTACCCACCCAGAACCATCATACTTCCTAACACCGCACACACGGCATTACCCACCCAGAACCATCATACTTCCTAACCATGTGCACACACGGCATTACCCACCCATAACCATCATACTTCCTAACACCGCACACACGGCATTACCCACCCAGAACCATCATACTTCCTAACACCGCACACACGGCATTACCCACCCAGAACCATCATACTTCCTAACACCGCACACACGGCATTACCCACCCAGAACCATCGTACTTCCTAACACCGCACACACGGCATTACCCACCCAGAACCATCGTACTTCCTAACACCGCACACACGGCATTACCCACCCAGAACCATCATACTTCCTAACACCGCACACACGGCATTACCCACCCAGAACCATCATACTTCCTAACACCGCACACACGGCATTACCCACCCGTAACCATCATACTTCCTAACGCTGCACACATGGCATTACTCACCCAGAACCATCATACTTCCTAACACCGCACACACGGCATTACTCACCCGTAACCATCATACTTCCTAACGCTGCACACATGGCATTACTCACCCAGAACCATCGTACTTCCTAACACCGCACACACGGCATTACCCACCCAGAAACATCGTACTTCCCAACGCTGTGCACACACAGCATTACCCACCCAGAACCATCGTACTTCCTAACACCACACACACGGCATTACCCACCCAGAACCATCATACTTCCTAACACCGCACACACGGCATTACCCACCCAGAACCATCGTACTTCCTAACACCACACACACGGCATTACCCACCCGTAACCATCATACTTCCTAACGCTGCACACATGGCATTACTCACCCAGAACCATCATACTTCCTAACACCGCACACACGGCATTACCCACCCGTAACCATCATACTTCCTAACGCTGCACACACGGCATTACCCACCCAGAACCATCATACTTCCTAACACCGCACACACGGCATTACCCACCCGTAACCATCATACTTCCTAACGCTGCACACATGGCATTACTCACCCAGAACCATCATACTTCCTAACACCGCACACACGGCATTACTCACCCGTAACCATCATACTTCCTAACGCTGCACACATGGCATTACTCACCCAGAACCATCGTACTTCCTAACACCGCACACACGGCATTACCCACCCAGAACCATCGTACTTCCTAACACCGCACACACGGCATTACCCACCCAGAACCATCATACTTCCTAACGATGTGCACACACGGCATTACCCACCCAGAACCATCATACTTCCTAACACCGCACACACGGCATTACCCACCCAGAACCATCGTACTTCCTAACACCGCACACACGGCATTACCCACCCAGAACCATCATACTTCCTAACACCGCACACACGGCATTACCCACCCAGAACCATCGTACTTCCTAACACCGCACACACGGCATTACCCACCCAGAACCATCATACTTCCTAACACCACACACACGGCATTACCCACCCAGAACCATCATACTTCCTAACACCGCACACACGGCATTACCCACCCAGAACCATCATACTTCCTAACACCGCACACACGGCATTACCCACCCAGAACCATCATACTTCCTAACACCGCACACACGGCATTACCCACCCAGAACCATCATACTTCCTAACACCGCACACACGGCATTACCCACCCAGAACCATCATACTTCCTAACACCGCACACACGGCATTACCCACCCAGAACCATCATACTTCCTAACCATGTGCACACACGGCATTACCCACCCAGAACCATCATACTTCCTAACACCGCACACACGGCATTACCCACCCAGAACCATCGTACTTCCTAACAATGTGCACACACAGCATTACCCACCCAGAACCATCATACTTCCTAACACCGCACACACGGCATTACCCACCCAGAACCATCATACTTCCTATCACCGCACACACGGCATTACCCACCCAGAACCATCATACTTCCTAACGATGTGCACACACGGCATTACCCACCCAGAACCATCATACTTCCTAACACCGCACACACGGCATTACCCACCCAGAACCATCGTACTTCCTAACAATGTGCACACACGGCATTACCCACCCAGAACCATCATACTTCCTAACACCGCACACACGGCATTACTCACCCAGAACCATCATACTTCCTAACACCGCACACACGGCATTACCCCCCCAGAACCATCATACTTCCTAACACCGCACACACGGCATTACTCACCCAGAACCATCGTACTTCCTAACACCGCACACACGGCATTACCCACCCAGAACCATCATACTTCCTAACACCGCACACACGGCATTACCCACCCAGAACCATCGTACTTCCTAACAATGTGCACACACGGCATTACCCACCCAGAACCATCATACTTCCTAACACCGCACACACGGCATTACTCACCCAGAACCATCATACTTCCTAACACCGCACACACGGCATTACCCACCCAGAACCATCGTACTTCCTAACAATGTGCACACACGGCATTACCCACCCAGAACCATCATACTTCCTAACACCGCACACACGGCATTACTCACCCAGAACCATCATACTTCCTAACACCGCACACACGGCATTACCCACCCAGAACCATCATACTTCCTAACACCGCACACACGGCATTACCCACCCAGAACCATCATACTTCCTAACGATGTGCACACACGGCATTACCCACCCATAACCATCATACTTCCTAACACCGCACACACGGCATTACCCACCCAGAACCATCGTACTTCCTAACAATGTGCACACACGGCATTACCCACCCAGAACCATCATACTTCCTAACAACATGCACACACGGCATTACTCACCCAGAACCATCATACTTCCTAACACCGCACACACGGCATTACCCACCCAGAACCATCATACTTCCTAACACCGCACACACGGCATTACCCACCCAGAACCATCATACTTCCTAACACCGCACACACGGCATTACCCACCCAGAACCATCATACTTCCTAACACCGCACACACGGCATTACCCACCCAGAACCATCATACTTCCTAACACCGCACACACGGCATTACCCACCCAGAACCATCATACTTCCTAACACCACACACACGGCATTACCCACCCAGAACCATCATACTTCCTAACCATGTGCACACACGGCATTACCCACCCATAACCATCATACTTCCTAACACCGCACACACGGCATTACCCACCCAGAACCATCATACTTCCTAACACCGCACACACGGCATTACTCACCCAGAACCATCATACTTCCTAACGATGTGCACACACGGCATTACCCACCCAGAACCATCATACTTCCTAACACCGCACACACGGCATTACCCACCCAGAACCATCATACTTCCTAACACCGCACACACGGCATTACCCACCCAGAACCATCGTACTTCCCAGTGCACTGCACACACGGCATTACCCACCCAGAACCATCATACTTCCTAACACCGCACACACGGCATTACTCACCCAGAACCATCATACTTCCTAACACCGCACACACGGCATTACCCACCCAGAACCATCGTACTTCCTAACAATGTGCACACACGGCATTACCCACCCAGAACCATCATACTTCCTAACACCGCACACACGGCATTACTCACCCAGAACCATCATACTTCCTAACACCGCACACACGGCATTACCCACCCAGAACCATCGTACTTCCTAACAATGTGCACACACGGCATTACCCACCCAGAACCATCATACTTCCTAACACCGCACACACGGCATTACTCACCCAGAACCATCATACTTCCTAACACCGCACACACGGCATTACCCACCCAGAACCATCATACTTCCTAACACCGCACACACGGCATTACCCACCCAGAACCATCATACTTCCTAACGATGTGCACACACGGCATTACCCACCCATAACCATCATACTTCCTAACACCGCACACACGGCATTACCCACCCAGAACCATCGTACTTCCTAACAATGTGCACACACGGCATTACCCACCCAGAACCATCATACTTCCTAACAACATGCACACACGGCATTACTCACCCAGAACCATCATACTTCCTAACACCGCACACACGGCATTACCCACCCAGAACCATCATACTTCCTAACACCGCACACACGGCATTACCCACCCAGAACCATCATACTTCCTAACACCGCACACACGGCATTACCCACCCAGAACCATCATACTTCCTAACACCGCACACACGGCATTACCCACCCAGAACCATCATACTTCCTAACACCGCACACACGGCATTACCCACCCAGAACCATCATACTTCCTAACACCACACACACGGCATTACCCACCCAGAACCATCATACTTCCTAACCATGTGCACACACGGCATTACCCACCCATAACCATCATACTTCCTAACACCGCACACACGGCATTACCCACCCAGAACCATCATACTTCCTAACACCGCACACACGGCATTACTCACCCAGAACCATCATACTTCCTAACGATGTGCACACACGGCATTACCCACCCAGAACCATCATACTTCCTAACACCGCACACACGGCATTACCCACCCAGAACCATCATACTTCCTAACACCGCACACACGGCATTACCCACCCAGAACCATCGTACTTCCTAACACCGCACACACGGCATTACCCACCCAGAACCATCATACTTCCTAACACCGCACACACGGCATTACCCACCCAGAACCATCATACTTCCTAACCATGTGCACACACGGCATTACCCACCCATAACCATCATACTTCCTAACACCGCACACACGGCATTACCCACCCAGAACCATCATACTTCCTAACACCGCACACACGGCATTACCCACCCAGAACCATCATACTTCCTAACACCGCACACACGGCATTACCCACCCAGAACCATCGTACTTCCTAACACCGCACACACGGCATTACCCACCCAGAACCATCGTACTTCCTAACACCGCACACACGGCATTACCCACCCAGAACCATCGTACTTCCTAACACCGCACACACGGCATTACCCACCCAGAACCATCATACTTCCTAACACCGCACACACGGCATTACCCACCCGTAACCATCATACTTCCTAACGCTGCACACATGGCATTACTCACCCAGAACCATCATACTTCCTAACACCGCACACACGGCATTACTCACCCGTAACCATCATACTTCCTAACGCTGCACACATGGCATTACTCACCCAGAACCATCGTACTTCCTAACACCGCACACACGGCATTACCCACCCAGAACCATCGTACTTCCCAACGCTGTGCACACACAGCATTACCCACCCAGAACCATCGTACTTCCTAACACCACACACACGGCATTACCCACCCAGAACCATCATACTTCCTAACACCGCACACACGGCATTACCCACCCAGAACCATCGTACTTCCTAACACCACACACACGGCATTACCCACCCGTAACCATCATACTTCCTAACGCTGCACACATGGCATTACTCACCAAGAACCATCATACTTCCTAACACCGCACACACGGCATTACCCACCCGTAACCATCATACTTCCTAACGCTGCACACACGGCATTACCCACCCAGAACCATCGTACTTCCTAACACCACACACACGGCATTACCCACCCGTAACCATCATACTTCCTAACGCTGCACACATGGCATTACTCACCCAGAACCATCATACTTCCTAACACCGCACACACGGCATTACCCACCCGTAACCATCATACTTCCTAACGCTGCACACATGGCATTACTCACCCAGAACCATCATACTTCCTAACACCGCACACACGGCATTACTCACCCGTAACCATCATACTTCCAAACGCTGCACACATGGCATTACTCACCCAGAACCATCGTACTTCCTAACACCGCACACACGGCATTACCCACCCAGAACCATCGTACTTCCTAACACCGCACACACGGCATTACCCACCCAGAACCATCATACTTCCTAACGATGTGCACACACGGCATTACCCACCCAGAACCATCATACTTCCTAACACCGCACACACGGCATTACCCACCCAGAACCATCGTACTTCCTAACACCGCACACACGGCATTACCCACCCAGAACCATCATACTTCCTAACACCGCACACACGGCATTACCCACCCAGAACCATCGTACTTCCTAACACCGCACACACGGCATTACCCACCCAGAACCATCATACTTCCTAACACCACACACACGGCATTACCCACCCAGAACCATCATACTTCCTAACACCGCACACACGGCATTACCCACCCAGAACCATCATACTTCCTAACACCGCACACACGGCATTACCCACCCAGAACCATCATACTTCCTAACACCGCACACACGGCATTACCCACCCAGAACCATCATACTTCCTAACACCGCACACACGGCATTACCCACCCAGAACCATCATACTTCCTAACACCGCACACACGGCATTACCCACCCAGAACCATCATACTTCCTAACCATGTGCACACACGGCATTACCCACCCAGAACCATCATACTTCCTAACACCGCACACACGGCATTACCCACCCAGAACCATCGTACTTCCTAACAATGTGCACACACAGCATTACCCACCCAGAACCATCATACTTCCTAACACCGCACACACGGCATTACCCACCCAGAACCATCATACTTCCTATCACCGCACACACGGCATTACCCACCCAGAACCATCATACTTCCTAACGATGTGCACACACGGCATTACCCACCCATAACCATCATACTTCCTAACACCGCACACACGGCATTACCCACCCAGAACCATCGTACTTCCTAACAATGTGCACACACGGCATTACCCACCCAGAACCATCATACTTCCTAACACCGCACACACGGCATTACTCACCCAGAACCATCATACTTCCTAACACCGCACACACGGCATTACCCCCCCAGAACCATCATACTTCCTAACACCGCACACACGGCATTACTCACCCAGAACCATCGTACTTCCTAACACCGCACACACGGCATTACCCACCCAGAACCATCATACTTCCTAACACCGCACACACGGCATTACCCACCCAGAACCATCATACTTCCTAACACCGCACACACGGCATTACCCACCCAGAACCATCATACTTCCTAACACCGCACACACGGCATTACCCACCCAGAACCATCATACTTCCTAACACCGCACACACGGCATTACCCACCCAGAACCATCATACTTCCTAACCATGTGCACACACGGCATTACCCACCCAGAACCATCATACTTCCTAACACCGCACACACGGCATTACCCACCCAGAACCATCGTACTTCCTAACAATGTGCACACACAGCATTACCCACCCAGAACCATCATACTTCCTAACACCGCACACACGGCATTACCCACCCAGAACCATCATACTTCCTAACACCGCACACACGGCATTACCCACCCAGAACCATCATACTTCCTAACGATGTGCACACACGGCATTACCCACCCATAACCATCATACTTCCTAACACCGCACACACGGCATTACCCACCCAGAACCATCGTACTTCCTAACAATGTGCACACACGGCATTACCCACCCAGAACCATCATACTTCCTAACACCGCACACACGGCATTACTCACCGAGAACCATCATACTTCCTAACACCACACACACGGCATTACCCACCCAGAACCATCATACTTCCTAACACCGCACACACGGCATTACTCACCCAGAACCATCATACTTCCTAACACCGCACACACGGCATTACCCACCCAGAACCATCGTACTTCCTAACAATGTGCACACACGGCATTACCCACCCAGAACCATCATACTTCCTAACACCGCACACACGGCATTACTCACCCAGAACCATCATACTTCCTAACACCGCACACACGGCATTACCCACCCAGAACCATCATACTTCCTAACACCGCACACACGGCATTACCCACCCAGAACCATCATACTTCCTAACGATGTGCACACACGGCATTACCCACCCATAACCATCATACTTCCTAACACCGCACACACGGCATTACCCACCCAGAACCATCGTACTTCCTAACAATGTGCACACACGGCATTACCCACCCAGAACCATCATACTTCCTAACAACATGCACACACGGCATTACTCACCGAGAACCATCATACTTCCTAACACCGCACACACGGCATTACCCACCCAGAACCATCATACTTCCTAACACCGCACACACGGCATTACCCACCCAGAACCATCATACTTCCTAACACCGCACACACGGCATTACCCACCCAGAACCATCATACTTCCTAACACCGCACACACGGCATTACCCACCCAGAACCATCATACTTCCTAACACCGCACACACGGCATTACCCACCCAGAACCATCATACTTCCTAACACCACACACACGGCATTACCCACCCAGAACCATCATACTTCCTAACCATGTGCACACACGGCATTACCCACCCATAACCATCATACTTCCTAACACCGCACACACGGCATTACCCACCCAGAACCATCATACTTCCTAACACCGCACACACGGCATTACTCACCCAGAACCATCATACTTCCTAACGATGTGCACACACGGCATTACCCACCCAGAACCATCATACTTCCTAACACCGCACACACGGCATTACCCACCCAGAACCATCATACTTCCTAACACCGCACACACGGCATTACCCACCCAGAACCATCGTACTTCCCAATGCACTGCACACACGGCATTACCCACCCAGAACCATCATACTTCCTAACACCGCACACACGGCATTACTCACCCAGAACCATCATACTTCCTAACACCGCACACACGGCATTACCCACCCAGAACCATCGTACTTCCTAACAATGTGCACACACGGCATTACCCACCCAGAACCATCATACTTCCTAACACCGCACACACGGCATTACTCACCCAGAACCATCATACTTCCTAACACCGCACACACGGCATTACCCACCCAGAACCATCGTACTTCCTAACAATGTGCACACACGGCATTACCCACCCAGAACCATCATACTTCCTAACACCGCACACACGGCATTACTCACCCAGAACCATCATACTTCCTAACACCGCACACACGGCATTACCCACCCAGAACCATCATACTTCCTAACACCGCACACACGGCATTACCCACCCAGAACCATCATACTTCCTAACGATGTGCACACACGGCATTACCCACCCATAACCATCATACTTCCTAACACCGCACACACGGCATTACCCACCCAGAACCATCGTACTTCCTAACAATGTGCACACACGGCATTACCCACCCAGAACCATCATACTTCCTAACAACATGCACACACGGCATTACTCACCCAGAACCATCATACTTCCTAACACCGCACACACGGCATTACCCACCCAGAACCATCATACTTCCTAACACCGCACACACGGCATTACCCACCCAGAACCATCATACTTCCTAACACCGCACACACGGCATTACCCACCCAGAACCATCATACTTCCTAACACCGCACACACGGCATTACCCACCCAGAACCATCATACTTCCTAACACCGCACACACGGCATTACCCACCCAGAACCATCATACTTCCTAACACCACACACACGGCATTACCCACCCAGAACCATCATACTTCCTAACCATGTGCACACACGGCATTACCCACCCATAACCATCATACTTCCTAACACCGCACACACGGCATTACCCACCCAGAACCATCATACTTCCTAACACCGCACACACGGCATTACTCACCCAGAACCATCATACTTCCTAACGATGTGCACACACGGCATTACCCACCCAGAACCATCATACTTCCTAACACCGCACACACGGCATTACCCACCCAGAACCATCATACTTCCTAACACCGCACACACGGCATTACCCACCCAGAACCATCGTACTTCCTAACACCGCACACACGGCATTACCCACCCAGAACCATCATACTTCCTAACACCGCACACACGGCATTACCCACCCAGAACCATCATACTTCCTAACCATGTGCACACACGGCATTACCCACCCATAACCATCATACTTCCTAACACCGCACACACGGCATTACCCACCCAGAACCATCATACTTCCTAACACCGCACACACGGCATTACCCACCCAGAACCATCATACTTCCTAACACCGCACACACGGCATTACCCACCCAGAACCATCGTACTTCCTAACACCGCACACACGGCATTACCCACCCAGAACCATCGTACTTCCTAACACCGCACACACGGCATTACCCACCCAGAACCATCATACTTCCTAACACCGCACACACGGCATTACCCACCCAGAACCATCATACTTCCTAACACCGCACACACGGCATTACCCACCCGTAACCATCATACTTCCTAACGCTGCACACATGGCATTACTCACCCAGAACCATCATACTTCCTAACACCGCACACACGGCATTACTCACCCGTAACCATCATACTTCCTAACGCTGCACACATGGCATTACTCACCCAGAACCATCGTACTTCCTAACACCGCACACACGGCATTACCCACCCAGAACCATCGTACTTCCCAACGCTGTGCACACACAGCATTACCCACCCAGAACCATCGTACTTCCTAACACCACACACACGGCATTACCCACCCAGAACCATCATACTTCCTAACACCGCACACACGGCATTACCCACCCAGAACCATCGTACTTCCTAACACCACACACACGGCATTACCCACCCGTAACCATCATACTTCCTAACGCTGCACACATGGCATTACTCACCCAGAACCATCATACTTCCTAACACCGCACACACGGCATTACCCACCCGTAACCATCATACTTCCTAACGCTGCACACACGGCATTACCCACCCAGAACCATCATACTTCCTAACACCGCACACACGGCATTACCCACCCGTAACCATCATACTTCCTAACGCTGCACACATGGCATTACTCACCCAGAACCATCATACTTCCTAACACCGCACACACGGCATTACTCACCCGTAACCATCATACTTCCTAACGCTGCACACATGGCATTACTCACCCAGAACCATCATACTTCCTAACACCGCACACACGGCATTACCCACCCAGAACCATCGTACTTCCTAACACCGCACACACGGCATTACCCACCCAGAACCATCATACTTCCTAACGATGTGCACACACGGCATTACCCACCCAGAACCATCATACTTCCTAACACCGCACACACGGCATTACCCACCCAGAACCATCGTACTTCCTAACACCGCACACACGGCATTACCCACCCAGAACCATCATACTTCCTAACACCGCACACACGGCATTACCCACCCAGAACCATCGTACTTCCTAACACCGCACACACGGCATTACCCACCCAGAACCATCATACTTCCTAACACCACACACACGGCATTACCCACCCAGAACCATCATACTTCCTAACACCGCACACACGGCATTACCCACCCAGAACCATCATACTTCCTAACACCGCACACACGGCATTACCCACCCAGAACCATCATACTTCCTAACACCGCACACACGGCATTACCCACCCAGAACCATCATACTTCCTAACACCGCACACACGGCATTACCCACCCAGAACCATCATACTTCCTAACACCGCACACACGGCATTACCCACCCAGAACCATCATACTTCCTAACCATGTGCACACACGGCATTACCCACCCAGAACCATCATACTTCCTAACACCGCACACACGGCATTACCCACCCAGAACCATCGTACTTCCTAACAATGTGCACACACAGCATTACCCACCCAGAACCATCATACTTCCTAACACCGCACACACGGCATTACCCACCCAGAACCATCATACTTCCTATCACCGCACACACGGCATTACCCACCCAGAACCATCATACTTCCTAACGATGTGCACACACGGCATTACCCACCCATAACCATCATACTTCCTAACACCGCACACACGGCATTACCCACCCAGAACCATCGTACTTCCTAACAATGTGCACACACGGCATTACCCACCCAGAACCATCATACTTCCTAACACCGCACACACGGCATTACTCACCCAGAACCATCATACTTCCTAACACCGCACACACGGCATTACCCCCCCAGAACCATCATACTTCCTAACACCGCACACACGGCATTACTCACCCAGAACCATCGTACTTCCTAACACCGCACACACGGCATTACCCACCCAGAACCATCATACTTCCTAACACCGCACACACGGCATTACCCACCCAGAACCATCGTACTTCCTAACAATGTGCACACACGGCATTACCCACCCAGAACCATCATACTTCCTAACACCGCACACACGGCATTACTCACCCAGAACCATCATACTTCCTAACACCGCACACACGGCATTACCCACCCAGAACCATCGTACTTCCTAACAATGTGCACACACGGCATTACCCACCCAGAACCATCATACTTCCTAACACCGCACACACGGCATTACTCACCCAGAACCATCATACTTCCTAACACCGCACACACGGCATTACCCACCCAGAACCATCATACTTCCTAACACCGCACACACGGCATTACCCACCCAGAACCATCATACTTCCTAACGATGTGCACACACGGCATTACCCACCCATAACCATCATACTTCCTAACACCGCACACACGGCATTACCCACCCAGAACCATCGTACTTCCTAACAATGTGCACACACGGCATTACCCACCCAGAACCATCATACTTCCTAACACCATGCACACACGGCATTACTCACCCAGAACCATCATACTTCCTAACACCGCACACACGGCATTACCCACCCAGAACCATCATACTTCCTAACACCGCACACACGGCATTACCTACCCAGAACCATCATACTTCCTAACGCTGCACACACGGCATTACTCACCCAGAACCATCATACTTCCTAACACCGCACACACGGCATTACCCACCCAGAACCATCGTACTTCCTAACACCGCACACACGGCATTACCCACCCAGAACCATCGTACTTCCTAACACCGCACACACGGCATTACTCACCCAGAACCATCGTACTTCCTAACACCGCACACACGGCATTACCCACCCAGAACCATCGTACTTCCTAACACCGCACACACGGCATTACCCACCCAGAACCATCATACTTCCTAACACCGCACACACGGCATTACCCACCCAGAACCATCATACTTCCTAACACCGCACACACGGCATTACCCACCCAGAACCATCATACTTCCTAACACCGCACACACGGCATTACCCACCCAGAACCATCATACTTCCTAACACCGCACACACGGCATTACCCACCCAGAACCATCGTACTTCCTAACACCGCACACACGGCATTACCCACCCAGAACCATCATACTTCCTAACCATGTGCACACACGGCATTACCCACCCATAACCATCATACTTCCTAACACCGCACACACGGCATTACCCACCCAGAACCATCATACTTCCTAACACCGCACACACGGCATTACTCACCCAGAACCATCATACTTCCTAACACCGCACACACGGCATTACCCACCCAGAACCATCATACTTCCTAACACCGCACACACGGCATTACCCACCCAGAACCATCATACTTCCTAACACCACACACACGGCATTACCCACCCAGAACCATCATACTTCCTAACACCGCACACACGGCATTACCCACCCAGAACCATCATACTTCCTAACACCGCACACACGGCATTACCCACCCAGAACCATCGTACTTCCTAACACCGCACACACGGCATTACCCACCCAGAACCATCATACTTCCTAACACCGCACACACGGCATTACCCACCCAGAACCATCATACTTCCTAACACCGCACACACGGCATTACCCACCCAGAACCATCGTACTTCCTAACACCGCACACACGGCATTACCCACCCAGAACCATCGTACTTCCTAACACCGCACACACGGCATTACCCACCCAGAACCATCGTACTTCCTAACACCGCACACACGGCATTACCCACCCAGAACCATCATACTTCCTAACACCGCACACACGGCATTACCCACCCAGAACCATCATACTTCCTAACACCGCACACACGGCATTACTCACCCAGAACCATCATACTTCCTAACACCGCACACACGGCATTACCCACCCAGAACCATCATACTTCCTAACACCGCACACACGGCATTACCCACCCAGAACCATCATACTTCCTAACCATGTGCACACACGGCATTACCCACCCAGAACCATCGTACTTCCTAACAATGTGCACACACGGCATTACCCACCCAGAACCATCATACTTCCTAACACCGCACACACGGCATTACCCACCCAGAACCATCATACTTCCTAACCATGTGCACACACGGCATTACCCACCCAGAACCATCGTACTTCCTAACAATGTGCACACACGGCATTACCCACCCAGAACCATCATACTTCCTAACACCGCACACACGGCATTACCCACCCAGAACCATCATACTTCCTAACCATGTGCACACACGGCATTACCCACCCATAACCATCATACTTCCTAACACCGCACACACGGCATTACCCACCCAGAACCATCATACTTCCTAACACCGCACACACGGCATTACCCACCCAGAACCATCGTACTTCCTAACAATGTGCACACACGGCATTACCCACCCAGAACCATCATACTTCCTAACACCGCACACACGGCATTACCCACCCAGAACCATCATACTTCCTAACCATGTGCACACACGGCATTACCCACCCATAACCATCATACTTCCTAACACCGCACACACGGCATTACCCACCCAGAACCATCGTACTTCCTAACACCGCACACACGGCATTACCCACCCAGAACCATCATAGTTCCTAACCATGTGCACACACGGCATTACCCACCCAGAACCATCATACTTCCTAACGATGTGCACACACGGCATTACCCACCCAGAACCATCATACTTCCTAACACCGCACACACGGCATTACTCACCCAGAACCATCATACTTCCTAACACCGCACACACGGCATTACCCACCCAGAACCATCATACTTCCTAACACCGCACACACGGCATTACTCACCCAGAACCATCATACTTCCTAACACCACACACACGGCATTACTCACCCAGAACCATCGTACTTCCTAACGATGTGCACACACGGCATTACCCACCCAGAACCATCATACTTCCTAACGCTGCACACACGGCATTACCCACCCAGAACCATCATACTTCCTAACGCCGCACACACGGCATTACCCACCCAGAACCATCATACTTCCTAACGCTGCACACACGGCATTACCCACCCGTAACCATCATACTTCCTAACCATGTGCACACACGGCATTACCCACCCAGAACCATCATACTTCCTAACACCGCACACACGGCATTACCCACCCAGAACCATCATACTTCCTAACGCCGCACACACGGCATTACCCACCCAGAACCATCATACTTCCTAACACCGCACACACGGCATTACCCACCCAGAACCATCATACTTCCTAACACCGCACACACGGCATTACCCACCCAGAACCATCATACTTCCTAACGCTGCACACACGGCATTACCCACCCGTAACCATCATACTTCCTAACCATGTGCACACACGGCATTACCCACCCAGAACCATCATACTTCCTAACGCCGCACACACGGCATTACCCACCCAGAACCATCATACTTCCTAACGCTGCACACACGGCATTACACACCCGTAACCATCATACTTCCTAACGATGTGCACACACGGCATTACCCACCCAGAACCATCATACTTCCTAACGCTGCACACACGGCATTACTCACCCGTAACCATCATACTTCCTAACACCGCACACACGGCATTACCCACCCAGAACCATCATACTTCCTAACGCTGCACACACGGCATTACTCACCCGTAACCATCATACTTCCTAACACCGCACACACGGCATTACCCACCCAGAACCATCATACTTCCTAACGCTGCACACACGGCATTACTCACCCGTAACCATCATACTTCCTAACGCTGCACACACGGCATTACTCACCCGTAACCATCATACTTCCTAACGCTGCACACATGGCATTACCCACCCAGAACCATCATACTTCCTAACACCGCACACACGGCATTACCCACCCAGAACCATCATACTTCCTAACACCGCACACACGGCATTACCCACCCAGAACCATCATACTTCCTAACACCGCACACACGGCATTACCCACCCAGAACCATCATACTTCCTAACACCACACACACGGCATTACCCACCCAGAACCATCATACTTCCTAACACCGCACACACGGCATTACCCACCCAGAACCATCATACTTCCTAACACCACACACACGGCATTACCCACCCAGAACCATCATACTTCCCAATGCACTGCACACACGGCACAACTGCAAGTGTTCCTACCTAGTTTCAGTATCATTTTAAACGTTTTCTAGTTTGACTTCATCATAAAAATAAAGTTTAGAAATCTCTACTTTGTGCCCTTTCTGTAGAAAAGAAATAAAGCATTTTGAAATGTTAACACAGTGGGCTGGGTCCAATATATTAAACACGGAAACCTTAATGAATAGTAGATACACAGCAATCTTCCCAGCTATGATTCCTGGAGATTTTTTGGACTGAATTCAGATCCGGCATTCTAGACAAAGGAGGGGAAAGAAAGTATGAATGGACAAAAGGCCAAGCTAAGAAGGCAACAAAGCTTTTTTAATTCAAATTGTAAGAAATAGTTTGTTTCAACAGAATGAAGGATAAAAACCATATGATCATTTCAATTGATGCTGAAAAAACGTTTGATAAAATTCAACATCACAAGAAGATAAAAACCCTCAAAGAACTGGGTATAGAAGGAACATAACTCAACATAATAAAAGCCATATACAACAGACCCACATTAGTATCATACTGAATGGGGAAAAACTGAAAGCCTTTCCTCTAAGATCTGGAACATGACAAGGATGACCACTTTCACCACTGTTATTCAACATAGTACTAGAAGTCCTAGCTAGCGCAATCAGAGTAGAGGAAGATGTAAAGGATATCCAAGTTGGAAAGGAAGAAGTCAAATTATCCTTGTTTGCTGATGATGTAATTTTACATTTAGAAAAACCTAAAGACCCACAGGAAGACTATTAGAACTGATAAATTCAGTAAAGTTGCAGGATACAAAATCAACATATAAAAATCAGTAGCATTTCTATATGCCAACAGTGAATAATGTGAAAAAGAAATGTAGAAAGTGATCCCATTTACAATAGCCACACATAAAAATTAAATACTTAGGAATTAACCAAAGAAGCAAAAGATCTCTGTAATGAAAACAGTAAAACATTGATGAAGGAAATTGAAGAGGACACCAAAAAACAGAAAAATATTCCATGTACATGGATTGGAAGAATTAAAATTGTGAAAAATGTTCATACTATCCAAAGCAATCTACAGATTCAATGCAATCCCTATCAAAATACCAATGATGTTCTTCACAGAAATAGAAAAAGCAATCCTAAAATTTATATGGAACCACAAAAGGTCTAGAATAGCCAAAGCTATCCTAAGCAAAAAGAACAAAACTAAAGAAATCACATTACCTCACTTCAAATTATACTACAGAACTATAGTAACCAAAACAGCATGGTACTGGCATAAAAATGGACACATAGACCAATGGAACAGAGGAGAGAACCAGAAACAAATCCACACACCCACAGTGAACTCATTTTTTACAAAGGTGCCAAGAACATACACTGGGGAAAAGACAGTCTCTTCAATAAATGGTGCCAGGAAAACTGGATGTCAATATGCAAAAGAATGAAACTAGACCCCTATCTCTCACCATACACAAAAATCAAATAAGAAGAAATTAAATAATTAAATCTAAGACCCCAAACTATGAAACTATTACAAGAAAACACTGGGGGAAAATCTCCAGGACATTGAATCTCCAGGTCTGAGCAAAGACTTCTTGAGTAATACCCCACAAGCACAGTCAACCAAAGCAAAAATGGACAAATGGAATCACATTAAGTTAAAAGGCTTCTGCACAGCAAAGGATATAATCAACAAAGTAAAGAGATGATCCACAGAATGGGAGAAAATATTAGCAAACTACCCCTCTGACAAGGGATTAATGACCAGAATGTATAAAGAGCTCAAACAACTCTACAGGAAAAAAATCTAATAATCCAATCAAAAAATGGGCAAAAGATTTGAATAGACATTTCTCAAAAGAAGACATACAAATGGCAAACAGGCATATGAAAAGGTGCTCAACATCATTGATCATTAGAGAAGAGCAAATCAAAACTACAATGAGATGTCATCGAATCCCAGTTAAAATGGCTTACATCCAAAAGACAGGTAATAATAAATGATAAGGTTGTGGAGAAAAGGGAACCCTTGTACACTGTTGGTGGGAGTGTAAATTAATACAACCAATATGCAGAACAGTTTGGAGGTTCCTCAAAAAACTAAAAGTTGAGCTATCATATGAGCCTGCAATCCCACTGCTGGGAATGTGCCCAAAACAAAGGAAATCAGTATTGTAGAGATATCTGTACTCCTATGTTCGTTGCAGCGCAGTTTGCAATAGCTAAGATTTGGAAGCAACCTAAGTGTCCATCAACAGACGAATGGATAAAGAAAATGTGGTACGTATACACAATGGAGTACTATTCAGCCATAAAAAAGGAATGAGATCCAGTCATTTGCAACCACATAGATGTAACTGGAGATCATTGTGTTAAGTGAAATAAGCCACGAATAGAAAGACAGACATCACATGTTCTCACTTATTTGTGGGATCTAAAAATCAAATCAATTGAACTTATGGACTTAGAGAATAGAAGGATGGTTACCAGACGCTGGGAAAGGTAATGGGGGATTGAGCAGACACAGGGATGGTTAATGGGTACAAAAAAATAGAAAGAATGAATAAGACCTACTATTTGATAGCATAATAGGGTGACTATAGTTAATAATAATTATATATTTTAAAATAACTTTAAGAATGTAATTAGATTGCTTGTAAATCAAAGGATAAATGCTTAAGAAGATAAATACCCCTTTCCCATGATATGCTGATTTCACATTGCATGCCTGTATCACAAGATCTCATGCACCCCATAAATATATAAACCTACTATGTATCCACAAATTAAAAAAAAATAGTTTATGGATTAAAAACAAAATGGAACCCTAGAAATGTGTAACAGTAGTTGTTTTACAGACAGAAATACTAAAGCAGAATACCTCTGCAGTAGGTAGAATACCCAAAAACGTTGAAGTTAATGAGAAAAGCAATGGGGAAACAGCAGACACTGTCTCTTCCCCAGCTCCTGGGCTAGAAGTAGAATTCTCCATTGCTTTTATGATCATTAACTACGTTTGTAGAGTGCTTTGTAGTCTAAAACTTACCTATAATGTGAATTAATTCTTGCAACAAGAATATGTGGTCTGATTCTCACTTTATAAGTGAAAAAACTTAATCTGGTCAGAAAGTGGTAGTCAAGGCAAGACTTGAACCAAGCTTTCCGGAAGGGATGGAACATGCAGCACAGAGCATTGCTGTTTCCCTCTAATTTCGCAAGCTCTTGTGGGCTATTCTTTTCTGTGGAATTCCTCTGTGGGACACAGGGAGGGTGAATTTGACGTTCTGGAGTAGTGTGGCTCTCAACTGGTTTGGTGTAAGGACACCTAAAACCAAACGATTTCAAAGACCTTCTAGTTAAAGATAGTGCAGAAAGAGGTTGTTTCCTTTTTAAAAATCTTCATATCCCCAACCATTAAAGAAAGAATGGATGAAAGGCAAACTCATCAATGAAAACGGACCAATGCAATCCTGAACCCACCTTTTGAAGGATACCCTTCACAGGCTCAGAAATCTGAATGCAGGGGGATGCTGAGAGTCAGCATAATTTCTTCAGAGCTCAGTAAACAGATTTTCCCAAAGCCCATTGCTGAAAGTGATCTCTCTAAGGGGGAAGCAGGGTGAAATAATGAGGGAATCAGTGATCTCCAGACCTCAGCATTAAGGAGGTGTGGCTAAGAGCTATTACAGCAAAGCACATACACCTCCTGAGTGTTGAAAGGGAGGGGAAGGCTGGACACAGTGGCTCATGACAGTAATCTCAGCACTTTGGGAGGCTGAGGCAGGGGGATCACTTGAGCCCAGGAAGTTGAGGCTGCAGTGAGCTGAGATTACACCACTGTACTCCAGCCTGGGCAACAAAGTAAGACCCTGTCTCTAAAAACAAAAACATAAACAAAAACAAACCACAACCAGAAAAAAAGAAAGAAAGAAAAGGAGAAATAAGTTACCAATAAAAAAAAAATGACAGATTTACTAAAAGTATTTTGGAGATGGCAAATCCAAACAGAACTGCTTCACATCGCTTCCTCTCCCTAACTCCCCTCCCCTCTGTCCCTGCCTTTGTTATTCCCATTTTTGTTTAGTTAATAATTTATCCAATACCTGCATGATAAATAATTAAAATGAATAATGAAAATGAACCAACATGGAATCTACTGCAGAGGTTTTAATTGGAAAAAGAATAAAAGCAAAAGGCAGATGGAAAAAAAATACCATGCAAGATAAATTAATCAAGGAAACAGAAGAATTCTAACAGCCCTTTCCTTTCAGAGACAACTCTTCCCCTCCAACCCTATGAATTCACAAAGCCAAGAGCTTAAATATATATTAAAATATAGTAGAAGATTATCTAGCAGGCCCTTTGGAAACAAAGAAAATAGAAGATTTTAAAAAATAATAGAAGATTAAATGAACTGACAGAACTCCAATAATAAAGGAAAGCAAAATATAAAAACTTTATAAAGATAAAAAGCAACATAAAAAAATAGAATTTAAAAACTAAAATATGAGGAAACAGTTAACAGCTGTAATGAAGTCATATAGAATAAAATGTAAAAGAAAAACTACAAAAATAATTAGTAATAAATGTGAAACAAAGAGTTCAAATATATTTTAAGTGATGTTCCTGAAAAATAAAGCATTTTTTTTTTCAAAAACGGAATTTAAAAAAAGGATTACATAAGCATCCAGATACAGAAAACAAGTCAGGTTCTTGAGGGAAAAGATCTGGGTAGCCTCAAAAATGTGCACAGTAAGACTAAGTGCCAGAAGGCAGGTCAGCAATGTCTAGAGTTTATAACCATGAATTTTATAGTCAGTTTAGCTTCCTTACAGTTACAAAGAGATCAGATATTTTTAAACATTAAAAGCTGAAGGAAGATAATGATAGTTATTGCTGTATAACTAAACATCCTAAATGTAGTGTCCTTAGAAACCCCAACTTTTATTTTGCTCATGAATCAGACCTGGCTGGCTGGGATAACTCACTTCTGCTTTACTCAGCATCAGCTGAAGAAGCCTGGAGCTAGGGGCTGGGTCATGGGGGGCTCCCTTACTCATGTGTCCGATGTCTGGGCGGGAAAGTTTCAAGCATCTGTGAGCTGGAACTGCTGGGGCTCGTCTGTTCTGTCTCCATGGTTGCTCCAATATGATGGTTTCAGAATAGCCTGACTTCCTACATGTCAACCCAGGGCTTCAAGTCGCAGGCCACGAAGGAGAGCATCGGGAGGAAGCTGCGTCAGCCCTTGTTGTCTACCACGCCATCTTTCCATTCAGTCACAGAAGACCACCCTGACTCACGGGAATAGGAGATAGATTCTGCTGGATAGGGTATGCCAAGGTTCTGAAAGAACATGTAGGGCTTCAAATATGGATGCAACCTACCAGAATAATACTGAAAATTCTCAACTGTACAGTGAAATTCAACCAAGAATCAAACGGAGTAGAAAATCCATGGTATAAAAAATGCTAATGTGAATTTTTAATGCATTAGATATTGGATCGATGGTCCAACATCTGGCTCTTCTACCATCCTGCTTCGTCTGCGTCTTCTGTCCTTGATTCATCTTTCATCCAGTTGAGACTCCAGGGTCAATCACTCCATGAATCTCTTAAAATGTCCTCAATTCCTTTTTTCCCTTCTTTTCCAATGTCACACAAAATCTCGACCCTGGGTCAATTTAACTTTCCCCTTCTCCACTCCTACCCCCAGAATATTAAGAACTGTTGGTAAAAATCATGTATTTTGGGCCAGGCATGGTGGCTCACGCCTGTAATCCCAGAACTTTGGGAGGCTGAGGCGGGCAGATCACTTGAGGCCAGGAGTTCGAGATCAGCCTGGCCAACATGGCGAAACCCCGTCTCTACTAAAAACACAAAAATTAGCTGGGCATGGTGGCATGTGCCTGTAATGCCAGGTGCTTGGGAAGCTGAGGTGGAAGAATTGCTTAAATCTGGGAGGCAGAGGTTGCGGTGAGCTGAGATCGCACCACTGCACTCCAGCCTGGGCAACAGAGCGACACTCCGTCTCAAAAAAATAATAATAATAATGAATTTTATAGCCAGTTTAGTTTCCTTACATTGTTTTATGTTTACCATAAAACAATGCAGATTATAGTCACTATAAATTCATAGTCTTTGACCTTGAATAAGACTTCAAAGCTGCCTACAATTCCTATTTATGTCTCTTTCTCCATGACAATTATATCAATGCTTTTTTTTTTTTTTTTTTGAGACGGAGTTTCACTCTTGTTGCCCAGGCTGGAGTGCAATGGTGCAATCTCAGCTCACTGCAATCTATGCTTCCTGGGTTCAAATGATTCTCTCGCCTCAGCCTCCCGAGTAGCTGGGATTACAGGTGCACACCACCACGCCCAGCTAATTTTGTATTTTTAGTAGAGATGGGGTTTCTCCATGTTGGTCGGGCTGGTCTTGAACTCCTGACCTCAGGCGATCCGCCCACCTCGGCCTCCCAAAGTGCTGGGATTACAGGCATGAGCCACCGCACCTGGCCTATCAAGACTTTTATACTATACTTACACCTTCTAGCCCACACCCACTCTCAGTGGACATCACACTCAAATGCACAGAGAAAACAGAGACCCTCAAATACATGCACCCTCAACTCTCCTCCATTATATTTAGAATCTTGGCTGAAAGTGGCAATGATGAGGGTGAGGAACAAAGGTCCATGCCCCTTCCAGACCGTGCTGTAAACCACCTCTGCTGCTTCTCAGAGTGGGTGCTATTGGCATTTTGGATAGGGCGATTTTCTTGTTAGATTTTCCCACACATTGTAATACTTTTAGCATCTCTATCCCTAGACCAACATAAACCATTAGCAAGTCAAGTCATTGAAATATGCAATACATATCCTGAGATATTCATAAAAGCCCCTCAAGGACTGGGACTTGGTTGAGATTTTCAGACCGGTAAACCCTTCGTGTTACAGATGAAGAAACCGAGGTCCAGAGCACCCAAATCAGTTTCCCAAGAACATGGTTTAATAGCACTGGGAACAGCAGCCAGGTGTACTGGCGTTATGCCCCAGGCTCCTTCCAGTAGGCGACAGGTTCTGCTCAACTCCACAGCTGAAACTGTTTATGTTAAAAATTACATTTAAGCTGTAATGGATGTCAAAATAATACCTGATCCAATGAAAATGAGCAAACCTTTATAATAATAAGCAAATAAATAAATATGTCTGCAAGGAGAGGTGTGCATGAATTAAATATTAATTTCAAACAAATATTAATTCTAAAAATGTCTATATTAATGTTTTCTCCTCAAATAGAAAAACTTATACCGGTTAATAAGCACACTATATCCACTCTGATGCTTTTAAATGTTAAAAAATATCATATTCAGTAAAAAATGTTTTATTTAAAGAATTCCTTATTGCTCTTTCTGCACCACTTATCAAATATCTTATTTTTTTGCATTTTATTTTAAGATATAGTCGAGTTATTTATCTGAACAGATAAATATTGAATCTTCTACTCTCATTAGTAACCTAATTCTTCAATTTCTCTGATTTTTCTTGAATGGTATGTCATCAAAGTGACTATCATTTTAGCTAAATACATCGTCATATATGAGCAAAATTGCATATTGATAGAATTTCTGAAATTTCTTTTACTTTATTTGACATATTTTACACTAAAAAAAATCAATGTAACGGATAGGACTTCTTCTTAAATTGCCTATTTTAGAAAATGTATTACCCCTACAACTGTAAGTAATTTGGAAGCCCTGGTACAACCTATACAGTGTTTTTGAATTTGATTGTGAGTGGACAGTTGTAGGAGGGAGAATTACTGAGTCACAAAATGAAACAGGTCACAGCACTGACTGGGCCCTACTTCTTATCTAAAGAGGCTCTTCATACACTTAACTCAGCAAGTCACTGTTGAGCACTGGAAATCGTGGAGCTAGGTCCATCCTCACTCCCCTCCCTGTCCCAAATGAGAGGAGGAAATGCCCAAACTATTGTCTTTCCAAACCTGAGCCGTCTTTTTGTCGCCTCCATCACATGATCAGATTTTTTGTGTGCTCACTGTACTCATTCTTCCCCCTTTTTCTATCATGGATACATCCCAGCGTTTTACATCAGAAATGTGCTCAGTTTTTTTCCCTCTCCAATCTTCTGCTACCCTTTGCTTTCATTTATTCCTTAAACGACTATGCCTTTTCTTTTCCCTCGTTCATCAACAACGTTTTGAGAAAGTCCAACATTAACTTCAAAGCCCAACTGATTATAAATGCTTCCCTCTCTCAATGCTTCTCTGGTCACCATTCAGAATCGGTGCGCCACCTAGAAAACTATCTTCTAGACAGTCGTTACTGAGGGATTGTTTTTGAAGTTAGTAAAATGAAATACACTCCCTGGTTCTCCTGATAATCATGGAAATCATTTGCTATAAAGCTATTTCAATAGAGCAATAATAGAAAAACAAACATCAGGAAGGAACAATGAGCTCTGAGAGGACCTAGGAACATTAGGGGTAGGAAGATGAATTTTAACTATGCCTTGAGGACAAATAAGGATGTTGCTGATGGTACCAAAGGTGGGGAGAAAAGGACAATAAGACAAACAGCATGAGCAAAGGCATTAAAATACAACATCCATGACTCACTCAGTGTATTTAAAGATAAAATATTTAAATGTATTTTCCAGGTGTTACATGGTCCTTAATGATTTTTAAAATCCTTCAGTATATAATATGTAGGCTCATTTGATTTTCATTTACACGCTGTCTCTGTAATTCTGTCATATTTGCCTCAAGTGACTTTACCATGGAAGAGGGCCTGCAGGGAAGCACATAGCACAGGTTGCAGGACAGCTTCGTGGCTCTTGGCTAATTCAAGAATGTATGAGTGGCAGAGAATTCCATATATTTATTCTTTATTCTCATCCTAACATACTACATGGAAGCAAGATTGTAAAGAAGGAACACTTGCCTACCTTTAAATACAAAAGGTGATCAATATTTACCAGAAAGAATCTTGCAGTTGTTGTGAACAACCAAATTCATGTAGAACAGTTTGCAATAACAGCTATTAAGAAAACAAATGGTCTGTTATTCAGACCAGAACTCCTGTTGCTCTTTAGATGATAAATGCATGACCCTTTAAATGTATGTATGAAAAATAAATCTTTTAGAAGACTTTCAAAAATACTTCTAATTTAGAGTTTCTGACTCAGCCTCTCAACTTTCATTCCTTCATAATTCACTTATCCATAATAATATTTATTAGAATCTACTTCTGTATAAGGCCCTTTCTAGGAGTCAGGGATGAAGTGGGGAATAAGGTAGATCAGGTCCGTGCCCTCATAGCAACCATATTCTAGGGAAGCAAAAAAGATTTGCTTTTCAAGCACTCCAAGATTGCTAATTATTTTCCTTGCTTCCCACATAGTTGTTGAGAAACCAAACAAAACTTGGTTTTGGTGTACATTATTTCTATTCTTTAAAGATTTCGTACATTAGCAAAACACATTCACTAAAGCAAATAATTTTTCTTGGTTAAGTAATTTGGCTATTCTTATCAAAGATATAGACACCTTCCTTCAATAAACTATAAACATTTTCAGCAAATAACTAATCAGAGTTTATGTGAGTTTTTTCCAAATATGCACAACTTATAGTAGCAAAATATTTGCAAACTCAGTAATTATAAGTTAAACCATAAGGATGATGACATATTTTGAAACATTTCTTTGTTTAGTACCTTGAATATGCCACACACTATCCTAAAAGAAAAAAAGTGAAGATTCACAAGCAGTGAGAGAAAATTTCCCTGTACAGTACACAAAGTTGTACTTCAGTGGGGTTGGTGTTTTTCTCCAGGAGCGTCTACCAGCACAGCTTTGATCCCTTCATCAACAATATCCTAAAATTCAACCCTTTTATGGTTACAATACTGCTTTTCCAAAGTCATGTCAGCTGGATCTAGCATACAGTTTTTGGCACAATTTATTTCCTTCCTTTCTTCCTTCCTTCCTTCCTTCCGCCCGCCCTCCCTCCCTCTCTCTTTCTCTTTCTCTTTCTCTTTCTCTCTCTCTCTTTCTTTCTCTTTCTTTTTTTTCCCTCTCTCTCTTTCTTTCTTTCTTTTCTGAGATGGAGTTTTGCTCTTGTTGCACAGGCTGGAGTGCAATAGTGTGATCTTGGCTCACTGAAACCTCCGCCTCCCGGGTTCAAGCAATTCTCCTGCCTCAGCCTCCCGAGTAGCTAGGATTACAGGCATGCATCACCACGCCCAGCTAATTTTGTATTTTTAGTAAAGACGGGGTTTCTCCACGTTAGCCAGGCTGGTCTCGAACTCCTGACCTTGGGTGATCTGCCCGCCTCGGCCTCCCAAAGTGCGGGGATTACAGGCGTGAGCTACCGCACCTGGCCTCTCTATTTGTAACTGTGCAACAAAAGATATTCCACAAGAAGGTAACTTCAGTTCCAGTTGTTTGTTCTGTGAGAATTTGGTTTAGAGATAGGGTTGGTAAATTGTTAAAAGTGTGTCGTATTTTTAGTCATTTCCCAATTTGCTGAATTACAAAGGATGAGCTTTTTGATAGATTACTGGGTGGCCAATCTGATTGATAAGAAGCTCAAAGACAAGGCTGATCCTCAATTACACATTTTTAATCCTGGAGGCCAGAGGGTTAGTCTTTTCTTTAACTTCCTTTTTAATTAATTTTATTAATCTGTTGCAGATGTTCTTCTGATATATCCATGTTGGTCAAGGAAGACGGACATGAAAGCTAATGTCTTGGCACAAGATTATGTCTAAAGCCTACAAGTTAAAATCAGATGGGCTATAAACTTCACATAAACTGCATACACCTTGGTATCACTCCTCCTCAAAACTCCTACCATCTCACTACTTACAGACGTTCCAACTTCAGAATCCACGCCTTATATAAGGTGACTGCCACCTCCTGCTCTCTCAAAACACTTCCCTACTTTTAGGTGTCAAAGGAGCAGTAAAGGGTTTAATCCTATAAAAATTCATTTCTGCAAATATGCTAGCCTGTCAGGAAGCAGTCTTAAATCATTATACAATTTGCATGTCTTAACATTTTAGGTGCCATCTAGGTCAGTGGGGGGAAATGTCTTCGGGCCAGCCTTTCGATTTTGGTGTCATAGATTGTTTCACAAAGATGATAGCAGTTTCAACCAAGAGCGCCAAGGGGCTACTTCCCTCAACACTTCAGAATGCACGGGATTAAAAGAAGAGTTTCCCAAAAACATTGTATCTGGTAAACTTAGATTAGGTCGAATCTTCTAGCCCAAGCAAAAAGGCATTATCTTGCTTCCATCCTTATTAAAATCTTGATGTTTGTTTTATAGTTTTAGTCTTTAAGCTCACAAAACCCAAAGGATTTCTGAATAATTCCCAGTAGTTTTACATGTATAAAAACTGCCTTCAATTTTATAAGCTTCTTTGACCTCTGCTAGGCCAACATGCTGGGGGATAAATATCAAAATATAAACAGAAATTCTCAGTCAGTAAGAAAAGATACAGATTAATTCACTATGTTATTGTACATTCAAGAATTCACACAGCTCTACTATCACTTTAAGGTACCATCCGCTGACCATCATTCTTCCTTCTAGAAAGGCTTTAGTGGTAACAAATTAACTAAAAGAGAAAAGGAACTTTTAACTTGTCTTCACAGAGATGATGGGTGGGAAAGAAGACAAATTTATTACTGAAAAATATAAACTGGATCAACATTAGTCACACTGAACAGATTAATGCTTGTTTTCCCAAAGTATTTCTTGGTATTTAGAGTTGCATCCCTGTTCTCTGCTCACCCTGAGGTAGGCCCAGCCTCTGGGGTTGTGGTTTGAGCAGGATCAGCGCTCCACTAGCCACCTACTTTCTTTGAGTCTTGAGCATCCTGTTTTTCCCAGGCAGCCAGAGTCCCCTGATTTCTTTTCTGCTTTTCGTTTTGTTTTGTTTTCTAATTTAGAAACAGGGTTGCACTCTGTCACCCAGGCTGGAGCACAGTGGCACAATCATGGCTCACTGCAGCCTGGACTTCCTGTGCTCAAACAGTCCTCCTGCCTCAGCCTTCTGAGGAGCTAGGACTACAGGTGCACACCAGCATGCCTGGCTAATTTACTAATTTTTTGTAGAGATGGGATCTTGCTTTGTTGCCCAGGCTGGTCTCAAGCTCCTGGCACAAGTGATCCACCTGCCTCAGCCTCCCAAAGCTTTAGGATTACAGGTGTGAGCCACCACACCAGGCCCAGAGTCCCTGATTTCTGGGGCTTCTTTTCGAGTCGCAATAACAGATGACTGTGACAAGACGGATATGGAATCACCTGATTTATCCCTTAACCCTGCTCCCCACTGGAGCAGAGTCAGCTGGAGAATTGAGAGCCGCAGCGCCCAGGTTTCTCAGGTAGGCAGCCTCAGTTTCCCCCTTTGTATGTGGTTGTTCTTCCCCTTCATGTCATGATTCCTTGTTTGTGGTAAAAGCTCCTAAACTCATATAAGGTTTTAGAAATCATGTCACCAAAGTGGTTGCTTTGGTAAAGGAGAGAGAGGGATATATTTGGAAGAGACACGAGGGTGCTGAAAATGTGCTATTTCTTAGCCTTCTTAGGCCAAGAGTTACACTGTAACATTGTAGTTATAATGATGTGCCTACTTTGTGACAACTTCATAGAAATGTGCAGTTATGATTTGTAGGCTTCTGTGTTTTATTTCCATTTTAAAAGCTTAACAGTAAAAGAGTGGCATGCCCCTATAATCCCAGCTACCAGGGAGGCTGAGGCAGGAGAATTGCTTGAACCTGGGAGGTGGAGGTTGCAATGAGCCGAGATCATGCCACTACACTCCAGCCTGGACAACAGAGCAAGACTTCACCTCAAAAATAAATAAATAAATAAAAATAAATAAAAGAAAGCTACAGAATGGTATCTGTGTGTTATCCTCTGTGATTTGCAAAAACTTTTCTCCGTACACTTTTAAACACACAGAATATTTCTGGAAAAACATACAAGAACTTAGTATTAATGATTATCAATAGTGGGAGGTCAGGGAACAATTATGGGATCTTAGTAGAAACCTAACATTTTTTGTGTAAACCTTTATGTACTCTTTAAATTTCTCAACATTTGTATGCATATATTTTCTAATAAAGAAATCAACATTTACAAAATAAATAAACTAGAACCGAACTGAACTGAAAAATGCGGACACTGTATTGAGGGACAATTTGTTTGGTGTGGACGAAATATTCAGATATGTAGTGCTGGACGTATGTAGCAAAGCAAGGAGCAGATTGCAGGAGGTCCAGAACGCCCAACAAAGGACCTAGACTGTGTATTTCCCAAACCGACACTGAGCCTGTCTTTCCCAGCCTGACGCCTTCTCCAGTCTTCCCCTTCTCAGTATTTTTCATCACAAACCACCCAGCTGTATAGACTGCACATGGATTACGCAACCACAACTTCTCCTTCTTCCCCACCATCATAATCGTCACTAACTCCTTTACAGTCTAACTCGAATGTCTATTTTTAATACTAATTTTTCTATTTTTTTACTAATTGACTACCTTCCTTGATGTCCACAGGTCCTACCCTCGGCCAAATCACCACCGCCTCTCTGCAACATATTACAGTATTCTTCTGACTTGCTTTCTACTTGCCCCGTTCTGTGCCTAAAGAAAGCACTTCAGTGGGTTTACACTGCGCGTTGATACCTCCCGAACCTAAAATAAAAGTTGAAGAAAAATGAAGCCGTGCTGGTCGTGGTCAACAACACCCTAGGGGATGTGGTCCTGCCTCCCTCTCGGCCTCACTTGGAAGCAGTCCTTCGCTCTTCCGTGTTCCAGCCGCTCTGCTCTTCTCAGTACCTTGAACTTAACTCACTCTTTCCTGACTTGGAACCTTTGGGATGTTCCCTCTGCCTGGAACCCAATTCCAAACCATCCTTGTGTGGTTGGCTCTTTCTGTTTCTTTAAGTCTTGATTTAAAAGTTACTTCCAAAAAAGAGACTTGCTCGGATTACATTCAGTGTTCCTGCCTCCCAATCGTCTGTACCAGGGCCCCCTGGTCACTGCATTCCTCTTCCTGCTGCCTCACATATTACAGGCCACTGCGGGGGTGCGGCGGGGAAGCTACTGCAAAATCCATGGGATCGGCTGGGCACGGTGGCGGTGGCTCACGCCTGTAATCCCAGCACTTTGGGAGGCTGAGGAGGATGGATCACGAGGTCAGGAGATCGAGACCATCCTGGCCAACACGGTGAAACCCCGTCTCTATTAAAAATACAAAAAATTAGCCGGGCGTGGTGGCGGGCGCCTGTAGTCCCAGCTACTTGGGAGGCTGGGGCAGGAGAATGGCGTGAACCCGGGAGGCAGTACTTCTAGTTAAATCTGGTAAATTTAACACACATCTTCCTCCGTATTCTCTGCTCACTAAAATAATGAAAAAACAATTTGTAAAGGCATAGTGAAAGACATCAACAACATTTTTGAAGTTGGAAAGTGGATGGACTTATTAAGGCAGAGACATAACTCTGCAAGAAGGAAAGTAACAAGAAGTAAGCCAACATGTGACAGAACCCTAAAAAGTTAAAACATTTGGGGCACAATGAATTTCTGGAGGATGGTGTGTGGAGTGGGGCTGGGACAAAGTTTATAAAGTAAGTGCAGGCACCTTATATCCCAAACGCAAGCCAAAAAAGAGTGGTTTAATTTCTGAAGAGGCTCAACCGTAGAAGGTCTGGCCTTGGAGGGATACCAATCTCCGCTGAGGGTCTGTTAAAATGATGTACTGAAAACAGGGATGTTAGGTAGACATTTGCATACCAAATGGAGAGGTCTTCCATCCCCAGCTCACTTCTCCTACTTGGCTTTTAGAATACTCGTCTTAGGCTTCTAACATACCTCCACTCACCCCACCTCCACAACAGCAACAGAAAACTGGGAGACTCCTCTTGAGAAAACTGAGGAGCTCAAGAAAAAAAGACATTTAGATGCTCCCAATGGAAAAGTCAGCATGCCAGATTTCCAATGTTCCCCTAAATTCATTCTCTCTTCTGCACCCTCTTCTCTGCCCTAGGAATCTGAGCTGTAAAGGCTACATAAGTGATCCTCATTGCCCTCTGGCTTTTTACTGGGTTCAACTACTAGGGAGCCCAGCAATAGATGTAAGGGTAGAAGGAGAATATGTCATGAGCACTTATGCACTGGCTCCCCTACATACAGGATTGCTTTCTGCTGACTGAGCTGTTGATCAGGCGTCTTGGTTTCTCTTCCAAGACTCTCATTTTCTAAGCTCTGGTAATCACTTCTTCCTTCCATCCCTTTGAGCCCAGGAGTGGCAATAAACTCAGAGTATTTCCCAATTCCTTGCGTGTTTTCAACACTCTCTAAATACCCAACAGGTTCTTTTTGCCTGCTGCACAGATAAAGCCAATTCACTGAGACAACAGTATTGCAGTAGAGAAAGAGCTTAATGCTCACAGGGCTAGATAAGTGGTATGATGGGAGTTAACTACCCAAGTCAACCTCCCTGAGAGCTCAGAGGCTAGGATTTTTATGGATACTTTGGCAGGCAGGGGGCTAGGGAACGGGTGCTGCTGATTGGTTGGGGAGGAAACCATAGGGGTATAGAAAATGCTCCTCATGGGCAGAGTCAGCCTTCAGGTGGGGGTCATAGGGCCAGCTGAGTCATGTGTCATGGGTCTAGTTGGGGTCAGTCTGTTACCAGAATGCAAAAGTCTAAAAAACATCTCAAAACACCAATTGTAGGTTCTACAATAGTGATGTTATTTACAGGAGTAATTGGAGAAGTCACAAATCTTGTGACCTCTGGCCACATGACTAATGAGCAGCAAGATATCATAGGAAAGAAATCTAGGGGACAATGGCTGGATATCATTTAACTACACCTACATCTTAGCAGAGTTCAGGCCCTTCCCATCATCCTAATCTTGTGGCCATTCCTTTATCTTACAGTGGTGGCTTCAGTTCTCAGACAGTGGCTTTTCGTTAGTCTTACAAAGGCAGTTTCAGTCCCCAAATAAGGAGGGAGTCAGTTTTAGTGGGGAACTGTTATCATCCTTGCTTCAAAGTTAAACCAGAAACTAAATTCCTCCCATGGTTATTGTATTAGTCCGTTTTCACACTGCTGATAAAGACATACCCGAGACTGGGCAATTTACAAAAGAAAGAGGTTTAATTGGACTCAGAGTTCCACAGGGCTGGGGAGGCCTCACAATCATGGCAGAAGGCAAGGAGGGGCAAGTCACATCTTATGTGGATGGCAGCAGGCAAAGAGAGCTTGTGCAGGGAAACTCCCCCTTAAAATACTGTCAGATCTCATGCGACTTTTTTTGCTATCACGAGAACAGCAGGGGAAAGATCTGCCCCCATGATTCAATCATCTAACATCAGGCCCCTCCCACAACACGTGGGAATTATGGGAGCTACAAGATGAGATTTGAGTAGGGACACAGAGCTAAACCGTATCAGTTATCTTGGCCCATGCCTAGGAATGAGTGAGGACAGCCAGCCTGTGAGGCTAGAAGCAAGATGGAATCAGCCATGCTAGACTTACCTTGCTGTCATAATCCTTGCAAAGGTAGTTTGAATTCTGTCTACAACATTGTAAGTTGTCATTTCACTTAATTTTCCTAAAAATTGTCCTAATTTAAACACCACCTTTTTTTCCCCAGGACTCTGATACTACCAGTTCACTACATTGTGGCCTTCTCAATGAAATCCTCAAGCCCTCAAATTCAGCTCTCACCTACAGAGCATCCAATCAGCTTTTTAGTGGTTCATTTTCGACCATGAATGGACAGCCAAGGATCAATCACCAGACACTTGAAAAATCTTCCAGCATGAAAGACCAAAACGAAGAGGAAAAGGATACAATGAGATGACATGAGAAGAAAGGAAGAAGAGAGCCAACATCTCTCCAATAGGAAATTTAAAAATAAGAAAGTGGAAGTAAAGATAATCAAACAAAAAGTTCCCAAACTGAAGGACCTCATTGTAAAAACAGCAAAAATAGAGAGATGCTGCTAAAAACTTCCATAAAGAAAAACAAGTCACATCACAAATCAGGAACATTGCCACCTTCTCAACAACTTTGGAGAAATTCCTTACATTTATGAAGAAAAATGACTTGCAACCTAGAATTTTATAATTAACCCAACTATTAATCCAATGTGAGAATGGGATTATAACATTCATAGATAGGTAAATACTCAAAAATCTGCTGCAGTAACTAAGATGACCCCAAAGGTCCCGACCTCCTAGCATCGATGCCCTTGTAGGATGTCCTCCCATTGAGTATGAGTTGGACTTAGTGACTTACTTCTAATGAATGGAGTATTGGAGGAGTCATGGGACACTGCTCTAATGTTAGGCTATAAGAAGACTGTGGCCTCCATCGCGAGCACTCTCTGATGTTCTCTTTTGGTTTCCTTCCTATGGGGGAGGTCGGCAGCCAGGCCATGAGGCAGTTTCTCTGAAGAGACCCACACAGAAAGGGCTCAATGCTTGCCAACAACCGTGTGAGTATGCTTGGAGGAGTCCTAGTATATATTTTTAATATGACATAGTTTCTCAGTTTATTGTAACACTTGTAACCATAATAGGTCTGTTGCCCAATTCACACAGCAAGTCAACATACTGAGATATGGGGCTGCAGCAGAGAAAGGGGTTTCATCATAGGGCTGCTGAATGAGATGAGAGGAAACCCCAAATTCATCTCCCTGGGGAGCATGAGGGTGGGGTTTTTGAATAATTTTGGAGTAGGCTGAAGTGTGAAGATCATGGATTGGTCAAAGAGTGCAGGGTGAAATACTGGGACAAGAAGATGAAGAAACAGTAGTCCCATGTTGGTTTGGTTCCTCTGTGGGGTCTTCAAACTGGTGGCATCAACTATTCCCCTGGAATTCAGAATCTGCTGAAGCACTTCTTAAACACAAGCCTTATGATTCTAAGGTCAGAAATCCTCCCTATAGGAACAGTGGGGATGTGAGTGCTCAATGCTGGGTGCAACAGCCCTTTCAGTTACAAGGAAGTGAGTCAAAGCACAGCCTGATTAATGCTTAATTACAACAACATTTCTGTCCAGAATTCTTGTTAACACTGTCAAGACAGCCTTATTGTATTAACTATTATAATCACATTGAAAATTATTTAAGCTTTCCTCAAAAAGACAAACCACAGATCAGCAGACCATTTGCAAAGCATATAATTAATAGAGGGATAATGTTCAGGATTTGTCAGAGTTTGAAAAATATATTAAAAAGATAACTGAACAGAAAAATTCTCAAAGAAAACAAATAGGCAAATCACAGAAAAAGAAACACAAGTGGCCAGTGAAGAGATACCCAAATTCACTAATAACCCGGGAAATAAAAATTTAAACTAAAGCTGACACCATTTTTACCCATCCATTTTGTACACATTATGAAATCTTTTTTCACCAACCTGATGCTAAAAAGGAAAAAAATTATAAAGTCTAACATTATCAAGTATTGTGAAAATTTTGAAAAATGGAAATACTCATCCATCATTAGTGTGGGTATAAACTGGAAAAAACATCCTGAAAGTATTTTTATTATGTCTATGAAAGTTATCCCCAAAAAGTACAAGTTCTACAAAAGAACAATTTTACTTTTTACGTACGTTATATTAATACCTTACACATCTGCACAGTGAGACATGTAAAATAATACTGTAAGGACAAATAAAGATTAAAAATGGGCCTGACGCAGTGGTTCATGCCTGTAATCCCAGCACTTTGGGAGGCCAAGGCGGGCAGATCACGAGGTCAGCAGTTTGAGACCATCCTGGCCAACATGGTGAAACTCTGTCTCTACTAAAAATACAAAAATTAGCTGGGCATGGTGGCGGGTGCCTGTAATCCCAGCTACTTGGGAGGCTGAGGCAGGAGAATTGCTTGAACCTGGGAGGCGGAGGTTGCAGTGAGCCAAGACCATGCCATTGCACTCCAGCCTGGGTGACAGAGCAAGACACCGTCTCAAAAAAAAAAGATTAAAAATGATAGCCTAATTCTTCCTGTTGAAAATAAGGTAAGAAACTTCTCCCTCTCCCTTTTCTTAGAACATTTACTTTAGAAAACTTGTAATTGTAAGTTCCTTTTCTGTCTCTTTGAAAGGTACCTCAGTCTTTTTCCAAGCCCAATAAGCCTCTTGCCAGCTTTACGACCTGGGAATGGCTTTCTCAAGCACCTGGAAATCACCTCTTTGTAAACATCGAGTGAGACAGTGCCTCTGTGGCCCAGTTTCAGGGAGAGGGTAAGAGCCTATCTTTGGGGGATGCCTGGCTCCTAGTTGCAAAACTACCTCTTGTCATAAAAATAAATGTTTATTTTTCCTTCATTTAAAAATGATTACCAGGTGAATTTAGGATGAACTGTGTGTAATAAATGGTGCTATCACTTTCTCTCACTTGAGGGCTAATTATTATATACCTTGAGAGCATGTATGTAATGAATTGTATCTGCTTGGTTATACGAAGGGGTGAGATTTCTTTCTGTCTTTCCAATCTCTTTGTGGGTTGTCTGTGATATATATAGCACATTCTGATTTAATGCCTATTCAATTTTTAAAAACTGTTTTCTTTCTCTACTACCTTTGTGAAGAGGTTTTCTAAGTTGGGAGAAGATTTTGGTTTAAATTAAATTTCCCCAGCAATGTTCATTATAGCATTCTTTGTAATAGTGAAAAATATAAGTACTTTAAATATCCACTTGTAGAAGAATGATCATAAAACAATACAATGCACTAATATACAGCAGTTAAATAAATAAATTAGCACACTATGTGTCAAAATGAGTAATCTCAAAAACATAATATTCAATGAAAACATAGTTGCAGATAATAGAAGTATGATTTTGTTTCCATAAAATTGAAGATACTAAATATATTATGTATGGTTATATGTAAAAATAGTAAAGATATAAAAATAACAATAGGGCCAGCATGATGGCTCATGTCTGTAATCCCAGTGCTTTAGGACATTAAGGTGGGAGGATCACTTGAGACCAGCCTGAGCAACACAGGGAGACCCTGTCCCTTAAAAAAAAAAAAGAAGAAAAAAAAATTAGCTGATTGTGATTGTGTGTGCCTGATGTCTCAGCTACTCAGAAAGCTGAGGTGGGAAGATCCCAGGAGTTCAAGACTGCAGTGAGCTGTGATCGCCCCATTGCACTCCAGCTGGAGCAACAGAGTGACACGCCATCTTTAAAAAAAAAAAAAAACAAATAACAATAGGAAGCATATCCACCAGTCTGCAATTACCATTACCTGTGGCGCAGAAGGGAGGGTAATCATTTTGGGAACAAGAACAAAGAGTTTGACTGTATCTGTAGTATTTTATTTATATGAAGCAACATATAACTAGATTGCAACATATAGGTAGTAATCTGGCTTTTAGATACAGAAAATAATATGACTTGGATTGGTGGGTGTTCATCATATTATTCTCTATGATTTAAAATTTTCATGACAATAATATTTTCATAAACAAAAACAGAGTTCCTGGATCAAAGAAAAACCATTTTAGAAGACGTTTTCTTCCAAAAGTTCTACCAGTGAGTGGAAAGTATTTCAAACACATTCTCTACACACAAAATCTGGAGACCTAACTCTCTTTACCAAGGAGGAAAGCTATCTCTCATTCTCAATTTGGCAGGGCAATCTTGTGATGGGAAACATTTCCTGTGGGTTTTCAGGGGCCAATGAAGAAGTAGGACAAAGTACTTGCTACCTGGGTTACCTGTTAAGACCACAGACCCTGCCAGAGCATATCCTGGTCCCTGTGACGCCATGGAACCCAGTAGTCAGCCTGGGGCACCATTCCTGTTACCAGAAAGGGGTCCCGATCCAGACTCCAAGAGGGGGTTCTTAGACCTTGCCCAGGAAAGAATTAGGAGTGAGTCCATAGAGGAAAGTGAACGCAAGTTTATTAGGAAAGTAAAGGAATAAAAAGACCAAAGTGGACAGATCATGAGGTCAGGAGTTCGAGACCAGCCTGACCAACATAGTGAAACCCTGTCTCTACTAAAACTACAAAAATTAGCCAGGCATGGCAGCACGTGCCTCTAATCCCAGCTACTCGAGAGGCTGAGGCACGAGAATCGTTTGAACCTGGGAGGCGGAAGTTGCAGTGAGCCGAGATCGTACCACTGCACTCCAGCCTGGGCAACAGAGCAAGACTCCATCTTAAAAAAAAAAAAAAAAGAATGAAGAATTTCTCCTCCATAGGCAGAGTGGCAGCATGGGCAGATCCACTGGGTATACTTACAGTTATTTCTTTATCATATGCTAAGCAAGGGGTGGATTATTCATGAGTTTTCCTGGAAATAGGTGGGGATTTACCCCAGAACTGAAGGTCCCTCCCCTCTATGACCATATAAGGTAACTTTCAGACATTGCTGTGGCATTTAAACAGTCTGGCACTGGTGGCAATGTCTTTTAGCATGATAATTCATTACAATTAGCATATACTGAGGATGACTGAGATTACCTTCTTGGTTTTTAGTTTTCATTTTAGGTTTGGGGGTACATGTGAAGGTTTGTTACATAGATAAACATGTGACATGGGGGTTTGTTGTACATAACATTACATCACTCAGGTATTAAGCCGAGTACCCAGTAGTTACCTTTTCTGCTCCTCTCCCTCATCCCTCCCTCCACCCTCAAGTAGACCCTGGTGTCTGTTGTTTCCTTCTGTGTGTTCATAAGTTCTTATCACTTAGCTCCATTTACAAGTGGGAACATGCAGTGTTTGGTTTCTGTTCCTGTGTTAGTTTGCTAAGAATGATAGCCTCCAGTTCCAAAGACATCATCTCAATCTGGAGGTCACTTTCATTGCCATCTTGGTTTTGATGGGTTTTGGCTGGCTTCTTTACTGTGTCCTGTTTAATCAGGTGGATCTTTGTAACCTGTATCTTGTGTCAACCTCCCCTCTCATCCTGTGACCATTCCTCCTGGGAATGCAGCCCAGCAAATCTCAGCCTTATTTTACCCAGCTCCTGTTCAAGATGGAGTCGCTCTGGTTCCAATGCCTCTGACATTCCTATCTTTAAAAAAAAATTCACAATAATAACAAAGTGTAATATATTTATGATATCAGTTATTAAGTAGCCCTGATATTTATGGTATCAGTTATTAAGTAGCCCTGACACTGAGATACACCTTGTTAGCATCTGCTGCTCACTCTGGATGCCTGCCCTAGTGGGACAGCCCTTATGACTCCCAACCTGCTCTACTTTTCTATTGTCCTGCAACACATCGAGGAGTCCAAAGAGATCCTAGAGATAACCCATCCTCAGTCAACACATTTTCTTCTCCCCTTTTCTTTCTTTCTCTCTCTCTTTCTTTCTTTCTCTCTCTCTCTCTCTCCTCTCTCTTTCTCTTTCTCTCTTTCTTTCTTTCTTTCCAGGGTCTCACTCTGTCACCCTGGCTAAAGTGCAATGGTACAATCTCAGCTCACTGTGGCCTCAACCTCTTGGGCTCAAGTGATTCTCCCACCTCTGCCTCACAAGTAGCTGGGACTACAGGTGTGCACCACCATGTCTGGCTAATTTTTTTGAATTTGCAGAGACAAGGTTTTGCCATGTTACCCAGGCTGGTCTTGAATTTCTGGGCTCAAGTGATCCACACACCTCAGATTCCCAAAGTGCTGGGACTACAGGCATGAGCCACCACACCCAGACTCCTCTTTTCAAAGGTTGTCCTAAAATGTTCTCAAAAATAAAATAGCTATCAATAGCTGCAGTCTTAACCCCCATTTCTTGCAGCTGGAAAGTACCAGAATATGCCATCCCAAAATATGCCTCATGGGCATGTGGATTATATTGAGCCAAAGGCAACTGAGAACCAACAGAGGAAGGAAAGGCCCTTTACCTTCTCCCAACTGCCTGAAAACAGAGTATACGTTTCCCCCTTTTGTAACAGAAATTTCCATTTATAAAGGACATTTTTGTCTCTAAAGGTGTCTCTGTATCAGGAAGAGAGTTTCTTCCTATTACCTGGAAACAATACTTATCTGCACAGCAAGACTGCACTAATTTACCATGAATTTCCTCTCCTTACCTTCCAGAATTCCTCCTCCCAACCCTCCAAAGCCTCATATTCTTTTTTTAAGCCTAAAATGGTATAGAAACCTCAGTCATCTGACCACTTCCTTAAGTGTCAATTTTTTGTGAAACTCCCAGGCACACACATACAATTAAACCTTTTTTATCTTGTTGACATGTTGTTTGTCAGTTTAATTTCCTGGGCCCCAGCCAGAGAACCTAGGAGAGTAGAGGGAGATGGTTTGCTCCTCCCCTATACTGCCTCAAGATATTAACAGGATGTAAAAGCATATTCTCAAGCCCTCATGATACAGGATTTTTCTTCTCGGTCACTTTGCAAGCCAGGGATCCCCAGCAGGCAACGCTCCAGTTCACCTGTGTCATAGCTTGTACCTGCATTTGGCAGTTCCCGAGCTCTTGTATTGCGCTCAAGAAAAATGAGGATTTGCTGGACATTGAAGTGTAAGGAGGACGGAGAAGAATTTTATTGAGTGATGGAGCAGCTCTCAGCAGAGAGGGGATGCGGGAGTCGTCCCCAACCCCCACAGTCAGGTAGTTCTTGTGTGGCTGGGTCCAGAGCTTTGTATGGACTCAGAATAGGGGAGTGCATGCTGATTGGTTTGTGAGTATGTAAAAAAGGTTAAAGCAAAGACATCACTCAAAGGTGGGTGTGACAGTGCAGAAAATCAGTTAGGAAAGAGTAGGTATATGTAAAATAGGTAAAGGGTGGGGATTAATCAGAGGAAAGTGTGCCAAGTGGGAAGACAAGTTCTCCGTCCGGTTTGAGGATTGAACTTGTGCTTGGCTTTTAGGCTTTAAACTGTCTTCAGCTTGGAGGTGAGGTTTCACCAGGACCTGCCCCTATTGGCTAGGCATGTGACTGCCTCCTGCCGCTATCACTCATATGGAATTATTTTCTTCAATGTTTAAATGTTTTTCATTTCTACTTGGCAGCTTTTCCTTTATCTGGTGTTTATTGTTTTAGTAGTTCTTTCAAAACAAATTGGTTGTGACCAACTTTTAGAAACATTAAGGGAAGCGTGGGGCACATCTTTGTCTATGGTCCTTAATATAATACTGTTTGTGTAAGGGCTTCATGGAAACTGAAAAACAAAGATATTTATCATGAATTTAGATATAAAAGTTCATCAAAACTTTGTCCTAATGAGTACAGTACTTCTGAAAAACATCCTCCATTCTTCGAGCAAGCTTGTACTGGATATGCAGTGTTCCCAGGGCTGCTAGTATAAAGTGTAGGGGAGAAAAACATTCTCTGACTTTCTACCCATCTTAGTTTCATGGGCTAGGGACTGCCAATTAGACAGACAAAAGATAGATTAGCAAGAGAAAAACAAACAGAAATTCATTAATGAGTGCATTGCCCATACACACAGGAGCACTCAGTAATGAACAGGTCAAACGGGTGGCTAGAACCTGGGTTTATATTTTACCATCTTAACAAAAGAACAAGAATTTCGTAGAGAAGTAACAACACAAGGGAAAGGGGCCTTCAGTTCTAGGGCCAGCAAATTGTGGAAAGGTAAATCGATGAAGGAAAATAAGGGAAGACAAGGGCTATTAGTACGGTTCATTCTGTAGATTCCTCTCTTACGCAGATTCTCTGGGCTGGAAAGGGTCTCTAGAGAATTACCTCTGGCCATTAAGAGTTATCCTGCCCTTCCTGGTAGAGAGGGGGAGGTCAGAGAGTTTTTCTTGCATCGGTTCTTTTTAATTGCTTTCAGCTCAAAATAATCCTACTTCAAAGTGGCATATTTTGGGGTGGCGCATTCTGAACTCCTTCAAAGCAAGGGAGAAAAACAATCCCTGACTCAGAGTGTAAAGTACAATGAAATAATTCATATTCAAAAGGAATTCGATCCCTTTAATAATCAGACTTGGGTTTCCACCAGAAACTGATACAGCTATTAGTCAAAAACTGGTTGCCTGGACTTATAGGAAATGACTCTGTGAACACTCAGACAAGACATTTCAGATTCTCTGAAAAGGTGACTACCACAATGTTCCATTGAGAGTTCAACCATTTGGAGATGTACATGACTGACTTCTGTGCATTCTCAATTTTTGCGAATATATGAACAACCACCCCCCACTGAGTTTTTCCTCTGTAGAGTGTGAAGGTAAACCCTCACCCCAAAATATGGCTCCCTAATATCACAAGTATTTTGAATTAAAGGCCCTTAGAGATCAACAGACACTGGAAGAGGCTTTTCTCCCATCTATATAAAGACCAGATGAACCTACCAAGAAGAGCATTTTTTTTAACTTCTCCTCCTGTTATCTCATTATTTATTGCAGAAAAGATTAAGAATGAAACCACACCTGAACTGACTCCATAAGCTATTATCTGTCTCTTGGGTTTATTCAGCTTCCAAAGGGAACCATTTACAGGTTAATCTCCATTGTCCAATCCATTCATTCTTCCTGGTAATCATTTATTGCCCCTCAACAGTTATGTATATTCCCCATCCGCCCGTCTCCTGAAATGAGGCCATACAGGTATCTGGACTCCAGTGGGATATTGGGCAGTCATCCTCTGAATCTCTCCTGTGCACATGTTAATAAACTGGTATGCCATTTTTCCAATTAATCTTTCCTTTGTCAATTGATTTTTCAGAGAACCTTAAGAGGACAAACGGGAAATTTTCTCTTATCCCCTGCAAGTGGGAAGGGTGAATATTCACAGCCAGCTAACTTAATGAAAAATCTCACAGAAAACATGACTGGCTGAAGCCTAAAGCAAAATAAAATCTTCAAGGGGTCTCAGAGCTACAGAAAGTAGTAGGAACGTGGTGATATCTCTCTCCTGACAAGCATACGGCCTCATCATTTTTCTATGAGGATGTCAGAAGAGGCTCCCTGATGATTTGATCAGCACTGTTGTCAGGCACCATGTTCAACTGAGTGTTCCTGATGAATTAATATTTTAATAAAGTTAATATAAGGGTGGCATTAATAAAAGGGTGCTCTTGCCGGGCGCGGTGGCTCACGCCCATAATCCCAGGCAGGTGGATCATCTGAGGTCAGAAGATCATCTGAGGTCAGGCCAGACCAGCCTGGCCAACGTGGTGAAACCCTGTCTCTACTAAAAATACAAAAATTAGCCAAGCATGGTGGCGGGCACCTGTAATCCCAGCTCGGGAGGCTGAGGTAGGAGAATTGCTTGAACCCGGGAGGCGGAGGTTGCAGTGAGTTGAGATTGCGCCATTGCACTCCAGCCTGGGCGACAAGAGTGAAACGCTGTCTCAAAAAATAAATAAATAAAAATTAAAAACAATTAAAAGGGTGCTGTTACCTAAAGGCAAATCTCATTAGCATAGACAGACATCAAAAATAGTTCTATATGGTCAAGAGATGTTTATATTTCCTGTTATCTATATAATTGTTGGCCTGCTTAGACATAAATTTCCCCTTCACTTAGGTGCATTAAAATTATAAAGAAAAATTTATCTTGGAGATTTCCATTGAAAGGGAGAAAAAACATTTATTCCTCTACTCTACTAAATTCTCTGGCTGGACCTGCAAATCAAACTGACAGATTAACAAAAGAAAAACAAAGTTTTAGTTACACACATATGTATGGATGTTTCACAAAGAAATGAACTCAAGGAGGTGGTCAGATAATTGAAGCTTATGTACACTTTAGGCCAAACAAAGGAAAAGAGGTTTGGGGCTTCTGAGTGAGGGAAGGCAAGTTATGGAAAGGAGAATGAGGAAATGCAGGTAAATGCGGCCTGTCTTGCTATGCAGGTGAGAGTCTGGGGTGGAAAGAGTTGCCTCTGTGGCCAGGTGCAGTGGCTATGCCAGTAATCCAGCCTCTGGGAGGCCAAGGTGGGAGGACTGCTTGAGCCTAGGAGTACAAGACCAGCCTGGATAACATAGTGAGAAACTGTCGCTACAAGAAAGAAAAAAATTAGCCAGATGTGGTGGTGTATGTCTGTAGTCCCAGCTACTCAGAAGGCTAAGGCAGGAAGACCACCAGAGACCAGGAATTGGAGGTTACAGTGAGCTAGGAGGGTGGCACTCCTCTCCACTCTTTAGTAACAGAGGAAGATCTTCTCACTAAAAATAAAAATATAAATAATAAAAATTATTTGTAATTCCAGCACTTTAGGAGGCTGAAGCAGGAGGATTACTTGAGCCTAGGAATTTGAGACCAGCCTGGGCAACATAAGCAGATTCTGTCTCTACAAAAATTAAAATAAAAAAATTAGCCAGGTGCAGTGAGGTGCTCCTCTAGTCTCAGCTACTCCAGAGGCTGAGGTGGGAGGATCACTTGATCCCAGGAGGCCAAACCTGCAGTGAGCTGAGATTGCACCACTACACTCTAGACTGGGCAACAGAGGAAGACCCTGTCTTTAAGAAAAAGGAGGGGCATTTTCTCCTGGAGTAGCTGTCTTCCAGGTACAGAGGCCCCTTTCCCAGTGGAAATTACCTTCGTAAGTGTAAATTTCCTTTATAAAAGGGGAGGTTGAATTTTCACGCAGACAGGGAAGGTAAAGAGCTTTTCCTTCATCTGCTGGCTCTCAATTACTTAGTCAAAAGAATCCCTATGCCTAAGAAGCGTATTTTGGGGTAGCATATTCTGGTAGCTTTCTCCATCCTCCCTTTCAGAGCCCCATATACCTTTGGGTAACAGCTCTTGACCATTAGGATCTGCTCTTGGTTCCTTATTTGAGACCAATCAATCATTCGCTATTATGAATGTTTCATGGTGAACCTCTTCTCTAATGATGGAATGAAAGACAAGTTATAGAATTCTAAATGTTAACAGGCAGCTTTGTCTGGGTACCACCGAGATTCCACACAACCCAGTGTGTGGCTTACTGATATCCAATTCATTCATTTGGTAAAAATCAATTATCTTAATTAACACTCCATAAGTATTGCCAGTATCTACTAAATCTAACTTAGGTTTTATTTATGAGTTTGAATGGAGGTAATTCACCTCAACATGTCCTAGAATTTCAATTTTTCTGCATGACATCAGAGAGAGTATGATGGAATTTATTCTTTATTGCATTAAGTCTGGCAGAATATCATTGGAAAGTCATTCCTCCAGAAATATTTATTGAAGATTCTCGATACACCAAAATTTTTATGCATGGAAGATAGGAGAAAGGCTGCATGAGGGTCTATAAAATCTTTTGAAAGTTAGTTATTTCACTGGGAAATGAACCATGGGACCATGTTAATTAGCTCAGATGACATTCTTTAATGGTAGAGTCAGTGCTGATAAAAAGCAAAAGACTGGAAAATGTAAATACAGCATTTAAAATCTAATTCCATGTCAGTGCTTTGGAACTCCTTTTCGTTAGGCTGTCTCTCCAGGGGAAGTCTTTAATAAGTCTTTATCAAGTACATTCTGAGGGGCCACATTTTCTACATTTGCATTAGGAGATTGAAAGTAGGTTTATAACTTTTAAAGATCAAATTACTTCTATGCATTTTATGTGTCCCAATTTCAAGTGTAAAGGGCACATACAAAACTATGAAGAGGGACAGATGGCAACTGGACTTTACATAATGCTTGAAATAGACACACTGATGATTCTAAACACATTTTTAGATATCTAAAGACAAAAATCATCATTGAAATAGAATTTAAGTGAAACAAGAAAATTTTAAATTAAATATATATTATATTTAGTACACATATATTTAAAATCATCTTGTTTCACTTAAATTCTATTTCTCATATGTGTATATATATACATATACATATACATATACATATACATATACATATACATATACATATATATATGTAGGTTTTTTGGTAGAGACAGGGCCTTGTTTTGTTGCCCAGGCTGGTCTTGAACTCCTGGGCTCAGGCGATCCTCTTGCCTCAGCCTCCGAAAGTGCTGGGATTATAGGTATGAGCCACTGTGCCTGGCCAGACAGTTTTTTAAAAGAAATTCATCTTCACATTGTGACTATCAATGTATCATACTAATATCTGAAAAGCTCATACAGATTCAGAGTTCAACCACCTCACTCCCCTAACCGCACCCCCACCCCTCCGCCAAAAAAAAGAATAAAAAAAGAACAGTGGTCTCTTCTGTTAAAGAAAAGAAAAACAAACCTAGGAGAAACCAAGTTTGGAGACAACAGATGATCTCTTCATAAGGAAAGAGAGCATCGCCACTGCCTCAGGCTCCAGTCACGCAGGTGGCCCTATCTGTAAGTCACTCAGTCTACCTGAAGCAAACTGCTTCTCCCAAGACAGTGAGAAGAGTGCCTGGCAACCAAATTACACCTTGCTGCTTTTTCTGCTCTCGCTCTTTTCTTCTGGTTCACATGAGAAGAGGGGATTCTGAATCATAAATTAGATCTAGAAGACATGTACTGGCTATAGTTTTTAGTTAGTGAAACATAAACAGAAATCTATTTTGATTTGTATTCTCATTCTTAAATTAACTTTCTGAGACGTATCAACAATTTTTTTTTTTTTTGGCCAAAGTACAATACGGTAAATATAATTTACTATTTCTTATCAAATTAAGATTGGATCTATCTCAAGGTCACAATTAAACATGACATGTGCTTTTTAAAGGATAATTTTAGTTACAAATATATAAATAAGGCCACCTGTAATCCCAGAACTTTGGGAGGCCAAGGCTGGCAGATCACTTGAGGTCAGGAGTTCGAGACCAGCCTGGGCAACATGGCGAAACCCCATCTCTACTAAAAATACAAAAATTAGCCAGGCACGGTGGCATGTGCCTGTAATTCCAGCTACTCAGGAGGCTGAGGCAGGAGGATCACTTGAACCTGGGAGGCAGAGGTTGCAGTGAACCAAGATGGTGCCACTGCACTCCAGCCTGAGTGACAGAGTAAGCCTCCATCTCTAAAACAAACAAACAAAAAAAGAAATCACAAATATATAAATAAAAGAAACAGAACTAGTGAAGCTCAGCTCGTTTCCTAAAAAGTAACAGTGAAACTGGAAAAGGGAATCCCAGATTCACCCCAAGCACTCATTCCCACAGCTGCTGGGAGGGTCAACGGGTTCAATTCTGCTTCCTCCAGCCTCTCTCAGGTGCAAGAGAGGAAAAATGTCTTCCATCTACCATTCTAAGTTCTCAGCTGGGAACCTCTTCACAAAAGACAGATTAATAAGAGAAAAAGCATAGAAATTTAATTAATATGTTTTACATGACATGGAGATGTCCATGAGAAAATGAAGACACAAAGAAAGGGTTAAACTGGGGTATGTTTCTGCTGTTTCATGAAGAGTGGAAAGTCCTGGGGAAATGTGACAGGACAGAGTATGGCCTAAGAGCACGGGCTAAGAGTACGGGCTAAGAGTACGGGCTCAGAGCACGGGCTAAGAGCACGGGCTAAGAGCATGGGCTAAGAGCATGGGCTAAGAGCACGGGCTAAGAGTATGGGCTAAGAGCACGGGCTTAAAGCACGGGCTAAGAGTATGGGCTAAGAACACGGGCTAAGAGCATGGGCTAAGAGCACGGGCTAAGAGTATGGGCTAAGAGCACGGGCTAAGAGCATGGGGTAAGAGTATGGGCTAAGAGTACGGGCTAAGAGTGGTAAACTGGGGGACACTTGGCAGGGCTCATTTGTTCTCAATACCCCTCTGTCTTTGGAGATAAGAATGTTGTCCTCCAGGTCTAGGAAGGCACCTCTCACATGAGGGTCTTATCACCTGCTTCAGGAAAGAAGCACAGAGACAGGTCAGAAAGACCTTCTTGCCATTTCTTGAATTCCTTCAGCTTAACATATTCACTATGCCAAGGTGCCATATTTTGGGGTTGTCCTGAACCCCATCAAAGGCATTGATTTCTAGGGCACTCTCCCATAAACTTTCTGCACCCAAATCTCAGTCTCCAAGACTGCTTTCTAAGAAAACTGTTTTGTGTCTGTGTACATGTCAGTCAGTAAGTATAAAAATCAGTGAAGAGCAATGCATCACAATGCTGAAACATCTTTCAAAGAAGTAAGATTAAGGCGATGAACTTGAAAGTGATTTTGTAATTGTCTTACAAAATACACATCCATGTTATCCTTGCAATTTTGTTTTCCATGTAAAACATGTCACATGACTGAAAACGTTCTCATTAACCTATTAAGAACTAAAAACCACCATTGAGCTCAACCAGGTGTTCTTATTCTCATGGTCTGACATATCTTCCTCTCCTTCACCACTCTCCTTCTTCCCCAATAGTCTCCAGACGTTCAGTTAACTATGGTATGTGCTCTTTTTTTCCAGGCCAAGTATTTCCAAGTCTCCTCTTATATGATGTCTTATATAAATAAATGTTTAAAGTGTATCAATATAAAATTGAGATAATGGAAATATTTACTGTTCCTATCACTTCATCTTTTCAAAGCCAACTTTAACAGCAAACACTATTGGCCTCGCAAGGCAGGAGATCTGAAGACGGATAGACGGATATATTAAATAAATAATTTTGATATGTACCATGAGCCAAGATAATAATATAAGATTGTGAACACTCGCTGGGAAAAATAACGATCTAATGTAGAAAATGACAGCATATTTGAGAAAATATAGGTATTTTTCTGGACAAAAGTAAACATTAATGTATTTATGAGATGTTTCTCACTGAGAAGTAAACTCTGAACTTTTTTCTCTCTTGCCCAAATTCCTATCTAAGGGGCCTGGGGAGTCACGGCTACAAACCAAAACATCTCATCAGGTGGGCTTTATTTCACCCTATATAATGTGGCTCACTTCCCAACCCAACACTGGCATAACATCACATGAAAGATAAAGAAATAAAAATATTTTACCACAAAAAATTTGTAGGGTTTTTTTGCCATATTTTAAAATGGCCTTGCAAAGTCTTTTGTGGGGGAAATTTTGCATCTGTGAAGAATCTCTGTTAACATAACTAAATCTTCCCCTTCCAGGCCCTCCCAATCCTGAAGAGATTAATTGAGAATCTATTTCTATTTTTTATTTTTATTTTTATGTTTGTGTTTTTTGATATAGGATCTCACTCTGTCACTCCACAAGCTGGAGTCCAGTGGAGGGATCTCAGCTCACTGCAACCTGTGCATCCTGGGCTCAAGCAATCAAGAGTCCAGCACCTTTTAAAGGTTTGAATAGGAGACATTCACCATCTATTGTATCTAAGGGCAGCCACCTATAAGATTTCATAAGAACCTCAGTGTCCACAGCCCCTTATCTTAACCCAGACACTCCTTTCTATTGCTTCTATTATTCTATTTAGATAATAACTCTTTTAACCAATTGCCAATCAGAAAAATCTTTGACTCCATCTACGACCTGGAAGCTCCCTCTTAAGAGTTGTTCTGCCTTTTCAGACTAAACCTCATGTGTATTGTATATGTCTCCCCAAAACATATAAGACCAAGCTGCAACCCAACCACCTTGGACACACATTCTCAGGATCTCTTGAGGCCATGCCTCGGGCCATGGTCACTCATATTTGGCTCAAAATAAACCTCTTCAAATACAGAGTTTGGCTGTTTTTGTTGACACTGTAGGGATAAAAAAAAAACTATTACATAATATTTGGCTGTACTGACTGAGTTATAATTTGCAAAGGACAGAATTCAGATAAATAAGAAGGAAATTCTAGAGAGGCAGCCTTGTTGACTGACCATCTTGCTATCTGAAATGTTCGATTGTGGGAAGTGGAAATGAACTCTTTTCCTACACACCTTAGATGAGGCTAAGAGTGGGCAACAACCGGCCCTGTACTACACGCAGATGGACGGCAGAGACAGCCAGGACCTGGACAACCTTGGTACCCTAGAAAGAGACACACTACCTATGAAGTATATGTACCCAAAAGACAAAAATTATCTGAATCTAATCAAGGACTTAGATCTAATAACTGGTTTCAAAAAATACCAATGAGAGCTGGGTGCAGTAGCCCATGTCTGTAGTCTCAGCTACTCAGGAAGCTCAGGTGGGAAGGTGGCTACAATCACGCCTGTGTACAGTCACTGCACTCCAGCCTGGGCAACATAGTGAGAGCTCGTCTGGGAAAAAATACACATGTAGGTGATAAAGGAAAATGATGCCATGGGGACATAATCAACAAAATCTAGAACTGGAAATTTCTAGATGTAAATTATTAGGTTTCTTCAACAAATAGCAAGGAAAAAAGAAGACAGAGGGAAATCACAGATTAAAGCAAAGTGATACATATGAAGCAAATGTGATATGTGGTCCTTGTTTAGATCCCAATGCAAACAAACCAAATATAAAACAAACATTTCTGAGAATTGAGAAAATTTGCACACTTACCAGATATTGGATATTAACATTATATTGATTTTAGGGATATTAATAATATTGTGTTTACTTTAAAGAAAGAATCCTTATGTTTTAGAAATATATGTTGGAGTGTTTCTGGATGAAATGATATGATGTCTGGAATTTCCTTTAAATAATTTGGGAGGTGGGAGGATGGGTGGAAAAGAAACAGATGAAATAAGAGTAGACAAATGGCAGTGATTGTTGAAGGTGGGTGATGGCTGTGCAGGGTGGGTGAACTGAAGAAAATGACGGAGGTGATTTTTTTTTCTTTTTTTTTTTGAGACGGAGTCTCTCTCTGTCACCCAGGCTGGAGTATAGTGGCGTGATCTCGGCTCACTGCAACCTCTGCCTCTGGGTTCAAGTGATTCTCCTGCCTTGGCCTCCTGAGTAGTTGGGACTACAGGTGTGTGCCACCACGCCCAGCTAATTTTTGTATTTTTAGTAGAGACAGGGTTTCACCATGTTGGCCAGGATGAATCTCTTGACCTCATGATCTGCCCACCTCAGCCTCCCAAAGTGCTGGGATTACAGGCGTGAGCCACCGCGCCTGGCTTAATGGAGGTGATTTTAATCCATTTAGAGGTTTATTTTGCCAAGGTTGAGGAAGCACCTGGCAAACAGAGACACAAGCCACTGTAGGATCTGTGGCCCCCCCTTTTTCTGAAGAGGATTTTGAGGGCTTCAATATGAAAAGGGGAAAAAGAGGCAGGAGAGGAAAAGAGGGAAAAGGAGAGGGAGGGCTGGTCACATTCTTTAGAATCCACATGAAAAGAAGGGGGTAGATGAACTGTCCATTATGTATTCATCTCCTGCTCAGCACATCTGTACTTTACATAAGATAAGGTAAACTTCAGTAGAGGAAGCAACTGAATATGCATTCATCTCAGGGTGGGCGGGGGGACAATTTCTAGGCTCCTCTTGTCCCGTACTCTTGAAGATAAACTGTTAATTTACATGGTCAGAGTGAGGGAGGCCCCTGTGGAAACATGTGGCCTTCTACCTGTAGCTATTAGTTTAGGAGCAAAAGGAAAGGCAGGGTTTTTTGGTTTTTTCATGACTCAGTTTTCAAGCTTAACTTTTCCATTTTGGCGTAGCAAATTTGGGCTCCCAAGATTTTGTCTTCCTTTCATAGGAGAAAAAATAATTTCTTTTCTCAATCCTTGTAAGTTCATAAGTGGGACAGATTCCTGTTAACAGAAGACAGATTAACAAGAAAGAAAAAAAAAAAGCATTTTTATTTACGTGTGTGCCTATCCCATGGGGAGAAAGCTGAGTTCAAAAGTAAGGTGGCTTAGGGTCCTGGCTTACACAGAAAGGTGGCTTAGGGTCCTGGCTGACATAGCACATCTAGCAAAGAACAATATATTCAGAAGTGACAGGACAAAGGACCAAGCAGCTCCAGGCTCACAAAAGTGGGACAACTATGGAAAGGTAATAAAGCCTGCTCCCAGATTCCTCTGGCCCTGCTGGCGCCAGCCCCTGCCCTGATAAATGAACCACTATTTACATCTCTGTCTTCAGGCAGATAGGGTAGGCAGAAGCTTCTCCGCATCTTTTCACAGCAATTTTTATGGCCTGCCTTAGGTAAGAAAGGGCAGCTCAGACAGCCCTTTCCTGTAACTATACTTTCCACTTGCCAAAGAAGCATATCTCGGGGTGAAATATTCTGCTGTTCTTCAGATGTATGGGGGTTCATAAGATTATTTTCTCTCCTGCTGTGTCTAAAATTCCACAATGAAGAAGTTAAAAAATCTCTACTGTAATTAAAAGTAAACTGAAAAATATTACAGTTATAGTGAATTAAATAATTGAAGTTTTCATATAAAAATGCAAGTTTTTAGAATCTATGCATCTGAAGGATATTTTTTAAAATCTAAAAATCAAATACAATTAATATGTAAATTATGTTCTTTTCTAACCTAGGATGCTACTTATTAAAAACCTAAATCATTGCTATAAAGAAAATACTGGAGATTTTTTAGTTCACCTTAATTATATATTTTATAGTTTGGTTTTTTGTTTTGGGGTGTTTTGGTTTTTATTTCTTTTATTTATTTATTTATTTTTTTGAGACAGGGTCTTGCTTTGTCTAGAGTGCAGTGGTGCAATCATGGCTCTCTGCAGCCTCAACCTCCTGGGCTCAAGTGATCCTCCCACCTCGGCCCTCAAGTAGCTAGAACTACAGGTACTTGCCACCACACCTGGCTAGTTTTTGTGTGTTTGTTTTTTTTAGTTTTTTTTTGGTAGAGATGTGGTTTTGCCATGTTGCCCAGGCTTTAATTATTTATTATACAGGGACTATCAAAGACGCTATCAGTGTAAACATGCTAGAAGCCAATATAAGCCACTTCAAACAAGCAATGTACCTACATGAGAGCATTTCAATCTAAGTTGTGAGGCTTGGTCAGAGTTGTGCTTGAAATTATTGAATTTTATTTCATTTCTTATGCACTGTTATAGCATTGGTAAATGTATTATGCACTATTATAGCATTATAATTCTTAAGAAATAAAATATACTCTGTATGATAAAACAGATGCTGAGTTCTACAGAAACTCTTCAATTTATATATTACCCCAGCAAAATATCAGCAATAATGGCTAACAAGTATGGAGTACTTTCCATAGTGTCTAATATATTACTGCATTACATTAGTGGAGTGGTATTATTAGTGCTTCTCTTTCTTCTCAGGCTGAGGAACCAGCAGATGAGAGGGTTCATGACACTAGGTTCCAGAAGTGCTGGGGTGGGATTTGAGCTCTAAACCTCTCACTCAAGATCCTGCCTTAATCATCATTCCAAAGACTCTCCTTATGACGATAACAATTAGTTGAACTCACTTTCTAGAATCCAAAATTGCAATGGCTCTCCAAATTAATACATTGTATCATGAAGTAAATTCACCTTATTTATTACTGTTTTGCTTTCACCCACCAGTAGAGGGAGTACAAATTCACCTATAACTGAGTCCAAATCCAAAAAACAGATTCAGGGAATGATAGGATCAGGCAGGAGTTTAAATCTCGTATTTTTACACGTTAAGGAATCCGAGGTGGCAGAGGTTGGGTGCGTTAATGCAGCTACCTGGTTGGCCAATGGTGGGGCCAGATGAACAATTTGCAGCCCCTGGCTTCCAGAACAGGCTGGTTTTACCACCGGGCGGCTGGTCCTTTCAGTGGATATCAGGTTTCCTTCCTAGCCCACTGGGTGGTCACGTGGAATATTTCAGAAAGCCAAGCTCAGTTTCCTGCAAGAAAAGTTAGTGACCACTAGTTTAAGATAAATTTTTATTTGGCTATGGTGAAACAGCTGATGATATAATTCCCTAAAATGAACATTAATTTAGCAAATTAGCATACTGCACAAATAAGTATACAAAAGCAAAATTGAGAGCTAAATGAAGACAAAATTCCTCTCTGGGTCTTTCAAAAACACAATTTATCAGTTGAGAACTAATTGACTGTTTACAACTGGAGGTGAGAAGGGTGTATTCACAGATGTCTGCCTGAGACCACTGGATAAAGGGACGAGTTCCAGTTTTGAAAAACAAAAGGGGAAATAGCAGGGCACAGTGGCTCACACCTGTAATCCCAGCCCTTTGGGAGGCCGGGATGGGCAGGTCGCTTGAGGTCAGGAGTTTGAGACCAGCCTGGCCAACATGAAAACCTCTTCTCTACTAAAAATACAAAAATTAGCCAGGCATGGGCGGCTGTAGCCACAGCTACTCGGGAGGCTGAGAAAGGAGAATTGCTTGAACCTGGGAGTCAGAGTTTGCAGTGAGCCGAGATTGTGCCACTGCACTCCAGCCTGGGTGACAGAGCGAGACCCCGTCTCAAAAAAAAAAAAAGGTGTGTGTGGGGGAGGTGGGGAGCAAAACAAAAAGCTGACCCTGAAAGTCTCCTTACTACTCAGTTTGAGAGACAAAAACTCCAGCTCGCCTGTTGTTTATGCTCATGCCTGGCTCTCCTTCCACTGCCTGCCATACACTTTGCTGGGGCGGGGCTGACTCTGGCTCATTAGGGGCAGGACTGTCTATAACACTGTCTTAAGTTCCATCTCTTCCATGCCTGGGAGGACACAGCTGTTTCATGTTCATTTGCATTCCCAACTTATCCCTCTTCTTTTCCGGTGGCCACAGGAGGTGCTTTGTCGGCGGGCAGGCCCATTTTGGGTATTCTAATCCAGGCTTCTGACTAGGTTTGGTAGCTATTCTCATTCTCATTTTACTTCTTATTCATTCTAACTCTCATTCTACTGTTTTTTACTTAGACGTAGTTTTCTTGGTAAGAAAGGCCATGGTAAGCAGACAGTGTGCACAGGAAATATGCAGCCCTTCTGAGTCCCTGGACCCCAGTAGCACCATAGTCACCCATTATAGCCACATAACAGCCACGCCTAGTTCTAAGACTGAGTAGAGTTGGACCAAGTTGTGAAACTTCGAGTTTGCTTTTGTTTTTAGTTGAGGCCTAACCTAGGCTTGGCTGGGCACTTTTTTCAGGGTGCTAGTGTTGTAGAACCTCTGAGAGCAGCGAAAGGTTTATAAGATTTGGCCAAGGCCAGAGGGCGGGAGAGAAAATCTCGCAATTCTGACCTGCCTTTGGACATAATTGAGGCTTTATGAGGAAGGTGGGGATGCAGGAGTGGTGATTCCATGACCAAAGTTGCTTGCCTCCCTGGGTCCCTTGGCTAGATGAAACTTCTGGATGCCTTTAAGGACGTCTACCTGACCAAAGGATCTTGTTCTTTAAAGATAAACAAAGCCGGGCATGGTGGCTTACGTCTGTAATCCCAACATTTTGGGAGGCCGAGGCAGGCAGATCACTTGAAGTCAGGAGATTGAGACCAGCCTGGCTAACATAGAGAAACCCCATCTCTACTAAAAATACAAAAATTAGCCAGGTGCAGTGGCACGCGCCTGTAATCTCAGCTACTTGGGAGGCTGCAGCAGGAGAATCGCCTGAACCCGGGAGGCAGAGGTTGCAGTGAGCTGGGATTGCGCCACTGCACTCCAGCCTGGGCAACAGAGTGAGACCCCAAAAAAAAGAAAGAAAGGAAGAAAGAAAGAAGGAAGGAAGGAAGGAAAGAAAAGAAAAGAAAAGAAAAGAAAGAAAGAAAAACAAGTTCATCAATCTCTCAGGCAGACGCTGGAGGGTTAGGATATGAAGGTAATCAATTATTAGCAACTCCCCTCCACCAAAATGACTTCATGCCACCAAGTGTGTATGGGGAAAGGAGAGGACAAAGAGAGAGGAAAATAAGCAAAACAGAGAGAGGAAAATAAGCAAAGCAAACACCTTAGGGTTTTTGTTTGTTTGTTTTTGTTTTTTTGAGACGGAGCTTCACTCTTGTTGCCCAGGCTAGAGTGCAATGGTGCGATCTCGGCTCACTGCAACCTCCCCCCTCGCCCTCCCCACCCCGCTCCCAGGTTCAAGTGATTCTCCTGCCTCAGCCTCCTGCGTAGCTGGGATTATAGGCGTGCACCACCATGCCCAGCTAATTTTGTATTTTTGGTAAAGACAGGGTTTCTCCATGTTGGTCAGGCTGGTCTTGAACTCCCAACCTCAGGTGATGCATCTGCCTTGGCCTCCCAAAGTGCTGGGATTACAGGCTTGAGCCACCGTGCCCGGCCTAGGGTTTTCATACTATAGGCTCAGTCACACTAGCCTGGTCTCCTTTTGCCTTTCAAGGCCAAAGACATGTGCCTCCAGGAAGCCATGTTGCACCACCTACATGCTGTAAAGACAAGAGAATGCACTTATCTAGGCCACTGCTGTCATGCCTTCATTTCTTTTTTTTTGAGACAGAGTCTCGCTGGAGTGCAGTGGTGCAATCTCAGCTCACTGCAACCTCTGCCTCCTGGGTTCAAGCAATTCTCTTGTCTCAGCCTCCCGAGTAGCTGGGACTACAGGCACGTGCCATCACACCCAGCTAACTTTTTGTATTTTTAGTAGAGACGGGGTTTTACCTCATTAGCCAGGAAGATCTCAATCTCCTGACCTCGTGATCTGCCTGCCTCGGCCTCCCAAAGTGCTGGGATTACAGGCATGAGCCACAGCACCCTGTCCCATATCTTCATTTCTGCAACCAACACCTCTATGCTCAGGTCTTCCAGTCTTCCAGCTGTGACCTTTCTCAAGACTGACACTGGGAGTGAAGCAAGCCCCAAACTCGTCCCAGGGAAGGAGTGACAAATACACCCACCCCCTGCAGCCTCCGCAGCCCCCATTCACCGATCACCGCTCCCCTTCCCCCATTCCCCCATCGCCGCCCTCCTTCCGCCATTCCCCCATGGCCGCCCTCCTTCCCCCAGTCCCCCATGGCCGCCCTCCTTCCCCCAGTCCCCCATGGCCGCCCTCCTTCCCCCAGTCCCCCATGGCCGCCCTCCTTCCCCCAGTCCCCCATGGCCGCCCTCCTTCCCCCAGTCCCCCATGGCCGCCCTCCTTCCCCCAGTCCCCCATGGCCGGCCTCCTTCCCCCAGTCCCCCATGGCCGGCCTCCTTCCCCCAGTCCCCCATGGCCGGCCTCCTTCCCCCAGTCCCCCATGGCCGGCCTCCTTCCCCCAGTCCCCCATGGCCGGCCTCCTTCCCCCAGTCCCCCATGGCCGGCCTCCTTCCGCCAGTCCCCCATGGCCGGCCTCCTTCCGCCAGTCCCCCATGGCCGGCCTCCTTCCGCCAGTCCCCCATGGCCGGCCTCCTTCCGCCAGTCCCCCATGGCCGGCCTCCTTCCGCCAGTCCCCCATGGCCGGCCTCCTTCCGCCAGTCCCCCATGGCCGGCCTCCTTCCGCCAGTCCCCCATGGCCGGCCTCCTTCCGCCAGTCCCCCATGGCCGGCCTCCTTCCGCCAGTCCCCCATGGCCGGCCTCCTTCCGCCAGTCCCCCATGGCCGGCCTCCTTCCCCCAGTCCCCCATGGCCGGCCTCCTTCCGCCAGTCCCCCATGGCCGGCCTCCTTCCCCCAGTCCCCCATGGCCGGCCTCCTTCCCCCAGTCCCCCATGGCCGGCCTCCTTCCCCCAGTCCCCCATGGCCGGCCTCCTTCCCCCAGTCCCCCATGGCCGGCCTCCTTCCCCCAGTCCCCCATGGCCGGCCTCCTTCCCCCAGTCCCCCATGGCCGGCCTCCTTCCCCCAGTCCCCCATGGCCGGCCTCCTTCCCCCAGTCCCCCATGGCCGGCCTCCTTCCCCCAGTCCCCCATGGCCGGCCTCCTTCCCCCAGTCCCCCATGGCCGGCCTCCTTCCCCCAGTCCCCCATGGCCGGCCTCCTTCCCCCAGTCCCCCATGGCCGGCCTCCTTCCCCCAGTCCCCCATGGCCGGCCTCCTTCCCCCAGTCCCCCATGGCCGGCCTCCTTCCCCCAGTCCCCCATGGCCGGCCTCCTTCCCCCAGTCCCCCATGGCCGGCCTCCTTCCCCCAGTCCCCCATGGCCGGCCTCCTTCCCCCAGTCCCCCATGGCCGGCCTCCTTCCCCCAGTCCCCCATGGCCGGCCTCCTTCCCCCAGTCCCCCATGGCCGGCCTCCTTCCCCCAGTCCCCCATGGCCGGCCTCCTTCCCCCAGTCCCCCATGGCCGGCCTCCTTCCCCCAGTCCCCCATGGCCGGCCTCCTTCCCCCAGTCCCCCATGGCCGGCCTCCTTCCCCCAGTCCCCCATGGCCGGCCTCCTTCCCCCAGTCCCCCATGGCCGGCCTCCTTCCCCCAGTCCCCCATGGCCGGCCTCCTTCCCCCAGTCCCCCATGGCCGGCCTCCTTCCCCCAGTCCCCCATGGCCGGCCTCCTTCCCCCAGTCCCCCATGGCCGGCCTCCTTCCCCCAGTCCCCCATGGCCGGCCTCCTTCCCCCAGTCCCCCATGGCCGGCCTCCTTCCCCCAGTCCCCCATGGCCGGCCTCCTTCCCCCAGTCCCCCATGGCCGGCCTCCTTCCCCCAGTCCCCCATGGCCGGCCTCCTTCCCCCAGTCCCCCATGGCCGGCCTCCTTCCCCCAGTCCCCCATGGCCGGCCTCCTTCCCCCAGTCCCCCATGGCCGGCCTCCTTCCCCCAGTCCCCCATGGCCGGCCTCCTTCCCCCAGTCCCCCATGGCCGGCCTCCTTCCCCCAGTCCCCCATGGCCGGCCTCCTTCCCCCAGTCCCCCATGGCCGGCCTCCTTCCCCCAGTCCCCCATGGCCGGCCTCCTTCCCCCAGTCCCCCATGGCCGGCCTCCTTCCCCCAGTCCCCCATGGCCGGCCTCCTTCCCCCAGTCCCCCATGGCCGGCCTCCTTCCGCCAGTCCCCCATGGCCGGCCTCCTTCCGCCAGTCCCCCATGGCCGGCCTCCTTCCGCCAGTCCCCCATGGCCGGCCTCCTTCCGCCAGTCCCCCATGGCCGGCCTCCTTCCGCCAGTCCCCCATGGCCGGCCTCCTTCCGCCAGTCCCCCATGGCCGGCCTCCTTCCGCCAGTCCCCCATGGCCGGCCTCCTTCCGCCAGTCCCCCATGGCCGGCCTCCTTCCGCCAGTCCCCCATGGCCGGCCTCCTTCCGCCAGTCCCCCATGGCCGGCCTCCTTCCGCCAGTCCCCCATGGCCGGCCTCCTTCCGCCAGTCCCCCATGGCCGGCCTCCTTCCGCCAGTCCCCCATGGCCGGCCTCCTTCCGCCAGTCCCCCATGGCCGGCCTCCTTCCGCCAGTCCCCCATGGCCGGCCTCCTTCCGCCAGTCCCCCATGGCCGGCCTCCTTCCGCCAGTCCCCCATGGCCGGCCTCCTTCCGCCAGTCCCCCATGGCCGGCCTCCTTCCGCCAGTCCCCCATGGCCGGCCTCCTTCCGCCAGTCCCCCATGGCCGGCCTCCTTCCGCCAGTCCCCCATGGCCGGCCTCCTTCCGCCAGTCCCCCATGGCCGGCCTCCTTCCGCCAGTCCCCCATGGCCGGCCTCCTTCCGCCAGTCCCCCATGGCCGGCCTCCTTCCCCCAGTCCCCCATGGCCGGCCTCCTTCCCCCAGTCCCCCATGGCCGGCCTCCTTCCCCCAGTCCCCCATGGCCGGCCTCCTTCCCCCAGTCCCCCATGGCCGGCCTCCTTCCCCCAGTCCCCCATGGCCGGCCTCCTTCCCCCAGTCCCCCATGGCCGGCCTCCTTCCCCCAGTCCCCCATGGCCGGCCTCCTTCCCCCAGTCCCCCATGGCCGGCCTCCTTCCCCCAGTCCCCCATGGCCGGCCTCCTTCCCCCAGTCCCCCATGGCCGGCCTCCTTCCCCCAGTCCCCCATGGCCGGCCTCCTTCCCCCAGTCCCCCATGGCCGGCCTCCTTCCCCCAGTCCCCCATGGCCGGCCTCCTTCCCCCAGTCCCCCATGGCCGGCCTCCTTCCCCCAGTCCCCCATGGCCGGCCTCCTTCCCCCAGTCCCCCATGGCCGGCCTCCTTCCCCCAGTCCCCCATGGCCGGCCTCCTTCCCCCAGTCCCCCATGGCCGGCCTCCTTCCCCCAGTCCCCCATGGCCGGCCTCCTTCCCCCAGTCCCCCATGGCCGGCCTCCTTCCCCCAGTCCCCCATGGCCGGCCTCCTTCCCCCAGTCCCCCATGGCCGGCCTCCTTCCCCCAGTCCCCCATGGCCGGCCTCCTTCCCCCAGTCCCCCATGGCCGGCCTCCTTCCCCCAGTCCCCCATGGCCGGCCTCCTTCCCCCAGTCCCCCATGGCCGGCCTCCTTCCCCCAGTCCCCCATGGCCGGCCTCCTTCCCCCAGTCCCCCATGGCCGGCCTCCTTCCCCCAGTCCCCCATGGCCGGCCTCCTTCCCCCAGTCCCCCATGGCCGGCCTCCTTCCGCCAGTCCCCCATGGCCGGCCTCCTTCCCCCAGTCCCCCATGGCCGGCCTCCTTCCGCCAGTCCCCCATGGCCGGCCTCCTTCCGCCAGTCCCCCATGGCCGGCCTCCTTCCGCCAGTCCCCCATGGCCGGCCTCCTTCCGCCAGTCCCCCATGGCCGGCCTCCTTCCGCCAGTCCCCCATGGCCGGCCTCCTTCCGCCAGTCCCCCATGGCCGGCCTCCTTCCGCCAGTCCCCCATGGCCGGCCTCCTTCCGCCAGTCCCCCATGGCCGGCCTCCTTCCGCCAGTCCCCCATGGCCGGCCTCCTTCCGCCAGTCCCCCATGGCCGGCCTCCTTCCGCCAGTCCCCCATGGCCGGCCTCCTTCCGCCAGTCCCCCATGGCCGGCCTCCTTCCGCCAGTCCCCCATGGCCGGCCTCCTTCCGCCAGTCCCCCATGGCCGGCCTCCTTCCGCCAGTCCCCCATGGCCGGCCTCCTTCCGCCAGTCCCCCATGGCCGGCCTCCTTCCGCCAGTCCCCCATGGCCGGCCTCCTTCCGCCAGTCCCCCATGGCCGGCCTCCTTCCGCCAGTCCCCCATGGCCGGCCTCCTTCCCCCATTCCCCCATGGCCGGCCTCCTTCCCCCATTCCCCCATGGCCGGCCTCCTTCCGCCATTCCCCCATGGCCGGCCTCCTTCCGCCATTCCCCCATGGCCGGCCTCCTTCCGCCATTCCCCCATGGCCGGCCTCCTTCCGCCATTCCCCCATGGCCGGCCTCCTTCCGCCATTCCCCCATGGCCGGCCTCCTTCCGCCATTCCCCCATGGCCGGCCTCCTTCCGCCATTCCCCCATGGCCGGCCTCCTTCCGCCATTCCCCCATGGCCGGCCTCCTTCCGCCATTCCCCCATGGCCGGCCTCCTTCCGCCATTCCCCCATGGCCGGCCTCCTTCCGCCATTCCCCCATGGCCGGCCTCCTTCCGCCATTCCCCCATGGCCGGCCTCCTTCCGCCATTCCCCCATGGCCGGCCTCCTTCCCCCATTCCCCCATGGCCGGCCTCCTTCCCCCATTCCCCCATGGCCGGCCTCCTTCCCCCATTCCCCCATGGCCGGCCTCCTTCCCCCATTCCCCCATGGCCGGCCTCCTTCCCCCATTCCCCCATGGCCGGCCTCCTTCCCCCATTCCCCCATGGCCGGCCTCCTTCCCCCATTCCCCCATGGCCGGCCTCCTTCCCCCATTCCCCCATGGCCGGCCTCCTTCCCCCATTCCCCCATGGCCGGCCTCCTTCCGCCATTCCCCCATGGCCGGCCTCCTTCCGCCATTCCCCCATGGCCGGCCTCCTTCCGCCATTCCCCCATGGCCGGCCTCCTTCCGCCATTCCCCCATGGCCGGCCTCCTTCCGCCATTCCCCCATGGCCGGCCTCCTTCCGCCATTCCCCCATGGCCGGCCTCCTTCCGCCATTCCCCCATGGCCGGCCTCCTTCCGCCATTCCCCCATGGCCGGCCTCCTTCCGCCATTCCCCCATGGCCGGCCTCCTTCCGCCATTCCCCCATGGCCGGCCTCCTTCCGCCATTCCCCCATGGCCGGCCTCCTTCCGCCATTCCCCCATGGCCGGCCTCCTTCCGCCATTCCCCCATGGCCGGCCTCCTTCCCCCATTCCCCCATGGCCGGCCTCCTTCCCCCATTCCCCCATGGCCGGCCTCCTTCCCCCATTCCCCCATGGCCGGCCTCCTTCCCCCATTCCCCCATGGCCGGCCTCCTTCCGCCATTCCCCCATGGCCGGCCTCCTTCCGCCATTCCCCCATGGCCGGCCTCCTTCCGCCATTCCCCCATGGCCGGCCTCCTTCCGCCATTCCCCCATGGCCGGCCTCCTTCCGCCATTCCCCCATGGCCGGCCTCCTTCCCCCATTCCCCCATGGCCGGCCTCCTTCCGCCATTCCCCCATGGCCGGCCTCCTTCCGCCATTCCCCCATGGCCGGCCTCCTTCCCCCATTCCCCCATGGCCGGCCTCCTTCCGCCATTCCCCCATGGCCGGCCTCCTTCCGCCATTCCCCCATGGCCGGCCTCCTTCCGCCATTCCCCCATGGCCGGCCTCCTTCCGCCATTCCCCCATGGCCGGCCTCCTTCCGCCATTCCCCCATGGCCGGCCTCCTTCCGCCATTCCCCCATGGCCGGCCTCCTTCCGCCATTCCCCCATGGCCGGCCTCCTTCCGCCATTCCCCCATGGCCGGCCTCCTTCCGCCATTCCCCCATGGCCGGCCTCCTTCCGCCATTCCCCCATGGCCGGCCTCCTTCCGCCATTCCCCCATGGCCGGCCTCCTTCCGCCATTCCCCCATGGCCGGCCTCCTTCCGCCATTCCCCCATGGCCGGCCTCCTTCCGCCATTCCCCCATGGCCGGCCTCCTTCCCCCATTCCCCCATGGCCGGCCTCCTTCCCCCATTCCCCCATGGCCGGCCTCCTTCCGCCATTCCCCCATGGCCGGCCTCCTTCCGCCATTCCCCCATGGCCGGCCTCCTTCCGCCATTCCCCCATGGCCGGCCTCCTTCCGCCATTCCCCCATGGCCGGCCTCCTTCCGCCATTCCCCCATGGCCGGCCTCCTTCCGCCATTCCCCCATGGCCGGCCTCCTTCCGCCATTCCCCCATGGCCGGCCTCCTTCCGCCATTCCCCCATGGCCGGCCTCCTTCCGCCATTCCCCCATGGCCGGCCTCCTTCCGCCATTCCCCCATGGCCGGCCTCCTTCCGCCATTCCCCCATGGCCGGCCTCCTTCCGCCATTCCCCCATGGCCGGCCTCCTTCCGCCATTCCCCCATGGCCGGCCTCCTTCCGCCATTCCCCCATGGCCGGCCTCCTTCCGCCATTCCCCCATGGCCGGCCTCCTTCCGCCATTCCCCCATGGCCGGCCTCCTTCCGCCATTCCCCCATGGCCGGCCTCCTTCCGCCATTCCCCCATGGCCGGCCTCCTTCCGCCATTCCCCCATGGCCGGCCTCCTTCCGCCATTCCCCCATGGCCGGCCTCCTTCCCCCATTCCCCCATGGCCGGCCTCCTTCCCCCATTCCCCCATGGCCGGCCTCCTTCCCCCATTCCCCCATGGCCGGCCTCCTTCCCCCATTCCCCCATGGCCGGCCTCCTTCCCCCATTCCCCCATGGCCGGCCTCCTTCCCCCATTCCCCCATGGCCGGCCTCCTTCCCCCATTCCCCCATGGCCGGCCTCCTTCCCCCATTCCCCCATGGCCGGCCTCCTTCCCCCATTCCCCCATGGCCGGCCTCCTTCCCCCATTCCCCCATGGCCGGCCTCCTTCCCCCATTCCCCCATGGCCGGCCTCCTTCCGCCATTCCCCCATGGCCGGCCTCCTTCCGCCATTCCCCCATGGCCGGCCTCCTTCCGCCATTCCCCCATGGCCGGCCTCCTTCCGCCATTCCCCCATGGCCGGCCTCCTTCCCCCATTCCCCCATGGCCGGCCTCCTTCCCCCATTCCCCCATGGCCGGCCTCCTTCCGCCATTCCCCCATGGCCGGCCTCCTTCCGCCATTCCCCCATGGCCGGCCTCCTTCCGCCATTCCCCCATGGCCGGCCTCCTTCCGCCATTCCCCCATGGCCGGCCTCCTTCCGCCATTCCCCCATGGCCGGCCTCCTTCCGCCATTCCCCCATGGCCGGCCTCCTTCCGCCATTCCCCCATGGCCGGCCTCCTTCCGCCATTCCCCCATGGCCGGCCTCCTTCCGCCATTCCCCCATGGCCGGCCTCCTTCCGCCATTCCCCCATGGCCGGCCTCCTTCCGCCATTCCCCCATGGCCGGCCTCCTTCCCCCATTCCCCCATGGCCGGCCTCCTTCCCCCATTCCCCCATGGCCGGCCTCCTTCCCCCATTCCCCCATGGCCGGCCTCCTTCCCCCATTCCCCCATGGCCGGCCTCCTTCCCCCATTCCCCCATGGCCGGCCTCCTTCCCCCATTCCCCCATGGCCGGCCTCCTTCCCCCATTCCCCCATGGCCGGCCTCCTTCCCCCATTCCCCCATGGCCGGCCTCCTTCCCCCATTCCCCCATGGCCGGCCTCCTTCCCCCATTCCCCCATGGCCGGCCTCCTTCCCCCATTCCCCCATGGCCGGCCTCCTTCCCCCATTCCCCCATGGCCGGCCTCCTTCCCCCATTCCCCCATGGCCGGCCTCCTTCCCCCATTCCCCCATGGCCGGCCTCCTTCCCCCATTCCCCCATGGCCGGCCTCCTTCCCCCATTCCCCCATGGCCGGCCTCCTTCCCCCATTCCCCCATGGCCGGCCTCCTTCCCCCATTCCCCCATGGCCGGCCTCCTTCCCCCATTCCCCCATGGCCGGCCTCCTTCCCCCATTCCCCCATGGCCGGCCTCCTTCCCCCATTCCCCCATGGCCGGCCTCCTTCCCCCATTCCCCCATGGCCGGCCTCCTTCCCCCATTCCCCCATGGCCGGCCTCCTTCCCCCATTCCCCCATGGCCGGCCTCCTTCCCCCATTCCCCCATGGCCGCCCTCCTTCCCCCATTCCCCCATCGCCGCCCTCCTTCCCCCATTCACCCATCGCAGCTCTCCTTCCGCCATTCTTCCATCGCAGCTCTCCTTCCGCCATTCATCCATCACAGCTCTCCTTCTTGCTGAGCTTGGGTGTAGTCTCAGAGTCCTTCTCAATGTAGCATCCCAGACAACCACCACCAAATGAGGCTTGACACTCATTTACCATTCCTGCCTGTCAATGAGAACCAGAACTGGACACCAGTTAAAGTGGCGGAGATGGATTTTAGAGAGAAACTAAACTTCTGTAATAGGGGAAAAGAGACTTCAGCACAGAACTGAGCTCAATTTGAATACCAGGATAAGTGGGAATTTATCACTGAACAGCAGGATGGGGGCGTCAGTGGATGGAAAGTCACTAAGAGGAAACATCAAGGATAGTAGGTTCTTGAGAAACTGACTTAACAGGGTCCTTGCTAAGAGCAGGCCGGCAGGATGGGATATCAAGAGTTGGGAATTCTTTTGTAGGAGAGGAAAAATATCTTTTCTCCTACCCTTCAGAGTTTGTGGCTGGGGACCCCATAATAAAAGACAGATTAACAAGAGAAAAGCATAGAAATGTATTTAATATAAGTTTCACAAGACATAGGAGGCTTCATAAGAAAACAAAGATCCAAAGAAATGGTTAAACCTTAGTGTTTTTATGCTAGATTGGATGAAGAGTGGAGAGTTCTGAAAAAATGTTTGAGGACAGAGCAGGAGCTCCATATAGTCATCTGGGGAAAATTTAGCAAGTCTCATTCACTCAGATTCCTCTCAGCATCCCTCCATCTTTTTTTTTGAGACGGAGTTTCACTCATGTTGCCCAGGCTGGAGTGCAATGGCAGGATCTCGGCTCACTGCAACCTCCGCCTACTGGGTTCAAGCGATTCTCCTACCTCAGCCTCCCAAGTAGCTGGGATTACAGGCATGTGACACCACGCCCGGCTAATTTTGTATTTTTAGTAGAGACGGGGTTTTTCCATGTTGGTCAGGCTGGTCTTGAACTCCTGACCTCAGGTGATCTGCCCACCTCAGCCTCCCAAAGTGTTGAGATTGCAGGCTTGAGCCACCGCACCTGGCCCCCTCCATCTTTAAAGTCAAGGATGCTCCTTCTCTCTTGGTATAAAGAGACCACCCCTTACATAAGGGTTGGATAATCCGCTTCAAGGGAAGGTCAGAAAATCGTTTCACCAATTCCTTCAGCTAAAATATTAAATATACCAAGGCAGTGCGTCCTGAACTCCGCCACTCTCTAAACTGACATAGCAGGATTTGTGATAAAACTGAATTCAGCAAAGATGAACACGGAAGCCCACGGAGGACACCTGATGGAGAAGAGGGCTCGGAGGAGCGTGGCCACAGTCCACTTAAGGAGAAAGTCTTTGTCACACCCCAGAGTTAGAGTACACAGCCCCCTCTAGCTAAGAAACTGTAAATAACTCTAAAGCAACCCATCTGCAGCTCCAGGTAGACAACGTCACCTGCACCATCAGCTGCTTTTGACACCAGGCAATTCTAGGCACCTCGGCATGCTGAGTGTTCTGAGCAGAAGGAGGTTGAGAGTGTCACAGAAGCCAGAAGGTCTCTCCAATCTTCTCCTGCCTTCCTTTCTCCTAACCCCCTTTCCCCTCTAAAGCAGGTCGTAGAATCTAGAATTCTCCTCCCCTGAAGCAAGCCATCAAACTCAGGAACATCATTCTCTGAGCTCCTCGCTACTCCAGTGAAGACCCTCATGTGACAGGTATTGTGTCCTATACCTGGGGCGGGGGAAGGAATTCACAGACACAAAAAGAATCGGAACAAATAGGCCTAAAGGAGTTCCCCCAAGTTTATTATCATTAGATCACATTCCCTTTTATCCAGTCATGCTTCTCTACAACTATCTACTTTTCTTCATCAGACTTAGCATAAAAATACACAGTTTTCCCTGGTTCTTTGGGCCTTCATTCCTGAAGGCTCCTGTGACATGTGAAGCTTTCACTAAATATATTTGTTCAGGTTTTCTCCTGTTAATCTGTCCTATGTTATGGAGGTGTCAGCCACGAACTGAATGGGTGAGAAAAAGAGATTACTTTTTCTCCTCTACAGGGCTCATGGCTCAGAACGGTATTTTTCAAAAAAGAACCTGAGTCGTATAGCTGTATTTCATTTTTTCTCAGAGACTATATACACAAAATTGAACAAGCATTTTATCACTTGTTCAAGAAGGCAAAAATATAGGTCACTGAAAACATAGTCTTCTTGAATTACTTTTTTTCCCCCAAACTTTAATTTAATCCTTGTAATAGTCACATCAAGAAAAGCTTTTTCTATCAATTTTCTTACCAGTTGAATACTCTTTTGAAAGTGGACTGTCAGTTACACAGCTCTGTGTTTCAACTAATAACCTATTTTGCAGCTGACATGCAGGAATACGACTGCTATACAAGAAAGAAATGTTATTTTTCTTTTCTATGGAATTGGGTCCAGAAAAATGCCTGTGAGAAAGGCTTTTTGCATGTACATTTGTCCTGGCACTTTTTCCTTATTAAAAATTTAATGGCATGGGCCACATATTCATATTCAGATCAACTCTGGGTACTTATCCCATAGCTATGATAATTAAGATTTTACTTTTATGACAGTCTAGCAGAGCACAGGTTTTATATTCAATATTCTGCCACTTGACAATTCTTTAGCCAGATTTTCCCAGCTTCCCTTCTCATAAGACTCCACTCGAGATTCTGATTCAGCACGGCTGAGATGCAGGCTGGAGTCCTGGTGTTTACAAAGAACTGCAAGTGATGTTTATAACCAGAAAGGTTTGGAAAGCACCACTCAAGGCAAATATTCGGTTTTAGGGGTTTTAAAATATTTTCAAAACAAAGCTAAAGATTTTAGTTCATTTTTATTTTTTCGAGACAGGGTCTGGCTCTGTCACCCAGGCTGGAGTGCGGTGGCATGATCATAGCTCACTACAACCTCAAACTCCTGGGCTCAAGCCATCCTCTCTCCTCAGCCTCCCAAGTAGATGGGACTATAGGTGCATACCACTACGACCAGCTAGTTTTGTTTTCAAATTTTTTGTAGAGATGGGGTCTTGCTGTGTTGCCCAGCCTGGTCTTGAACTCCTGCTCTCAAAGGATCTTCCCGCCTCAGCCTCCCAAAGTACTGGGATTGCAGGCGTGGGCCTCTGTGCCTCACCAAAACTCAAGATTTTTCAATACAGCACACACACCACAAAGTACAGCCATGATGGTCGCCCTGGTGAAGAGGTGAAAGCACCTGCCAGCTGCCGCTGCCTCAGCCTGCCCCAACCCCATGCAGCCCTGCTCCTTCTCTCATTAGAAGCAGCAGGGGAAGGCACGGTGGGGAGAGGGGTAGGGACGCTGCGAGCATCCCCAGAAACCATCGCAGCGCCTCCTGCCCAGCTGCAGTGGAGCCGCTGCACTCCACCAAGTCAGCCGAGGGCTCTGAGGACCAGAACAGAAAACACTTCCATATGTATTTCTTCCACAATTCTTTGAGTGAAGCACCACCCTCTGTACAGAATCATCATAATTATTCTTGGATCACTCTTTTTTCTCTCTACAGTGGCTTTGGTAACAGCAGGGATTCCAGAAACAAGGACAAAAGCATCTGGCTTGAGCAAGGAGGCTGCTGGCAAGACTGAGGGTGGCAGAGCTAGGAGGATGAATGTGTGAGGAGTGGACAGGCGACAGGAAGAGAAGCAAAGAGAGAATGGGAGACCGGGGAGAGCCCCTCAGTGGCCAGTCGTGAACTTTCCCCAGACCTGTCCTCCTGGCAGAACCGTCTCTCCCAGCTCCTGGAGGTGGACCCAACCCCAGGCCAGAGGCTACAGCAAGCAGACGTCATGGTCGCTGCCTGCACCACCCATGGTGGCTTTCACAGCTTCCCTGCCAGCTCCAAGCCTACCCCAAACCTCCGAAAAGCATCTGAGGAGGCAGCTTACATTTGGGATTAAAACACCAGTGTTACCCCTGTCAGAAAAATTTGCATTATTCGTGTGGTGAACTAAAAATAAAATCTTAAGCCCCACACTGATCAGACCCCCTCTTGGCCAAGGGAACTCCAGAGAAAGCCTAAAACTGAGTTCCAGGCCATCACCGGAAGGGAGGTCAGGCATGTCTCCTCATACCCGCTTTCTTTTGGAGCTTAGACATAACAACTGACCAGCAGTCCTGTAAAAACAGAGATCAGGAGGCTGACAAAACAGACTCTCTGTTGTACTAAGAAGCCAAATTCTAGGCCAGGAGCAGTGGCTCAAGCCTGTAATCCTAGCACTTTGGGAGGCCGAGTTGGGAGGATCACGAGGTCAGGAGACTGAGACCATCCTGGCCAACATGGTGAAACCCCGTCTCTACTAAAAATATAAAAAATTAGCCGGGCGTGGTGGTGGGTGCTTGTAGTCCCAGCTACTTGGGAGGCTGAGGCAGGAGAATTGCTTGAACCCAGAAGGCGGAGGTTGCAGTGAGCCGAGATCACACCACTGCACTCCAGCCCGGGCGACAGAGTCAGACTCCATCTCAAAAAAAAAAAAAAAAAAAGTCAGATTCTAAACAGGATGTAAAGCTGGCAGTTTTGCTGAACAGGTCATATTGTGGCTGACTCTGACACAGCATCCTTATCTTTTTTTCCTTTTTTTATCCTCCACAGGGCAAGTCCTAAGCATCCTTATCTTAACTTCAACAGTCCATTCTGCTAACTCCAAATTTTTAGACAAAGTTTTGTTCCTTTCACCAACTGCACATTAAAGAATCTCGGAATCCGCCTGTGACCTGTAAGCCCCCACTTCAAGATGTCCTGCGTTTCCTGGCCGGGCCAATGCACACCTTCCATGTATGGATTTGTGTTTTGCCTCCTCGAAATGTGTAAGACCACACTGTAACCTGGCCACCTCAGCAGCACTAAGAGCACACCGTAACCCGGCCACCTCAGGAGCACTTGCTCAGGACCCCTTGAGACTGTTTCCCTGGGCTGTGGTCACTCATATTGGCTCAGAATAAACTCTTTAAAATATTTTACAGAGTTTGGTTTTTCCCACTAGCAATGTCAACCTAAATGGAAGAAGCTGAAACAAAATTAATGTAGTAGAGAGTTTACTTGGGCTAAGCTTGACGATTGAAATCTGGGAGCATAGATTCAAGTTGCCCTGAATATACATCCCAATTAGCAGAAGTTGTAAGTGGATTTTTTTTTTTTTTTTTTTGACAGAATCTCGCTCTGTTGCCAGGGTGGAGTGCAATGGCACAATCTCAGCTCACTGCAACCTCCGCCTCCCGGGTTCAAGCGATTCTCCTGCCTCAGCCTCCCGAGTAGCTGGGATTACAGGCACGTGCCACCACACTTGGCTAATTTTTGTAATTTTAGTAGAAACAGGGTTTCACCATGTTGGCCAGGATGGTCTAGATCTCCTGACCTCATGATCCACCTGCCTTGGCCTCCTAAAGTGCAAGATTACAGATGTGAGCCACTGCACCCGGCTGATTTTTTTTTTTTTTTTTTTTTTACAGGGTCTGGCTCTGTCCCCCAGGCTGGAGTGCAGCCTCAAACTCCTAAGCTTAAGTGATCCTCCTGCCTCAGCCTCACGGGTAGCTAGGACCACAGACACATGCCACCGTGCCTGGCTAATTTTTTATATTTTTTAATGTTTTTGTAGAGACAGGGTATCACTATTTTGCCCAGGGTGATCTCAAATGCCTGGCCTTAAGTGATCCTCCTCAGCCTCCCAAAGTGTCGGGATTATAAGCACGAGCCACTGTGCCCTGCATAGGTGGATTATTTTTTTTCGAAGTCTCATTCTCCTGCCGGCCTGGAGTGTAGTGGTGCCATCTTGGCTCACTGCAACCTCCGACTTCTTGGTTCAAGTGATTCTCCTGCCTCAGCCTCCCAAGTAGCTGGGATTATAGGCATGCACCACCATGCCCAGCTAATTTTTGTATTTTTAGTAGAGACGGGGTTTCACCATGTTGGCCAGGATGGTCTTGATCTCCTGACTTTGTGATCCACCCACCTCAGCTTCCCAAAGTGCTGGGATTACAGGCGTGAGCCACCGCACCCGGCCAGGTGGATTTTTAAAGGCGATAAAGGAGGATGGAGAGTGGGCTGACACAAAGTGGCTCCTCAGGAATTCTCACTGGTCTACAGAAATAACATTGATTATGGTGGGGCATAGTGTCCGGGCATGGCATCCTTAGGTACATGTATAGCTTCTGTGGCAACAGCAAGCAGTTTCCAGAGATGAATTGCGAGATCAAAAGGGGCAGCAGGCTGCGGTTGCCATCTCATTTTAACATCTCTCTGAGTCTGACAATTCAAAGGACTTGCATTCCTCAGACAAAAGTTCCCCTCCCCTCCCCTCCCTTCCCCCGTTCCCTCCCTCCCCCTCCCTTCTTTTATTTTCTTTTCTCCCTTCCCCTCCATTCCCCTCCCCTCCTGTCTGTCTTCTCCCCTCCCCTCCCCTCCCTTCCCCTTCCCTTCCCCTTCCCTTCCCCTTCCCTTCCCCCTTCCTTCCCTTCCCCTTCCCTTCCGCTTCCTTTCCTTTCCCTTCCTTTTCTTTTCTTTTCTTGAGGAGACTCCGGGAAAGCGAAAGACAGAATTGTGGCAACTTTCTTGAGCAGGAAGTTCTGAGGCAAGGAAAAGCCCTTATGTGCGATGCGAGGGAGGCTGCACAGACCTGGGTGGCTGCCCACAGTTTCTGGAGCCTGGCCACAGCGCCTCTGAAGGCAATGTCACATAGGGAACGAGTCACCCGGAAGCCAGACAGGCACAAGCACGTGGACGCTTTCCTCCTTGAAGATCCAGGGCCACCTTCCTGCCCCTGCGGGCGCAGCGGTCTCCAGCCCCTAGAGAAGCTCCAGCTGGGGATACTGTCAACCAGGTAACCAGCACGGCCCTCCTGTGCAGCCCGGGACCAGCTGTAAAGTGGTGATGGCAGGGGAAACCCTACAGGGACTTCCTCACACACACAAAGGGGCTGCCTCACACACACACACACACACACACACACACACACAGGGACTGCCTCTCTCTCACACACACTCACACACACACACACACACAGGAACTGGCTCACACACACACACAGGGACTGCCTCACACACAGAGACTGCCTCACACACACACACAGGGACTGCCTCACACACACACAGGGACTACCTCACACACACACAGGGACTGGCTCACACACACAGGGACTGCCTCACACACACACGGGGACTGCCTCACACACACGGGGACTGCCTCACACACACACGGGGACTGGCTCACACACACAGGGACTGCCTCACACACACACAGGGACTGCCTCACACACACACAGGGACTGGCTCACACACACAGGGACTGCTTCACACACAGGGACTGGCTCACACACACAGGGGCTGCCTCACACACACACAGGGACTGGCTCACACACACACAGGGACTGGCTCACACACACACAGGGACTACCTCACACACACACACAGGGACTGCCTCACACACACACAGGGACTACCTCACACACACACACAGGGACTGGCTCACACACACACAGGGACTGGCTCACACACACACACAGGGACTGGCTCACACACACACACAGGGACTGGCTCACACACACACAGGGACTGCCTCACACACACACACAGGGACTGGCTCACACACACACAGGGACTGCCTCACAGGTTTTAAGTGAAAGGAAGAAATCAGGAGTTCTTTCCTTTTTTAGCAATTTGAAACTCTAAGAAACAGGCTACAGTGTTATATTAATGTCTCACCACTCCCACCCCCTTTTCAAGTGAAATAAAGAATACAAGGAAAGCCAGAAGAATGCTGAAGATTTTGGCAATGAAGGGTCTGACCACAAAGAAAGCCAATGTGCCACTTGTGTGGTTTTTTGCAGAAAGAGTCAACAGCCTTCCTGCGAGACACAGGCTGGAGAGGGTTCCGTTTTCACGGCTGGCTGCCACAGAACTGGCTTAGGCTGGATGGACTGAGCAGAGCATGGGGGCTGAGCCGAGTGGCGTGAGCCAGGGGTCCAGAGCAGACACGGGGGGCGTGCACGCCATCTCCAGAGTCACACAGGGCTGTGTGTAGGTGGCCACTAGGTTAGGTCACGCATAAAAGTTGCTTTGTATCTGCAGCATGAACAAGACTTAAAGAAAGCTCTGTTTTATAAAGATGAAGCAGTGCTAAGCATGTCATTTAGGATGAAGAAGAAGGCAGGGAAAGCGTTCATTTTAGAAGTGCTGTGAGGACGGTGCTGGACGCAGTGGGGTGGGGGGAGGGTGCCTTCCGCCCAGATCTTCCCTCCCCTCACCACTGTGCTGCCCTGCCTGCATGCCCTCACGCCCAGGCTAGTTTCCACTCTGCCAGAGGCAGTGAAGATTGGATCCGCTGATGGCAGCATCTTGGAAACAGGAAACTGACAGGCCTCTGAATATGCCATCCTAAAATATGACTGTCAGGGACCAGACTATAGCAACCCAAATACGACTGTCAGGCCAGATTATATGCCCCAAAATATGACTGTCAGAGACCAGATTATACCACCCCAAAATATGACTGTCGGAGACCAGACTATATCGTCCCAAAATATGACTGTTGACAACCAGACTATATCACCCCAAAATATGACTGTCAGAGACCAGACTATATCATCCCAAAATATGACTGTCAGAGACCAGATTATACACCCCAAAATATGACTGTCAGAGACCACACTATACCACCCCAAAATATGCCTGTCATAGACCAGACTATATCACTCCAAAATATGACTGTCGGAGACCAGATTATACCACCCCAAACTATGACTGTCAGAGACCAGACTATATCACCCCAAAATATGACTGTCAGGGACCAGACTATATCGTCCCAAAATATGACTGTTGGAGACCAACTATATCACCCCAAAATATGACTGTCAGAGACCAGACTATATCATCCCAAAATATGACTGTCAGAGACCAGATTATACACCCCAAAATATGACTGTCAGAGACCAGACTATACCACCCCAAAATATGACTGTCAGAGACCAGACTATAGCAACCCAAAATATGACTGTCAGAGACCAGATTATACCACTCCAAAATATGACTGTCGGAGACCAGACTATAACACCCCAAAATATGACTGTCGGAGACCAGACTACATCGCCCCAAAATATGACTGTCGGAGACCAGACTATATCAACCCAAAATATGACTGTCAGAGACCAGATTATACCACTCCAAAATATGACTGTCGGAGACCAGACTATAACACCCCAAAATATGACTGTCGGAGACCAGACTACATCGCCCCAAAATATGACTGTCGGAGACCAGACTATATCACCCCAAAATATGACTGTCGGAGACCAGACTATAATCACCCCAAAATATGACTGTCGGAGACCAGACTATATCACCCCAAAATATGACTGTCGGAGACCAGACTATAATCACCCCAAAATATGACTGTCGGAGACCAGACTATATCGTCCCAAAATATGACTGTCGGAGACCAGACTATATCGTCCCAAAATATGACTGTCAGAGACCAGATTATACACCCCAAAATATGACTGTCGGAGACCAGACTATACCACCCCAAAATATGACTGTCAGAGACCAGACTATACCACCCCAAAATATGACTGTCAGAGACTAACCAGACCATGCCTCCCACACTGACCGTCACAGACTAACCAGACCATGCTTCCCACACATGCCTCTTTGTCTTAAGGATCATTTGGAGCTGGTTATTTTGAGAAATTGCAGACGCAGGAGAACCTTTAAAAACAGAGACTTACCATTTTGTAAAGGAAATGTACGTCCATAAAGGAGCTGTCCATTTGTAAGGGTGCCTTCCTCTCTGCACCAGAGAGAGAACAACAACTAGATCTCCAGACTCCTGAACCATGGAGAAGGTTTTTAAGCCTGAAGTTTAAACTACCTGTTTGAGATCAACTCCAGAGACATACTCAGTTCTCTGGGTGCCTCCCAAGTAGACATGAGCTACACATACTAATAAACTTCTGTTTGTTTTTCTCTTCTTACTCGGTCTTTGTTACAGGGAGTCTCAGCTAAGGTTGGAGGGCAGAGAGAAAACTCGTGTTCTGCCCCTACCAGAGCAGGTGTGTGTTCCTCTGCACTGATGAATGTGCCTGTCTTCAGAAAGGGCAGCCCGTAGGTACTGAGAGCAGAGGCGGAGCTTCTAAGAGAGCAGTGACAGCCTCACTCCGCCTCCCTGGCCCTCACCCGGTCCCCTGCACCTGGAGCTACTGGAAGACGGAGGAACCATCCTTTCAGAATCTCCTGGAGGACTCATCGACCCCATGGGAACATGGTACAAGGCTGGAGAGCCGCTCTGTGTTGAAGGGGAGGAGAGAAGATAATCCCATTTCCTCCCAGTCTAAAGAATGAGCATTCCCAGTGGAAGGAGAAAGCAGATCCTTGGCCACACACAATCCTCTGAGAAGAGTCAACAGGATTGTGACTAGAAGTGGCTTCTACATCAGCCCAAAGTTGACTTTCAGCAAACGGTAGGTTTTTGCAATTTAAAGCAGTGACAATTGATTGAGACAAGGTTAGCCTTAAGTGATTTAGAAAATGCTTTTATATAAGATCTCATTTAATCTTCATTGTGGTTCTTGTAGAAAGGAATCAGAATTTAAGGCAACAGCGTGAGGTTGCAGAGCTATTATATTATGGAGCTAGGATTCTGACCTAGTTGGCTTAACAAGGAGGGGCTTAATAAAGACAAGTGATCTCCAAGCCCAAATACAAGCAAAGCCAGCTCATAAAAGATCTGCTTTCAGATTTTAATCCTTGATGAAGGGAAATGTTTAAAAATTTCCTAAAAGCAAAATTGACAAGACAAATCCAAAGAAAACCCTGTCTTATCCAGTGTGGCCTCAAGGTCCACCCGCATCCCCTGAACAGAAAACCCTGTCTTATCCAGTGTGGCCTCGAGGTCCACCCGCATCCCCTGAACCTGGTGCATTCGCCTTTGGGTACATTCAGTAAAGGAGCCACAGTCTCAGAATATATGAGGTGGTATTTTTGTTGGGAGCAGGGGTGGAGAAGTTGCCTCGAAATATATACAGATTAAAAGTGTATATATTTCAAATGTATTTAACAAAACTTATAGCTAAGCAAATATTCCCTACAATCTACCAAAAAAAACGTAGAAATTATCCACAAAGAATTTAGGGCTTCATCTATTTTTAGAGGAAGAAGCTGTTAGCATGCTGTGTTCAGAAAAAATATATTCAATTAAGTTAATAAATTAATCATGTAGTCTTTGATTAAGATTATCATCAATGAAATATAACTACACAAATAGTAATGATTCAACTATAGCTTTGCTTATTGCAATGAAAAGGATGATCTGGACATCTAGATACCCTCCTGAAAACCTTGTGAAACCTGTGACTACCTCTTCATGTAAGTCCCTCTCTCCACCCCCGACTGGGGAAGTCAATGATTTACCAAACATAGCACACAGCTGGTCCATGGCAGAGGCAGCAGGAACCCAGCACTATCTGCCTAAAGATGGTGTGACCTGCTGACGGGTGGCCGTGGTCCACAAGTCACCAGTAGCTTCAGCACACAGGTCTATCTTCTGGAATGACCAGGCCTCCCTACATAGGCCAGAGTCTTCCTGCACAGGCCCAGGGCCCTAAGGCTGCACAGATGCCCGAGGTCCAGTCTGCAGATATGCTGGGATCAAGGCATCGCGTGTGCTTCTGCTAAGGCAGTGCTTCCCATACCGCTGGCAGGCATCAAGATCACTTAGAGAGCTTGTAATTCCTCAGGAAATGACCTTCAGGCCTCTCACAAAAAGTATCAAAGAACTGAAACTAGATCACCACACCAGATGCCCGACCCCTCATTCACCATGATCACTTCCTTGCCCCTCCCAAGTTCCTGTGTTCTTTTTTTTTTTTTTTTTTTGAGAGTCTCGCTGTCGCCAGGCTGAAGTGCAGTGGCGCGATCTCAGCTCACTGCAACCTCCGCCTCCTGAGTTCAAGCGATTCTTCTGTCTCAGCCTCGTGAGTAGCTGGGACTACAGGTGCATGCCACCATGCCCAGCCAATTTTTGTATTTTTAGTAGAGACAGGATTTCTTAGCCAGACTGGTCTCAAACTCCTGACCTCGTGATCCACCCACCTCTGCCTCCCAAAATGCTGAGATTACAGGTGTAAGCCACCACCACCAGCCTGAGCCACCACGCCTGGCCCTGTTTTCTTATACATTGTTATATTTCTTGCCTGCTATATAAACTCCTGGTTTTGATCAGTCAGGGAGATGGATGTGAGACTCAGCTGGCATCTCCTCAGCTGCAGCACCCTATTAAAGCCTTCTTCCTTGGCAATACTCATCATCTCAGTGATTGGCTTTCCGTGCAGTGAGCAGCAGGACTGAGATCAAACCACTGGTGTTTCAGTAACAATTTTCCTACTGTTTTTCTTTTCTTTCTTTCTTTTTTTTTTTTTTGTTTTGTTTTGTTTTGTAGAGACAACGTCTTGCCATGTTGCCCAGGCTGGTTTCAAATTCCTGGGATCAGGTGATCCTCCCACCACAGCCTCCCAAAGTGCTGGGATTACAGGTATGAACCACCACGCCTGGCCCCCTAGTGAAATCTAAAATTGCAACACTCTTTTTTCTCACAGTTTTCTCATGCCATTAATTCTCTCTTCTACTTCTCTAAAAACTTTAATCTACTCCACCGTTCCTAACATTTTCGTTTTTGTCTGACTACACTGTCTTGCCTACCCCATATCTGAACCACTTTTTCGCTACTGCCCCCAGCCCCTATTGCGCTAACAGACCTCACAGGCTTCTCAGACCCACGCAGTGGAGATGAAGCCTGGAGTTACTGCCTGTGCTGCCCAAAGCAGGCCAGGAGCCCACAGTTGTCCTTAAAGCCCTTGTGTTTGTGGTGTTCACCTTGGACAGGCCTTCGCCCCGACTTCATTTATCTGTTCTTGCTCAGCTTATATCTTCTCTTAACCCACCACAACATTCATGGCTGAGACCCCATAACAAAAAACTGATTAGCAAAAGAAAATCATGCAAATTTATCTAACCAAAGTTTTACATGACCCAGGAGCCTTCAGAAATGAAGGCCCAAAGAAACAGGGAACACTGTATTTTTATGCTTAGGATGGATAGAGAGTGGACAGTCCTGTAGGATGGTTGGACAAAGGGAAGATGAGCTAATGAGAATAACCTGGGGAGAACTTAGCAAGGCCAATTTGTTCAGATTCTGCTTGGCATCGCTGGGTCTTCATTCCTTTTCTCTAGGTATAGGGAGAAGGAACCTCTGGAATGAGGGTCTAATGACCTATTTTAGAGGGAGGCCAAATAATTATTTTAGGACCTGCTTTGGAGGAGAACAGTGGGAGAAGGTCAGAGAGATCTTCCTGCTTCTGCCCCGCGCTCTCCTTCCCCTCTTTTGTCTCCATGGTCCCCGCCCTTGTTTACCCTCCCGTGCTCTTACCATCCTCCAGGATCATACTCAACCCATGAACCCTCTTCCTCCTCTCTTCTGGCTTGTTCGCCCCAGGCCTCCCCATAAACCTTTCTTAATAAATCCTTTCTCCATCCTGTGTCTACGTCTACTTCCAACCATTTTTTCTCCTTAAATATTTAATTCACCATCTTTACCTACATGCTTATTTTATGCATTAATTATTACAAAATTATATTTTCGGCCCCCATATTTTCCTGAAGTTCTTTTGCAACTGTTGTAAATAATCTTCTAGCAGCCAAACCCCTTTTTCGTTCCCTCATTATGGAGGGTTTATACTTAGGAAGCAGCCACCACTTCCACCACTGAGCTGGCACTGGTGATATGACAATGAACAAGATACACATGGCCTTTACCCTTATGGAGCACACAGTCTGTGGTAAAGAAAGCAAGAAGATAATCAATTACAGACCAACCTGGGTAACATAGGGAGATCTCATCGCTGCAAAATAAAAAAAATTAGCCAGGCATGGTGGCGCATGCCTGTGGTCCAGCTATTTGGGAGGCTTAAACAGGAGGATCATTTGAGCTGGGGAGTTTGAGGTTGCAGTGAGCCATGATCATGCTACTGCACTCCAGCCTGGGCGACAGAGTGAGACCTTGTCTATAAAATAATAATAATAACCAATTAAATTACAGCATAACAAATGCCAGGATGGAGAAACAATGGGAAACTGGGTGCAGAGGAGGGAGGTCTTTAAGGCAGATCAACTCACTTTGGCATTTAGTTCTTAATACTGTTCTCCCATGTGGCTTGTAGGACTCATACTCCCCTGAGACTTCTCCTGCCACTCCTACTTAGTTTTATTTTTTTTCACTCCTCCATTTCCCCAACTATCTTTGAAATATTTGTGTTCCACAGGACTTTGTCATTTACACACTCTTCCCTTCTCTTTCTAGAGGCTTCCTTGAGCATGTTCACTGCTTGAAAACCTGATGAAACTGACATCTGTCTCTAGCCTGGAGACGTTCTCTTGCACACTCAGCTATATGACGGGCTCCTCAAACTCAAAAGGCTCGGGAACTGAGCTCATTATGTTTCCTCCCAGTCCTTCTCCTATTATCTGTCCTACTCTAGTTAATGAAATTTTCACCTCCCTATTTGGAGCAAGTCCAAAAACTGAGAGTCAACCTATATTTCTCCATTTTACTTATTCTCTGCCTTCACTGGAGGCTGTACCACTTACAAGCACATACTCTAAAGCCACATGGTGTGGATTGAATCACAATTCTACTATTTGCTAAAAGAGTGCCTTAGGTAAATGACTGCATAGCTCTGTGACTCCATTTCCTCATCTGGGAAGTGTATTATTAAGAATTTGGCTGGCCTTTGTCCCCAGGTTTTGGGAAGTAACCTCTAAACCCCTGCCATTTCCTATGCTCTAGGAGTACCTTTGTTATTCATGGGGGGCTCCTTGGACCACACTTGACAGTTTATGTGAACATATGACTTGGAATGGAGGCTGGTTAAGACGACCAACCATGTGACTAGGGAGTCGAGGGCTTTGAACCATATTTTAGTGGCCTGACCTCTGAGGAGGAGAGGGGCCAAAGACTGAGACACATGGGCAATGAATCACGCCTATGTAATGAAACCCCAATAAAACTCACAAGAACTCAGGGGAGCTTCCTTGGTTGGCAATTTCCTCTGTGCATTGCCATACACTGAAGTGCCGGAAGGGTAGCACGTCCTGAGGACAAGAGCAGCTTCACAGCTGGAACCCTCATAGATCCCCTTTTGTGAATCTCTCCCTTTCGTTGCTTCTGAATTATTACATCCTTTTACTGCAATAAAACTGCCATCATAAGTATAGTGCCTTCCTAACCTCTGTGAGCTGTTCTAGAAAATTGTTGAACCTCAGGGAGTCTGTAGGGACCCCTGAATTGGTAGCCAGCTGGTTAGAAGTTAGGGTGGCTCCGGAGGCCTCCAAACTTGTAGCTGGTGTCTGTCGCGAAGGCAGTCTTGTAAAGAACTGTGCCCTTAACCTGAGGTTTGGCCTAACTCCAGACAGGAAATTAATGACAATAACGCCTAATCCATATGGCTACTGTGAGAATTAAATGAGCTAATACAGATAAAGCCTTTGAATAGTAACTGTCATAAGTACAAAATGAATATCACCTATTTTTATTTTTATTTATTTTTATAGACAGGGTCTTTCTCTGTTGCCCAGGCTGGAATGCAGTGGCACAATCGATCATTGCTCACTGCAGCCTCAACCTCCTGGGCTCAAGTGATCCTCCCACTTCAGCCTCCCAAGTAGCTATGACTACAGGTGCACACCATCATGCCCAACTAACCTTTTAAAATTATATTTTGTAGAGACGAGGTCTCACTCTGTTGCAGGCTGGCCTCGAGCTCCTGACCTCAAGCAATCTTCTTCAGCTTCCCAAAGTGCTGGGGTTGATGTCACCCACCTTTAGAATTGTTGCCTTGCATTAGTGTGAACAGAGCCCATCCATACACATGAGGAGTCGGCATTCCCAGGGTCTTCCCAATGGGCCTCCACTGGATGCCCATAGAGAAGAATGGTACACAGCAGAAAAGCAGAGAGAGAGCTTCATGTGGCAGACATAGATCCCCACCTCCTTTCTGGGCCTTTCTTTCACACAGCACAAAAGCATGAGGCCACTGTGGGTGGGCAGGTAATCCTTTTGTCCCCCAAGGCTGTGAAAAGATCTTCTGTTGTTTGTTTGTTTGTTTGTTTGTGGTAGGGTGGTTAAAAGCAAAAGCCATCTGCCCCTGGATCATGCCCCATATAAAACAGAGGTCTGCTACCAGTGAGCCAGGAGCAGGAAGCTTTCTCCAAAGAACCCCCACAGATACAAGCAAAGTTTGACTATGAGACAAAGGCAGAAATACTGAGAAAACCCCATACGTGAGGTCCAGGCTAACAGGGATAGCCTAAGATTGAGGCTGGACCAGGGAAATTAAAAAATGCCTCTTCCACACCTTAAGTCTTTCATGGGAAAATAAACAACAACAGTCGTTTACTCTGGGAGGGAGGAATCAAATGAAAAGAGAGACATCTTTTGTAGTACAGGCATTCAGGGTCTGCCAAAAGATGAAGGTGAAACAGTAACATTGAGAAAAGCTCTGCAGCACACCAGGTCCTTCACTAATACAAAGTATCAGAGCCCACGACTGGAAGAACTTAAAGTTTGAACTAACTGTGATTATAGCAGCAACAAAACCCAAACCCAACTCAAACCAGACTTCCACACAAGTGGCCTGGCAGAAGAAGTATGCCTGTTTCTGGACATAAAACATTTTAAAAGTCCCTTTATTACTATTGTCCTTCTACACACAATGTCTGATGGTCAATTTAAAAAATACATATATGTATGATGTGTAAAGCAAGATAACATCCAACTTACTATCAAGGGATAAAGCAATCAACAGAATAAGGCCCAGAGATGAACAAGATGCTAAAACAATCAAACAGGAATTTTAAAATAACCATGATTAGCACAGGACAAAAAGATCAACTCTCATCACTTCTACGTAAAATGTATTTAAAATCTTAAACAGTAAAATAAGGCAAGAGACAGAAAGAAAAGGCACACAGACTTAAAAAAACAAAACTACATTCATTACCTGACTGCATAAAAATTCCAAATAATCTTCTTTAAATGCTATTGGAAGAAGTGAATCTAACAAGGTTGTAGAAGTTAAGGCCAATATATGAAAATCAAATGTCTTTTTATATACTAGCAATGAACAATTGGAAATTCAAATTTTAGGAAACATCATTTACCCTAGTATCAAAAGCATGAAATATTTGGAGATAAATCTAACAAAAATGTGTAAAAAATATTGTGAAAATTACAGAATATTGATGACGGAAATTAAAGCACACATAAAAAATAAAGCAAACTACCATGTCATGAATAGGAAGACTCAATATGGTTAAACTTTTAATTCTTCCCAAAGTGAGCTATAGGTTCAATGGAAATCCAGTGAAAATCCAAGTAAGGCTTTTTTTGGTAGAAAATAGCAAAGATGATTCCAAAATTTACACGGACTTAACCTTGCACTATATCCAAAATTTAGCTCAAAATAGACGCCAGGCATAATATCACACCTAAAATTATAAAATCTTCTAGAATGAAAAAAGAAAATTCTTTGTAAACTTGTGCTAAGCAAAATGAGGTGTAAAATGATATAATAATTTGGGGGAGCAAAATACGCAGTTTATTATTAGGTTAAAAATACTCTTCACATAAGCCAGATAGATACTCCTTTTCTAAGTACTTTCCCCCACAAAATGAAAATGTATCCATAAAACTAAACTGCAAATGAACAACACAAGATTTACCCGCACAGTGTCGTGGCAGTATGGGGCTGGCAAGGTAGGCCACGGTGCCAAGGCAAACTTCTCAAACCTCTCCGTGCTTCAGTCCCTAGAGGGAACTCAGCTACAGGCGATGCCCGATCAGGTTGCGGTTTGGAATGGGCCCTGGATACTGGCATTTTTAAAACTCTTCCCAGGTGGCCGGGCATGGTGGTTCTTGTAATCCCAGCACTTTGGGAGGCTGAAGTGGGAGGATGGCTGGAGGCCAGGAGTTTGAGACCAGCCTGAGCAACACAGCAAGATCTCATCTCAATAAATAAATAAATATTCTTCCAAGGCAATTTTGCTGTGCTGCTGGGTTTAAAGCACTAGCAGGACAAGACAGTCATTGTTTCTAGTATATATGTGAACACATTGCAGGAGGGAATATCATATACAAATTAGCGCTTAAAAACATTCAGGAAGAAACATACAAAGGAGCAAAGAATGATATATTCAACACATGTTTTGTGCTCTAGAAGAAATTAAACAGAACATGGAATCAAACAAAAATTAAAGATAAAATAGGTCAAAAGAGAAACTGGAGAGTAAAGAAAGCAAAGGAAGGACAAAACACCATTAGAAGCACCCAGGAACAGAACAATCAGCTGCCAGCAAGTCAGTGTCAGCGAGGGAAGACCTGAAATACTAGCAAAGAGGAAGAAGACAAAGATTAAAGACATTGAAAGGAAAAGATATGGAGGACAGAAAAGATACAAAATAAAGCAAAACATAACATTTCTCTCAAATTTGAAACACGTGACAGAAAAGTGTTAATTTAGAGAGGTAAAATTCAACAGAAAATTAAAAGGCATGAAAATGGCTAATTAATATGTGGAAGGATTCTGTGTAAATTTAGAAAAATGAAAACAATGTATTCAGTTGGTGCAAAAGTAATTGTGGTTTTTGCCATTAATACCTCTTTGCAGATCACATCATCAAAAATTGAAAAGATGGATGTATGGGCAAAGGTGTAAAACTAGAAACTTGAATATAATGTTGAATAAAACTATCATTTTCAATTCAAATACCACTTTACTTCAGCACATTTATCTTACATATACACTCACAACTAGGAAAGGAATATGTACAAGCAAAGTCACTGTGTCATTTTTAGTCATTGTAAAAACCAGAAAAAATCTAAATTTTTGTTTGTAGAGGATTGCTTTAAAATCATGGAATAGCCATATAATGAAAAACGTAGGTGTTCACTGGAAAATACAGTAGCTGTCTATGTTGATAGGGAAAGATCTTTAAGATTGCTCAAGTGACACAACAGATTTTTAACATTACCTATGAATGCATACCCTCCTGTTAGGGAAACAGGAGCCTGGGAGAGTCAGGGTGACACCACTTTAAAATCAACTCCATCTTAAACCTAATGAGGCACATTCCTTGCCAGTTACCACCTGTATTAGCCTCTTCTCATGCTGTTAATAAAGACATACCCTAGACTGGATAATTCATAAAAGAAAGATGTTTAATTGGCTCCCATTCCACAGGGATGGGGAGGCCTCAGAAAACGGAGAATCACGGCATGAGGGGAAGCAAACACATCCTTCCGCACATGGTGTCAGCAAGGAGAAGTACAGCAAGGAGAAGTACAGCAAGGAGAAGTGTGAAGTGGGGGAAGACCCCTTATAAAGCCATCAGATCTCGTGAGAACTCACTCATTATCACAAGAACAGCATGGAGGTTACTGCCCCCACGATTCGATTACCTCCCACTGGGTCCCTCCCATGACACGTAGTGATTATGGGAACTACAGTTCAAGATGAGATTTGGGTTGGGATACGTGGGTAGGACACAGCCAAACCATGTCAACACCCATGGTCATAGGATGTTAATAGCTGAGAACAAACGCCTAATGCCTGCAAGGACAAACTCTTATGACAGCAAAATGTCCCAATGTCCCAATATCACATAACAATATATGCTTTTAAAGATAATTATAGTCATGCTGTGGTGTGCTTGTGCACTAAAATGCCAAGGACAGCTTTCTTTAAACCAACGAGGAATAAATTTTGTCACACTGTCAGCCCGCTGGCGTGTAGACATAATGTAGCTTAGCTTTTACATAGATAAGACCCCTATATAAGAAAAACTTAAGACAAAGATGAGGGGTTCCTCCTCTTGCTTTCTGAGGATGCCCTACTTTGCATCTGGGTAGGTTTCAGTAAACTCTCTCTCCTCACTGCACTCTGAGACTCACCTTGAATTCTTTCCTGCACAAGATCCAAGAACCCTTACTCGGGGTTTGGATTGGAACCCCTTTTCCTGGCAACACTCCTATTACACTTGAAATTTCAATCGTATGCCTGTATTTCTTTTTCAAATGTTAAAAATTTATTTGTTTTCCATGAAAAAAGAGTTGGAATTTTTTTTAAGTTTTAGCTTTTCATGGAGAAAAATTATTAACTAGAAAATTAGACTATCAGAGAGACTTATTGTTTCACCTAGCTAAGACTTCATTCTCAAACATGGGCCATTACTTTTACTGGAATTAAGAAATTATATAATTATATTGGAACTAGTGTTGAATAATTTTATTTTTGTTCACATAAAGAAACATGAATAAAATACACAATAACTATAATTTAAATCTGAAACAAGCACTAAAATGATGTGCACAGCATTCATTTTGCTATTCTGCTGCAAACAGAATATTTTCTTTTCATAGCACCTGCAATGAAGGTCTCAAAGGAGTCTTGCATGAAAGGGCATTGAAGGGACATGAAATTTTAACTAATACCACCAGCTCACATGCTTCAAACCCAAACTTGCTTATAACCAACCAATGTCACTTTTTAGAGAACAATATTACAGGTTTTTAGTATTGTGCTATTGTTTTTCCTTAAATTATGTTTTGTTATCTGAAATCCCAATTAATGGTTTTAGTTTTTTTTAATTTTTGTAAGACAGGGTCTCTAACTCCTGGGCTCAAGCCATCCTCCAGCCTCAGCCTCCCAAAGTGCTGGGATTACGGGTGTGAGCCGCCGCACCTGGCTAATGTTTGCTCTGGACACCATATGACTTGTTAGCATAATCATAAGGAGACCCTAAAAATACGTATTTTAGCTGCTCCCAGAGTCTCTCTGTGTTTCTATAGGACAGTGGGAAACTGATGTAAATAATTAAGAAGCAAATTAATTATTTGTCAATTATGTACCCATCCTGTCTTCTAGCATGGAGACTTAAATGCAAAGCAGAGGCAGCCAGTTGCCAATTACTTTTACAAGCTTCATTCTTAAGTTGAATTTGGAAAGACTAAGATCTAACCAGATGTATGTATTATCAAGTGATGAAAGTTATCTACTTTGTAAAACACTTTTTGATTTAGTCCTCCTAATTTTCCTATGATTGCAACTCCCAAAAAGAATCATAACATAAAACCTATACCTAAGAAAATTCTGTTCTGATGCAGGGGAAATCCATCTACTTGCAAAAGCACACTGCAGGATTGCAATTCAGATGTCAAGTTAACCTGATGAGTGATTTGAACACACACACACACACACACACACACACACACACACATTTGCTTTGTAAATTAAAAATCTGGAGCAAGCCACAGAACATGGTCCCTTTCAGAACGGAGTGTCTTTGTTCTGCATAGCTCCTGTCCTGATGGTGTGGGCACCTCTAAGTGTTCTCTCCATTGTGCTGGACCTGGTTGCTGTAACTAACAATGGGTGGCTCTCCTGGTCTGAAATCTAATGAGCATGTTAGTCACCTGCAAGCCTGCTCTTATTTAAAAGAGCTGGTTCACCTCCTTTTTTACATCGTCAAATTAGATCCCCTCAGAGAAATGCCAGAATGTTCAGCTGGCACATTAACACTGAATTAAAACTAGCTACAATTTCCAACTTGCAGATGGTAGTGAGGATCAAAGGTAATAACAATGAATTTGGCATTCAGCCACAAGGGATTGATGCAGCCAATTAAGGCTACTCTGCCCATGAGATTCTGCTCAGGTTTTCTACTCCACCACGACTAGGGGAGATCATCAGAAGGGATGATTTCTTCCACTTACATCACAGAGAACTCCTGCAAAGGGGTTTTCACACCACAAACACTTGTGATGGCTCTTATTATGTTCCAGACACAGCTTGAAGGCCTCTACAGCTATTAACTCATCTAATCCTCCCAACAACACTTAATGGTGAGTTCTATCACTCCGATCACTTAAACATGAGGAAACCTGGATGCTAAGTAACTTGTCCAAGGTCACACAGCTAGTGAATGGCACAGCTTGAATGGCACAGCTGGGAAGTGAACACAAGCGCTGTGACTTCAGAATCCAGGTTCGCCCTGACTTTGCTACACCACTCCTGTGCTCGAGATAAAGCTGGGTTTCCAATCTCCGCATTATTCACATTTAGGGCCAAGTAGTTACTTGTTGTTGGAGGCTATTCTATACATTGTAGTGTCCCTGGCCTCTACCCACTATGTCCCTGGAGCAACCCTCCCTCCCCTGAGCTGTGAAAACCAAAAATGTCTTCAGATACTGCCAAATATCTCTTTGGGGACAAAATCATCTCTTGTTGAGATATCATTCTTTATCATAGAAATAGAATGACTAAAAAGAAATAATAGAAAAATGTGGGATTACTAAAAACAATTGTACTATGTCCGTGTCTGTACATTTTGAGATAGAATTATTAGGAAATATCTCAAAACAGTCCTTTTTTTTTGAGATGGAGTCTCTCTCTGTTGCCCAGACTGGAGTGCAATGGCACCATCTGGGCTCACTGCAACCTCCGCCTCCTGGGTTCAAGCGATTCTTGTGCCTCAGCCTCCCGAGTCGCTGGTATTACAGGCAGCCACCACCACGCCCGGCTAATTTTTTGTATTTTTTAGTAGAGATGGGGGTTTCGCCAACTTGGCCAGGCTGGTCTTGAACTCCTGACCTCAGGTGATCCAGCTGCCTTGGCCTCCCAAAGTGCTGTGATTACAGGCGTGAGCCACTGCGCCTGGGCTCAAAATAGTCCTTCTTTTGGCTTTTATGTTATCTCTCCTTCCTAGCTTTCTTCTTTTTTTTTTTTTTTTTTTTTTTTTTTGGCTTAGGCAGCTAGGAAGCCCAGAGCTCTATTTTCACTTGAAGCCACAAGTATTTGAGGAATTATGTGCTCAATATTGTTAGATGCCGCATATGCACAGAAATATAGGAAGTTACACGGATTTCAGCCTAGTTGAAGAAAAGCATCGACAGGGAAATTAGAATCAGTCAAGCAGCCAGAACATATGTAAATATTACCTTATGCGGCCTGTGGGAATGAAGCACAACAGGACATGTGGGCGCGGTAGTGAGCAGGGCCGGCTCTACTGAGAAGGTCGGTGAGCAGAGTCCGGAGCGGAAAAGGCAAAGGCGAAGTGACGTCCGGCAAGCTCGCCATGTTGAGAAGGTAACACAGGGAAGCCCCGCCCAGCTGGGAGGGAAGGCGCAAATAATTGGAAGGAACGCGGCGCAAATGGGAGGGAACGTGGCGCACAATTGGAAGCAGGTAACAATGAGCGTTGAACGCTCGTGAACAAGAACAGGAAGTGTGCTCGCTTCCGCAGCGCATGTACTAAAATTGGAACGGTACAGGGAAGACTAGCAGGACCCCTGTGCAAGGATGGCATGCAAATTCCTGAAGTGTTCCAAATAAATAAATAAGAACAGCAAGTGGTGCTGTGCGTTTCAGGAATAATAACGAGCAGCGGGGAACGAGGGCTCTGCGGGGCTCATGGCGAGTTATGGAAGTTGTTACTAATCTGCCTTATGGTGAGGAAGACAGATCGAGGTGTTGGCAGTGAAATGGAAAGTAAGGGGTGATTAAGGGAAAATACTTGAAATTGAAGAATTGACGGGGATCGATGGTTTGTTAGACATTGAAAATAATAACAAATGTGGTAGGCTGCTTCTCGGTGAGCTCCCACTATCCCCTTTCTCCTGGGAGCCACACTGCTGTAGAAGCTCTTCCCCCAGTGTGGGCTAGACCTAGTGACTCGTTTCTAATGAACAGAACATGGCAGAGTAAGGGGTCTCTCTTACAAAAGAATGTGGCTTCCATCTTGGGTGCGAGTGGCCTCCGGGGAGACCCGCATGACAATGAAATGATGTCCCTGGACCAGCCAGAGAGGACTAGAGAACTGTCAGCAGTCCCATGAGCAAGCCTGGACGTGAATGCGTCCCCCGATCCCCCACGTTCAGCTGTGAGATGACCGCCTAGAACCTGGGCCAGAGGATGCTGCTAAGCCACGCCCAGACTCCGGAGCCACAGGGACTGTGAATGGACCAAAGTGTGCTGTTTGAAGCCACTAAATCCAGGGGGCATTAGTTACACAGCAATGGAGAAAAAGTACAACAAGCTTACAAGACGAAAAATAACTTTCATCTCAAATATAGGACACCAGTTTATTCAGTTTACATATTTGGAGATACGGTTTTTCTGAAAATTAACCAAAGGGGGAATGAATAAAGAAAAAGAAACATCAAAGCAAGGAAAGGAAGAGAGCCCACATCTAACAGAGGAAATGTTGTTGCCCTTTGAGTACCGAAGACAGAGATCTCTCTTCCAAGGGTAATGGCTCTCCTGTGTTAGCCATCTACTTGCTGGCCCCAGCATTATGCAGCGACATGTAACTGGACTATGTTCAGAAAATTAAAATGACATATTCAAGGTAAATATCTAGGAACATTTCAGCCCTTAGGAAGTAGAAGAAATATCTCCTGTCCACAATCTCCATATTTTCTAATAGATAATGCAATTCATTCTGCTACACATCAGCTAGTTAACTAGCAACACTTTTTCCAATGCTGACCAGTGCAGGGGTTCTTTGAAAGAATTACTTGTTTCAAAGAGGTCGAAGTGCAGAGTACAATGGTGGTTGCCAGGGGTTGGAGGCATGGGGCATGGAGAGAAGTTGGTCAAAGGGTGCATAGTCTCAGTCAGATAAGATGAGTGTGTTCTGAAGATCTATGTATGAGACGGTGCTGTCAATAATAACATATTATTGTATACTTGAAATTGTTAAGAGAGAAATGTTCTCACCACAAGAAAAACCAATAACTATGTAGGTGATGGATGTTAATTACTTTGACTGTGGTAACCGTTTCACAGTGCGTGCATATATCAAAACTTCCCATTGTGCACTGTAAATATACACAATCTTTACTTATATCTCGATAAAGCTAGGATGGGAGAAGGAAACACTATTATAAATCACAGCACACTTGAAGGAAAGAGGAACAGACACCTATTTCAACATGTAAGATCACAACAGAAAGAAGAATGTGAGTTCCATGAAGGCAGGCATTTGCCTTGTTCTCATCACAGTCCCAGGCCCTGGCTCATGTTAGATGGTCCCTAGTGATGGGGTGAGTATAATTAATAATGGAGACGAATACTCAGGGTCCTTAAACATATGCACAAAGCAAACACAAAGGGAAGATCTTCAAGTCTGAAGGCCACCTGCTGACAGAATTCCCTTTTCTCAGAGGGCGGTCGATTTTCTCTTAAGCCTTTCCTCAACTGACTGGATGAAGGCTGCCCACATAATGGAGGGGAATTGACTTCCTCAAAGCCTACTGATTTAAATGTTAGTCTCATTTTAAATATATCCTCACAGAAACATCTGGAATAATGTCTGACCAAATATCTGGGGACAGTGATCCAGCCAAGTTGAGACATAAAATTAACCACCATGGCCCAATTTTTATCTTTTTGGCTGCAGTTCTGTCAAAGGCGTCTGCTCTTCATAACATCTCACTCACTAGCTCTATGAAGCCATATGATACAAACCTTGCCTGTGTAGCCTTCACTTTTTTCCAAAAGAAGTCTATTAAATGCCAATCAAGTATCTTCTCCTGCAAGCTCAGTAGCTCGGGCCTTCAACAGCTGTTCCCCATTCCTATCCATCTCCCTGAGCTACCTTGGCATTCTTATCAGGACATTGGAGGAATCTATCTATGTGCCTCTAAAGATTCAGCACCCAAACATGATAGAAATCACTGTGTTCACACTGTATCTATATATCTGCCCATCCCTTTAAATCATTCCAATAAACCAGATTAGAATCAGTAATAGGACTCAGCTGCTTTCTTTATACCATTGATGGTTCTGGTTTAAGGACCATCAATGTTATAAAGAAGGCAGCTGAGTCCTATTACTCAGCTGCTGGGTATAAAGAAGGGAAAATGGTTTGGGGATGCTAGACCTCCAGCTAACATCCTCAAACCATTTTCCTTTAACTTCTAACCAAATTGCCAAGAAAATCAGGGGGGCAAGGTTAACATTAACAACGTAAGACAGACCACCTAATGTCAGACTGTGCGTGGTGTTCGTGATAATAATAACAAAGATGAAGCTTGCCTGAGAAAAATCTTGGCCAGAATTCAGCACATCCTACCTAAGGACAGTCCATCAGAAACAGGCCACTTGGAAAAGCTGAAAGTGTTTGTTTTCTGAAGCTGAAGTACCTGTAGCAACTGGTCCAAGGTTCTGGAGAATAGAATTAATAGAAGGAATCAAACTTATGCTATTTTAGAAGGTTTCTTTAAGACCCCCATAGTGTGGCTGGGTGCAGTGGCTCACGCCTGTAATCCCAGCATTTTGGGAAGCCGAGGTGAGCGGATCACAAGGTCAGGAGTTCAAGACCAGCCTGGCCAATATGGTGAAATCCCATCTCTACTAAAACTACAAAAATTAGCCGGGCATGGTGGCATGTGCCTGTAGTCCCAGTTACTTGGGAGGCTGAGGCAAGAGAGTTGCTTGAACCGGGGAGGTGGAGGTTGCAGTGAGCCGAGATTGTGCCTCTGCACTCCAGCCTGGGAGATAGAGGGAGACTCTGTCCCTACCCCCCAAAAAAAAGAACCCCGTAGTGCAATTATATGTATCCAGGACCCTACCCAGAAATCAGAGGAGGAGGTGCCTGCCCACTGGGAGTGTCAGCAGAGGGCTTTGCTTCATTCTACTCTCCAAGACCCTCACATCTAAACTGCTCCCCCTGACATCCAGGCCTCTTCATCTGAAGCCCAAGCGCTATTGCCATGCAGCTTAGGCTTGCACACAATAATGACTTGCTTATACATTTTTGTAAATGTGCACTTAGGTCTAATTAATGATTTTCCTGTGGACAGGTGATAGACCTATGCAGAATTTTTTTTTTTTTTTTTTTTTTTTAAGATGGAGTCTCACTCTGTCGCCCAGGCTGGAGTGCAGTGGCGCGATCTCAGCTCACTGCAAGCTCCGCCTCCCAGGTCCACGCCATTCTCCTGCCTCAGCCTCCTGAATAGCTGGGACTACAGGCACCCACCACCACGTCCAGCTAATTTTTTGTATTTTTAGTAGAGACAGGGTTTCACCATGTCAGCCAGGATGGTCTCGATCTCCTGACCTCGTGATCCACCCACCTCAGCCTCCCAAAGTGCTGGGATTACAGGCGTGAGCCACCTCGCCCGGCCCCTGTGCAGATTCTTTGGGTCATTTTTGTTTGGTCCATGGTTCATTCTGTAACATTCTAAACTCTTGTCAAGCTGCAGTGAGCAGGTTCTCTATTTTCCTTCTATCTGCTAATCATCTTTCAGTGCTGTCTATCTCTTGTAGGATGGCACAGAATAACTTCCCTCCGCCACAGTTGAAGCACCTCTACACTTATGCATAAATCAGCTATATATTAGCCAGGTGTGGTGGTGTGTACCAGTAGTCCTAGCTATTTGGAAGGCTGAGACAGGAGGATTGCTTCAGCCAAGGAGGTCAAGTCTGCAATGAGCTATGATTATGCCACTGCATTCTAGCCTGGGCAACAGAATGAGACCCCATCTCTTAAAAAAAAAAAGTCAGCTATATGTCTGTGTCCCCTTCCTCAATCCATGCCCCTATTATTGTCCTTTCCACACCAATTCTATTCCTGCCCTACCTCCATCAGCCTCAAATTTTTAGAGCTTGCACAGACCAAATAGTAGAGTTATCTCTCTCTACTGTATTGCTATGTGAAAATGACAGACGGTGGTTTCTTTCTCCCATTTCCAGTCCCATCTTTTCAACACCTAGACAGCACCTACAAATCCTAGGATAGAAAAGGTGGAGAGTAACCTACATGGAATCCATGGAAAAGCTAGCATTTCAGAAAAAAATAAATGGAGGATCATCTAGGAATCTCTAAAAAAGAACATATCTCTGAAAGTTATCTCTGTCAAGATCCAGAAGAATATATCAACAATTTCTTGGTATCCTAAAGATATTTTATCCTCTATTAATGTATTGGTTATCCATTGCTCCATAACAAATTGCTCCCAGCTTCACGGCTTAAAGCAACACCCATCTACTGCCTTGCATTTTGTAAGCATTAGGAATCAGGCCTAGCTGGGTCCTCCGCTTCAGCTCTCACAAGACAGCAATCATGATGTCAGCCGGCGGCATTCTTACTTGAGGTGCAAATGGGGAAGCATTTGCTCCCACACTCAGGTTGTTAGTGGCATTCATTTTCCTGTGGTTGCAGAATGGAGGTCCCTGCGTTCATCCAACTGTGTGCCTGAGGCCACTTTCAGCTCCTAGAGGCTGCCTGTGGCTCTTGAGGATGCCTACAGTTCCTAGATGCTGCCCACAGCTGTTCGCCACACAGGGCACCTACTTCATCAAGCCAGCAAGAAGAGTTTCTAGAGCGAGTCGGCTAGCCAGCCAGAGTCTTCTAGAACATAGCATATCATGGAGCAAAACCCCAGCCCTTTCGCCATACCCTGTTGGCTATACAAAAGACATAGGTCACACCCACACTCAAGGAGAGGGAATCATACAAGAATGTGAATATCAGAGGGTGGGGATTGGGACTCCACCCTAGAGCAGGACATTACCATTAAATAAGACAAGAAAAATCATAAGGAGAGAAGCAACTTAAATGAAAATTTGGCAATATTAGATTTAAAAAAGTAATTATGCTGCAAAAAATCAAATCAGTCATGTGAAAAATAAAGTTTCCCAAGAATGCATATGAAATGACTGAAAAGATGAAAACAAGTGAGAAAATGACAGATGATGTACAGAAAAGAGAGCCAATGTTTGGAAAAAACTGGTGTTCCTTCAGAAAGCCGAGAACAAATGCGACAGAAGCAATAAGCAAAAATGATGTATATAATGTGTATGAAATTATATATGGATGTAAATCAAGATATCTAGATATTAGAAGAACACTTTCCACATAGGAAGCTACACCTCTATGCCTCAGTTAAAATGGTGCATCATATGCAAAGGAAAAATTGGGTAAAGATAGACATCCATCCTGGAAAAGAGTCTGAATGAGAATAAGGATTGCACTCTGAGAAAGTAAGGCAGAAAATCAAGCAGTTTCCTTTAGAGGATTAAGCTGGCCTCATATTCCTCCTCCTGTAGCATAAATTCCAAGGCACAGAGAATATTTTCTATAGACTTTTAGAGAGGAAAAGACTGATAGGCCATGAATTTCATAACTACTTTTCTGTGCAAATGTTGGAGACAAAGTTAAACAAGAATTATGAAACAATGCTTACATCTCCCTTAAAAACTGTCTTGAGAACCAAACTGAACAATTAGCAGCAGGAAACATATGAAAGAAGAATGGCAAGCTGTGGAATGAAAAATGTATACACTAATATATAATTATTGTAACTAGTTCTAAAATAAAAGGTAAATATTAACTCTTTAAGGAAGGTACACAATTTTTAAAATAATTTGGACCTAAAATTACAGATTAAATTACAAAACCCAAAACATCATATTCAAGTATCGACATATTACAAACCCATAATATTAGCCAGTTTGTGGGTAGCCCAAAACACAGTGGAATGGAATAGAAAACCATCAACAGATTCGTGTTTTCCATAAGACAAAGGAACCAAGCATTTATGTGGAGAAATCTAAGTAAACAGGTTACCAAAATTGTCGCAAGTATAGAAAACTTCAGTAGATCAAAGGCCTTGAACAAATTTAAAAATAACATGTCAAAAATCTCCAGAAAGAGATGATCAAATTCTACCAAAACCTCATGGGATAGACATTTCTGTTAAGATAAAATTCACATAACATAAAATTCACCATCTTAACCATTTGAAAGTGTACAACTCAGTGTTCTCACATATATCCACAATGTTCTACAATCATCACCATCAATTTCAGAACATTTTCATCACCCCAGAAACAAGCATTAAACAGTCACTCCCCATTCCCTGTCCCACTGATCTACTTTCTGTCTCTATGTGTTTGCCCATTCTGAACATTTCACAGAAATACAATCATATGCAGCTGACCCTTGAACAACATGGGCTTAGGGAAGCCAACCTTTCGCACAGTTGAAAATCTTCATATAACTTTGGACTGTCCAAAGACTTAACTACTAATAGCCTACTGTTGACTGGAAGCCTTACAGATAACATAAACAGTTGATTAACATGTATTTGGAATGTTGTATGTATTAGATACTGTATTGTACAATAAACTAGAGAAAAGAAAATGCTATTAAGGAACTCATCAGGAAGAGAAAATACATTTACCATTCATAAGTGAAAGTGAGTAGGCTGAGGAGGAGGAGGAAGAAGAGGGGCTGGTCTTGCTGTCTCAGGGGTGGCAGAGGCGGGAGAGTGGAGGAGGGGAGACAGGAGAGGCAGCACACTCGGTGCAACTCGTATAGAAAAAAAAATCCACTTATCAGTGGACATGCACATCTCAAACCCTTGTTGTTCAAGGCTCAGCTGTAATATGTGATCTTTTGTGTCTGGCTTCTTTCACTGATCATATTTTGTGTCCATCTGTAAATTAGCATGATAAGGCCCAAGAACTATGGGCAGGCATCGATGTCCTCTGCTACACCTCTGGCGTCACTTCAGTCCATTCACACACTCTCCAGTATGTGAACCGCTCCAGTAAGTTCATTTTGCCTCATCCTTAGTTTTTCAAAGTGATTTCTTGGAAGGAAGAAGGGAGGGAGGGAGGAAGGGAGGGAGGAGGGAGGGAGAAAGGAGGAAGGAGGAGAAAGGAAGGAAGGAGGGAGGGAGGGAAGGAAGGAGTGAGGGAGGGAAGGAAGGAGAGAGGGAGGGAAGGAAGGAGAGTGGGAAGGAGAGAGGGAGGGAAGGAAGGAAAGAGGGAAGGAGAGAGGGAGGGAAGGAAGGGAAGGAAGGAAGAAGGGAAGGAAGGAGGGAAGGAAGGAGAGAAGGATGGAAAGAAGGAAGAAAGGAAGGGAGGGTGGGTGGGTGGGTTACCGGGACTAGCTATAGTCCCTACTGTGGCAATCGGTCTTAAAGCTGGAGGTGATACTGATCATTTCCGTCCTCCACCACTCATCCTAAATCCCCTCATCTTTGGTCAGCATTGGTGCTGATTTACGTTGCTTACTTGGCAGAAAAACCCAATATTCACCCTTGATTACCAGGTCCTTGTGAGACTAAGGTTGCTCCAGTTGCACATTTATGGTTATTAATGAACATTCAGCAATAACAGGTTCCCTGGTGAATATCCTAACTTCCAGATATACTCCTTCCAGCCCAGTTTTGTACCAGTGACATTTTTTTCCATGTGATAATCAGAGTCAGTAAGACTCTACATGTATAGTAAGTCATTCTGTTGCCTAATGGTCTACTGGTATGAGGAGCTCCAAATGACCAGAGAGCAGCCATAGCTTTAAGTTTGGCAGAACCTCTGCTTCTTTCTGGGGCAAGCATCTCCCTCCTGGGCTGTAGTGCAGCTGAGCCTGAAGTTTCAGCATGGGGAGCACCAATTCCCCAAGTGAGTCTCTGGATCTAACCATGAGAAGGAACATCCCTGCTTCCACTGCTGGGTCCTGTGCTTTGCCTGCTACCTACTGAACATCCAACCCCAAATCCTGACTATTGGTTCTACATACAGTCCTCACCTCGAAGGTCAGAGTCCCAACTCCACTGGATATCATTCCAAGCTTGTGTGTCAGCAGCACTTTTAAGAGGCTGTAGTAGTGTGCTAGGGCTGTCATAACAAAATACCACAGACTGGATGGCTTAAACAATAGAAGTTAATTGTCTCACAGTATGGAGGCTGGAGTCCAACCTCAGGGTGTCAGCAGGGTTAGTTTCTTCTGATACCTCTTTCCTTGGCTTGCAGGTATATGGTCACCTTCCATCTATGAGTGTTGTCTGTACCCTAATTGCCTCCTTGTAAGAACACCAATCATTTGGGATTAGGGCCCACCCAAATGACCTCATTTTACCTTAATTGCCTTTTTAAAGTCCCCATCTCCAAATATAGTCACACTTTGAGTTACTGGAGATTAGGACTTCAACATATTACTCTTGGGAGGACTCAATTCAGCCGTAGCAGAGGTCATTCCAACATTCTGTCTTGGCAGCAGGGTCCGGGTGATGTGACAATGTTATTCACCGTGTCACACACCCTTGGGCATAAGGAGAATTCCTCGATGCAAAGAGATCTCACTCAGTGTCCCATGATGAGAACTCTGGCACTCGATGAAAATTGGGTAGTGCTGGCAAAGGCACCACAGTAGGGAAGGTATGTCTGGAATACATGTCAATACCCCCTCTCAGTTAAAAGTGTCCAATGTAATCAGCTCGACACAGCATGGTGGTTTGGTCTCCTTGGGGGCTGGTACACAGTGAAGATTCAGTATCCATCTCTGCTGCTGACGAGGCAAGCGTTCCGCAGTGGCAGTCGCTAGATCAGCAGGGAACCCATGCTGTAAGGCCCACGCAGAGACCCTCTTCCCACGCTACGGATACTCACGCCATACACTCCCCCACGCAGAGACCCTCCTCCCACCGCTACAGATACTCACGCCATATGATCCCCCACACAGAGACCCTCTTCCCACGCTACAGATACTCACGCCATACGCTCCCCCACGCAGAGACCCTCTTCCCACCGCTACAGATACTCACACCATATGATCCCCCACACAGAGACCCTCTTCCCACCACTACAGATACTCACGCCATACGCTCCCCGTGCAATCACGAGGGTCGGCTGGAGGAGAAGCAGGATGCCTCCTCTGAACAAGTCATCCAATCCACCAGATGGTTTGGGGCTTCCTTGCTTTCTGTGTTCCTACTCTCATGGGTCCATCCATATGTCTCCTTCCTGGACATCCTTGCCTTTTTTTCCAATTTTAATTCTTCCAGGCCCTTAACTAACCAGCTAAACTATTTGAAATTGCCAAATACCATGTTTATGCTTGTTTCAGGCCCCTTTTCCTTTCCCATGATGTTGGTGATCAGGGGCACTGTTTGAATTCTGCTTACCAGGAGCGTTTCTCTTCACCGTTGCCCTTCAGTGTGCCCTGAGTGGGGCTGTGACGCAGCAGTAATCTGCTCCTGCCAGCTTTCTTCTCCCAAACATCCATGAACCATGCCCAAGTTTTCACCTCCTTGTTCACACAACATGAGTGAAAGAAACAAGACACAAAAGGGTGTGTACTGCATGGCTCCATTTCAATCTAGCCAATAACAGGTGAAACCAATCCCTGCTGATGGAAGTAACGAGACTGATTACCTGTGTGGGAAATGGTAGGGATGACTGCAGAGACGCACGAAGGCTTCTGGGTGTTAAGGAATGTTCTGTTTCTTGATGTGCATGGCAATTACACAGGAGGGTCACTCTGGGAAAATCACCAAACACTACACTTATGAGTGGTACATGTTCCTATATGATTGTTAAACTTCAATAAATTTTACAAAACCAAGCAAATAAAAACAACCGCAGAGTTCAGTCAGCTTACTGGATGCAAAATTAACATACAGAGATCAATTTTAATTTCCTGATGAGGCCCAACAGTAAAAAAATTAAATGTTAAATAGACACACTCAAGAGCAGCAAAAACAAAAGCATGTAATTAGAAATAATCTAATAGAAGATAGGGAGGAAATTATACTTTATTGAGTGACATTAAAGAAAAGTTCATAAATCAAGAGACATGCTTCTTCATGGACTTAGAGACTCAATATTGCAAAGATGTAAGTTGTGTACAGATTCAATTAAAATTTAATTAAAATTGTTACAGTTTTTTGAGGGGGGAGGGGACTTGACAAGTTTATTCTATGCAAAGAACCAAGACTTACCAAGACACTCTTGAAGGTAGAGAAATTATTTCTTGCAGCCATCAGACTTATTAACTACAATAATTAAGATACAGTCGAATTAGCACAAGACTAAAACAGAATTGAAATCCCAGTCACAGCCTCACACTTGACATCAGAACATCTGATCTGTGATAAGGTGGTGCTGGGAAAAAGGGGGAAGGACAGTCCTGTGAATAACTGGCACTATGACGGGTAGGTATTCATGCCAAAAAAGACAGTGGGTCTTTACTTTATACAAAAAGCAACCTCAGGAGAATTACATACATAAATGCAACAGGCAAATAATAAAGCTGTTAAATGAAAATAACATAGGAAATTATAATCTCATTGTAGGGAAATTTTTTTTCTTTAACAAGGTACCAAAGTCACTAACCATAAAGAAAAAAATTAATATGTTTGACCATATTAAATTGAGAACATCTGTTCACAGCATAAAGAGAGTACAAAGATAAGGAACAGGCCAGTCACAGTAGGTCATATCTCTAATCCCAGCCCTTTGGGAGGCCAAGGCAGGAGGATCACTTGCACCCAAGAGTTTGAGACTGGCCTGGGCAAGACGGCAAGACCCTATCTCTTAAAAAATAAAAATAACATAAATAAAATAAAAATAAGGCACAAAATAGAGAAGCTATTTGCAACAAATACAACTGACAAATGATTCATGTAGAAACAACTCCAACAAATCAATAAGAAAAGGCAAGTGACTCATTAGAAAAATGGGACAAACCCTTGGGCAGGCATTTCACAAATGAGGAAATCCGAATTACCAGTAAATATTTGAAAACCATACTGTTAATCGGACTAGATGAGCAAGAAGTGGCAGGTACGTTGGATGATTTGATCATACACATGCATGCCAGAGCACCGGTCAGTGAAGATTTCAGCGGTCCAGCGGCCTGAGACACGCTGGGTCATCTGTGCCACAGAGGACACATTTACATCTTGCAACTCTCACCTCTAGGAAGGAAACACAATTCCTGGCAGATCACTTCAGATTCTGGAGGCGGCTTACCTTATACTAATGCTACTCTAACCCATACATTAGTTGATTAAAAACCAACCAACCAACCTGCCACCTTTGTGTGGTTTCTAGAGCAGAAATGGGCTGGGTGGCAGCTGCAGACTTTAGTGTAAGTGGTTCTGCTTCCAGGGCCATACGACCCTGCACACACCACTATGGCAATATCTCTGGTGTGATGGAAAGTATGCAGAGTTTATGGCAAGTCCCAGTAGGAGAATCACATATAGACCCCAAGGGTTTAGGGCACATCCATGCTGTCTGCAGTGTAGAGCTATATGCTTTTTTCAAAAGAACTCCTAACATGTTAGTGGGCCCTGATAAGTACGGAGAGCTGGCCATGAGACAATGACAGTGCTCCCAGAATTGCTCGTAGAAGCTGGCTTCTTCCAGATTCACTGAGTCATAGGTCAGGTGGGACTAGGAGCATTCCACCACGACATGGAAGTGATACCTCCAAGATCAGGCATCAACAGGTCACAAGGCACAAGGAAACTCTCAGAGCAGATAGTCCAGAGCTCTGTGTTATTTATGACTGTTGCAATCAGGGTGCCACCCTTTCAGCTCACACCTATGGCTGCTTGAGGCTGCCAGTTCATGGAGGAGAACAAAGACTGAGCTTGGTTCATACATGATTGGTTTGATATGTGGGTGCAAGCAGAAAATGGATTGCAGCTGCACTACAGCCCCCCCATCACAGGTAGTCCTGAACAGTAACTGATCCAGGTTGTCAGTATTAGGAGGTTTATTGAAGGAAATGACAGACAGAAGTGTAATCTTGGGTGGCCACAAGACAGGTACATCTTCACACCACAACCCCCCAGATCCAGGGCTTATATCTTGGGGAAAACTGTATGCACCATAGAAGGAATATGTAGGTGGCTATGGCATCATGGCACTTACAACGAAGAGGTGTTCCTACCTAAAGAGTCACACATCGACTAGACATTCTGGAGGCATTCCCAGACTCAGGGTTAGTCACGTGGATTAGCATTTAAAATAAAGTCATTCTTGTCCCCACTGTAGCAATAAAGAGAAATCTTCCCAATGTGAGTCATCCACTTTGTGTGGATAGAGAAGGGACTGGAATTTGGAATATATGTAGGCTCATGTGCTATCTGTGTGGCAAATGGTTTGGCTGGTTGATTGGGCTGGAAGAAAATAAGCAGCAGATTGAGAATAAGGAGATCTGGGAAAGAGACAAATGGATGGCCCTCAGAGTGGGCAGAAAGTGTGCAGATCTTTGCACCACATATTAATCACCACCAGAGAGCCAACCTGGGAAGAGGTTCCAAACTACCAATGAGAATCACTTGGCCGGTTGACACCAGCCAGCCTCTGCCATCTGCCATTCATGTTCAGGAGTAACAGGCACATGAATAGGCAGCCGTGGTGGCAAGGGGGGAGGCTATGCCTGGACCTGCTGGCATGAGCCCCTGTGCACCAAGGCTAATCTAGCTACTGCTGCTGCTGAACATCCAGCCTGCCTTCAAGAGAGACAGATACTGAGACCCTGATATGGTGCCATCCCTTGAGGACTCTAACCAGCCACTTGATGGTCTTTTGAGCTTGGAAGGCACAATTCATCTTGACTAAAATTGGTACATGCTCAGGATACACCCTTTCTTGCCTAAGGGCAGTTAGCTGGCACTAACATCTGAGGACTTTCTGGAATGCTTCATCCCACTGACACAGGGTCTGGAATAATATTGCCCCACTTTACAGCAAAAAACCCTACTTTACAGTAAAAAGGTGCCAGTATATGACCATGAAATCCGCTGGTCCTGCTGCATACCTGCCACCCAGAAACCCCTAGCCTGAGAGAGTAATGAAATGGCTTATTGAAGACGCCACTGATTCACCAGTGTGGAGGTGGTGACCTAAATGGATATGGTATCATTCCCTGGCACATGGTATCCTCTTAAACAATTGATTATTTATTAGATTTGGGTTAGTAAATTACATACATGGGTCCAGAAACCAAAGAGCGGAAGTAGAATGACAACACTTACCATTATGTCTGAAAACTTGAGGAATATGTAGTTTCTGTACCTGCAACTCTAGGATCTGCAGATGTACTAGTTCCCAAATGGGAAACTTCTGCCAGAGGACACAGACAGGGTTCCACCTGTGTCCCTTTAGACTCTGGGGTCAAGAGCCCACCAAGAAAATACAAATGCTGTTTGATTCCACTTATATAAAATATGTAGATTAGTCAAACTCACAGAGATGGAAAGCGGGATGGAGATTTCCAAGTGTTGTGGGGCGCTGGAAGGGGTAGTAAGTGTTTAATGGGTACAGAGTTTCAGCTGGGGAAGAAAAAAATGTTCTGGAGATGGATGGTGGTGATGGTCCCACAATACTGGAATGTTCTTAATGCTACAGAACTGTGCCTTATAAATGGTTAAAATGGTCAATCCTAGGTTGTATTTACCTTACCGCAATAATACAATTATACATACACATGCAGACATACATCTAGATGAGACGACCAGGGAAGGAGGAGGGTTTGCAGGGGCAATTGTTTCTGATCAACAGGTGGACACAGGGCCACTGTTACACTGCAGGCAGGGAAAATATAGTCGACACAGAGATGATCCGCCTGGGCATATTTTTATACATCCTCGTTCAATGTTCAATTTTTACCGTAAATGAACAAGTGCAGCAGCTATGGTTCAAGAAGGCCATGGTGACCAGAGGCTCAGAACCTTCAGGGAGGAGGCTCAGGGTCACCTTATCAAGTAATTACTGCAACAAAAAGAAGTGCCAGCTGAGGGTAAGGGGGGTCTGAAATGGCTGTTGGAAGAGGGAGTTGGTGAATTATTGCCTGAAAACAAGCTCCGGTGGTTGTCAATGCATTTCGTCCCACTATCATGGAGTTCTCCTCAGAAAGGAAGCCCAACAGAATTCTGTAGGAGCTGCTTCCAGAGCCTGTCTGTGGCAGACAGATCTGCATGGAGCAAGGGGTGGACTGCAGGGGGTATTGTTTTGCACCCTGGAGACAGGCCCTCCTCTAAGACCAAGGCACTCATCCCCTAGCTTCTGGGAGTATCCACAGCTAACAATTCCTAGCTGAGTCCTTTTCTAGGCCATGCCCTAGCTTAAGGAGAGCTGCACCGCCTGAGATCATGCCTTCTTCCCGAGAGCGCAGCCCATGTCCCATGACATGGCTGGGGTATAAAGGCCTGGACCCCTTGGCACAATTTGAGACAACTCTAAATATCTGTTTCTGCTCCAGAACTCCCTATGGGGTCAATGAAGGCCTTTGTGTGATGTCATTGCAACTGAATTCAATGCACAGTCCCCAGATGTGTTTAGCCTGAGCACACTTCTAGGAAGATTTCTTGCACACTAGACTCCCTCTCTTGGGGAACTCAATCTGCAGCATAGATCACGCTCCAGTGTAGCTCCAAGGTGCTGTTTCCTGACTCCTTCATCTGTGCGAGAATCTTTGAATTCGCATATAATTTTGGCTGTGGGTTTGTCGTAGATGGCTTTTATTACCTTAAGATATGTCCCCTCTATGTTGATTTTGCTGAAGGTTTTAATCATAAAGAGATGCTCGATTTTGTCAAATGCTTATTCTGCGTCTACTGAGATGATCATGTGATTTTTGTTCTTAATTCTGTTATGTGGTGTATCACATTTATTGACTTACGTGTGTTAAGCCATCCCTGCATCCCTGGCATGAAACCCATTTGATCATGGGGGTTATCTTTTTGATATGCCATTGGATTCGATTTACTAGTATTTTGCTGAGGATTTTTGCTTCTATGTTCATCAGCAATATTTGTCTGTAGTTTTCTTTTTTTGTCATGTCCTTCCCTGGTTTCAGTATTAGGGTGATACTGGCTTCACAGAATGATTTAGGGAGGACTCCCTCTTTCTCTATCTTTTGGAATAGTGTCAATAGGATTGGAACCAATTCTTCTTTAAATGTCTGATAGAATTCAGTTGTGAATCCATCTGGTCCTGGACTTTTTTTGTTGGTAATTTTTGTATTACCATTTCAATCTTGCTGCTTGTTATTGGTCTGTTCAGAGTTTCTATGTATTCCTGGTTTAATCTAGGAGGGTTGTATATTTCCAGGAATTTATCTATCTCTTGTAGGTTTTCTAGTTTATGTGCATAAAGGTGCTCATGGCAGCCTTGAATGATCTTTTGTATTTCTGTGGTATCGGTTGTAATATTTCCTGTTTTATTTCTAATTTAACTTAAATGGATCTTCCCTCTTCTTTTCTTAGTTAATCTCACTAATGGTCTATCAATTTTATTTATCTTTTCAAGGAACCAGCTTTTTATTTCATTTATCTTTTGTAATTTTTGTTTCAATTTTGTTTCGTTCTGCCCTGATCTTGATTATTTCTTTTCTACTGCTGGATTTTGGTTTGGATTGTTCTTGTTTCTCCAGTTCTAAGAGATGTGACCTTAAATTGTCTATGTATGCTCTTTCAGACCTTTTGATGTAGGCATTTAGTGTTATGAACTTTCCTCTTAGCACCGCTTTTGCTATATCCCAGAGGTTTTGATAGGTTGTGTCACTATTATCGTTCGGTTCAAATAATTTTTCAATTTCCATCTTGATTTCATTGTTGACCCAATGATCATTAAGGAGCAGGTCATTTAATTTCCATGTATTTGCATGCTTTTGAGCACTCTTTTTGGAGTTCATTTCCAGTTTTATTCCACTGTGGTCTGAGAGAGTACTTGACATAATTTTGATTTTCTTAAATTTACTGAGCTTTGTTTTGTGGCCTATCATATGGTCTGTCTTGGAGAATGTTCCATGTATTGATGAATAGAATGTCTATCTGTGATTGTAGGGTAGAATGTTCTGCAAATATCTGTTAAGTCCATTTTCTCTAGGGTACAGTTTAAGTCCATCGTTTCTTTGTTGACTTTCTGTCTTGATGACCTGCCTAGTGCTGTCAGTGGAGTACTGAAGTCCCCCACTATTATTGTGTTGCTGTCTATCTCATTTCTTAGGTCTGGTAGTAAATGTTTTATAAAGTTGGGAGCTCCAGTGTTAGGTAAATATATATTTGGGATGGTGATATTTTCCTGTTGGACTAATACTTTTATTATATAATGTCCCTCTTTGTCTTTTTTAACTGCTGTTGCTTTAAAGTTTGTTTTGTCTGATATAAGAATAGCTATTCCTGCTTGCTTTTGGTGTCCATTTGCGTGCAGTATCTTTTTCCACCCCATATCTTTTTCCACCTTAAGTTTATGTGAGTCCTTATGTGTTAGATGAGTCTACTGAAGGCAGCAGGAACTTGGTGAATTCTTATCCATTCTGCCATTCTGCATCTTTTAAGTGGAGCATTTAGGCCATTCACATTCAATGTTAGTATTGAGGTGTGAGGTACTATTCTATTCATTGTGCTATTTGTTGCCTAAATACCTTGGTTTTTTTTGCATTGTGTTATCTTCTGTGAGATTTATGCTTTAAGGAGGTTCTATTTTGGTTTATTTTGAGGATTTGTTTTGAGATTTAGAGCTCCTTTTAGCATTCCTGTAGTGCTGGGTTGGTAGTGGCAAATCCTCTCAGCATTTGTTTGTCTGAAAAAGGCCATTGTCTTTCCTTCATTTATGAAGCTCTGTTTCACTGGATACAAAATTCTTGGCTGATAATTGTTTTGTTTAAGGAGACTGAAAATAGGACCCTAATCCTTGCTAGCTTGTAGAGTTTCTGCTGAGAAATCTGCTGTTAATCTGATAAGATTTCCTTTATAGGTTACCTGATGCTTTTGCCTCTCAGCTCTTAAGATTCTTTCCTTTGTCTTGACTTCAGATAACCTGATGACAACGTGCCTAGGCAATGATCTTTTTCCGATGAATTTTGCCCAGGTGTTCTTTGAGCTTCTTATATTGGGATGTCTAGATTGCTAGCAAGGCCAGGGAGATTTTCCTTGATTATTCCCCAAAATATGTTTTCCAAACTTTTAGACTTCTCTTTTTCCTTGGGAACATCAATTATTCTTAGGTTTGGACATTTAATGTAGTCTTAAACTTCTTGAAGGCTTTGTTCATGTTTTATTCTTTTTCATTGTCTTTGACGAATTGGGTTAATTTGAAAGCCTTGTCTTTGAGCTCTTAAGTTCTTTCTTCTGCTTGCTTAATTCTATTACTGGGACTCTCCAGTGCGTTTTGCATTTCTCTAAGTGTGTCTTTGAATTCCAGAAGTTGTGTTTTTTTTTTTTTTTTTTTGAGACAGAGTCTCACTCTGTCACCCAGGCTGGAGGGCAGTGGCATGATCTTGGCTCACTGCAACCTCTGCTTCCCAGGCTCAAGGGATTCTCCTGCCTAAGCCTCCCGAGTAGCTGGAACTACAGGTGTGTGCCACCACATCCAGCTAATTTTTGTATTTTTTGTAGAGATGGGGTTTCATCTTGTTGGTCAGGCTGGTCTCGAACTCCTGACCTCCTGATCTGCCTGCCTTGGCCTCACAAAGTGCTGCGATTACAGGTGTGAGCCACTGTGCTCAGCCGTGATTGTTTTTTATGAATGCTATCTCTCTCACTGAAGAATTGTCCTTTCATATCCTTTATAGTGTTTTTGATTTCTTTAAGTTGGACTTCACCTTTCTCTTGTGTCTCCTTGATTAGCTTAATAATCGACCTTCTGAATTATCTTTCTGGCAATTCAGAGGTTTTGCCTTGTTTCGGTCCACCGCTGGTGAGCCGATGTGATCTTTTGGGGATGTTAAAGAACCTCGTTTTGTCATATTACCAGAATTGTTTTTCTGGTTCCTTCTCATTTGGATAGACTATGTCAGAGGGAAGATCTGGGATTCAAGCGCTGCTGTTCAGATTCTTTTGTCCCATGGGGTACTCCCTTGATGTGGTGTTCTCCCCCTTCCCCTAGGAATGGGGCTTCCTGAGAGCTGAACTGTAGTGACTGTGCTTGCCCTTCTGGGTCTAGCCACGCAGCAGAGCTACCAGGCTCCAGTCTGGTACTTGGGAGTGTCTGCAAAGAGCCCTGTGACGTCATCCATCTTCAGGTCTTGCAGCCGCGGATACCAGCACCTGCTCCAGTGGAGGTAGCAAAGGAGTGAAGAGGACTCTGTGAGGCTCCTTGGTTGTGTTTCTGTTGAGAGTGCTGGTTTTGTGTTGGTTGGCCTCTAGCCAGGAGGTGGTGCTTTCAAGAGCACATCAGCTGCAGTCTTATAGGGAGGATGCAGACCTGCCTTAGGGGGACCTGGCTAAGTATTCAGGTTTCTCATGCAGTGGGCAGGCCCATAGACCTCCTAAGAGAGGATGACCTTTGTCTTAGTAACCAGGGCGGGTAGAGAATGACCACCAGGTGAAGGCAGGGATAGGCCTGTCTGAGCTCAGCCTCTCCTTGGGTGAGGCTTGCTGCCGCTACTGTGGGGGATGAGAGTGTGGTTCCCAGTCCAATGGAGTTATATTCCCAGGGGGATTATGGCTACCTTTGCTGAGTCATACAAGTCGCCAGGGAAGTTGGGGAAAGCCAGCAGTTACGGGCCTCACCCCACACCCACGCAGCCGGCAGTCCTAAAGGCTGGTCTCACTCCCACCGTGAACCCCCAACAGCACTGCATCTACTTCCAGGCAGCTGGTAGCCAGGACTGAGAACCTGCCCCAAACCACCAGCCTCCCCTCTTGGAAAGCAAGCAGATTCACAGTTTTTCAGTGTCTCAGGGAGGCTTTAGTGGTGATCCGGCTTCTTCAAATAGTCTGTGGATGATCTTGGCTTTCCTGGTATATTCCTGTGCTAGTTCTGGGTGTGGTGGCATGTGTCTGTAGTCCCAGCTACTTGGGGGTCTGAGGCAGGAGGATCACTTTAGCCCAGAAGGTTGACGCTGCAGTTAGCCGTGATCGTGCCACTGCCCTCCCCTGGGTGACCTGCTCTAGTAGGTTTGGAGAGAGCTCACCTGAGTGTTGGTTGTTAAAAAGAGTCTAGCACCTCCCCGCATATCCCACCCCGCACCCAGCTTCTCTCTCCATGTAATCTGCACACACCAGCTCCCCTTCCACCATGAACGGAGGAGGCTTGAGGCCCTCACCAGATGCACATGCTGCTTTTACAGCCTGCAGAATCACGAGCCGCCTAAGCCTCTTTTCTTTATAAATTACCCAGTCTCAGATATTTCTTCATAGTAACACAAAAACAAATGAAGACAATGAATGACTCTAATTTTAAAAATGCTCTCTGAAATGGACCTATGTCAACAATTAAAAAGAACTCAGTATTTCTAAATTTAAGTTTAAACCAGGATAAGTGCATCACTTTAAGGAGGTAAAATGTATATATCCTTAATCTTAATTTTATAGGGTCCCATCGTCTCCAGGCGATCCCTAAACTAGATTTGTGTCCACAGTTCTTTTTCCAATAAACCTTGTTAAACTGAAATAAAATAAAGAGCTAACATAAAGGATAATCACAATAAAGGCATCATTCCTCAGAAGGTCACCAGATCGCTCCTGCTTGGAGTCTTGGCTTACCTGTTACCCTTTCTGAAAACTTCCATTTCATGTTAGCCTACATACTTCATACTGTGAACAAAATGCAGTTTCAGTCAAATGAATTCCTTATTCTATTTCTGTTATCTCACTAAACTATAAACCCCTGGAATGAGGAGAAAATGTCTTCTTTGCTTCTATGTCTCTACCACCTAGCTCAGCCTGGCTATAAATAGTTCATATTTCTTAAAATTTTGCTAAATGTGTAGTTTTAAACCCAATACAGTTCTTCTGTTTATTTTTTAACCTCTGATTAAAAACGTTAAATGATATCATAGATTCAAGTACACTTATCGCTGAAAAGATTCAAAACACGATGCTAAATGAGTAGCAAAAATGAAGATGTTTTCAAGGGATAAAATAATTTTTTCTAAATCAAATTATGCACTTTTTTGCATTTCTTTACTCAAAAGTGAAGATGCTTTTAAATGTTTATTATCAATAATTCTCAGAAAGAAAATGTTTTCTTGTCTTGCATTCTTGTTAGCTTATTCATCAATGTTTATTCCACCAATATGAGCACACGTGGTTTTTAAATTCCTTTATCATCAGAAAAGGTTATATTGAGATAATGAGTCTTGGTAGAAAAGAGTCCTCCTGAAATGCCAGCAGCCCATTAGGATTTCTTACTTAATAACTTTAGCAATCACTAATACTTTCAACAGTCCTTAATGACCTTTCAGTTTCTATGGACAGTTTTGGAGTAGGGCAGATGCTTATGATATGGTTATCACAGGAAAATTGGTGTATTTTTAAGATTCTGGGAGAAAATTTTCTGACAGAAGACATTTCTTTCAAGAGCTTCTGAAGAGCACCTATTCTTGTGTGCGCCATTGTGGTACTTAAATTGAGTTCTTAGATTCTCACCTTTAAAGGGAGTAATACCTTTGTTGAAATTATTATTTATTTTGCTCCACTTTTTTTCTCTCATTTGTAATCAGGAAAAATACTGGTTAGGTGGATTAAAAGTTACAGCAGTCTACACACATTTCTGAAAACTTCATCAACTCATAGCCAAATATTTTTTCCAGTTTTCAGGGATGGCATTTCTCCTTAGAATCCAAATAACAATAAACAAAACGCCGATTCTGTAGGCAACAGGCAGGCCATTTTACAGCCCAGGAACCTTCCAAACATAATTCCTGTGAATTTTGAAGGCTGCCTATGTCATGTACAAATCCATCCTCTTGACTGTCTTTCCTATGAGTGCGGGTGCTTTAAAACTCAGTTCAGGAGCTTGGTCGGCCCCTTCGTGTCTGATTGGTGGGCGCCTATGGCTTGATCAAAAGTGCTCAAAGCAGAACAAGAATTTCTGTTTTCATTTCCCCCTACTTTTTTTCCTACTGATTTGGATTGAATGAATTTCCATTATTTCTTTGGCTGTTATTGCTGTTGTTTTATTACGCTTTTTTTTTTTTTGTCTAGTAGTTACCGTCAAATTCTCTAATATACATTTTATATTTTCTATTGGTTTATAGAATTCAGGTCCAAAAAGTTAAGAGGAAAAGTTTAACATGTTTAAATTAAAATAATCTGAAATTTTCATTGATGATTATTAATTTTAAAAGTATGCATCAGCAATTATTTAGACATTATTATGTTTATTGGTCTTTTTCTGTTACAAAAAGTCTAGCACCTCCCTGCATCCCCCTACCCCGCACCCCCATTCTCTCCCCATGTGATCTGCCCACACTAGCTCCCCTTCCACCACGAACAGAGGAGGCTTGAGGCCCTCACCAGATGCATATGCTGGCACCATGCTGCTTTTACAGCCTGCAGAATCATAAGCCGCGTAAGCCTCTTTTCTTTAAAATTACCCAGTCTCAGATTTTTTTTTTTTAATTATACTTTAAGTTCTAGGGTACATGTGCACAATGTGCAGGTTTGTTACATACGTATACATGTGCCATGCTGGTGTGCTGCACCCATTAACTCATCATTTACATTAGGCATTTCTCCTAATGCTATCTCTCCCCCATCCCCACACCCCACAACAGGCCCTGGTGTGTGATGTTCCCCTTCCTGTGTCCATGTGTTCTCATTGTTCAATTCCCATCTATGAGTGAGAATATGCGGTGTTTGGTTTTTTGCCCTTGCGATAGTTTGCTGAGAATGATGGTTTCCAGCTTCATCCATGTCCCTACAAAGGACATGAACTCATCATTTTTCATGGCTGCATAGTATTCCATGGTGTATATGTGCCACATTTTCTTAATCCAGTCTATCATTGTTGGACATTTGGCTTGGTTCCAAGTCTTTACTATTGTGAGTAGTGCCGCAATAAACATACGTGTGCATGTGTCTTTATAGTAGCATGATTTATAATCCTTTGGGTAAAACACCAAAAGCAATGGCAACAAAAGCCAACATTGACAAATGGGATCTAATTAAACTAAAGAGTCTCAGATATTTCTTTATAGTAACACAACAACAGACGAAGACAATGAATGACTCTAATCTGATTCAGTCTTGGTAGGTCATATGTTTCCAGAAATGTGTTCACTTCATCTAGGCCATTCAATTTGTTGATGCACAATTTTTCACATTACTCTCCTATAAGCCCTTTTAATTTTGTTAAATTGGTTATAACATCCCCTCTTTCACTTTCAATTTTAGTTACTTGAGTCTTCTCTCTTTGTATCTTAGTCATTCTAGCTAAAAGTTTCAATTTTGTTGATCTTTTTGAAAAATCAACTCAGTTTCATTGATTTTTCTCTATTGTTTTCTATTCTCTAGTTTATTTCTGACCTAATCCTTATTATTTCCCTCTTCTGCTAGCTTTGAGTTTAGTTTGTTCGTTTTCTATTCCTTCGAGGTGTGAGTTTAGGTTGTTGATTTGAGATCTTTCTTCTTTTTTACTGTAGGTATGTACAGCTACAAATTTCCTTCTCAGCACCGTTTTCACAGCATCCCAGAAGTTTTGGTATGTTGTTTTCATTTTTATTTGTCTCAAACTATTTTCTAATTTTCCTGTGATTTCTTCTTTGACCTACTGTTTAACAGTGTGCTAATTTCCACATATTTGCATATTTTCCAGTGTTCCTTTGCCACTGATTTCTAGTTTCATGCCACTGTGGTTGGAAAGGATACTTTGTATTATTATTTTAACCTTTTTAAATTTATTAAGACTTGTTTTATGGCCGAATGTGTGGTTTATCCTGAAGAATGTTCCATGTGGACCTGAGAAAACTGTGCATCTGCTGTTGCTGAGTTCCACGTGTTTCTTAAATAGAGGAGACTGTCCTATCAATGTCGTTAATATATCTTTACAGATTTATGTCTTTAATCCATCTCTATTTTGTATGTGGTCAGAAGAAGGAATCCAACTTAATTTTTTATAGAGTTAGTCAGTTTTTCCAACATTATCCAAAAAAATAAATAAATGACACTTATCTTCAATCATTAAAATGAAGTCCCACCCGTAACCTACACCGAGTTCCTTTTCATACATGTACTTGCATTTTTCCTCTGTATTATATAATTTCTAAAAGCACAGTTTGTCTTAAACAAACCCATTCATTACAAAGTAATTGACATGACTCTTAATCTTTGCTCCCCCCTCTATCTTTTTTTCTTTCAAATACGTGTTAGAGTGGTTTCTTTGTGCTAAAGATTTGGGTAAAGTTTGGATTTTGCTGATTGTCTCCTGCGATGTTGTCTAGTATGCTTTCTTGATCCCTGCATTTCCTGAAAATTTCTAGTTAAATCAGATTCAGGTTTGAGTTTTGGGAAGGGGAGACTACTTCCTAGATAGTGGTGTGTATTTGCATCTAGCTGTCTCTTTTGCTGATGTTAGCAGCTGCACTGCATTCTAATTAGGTGTGTTCTGTCCCCTTCCTGCTACATGGGAAGCACTTGGGACAATACATGCTGTGTTCATCACTTTCTCCCCACCACCAAGCGCCGTTTCTGGAAAACCAAGGGATCCAATATTATCTAAATTTTTAGTGAATACAGGAGCTCATGGTTCAGACTTATCTCTTCTACTAACTCTAACGATCATTGACAAGATGCTTAATTTTTGTGAATCTTATTTTCACAGTCTGTAAAATGAAGGGATTGGCATTAGCATGGCCCCTAATGTCCGTTGAATGATTCTACAACATGGTCATGCAAAGGTCAAGAAGAGAGGCTGGCTTTTTCCTCCAGAAGAATTCCATCCCATGCATATATACTGACCAAGAAATGTTTTCTTGGGGGACTTCTTTGTTTTTCTTTTTGCAGAAACACATTTGATTTGTGCAACAAATCTGTACTTAGAATAGAATAGCATTTGTTGGTTACATATATCAAAATAAAGCAATGGTCAATTATGTTCAGTTCCATTCCATGATGGACTAGAATATAACAATATAATATATATTATAATGTAGGTATGCACATGAATACATATGAATAACTAATTTAACTTCTGCTGAGAAAAATGCCAAAACCAAAGAGACAGGCCTATTGTCTATAAACAAATGCATATATTAAGTAATTATAAAACCACCCTCCATCTTTCTTGTTGTTGCTGTTGTTTTAGAAACACGGTTGTGCTCTCTGGCCCAGGCTGGAGTGCAGTGGTGCAATCATAGCTCACTGCAGCTCAAACTCCTGGGCTCAAACAATCCTCCGACCTTAGCCTCCTGCGTAGCCGGGACTGTAGGTGCATCTCATCTTTACTGGCTAACTTTCTACTTTTTAAGAGACAGGGTCTTGTTGTTGTCCAGGCTGGTCTGAAATTCCTGGCCTCAAGAGATCCTTCCACCTGAGCCGCCTAAGTCATTGGGATTACAGGCATGAGCCACCACACCCAGCAACCTTCCATTCTTAACCAACTTTTGTTTAATTTCCAACAAATAACAGGAAAAACAAACTGTCCACCTTGAAAATAATGACATAAAATCATATTCATCTTTTTCCATATATACACATGTGTACACATATACACATATAACTTTTATTAAAACAAATATACACAAGCAAAGATCCCATTAAAGTTCATCCTTGGCAGTAACAAGGTACAGATATGAGTAAAAAGTAGTAAAAACATGCAAGTTTACTACATCATGGGCTATGTTTTCAAAAATACAAAATTAAATCATTTTTGGAAAAACAAGCTTCCTCAACTTTTATTAAAATTTATATCCAGACTGCAAGAAAATAGTTATCAGTATAAAACAATATCAGAACTCAAGTTAACATCTTATCTTTAACTACTTTGAGTTTTCTAAACATTGTCTAAGCAAACACTTATTCTATAGCACAATGGGCAGAGAGTTAATGAAGATACAATTTTCTAGGCAGAAATCAGTTACGTTCTACTATGCAAACCAAACAGTTGAATTGATTCTTACTCTTGTAACGTAAGCATTGAGGCTCATCCAGTATTTATTAGAATAGTGCTTGGTGGATAATCACTAGTCCCTTTGTGCACCAAAACTGAAGAGTTCTTAGACGCTTGTTGAACAACATCATAGAAAGAGAAGGTACCACTCTTTTTTTATTCTAAGCAATTTTCTCTACTTCTTAGCAAACTAGACACATCTGCTTCACACACTGAAACATAACAGTTCTATCAGAAATTAGAGCACCAGATTATCACAATAAAAGGACAAAGACAAGTGTCTCCTTTCTAAAAGCAATGGTAATCAATCGGTTTTAAAACAGCCACGTTCATCGTATTCTCCTGTAATCGGAACACAGAAATGTGTCCTCATAATCAAGGTACTCTTTTCTAGGAACATAGCATTACTTCATTATTACTAACAACACAGCACAGCACCTAAATAATCTTTTATCTCTTCAAAGCTGTAGAGGCTGTTCATATTCCCTAAGATCAATAACATTACAATTGAAAAAAAAAAAAACAGCTAGCTGGCTAAAACACACACTATGCACACACACGCACACAGACACACAACCATACACAAACCATACATGTTCTCTCATGTTAAACTCTGTAACAGTAAAAAACACTCCTAAATAGTTGTTTCTATTAAACTGTTTCTGTTCCAGAGAAGAAAAATACAATAATATATATGATTAGGGGTCATGATTCTAAAATCATTAACTTTGTATATTTTTTTATGATTTTGGTTCCATCCATTTAAATTTTCCTTTACTACTTTCAAACAAGGTGGCCGCACACTCGACTCCATTGTTCTTCTGGGGGTAGACAAGTGTGAGGTGACCCCAGTTAGGGATGCCCCAACAGGCATTAAGTTGACAGCACAAGAGCTTCAATCACAACCCTCTAAACACTGCAACCATCACAACAGTCTCTTGGTACTCATTTAGTGTATCACTAAATGTTTCACTTAGTGTATTACTAAATGTTTACCTTGTTAAGGATGATTACATTATGTGGATACTAAGACTTTGGTTAGATATCTCTACCTTTCAGCCTTTGTCTGTATTTTACAAATTTAGTTTACATTCCATCTTTGGTCTTCTAAAAGACCTTTGGTAAAATAAGTACACACTTATCAGCAACATAAGTACTGGACACAAGTAAAATCACTTTCATTTATTCCCTAAATTCTCCCCCTACAGGTTCTGGAGATTTCCAAAAACTTGTAATCAACATAGCAAAGTGGGTGCTACCATTGCAAAGATTAGAACACTTTTTGTTTGTTTGTTTGTTTTTGAGACGGAGTTTCGCTCTTGTTGCCCATGCTGGAATGTAGTGGTGCGATCTCGGCTCACTGCAACCTCTGCCTCCCGGGTTCAAGCGATTCTCCTGCCTCAGCCTCCCGAGTAGCCGGGATTACATGTGCCTGATACCACACCCAGCTAATTTTTGTATTTTTAGTAGAGATGGAGTTTCTCCATGTGGGTCAAGCTGGTCTCAAACTCCTGACCTCAGGTGATCCGCCCACCTCGGCCTCCCAAAGTTCTGGTATTACAGGTGTGAGTCACTGCACCTGGCCTAGAGCATTTTTTTACTGTACACAATAACTTTTTTTAATAGAGACGCTTTATTTTCAAGCATAAAAGTAGAAAAAAGTAAAAGGAAGAATGGAACAAGAAATTTTGAAAATTATGTTTTCAAAAGAAAAAGCTGCATATAGATTATGCTCACGTAATTCTCAAATATAATAATTCAGTCCTTTAAGATGACTTAAAAACATATTCCAAATGTGTTTGCTTATTCACAGTGAAATATTTGGTGATGAATCAGAGGTAGTCCAAAAAATGATCAAAATTCATTACCTAACATTCATGTTGAATGTGTTTAAACACTAAGCAATTATGGATTTAATATCTAAGATTGATTATCCTGTCAAATCGCCTCCCAGAATATTTAAAATCAAGTTGCTCTGCTGCTTTGTCAGAAAAATATGTGATTGCTTATGCATGTCAATGATTTACACATACACACATTTGGTAATGAGACATACAATAGAGCAAACTGAAGTTATTCCTTTCCCCAATCTAGAGTACCTATTAACTCTTTAGTTTTAAACAAAGAAAAATCATATATATATATTTTTTTATTGTACTTTAAGTTCTAGGGTACATGTGCACAATGTGCAGGTTTGTTACATATGTATACATGTGCCATGTTGGTGTGCTGCACCCATTAACTTGTCATTTGACATTAGGTATATCTCCTAATGCTATCCCTCCCCCCTCCCCCCACCCCACAACAGTCCCCGGAGTGTGATGTTCCCCTTCCTGTGTCCATGTGTTCTCATTGTTCAATTCCCGCCTATGAGTGAGAACATGCGGTGTTTGGTTTTTTGTCCCTGCAATAGTTTGCTGAGAATGATGGAAAAACCATATTTTATAAGACTATGAAGCTTACAGAATATAGTATATGGAGTATGTCCCAAACTAATCTGTTCCAACAGGTATAAGAAAAATACAACAATATACGTTTAAAAGTTACATTCACTAAAGGCAAAAAAGATAATCCTACATGGTTTAGATTTTCCATAGGAGAATACAATTGAAGCAAGCTCTCCAGTGATAATATTCAAATAATTTATGTAAATTAGAATGGTCAACTGTTTCTGTCTATGCAATCCAACTGGATGTTAGTGTAGGTACTTAAATTATGGAATGCTTATAATTGCACAGGATTCCAGTAACTGATAGAAGAAAAGACTATGATAGATGCTGATCCTTATTCCACGTCAAATGGCCTTGTATAGACTTTGCCTAACCAGAGTCTCAGATCCCACTGAGTGCTTTTAAAAAGGGGCATTTTTCCCTGTTATAACATAGGTACTATTTTTGGCCTCACAAAGCCTTCAGCCTAGGCAGTGAAATCCCAGCTGTAGACATATGCAAATAATCCTAGAATTCACAAATATGCCACAGAAAATATCGTTATCTCTTTTATGTCAACCCTCACATCACCACTAGTACTCCCACAGGCCGAGGGGAGACTGGCAAAGATTCTTTACACTGGAAACAAGTGGTTCTGATAGACTGCAGATACTTACCTCAATACAGGTTGATAGCTCATTAACACAGCTTAGTAGATTTCATGAAAAAGTCTGCTTCCTGGCCAGTGCGGTGGCTCATGCCTGTAATCTCAGCACTTTGGGAGGCCGAGGTGGATAGATACGAGGTCAAGAGATCGAGACCATCCTGACCAACACGGTAAAACCCCATCTCTACTAAAAATACAAAAATATTAGCTGGGCATGGTGGCACACACCTGTAGTCCCAGCTACTCGGGAGGCTGAGGCAGGAGAATTGCTTGAACCCAGAAGGCAGAGATTGCAGTGAGCCAAGATTGTGCCACTGCACTCCAGCCTGGTGACAGAGCAAGACTCTGTTTCCTGAAAAAAAAAAAAAAAGAAAAAGTCTGCTTTCTTGACTAAGGAGCACATCTCCAGTGATGCTACACGATACTACCCAGGTGCCCATTAGTACTATGCAACAGTCTTTTGGTAAGTCCTAATCTAATGGTCTTGAAAGAGTTAATCTTCCAAACAGACTACAAAATAATTTCTACACTGAAAATATCAAGCACAACTGATTACATATCTGAGTTTTTCAAGAGGAAGAAAACACAGAGCTAAGGACGCTCTACTTATTGATATCTCAGTAAGGAACCGGAGAAAACACCTCGAGTGATTATGAGACTTCTACACAGGGATTCTAGTAGGGGAAACCTGGGTACTTTAATTTGATCTTTATGAGTAGCTGTTTCGTTGGCAATATTCTATCTGATGGTAGTGAAAAATCATTTCAATATTTTAAAGTTACATACTTGATTTTCAGGTGAGCTACTCTTGGCAATTTTTTAAAGGGCACAGTTTTCTATTCACTGTGTTTGCTGACATACAATTCAAATATAGTACAATACAGAAATAAAGACATAAAATTCCATAAAGAACAAAGGAATCATACTGTGTACACTTAGCAACATAGTAATTCATACCAAGCATCAAGAAAAGAGTGTAAAATAAACTGTAAAAAGCACTCAGTTGAACATGGTTGATTTTTTAACTTTCAGTTATCTGAAATTTGGAACACTGGCCTAAATATTATCTTTACTATTTAAATGTGATTTTGATAAGAACTAAGAACTTTTACACATAAATGACTTGGGCAAAGTTTTGGAGACAACTTACACACACACACACACACACCCCCCAACAATGGCAAACATAATTTGGTGTTTTCTAAATATGCTTAATGAAAAGAATCATTAGCAAATATATGCAGATAACTTTTTGTCTCATGTATATAGTTGCAAATCAGCAATTTATTCTAGTATGTGACAGCTTTGCTACAGACTTTTAAAATACAAGAAAACATGGTTATCATCTGTAGCAAAACACTTGATACAACATACCTCACAGTAGTCTCCAATAGCCATTTGGGGTAAACTCCTGCCAAAGTTTTTGAAACCATAGTTTTGTGATGCATTTTTTCTCTCTCAGACTTTTAGTACTATTAGGGCAGTGAAATTCTAAAATGAATTATTGAAGAATATTGTTTTGCAGTATCTATAAAAGAAAAGCTATCTGGTTTCTGTTATTTACTTGCACAACTAAAGTGTCAATCTAGAACACATTCAGCACCGTATCAAAAAGTCTACAGCAACTTGATCCTTTGTCATTTTTAACTGAGCTCATTCGATAAATTAATGAATTAACAGAGATCAGTTCAAAACAGCTGCCCAGTGACACAATAATAAGCCAAATATCTAATAAAGTTAAATAAAATTTTATATATAACTGCTGCTTTAAAGTCCCAGGGTAATTGACATCTGAATAAGAGCTCTGTAATATAATTTAGTTTTTTTTGTTTTTTTTTTTTGAGGCAGAGTCTCCATTCTGTAGCCCAAGTTGGAGTGTACTGGCGCAATCTCGGCTCACCACAACCTCTGCCTCCGGGGCTCAAGGGATTCTCCTGCCTCAGTCTCCTGAGTAGCTGGGATTACAGGCGTGTGCCACCATGCCCAGCTAGTTTTTTGTATTTTGTTAGAGATAGGATTTCATCATGTTGCCCAGGGTGGTCTCGAACTCCTGAGCTCAGTTGATCTGCCTGCCTCAGCCTCCCAAAGTGCTGAGATTACAGGTGTGAGCCACTGTGCCCAGCCTATAATTTAGTTCTTTATCTGGTTGCATGCACAACTTGTAATATAGAGCAGCAAACATTTATGACCATGAGTATAGCTACCCAATGCTAACTCTGCCAACTGAAAGGTTTGTGGTGTTGGTTGTGGTTGTGACTGTTGATGAGCCATTAACTGATTTATGTTCAGCCTTTCCCTCTGTAATAAGAGGCACTCACCCCACTTTCATTGTTTGTTCCGTTTACAGAAAAAAAAATTGTTCCATTTGCTCATTTATAAATAAAATTGTCTATTCACTTTTCTGCTAGAAATCTTCAAAAAGTGAAGAAGAATGCAATTGCCCCTTTTGTGGCACTCATTTACAATAAAAGTTTGCACACTCCTTCCCCCGAATGCATATTCAGCAGCTTACTCTCACCCCAGCCCTGAACCACATGCCTCAGTTAACATGTAACTCTCCATACATTCTGTACTTCTCTTGACTAGCAGAATTGGAGGTGTTTATAACGCTGACAGCACATTAGCTCAGAAACTATGGCAGCAGCCAGGTAAAAGTTGGAAGTTTCCTCCACCACTCTGCTTTTCCAGACATCTGTCAAGAGCGAGGCCTTGCTCAGCGTGTCCATCTCACCTGGAATGCGGTGCTTTTTTAAACGGAGTCCACCTTTACTACATTATTGTTGGTCATCAGTGGAGACGGTTTGCATTTAACCCTATCGGCCACGTCGTTAGAGCTGTCCACAAAGAACATCCTGGCTGTACAGAGCGAGACTATAATTCTCCTGTATTCCTTCCTGAAATTTTGGTTCAGTAGCCCGTATATAATGGCATTGAGGCAGCTGTTGAAATACGCCATGTAGTAACTCGCCACAAACAGCCACTCTGGGATCCTAGGCACCATGCTGGCGGGGTCAGAGGCCACGGCCAGGCCAATGAAGTTCAGAGGAGCCCAGCAAATGGCAAAAAGGACAAAAACCACAAACATGGTGACAAAATTCCTGAAGTCCTGTGGTTTCAGTTTGGGTTTGCGGTCAGGTTTCACCCTCTGTCTGACCTGGAGAACCAGGATCCATATTCTCAGGTAACAGAAGATGACTATGATCATGGGGACGAGGAAGTGGAAAACCACCACGGCGATGGTGTAGGCGGAGCTGACGGACTGTGCGAAGGTGCACGAGTAGATCCTCGGGTCGTACTGGAGAGTCCCTGCTCGGAGATTGGGCAGGACCGCCGCCAGCGTCAGGAGCCATATGAGGAGCACGTAGCAGAGGGAGTTCTTGCTGCTGTACAGTTTGTCGTACTTGAGACTGTGACAGATGTAGCAGTAGCGATTGATGGCAATGCCGGTGATGTTGAATATGGAGCCGATGACGCTCAGGCCCATCAGGAACCCACTGATTTGGCAGTGCAGATAGCCCAGGTTCCACCCATTGTTAAATATTGACATCAGCACCAACGGGTATGGGTAAATGGCCACCACCAGGTCTGCCACCGCTAAGCTCACCACAAAGATGTTTCCTGAAAGAGAATCGTTTAGAAAATACAGTGAATACCAGCTCACAGTGGGTTTTCTGTTACAATTGTTAAAGAAGGAGCTGCTTCTGCAGCTCTGATGACCTGACGTCACAGCTGCGGCTGCACTGCAAATGAAGTGGAGGCCATTTCACAGGAAGCCAGTCCACTGCCGCTCCTGACATATCAAATCCACTGTTCACACATTCCCACCTCCCCAGAACAGGGCCTGTTCCGTGTTCAAAACTGCTGTCTTTCAAACCGTTCGGTTTCTCATCTCTTAAAAAGTCCTGAGATCAGAATACTTGCACTGCATCTGTTGTTCTGGAGCCTTCTACATCACCTGAGAAACCTCATATGATGTCAAGCCAGCCACAACTTCCTTAAGTTCAAGTCTTCATTCCCTCTGTAGTCCTTCAGCAGCTCTCAAGGGGCCTCTAGCTTCTGTTCTTGCTGATCCCATAGACAGGGAGTTAAGGGCAAGAGTGCTCTGTCGTCAGCCATCTGGATGAGAACATGGCTTCACTCCTTACTAACTGTCCAACCGGGGCAAGTTACTTGATCTCCCCAAGCATCTGCCTCCTCCCCTAGATGATGGGCTAATGAGCATCTTCCTCTTAGGGCTGTGGTGAGCATGAGATGAGACTATCTGTGGTGAGCGCCATGCACCGTGTCTTACACCATAGAAATGTTCTTATTCTACAACTCCCTCACCTTGAACCAAAGGAAAATGCAGAAATTCTCTTAGATTTTATGAAGAATTTATGTTACAAAACTTAAACCCTAAATAGTCTGTTAATTTTCTCAATTAATATAACAACACATATTTAATTACAGAAAAAAAACTCTAGTCACTTTTTAATTTTTATTTTTTTGAGACAGAGTCTTGTTCTGTCACCCAGTCTGGAGTGCAATGGTCTGATCTTGGCTCACTGCAACCTCCGCCTCCAGGGCTCAAGCAATCCTCCTACCTCAGCCTCCCAAGTAGCAGGGACCACAGGTACACACCACCACACCCAGCTGGTTTTTGTATTTTTGTAGAGACGGGGTTTTGCCATTTTGTCCAGGCTGCTCTCGAACTCCTGGGCTCCAGCCATCCACCCACCTCAGCCTCCCAAAGTGCTGGGATGGCAGGTGTGAGCCATTGCTCCCAGCTATGTTAGTCAAATTTTATGAGATGTTCTGCAAATATAGTTTTTTTCTTTTGCAGCTCTTCTGCCTTTGTTTCTTACTATTCCTTCTGCCTCGAGTGGCTCCTCACATCAACTTTCTAAATCCTGCCCGTTCTCCCAAGTCTATGTCAAACAGAAATGCCAGAAGCCTTTGCTCATTCGCCCACCTAGAGGTAAGAGCTTCCTCCTTTGAAGGGTCTTAAACCACTTTATACTGCTTTTTACTCAGATTAAATTACGATAAATTCAATTCAGTTTACATATTAAATGCATATATTTGGTGCTGGGGAAACAGGAATTGAGAGACAGGAAAAGCCAAAAAGATTACACTAGAGTGGCTGGGCGCAGTGGCTCAGGCCTGTAATCCCAACACTTTGGGAGGCCAAGGTGGGTGGATCACCTGAAGTCAGGAGTTCAGGACCAGCCTGGCCAACATGGTGACACCCCGTCTCTATTAAAAATACAAAAATTCACCGGGCACGGTGGCGGGCGCCTGTAATCCCAGCTACTTGGGAGGCTGAGCCAGGAGAATTGCTTGAACCCAGGAAGCAGAGGTTGCAGTGAGCAGAGATCGCGCCATTGCACTCCAGCCTGGGGAACAAGAGCAAAACTCTGTCTCAAAAAAGAAAAAGAAAATTACACTAGAGTAAGCAGCAGCACCAGAGCACGCACAGAACCAGAAGCAGTGAGGAAAGGGGTGCGCTAGACAGGGATGGAGGGAGCCCCAGGTGGAGGGACAGAAGATTTCGCCTTCTATACTATTGACCTGTAGGCCAGGCTTCCCTGCGTCTCCAGACGGTGGCCCTTGTGAATACCTTTCCTCATATTTGGGTCCTAGACCACACCCAATAAATACAGTGACTTTTGCTCATACACTCAATGAGTTCATTAAACTGTCACTTCCCAATATTTGAAATGAAACAGCCCATAGCAGTCATGATGAAAGAAAGGTAAAATTTGTGCCATTTATTTAGGAATTTCAGATAAATTGTCATAAAAGCAAATTCTTTAAAAATTGGTTGTATTCGTCCAAATTAAAGTTACAAAAGCAAATTTATTTTCCCACAGATCACTTTCAATTAGTGTTGAAACATTTAAATTCCTAAGAGGCATATTTTAATAAATTATTAGCTCAAAATGTTTAATGCTTTAAAAGTATCTATAATATGTGAAATTCTGTTCCAAATTAAACTGTCATTGTAACAGCACATTTGTACCCAGAATGTCATGATGACAAACTGGCCTAATATGGATTTATTTTTAAAAGGCTCAAAAATGAAATCACAAATGATGTCATAAATGTCTTTCATGGCTCGAATACCCTGCTTCATTTATTTTATAGTGATTACGTTGCATTACAATTCAAGCAATTACATTAATTAGATCATTAGTTTAATTCTTTGAATTAATCCCATTTTACAAATGCTTGGTGAAAATTAATTAAGCCACAGACTCCACACAGGTGCGGCTGTCAGGTAGCTCACATAAAACTTTAGCACAGGTGTTCACGTGTGCATGGGGGGTGTGTGGTGTCTGGGGGAGAAGGAAAAAGGGAATTTCCTTTTTTCTTTTATGAACTTCACCAGATAAGAGTAATTAAATCATCTAATTATAATTATACACATTATAAGTTCATCTATTCCATTCTGAAATCTATGTAACTCCAGACATATGGACAATCTACCCATTTTTACAGATATCCAGGACTGTATGCAACAAGCGTAATAATGCATTCTGAAATGTAAAATAATGTCTGTTCATGGGTAAGAATTTCTTTTCTGTTGAATATAGTTCCAATCCTTACTGTGGCAGAATCATAGAATCATAGGATGTTAAAATTGAGAGATGGGTTAATGACCTCCCTGGATAATTCCTACTTTTTAAAGATGAGAAAACAAAAATATAGAGTTAAATTGGATCAAGTTGTATGACTACTTAGTGAAAGAGTCAGGATTATACCAATGCTATGAACTGGTGAGTGTTGTTCAATGTTATTTCCCTGAGAAAGCTCCTGTGCTCCTACAGATACGAGACTCAGAAACTGGGCCCTGTGGCTACATCCTGGCTTACAGCCTCTCCAGGCACAATTCTAAAGAAGTGTATTAGAACTAGAACATTCTAAAGAGAAGATGGGGGAGGAAAACACCTAAGTCAGTATGCTGGCAACAAGACGAACAGCGATCAGCCTCGCGGTGATTAAAGGCACCAACTATAAAATGCACAGTCAATATTTGTTCCCAGGAATAAAACCTTAAATTGGAAGTGAAATATGGCATAGATATGAATAAAATAAGGTAACAGACAACTAAAATGTCAGATTGCCAGGAGTGCCTTCCTCAGAACTAGGCCCATGAGTCCGTTCTGGGAATGACACAGCAACGCGACGTTGCTTTTCTGTTTATCGTGATTATGTCTCTACTTCTCCCCATCTCCCACAGCCCCAGCTATCACCTCGGTGAGGACACTGCCTGTCTTAGACATCTTCTCCCTTCACCTTGAACAGTACCTGGCCGAGGGTTAATCGATGCACAGTGGGTTTATATTGTGTCAACTTCGCGAAGCTGAAAAGACTTTTCCTTGCACCGCTCCGGGTTAGTGTTCCCCACAAGAGGCAATTGCGTGAGATTTTGAAGGCAGAAGTGCAGCAGTAGCTTGCTCTCTGCGCTCAGAACGTCTGTGTCAAGTGCCAGATGCCACTGCAAGCTCGGCACTCCGAGTCTCATCTGCTGTCCTGCAGGGGGTGGGCAGCGGCAGTGTGCTCACAGCTTCTCCAGCTCCTGCTCACCTCCTCCTGGCTTGAGTTTCGACCATCCTCCAGAGCTCCAGTCCTTCCTCCCAGGTTCTAGCTTCCCCTGTGTCCCCTCCTAACATCCAAGGGATGTTAACTCCTTCTTAACTCTGTGGACTTTAGACAGCAGCACCAGACACAGAAGCGAAAACCTCAAATACGCTATTTAATCAGGTCACACAACTGCTCTAGCAATTTTGCTTCTTGGATTGATTGAACCCAGACTGATACAGAATTTGGTTCTGGAAGTGGACCAAGGAGAACCTTCAGGAGGGTTTCTCTGTATTGGTTTTGGGTTACCTGCAGTTGATTCTGTAATAGGACTAGATTTAAAGTATTAGAAACTCTATTTCCAGTAGTTAAGGGACACTGGTGGTCATGGCCTGCAGGGGCAAAACAATTCCTTAAAAGACCATCTGAGCCAGATGCAGTGGCTCATGCCTGTAATCCCAGCACTTTGGGAGGCTGAGGCAGGGGATCATGAGGTCACAAGATCAAGACCATCCTGGCCAACATGGTGAAACCCCATCTCTACTAAAAATACAAAAATTAGCTGGGCATGGTGGTGCACACCTGTAGTCTCAGCTACTAGGGAGGCTGAGGCAGGAGAATCGCTTGAACCCAGGAGGCGGAGGTTGCAGTGAGCTGAGATCGTGCCACTGTACTCCAGCCTGGCAACAGAGCAAGACTCCATAAAAAAAGAAAAAAAAAAAGACCACCTGTATTCACCTTCCAAGGTGAAAACAATGTCATTGCATCACCCTCCAACCACTAAGATGAAAAACAAAATATACCAACCATACAAAGGGTTGGACGTACTAAACCAACCCATTTCCTGAGTGACTCAAAAAGCTGTCAGTGTTGACTGGAGCCCAGAACAAGGCCCTGAAGGCTGCTCAGCCACCTGATCCATCTGATCCAATGGCTATGGTCTAAATGTGTCTCCGCCAAAATTTATGTGTTGACACTTAATCGCCAATGCGATAGTATTGAGAGGTGAGGCCTTTAGGAAGTGATTAAATCATGAGGGTGGAGCCCTTACAGATAAGATTAGTGCCTTTATAAAAGAGGTGCCAGGGAGTTGTTCATCCCTCCACCATGTGAGGACTCAGCATTCATCTGCTCCAGAAGACACAGCAAGAAGGCACCATCCTGGAAGCAGACAGCAGCTCTCACCAGACTCCAAATCTGCCAGTCCCTTCATTTTGGGCTTCCCAGCCTCCAGAACTATGAGAAACACATTTCAGTTATTTGCAACTTCCCAGGCTATATTGTTATAGCAGCAGGAACAGACTAAGACACCAATGGGGCTTGAATTGTTTATAGGGTTGTCCCTTCGTACCAGCAAGGACTGACTCCAGGATCTCCATAGACACCCAAATTCATGGATGCTTGTATTAGTCCATTCTCATGCTGCTGATAAAGACATACTTGAGACTGGGCAATTACAAAAGAAAGAGGCTTAATGGACTTACAGTTCCACGTGGCTGGGGAAGCCTCACAATCATGGTGGAAGGCAAAGAGGAGCAAGTCACATCTGACATGGATGGCAGCAGGCAAAGAGAGAGCTTGTGCAGGGAAACTCCCCCTTATAGAACCATCAGATCTTGTGAGACTTATTCACTATCTCGAGAACAGCATGGGAAAGACCTGCCCCCATGATTCAATTACCTCCCGCCAGGTCCCTGACAACACATGGTAATTCAAAATGAGATTTGGGTGGGGACACAGCCAAACCACATCAATGCTCAAGTCCCACAGTTGGCCCTGCAGAACCTGTGAATATGTGAAGTTGGCCGTCTATATCTTTGAGTTCCACATCCCTCAAATACTGTATTTTCAATCCATGATTGGTTGAATCCCCAGATGTGGAACCCATGGATATGGAGGGACCACTGCATGTTAATAGGAAGGCTGTAAGGAGGCCCTAGCAGGCATATTCAGATGACTCATAACACAGATCCTTAGTACTTTGCAGCAAATCTGTGCTCTCCTTTGCAGATACCATTTTTTACTTCCTACTTGGCCTTAGTAGAGTCTGAATGCTTGAACATAGACTCCCAAGTGACCATGTGATCTGAAAGCTGTCTCAAGGACCAGGTGCTGCTGTCTGACCTACCAAATCATAAAGTTGCCCATCACAGCATCAAACAGAAGCCGTACATCCAAGATCTGGCTCCAGCAGCTCCTGAAGGCACAGGGAAGATGCAAGAGCAAGTGGCTCAGAGGCCACAGCCCACATTCCCACCACCCTGCCTCCATTCCCTCGGCATGCTCCTATGGCCTCATGAGGACATGCCCCTGACCAGCTGAATAAGAAAGAAAAAAACCTTCTTGCCTGGTTTCCACATGGCTTTTCATGACCTACTGATACTACCTACCTGAAATTGGATGGTTGCAGCACTACAGACCCAATTCAGTACAGCCCTGAAAAACAAGGATAGAGGAAGACTCTCCCAGGAAACAGAACTTTGAGCAGCGCTTCAAACTGGTTGTTCATTTTTCCTGGAAGGAGAGAGGGCCACAGGTTCAGATCTGCACTGATTAATGGGCAGTGGCTAATGGTCAGCTAGATTCATGGGCAGTGGCTAATGGTCAGCTCGATCAGGTTGGAGACGCCTGATCTAGCTGACCATTAGCCACCGATCTAGCTGACCATTAGCCACCGATCTAGCTGACCATTAGCCACAGACCGGGTCCGTGACCTGTTAGGAACCAGGCTGCACAGCAGGAAGTGAGCGGCATGTGAGCAAGCATTACCGCCTAAGCTCCCCCTCCTGTCAGCTCACGGCGGTATTACATTCTCATAGGAGTGCGAACCCTATCGTGAACTCCGAGTGAGGGATCTAGGCTGCACACTCGTTATGAGAATCTAACTAATGCCTGATGGTTTGGGGTGGGACAGTTTCATCCCGAAACCATTCCCCCACCCCGTCCTGTGGAAAAATTGTCTTCCATGAAATTTGTCTTCCTGTTACCAAAAAGGTTAGAGAGCACTGAGCCAGACGGGCAAGGATTTGGAAGAAACGTAATTAGAACACCGGTTACGGGGCTCTGGAGAAGACGTAGCACACAGACCTCTCAGGATGGACACTCGGTGTGAAGGTATTTGTGTCTTGATGACGGGCAAGGATTTGGAAGAAACGTAATTAGAACACCGGTTACGGGGCTCTGGAGAAGACGTAGCACACAGACCTCTCAGGACGGACACTCGGTGTGAAGGTATTTGTGTCTTGATGATGCAACCTGTGTATATCAGTTAATCTGTCTTTGGCCACCAGTCCTTGACCAATGGGCTCACAAAGTTGTCATGGCAGCAAGGCTAGAAGTTATTCATGAGCTCAGCAACAGATTACTCCTCATGAAAACTGATCTGGATGCAACCACTGCTGCACTGCTGAATGTCCAGCCTGCCAAGAGTGGCGATAACACCAGCGGAGCACCGTTCCCTGGGAAAATCAGCCAGACGCTGCTGGTAGGTGGATTACATACCACTTCCATCATCAAAAGGAGCAGTGGTTTGTTCTGGCTGTAACAGAGGCATACTCTGAATATGGATTTGCCTTTCCTACCTTTTCAGGCCCTTAAATCTTCCAGCAACCTAACATCCACGGACGTACAGGACGTTCTCCACCATGATGGTATTCCTCATGGCGTTGCTTTTGACTAAGGAATTCCTCTGACAGAAAATGAAGTATAGCAATGGGGCCATGTCCTGGGAATTCACTGCCCTTACCAGGTTTCCCATCTCAAAACAGCTGACCTGACAGATTGGTAGAATGGCTTTTGAAGGTTCAGTTTCAGCACCAGGTGGGTGAGCCTAGGGTACAGATCCCTATCATGTGGCACCTGCTCGAAATCAGTGATTAACATAGAATGTTGTTCATCCCATGGCCAGGATTCATGGATCAGAAAATCAAGGGTGAAAATGGCAGCTCATCCTCTCAAATTACCCTGGTGATACCCTAGCAAAATGTTTGCTTCCTTTCTCTGAAACTTTAGGTTCTGTTGGTCTAAAGTCTTAGTTCCCAAGGGAGCAATGCTTCCACCAGGAGACACCTCATTGGTTTCATTAAACTGGAAATTGAGGCTAGGCACAGATCCTGGCACTTTGGGAGGCTGGAGTGAGTGGATCACTTGAGCCCAGGGGTTCAAGACCTGCCTGAGCAACATGGTGAAACTCCATCTCTACAAAAAATAAATTAGCCAGGCATGCAGGTGCATATCTGTATTCCCAGTTACTCGGGAGGCTAAGGTGGAAGAATCACTTGAGCCTAAGAGTTCAAGGCTGCAGGGAGCCATGATGGCACCACTGAACTCCACCTCAGGCGACAGAGCAAGATCCTGTCTCAAAAAAAAGAAAACCAAAAAACTGGAGGTTGAGAGTGCCACCTGCTATTTGGGGCACCTCATTCTAGTGAATCAATAGACAAAGAGGGGGGTTACTGTGCTTAACGTGTTTAGTCCTGATTATCAAGGGGAAACTGGGTTATTATTACACAATAGGAGCAAGGAAGTATAGATCTGGCATGCCAGAAATCCCTAGAGTGCCTCAGTACTCCCATGCCCTAGGATTGAAGCCAATGGGAAACCAAAATAACCCAATACAGGCAGGAATGACAGTGTCCCAGAGTGTTAGGAATGAAGGCTTCAGCCACCAGAACATGCAAAGGGCCAGAGGGCAGAGGAAGTGAGGAGGGAATGGTAGTTCCAAATACCCACTACGGCCACCTGGCCAACAGTAGAAATGAGGGCTAAAATAATTATGAGTATTTCCTGCTTGCTTTACCATGAACAATTTGTGAATATAGTAATAACTTTGTGTCTCTTTCCCTCTGCTATTCCCCTACCATCTCATATAAGATGTGTTAGTGAACCTTGTATCTCAGAATTTAAGTTATAGGATATCAAATGGGGAATGTGACTCAACTAGAACAATAAAAATCATGTAAAGTTGGATAAAGAGACTGTACTTTCTTTTACAAAGAGGGTTAATGTATTTTCAATTTTACAAGGGAAGCATAATTTTGATGTTTCCTTTATTTTGAAGTTAAATATGGTTAAAAGATATAGATAGAACCCCAGTTGCCAAGGGGTGGACTGTGTTGAATTAGTATTGTGTCAACTTAGCTAAATTGGAACTATGCTCCCTAGAATTCTGTTTTCTGCATAATTATAGGATAGCCTCATCCACAAAAGAATTTTGTATAAGATTTGGAAGGTGGAAATGAAGCAGCAGCTATTTTTTTCATTTTTTCTTCTTGAGATGGAGTCTGGCTCTGTCGCCAGGCTGGAATGCAGTGGTGCGATCTTGGCTCACTGCAACCTCCACCGTCCCCCACCCCCACTGGCTTCAAGCAATTCTCCTGCCTCAGCCTCCTGAGTAGCTGGGACTACAGGTGCATGCCACCATGCCCAGCTAATTTTTGTATTTTTAGTTGAGATGGGGTTTCACCATATTGGCCAGGATAGTCTCAATCTCTTGACCTCATGATCCACCCACCTCGGCCTCCCAAAGTACTGGGATTACAGGCGTGATTCACCATGCCCGGCCTGCAGCAGCCATTTGTGTAATGCTTTTTTATGCTAGATATGCCATTATTAACTAGTGAAAGTCTTAACTAAGTAAATCTACAGGAACTTTCTATCCTGAGCCAGACTCTTACCTTTTATCAGTCATTTCTGCTCTTTTTTAGAAATCCCACACTGCAATCCTCAGGCTGATTTGCATTTGAATGAATACTTCTGCATCACTTTGCTTTTTTGTGAATTACAGAGAAATCTATCAACCTATCTGACACTGTGCAAAGTTTGCACCCTGTGTCTGAAGTTTTCATGAACAATGAAAATGTGTATTTCTGAAAAACTTCTGTTTCTACAGCTCTAGCCATCTTTTTCCTCATTTGATAATCTCCAAATCTGTGCAATGATTAACCCTGCAGACACTATTTCCTTCTGCGTGTGGGTTAGCAGGGCCCATTACCACAGCAAGCCTGGGCTCCAGGCGGCTTCTGCTCATCCTCTGTCTTTCACGGTGTTGTCGTAGACGCTGCTGGCGCATTTCTCCCCAAAGTGTCTGTGAGTTCTGGGCGCCTTCATTTGGCAAGGACTACATCCTTCCCTAGAGTCTACCTTCACTGATCAAAGAGCCACTGAATGGAGTACAAATGACCAGTCCCTTTGCCTCAAGTAATGGCAACTCCGCTGGATTTATGCCCAGAGGCCCCAACTTACGGATGAGGCTTTCCCTGAGACCCCATCCCTCCCTGACCCTTTCCCCTGCCCTGATCTGCTCTCCTCTGTTTCTTACAAGCTCCCCCTGAGAGCGCTCCCTCAGCAAAGCACGAGTACCAAGCTCTGTCTCAGGTTCTGTTTCTAGCAAACCTGAAATAGACCTTCAGCTCTATGATGAGGTTGGGTGGTTTCCTAAAGAGGTCACTGGCTTCTAGATAGAAAAAAGGAGCTACTTACTATGGTGTCTTACAGACACAAACCAACCATACTGGGTAGGAGTTACAGACTGTAGCTGCCTCCCAGCACTGCTCTTCCATACTTCCATCCTCACTACGTGTGCATCTGCTTCCAATATCAAGGCAACATGAAAACACACACATTCGCACAGCAGTTTGTCTCCTCTGAGACTCAGGTCCTCACTGTGGACGTGAACCTTCACATTCTCACGGTGAGCACAGAGCCTGGCACATAATAGGTGCTCAGAAATAATTTGCTGATTGAACTAACGCACCCTTTGGCCTCTGAACTACTCCCTCAGAAAAGCAGAAATTATTTGCGCTTCTGCTCGTATCCACTAAGATGCTGGTTTCCCAGCAGGTCAATATTCACTCCTTCTTTCATTTCAGCCTGGACTTTAACCATGTGGAAAGCAAGATTAGAGGCCCCCTGAGTAGTACTCTTCATGAAGACTAAAAGAAACTGAGTGTGCCTGAGCTTAAGCATCACAAAGACCAGTAATAAAGAATTGTTTACAAACTTGGTTTGTATTTTTTAAAATTCCACATGCATACATGTTACCTGTATGACAAGGGAAAGCTGAGCTACTGCAGGTGTGTAGGGAATATACTCCGGCAGTACAAGGGAAAGGGAAGGGCTTTACTTCGAGGCATCGAAGCACACAGTCAATGTTTTAGATTCTTAAATGTAAAGAGACTATACCTTAGAAATGTGTCTTTTCAGATTACTAGAGGCAGTGTGCACCATGAGTGTAGAAACAAAAGCCAGATTCAGGTCCTAGCTATGCCACTTGCTAACGTGACCTCAGGTAAGTCACAGCTTCCCACAGCCTCAGTCTCTTAATATGGAATAAATCAAGTTGCTTAGGGCCGTGGAGAGGATTTGAGGGCATGTGGCCCATCTTCCTTTGCAGGATTATTCACTCATGTCTTATTTCTGTTCCCCTGTGATGGAAACCACACGTCTTGCTTCACGGAAGTTTCCTCCCTGGCACACAGTCCTGGCTAGGGAGGATCCTCCCTGATCCCTGCAATGGAACAGGGGTCTCTCCATAGCCAATAAGCCTCCTCTCACCCCCCGCCCCTCCTGCCATCAGCCTCACTGCTCCCCCCCACCTTCCACACACGGCTGTCCACAGCACACATGACAGCTCATCACCCCGCAATACCCAGGCTTAAATAGCCCCGCAGTATTCAGTGACATTCTTGGTGACTCCTTCTCCCAACCTTTAACTCCTTAAACTCTCCAAACTATAATACCCTTTCCATGTGACATGCCATCCGCATCACACCCCATTCATGGCACATGTCGTCCGCATCACACCCCATTCATGGCACATGTCGTCCGCATCACACCCCATTCATGAGACACTCTGCTCACCTTGCGCCCTGTTCATACAACACACCAGTCACCTCGCTCCCTGTTCATGTGACATGCCATCCACACCACACCCTGTTCATGGGACACATCATACACCTCACACCCTGTTCAAAGGACACACCGTCCTCCTCAAACCCCGTTCATGAGACACATCATCTGCCTCACACAGTGTTCATGGGACACACTGTCCCCCTCACAGCCTGTTCATGGGACACACTGTCCATACCACACCCCGTTCGTGGGACACACCGTCCGCCTCACACCCTGTTCATGGGACACACTGTCCACACCACACCCTGTTCATGGGACACACTATCCACACCACACCCTGTTCATGGGACACACTGCCCTCCTCACACCCTGTTCCTGGGACATGCTGTACACATCACACCCTGTTCCTGGGACACACCATCCTCCCACACCTGGTTCACGGTACTTGCTGTTGTTTGAACACCCTGTTCCATCTGAGCACCTCAGGGCTCCGTTGCCTCCTGGACTCCACGTGTCCTCCTGGCTCATCCCTCTCTCTCTCTATCCCACTCTGTCTCCAGTTCCCCATCTGGTCTCTAAGTTGACTATTGACTGCTTCTGTAGAGAAAATTAGTAGACCTTGGCACTGCTTTCTATTTTACACAGTATTGTACACTGTACACTTTACATTGTACACTGTATTGCATATACACTGTATACACAATACGAGAGACCAAGGGCACCTGAGGTGTCTTTAAGAAATCATACACATTCCTGCTTGTCCCCATTTGGATTTCAGTCAGTGTTAAAGGTGTAACATCCTGCAAATAATCCTGCTCATTTTCTACGCCCAGTTACTGTCTTCTGTGAAGGGTGGTTTAGTGAGGCATTTGTAACTTGTAAAACATCCACAGTACAGCCTGACTGGTTCAGCCTTTCACGCTTAAATGGAAGACGAATTACTGATACTGTACCTTTATTCGTCTTAGAGAATTTAGGATGAAACTTTAACAAAAACAAAATCATAATCCTTCAGCGACATTAACAGGCAATCAAAAAAAAAAAACTATATGAACTCTCTTTAGGGTAGGAGTCTTTTTTCCCTTAGGCACTTTTCCAAACCTTGAAGGACTCAGTGAAAACCCCATCGTAAATAAACAGATTAACTGCACTAAATAATAACTCTAAATTGTTAAATCCAAAAGAGAGTTTTATTAAAAATGGTATAATCATAATAGAACCCTATTTATATGTGAAAGTTAAATCAATGAGAGGAAAATAAGTTAACACTACAAAAGTATAAAATAATAATCTCATAAAAGTAATTTTTCAAAAGTTAAAACTTTGACTCTATTTTTATATACTTACAGAGTATTTAAAGATCTGTAAGTGTGAAATATTGCATTCTGCCTTAAAAATAAAAATATGTTTACACATCAGAACTCTACACCAAGAATACTAACAAAAGGAATTTATTCTGCTGCTGGGAATGTTATATTTAATTCATAATGCACTTTAAGTATACAGCAAGCCATTTAGTCCTTACAATATTAGTATTGTCCCAAATTAACCAGTGAGGAAACTGAACAAATTAGGTCACTTGCCCTACGTCACACGCATGGGATGGCAGAGCCCGGGTTTTACTCCAGGCATCTGGTTCCAGAGGCCATGTGCTTCAGAGGGACATATCCCAAAAAAAATGACCTATAATAGCACTAATCTTCCATAAATAAGGAATGCTTAGTCTATAAAGATATATATATATATATTATATATGTAAAACCATCTTTTAAAAAAAGTACATGGTAAAAGACTATATGACACCTACACAGACATATACACAAATAAGAACAGTTGGAAGTATTCCAAATTCAGAGGGAACAATGAAAAGAGCTAAAAAGATAAGTAAATAATAAAAGGAAAAAATGGAATGAAAACTAACTGGCAAAAAAATCTTAAAAGTAAAAATTGCAATTTAAACCGCATCTTAAAATAAAAATGAGTGAACCAGAATTTTCTCTTGAAACAAAATTGTGTCCTAAGCGCCTATAGACGGACAGAGGAGGCATCCAGCAAGTATTTAAATAAAGAAGGAGGGAATGAATGCATGAAGGATGAAAGCACGTTATCCCTTCAAAGATCATAAGAGTTTTATATTCCTAAACATGTTCAGAAAATCATCAAAGAGGAAATACTAATTACTGATTACACATTTTTATAATCCACCACTTAATAACTATGTGAAGAAACAAGTATAAATGTAAGTGAGCAGGCTAGTTCTCCAGCAGGCGTTTCTTCAAAAGACCTGAAGCCAGTGTATTCTTCACTAATAGTTATGCCGTGTCTCTATCACTGATCAGTTTCTTTGAAATTCTCTCACTAATTCTGTCTCAATCTGCTGCTATTTCACATGTGAACTAGTTTTCACATCTCCCAGTTATTACGTTGTTCTCTCCTCCTAAGATAACAACTTTAAAAAACTCTCATGATTGCTTTAAGCTCCAGCTACCATCTACCAACCACTTTTGCATTTCTCTTGAAAAAGTTTTCTGCTATATAAATATGCTCCTATTTTCATACCTTTGTACTCCATGTCTTATCTTTGTTTGAAAATAAAAAGAACACACATTTCTAAAGTGCCTTGATAGAAAGTAATCTCTTTGAAAGTAGGAGACACGTTTGACCCAAGCTTAGCACAGGACCTTGAATTTTGACAAACCCTCAAAAATTTACCAACCATTTACATTCTGCCTTATACTGTAGGAATGCAGTATTTATCCAGATAAATGTTCAATTCAATAAGCACCAAAACTACTCAGTATCAAAGCAAGTGAGCACGCTTTTAAACCGTATGCTTAACAACTCAAATTCACCTCCATTAACCTGAATAATATTCAGCACCATGCAAATGCATTTTCTTTCCTGTCTCTTCTTCTGAGACTGATTCCTTCAATGGGATTGCCGAAAGTGTACAGCTCTGTAGAAAGACAAGTGTTTGAGCACTTCATCCAGAGAATCCAGCAGTTTATTTATCTGCAGCATTATTTAGTTGCACTAAAAATCACAGAGATATCACATACAGCTCTCAGGTTTCTGGTCACCTTGATTATTTGAGAGGGGCAGAAGTGAGGCTGCTGATCATCTTCATGAAGAGGCAGAGATGGCACCAATGATACTGTGCAGAGTTCTGTGCATGCATAAATGCTTCTTTAACAACAATCCACTAATTGCCTCTTTGGTACTAGAAAACTCTAAAGGAGTATGTGAGTTTCCTTTTTAAAAGAAAGGGTATTTCTGTCAGCGAGGCAACTTACAAATACTTAGAAAAAAAGGGAAAGCTCAAGCCACCTTGTAAATATCTTACCATTCACTTTGGTTATTCTGGTGATTATTTTTAAAAGGTGCTAAGGAACAATGGGCAGAGCGAGCTCCAAAGACTCTGTGGAGATTTAAAGTGATTTCCAAGGCATGATACTTTTCAGTGTAGATATTTTTAAAACAGAACCATCAAATGGCAGTAAATGCTAATAGAAGGAGGTTTAATCTAGGACTATTTTATCCTAGGTTAACTCCTAAAATTGCCAAGAGAAAAATGATGCTGAAAGCCAGCAAAAGTAAACTCTATCTTATCTGTGATTAATTTAACACTGAAAATTCCTGCCAGAAATACATTCTTACGAAATGAATAGCTGGAGGAACCAAAGATCAGACCCAAATTCAATCATGTATTTGAGAGTCTGAAACTACTGTCATAAGATTTACAGGGGATTCTGGGAATTACTTTGACATATTTGTAAAAACTTAGGGTTCCGTAACAATGTACTATACAAACCAGGATAGAAAGTCATAGAAATCTGAACAACAGCTAAGAATACAAGGGGGAAAAATCAATAAAATGTCTCTAAAGTAAAAAATTGCCTTGAATCAGTAATTTCAAATATTGTGGAAAGCAACAGGAGGGAAACTACAGCAGCGCCAACAAGAAACCTCTCGGCTTGGAGATTGCATGAAGTGGGGTTAGCTTGAAATCAGTTTCCAAGTCTGTACAGTACAAGTTACGTCGTAGGTTTTTTAATGGTAGCATGCTTGCCCAAGGAAGTTACTGTAGCTTCTAGAGTTGATTCACTTAAAATTAGAGAACAGCTGAATATCAAAATAATCAGTATTTAAATCTCAGGCCTTCTTGCTGCAGAGAGATAATGGTTGTTACAAAAGGGAAAACTCCGACAATGGAGATTTTGTGTGTTTTGCATAATGTCACAAATGGGAATTCGATTCTACACCTTCCATTTCTGGCTGACTTCACTATTTTCCAGTTCATATTGTCTACTTGTATTTTTAAAACATACACTTAAAAATAAATGAACACTTAAAAAATAAAAACAATCTAAAAAGAACTAATCACCAGATGCATACTGGTGTTAACATCATAATACTATTATTTGTACCTCAAAATGATAGGTAGGTGGGTAGGTAGGTGGATGGATGGATAGATAGATGGATGGATGGACGATGGGTGGGTGGATGGATGAATGGGTGGTTGGATGTATAGGTGGGTGGATGGGTAGGTAGGTGGACTGATGGGCAGAATCTAAATTTATCCTTCTAGTATCCCTGTAAGATAAGTGGCATCTTAAAACAGCCACGGTACATCCAAGATTTGAACCAGATATCTGAGGCCCAAAGTCCACATTCGCTCCATACTCTATGCATCCTCTCTGAGTGGTAATGCAGAATAGATAAATATAACATTCTATAGAGACCTGAAAGAAACAAGTGCAAGAGCGGCTTAGCACAGTGTCAGCCATCCAGCCATAGAGCCATTCTGGGAAACGATTTTTTAAAACATATACTGACAAGTTTACCCTACTGTGCACACAGATTAAATAATAATAATAATGATAAGCTGCTTTTGACAGGTATCTTTCTAAAATGTATTATATCCCTGTCTTCTTAAGTAGAACACACCACTCATGATGACACCTCTCATTGATGAATCAGGTGATGATAATAAATATGTTACTACACTGTGCTGCTTTCAGGAGCAGTGAATGGTGAGCAGGGTTATTTACATCTTCACAATGTAAGCACAAAAGGTTGTGCTTGTTCTGTTTCTCAGATCTGCATTTAATGAGTCTATTTCAACCCATACTGCTTGCTATTATGTGCTATTTCTTTAAATGTGTCGATCTTCCTCCTAATTTCCTGCTCATAGTCTACAGGGACCTAGACACCAGCATCACAGTTTCGTGGCACTCTAAGTTAGAACAAATCCGCTGTAGGTCAGAGCCTGTCATTTTTGCTAATTTCCATTTATTGGCTGTATTCTACCTCAGTTAGATTGCCAGATAATTGAATTTTGAATAGGCAAGGTAGTATTGTATTCTTGCCTGATATTTTGTAAAATAAGTTTTATTTAAGTATAATGTACATATAGAAAAGTGCACGAATCATAGGTCTATAGCACAATGATTTCCAACAAACAGAGCACACCCTTGTTAGGTGTACCCAGAAAACAAACAAGCCAACACAGTATTACTCTTCAAAGTATTCTCATACGCACCATTTCACTACAGTCATTGCAACACTCTTATGAGGCTAAAAGGTTAGGTATTATCTGCAATTCGACAAATGTGGAAAATGAAGTTTGGTATTTAGCTTCACTGATTTCTGAAATCAGAAGGTGCACAGCCAGGATCTAATCCCAGCGTTCCATTGCAGGAATCGTCCATTATGCTACCAAATTTACTCAGAAGATATGACATGGTAGCATCACTTCTAGTATCAAATTGTGGACAACAGTAGAGCGAATATTCTGTTGGTACCACAGATGCCAGTGGTTGTTTGCAGCCTGCCTCGGCTGTGGCTGTCCCGTGTTCCCGCCATGCAGGTTGTTAGCCATTTTTAATTTATTCCCTGGAAAGTCAAATGTCAACACAGTCCCTTGAGGAGAGTAAGGTGGCATAAATCACCGCAATTATACAGCTTTCCAAAGGAAAGTGATGGTTCAAAGCCTAGATGCCTTCACATTCTCATTTCTTCCATTCTCTTCTTCCCAACATTTCATCCTTAAAGCCAACAAAATTAATTTAGCTGAAATGAGAGGTCTGAAAATCATCAAAACTTTTAATAAGCATACTAAAACTTATATTTGAATCAGCTATCCTTATCACTGTTTCAAATTACCATCCATTCCAGAAATCCTCAAATGGCTTGAACTGCACATATAAACAAAAAATCCCTATTATAAAAATATGAAACTTCTAAAGCTGTGCGGATTAAAGCTCACTAAGGGTCTCCCAGGCAGCTACAGGAATATCCTCTTAAGAGCATGCCTTAGCAAATAAAATACAAAGTGTGTGTAAGGAGTTCTTAAGTTCTTAAGTTCTTCTTCAGAAAACACAAGAAGTAAAATTGTTCAGGCGTGAACATTTTTTACTTTTTATTTTATTTTTTTGAGATGGAGTTTCACTCTTGTTGCCCAGGCTGGAGTGCAATGGCACGATCTCTGCTCACTGCAACTTCTGCCTCCCGGGTTCAAGCGATTCTCCTGCCTCAGGCTTCCAAGTAGTTGGGATTACAGCCGTGGGCCACCACATTCAGCTAGTTTTTTGTATTTTTAGTAGAGACGGAGTTTCACCATGTTGGCCAGCTGGTCTCGAACTCCTGACCTCAGGTGATCCACCCACCTCGGCCTCCCAAAATGCTGGGATTACAGGCGTGAGCCACTGCGCCCAGCCTTGAACACTTTTTAAAGGTTCTGCAGGATTCAAACTTCCCAAATGCTGCAGGTGGTGACAGCAAGGAAGCGGGGCGAGCTCTGGAGGCCAGCTCTGCTCACACTTACAGTCCCTGTGAACAATCGGCAGCCCCAGTTTATCCTCTGTAAGGTGAGTTAACAACGGCACCACACCACAAGGCTGCACTAGGATTCAGTTAACCCAGTGCTCACAACGTGTTTGGTCCAAAGAAAGTCGTTTTTATAGCTAGGAAAGAAAGAGCCTCTTCTCGAAGGCAGAATTCCTCCAGTTTATATCAATCACCTACGAAGTGAGCTTATTCAGTTTACTGACTCAAACTCAATTCATATTACTAGGTGCTTAACTAACTAATTCTCAAACTACAAACTGTAAAAGCATTACTGGGGGTCGGGTGGGGGAGGCAGGGCAGGGGTGAGCCTCCCCAAAAGGAGCTAAGCAAAATTAGAGCTTTTCTTAACCAACAGGTTAAAACGAAAATATTGATCTTGGCAGACATGTAAGTGCACGTTTCCTTCCCCACCCCTTCTCCCAAAAGTGCCTCCAAATAAAAAACTAGTTTCTTCAGAGAACCAAGCATCTAATCAACACTTAGAGGTCTGAACATCCAGTATCCTAAGAACAAACTGTCCACAGGTTGCCACCAGAACAAACCAGTTCAATGCATTGCTCGGAGGAAAAAGCAAGTTTAACTCAAGCACAAAATTATCAGTAGCTGCATATTATATGTAAGTGTACTCTTTCCTGCTCACACCTGGCTACCTGCCTACTCTAACACAACAACTTCCGTTTTTAAAGTGTCAACTTGTTTACTTGGAGGAGCTGCGGCCTGCCGGACACAGCATGTTTAGGAGCGTCTTTTTCCACTGTAGGCTCGTAACTACAGACTACTCCGAACAACAAAACCACGGCGGCTGCTCCATCATTTTGCCAGCGTGTATGTTTCCATATTTTAACAATGTTAGGAAAACTAAATCACATGTAAGACCAAGCAATTGATCAGTTCGTTGCAGAGGCTGCTTGAGGAACTTTCTGCAGCCTGGACCTGATGCTTCTCAATCTAATAAACCTCAGACGGGACAACCAGACTGGGGTGTCCCCATAGGAAAGAGAACCCGACTCTGGTGGAGTGTCCCACCTCTTAGGGGCTGTGACTCCGTGTCTGATGAAAAGGCACTTTCAATGGGTAGGCTGGAGAAGAGTCCTCTCTAATAATAAAAACAACTCCAAGTCCGCAGTGTTTAGGAAAAAGAACCAAGTGCTTGGGGAAGGCTGGCTGCCCGCGGAGAGGCGCTGCGTCCGGAGCGCTGGCCCAGGGGAGGCGGCGCGGGCCCTACCTGCGTTCCTGAGCTTCTTGTTCCGATACACCGACAGGATGACCAGGAGGTTGCCCAGGATGTCCACCACGATGGTGAAGATGAGGACGCAGGCCAGGGCGGACGCCAGCCACGAGGGCTGCGGCCGCGCGCCGTCCCCGCCGGGCCCGGGCTGCGAGGCATTGGGCAGCGCGCTGCCGTTGCCCTGCATGGTCCTTGTGCGCGTCCCGGCCGCGGGGCCATCGCCCGCCTCGTCGGTCCGCCCGGCCACTTGTGAAGGCTCCGCCCGGCGCTCCCAGCGCCCACGCCCCATCCCGCGCGCTCCTCCACGCCGCGCCCCCGGACGCCCACGCCGCGCCCCCGGACGCCCACGCCGCGCCCCCGGACGCCCACGCCGCGCCGGACGCCACGGCCAGGTGACACCTGGTGTCCGCCGCGAGCCCACGTGGACTCCCCGCCCGCAGCTCGAACCCCGCACCACGGGCCGACAGCGCCCCGGTGCGGGAAGCCGGGCCCAGCCGCCGCGCCCTGGGGGCGGCGTGTCCCAGAGGCTTCTCCTCGTGGGCGCACGGCGAGGCCGTTCATTGTGTTTCTTCTCTGGGATGGGACTTTTCATCCAGCAGGGCCAGGCTGCCTGGGCTCAAATGCGAAATGGGATTGGGGCGAGTTCCCCAGCTGTGTGCCCCACCGCCCTTATCTTCCATATCTGCAAAATGGGAATAAAATGCTATCTCACCTGTTGCCTCATAATTAGTAAAATATGAAAAAACCAAGGACTATCTTCCGTTGTGTATTGCACCGCTTAAGATGGTGCTAGATGTTTCCGATAACAAAATGACATTGTCAAAGAAAAAAGTAAAAATCAATATTTGCAGATGATAAAAATGTATGTGCTTTTGTAAGTACCAGTAAAAATGAGAAAGAAAGCACACTTAGATGGATCGGATACATGACAGCAGTGTAAAAGTGCTAGGAAATGGCCTAACCAGTTGTGTGCAGTGGGGAAAAAACTTCATGAAAACCATGAATGGAAATTTAAATAAACGGAGAGACATACAGTGTTCCTAGATTCAAAGCTTGAAATTTTCATTTTCCTCATATACTTTATGCCAGCCCAGGAAAAATATCAAATAACCTAAAGTTCCTTTCAAAGAGTAAAAAGAAAGTGTAGGAAAACGATTTAAATAAGATGAACAGGAGAGAAGTATGACCTACCAGTATCAAAATGTTCATTAAAAATTACAATAAGTGGCCGGGCGCGGTGGCTCACGCCTGTAATCCCAGCACTTTGGGAGGCCGAGGTGGGCGGATTACCTGAGGTCAGGAGTTCAAGACCAGCCTGGCCAACATGGTGAAACCCCCCTCTCTACTAAAAATACAAAAATTAGCCTGGCATGGTGGCACATGCCTATAATCCCAGCTACTCGGGAGGCTGAGGCAGGAGAATTGCTTGAGCCCGGGAGGCAGAGATTGCAGTGAGCTGAGATCGTGCCACTGCACTCCAGCCTGGCCAACAGAGCAAGATTATGTCTCAAAAAAAAAAAAAAAATTACAATAAGTATGCCAGGCACGGCTGCTCACGCCTGTAATCCTAGCACTTTGGGAAGCCAAAGTGGGAGCATCTCTTCAGCTCAGAAGTTTGAGGCTCGGTGAGTTATGAGTGCACCAGTGCATTCCAGCCTGGTGACAGAGCAAAAACTTGTCAAAAAAAAAAAAAAAAAAAAAAAAAAAAAGTCTAGGCGCGGTGGCTCACCCCTGTAATCCTAGCACTTTGGGAGACTGAGGTGGGCAAATCACCTGAGGTCAGGAGTTTGAGGCTGGCCTGGCCAACATAGTGAAACCTCGTTTCTACTAAAAATACAAAAATTAGCCAGGTGTGGTGGGCGCCTGTAGTCCCAGCTACTCGGGAGGCTGAGGCAGGAGAATCACTTGAACCCGGGAGGCGGAAGTTGCAGTGAGCCGAGATCGCGCCACTGTGCTCCAACTTGGGCAAAAAGAGTAAGCCTCCGTTTCAAAAAAATAAAAATAAAATAAAAAATAAATGAATAAATAAAACATTATTGAGTTCATAAACAATTTGAAAAAGCATATAAAATAAAGATTTTTATAAAGTTAACAGTTAAATCAGTAGGGCTGGGATAGATCACGAAAACAAAAATGCATTTAAAGAAAATGTAGGTAAATATTCATATCACTTGAGGTGGAGAAGCACTCCGTAAGCCTGGAAAAAGACAGGCAGGAAATAATCCTAACCATAGAACAGGTAGCAGCTGCCATGGACAGCGTGTGTCACTTCCCATCTCTGGCACCCGTATCTTACAACCATTGTTTGCACAATGTGTTGACAATTCCACAAGGTCTGGCACTGCTGCGACCATTTTATGGACGAGAAACCTCTGGTGCTGAGAGGTTAAGCAATGTACCAAAGTCACGCAGCTAGTAATAAGTAGAGGCAGAATTGGAACTCTGGTCTCTCTGACTGCCAAGCAAGGAGCCTCATTACTAAGTGACAGTGTTTCTCGGTCGTGATAGATTTGACTACAGAAAAGTTAAAAGTCCTATATTCAAAAAATACCACACACAAATGAAAGCTAGAGAAATTGGGGAAATGATTTGTGACATATCTAAGAGACAAAGTCTTAATGGTCTTCATTATTGTTATGGTTTCAGTATGTCCCCAGAATTTATGTGTGGAAAATTTGGTCCCCAGAGGAAGGCGGGGCCTTCAAGAGGCGATCAGGTCAAGAGGGTTATGACACTCTGTCTGACTGGGTTAATTCTGCAGGCGTGAGTCAGTTCTTGGTCTCCTGGGACTGGATTAGTTACAGTGAGAGTAGGTTGTTAAAAAATTACCACTCCAGCCTGGGCGACAGAGAGAGACTCTGCTTCAGAAAAAAAAAAAAAAAATTATCCAGTCCCAGGTATTGCAATATTCTTTAATAGTGATGGAAAACAGACTAAGACAATTATATAAAGAGCTAAGGAAAAAAAAAAATAGAAATATATTTAAAGGTCATAATTAGACAAAAACTAAAAATGTATGTGTAACCTCTTTTAGCAAAAAAGTTAAAAAAAAAAAGCTTCCATTCCAGCGATCACTTTAGAAAACATTAAATATTGGTAGTACCAAGTGTGGTTTGAAACACATGGAGAAAAAGCATTCCTGTGCACCAGATATGAATGTCTTCAAACTGCATACATGGTGCTAGTCGTTTTACTAACAGAAAACAATTGAACAGTGTCCACATATGTCAGGACACACAGTTATTTCTCCCTGCATTGTTTGTCACAGGTAAAACTCCTATACTTGGGGTTTTGATACACAAATTTGTGAAATCAACGATGAAATACAAAGGCATGGATGGCTAACTCTCCGCCAAAAGGGGTGGCATACATAATGGTGGGGTGCACATAACAACATTCATGATCTTTCTTCCCTGGGGAATGAGAAAGGTGAAGCTGGGAAACCATGAGCACTGAAAATGATGGCGAAATCCCAGAAAACAAAGACCCAGAGAGGGAATGCCCAGATTCTGACTGCCAGCATCCCTGAACCCAGCACGTGAGGAATAGACCCAAAGGAAGCAACTGGAGCAAAAGTCCTGAACTGAGGCTGGAGCTGCCACACAAGAAAACAGTTCCAGTTCCAGCCTAGCCAAGAACACTGCCTACTGAGACAAAGAAAACTCAACAGAGAAAAATAATAGCATCTAGAATACCCACAGTGTAAGATTTATATGTCCATGGTACAATTCAAAATTATTTAACATATGAAAATATTGTCTGTCTATCTATCTATCTATCTATCTATCTAAACACATTCTTTAAGATGATACAATAAGATCAATCAAGTCCAGTCCCTAAATGAACCAAATGTTGTAACTAACAATCTCAGCAAAGAAATAGGAACTCCCACGAAAGAAATAAAAACAGTAAAAAAGAACGAAGGGGAAATTCTAGAACTGAAAAATACAATTTCTGAAATTAATTCTTTACTCAATGGACTTACTAGCCAAATGGACATGACAGAGTAAGTATACTTAAAGATAAACCAACAGAAATTGTCCAACACAGAGAAACACAAAGAAAAGATATATTTTAAAATGAACAAAGCTTACAATTCTTATAGATTATATTAATTAGAATACTAGCTGTAGAAATAAAATGGTGCAGAAAAAATATTAGAAGACATCATGATTGAAATTTTCCTGAATTTTAGGAAAGACATAAATTTGCACATGCAGAATGAACACTAAGCAGAATAAACAAAAACAAGCGTACTAAGGCACAGCATAGTCAAACTGCTAAAAGCCAAAGATAAAAAGCAATTAAAGTCAAGTTACATATTACGTACTGGTGAGCAATTAATCCAACTAACGGCTGATTTCTCATCAGAAACTGTGCTAATTTTCTATTACTGTCATAACAAATTACCTTAATTAAATTAATTTGGAGACTTAAAACAACATCCATGTATTATGTCACAGTTAAATAGACCAGAAGTCCAGGTACGAAGTGGCTCAGCTGAGCCCTGTGCTTAGGGTCTTATGAGGATAAAACCACAAAGAAGTAGAGCTGTTTCTTTCTGGAGGTTCTAAGGGTAAATCCACTTCTGAGCTCATTCAAGTTGCTGGCAGAATCCAGTTTCATATGGTTGTAAGGTTGAGGCCATTCTCAGCTTCTAGAGGTTGGCTGCATTCCTTGATTCATGGTCCCTTCTCTCATCTTCAAAGCCAACAATGGTGGGCAGAGTCCCACTCACACTTCAAATTTCTCTAACTTTATCTTCTGCTTCATCTGCCCTGGAGAAAGTTCTCTATTTTAAGGGCATGTGGATTTAGATTGGATCCAACTAGACAACCCAGGCTAATTTTTCTATCTGAAGGTCCATAGCCTTAATTATATCTGAAAGTCCCTTTTGCCATTGGTCTTACCCCTCATTGTGTTACTATAACAGAAGACCACAGACTGGGTAATTTACAAAGAAAAGGAATGTATTTCTTACGGTTCTGGAGGCTGGGCAAACCAAGGTCAAGGGGCTGCACCTTGTGAAACCCTTCTCGTTGTGTCATCCCATGGTGATGAAATACCTGAGACTGAGTAATTTATAAGGAAAAGAGGTTGAATTGGCTCACGGTTTCACAGGCTATACGGGAGGCATGGCTGCTTCTGCTCGACTTCTAGGGAAGTCTTGGGAGACTTACAATCAGGGTGGAAAGTGAAAGGAAGCAGAAATATCTTACATGGCCAGAGCAAGAGGAAGAGAGAGAGGAGGGAGGTGCTACACACTTATAAACAACCAGATCTCGTGACAACTCTATCACAATAACAAAACCAAAGGGAGAAATCCACCTCCATGATCCAGTCACTTCCCTCCAAGACCCACCTCCAACATTGGGGGTTACAATTCGACATGAAATTTGGACAGTGACACAAATTCCAACCATATGAAAGACACATAAAGAAAACAGTAAGCACAAAAAGGCCAGAGTGGCTATATCAATATCAGATTTAAAATGGATCTTGATGTAAAATAGATTCTAAATCAAAAGATATTACCAGAGATAAAGAGAGACACATCATAATGATGAAAGGGTCAATTCAACAGGAAACAACAATAATTTTAAAAATTGTATGTACTCAATAACATAGCTTTCAAATACTTAAAGCAAAGATGGCCAGAATATAAGGTAGAAATAGACAATTTCACAATCATAAATGGAAATTATAACATCCCTGCCCTAGCAATGATAGAAAACTAGACAAAAAGTCAGTAGACATAGAAGATCTGAGCAATGCTATCAACAAGTGTGACTTTTCAATTGTACATGGAATATTTACCAGGAAGAAACATATGCTGGGCTATAAAAAAAAAAAATGCCTCAACAAAAATTTTAAAATGGGCCAGATATGTTGGTTCATGCCTGTAAGCCCAGTACTTTGGGAGGCCAATGTTAGAGGATCGCTTGAGGCTAGGAGTTTAAGAGCAGCCTGGGCAACATGATGTAGTGAGACCCTGTCTCTACAAAAAATAAAAATAAAAAATTTTTAATGGAAATCAGGCTAGGCATGGTGGATCATATCCGTAATTCCAACAGCTTGAGAGGCCAAGTTGGAGGATTACCTGAGCCCAGGGGTTCAAGATTAGCCTGGGCAACATATGGAGACCCATCCCCGTCTCTACAAAAAAATTTAAAAATTAGCCAGGCAGTGCGTTATGCACCTGTAGTCCCGGGTACTCAGGAGGCTGAGGGAGGATTGCTTGAGCCCAGGAGGTTGAGGCTGCATGAGCTAGGATTGCACCACTGCACTCCAGCCTGGGTGACAGAGCGAGACCCTGTCTGAAGAAAAAAGAAAAGAAAGAAATTATAATAGAGAATATAGTCTCTGACTACGTGGAATTAAATTAGAAATAATAAAGATGTGATAACCAGAAAAATCCAAACCATTTGGAAATTAAACAACACACTTCTAAATAATTGTTGTGTCAGAGAATAAACACAACAGAAATTAGAAAATATCTTGATAATATTTTGTTATTGAAATGATAATGATAGTAATCATGGAATAATAATGAAAATGCCACATGTTCAATTGTGCAGGATGCAATCTCTCTCTCTCTCTCTCCCTCCCTCTCCATGTTTGTGCCCACAGTGTGGCTGAGGGGCTGATGCTGGCAGAACAAGTGTTAAGATGTCATACAGAAGTGGCCTTTAAAATTTGCTTTAGGAGGTTAAAATAATGGACAGTCTGCTAGATTTTTCTTGGTTTTTAAATTTGCAGCCAAAACTGTAAGACAAGAGATCATATTTAACATCCCCGAAGAACGTGATATAGGAAACACATTATTATCTGTAATTAATTAGAGATCATTTTATCACTGTAAGGAATCTATAAGAGCATGAGTTAATTATTTCACCAAAATTTTCTTCTTCCCAGGGAGTTGGTAATGGTTGGCTAACCTGGAACAACCCTGTTTATGCTTCAGCCCAGGTTTCCTATCCCCTTGGCCTGATGTGTAATACCTATTATCCTTGGTTCTTTGCACTTCCAAATAACTTCTTTTTAAATTCAGCCTGTCAAGTTTCATAAAACCCCATTTGGAATTTTGATTGAAATTGCATAACACATAAATTAATTTGACATGTTCAAAATAATGAGTTAAAATGTCAATTTTGAATGTAGATTCTTAATTTTCTTGTAATTCTTTTGGTGTTTGTTTTACATAAGACAATATTATGGAGTAAAAATAAATTTAGAATTATGTCTTCCAGTGATTTTAAACATATCATTTTGCAGCGTCCCTCTTTATTTGTAATAAGACTTTTTGTCTTACAGTCTATTTTGTAGAGGCATAAATGCAGCTGCATCAGTCTTCCTCTTTTTTTTTTTTTTTTTTTTTTGAGACAGAGTTTCGCTCTTGTTGCCCAAGCTGGAGTGCAATGGCGCGATCTCGGCTCACTGCAACCTCCGCCTCCCTGGTTCAAGCGATTCTCCTGCCTCAGCCTTCTGAGTAGCTGGGAAGATTACAGGCGCCCGCCACCATGCCTGGCTAATTTTTGTATTTTTAGTAGAGAGGGGGTTTCACCATGTTAGCCAGGCTGGTTTCCAACCCCTGACCTCAGGTGATCTGCCCACCTTGGCCTCCCAAAGTGCTGGATTACAGGCATCAGTCACCACGCCCGGCCTCTTCCTTTTGCTTTATATTTGTCTGATGTATCTCTCCTTCTTACTTTTTATTCCCAAATGTTCTATCTCTGGTGTTTTGGGTGAGATCCATGTAAATAGCATACAGCTTCTTTATCTCTACTTTATCTGAATATCTTTTAACTAGAGACTTTAGCTCATTTACATTTTTTATGACTACTAAGGTACTGAAACTTATTTCTACCATTTAATTTTGGGCTTTTTATTGATCTCTTTATTGTGTTTCCCCCCTCCTCATCCTTCATGTTTTTCTTTTTAATTCAGTTTTTCTGTACATTTCACTTTTCCTTTTACCTAAAGTATCATCACAGTGCATCTATTGATAATAAACTCTTTAAAAAATTTCTATGTGAATGAATACATATTGATTTCACCCATGTTTTTGAATGACAGCTTAGCTGAGTATAGAATTCTAAATTGCTGGGCATGGAGGCTCATGCCTGTAAAACCAGCACTTTGGGAGGCCTGAGGTGGGCAGATCACTTGAGGTCAGGAGTTCGAGACCAGCCTGTCTAACGTGGTAAAACCCTGTATCTACTAAAAATACAAAAATTAGTTTACTGAGAATGATGATTTCCCATCATTCTCAGTAAACTATCGCAAAAACAAAAAACCAAACACCGCATATTCTCACTCATAGGTGGGAATTGAACAATGAGAACACATGGACACAGGAAGGGGAACATCACACTTCAGGGACTGTTGTGGGGTGGGGGGAGGGGGGAGGGATAACATTGGGAGATATACTTAATGCTAGATGACGAGTTGGTGGGTGCAGTGCACCAGCATGGCACATGTATACATATGTAACTAACTGCACATTGGGCACATGTACCATAAAACCTAAAGTATAATAATAATAATAATAATAATTACAATAAAAGAAAAAAAAAAAAAAAATTAGCTGGGCGTGATGGTGGGTGCCTGTAATCCCAGGTACTGGGGAGGATGAGGCAGGAGAATTGCTTGAACCCTGGAGGCGGAGGTTGCAGTAAACCAAGACCTTGCCACTGTGCCCCAGCCTGAGCAACAGAGCGAGACTCCATCTCAAAAAAAAAAAAGAAAAGAATTCTGAGTTGACAGTTACTATTTTCTCAGCACTTACAGAATATTATTGGGTTACTCCCTCAGGGATTCTACTGCTCTGTGGAAAGTCAGCTGAAAGTCTAATTGTCATGGCTTCCAAGGTGATCCGGTTTTCCCTCGTTACTTGCAAGATTTTTTTTTCTTATTCTTTAGTGTTCTATTGTTTCACAAGCCTCTAGGTGTACATTTTGTCTTTTATTTATGTGCTGCTTCTACAAAACACTCCATACTATCACCTCACAGGGATCATTTTTATGTAAATTTCTTGAGTTGGCGTTTCCTCAGCATGCAAATAAAATCAATGTGGAGCTCATACCACTCAGAGATTCAGAGAAGACATTGCTGAGTTTTTTATTTACCTCCGTTCAAAACTGAAACAAGCAAATTTCCTTGGCTAGGCAGATTTCCCCCCAACCTCGCCCCTCTCACCAAGTCCATTTCTTCACCGTGTGTGGCTATTTGAGGATCTGGCCTTGGGAACGGGCAGAGGGCGAGGACCCGGTTCCAGCTGTCTGCATCACCGTGGACTGACTCACCCCCTAGTTGCACTAAAACTCAGGTCCCTTGCTTCCTTTGAGGGACAAGCTCCTCAGGCTTATCACAGGCTCAGCTCTGGTATTTCAATTTATTCTTTGTTTTAGGCTCCTGCAAATGTTCTTTTTATTTTATTTTATTTTTTGAGGCGGAGTCTCGCTGTCGCCCAGGCTGGAGTGCAGTGGCGCGATCTCAGTTCACTGCAGGCTCCGCCTCCCGGGTTCACGCCATTCTCCTGCCTCAGCCTCCCGAGTAGCTGGGACTACAGGCGCCACCACCACGCCCGGCTAATTTTTTGTATTTTTAGTAGAGACGGCTTTTCACCGTGTTAGCCAGGATGGTCTTGATCTCCTGACCTCGTGATCTGCCTGCCTTGGCCTCCCAAAGTGTTGGGATTACAGGCGTGAGCCACTGCGCCCGGCCAAAATGTTCTTACTTTCTTGGGTGTGAGAGTGTGCATTCCTTATCCCAGTACTTCCAACAATATTATAGGAAGAGAATACACAGTCTATAAAATCCAACGTTTGCTGGAAACAGGATTAACATTTTAAAAACTTATTTTACAATTTCTTGGAAGATTGTAAAATCTAACTTTCAATTATAAAACTCTATCATCGTAAATATTTCCTAACTTACTAAAATCTTACTACCCTACTGTTTAAGTACTTTTAATTTTTTATTTTTTTAGAGACAGGGTCTCACTCTATCGCCTAGGCTGGAGTGCAGTGGTGGGATCACAGCTCACTGCAGCCTCGGACTCCCAGGCTCAAGCGATTTTCCTGCCTCAGCCTCTCAAGTAGCTGTAAGTACCTGTTTTTAATCATAAATTTTGAAGGTTTGAAGGTCATACTGTCTCTTGTTGCTATCTTTATATAGTTTCTCTATCTCTAAATATTGATAGTAAATCTATTAATTTATTTTTACTTTTCTTTTCTTTTTTATTGAGACGGAGTTTCTCATCACCCAGGCTGGAGTGCAATGGTGCCATCTCAGCTCACTGCAACCTCCGCCTCCCGGGTTCAAGCGATTCTCCTGCCTCAGCCTCCTGAGTAGCTGGGATTACAGGCACCCACCACCAAGCCTGGCTAATTTTCGTATTATTAGTAGAGATGGGGTTTCACCATATTGGCCAGGCTGGTCTTGAACTCCTGACCTCAGGCGATCCGCCCACCTCTGCCTCCTAAAGTGCTAGGATTACAGGCATACGCCACTGTGCCTGGCCTACTTTTTTTTTTTCTTTTCTTTTCTTTTCTATTTTTGAGACAGGGTCTTGCTCTGTCACTCAGGCTAAAGTGTAGTCGTGTAATCACAGCTCACTGCAGCCTGAACCTCCTGGGCTCAAGTGATCCGCTTGCCTCAGCCTCCCAAGTACCTGAGGGTACACATATGCATCACCATCCCCAGCTAATCTGTGTATCTTTTGCAGAGATAGGGCTTTGCCATCTTGCCCAGGCTAGGCTCAAACTCCTGGGCTCAAGCGATCTGCTCACCTCAGCCTCCCAAAGTGCTGGGATTACAGGTGTGAGCCACTGTGCCTGGCCATAATCTACTAATTTTATTAGTACATTCCTGATGTTCATTTAGAGAGTGTGTGTCCCAAAGTGTAAAATTAATAATATATTAAGCTATTAAGTTATCCATACCACCTCACAGCCATTAGGATAGCTGTCATCAAAAAGGTAAGAGTTAACAAGTGTCGGTGAGAGTGTGGAGAAAAGAAAACCCTTGTACACCATTGGTGGGAATATAGACTGGTCCAGCCATTATGCAAAACAATGTGGAGGTTTCTAAAGAAATTAAACATAGAACTACTCCGTGACCCAGCAATCCCTCTTCTGGGTCTATACCCAAAGGAAATAAAATCACCAGCTCCTAAAGATATCTGCACACCCATGTTTATCACTGTGTTATTCACAACAACCAAGATAGGGAAGCAAAATAAGTGTCACCAACAGACAAATGGGTGAAGAAACTGTGACGTAGATGTAGATAGAAGTATGAATGCTATTCAGCCTTAAAGAAGGAGGAGATCCTGCCATTTGCCACAATGTGGATGAACCTGAAGGATTCATCCTAAGTGAATAAGCCAAACACAGATAGAAAAATATTATATGATCTCATATATGGAATATTTTTTAAAAAGTCAAATATACAGAGATAGGGAATAAAACAGTGGTTGCCGGGGGCAGGGTTGGAGGAGGAAATGGGAGATGTAGGTCAAAGAATCAGATTTGTAGGATGAATGAAAAAGTGGCAGGTATATAGGATGAGCAAGCCTAGAGGTCTAATGTACAACAGGAGGACTACAGTTAACAATGCTGAGTCATACGCAGGATTTCTGCCGAGTGATTCTAGCTGCTCTTGCCATGCACAAAACGTGGGTACCAGCGGGAGATAATGGATCTGTTATTTTGCTTCACTATCATAACCATTTTACCGTGTATATGAATGTCATAACCTCATGCTGTATACCTTATACACAATAACATTTATTTAAAAAATAGATGAAGAAGCTAAATTAGCCTGCTGGCATTCCTTTAGAATACTGACTTTCCTGTTTAGGATTTGGGTTGGAAATTTCACTATGCAATGACACAGCATTATTCCTCCCCTCGCTCTGCAATTAGAGCATCACACTAAGCAGCAGTTGCTAAAATTCAAACTTTATGTGATTCAGGTCTACAACCACTTTTTCTTTTTAACTCTAAGCAAGGATCTATCATTTAACCTGTAGAATGCTAATTAGTTTGTGCATTTATTTGGAAGATAAAAAATTGCCGTTAGCAAATTCCTTGATATCACACCATGAATGATCACTTGGGAAGATAGGAAGGGATGTGAGTGGAGGTGTAGGCAACATTTTCTAAATTACACAAGGAGCTCCTTGGGTGGATGCATGTGTGTCTGTGTGTGTGTGTCTGTGCATGTGTGCGTTCGCATGTGTGTCTGTGCCTGTGTGTGTGTTGGCAGAGGTATGCTTAGTGTGAAAGTTAGGTCTTGCAATCTTCTCTGCCTCTTGTACCAAATAGAACGAATCTGCTTATTCTAGCCCTTAAATAGCTTCAAATCCATTGCTTCATCTCCACCCCTAGGGCTCCTAACCAAGTTGGGGCCACTATCGTGTTTTGCAGAAATTAGTGTCACAGCCTCCTAATCAATCCCTCTGGCTCCCATCTTTCTCCCCTTCAATATATTCAAAAGCCAAGAATCTTTTCTGAAATTATAAATCTAACTACAATATTCCCTTGTATAAAAATAAATAGATAAATGCATAGCCACATGTGTGCATAAAACCCGTCAATGCACGCCCGTCACTCCTGGGTGGGATTCTAGCCAAATTCCACAGGTTTTCCAAGGCCTTCCATAACCCAGCCCTGCCAGCCTCATCCCTCCCGCCCTTCCCCTCCCTCCCCCAGGGAACCTGCTCTACCCTCCAACCCTGTGAACATTCTCCAGTTCCCCAAACCTCATATTCCCTCCTTCCCCGCAGCTTCCCCATATGTGTTCCTTCCACCGGAAACACCCTTCCCATCCCCAGTTATCCCCCGGGATAACTGATCTGTGAGGTCATCTTCCAAGTCTTGGTTACGTTTTCCTCCTTTGTGCCCCTGCAGTTCTCTATATGTCCTTTATCCTAGCACTCACCACGTGCCATGCCATACCTCTGTTTTCTTGTTGGAATCCTGCAGCAATTAGGCAGAGGTTGGGGCTTGTAAATGGTTGCATCCCCTGTACTTAACACAGTAGCTGGCATACAGCCTACACCAACAATTATTTGGTTTTGTTTTTTGTGTTTTTGAGTCAGGGTCTCTCTCTGTTGCCCAGGTTTGAGGGCAGTGGTGCAATCATGGCTCACTGCAGCTTCAACCTCTTGGGCTCAAGAGAGCCTCTCACCTCAGCCTCTCAAGTAGCTGGGACCACAGCCAAACAGCAGCATGCCTGACTCATTTTTAAATTTTATGTAGCGATGGGTCTACCTATGTTGCCCAGGCTGATTTCAAACTCCTGGGCTCTAGCAATCCTCCTGCCTTGGCCTCCCAAAATGCTGGGATTACAGGCGTGAGCCACCATGCTTGGCCAACAAGTACTTGTTGAATAAAATGAGAGAATACATGAATCCATTATTGGCTGGTGGCTATAAAATAACAAAATATTCATGAAATTATGTCTTTCATCATATTTGGAAACTTCTAATTTATCAGGAAAAGATACTATTTGACAGGTACATGGATTTTTAATGTGTTTGTCACTCTCAAGTCTGGAGACACTTTCCGCATGTTTATTTCTCCAGTCAATAGCAAGAAGGAGAACATACATTTTTCACTCAAAGAATTTTTTTGTTGTTTGTTTTTTGTATTTTTTTGAGACACAGTCTTGCTCTGTCGCCCAGGTTGAAGTGTAGTGGCGCTGTCTCAGCTCACTGCAACCTCTGCCTCCCAGGTTCAAGCCATTCTCATGCCTCAGACTCCTGAGTAGCTGGAATTACAGGCATGTGCCGCCATGCCTGACAAATTTTTGTATTTTTAGGAGAGACAGGGTTTCACCATGTTGGCCAGGCTGGTCTCGAACTCCCTGACCTCAGGTGATCCACCTGCCTTGGCCTCCTAAAGTGCTGGGATTACAGGCATGAGCCACTGCACCTAGCCCAAAGAATTTTTTTGTTCCATTATAAAGTGAGCTAATATGGATTTTATTTCCTTGCCTGCTATAAAGAGAGAACTACATTAAGTCCTCTGGAAGACATAAAACAACATGAGAATTTCAATTTTATTTAAAGTACAAATATATTCACTAAATATACATGTACCCTAATTTCAAGACCTAAATATACCATAAAACAAATAATCTTTTAATTATAGTTAATGTTATTCATAAGGTTTCATTTCATACTAACCCAAGTAAAACACTGCCTGCAGAAAAAAGTGACTTAGAAATAATTCAAGTTTTCCCATTGACATACATAAAAATACATGCCCAAAACAGCTCGGTACCATGCCTACTATGTGCACTATGATGGTGGTTATGAAATACAGGTGCCCATAATTCTTGTGTAAAAACAGACCACCTGGAATAGGAATTGGCAAGTTAGGGCTGGTTTGGTGAGAAGGTCCTAGGACTGGACTTCTGATTCAAAGTCTCACCTACTCACCGCCCAAGAATAGTGGCAGTTGAAGGCACCGCAGGGTCTATTTATGCCTTTTGGTGATTTTGGGGAGGCAATTTGAGCACACAGAAAAGAATGCCAGTGAACTTATTATCAAGTTTCAAAGTTTGTATTATAATCATATTTCTGATAGCAAAGATGAAGTGGATAGGTACTTAAAACTGAAAAAAAATTGAGGAAAGTTTTTCCTAAATTGTAAGAATATATGAAGTTTTGGATAGGCAGAAAAAAATTGATGTAGGTGCTGTTTCAAACAGAGAAGTATGCCATCATCAAAGGTGCAGGGAGGTTGGGCTCGATGGCTCATGCTTGTAAACCCAATACTTTGGAAGGCCAAGTAGGAGGATCACTTGAGCCTAGGAGTTTAAGACCACCCTGAGCAACATCGCAAGGCCCTTGTCTCTACAAAAAATTTAAAAATTAGCTGGGTGTGGTGGTCCTCCTAGCTACTCAGGAGGCTGAGGTGGGAGGATTGCTTGAGCCTGAGTTTAAGACCACTCTGGGCAACATAGCAAGACCCCACCTTTACAAAAAAAATTTTTTTTAAGTGCAGGGAGAGGAATAAGCTGGTCCCAGCAGGAGAGGGAGCTCATCTGGCACTGTCACCAGTAGTTAGGGATCTGTTTTTCAAGTAGAGGTGGAAAATGGGCTCATTAATTTCTTTACAAATGGATTTGCTGCTCCTCAAAGACATTACTGAACACAAGAGTTAAATACATCAAGACACTTTTTTTTCTGTAATCTAGGGAGAAGGTGCCACAATCAAATATAAGGGTTGCTCACTGTACTCAAATGATAAAGTGCAGTGCACACAGCACACAAGCGAAAGCCCCACAAGCCCAGAGCCATCAGGGATTTCCCTGCCTCAAAGCAGCAGACTTGTCAAAGGTTAGAGCAGCTGCGTCCTGCTCAGAGTAACTTTGACTGTGAGCCGCGAGTTCAGCCCCAGAGGTTCAGGCCTCATCTTCAACCCCTAGTGAGGGACGTCGGTCCACAGCTTGTATTAGGGCCCCAAGGTGCCTTCCGTGAGCGATTTCATATCAGGTATGTACTGGGCACTTCTGGGAAATTTCAGTCCATCTGAACGTTAGTGACCCAGGAAGTGCGAGTGTGTGGATTAGGGGGTTTCCCACACAGAGAAGCAACTGAATCGCGATGTGTGTGTCTGTGCTGGGGAAGGAGACTCATTATCTGGAGCTGGGCACATGCAAATTCAGCACAAGCTACAGATGCCTGCACAGCGCTACCGGCAGAGTTCCCACGGAAAATCACTTCCCTGTCCGCCTCTCCGACGACGCATTAACATTCCAAGCCCATCAACCTCGCCTCTATTATACATGTTGACTGAAGGAGGAGTGGTTTCGCTCTGTGTTCGTATTTCCTTTCTGTGAAGGCATGAGAGCATCAGCAATCCATGAGAGCAGACGTTGTGTCTGTTACTCTATCTGGAACTGCAAATTACTTACAAATATTCTTGTTGCCCCCAATTACTGTCCCGCCTGAGGTTCTGCAGCAATGCAGGGCTGAATGAGCATCATGCTGCTTTCATTTCGAGTTAACATATAGGAAATTTGTAAGTGATTAGGAAAACTTTCTGGTTTTGATTTACTCTCTGCTACTCCAAACATGCAACTGTTACTTCAGCACTTACATATGTGAGGGCATTTTAGGAGTTGGGAGAAAAAAGCCATAAACACCACAGTTCAGTTTTTATTAAACCTGTTGCTTCACAGCACGTAACTCCTTGACCATAGCAAATGATTCTTTCTCAGTTAAAGGCCATGACTGCTACTAAGCAAATTTTGTTCACTTTTATGTGCACAGGGCATAACAAAGGGCACAGACTAAACTAATACCTTATCAATGCAACCCACCCAGTAAACTGAACTGGGTGAATGAAAGAATGAATGGAATAGACAAGACGCAGAGGGAGGAAGAGTATGTGAGCCTCAGCAGCACCAGTGCTTTGAGCCAAGATAAAGAGGAGAGTGCGATTTGTTGTTGTTGTTGTTTTGTTTTGTTTTGAGATGGAGTCTTGCTTTGTCGCCCAGGCTGGAGCATAGTGGCACGATCTCGGCTCACTGCAACCTCCACCTCCTGGGTTCAAGTGATTCTCCTGCCTCAGCTTCTCAAGTAGCTGGACTACAGGCCAGTGCCACCACGCACAGCTAATTTTTTGTATTTTTAGTAGAGACGGGGTTTCACCGTGTCAGTCAGGATGGTCTCAATCTCCTCACCTATTGATCCGCCTGCCTCGGCCTCCCAAAGTGCTGGGATTACAGGCGTGAGCCACCACGCCGGGCAGAGAGAGAGATTTTTATTTTGTGAAATGAAGCTGGTGAGAAAATGAGGGCATGGGCTAGTGGAGTCGAGTCCAGGCTGTGGCACTGCTGTCTGTATGACAGCCAGTAAGTTGGAAGGCAAGATACTGGTGCACAGAAGGCAACTTTATGTGGAAGAGCCAGCAAACTGAGAGGACGACAGATTAGTGTCCTAAAGAACCATCTGAAGGGAATGCAAATTTTCAGCCTCCTTTTATGTTAGGGCAAGGGAGAAGAGGCAGGGAGTTGAGGTCAAGAGGTGACCGATGACCACAGACATCTGGGCACTAGCAAGGGTCCAAGGGGGTTGTGAAGCCTCTTTGTCCCTGGTCAGGCCACAGTGCACCTGTAAATCCTTAACATAACATTGCTACTTGTGTGGCCCTCCTTATCTCTGGGTGGATTAGTTAGGGGAAGGGACTGCTATCATCCTTGCCTTAAAGTTAAACTGTACACTCAGTTTCTCCCATAGTGAGCTTGGCCTGTGTGCAGGGATCAGCGAAAGCAGTTAGTCTAAATGGTATCACTGCGGGGCGGGGTGGAGCGGGTGAGGAGCAAAATGGAGTTGGTCATGCCCAGCCTCCTTTTCACTGTTACCCTAGGAAGTGGTGAGTTTGACCCTGTACATCTTTATCTTAGTCCTCATAAAGAGCAGGGACAGGCCGGGTGCGGTGGCTCAGGCCTGTAATCCCAGCACTTTGGGAGGCCGAGGCAGGTGGATCATGAGGTCAGGAATTCAAGACCAGCTTGGCCAAGATGGTGAAGCCCCGTCTCTACTAAAAATACAGAAAAAAAAAAAATTAGCCGGGCGTGGTGGCGGGCACCTGTAATCCCAGCTACTCAGGAGGCTGAGGCAGAGAATTGCTTGCATCCAGGAGGCAGGGGTTTGCAGTGAGCTGAGATCACGCCACTGTACTCCAGCCTGGGCAACAGAGTGAGACTCCAACTCAAAAAAAAAAAAAAAAAAAAGGAGCAGGGATGACCTGGTTCCTCCTTCACTAATGGCAAACAGAATGCTTCACAGTACATACTCAGAAAGAATATTTGAATAAACGAACAGCAAGAGTCACTTGTGAACAGTCACTTGTGAACAGCACCCTGAGCCTTCATCGCACCCCACACCCTGTCTAGTCTCCAGTGTTGGACACACCGAATGGGTGAAAATAACAAGCATTCGATGCCAGGGCTCCTCTGGACTAGCAAATGATTCCTCAAATGACCTAAACTAGCCATTTAGAAAATGCTGACGTGCGGCGTGTTCTCAAAGGGCACTTACAAAACTAAATGTTCTTAGGATGCACTTTAATAATATTTAACTATTGAAATGCATGTTTGAAGATTGGGATGGGTTGGGGGAAAACAGTAACAAAACAATAAAACATTTATTGCACATCTACTTTGTGCCAAAAGCCCCGGTGTGAGGCGCTCTACCTTTGTGCCCTTTGGCTCACCCCACAAGGGACTGTCCAGGGAGGAGGTCTGAGGGGACAAGCTTTGAGGCCAGAGCCAGGGCTGTGAGTTTCAGTGTCAACACTGACCTCTGGTGTGACCTTCAAAAAAGTCTTATCCTCTCTGTGCTTTGATTTCCTGATCTGGGAAATGGGGATATTGAGGAGGGTTGCTGGATGGATGAAGTTAGTAATTGTAGAATGCTTAGTATGTAATGAGCATTCAATAAGAACACTTCTCTTATGGCCAGGCACAGTGGCTCACGTCTGTATTCCCAAAATATGCTCACTTTGGAAAGCATAGGTGGGAGGATCACTTCAGGGCAGGAGTTTGAGACCAGCCTCGGGAAGAGAGCAAGACCTCTGTCTCTACAAAAAAACTTTAAAAAATTAGCTGGGCATGGTGGTGCATGCCTGTAGTCCCAACTACTCTTTGGAAGGCTGAGGTGAGAGGATTGCTTGAGGCCTGGAGTTGGAGGCTGCAGTGAGCCATGATCGCACCACTGTATTCCAGCCTGCTCGACAGAGTGAGACCCCGTCTCTCTTTTTAAAAAAAAAAAGAAAGGAAAGAAATACAAAAAATTAGCCGGGTGTGGTAGTGGTGGTGGGTGCCTGTAATTCCAGCTACTTGGGAGGCTGAGGCAGGAGAATTGCTTGAACCTAGGAGGTGGAGGTTGCAGTGAGCCAAGATCCCACCATTGCACTTCAGCCTGGGCGACACAGAGAGACTCTGTCTCAAAAAACAAAACAAAACAAACAAACAAACAAAAAACAGAGAGAGAGAGAACAGCTCTCAATGAGATTGTTAGTATTGATTGCTCACAAAACTCCTCTGAGGTATCAGTCATATTCCTCTCAGCTGCGGAAACTAAATTAAGTAGAAGGTAAGCAGTTGGTTCAACATCCTCCGGCTAAGAAATCACTGCGGGCCAGGCGCAGTGGCTCACGCCTGGAATCCCAGCACTTTGGGTGGCCAAGGCGGGTGGATCACCAGGTCAAGATGATCAAGACCATCCTGACCAACATGGTGAAACCCCGTCTCTACTGAAAAAAAAAAAAAAAAAATTAGCCGGGCTTGGTGGTGCACGCCTATAGTCCCAGCTACTCAGGAGGCTGAGGCAGGAGAATTGCTTGAACCCAGGAGGTGGGGGTCGCACTGAGCCGAGATCGCGCCACTGCACTCCAGCCTGAAGACAGAGCAAGACTCTGTCTCAAAAAAAAAAAAAAAAGACTGCAGAGTTCAATAATTTTGAACTTAGGTGTGTGCTCTGAAGCTGGCCGTCCCTGCCTGCCACTGGTGCCCAAAGGCCTGGGAGTTTGAAAGTGCACCCTGAGGGTACGTGGTTTTAAAATGCAGAACTCTGGCCAACAGAGAGAATGGACTGAACTTTGATCCATTAAATAAATCAAACCCAGAGACTGTGCAGCTACCCAACCATAGGTGTGGTCACAGTCACTCAACGGTGAAACTGGAACCCCACCAGGTGCAGCAGAGGGACTTGGCGGAGAGCATGGGCTCAGCCACCAGAGCCCAAGGATGAACTGCAGCTAAAGCTTACTGAACAGAGCCTGTGCACAGACTCAACAGAGTTCGCTGATATTTTGGTAAAAAGCACAGAGCTCGCCCTGCATTCAGTGTGAGCGGTAACAGCTCCAAGCACATGGTATGTATGACCTCAGTTTTCAAGGACCTCTGTGTATTTTTAAATTTTGTGAAATTCCGCACTAGAAGTTAAAACTCAACATTTTTAAGAAATTATTATTAAAAACTATTTCTATCCAATAAGAGCTTTTAGTTGGAGAAGTTTCTGCATCTTGATCATTGTTTATTTAATTAGAAGAATTTGTTTTTAATAAGGCTTATGAATAACATTTTCTTTTGTCCACACTAATTTAAAGTATCTATTTTAAAGTATACTTAAGCAATCAAGAAGACACAATGGAAAAAAGACAGTCTCTTCAATAAACGGTATTGGCAAAACCAGATATCCACATGCAAAAGAATGAAAACGCACCCTTATCTTACACCATATACGAAATCAACTCAAAATGGATTAAGGACCTAAAAGTAAGACCTGAAATCATAAAACTCCTGGAAGAAAACATAGCTAGAAAGCTTCTTGAGATTGAACTTGGCAAGGATTTTTTGGATATCTCACCAAAAGCACAGGCAATAAAAGAAAAAATATTTAAATAAGTAGGTCTACATCAAACTGAAAAGCTTCTGCACAGCAAAGAAAATAACCAACAAAATGAAAACCCAGCGAACAGATTGGGAGAAAATATTTGCAAACCACATATTGGATCAAAGGGGTTAATATCTGAAAAATATAAGGAACTCATACAATTCAGTAGCAAAATACCAAATAACCCAATTAAAAATGGGCAAAGGGCCGGGTGCAGTGGCTCACATGTGTAATCCCAGCACTTTGGGAGGCCAAGGGTGGGGCGGGGGGGTGGATCACCTGAGGTCAGGAGTTCGAGCCCGGTCTGGCCAAAATGGTGAAATCCTGTGTCTACTAAAAATACAAAAATTAGCCAGGTGAGGTGGTGGGTGCCTGTAATCTCAGCTACTCAGGAGGCTGAGGTTGGAGAATTGCTGGAACCCAGGAGGTGGGGGTTGCAGTGAGCCGAGATTGCACCACTGTACTCCAGCCCCTGCCGACAACAGTGAGACTCCATCTCAAAAAAAAAAAAAAAAAAAAAAAAGGCAAAGAACTAAATAGACATTTCTCCGAAGAAATAAAAACAGCCAACGGGTATATGATAAAGGTACTCAACACCACTAATCATCAAGGAAATGCAAATTACAACCACAAAGAGCCCTTGTTAGAATGGCTATGATAAAAAAGACAAGATAACAAATGTCGGTGAGGTGTACTACCAGGGTGTAGAAAAGGGAACCCTGGTACACTGCTGGTGAGACTGTAGATTGGTGCAGCCGTTAAGGAAAACAGTATGAGGCTCCTAAAGAAATTACAATAGCACTGCCACAGGACCCAGCAACCCCTCTTTGCAAAATGACATCACCACCTCATAAAAATATCTGTACCCCTGTTTATCACAGCATGATTCGTAAGGGCCAAGATATGTAAACAACTCGTGGGGCCATTGATGGATGAATGAATAAAGAAACTGTGGTATGTGTATACACTAGAATATTTTTTTCAGCTATATAAAAGGAGATTCTGTGATTTATAATATAATTTATAATGAACCTGAGGACATTATGCAAAATAAGCCAGACACAGAAAGAAAGACACTGCATCATCCCTCTTCTATGTGAAATTTAAACAAACAACAAGTCAAACATACAGAAGCCAAGAGCAGAACCGTGGCTACCAGGGACCACTGGGTGGGGTGGTGGGGTGGTGGGGTAGTGGGGTTGGGATGGTGGCGGGAATTGAGGAGGTGGAGGTTGAAGTGTAGCAAGTGTCCCCTATGTAAGATGAATAAGCCTGGAGATGTGAAGAATGAAGGCTACAGTGAATAATATTGTCATGTGTATCAGTCAGTTGTTGCATTGCTCTAAAGAAACCTCGGACTGGGTGATTGATAAAGAAAAGAGGTTTAACAGGTTTATGGTTCTGCAGGCTGTAGAGGAAGATGGCAGCTTCTGCTTCTCGGGAGGCCTCAGGAAGCTTCCAGTCATGGTGGAAGGCGAAGGGGGAGCAGGCTTCTCACACGGCTGGAGCAGGAGGAATAAAGAGACGGGGGAAGTGCTACACACATTTACACAACCACATGTTGAGAGAACTCACTCACTGTACAGTACCCGGGGGTGGGGTGTGGGGCGGATGGTGCTAAAGCAGTCACGAGAACTCCACCCCCACGGTCCAATGACATACCAGGCCCCACCTCCAACAATGAACTGTACAATCTAATGTGAGGTTTGGTGGGGACACACATCCAAATCATCGTGTATGCTGCAAATTTAGCAAGAGAGTAGAATTTAGGTACTTTCACTGCACACACCAAAAAGGGTAACTATGTGAAATGGTAGACACGTCATTTGCTTGACAGAAGTAAACTCCTCACTATGTGTTTGTGTGTATATGTAAATAAACATCACGTATACCTTAAATAGGTATAATTTTAAAAAGTATACTTTCTCTTCTTTCAAAAGAAGAGAAAAATACTCATTTCAAATTAAAATTTTAAGAACACCAATCACAAAACAAGAGCATCATTTAAAAATACGTTTGTAATCCTATTTGGCAGGTGGGCTAACATTTCGAACTTGACAAAGACATGGAACTGTGCCTCCAAGGCTGACAGGCAGGAAGGGCCCACACAGCCTCCGGGGCCAGCCCTTGTTCCTCTGTCCATATTCTCCCCTTATGCTGAAACTTAGGTAGAGCTCATGAATATTAAAATGAAGCAAGGTGGCCGGGCGTGGTGGCTCATGCCTGTAATCCTAGAATTTTGGAAGGCCGAGGCAGGTGGATCACAAGGTCAGGAGATCAAGACCATCCTATCCAAGATGGTGAAACCCCATCTATACTAAAAAATATACAAAAAATTAGCTGAGCATGGCAGCGCGCGCCTGTAATCCCAGCTACTAGGGAGGCTGAGGCAGGAGAATTGCTTGAACCCGGGAGGCAGAGGCTGCAGTGAGCCAAGATCACGCCACTGCACTCCAGCCTGGGCGACAGAGTGAGACTCTGTCTCAAAACAAAGAAACAAACAAACAAACAAAAAACCGAAGCAAAGTGATAGTCATTAGACATTTTGAGAATTTTATTTTATCCCTTGAGATAATTGGATAATGCTTGGAATTTAGGAATCTGAGCTCATATTTATCTTTTTTGTTGTTGTTGTTTTGAGACAGAGTCTTACTCTGTAACCCAGGCTGGAGGGTAGAGGCACTATCTCGGCTCACTACAACCTCTGCCTCTCAGGTTCAAGTGATTCTCCTGCCTCAGCCTCCCGAGTAGTTGGGATTTCAGGCATGTGTCATCACGCCCAGCTAATTTTTGTATTTTTAGTAGACACGGGGTTTCACCATGTTGGCCAGGCTGGTCTTGAACTCCCAACCTGTAATCCACCTGCCTCGGCCTCTCAAAGTGCTGGGATTACAGGCGTGAGCCGCTGAGCCAGGCCTGAGCTCATATTTATCATCTCTTCTATAGAGACCTGCACTGTTAGCTCCCTACAGGATATACTTGGTGTGATGACATTTTCATTCAAATGTGTCACACACGCTCTTTCTCCTCAAGTCTGGCATCATTGGAAAATGCAGCTCTTACACATCCACACTTTAACGGCACAGTGACAAGTGCAGTAATTGCCTAAGTGTTCACACGAGCAGAGATTTGCTTGGGGAAAAAAAATACTTGCCATCCTATTCAAGTGGCTTGCTCTGTTTGCAGCAGAGGCAGTAAACCGCTAGTGAGGAAATTAAATTCTGACAAACAGCTCTCTCTCTCCGCCCGTGCACCAATTGAAATGGAGCCTAATGCCTTTCATGAAGAGCCGTCAGAACACATAGGGAATGCCAGCTGGCCAAAGAGAAAGAGCCCCCGCGTTGACCTTCAGAAAGCTACTGACCCAATGCAGTAGACTTGAGTCAAAGTGGGGATTGTGGTGAGAGGGGAGCCCATCAACCAGAAGAGGACGGGAGGTGGCACGTGGGGGGGCGGGAGGGTTTTCCAGTGGGCCTGATGGACAGCAAACCTACGCCTTACATTTACCCGAGTCACTGAGAATTGAATCCAAATTAAAGCAAATTTCACAAAGATGATTCCATTCTGGTCTAGACTGTGTTTTTCATGGAAAAAATTCACAGGCTGAGCGCAGTGGCTCACACCTGTAATCTCAACACTTTGTGAGGCCGAGGTGGGCGAATCACCCAAGGTCAGGAGTTCAAGACCCGACCTAGTCAACATAGTGAAACCCCATTTCTACTAAAAATATAAAAATTAGCCAGGCGTGGTGGCGGGCGCCTGTAATCCCAGCTACTCAGAGACTGAGGCATGAGAATCGCTTGAACCCAGGAGGCGGAGGTTGCTGTGAGCTGAGATTGCGCCACCGCACTCCAGCCTGGGTGACAGAGTGAGACTCTGCCTCAAAACAAATGAAAAAAAAAAAAACACCAGGCACGGTGGCTCAGGCCTGTAATCGCAGCACTTTGGGAGGCTGAGGTGGGTGGATCACCCGAGGTCAAGACTTCGAGACCAGCCTGGCCAACATGGTGAAACCCTGTCTCTACTAAAAACACAAAATTAGCTGGGCGTGGTGGTGCCTGTAATCCCAGCTACTTGGGAGGCTGAGGCAGGAGAATCACCTGAACCCAGGAAGCGGAGGTTGCAGTGAGCTGAGATTGTGCCATTGCACTCCAGCCTGGGGGACAGAGCGTGACGCCGTCTCAGAAAGAAAGAAAAAGAAAGAAATTCACAGGAAGAGACAGGGAGGCAGGATTATCCAGAGCTGTCTATAGCAGAGCTTCTGTGCACAGAGCCTGGTGCTCCAGCCCTCCGGGCCGCTGGAGCAGACTGGGCAGTTGGGAGGAGCCCACTGTAACCACACTACTCTGAAATCCCTGGTTTAGAGCAGCCTAGGGCCTTTATGTCATCCACGATGCCATAAAAAAGTTTTCTACATATGCCAGGACATGGAAAAGGTGGAGAAAACATCGGCATGGAAGTAGCAGCAGAGGACTACATCAGTGTTAAGGAAATCTGAACACAATCCCCTCAGAGTTCCAGTGCTGCAGTTCTAGAATTTTGTTATGTGATAGGTAGTACTTTGAAAACAAATAATCCACACATCTATAAATCTCTTCGGAAGAGGGACAAAAATGAATAGACAAAGATGTCATTGTTGTGAAAAAATTTAAAAAAATCTTCAAAGTAGCAAAATAAAATAGGTAAATAAGTTATAGTAAATTCATGCTATGAAATAGCATACAGGTCTTTAAAATGGAATTTTTCTGAAAAGGACACGTACTTTAAGGTGAGAAAAGCAGGGCACAAAATTGGATACAAGATACAGATTTTGTAAACCACACTCAGAAAATAAAATCAGATTACTGCATGCAAAATAGTGTTTCTGGGTGATATGATTATAATCCTGTATTTTTTCAAAATAGTTTGCTTTTTTCAACTTAAATATAAAATAAAATATAAAAATGAAAACGTGATAATTTATTCAACGGCAGTTTTAAAATGTAGGATTGCTTGTATCCCAGAAATCTTAAGAAAATGTGTCTAATCATTTCGTTTCTACTTTATATACTTGTAACTTACATGGTTGGGAATACAGTATGGATGTCCTTTTCTAAAAAATTAAAATATATACAACACCATGAAGGACTTCCTTCTAGTGCAGATGACTGACAAAATGAAGAGAAGATGCACCTGTTCCAGTGATGTCTAGTGATTTGAACAGAAAGAAACTGTGAAGAACCGGGAATGTCATCCTGAGATATGAAGGGGACTGTCTGAAATCCATGTGCCTTTTTGAGGTAGTTTCGTATCATCTCCTGCAAGCAGAAATGCTAAAAAGCAGTGGAAGGAAGCTGGGGTTTTCCCCCTCGTTGGGGAGTTTAACGTTGTCCCCAAAGTTTATTTTTCCCCAACTTTATTAAGGTATGATGGATAAATAAAAATTGTGTGTATTTAAGGTGTACAATGTGATGATTTGATATGCATATACATTGTGAAACGATTACATAATCTGTCTAATTAGCATATCCATCCCCTCCCATATTTACCTTTTTTCCTTGGGGAACACACTTAGATCTACTCTCTCGGTAAATGTCAAGTATGCATTATTACTAACTATAATCGCTATGCTGTACATTAGAACCTGCTCATCTTATCCTTTAACCAACATTGCCCCATTAGCACAACAGATTAGAGATTCAAATCTCTTATAATGCTTATATTTAGACATTTTAGAACTCTAAACTTAAATAAAAAAACAATTCTGCTTAATAAGAGATTTATCCCCGGATTATTTGAAGACACTAGGAAGACAGAGGTCAGGGAAGGGAGTGTGGCCCAGGGTGAAGGTTCAGTGAACACCTGCTAGATGCATGCAGGAATGAACATGCCAACAAGGCTTCCCACTGAATGCACCCAAGTAGAGGACATGAGAATGCATTCTCTGTCTGCAACATTCTTGGCTTAACTTGCCACTGACTTTAGCAAGCAGCCATGCATTCCAGTGATGCAGTTTTAATGGCCTTTCATTTGCTCACATTGGCTGAGCTCTGTGCAGAGTGGATGCCACCTCCTTCCTTCAGCCCTGCCATCATGTCCCCAACTGTCCTCCCCCAACCCTCCTCCACTCCTGTCACCTCAGTTCCCACAATATCCTTCCTTCTCTTTTTAGCAGGGGATGGTGAGAGTTTTTCCCCACCCCATCTCGAAACTAAGGACTTCACATTGCATCTTGGCGTTGCAGTTGAAACATCCTAAAGCTAACCTGTAAGCTTGTGGCAGCTCCTGGGAGGTGGCATTTCATAGCTCGGTTTATTTGCCGAGTTCCCTACACTCTTAGGTATCAAAGAATCCAGATGTTCAGTTTCTCCTAATCCCTGTTGATACCCTGCCTACTTTTTTTTTTTTTTTTAATAATAGCTAGCCCTGATTCCTATATGTCTGAGGATTACAGCTATTTTTTAAAATTTAATTTTTAAGGTTCTACTAGAGATGGGGTCTCACTACATTGCCCAGGCTGTCCTGAACTCCCAGCCACAAGTGATTGTCTCACCTTGGCCTCCCAAAGTGCTGGGATTACAGGCATGAGCCACCATGCCCAGCCCTGATTTTGAGTTATCAATTAATACCAGCATTAAAGTAGGTGAAATTCTATGACAGTTCATTTGGCAACTCAAAGCCCTGCTTTCCAAGAGCTTATTCCAGCGCTTTCATTAAAAGGGGTAAACTGAAGCTTTTGAGTTCATGTCACCCACATTAGCAATGTGTGCGTGGGCGCAGCCTTCTTCAATCGCTACCTTTTTAGAATGAGTCCCTTATTTCCTAGGCTAATGCTTAGTTTCTTTGCGAAAGTGCATTCAGACTGAGGTAGCATCCACTTTTAATGCTTCTGTGCATTAAAAGTTGTTGCAGGAAGTCAGGGACCCTGAACAGAGGGACCAGCTGGCACCGCGGCAGAGGAACATAAATTGTGATTTCATGGACATTTATCAGTTCCCAAATACTAATTTTATAATTTCTTATGCCTGCCTTTAATCTCTTAATCCTGTTATCTTCGTAAGTTGAGGACATATGTCACCTCAGGACAACTGTGATAATTGTGTTAACTGTATGAATTGATTGTAAAACATGTGTGTTTGAACAATATGAAATCAGTGCACCTTAAAAAAGAACAGAATAACAGCGATTTTTAGGGAACAAGGGAAGATAACCATAAGGTCTGACTGCCTGTGGGGTTGGGCAAAAAGAGCCATATTTTTCTCCTTGCAGAGAGCCTATAAATGGATGTGCAAGTAGGGAAGATATCGCTAAATTCTTTTCCTAGCAAGGAATATTAATATTAATACCCTGGGAAAGGAAAGCATTCCTGGGGGGAGGTCTATAAACAGCCGCTCTGGGAATGTCTGTCTTATGCGGTTGAGATAAGGACTGAGATGCGCCCCGGTCTCCTGACGTACCCTCAGGCTTACTAGTGTTGGGAAAACTCCGCCCTGGTAAATTTGTGGTCAGACTGGTTCTCTGCTTTCAAACCCTGTTTTCTGTTGTTTAAGATGTTTATCAAGACAATACGTGCACTGCTGAACATAGACCCTTATCAGTGGTTCTGCTTTTGCCCTTTGTCCTGTTCCCTCAGAAGCATGTGATCTTTGTTAGACCCTTATTAGTAGTTCTGCTTTTTGCCCTTTGAAGCATGTGATCTTTGTACCTACTCCCTGTTTTACACCCCCTCCCCTTTTGAAACCCTTAATAAAAACTTGCTGGTCTGAGACTCAGGTGGGCATCACAGTCCTACCGATACGTGATGTCACCCCCGGTGGCCCAGTTGTAAAATTCCTCTCTTTGTACTGTCTCCTTTATTTCTCAGCCAGCTGACACTTATCGAAAATAGAAAGAACCTATGTTGAAATATTGGGGGTGGGCTCCCCCAATAAAAAGTGGCCCCCAGAGGCTAATGCAGCTTATGGAAAAATATTTGCTGTTTCTGGGCACTGGGAAAGTCTACCTCACTTTTCAGCAGGTTGAGTAGGATGGCTCCACACACTCTAGAATAAAAATGAACATGACAAGCACAATCACTTCAATTTATTCTTCCCATCAGACAGACAAAAACAAAAACAAAAAAAACCCCTAAATTTTAGAGGTAGAATTAAGAAAAATAGAAATTTAAAAGTTTAAATATTTACTAGCCTTTTTTCTGTATATCTCTTCCTTTAAGCTGAACCATAATTTCCAAGGGTACCAAATAAAGATTGTGACAAATAGTTAAGTGGTTTTGAAATCTAGTGTGTGCATGTCTCATAGAATCCAGGTGAAACACAGGGACATCAGAACTCGTTCCTCTTGTAATTGAAAGTTTGTAACCTTTAACCAACATTTCCCCATTTCCCCCAAGGGATTAAAGATATTTAAATCTTTTATAATATTTATGTTTAGGCATTTTAAAACCTTAAACTTCTTAAAAATGATTCTGCTAAATAAGGGAATTATCCCTTAGAAAAAGAACAAGGACTGGCCAGGCGTGGTGGCTCATGCCTGTAATCCCAGCACTTTGGGAGGCCGAAGCAGGCGGATCACCTGAGGTCAGGAGTTCAAGATCAGCCTGACCAATATGGAGAAACCCTGTCTCTACTAAAAATACAAAATTAGCCAGGCGTGGCAGTGCATGCCTGTAATCCCAGCTACTCGGGAGGCTGAGGCAGGAGAATCGCTTGAATCCAGGAGGTGGAGGTTGTGGGGAGCCAAGGTTGCCATTGCACTCCAGCCTGGGAAATAAGAGCAAAACTCCGTCTCAAAAAAAAAAATAAATAAATAAATAAAAATAAAATAAAATAAAACCAAGAACCAACGAATAGTGCCAGTTTTGGTAGGTAGAAATTTAAGATGGCCTCAAAGAACCCATCCCTGTCCTGGGGTACATGGTGTAATTCCCCCCCCCGAAAGTGAATGGGACTTGTGAATGTGATGGGAATTCCCATGGCTAGGTTACTAACCAGCTGACTTAGTTACTCAAAGCGAGACTTTATGTCCTGGGTGAGCACCTGACCAAATCACGTGAGCCTTTAAAAAGGGATCAGGCCCTTCCTGAGATCAGGAAGCAGATGAAGATGTGAGAGGGCTGAGGAGCTAGGAGCTGACTCAAGAGAAGCTGTCAAGAAAGTGGGGATGGGCCGGGCGTGGTGGCTCACGCCTGTAATCCCAGCACTTTGGGAGGCTGAGGCAGGTGGATTATCTGAGGTCAGGAGTTCAATACCAGCCTGAGCAACATGGTGAAACCTCATCTCTACTAAAAATACAAAAATTAGCTGGGCATGGTGTCGCATGCCTGTAATCCCAGGTACTTGGGAGGCTGAGGCAGGAGAATTGCTTGAACCCGGGAGGTGGAGGTTGCAGTGAGCCAAGATTGCGCTATTGCACTCCAGCCTGGGTGACAGAGCCAGACTCCATCTCAAAAAAAAAAAAAAAAAATTGGGGCCAACAAGAAACAGGGAACCTCTGTCCCACAGTTAGCAAGAAAATGAGACCAGTTCTACAACTGCAAGGGACTGAATTCTGCCAAGAGCCTCGTGAGCTCCCCAGACTCAGATGAAACCACAGCCTAGCTGACAGCTTGATTCCAGCCTGTGAGAAGCTGAGCAGAAAACCTGGCCATGCCATGCCCGGGGGTTTTCATCTCTGCAATGAGAAGTAATAAATGGGGGTAATTTGAAGCCGCTAAATGTATGGGCATGTGCTGTGGAGCAATAGAACACTGATACCCCAATGTTCTTCCAAACACTGGAAACCGGTGGTGCGAGCACATTCCAGGCTTCCAGGTTCAGATGGCGGAGGGCTACATTCTAGCCCCTTTCTTCTGAAAATCAATCAAACAATAAATGTTTAAGTAAATAAAACATTATTTTAAAAAAGGAAAATGAATCTGAAACAGGAAATGGGGGAAAAAGTTAAAAAGCAACTCCATTGTCAATGCTTTTAAGAGGCGTTGTTAACTGTAAACCACGCTCCAGCAGACGCAAGGATTGGGCAGCAGAGCCTGGAGGCCACGGGAACAGGCCCCTTTGTCACACACGGAAGGCAGTGAAGAATGGGGTGAGTGGCAGGGACGCTGTCTGAACTGCGTTCAAGCTGTTAGAATGCAGATTCTCAGCTCTATCCTGAGCTGCCTCGATGATGAAATAGACAAAGAGAAAGAAGCAGGAATGTTCTCATAACCCAGAACTAGAGGACTAAGGGAATGACAAATCTCCAGTCCCCTTATGTGGCCAATTTCAAAATAAGAGCAATGATATTTCCCAGGCTGGAAACAGAAGGTCCTTCCTCGGAAGAAACTGAAACTCTTCAAAGACAAGACAAAGAAACTGACAAAGCAAGCTGGCCCACAATGTCACAGAGAAGTCCAGGAGCTAAGGAGCAAGCCACGGCTTTCGGTCAGCTTGGGTGCCTCATTAGGCTCAAAATAAGCCAGAGGAAAGCCTGCAAGGTGAAAGGGGAGCAAGCCCTCCTGAAAGCAGTATTTAAAAGCCGCCCAGGGGAAAACCAGGCAAAATGGAAGGATTTATTCTAAAATACATTTAGCAAAAATGAGATACTAGGGAGCTTCAAAACAGGAACAAATGCCTGTGTAATATAGAAAAGGGACAGTCAGGACCAGACCAGTCTCTTAAACATTAAAAATGACAGCAGAAATAAAACTGGTAACAGAAGGAACAGAAAATAAAAGTGGAATGAATCCCAGAAGGGGAATAAAACAAAGATGGACAATAGGAGTTCAATCAAAAAATGAGAGAATTTAGCAAGTCAAGCAACCTATAGTTATGAGTCTTGACAAGAGAACTGAGATCACCTCCTTTGAGAATTAGAAGAACTGAGAAAGCAGAAGGGAAGAAATGATCAAAGAAATAACACAAGAACAGTCCCCACAACGTGGGTTTTCATTAAAAACTGAGTAGCAATCCCTGGAAAAGGCCCATGCCGAGACACATCAGCAGGAAATCTCACAATGTTGTAGAAAAGTAGCATGTCCCCAGAAGAATAACCCCAAAGATTTGTGAGAGTAATATTAGGCCACGAATAATGAACTGGGACTAGGAATGACACTGGACTTTTCAATGTTAACATTTGAAGCTGGAAGACAGTGGGTTCCATGACTTCAAGATTCTGAATGTAATTTACCTCCAAACCAGAAATCTACACCCAATCTATCAAGAGTAGAATAAAGACACTTTCAGAAACACAGTCACAAAAAATTACTTCCCATGCAACTCTTTCTCAGATAATAACAGGATATGCTCTATCAAAACAAGAGTTAGGCCAAGAGAAAATTATAGAGTCCATGGTAAGGAGAATATTCCGGAACAACAACTATAGATGCCGAAGAGAACAAAAAATGGAGTCTGGGCCACCAAGCTGAGGGGTTCCCTGAGGAGAATGACCGAGGCAAAAAAAGGAGCAGACAGACTTCCTGCTGTGACCATGTACATGACAGGCTGCACTTGTGTTTTTCTTGGGCGTTCTCACACTCCTCCCTTTACAGTAGCAGCTCATCTGTCTGCCTGGAACAGTACCCAGAGAAACCACGTGGTATTCTTCCTCATCAACTTCAGGGTTGGACTCAAATGCCGCTTGCCACTGAGGCCTCCTGTCTTCTCAGAATGTCCCTTCCCATCACAATCTCACACATTCCTTCCTCAATCACAGTCTCTCTCCTCAGCACTCACTACTCTAAACACTACCACGTATTTCCCGATCATCTCCTCCCACCACCTGTCCACCAAATGTAAATTCCAAGATGACAGAGGATTTTTGTCTGTCTGTTCAGGCAAAATAATATAGTATTATTGAGGGAAAATGTTTTCCGAATACACGAATAGTCACAAGTTTAAAAAATGAGTAAAATAAAAAGACAATTGTTAAAGAAAAGAAAGTTGCTAAGTAAATGAAAATAAACATCATATACTGCTTGGCAGAGCAGTGAATACTTACATAATCAAAATAATGGAAACACTGTATATGGATTAATCCAAAAATTCTAACTAATGGTAGAAAAACAAGATCAGTGGAGGTCTATTAGGTTACACGGTCTTCCTCCAACATCATAGGGAGCCAACAGGCAATTTCTAAATTTAGTGACTCAAGAAAGAATAATATATACATTTGAAAATATGAAACGAAGAATGAGAAAAACAGCTTAAGGAGTTGTAACTGGGTACAGCAGGTTGCATGGGACTGCTGTTTTATTATATATATTTTAGCTCTCTTTGATGTTTTTAAACTATGTATTTATATTATTTGACAAAAAGGCATTTACTTAAAGGGAAAACATGTTTCTCCAAAGTTCTAAGAAAGCTTAATTGTTTGTCATTCATATCATAGTGGTACATAGTAAGTACTCAATAAATGTGTTGGAAGTAGGGATGGATTTTGACTGTATAAAAATATATAAAAAATAGCTTCTGGATCTCACATTAAATCATACAATACTGTGTAAGTTGACAACAGAAAGGTATAATGCTTCATAGAGAAGCATTTTTGATACAAAACATTGACAAAGGTGAAAAACAGGTAAGCATTAAAATTACAACCGATAAATTCATACTAATTAAAAATGTATAAAATTTTCTTGGTTTTGTTTAAAAATATTAAAAAGTTATGCTTTTTACTTTTGTGGCTATAGTTTTGAGCCGTATCAAGTAGCTGTATATTGCCACCTGGTGGCTAGCTCCGCATGGACAGCCCGGCTTTTGGTCAGGGTAGAGAGGATTTTCACATTTACGCCTTGTCCACTAAAAGCAAATACATCAATATCCACCCTTCCATTCATCCATTCTTCTATCTCAGCCATTGAATCCTGAACAGGAGTATCAATGGGAAGGAAAAAGAGGCATAAAGCTCAAGTATTTTATTAATAATTTATTGTCAGTAAGAAAGACTGGCTAATGGTAGTTTTCATTAAAAACCTTTACAAGACCATTGCATCACAAATATACAGACACTATAAAAACTGTGTCATGGTGGTTTTGGTTCTAAACAGGTATGCAGAAGGTCCCCGTTACACTTTCCAATAATGAAAAATGTTTGTAATTCTAAATACAGCAACCCATGTAAGACACGTTCATGTATCTGATCTCTCCTTCACCCTATGTATAGCTAGAAATGAATGACTACACTGAAATGTACTAACAAAATGTCATACTTCAGTGGAAAAAGACAGAGTGAAGCCCTGGTTACAGTAAAAAAAAAATCAGGGTGCTAGATAATGGCACTAACACCACCAAAATTCAGTTGAAAGAAATGCACAAAATATCTTGGAAATCTAGTTAAAACTATGAAAAATCAAATCTGTACATAAAATTTACAAAAAAAGAGGAAAATTAAAATAATCAAATCTATATAAATACATGAATCATGCTGACAACACAGGACTGATTTTTCGTTTGATTATTTTAACACAGACAGATGTAAATCCCAAAAGACGTTGGGAAATGGCACAGCCGATGAAAACCTCACGATGACAGTAGTTGGGACACTGGAAATGGCTAGCACGTCCAGAGGCGCAGGATCCAGCGCAGCCATGCCCATTCGGCTCACCAAAAAAAGCTTGGAAGCACTGCTGCAAAGAACAGCGCTGATTACTCGTATCATCTCTAGGTTCACTAAAGTCAGGCACTTTGGGGGGAGTTGACAGTCAGACTTCCGTGTGCTGCTGGGAATCCAGGGGCGGGATCGTCAGCTCTTCGAAGTGGCCGTCGTCCCCGCTCTCATAGTCACTCATCATGACCTCGGACTCCACTTCGCAGCAGGCCGACACGTCGGAGCAGGAGGCCGTGGAGGCGTACACAGACATGGGCATGCTCTCGACAGCGGGCGCCTCGAAGTGTCTTTGATACCCTGGCGGGTAAGGGGCATGGGATTCTCTACAAGTACTATTCTCACCAGTGCCTTTTGTTTGAGGTTCAGACATATCGAGGGGATAAAAATTGGGCAAATACTTATTCAAGTTGAACCTCTGCCGGTTTCTTGATGAAGAACCCAAGCTACCTGCGGCAGGCATGTCTCTAGGAGGGTGGATGGATTCAAACTGATCGCTGAATTCGGGCGGTAACGGTGGTAGCTCATCAGCTGCGGGGAAGTCTTCTGGGGGTGGAGGAAAATCACTTTCGATGTCGTAGCCTCCAGGGTAATAGTCTGTATCGATGGCGTTTGGATCTGCTGAGTACAGGGGTGTCTGCTCATCAATCACCTCATAGTTGGGGAACTCTTGTATGTCCGGCAGAGGAACGCTTGGCATCCAATCTGATGTATCCCAGTGATACCCTTGGTGGAAAAGAAAAGAGATGTCAGTGTGTTTTCTCCTAAGCTTTTGTGCCATGGAAAGAGAGCTCAGTGTATCAAAGACACAAAGATGCAACTGCATTTATGCCTTCATTCAAAGTTCACCACTGGAAATTCCTTGTCTTTGCTTTGAAGACATCCCCCAACCCACTCCAGTTTAAAGACCCCTAGGAACTAGGCTCTATTTCTAAAATGTGGACTTACAGTTTTATGTATGCAACTAACATTCAAGGAAACAAAAGGAGTCCTATGAGAAATGGGATGCTAGCATCTAAATTATATACATTTTTCTACAAATGATTCTAACCATCCTTTTGACTTTTCTTCTGTAATGTAGAACCCATTGCTCTACAGGAAGAAAAGTATTGATCCAGGCTTAGGACATTAGTGAAATATCCAGTGTCACTTCATCTGTACTACTTCTCATTAAAAAAATACTGCAACTTAAAAAAATTTTCATTTCTATTTTTTGTAGAGACAGGGTCTCACTATGTTGCCCAGGCTGGTCTTAAACTCCTGGCCACAAACAATCTTGCCAACTCAGCTTCCCAAAGTGCTGGGATTACAGGTGTGAGCCATCAGGCCCAGCCACTGCAACTTTTTAAAGTAATAAAAGTAACCTTTAACATGCTAAAGTTTAGAAAATAAGCTTCCTTCATAATAATGTAGCAAGTTTAATATTAAAATTACTATTTTTCATTAACCCTCAGGCAACAAATTAATATAGGTATGTATCAAAGCATGCCAATTCAAGCAAAATACAATTGAACAAGCGTTGCAAGATTGTAACAGTCTCTGATACACTGTAACAATCAATCTGTGTTACTTCCAAAAGGGCTGTGATCCTTTTAGACTATATAAAGCATCACTATTTTAAAAAAAAAAACCTTCCAATTTTGGAATAGTTTTTTTTTTTCCTCCTTAGGATTTAAAAAATCCTTGGAGAGGCGGGAGGTTAGGCAATCCGTGCTTCGAATGCAATGCACACACACATGCAGCCGTGTACTTAGTTACTGCTGCAAACACTAGGCGACCCAGCGTAGTCAGTCGGCACTGGGGCAAGGCTTGACCCATTGTTTTTAGTGAATATCAATGAATAACTGGCATGCATAAGTCACCTCTTGGTTTGTTGAGGTCAGGAGCAGCCAAAGATTCTTTTGGTGGCAGAGTAGAAAAAAAAGAAAACATTTGTAATTAAAACAGACGGCTGAAAAGGCAATAAAGGTAAGTACACAGAACAATGAAAATTGCTTACAAAGGCCCAATCAGCCATACAGCATGTCCTTACGCCCGTATCTATGACAATTCCAAGTGGCTGAGAAATGTATGTACCACAAATAAAATGGAATATGGAAGTGGAGGGAAAAGACCAACGAATGATGAACCAGAGATTTGGCCAGAAAACTCAAATATTACTTTCTTTTCCTTGTTTCTGACAATCACAGCCTGAAAACACAGAATTTCCTTAGGAATAATTAAAATAAAACAAACAGGCTCTAATAAAATATAAATTGATCAGATTACATAGGTGATACTCCAAATACATCTACAGCTACATAATGCACACACTTTATAGCACATTGCAACTTCAAAGGACATTAAATTCAGAGGAATTCATAGGCAAACTTAGATACTTAAAGACAGATGTACAAGCTGAAGATCTCTCCAAACTGTATGTATTCTGAATATGGTTTAATATTTACACTGTGAGCCATTCCCTAAAGAGACCACAGCCACACTTACCCCCATGTCTGTAATTACACTTGCCCTGCCAGGGCCCCGCATCTATACACAGAAGCCCAGCAGGAAGTGTAACCAAATGCACGTAAATCCCACTATCAGTTAGGGCCATGAGACGCCTGCCCTGGCCCTGGCTAACCTTCAGGTTCTCTCTTTGAAATGGGGTGAAAATCCCTTAGAGTTGTTAGGAGGATTAAACAGGATAATGCAGGTTAAGCACTGTTAGAAACTATCAATAACTGTGAAAGTAGACATCACAGTAGAAAAACGGTCACATCTGTGATTTTTTAAACAAGGCTTTCTGTGCATTCAACAGTGTTATAATTTGGGACAAATATTTGATTGATAGTTCACTTCTAGAAATTTCAATAATTTTAAAAGACTGTGGTGTCTCTAAAAAATGAATATGCCAGCATTTAGGTAACATGTATCTACAGAATCATTTTTAAGTCTAGTAACAAAAGCAGCAATTCCTTTAAACAAAAAAAGATCAACAACTTTTGTTACTTAGGCATTAGTAATAGCTTTCAACTTTAAATTCAATGTGTACTTCTTGGATATGCCAAAAAATATTTTTCAATGAAGGAGATTGCAATGAAGGAACTGTTGAAATTCTGCTTCTATAAACTTCAATAATATTTAAAACGCTGAAGGTCATCAGTTTAACAATAAAACTTCACTAGACAAAATACAGATACGTTTCTGATTCGCCAAGTAAAAACATGGTACTTCTTAGGAAAAGAAATGTAGGCGTCATCAGTAACTGTAACGATGAACACTGGAGCATCTAAGCCTCTTCTGCCTGATAGCAAATGGGGCCCAGAGCTATCCTCCCTCCTCCTCAACTTTGACAGCGTCATGTCCTAGCATGAAGGATCCCCCCGAGCTCTATGATGACGTCTGTGTACTCGATGGCCTCTGTAAGCAGCTCTCAAGTGGGATCTCTAGACCGGTACCATCAGAGCTACCTGGGAACTGGTGAAAAATGCAAATTCTCAAGTCCCAACCCAGACCTATTGGATCAGAAATGCTGGTGCTGAGAGCCAGCAATTGGGCTTTTAACAGCCCTCCAGATGATCTGATTCACATTACAGTTTGAAAAGTGCTAGCCTGTGCCTTCCCCATGTGATGAATTTCAGTGCACTAATAAGGGGCTATTTTAATTTAAAATAATTTGGGGAAGGTGCTCAATGTCCTTCTTACAACTCTGAGCAGATAAAGCTTCACATTAAATAATTTTCACTAAAAATAGGAAAACATGCTTTTACCATGCTTTACACCCTTTTCTTTAATCATACTCAGGGAAAAACCAAAAGTGAAGAGTCTGTTACAGGTTAATTATGAAAGCTTTACATTATTCAAGTCTTATTCCTGTACATATGAAAAAGAATTTTTGTTTCAAAAAAATTTTAGGTAAAATTACTTCTGAACTTTTTTTATATTGCACCACCTATAGATAAGCTCTCAAGATCTCACGGTTACTTCTGATGTCTGTAAATCACTATGAATGGTAAAAAGGAACAAAGACATAACATACATCGAAATATTTTTTGCAAAGCACTCATATTACATATATACATACCTGCATAAAATAAAAAGACTCAACCTCAAAACCTCAAACTCACAAACTCAAAACCACAAACTGTTTTTTCCTACCATTGCAATAGGCAATACGGCCGTGCTGTACGACACAGCTGCTGCAAGACACAGACACAAGCACGAGCACTTACAACTGTACCTTCTGTGCTCACCGTGTCAACCACAGCGTTGACAAGGTGCATTACGGTCACTATGGAAGCTTGCAAAAAGGTACAAAAGCAGTCAATTAGGAACGTCTTCAGTTAGTTAGAAAACAGTGCATGAAATAAAGTTTTGTATTATACCATTTCTACCTCAGATTCAAACCGATGAGCGCTTTAACACAACTACATAATGAGGCGTGGCCTCCTCACTGTTAGTTGTGTGTCTCAGAGACTTTTCTAATCGAGCTATATATTTGTTATTATTAATCAAAGGAATAATGTAAACATATTTTATTGGAATTTAGACAAAAAAAATTTTAGCTTTAAATTTTTTCACAATTACAATTATGGATCATGCCAGGCCAAAACGATTCTCATTTTAACATCTTACAGGCAAGACTCGACATTCCAAGACTACAATCTGTGGTTCGCACTCTTCTGGCTGCTTAATCACTCACATATTGTCCTCAAAAAAAAAGAAACTGAGGAGAAACATATGCAATCTAAAACAAGAATGTTTTTGTCCCTGTTCTGACTGTTTTCCCTGCAAATTTCTCCTCGTCTGTTTGCAGATGGACTAATCGCTGGTGAGCTAATGTACCAGCAGAGGAGGACACTCTGCCCGTCTGTTTCCTGTGTAAATTCCCTTTTCATTTGTGTATCAGATTGTTTTAAAATAACTATGCCAAGGTAAATATGTACGCATGTGGTAGGCAGAAGGCTGGCCCTCAAATAGTCCACGTCCTAATCCCAGGAGCCTGTGAATATGTCACTACACATGGCAAAAGGGACTTTGTTGACACGGTTCAGGTAAGGAAATTGAGATGAGGGATTTCCCTGGATTATCTGGGTGGGCCCAATGTAATCATAAGGGTAATTTTTCCGAACAGAGGCTTTCCCAGTTACGGCTGGGGGGAGCTCTGCTGACAGAACGGTGGTCAGTAAACACTGTGTTGCTGTCTCTGAGAGATGGAAGAAACCAAGAACCAAAGAATGTGGGCAGCCTCTAAAAACCAGGAAAGGAAGGAAAACAGGTCCTTCCCTCGAGCAGCAGAAGGGAATGCAGCCCTACTGATCGCATGATTTTAGCCCTGTGAGACGCAGGGGTTGGGCTTCTAAGCTACAGAATGACAGCCACGCAAGTCTACATTGTTTTAGGCCACAAAGTTTGTGGTAATCTGGAACAATGGCCCTGGAAAACTGGGAATACGACGCAGGAACAGACTCTCAGCAGACTTTCAGTTTACAACTGATAATTACATTATGGTAATGAGTAAAATAAAAACACTCCTGTATATATGTTTTTTCTCTGCATTGTATTATCTGGAAGCTAGTTTTCATAACTAATCTGACCATAACTTATTAAAAGCACTTGGGATTTTTTTTTTTTTTAAGACAGAATCTCGCTCTGTCACCCAGGCTGGAGTGCAGTGGTGTGATCTCAGCTCACTGCAAGCTGCGACTCCCAGGCTCACGGCATTCTCCTGCCTCAGCCTCCCCAGTAGCTGGGAGTACAGGCGCCCACCACCACGCCCGGCTAATTTTTTTTATATTTTTAGTAGCGATGGAGTTTCACTGCCAGGACGGTCTCGATCTCCTGGCCTCGTGATCCGCCCACCTCGGCCTCCCAAAGTGCTGGGATTACAGGAGTGAGCCACCGCGCCCGGCCAATTGGGACTATTATTAAGAAGACTGATGTTTCAACAACAAGAACTAGAAAGAAAATGCTGATAAAATTCTGAAATGTATTTATAAAGAGCATTTAGGGGCCAAGATATAAATTGTTACATAAACTGGAAACAGGAACTTCTTAGAATTAAAATTGATAAAAGGCATAATTCTATCCTGTTGGTTTAACAAGCAAAGCTATGTCCATACACTCTATTCCTAATCAACACAGGTATATTTTGATATCATATATGGTTGATTAGTAATATATATACGTACTTGAAATCAGAAATGATAGCACATACTTATAGCTATCTTTAGTTTGAAAAATGACTCTGCAATAGATAATGACTATATGGATTATGGACTATATGATACATTATGGACTATATTACTCTGGATTGAATAATTATTAGTGGGGTTACCTTTTTCCACCAATAAAATATTTGAAATATATAACATATTAATATGTTAACATATTAATAATGTATAACATATTAATACATGTTTAATAATAAACATATTACATGTTTATACAATAAAAAAATTATCATTAAACTTACTAATTCTGAGATTCAAAAATTTCCACTAAAAACTACATTGTATTACTGAATATTGACAATTTTCTCTACTGGTATGTGTTAATATGGCAAAGCTAGTTATCAATGCAATTTACCCTATAGGGAAACCAGATCAACATAACTGGTGGCAAAGATCCCACTGTCAAATTTCTTCATTAGAAATATAATCAAACTTACTAGCAATCTCTTAAACTGTGCTCTGGCAGTACGTTCTGATCCAAATGGGAGCTGGGGCCGCAGTGGGGTTGGGGGAGGAGACAAATAAAACCTTGTAATACCAAAGGTGCTACTGAAATCGAACATTTCAGACTATCACATCTCTTCTTAGAGGGGGGGTGTGTGTGTGTGAGAGAGAGAGAGAGAGAGTGTGTGTTTGTGTGTGTGCTGCGTGGTTAAGAAAGTTGTGAGGAGGATTTCTGAAAAACCCACAAAACTGGGGTGATATTTACTTTGTGTAAAAAAAGCCAATATAAGATTAGTCAATCAGATCCTTCAACGAATATGTTGTTCTCTGTTACTGACAAGTTCAAACATCTATTCATTACGAACAGTTTAGCTATTTTTCCCAGCAGATATTCATGCAAGTATGTATGGTATTGTTTAAAAGTGGTCCAAGAAAAATGAAAATATGGTGAGGCTTTTAAGGGTAGCTAGTGCGTCTACATTGTGAGATAACACAGTAACACAACAAGCAAGCAAAGCGCAGTGTTGCAGCACACTGCTGCCTCACCATTGTCATCGCACGATTCAGACTGGAAGGAGCTCAGGGACTGCACTTCAGACAGGCTTTCCCGGGCACTGTACGGCTGGGAAGGTTTTTCCTCTAGAGGCTTCTTGGAAAGACAGGGATCGAGATCCACCACTTTTGCTAAAAGGAAGGATGACAAACAGTAAGTATATGGGCCAAGACGGTTTTGTTCATGGCTGACTCCTGGGACACACCATACATTACCCAACGATGGCCTGAGATTTACTGAATAAATGAATGACTGAAGGAAAAACAGAAACACCTTACAAACTCAAACGAAGAAATAAAAAACACCTTGCACAGAAAGACCTCCACATCATCTTAGAGATTATTCATAGAGTAGAAATCGCCCATAAGCATGCCTATGGGTATCATCAGACAGTAAAGGCTGCTAAAATTTTGTTTTAAAATAATATGTGCAGCTTTAAAAAAAAAGCATCAAATATATGTTAGGTCACTAATATAAATATTTCCACTTCTCCAGGTCATATTTTTAAAAAATCTAGCATGAAAATGCTCCCGATTATTTTTCTGACATATTAATAAACTCAAAAAAATTATAGATGAGAACCTTTATCAATTATAAAATGAAATGATCTCTCCAGAATATTAACTATACCTGACTAGATTCAATTTCTTAATTAAAATAACATCAAAGCCACAATGCTAAGCCAGCAATCAGGACATCCAAAACAGTTTCAAATCATCATACGGATTTCAGTCTGCGCATACTTGTCTCTAATGAAGAGTACACACATTTTGACTGGACAGAACTTGCAACCTCACTGTTTATCTCAAGTGACATTTTACTGAGATGAAAAAATGGCTCTTACTGTCATAGTCAAAGTCCCAGCTAGGCTTCTGGATGGAGTCGCTGTCAGAAGGGGAGTTTGAAGGGGGTGGGGGAGGCAGGTTTGGCGCCACGCTGCAGACCGCCACTGCTTTTCGGTGCCCGTGCACAGACTCGGGGTTAAAAGTGCTGAATTCGGGATGCTCTGGGATAGCAGATCCTTCGAAGGAATTTCGGTCAAGATTGTTTCTCGAGTCACTTGGAATACTCGGAGTGTAGGAAATAGGCCGGACAGGCACCTGGGGTGGTATGTCTGAGTAAATGTTCTTATTTAGCTTGGAATCAAAATACGGTCTTTGCAAGAAAGCCGTAGCGGGTCCCAGGTGCTTGTCTTCAGGTTCAGCCTGATGCTTCTTTTTCCGACTAATCATCTTACGGCAGAGAACAAACACCACCACAAGTAAAAATATCCCTGCAATAAACACAACGATTCCGATTCCTTCTGCCAACCCAATGTTCCACGGCGTGGACACGTATTGGTTGGGCGCAGCATCCTCGCAGTGACGTCCCCTGTACTCGTGGCTGCAGTTGCAGTGATAGGAGCCGTGTGTGTTCTCACAAAGGGCCCCGTGCAGGCAGGGGTTTCCAGAGCACTCGTCGATATCACTCTGACACCTGCCAAGAAAGTCAGGAATGAGGAGAGACCTGTGTAGTGTACGCCAGCGTATGGCAGGCTCAATCCTTAGAGACTGAAGACTAATCCCTCCTTGATGAGCTATGTGAAGATCACACCCAGATAAAAGACAACTAAAAAATGTAACGTTGACAACCACGAGAAAAGACCTTCTGTGGAGAAAGCAATCATGTGATCGCATGCTTTCGACGTGGATTTGGGAGGGAAACATATCAAGCCAATATTAATGGCCATTTTCCTAGGATCCAACACACTACTACATCAACCCCACTAGCTAAACATTAGTTTTTTTTCAAGTATTATATATATTATATTCATCTGCTTGATAATTCATTTTAAAGAGTGAAAAGATTATGAATTATATAAGGGGCCAATATGAGGATTATCAAAATCTGACATAATGTAGTTCAAATCACTGAAGGTCTGCTGCATCTGCCAGTCAATATGACACTATGAAAAGGTATGAATCTAAATTTTGAAGGAAACCATTTACCTTTCTCCCCTAAAACCTGAATCACACTGACAAACGGCGCCATCCAAACTGTCAAAGCATGTTCCACCATTCTTACAGGGTTCATCTTTGCAGTATGGACTAAGCTGACACCTGAAGAGTAAGGAGAAACAGACATAAACCTCACGATCCTATTACAAATAAATACAGCAAAACAGAAAGCAAAATAGAACACATTAGCAAATTAACGTGGAGACTTTTTACATGCACGATTATATGTTTAAGAAGAATTTTATACTACAATTGATTATGAATGTTAAGAAAAATACACATACCTCTGACCGGTATATAATCCTCTACACTGGCAAACAAAGCCTCCGTTGTCGACAACGCACGTGCCCCCATAGAGGCATGGGTTGGAGGAACACGGGTTCACGCTTATCTCACAGTGGGTCCCTATGTACAAGGCACTACATTTGCAGTAATAACCTAAATCGGCAAAAAGGAACAAAAAAGTCCTATCACTCAATGACTCTGAAACCTGGTCTTAATTATATTGCTTTTTATCTTTATTCTCCGAGGTCTGTAAAAGCTCATAGAATTCTCACTCTCTCTGGGAAAATAGTTGGCTACATCTTCCACTGCTGGTATAACCAAAACACCCAGAATTGAAGAGAGAACTCAGTTAGCTTTAGTTCATCATAATCTGCATTAAGATCATTAGGTCACACATATAGAGGAGAAAAATACAGTTCTTTACTTGAGTGACCATGTACATAGATAGCACCACTTAACATCTCAATTTGCAATTCACAAGCATTTAAGGATCAAATGAGAAAATAATGAATGTGAAAAGCACTTTGAAGACTATAAATTACCTTTCAATATTTTTACTTTTTGAGACAGGGTCTCGCTCTGCCACCCAGGCTGGAGTGCAGTGGCGCAATCTCAGCTCATTGCATCCTCAAACTCCCGGGCTCAGGGATCCTCCCACCTCAGTCTCCTGAGTAGCTGGGACTAGAGGCATGCCACACGCCTGGCTAATTTTTTAAGTTTTTGTAGAGATGGGGTTTCCCTGTATTGCCCAGGCTGCCTCACTCCTAGCCTCAAGCGATCCTCCTGCCTCAGCCTCTCAAACATGTAGATTTAAGAAAGGAGATCATCACATCTGTTCAAAGCAGTACAAAGAATGTCGACTCCACTTTGTCAAGTCTGTGACAGGTGGTGTGGCAGATCTTCTAACTGCCTGCCTTGAGGGCATACCGCAGCACAGTGCTTCCCCGCCCCTCCAAAGCTGGCGTGGCTGTGGGTTGTAGTGTGGCAGGCCACTTCTAACTGCCTACCTTGAGGGTACGCCACCACACAGTGCTTCCCCGCCCCTCCAAAGCTGGCGTGGCTGTGGGTTTTTCTCAGGATGAAGAACTGTGGTACCCTGGGCCAGGGCCTTTAGGAGCCAAGGGCACGGCTGCCACGCTCCTTTACTCCTGCTTTGGGACCATGGGAGTACATGTCAGGAAAGCACCTCTCTCAGCCTCATCCCTAAGTGACAAAATGAGGACGGCTTCCTTGCTAACCTGGTTTGGACGTGTAACTAATATGAGCACAGTATAAACCAGAGTGTTTCTGTGGGGATGGCCTGGCCCACTCTATGCACACAGAATGCAAATACACTTTCCTGAGAGAACAGCAGAAAACTAAAGCTTTGGAAATCCCACTTAATGACAGTATTATTTTTGCTCTGTTCATTATACCAAACTCTATTTGACATGACAACTGTCATTTTCCTAACTGCACCCTATTATTGGTAAGTGGGCCTAACAGGAGTCCAGGGTGCAAAAGACACAGAGTACCCCACTATGCCAGGGCTTCAAGACAGACAGATATGGCAACACTTCAGAAGGGATCCAGGGCCTTCTGGAAAATCATACTCCCAACTATTATTGCCAGCAAGAATCTAGCAGACCCTCTACGCTGAGCCATTAGATAAAAGGTGATACAAATAACAAAGAAGGGCTAAGTGGTACGAATTCTAAATTCCCCTGGGTCGATGACTATGGAGTTAAAGAAGAGTTCTGAGTCACTTGGGGTGCCTCCTGCTCGGGCACTGGGACGGCACTGCAGGCGCTCAGCAGCGGGAGCCACGGCACCTGCAGCCTGGGCACCAGAAGAGCACCAAACCCAGCTCTGCTCCCGTATGAGGGATGCTGCTCAATTCCAACACTGAATGCAGTGTCTGACAAAATCATCTGAATCAAAAGAGAAAAAAACAAAAAAAAACCTGGGGAGCTTCCCCTTAAATGTATACACGTGCACCATTTTAAAGATGGCAACATTACGGAGCCTACCTCCAGCAGGTGACAGACTGCAAATGCCTCCATTCTGGCAAGGGTTGCTGGCGCAGTCTTCCGTAGCCGTCAGGAAGCAGCCTGGAGACACATCCACCGACTCTTCGATGTGTGCATAGCTTCTGGGTTTGCTGTTTAAAGGGAGCTCCTGCCCATTCAAATAAATGGAGTCCAGACAACCCCTGAAACCATTACCAACTTGAGGACTTCTTCCATGCCTTGTTCCCTGCTGACGGACATGGCCACCAAAAAACACATAGTTATCCAGGTTCAGGGTTTTCAGAGTCCCTGGGGCTGTGCCCGATGCAGTATGAACTTGGTCTAGAACCAAGCGAGCATAGTTTCCATTCACTTCCAGGGCCACTGTGTGCCACTGCCCATCATTGACCTGAATGCTCTGAACAGAGACAATTCCAGGGCCACTTCCACAGTCAAACTTGTACTGCAGCCTTCCATGATGAATCTAGGATAAAAACAATGACTGTTCACATTACTCTCATAGAACCTTCAGTGAGAGTACCTGATCACAGATCTACAGGAGAGGGCTTAGGGAGTGAGGGTAGAAGTCAGGCCTTGCATTGACGTACTACAGAGCACAGATTCATTTGTCCACCGTACAAATCATTAAAATGCGTCTTTTAGGAATATCAAGTTATCATGCACATCCACAAAGCATCATGGAAGCAAATAATTAACTATTAACTGAACACATAAGCATTAGGTAATATCAAAAGTCAAAACTGAATAATGTTTTTAAAAAAGGTGGGCAAGATACGTAACACCTGAAACACATGTAGGATGTCTCTATAAACTATAACAGTTTTTTTTTTTTTTGGAGACAGAGTTTCACTTTTGTCGCCCAGGCTGGAGTGCAGTGGCGTGATCTCAACTCACTGCAACCTCTGCCTCCCCTGTTCAAGTGGTTCTTGTGCCTTAGCCTCCCGAGTAGCTGGAATCACAGGTGTCCGCCACCAAGTCTAATTTTTTGTATTTTCAGTAGAGAGCAGGTTTCGCCATGCTGGCCAGGCTGGTCTTGAACTCCTGACCTCAAGTGATCTACCCGCCTCAGCCTCCCAAAGTGCTGGGATTACAGGCATGAGCCACCACCCCCAGCCAACATTATTAAAATGTGGCATCACCTAGAGTTTGAATGTTAACTGTCACATGGACCTAAATCTCTACGTCATGGCAGAGCAAAAAGAGCTCTTCATCCCACAAAGTCTACAACTTGTACGGGCAACAATGAATTATTTAAATGTGGAATTCAACCATTTCACTTACTTTATTATCTGTGCAAATTAATAATCTGAATATAAAATGAAATTTGTGGTTTGAAAGTCTTCCACTGAGATGCAATACTGTGGAGAAACATACCTCCAAGATGCTATAGTCAGTTCCTCGAGCGTACATGACAACTGCATGCGTGGAATACGTTCTGAGCCTCATGGTCAGTTTCATCTCTAATTTGTTTTCATTTTCCGTCAGACGGTATTTCACATAGCTGTTTCCAGTCAGGGTCATAGATGAACTCCCTGTGAATCACAAAGAGGAAAAAATAAACCAGAACAAAGTTTAAGCATGTTTTTTAAAGTATGACTCCCCTGCACCCCTCGAGACTGATTTAGGGTTTTATTTAAGATGATAACATTTTACTATCCAATTCTGTGGGAAAACGACTATTTGCTTAATGAAAAGCCCAGCATGACTGGCTCTGTGTTTGCTTAATGAAAAGCCCAGCATGACTGGCTCTGTGTTTGGAAAGAATAAATTTGACAACTGCATCAGAGAGAAATGAATTCTAAAGTAATGAAAGATTAAATATAAAATTATTAGAAGAAAATTTCAGAAAATAGTTATACATAGCCTCAAGGTGATTTAAGAAACCTTCTCAAGCAAAATAAAACAATCCCCATTCCCCAGAGAAGACGCAAATGTCATCAATCTCCACAGATGGCAACTGTTACATAACATTATGTAGAACTGACTAAATAACAATTGAATTTCAAAATGACAAGAGGCATACTTAACAAATCAAAAGATAATATAAATACAAATGATATAAAGACAGAGGTAACTGCAACACTGTGAATGTTAACACTCCTAATACACAAATAACTCTACACGTCGATACTAAGAAACAAATAACCCAGACCATCATACCACACCAACAGGCAGAGACCACAGCAGCGGCAATACTGATAGGAAACGAACAAATGAGATGAAAACTTTTAAAGTAGCCAGAGAAATGCCAATTAAAATAATAATTAGATATCACTTCACACCCATCAAATAGATGGTGGGGAATTCGTTTTATAATCGAAAATGTACAATGATGTCAAGAGAATGGAGAGTGAAACCTTCATACATAACTGGAAGAAATAAAAATTAATACGACTTTTTGGAAAACTAATATAGTGATACAAAAAAATTTAAAATGTCATTGATGTTTGATAGCAAATTCTAGTTTTATAATCTATACACTGTATAGAAATGAACGCATCAGTATATAAAGATACATGTATAAAGATTTATCTGAAAGAAACAGGACAACTTGAATCTTTACACATAAGAACAATGTTGAATAAGTACAGCCATGCTAGAAAATATTATCCAGCTATCAAAAAGAATCAGGTTTATAGGTACTGGCTCGGAACAATATGAAAGGTGCTCTTTACCATACTGCTAAGTGGAGGGAAAAGGCAAGAGGGAGAGAACTGTGTGAGATATGATCACTCTTGAGTTTCTAGGAAAATTAAACTGCTACATAACGGCGCTGCGCTGTTAGCTATACGTCTATATAATCATTGAAGACACAGGAGGAGGAACACCAACTATGAACCAAGGGGTGTGCTGTAATAAGAGGAAGCAAAACTTACTACTGTCATTCTTTATTCATCTCCACATCTGTCTTCTTACAATAAACATACTTTGCAACATTTTTAGACTCCAATAAAGAAGAAAATGGTAAGAAACAATGAAACTGATTTTTAAAAATAAAAGTATACCCAACCATTCAACTCTCACCTGGGCACTGACCAAACCTGCCGCCGGGACAGACACAGGTGTGTTTCTCCTCCCGGGGATCAGACACACATTCGGATCCCTCAGGGCACGGATTATCTTCACAGCCATGGTGGACAGGTGGGCATCTTCCCTCTTCATTCAAAGATAAGAGGGGAGAAAGGGAAAAGATAATTAACAGACATTTCAAGAACATCACCTTTCATGTATAGCCATCAAAGGCTTCAAAGGCCATCTGAAACAATCTGTGACACCGACTTTCATACACTCACGTGCAGTACCTTTGCAGAGACACACCGCTGCCCTGTGGTGGCGGGGAGTCACAAAACTCAGTCTGGCTGTGCTGTGTGTTGACATCACACTTTCATCCACAGACACCTTTTCATCGCAGAACTTCCAGGGGCAGTCCAGTCCTGCGCAGAGTTTCTGGAATACATTCAGTATCCTAACTCCAATGATTTCCTCAATGTCAGTCACGGAAGAGTTAATCTTGTGCAGAAGTTGTTTTGTTGAGATCTGAGCACTACCTGATTTCTCTACAAAAAGTAAGACGTCCAGATGTGGGTGAGGTTCAGAGGACTGCAAACTAACAATCTGTATGTCATTCCTCCTCACACCCAGGATGTTCCGTAAAGCTCGCTGGAAGTTGCGCCAGTAGTCACCAACAAATTCTTCCGGAGTGAGGTTGGCAAAGCGGATAGCGATGGTGTGGTTCAACATCTCCTGTGTGACTTGTCTGATATGCACTGTGATGTCAGCCACCGTCGTGAACTTCCCATCTGTTACGCTGACATTGAGAAGGTACTGCCCTATGTCTAGCTTTTTGTGTGCTATCAGCTTGCCCCCTGTGCTGGAAACAGAGAACAGGTTGTCCATCTGAGGGTCGAGACTGTAGGTTAGAGTATCATACACGTCCTGGTCTGTGGCATGGATCTTCCCAATGACGCCACCTGAGTATTCTTCTCCAGAAGCGGTGATGAAAATCTCTAGGGGCAAAATCGCAGGGGGATAGATGCTCTCCTCAATGACCCTAATGTCAATGTATGTCAAAGATGACAACTGAGGCTTTCCATTATCTGCCACCTACCAGAAAAGAAAAATAAAATCACCTTTGTCTATGGCACTGTTTATAACTTCTTTAATAAAAACATTTGTATTACTCAAGTTCCCAAAAAATTACTAACTGGTAGATACCCATTTCTCCACACAAGAAACGTATCAAAGAAAAGGACGAATTTCTTTACAGCACTTCACTAATTCACACTGAAACCCAGCTCTGTCAATAACTATGACAAAATAAACAATGAGCTCCTTCAAACACAGCGGGATAAAAATGGAAGGTATGGCAAAAAACAAAGACAGCAATTCCACAAAAGTTTGTTTTTGTATGAAATGTAAGCTGTTCAAATAGAAGAGGGGAACCACGCCAAACAGCTCTTCTCTATGAATCTACAACCAAACCATAAAGAAAGCCATTCATACCTTCACCTGCAGTAAGTAATGATCTTTCTCCTTCCTCTTGATAGCAGACGAAGTCAGGAGGACTCCTTGCTGGTTAACTTCAAACGCCTTCTCATCATTTCCAGTTACAATAGTAAAGAAGAAGGGTGGACCATTATGGGAAGAATCCTCATCTGTTACTACCAGCTGCAGCACGCTGAAGCCCACTGGCTTATTTTCCTGCACAAGATTAGAAACAAAATTAAACAAAAATCCTGGAACACAGCCAAATCTATATGGGACAGACACATGAGTTTTCTATAATATAAAATACATACAAAACAAAGCCTTACTGCTCTATCCGAAAGGAAGAGAAGAGAGGTGGAGACGGGAGTGTGGTGGTGAGGAGGAGGGAAAGGAGAAGGGGTGTAGCAAAAAGGGAAGAAAAAGTAGGCTGAGGAAGGAAACATGGTAAGAAAGGATGTGTGAGGAGGAAGAGGGAGGAGGGGAAGCAGAAACGAGGAGGAGTGGGGGACAGGAGGAAGAGCAGAGAAGAGTAGGAGTGTAGGAGAAGAAGAGAACTGGAGGAGAAAAGGAAGAGACGACGCCAGGCGTGGTGGCTCACGCCTGTAATCCCAGCACTTTGGGAGGCTGAGGCGGGCAGATCACCTGAGGTCAGGAGTTCAAGACCAGCCTGGCCAACATGGTGAAACCCCGTCTCTATTAAAAATACAAAAATTAACCGGGAGTGGTGGCGGGTGCCTGTAATCTCAGCTACTTGGGGCTGAGGCAGGAGAATCGTTTGAAGCCGGGAGGTGGAGGGTGCAGTGAGCTGAGATCGTGCCATTGCACTCCAGCCTGGGCAACGAGTGTAACTTCATCTCAGAAAAAAAAAAAAAAAAAAGAGGAAGAGAAGAAGGAAGAGGAGGAGTGGGGAGGAGAAAGAGAAGAGGTTGACAAGAGGAGGAAAAGTGAGGAGGGGGAGGAGGAGGAGGGGTGATGAGGAGGAGTGGCAACGTGGTGGAGGGGCGACGAGGTGGAGGGAGGAGGAGAAAGAGTGGAGATAGTGAAATGGGGAGGAAGTGGAGTAGGGAGGAGGTGGGGGGAGGAGGTGGAGCAGGGAAGACGTGGAGTGGGGAGGAGGAAGAGGAGGAGTGGAGAAGAGGTGGAGGGAAGAGGAGGAGCGGGGAGAGGAGTGGGGAAGAGGAAGAGGAGGAGGAGGAGTGGAGAAGAGGTGGAGGGAAGAGGAGGAGTGGGGAGAGGAGTGGGGAGGAGGAAGAGGAGGAGTGGAGAAGAGGTGGAGGGAGGAGGAGTGGGGAGAGGAGTGGGGAGGAGGAAGAGGAGGAGTGGAGAAGAGGTGGAGGGAGGAGGAGTGGGGAGAGGAGTGGGGAGGAGGAAGAGGAGGAGGAGGAGTGGAGAAGAGGTGGAGGGAGGAGGAGTGGGGAGAGGAGTGGGGAGGAGGAAGAGGAGGAGGAGGAGTGGAGAAGAGGTGGAGGGAGGAGGAGGAGTGGGGAGAGGAGTGGGGAGGAGGAAGAGGAAGAGGAGGAGTGGAGAAGAGCAGGAGGGAAGAGGAGGAGTGGGGAGAGGAGTGGGGAGGAGGAAGAGGAGGAGGAGTGGAGAAGAGGTGGAGGGAGGAGGAGGAGTGGGGAGAGGAGTGGGGAGGAGGAGGAGGAGTGTAGAAGAGGTGGAGGGAGGAGGAGGAGTGGGGAGAGGAGTGGGGAGGAGGAAGAGGAAGAGGAGGAGTGGAGAAGAGCAGGAAGAGGAGGAGGAGGAGTGGAGAAGAGGTGGAGGGAGGAGGAGGAGTGGGGAGAGGAGTGGGGAGGAGGAAGAGGAGGAATGAAGAAGAGCAGGAGGGAAGAGGAGGAGTGGGGAGAGGAGTGGGGAGGAGGAGGAGGAAGAGGAGGAGGAGGAGTGGAGAAGAGGTGGAGGGAGGAGGAGGAGTGGGGAGAGGAGTGGGGTGGAGGAAGAGGAGGAGTGAAGAAGAGCAGGAGGGAAGAGGAGGAGTGAGGAGAGGAGTGGGGAGGAGGAAGAGGAGGAGTGAGGAAGAGGAGGAGTGGGGAGGAGGGAAGAGGAGGAGGAGGAGTGAAGAAGAGCAGGAGGGAAGAGGAGGAGTGGGGAGGAGGAGGAGGAGGGAAGAGGAGGAGTGGGGAGAGGAGTGGGGAGGAGGAAGAGGAGGAGTGAAGAAGAGCAGGAGGGAAGAGGAAGGTCAAGATGGGGAGGAGAGAGCAGAGGAACAGCACCAGCGGCAGCAGGTCTGATGAAGCAATAAGCTCTTAGGAATCCTAGAACAGTGAGAATATCCCAAAAGTCAAAGCACAGAAAGAAAAGAGATAAAAGCTTGGCTTTATCTTTAAAATGCTCATCTTTTAATATTGATAGAGACTTCTTGAATTCTACGTTTCCCATTTTTCTAAAAAGAAACCTTTGGATAAGAAAGAGAAGCAACAGAGGCCAACGGAAAAGCTCATTTCAAAGAACCCCAGGACCCCCTCGGCACTCGAAGCCCACCTGGATAATGACACTGTAGTTTCCCCTGGAGAAGATGGGCGCGTTGTCATTAACATCGGACACATCGATGTTCACAGTCGTCGTGTTGACTCTGGGTGGACTGCCATTATCAGAAGCTTGAACCGTGAGCGTGTAACCTGAAATCTTTTCAGGCAAAAGACAGAATGCACGTTCATTTTCTCAAGGCCGACAGAGCTCCAATGAGGAGTGTCCTCCTGAGAGTCCTGAAGGGCAGGTCCCAGTGAGCTGCCACTATCTGTTGCATCCTGCCTGTGGGCGATGCCCTAACCCCCTACAAACGACTGCATGCCAGTAACACACATTTCCCAACAGCAAGAATTACCAATAATGATTAGATTCTCTGATGCCTCTTAAATATGTACTTGTTTTGTAAAAGTGTTTCATCTTGCAGTTCTATTAACAGAAATTAAGACATAAAAGTAATACAAATGATTAGGACAAAAAGTTAACATATCTCAAATGCTGTTGCTTCGGTAAAATGGCAGCAGCCTTCCTTAGGGCCCCAAGTTTGCTCTCAGTGGAAGTAGACAGACAGGAGCTGCCTCCCGCACCTTAGCACTGACTCATTTCCAACGCCTCAGGACACTCCAGATCACCCTCCCCCTCAATTCCACACTCAGATTATACCCAGCTGTCTAAATCCCTCAGGATTAGCTTGTCATGACCTCCTACAAAAGACAGAAAGTGAGATAGCTTCTTTTTCAGGGCAGTTCCCTATAAAGCTCTGTCTTCTAGAATGAGTTGTGGGAGAAGCCGGAAAGCTGGCTAGATCCCAGAGTATGTTCTACAGAACGTTAGTCCTGCAAGACGCTCCAACGAAAAAGAATTCTGCTGGCACATTAGCTTGGGAAATACCACAGGCTAGCTCCTTTGGTATCTCACAATGGACAGAAGTATATTAAAGGATCTGGGTTTTTCAGTCAAAGATACTAAATTTATTCTGCCCCACAGTGGGGGCAATCCTAAGCATGCTTCCCAAATCCTTAGAAAGTCCCTCCTCAACATTCACACATCAAAAGAGAAATTAAAGAATTTAATGAGGTATCTCATCACTATCTCCCCCCAAATTCCTTTAATCTTAGATACACCCATTATTCTTCTGAAATTTCATTCTTTGTCATCACCAGTATCCTTCTCATTCCCAAACTGAAGGCTTCTTTTGGTTCTCCTTCACAGGCCTACCTCTCTGAGGTAGTTCCTGCTCAGCTTCCCTTCCTGGACATAAGTCTGCACAGATGAGTGAATGGATGGATGAATGGATGGATGGATAGATGGGTGTTGGGTGGATGGGTAACTGGATAGATAGGTGGGTAGATAAATGGGTGAATGAATAACTGTATAGATGGCTGAATGAATGGGTAAGTGGATACATGGGTGGGTGGGTGAGCAGATGGGTAACCACATAGATGGGTAGATGGATAACTAGATGGATAGGTGGGTGAGTGGATGGATGGATAACTGGATAGATGGGTGGTGGGTGGATGGACACGTGACTGGATAGATGGATGGGTGGGGTGGACGGATGGGTAAGTGAATAGATGTGTAGATGGGTGAGTGAATAGATAACTAGATAGATGGGTGGGTGGACAGGTCGGTGGGTGGATGGATGGATAACTACAGATGGGTGGGTGGATGGATGGGTAGGTGAATGGGTGGGTAGATGAGTGGGGAGATGCATGGGTGGGTGGATAACTGGATGGATGAATGGATGGATGACTGGATAAACGGGTGGATGGATACTGGATAAGTGGGTGGGTGGATGTTCAGCCTTGCTGCCTCTCCTCATTCGTTCATATTTATCTCAATCCCTCATGTCACTTCTATCAACATCTCCAAGGGCAAGTACCATATCTACACTTAGGGCTTTCCAGTCTCTAAATCTGACTAAAATCTCCACACACTGGCTGAGTAATTCTGCCTGAATATGCTATTTCCCTTTAAAAACCAGCACACTGAAAACCACATTCATTAGCCTCTCCCATCCCTTACCCGTTTATACCTCATAACTTTTCTTTAATGGTACTACCCAGTCAAAGCAAGACCAAAAAATCAGGCTGCCTCTGACACCAATGCTTTCTACATGGAGCCATATCTAAGCTTTGTGGATTCTAATTTTTCCTTTGCAAATAGTTTCTTCATTTGGTATTCATAGACACCAAAATCCACAGGTGCTCAAGTCCCTGATATAAAATGGTGTAGTATTTGCACATAACCTATACACATCCTCCCAAACACTTTAAGTCATCTCTAGATTATAGTACCTAATACAGTATCAATGCAATGTAAATGGTTGTTATACTGGGGGTGGGGGTTGTATTTTTTGTTGTTGTTGTTGTATTGTTATTTTTTATTGTTTTTCTTTCTTTTTCTGGAGGCAGGGTCTCACTATGTTGCCCAGGCTGGTCTTCAACTCCTGGGCTCAGTGAATTCTCCCACCTACGCCTCCCACGTAGCTGAGACTATCGGAGGAGGCCACCACACCCGGCATTTTTTCTTTTCTAATACTTCTCGATCCATGGTGGGTTGACTTCACGAATGCAGACAGAGAGGAGCAACTGACCTTCCTCAGCTCCCAAATGCTCATACCCTAGTGCCTGAGGCATCAGGTCCAAACCTCTGGTCCTGGTTTTCTATGTGGCCAATACCCTGTGTGTAAAATACCTTCCTATTTTATCTCACTCTACTTTCTTCGTATGATTACTCCAATACAACTGGGTAAAGTCCCCTAAATATATTTCTTGGCTTCTATCTGCATGCCTGTGTCCATGCAATTCCTCACTGGAAATTCCCTTCTCTCAACCTCTATGATTTTCCAAACCTCTGCTATTATTTAAAACCCAGCTTCTAGCTTTATGAAGTGTCTCAGAACACTGGAACCAACAGTAATTCCTTCCTGAATACAAAGCTTTGTTATCCAAACTTCATCCTAGCATGGAACACATTTCTCACATTGAGATCTTCACAGTGTCATTGCTTTTCGAGTGTTTACATGTTGCCATCAGTTCTTGAGGCGGTCTGTCCTGCTCATACCATGCCCAGCAGACAGGAGCACAAGGCATTTCTAGTTATTGGTGTGGTGATTTGTAAACAATGTCAATCAACCTTTTTCACTTACCGTTTCTCGGTCAAGAAGTTTGGTCACTTTGACTTCTCCCCTGACGGGGTCAATCGTGAACGAGCTTCCCTGGTTGCCGTCTACAATTGAGTAGTGGATGTGGCTGTTGGAAGGTCCATCGGCATCATCGGCCATAACCTAGAACACACCATACTCCTGTTTAGGAGACAGCTAAGAAAAGGCCTAAACCTATTACACAAAATTTGTGATATTAATAGCTTAGCTGTTTCTTTTTTTGTTGTTTTTTTTTTTGAGATGGAGTCTTGCTCTGTTGCCCAGGCTGGAGTGCAGTGGCACAACCTCGGCTCACTGCAAGCTCCGCCTCCCGGGTTCACACCATTCTCCTGTCTCAGCCTCCCGAGTAGCTGGGACTACAGGTGCCCGCCACCACGCCAGCTGATTTTTTTTTGTATTTTTAGTAGAGACAGGGTTAGCTTAGCTGTTTTAACACAATTATTCATAACAAAGTCAGCAATTGGTTGGCCTAACAAAAGACACTTTCAAATCTCCAAAATATTTACAAAGGCCGCTACAAAAACTAGATTGATTTTACTAAAAACTTTTGCAAAGATCCAGAAGATACACAGTTTTCACTGTAATGGGGATAAAATACACACCGTAATAACAGATTGCTCAAGAACCGCATCTTCACTGATGACTGTTGTGTAGGTGTCTTGGCTGAACACAGGGGTATTATCGTTGATATCTGTTACATTAATGTTCACAGTGGCAACGTCACTCAGTGAAGGCGTGCCTCCATCAGTGGCTTCTACTGTTAGGTAATACTCATGAGAGCTTTCATAATCCAGATTCTCAATGATAAATACGGCCCCTGAATAGAAATCAAAATTACTTCCAGCATTCTGCAATGCCACCACATTCTTCCACTATGACTGAAATAGATGAATGCTTTTGAGTACATTTAGTTTTCACTTCAAAAGTTTACTTACCATTTATGTATGTTTCCTATTTTCTTAATTCAACAATTAAAAACTATGAATCTGCTCATCCCTGGATCTTTCTCTTAATTTTCATGATATTATTCATGATATTTAAATTGCTTTCCCAGTCAACACCACCTACATCTCTGCTTATTATAAACATGATGATTGTATCATCCCTTCCATACCATAGCTCACTCGACTTCACTCTAGTTTAATCAACAAAATAAAAACGTAAAAATTCTATTGTGTCTTTTAGTTTCATTTCCTGTCTCATCTTTTTAAAATATTTTCCTTCTCATATTTTTAAAATGGAGATTTATATCCTTTTAACTTCTAGATAACCCTTTATTTACATCCTCTCATTTTTAAAAATCCCTTTTTTAACAATTCCTTTTAAGATCTTTCACATCATTCTAGTCCTAAAGAGCCCTAAAAATAATTTTATTATATTATAAATATAAATTTATATAATTTATATTTATATAAGTATAAATTTGAATGGAGCAACTTTTTACACTGTTTTAAGACTTAGAACTATTTTAGGCCACAGGTTAGCAAGATGATGAAGCATTCATGCAGCAGGAGTCAGCAGTTCCTATGCCTTTTGAGCTTGTTGGCAGTCTTTCCCTAAGCGTGATTCAAAGTACTCCAACTGTTATAGATAACTAGCATGATAATGAAGTCAACTTAATATATTATCAGAAGCCCACTACAGAAACTAAAATAAAAAAGACTGGAATTACTATTTCACTTGGGAAGTTACCATCCATGAGTTTGATTACATAAGGACCTCTACTATCCCCTATTCTTACCTTTACTAACTTGCTATACCTTACATCTCAACTAAACTAATAGAACATGCCGCTTTGATTTTCTAAGTTAATTTGCTTGTATTTTATAATGAACATGCCCAAAATGCATTAAGTAGAACTATAATCTGAAGTCTTCCAAACAACATTCAATCCCACTGTAAACAACTAAAAGAAAACTTGATTTACCTTTTTTAGAACATCTACTGACAACACAGGGTCACTTAATATAAGGCAACATGGTTAAGCAAATCTAGTCTTTTTGGTGGAATGAAGGGTTTCCTCTCAGATACATGGTAGGTTACCTGTTTTAGAATCTATGCTGAATTTCCCATGTTCATTTCCACTTATTATTGAGTAGGTGATTTCTGCATTTGCTTCAATATCCCGACTTGCTGCATACACTTGAAGAACTTCAGTTCCAACAACAATGTCCTCAGACACGGTGGCACCATACTCACGGTACTCAAACACAGGGGGGTTGTCATTTATGTCAAGAACTGATACAACCACAGTGCCAGTGGCAGTCAGCCTCCTCAGCAAGCCTTGATCCACAGCTTTCAAAGAGAGGGTGTATACTGCCTGGAGTTCTCTGTCCAAAGGTTTTTCTAACTGAATAATTCCAGATAATTCGTTAATGGAGAACTGCCCATCAGCAGAGTCAATCAGTGAGTATAAAATCTTCCGATTTAATCCTATGAAGACATAAAAACATGTCAAAAGATTTTAAATAAAAAAGTTAAACACTTTTTTTTTTTTTCTGAGATGGAGTCTCCCTCTGTCGCCCAGGCTGGAGTGCAGTGGCATGATCTTGGCTCACTGCAACCTCTGTCCCCCAGGTTCAAGCAATTCTCCTGCCTCAGCCTCCCGAGTGGCTGGGGTTACAGACACGCTGTAATTTTTGTATTTTTATTAGAGACGGGGTTTCTCCATGTTGGCCAGGCTGGTCTTGAACTCCTGACCTCGTGATCCACCCACCTCGGCCTCCCAAAGTGCTGGGATCACAGGCGTGAGCCCCCACTGCACGCAGCCAACACATTTTTTTTTTAAAGAAAACAAACAGGTAGAAAATTTTTTTAGAAGGGTAAATGCTAACATACATTATTTGCAAATTTGTATGACTATGATCTTTAAAAAGTAAACTTTTTAAATTAACAACTTACTCTGTTAAAACAGATGTAAATATAATTTCATGGGAATCTAGCTTCTTAGACTATTTCATATAGGAGCCAATACTACAGTACCTAACAAACCTTTACAAATCAAATCGGTTTATCATTTAGCTTTGGTGACAAAGATCTGAAAAGCAACATTTTTGCTATTCTTCTGAAATTTCTCAGAATCACAAGATGAGTATCCCTAAACTGAAAATCTGAAATTTGAAATGCTCCAAAATCTATTAACTTTTTGAGCGCAGAACCGATGCTTTTAAAATGCTCATTGGAGCATTTCGGATTTCAGATTTTTGGAGTTGGGATACTCAACTGATAAGTACATAACGCAAATATTCCAAAATCTGAAAAATATCCAAAAATCCAAAAATAATTCTAGTTCCAACTATAATAAATAAGGAATACTCAACCTGTGGTATGACTGAAGAAGTTATTCTCTGCTATCAAATGCTACAAATATACATTCTATAGTCCAATTTTCTCTAAAAAAATTTTGAAAGATTTGTAAACCTATAACAATAAAGCATTTGCTTCCATTATGTTCCAATGATGCTAAAAGCTCTGTCACCAATGGTTTATTTACAAAATAACACATCACTAATTAATTCAATGGGATACGAAGATCAGTTAATATTCAGTAACCAGAATTTTAGATACCTCACAACAGTAGGTTCACTGGGCACAACTTTGGAACTTTAAATATTCATTAAAAATTAATTAATTATTCTAAAGATTTCCTTCCACAACGAGGAAGGGCTATGGAACTTGCATGAGGTGGAGTGAGTGGCACAGGCTGAATCTGGGGTGTGTTTTGAAACAGAGGCTCCTAGGATCTCAGTGAGCAGCGTCGGGCAAGAGCATCCCCGGGAGATACCTGTGTCAGCATCCGTGGCCTGCGCTCTTGTCAGCAGCGTTCCAGGCTCTGTGTTTTCAAACACGGTGACGGCATAAGGATCGACAGAGAATTCGGGGGCGTTATCGTTCACGTCTTCTAGCGTGAGCACAATACTGGCTTGGCAGAATCTTCCTCCTCCGTCTGTGGCCCTGACGAGAAGATGATAAACAGCTTGCTCCTCACGATCAAGGGGGGTTGACGTTCTCAGTTCACCTACAAACAAAAACAAATGGACTCACTTGTAATTTAAGACATGACCTGCAGTTGTACATCTTATTTCCTCCCCTTTTGTCTTTCAATTACTTAGTCTGAGTATTCACAGCCTTCCTCTTGAGACCAGTATTATCAATGACAGATTCAACAGCTGCAAGAGGCAGTGAGCTCCAAGTCTCTAACCCTGCCAGGTGCTAGCTCTTTAAGTCCTGCAGATCTGAGGCCAGGGCCTCTCACCTTGTGTATAAGATTGCACAGGTGAAACCACTACCTAATTAACCAAAATTTAAAAAATGTTTAAATTGATTCAAAAATTAGATTCACATGTTCACAATTAGTTCTTTAGGAAGAAAATAAAAAGGCTTAACAGGAAACCTGGTTGATCCCAATTTTACCAAAATACAAAAGGAAACAACTCTATTTTAAAATAAATAAAATACCATAAATCATTTTGTTTATGAAAATTCTAAATTATGCTAAGTTATAAATTTATGGTCACCAATTCAAGAAAATATGCTATTTAAATAAAATGGATAAAAAGCAGAAAGCTTGAGTTATACTTTAACTTCTGAGGGTTGTTTTTTTTAAACAAGTGGTATAAATGCCTTCTAAATTTTAAATCCTTCGTTCAATTAGGTGATATTCTTGCTGTTTTTTTAAAAAATCTCACCTCGAATTTTACGCACTAAATTGCTGGTAAGATTTCTAAGAGACGTCAACTTCAGAGCATCAGAATACATTTGAAAAGGGCAAAATGTAATTTCAAATTTTGTGTGTGATCTAAAATCACCCACATATATGATACTGTTGGAATATACAATTTATTTTGACCCAAACTCCATCATTACCTGTGTCTGGATTTAGTTTGAATTTTTCTGCACCTGAACCCAATAACGTGTAAGTAATTTCAGCGTTAGAGCGGATGTCTGCGTCTGTAGCAGAGATCTGCATGATCAATTTTCCAGGAAGGACGTCTTCAGGAATAGTGTCTGAATATAAAGTCTGCAAAGAGTTGAAATAAAAACGTTACATAAAAACATTAACAGGCAGCACAAACATCAAGGGAATAACGGAAAAGAAATCATTCATCTTTGACCACAGAAAACATGGGAAATGACTAAAGATAAAATCCCAAGAGCTTTGAAAACGATTTTTCTCATAAAACATAAAACACATGTGAAACAAGGAGGAGTCGTGGAGCAGCCACCAGCTCCACATCCCTGAAAGAGCCTGGCCTGACGTTTAACTTACAAAATGCTATTATATGTCATTAAGCTGATTTCATATTCAAATCCCTATGAGAAAACGTAAGTACTAATTGAAAATATAAGTAGTGCTCTGTATTTACCTAAAAACTGCAGAGAATAAATACCTGTCATATCATAGCTGCTTATTTCCAAATACAGGAATTTATTTTTTGCAAATGTTCCTAACATAAATAACTGCAGTTGAGAGAGAAGCAAGTTTCATGTTACAGGAGAAAACGAAGATTCTCGAAGACCACAGAAGAGACTCTGATGAAGGCTCAGCCCCTTCTACTGCCCTGCGTGATCCTGGTGCCCTGTCTTCAGCCCCTTCTACTGCCCTGCGTGATCCTGGTGCCCTGTCTTCAGCCCCTTCTACTGCCCTGTGTGATCCTGGTGCTCTCTCTCCTCACAACTGCCCTCATGCTCAAACACGGTGAACAGTTGTTTCCAGTTCCAATTATTTAGAAATCCAAGCCATAAATTAAAACCTAAGACAAAAAGATTAAGATTCTGTTGATTTTCTTAATCTGAACTCAGCTACCAGTGAAGTACTCATAGAGAAGTACTCCATGAAAAAGGACTCAGGAAAAAGGGTATTTCATAATAGGATGAATTTAAAGGATCTAGTGTCCCAGTCTTATTCCTGAAGATGATACAGTATTGTATCAAAATAATATCAAAGGGCTAAAAAACAACCAAAGACACTTAGTTGCTGTAAGAGAGAGAGAACGTCGCACCTCTCCTGAAAATATAAAGTACAAATAAGAACCGGAATTAACTTCTCATCCCTCAGAAGTTCCCCTTCCCCTCATGACTGAATGTAAGCGTTCTTCCATCTTAAGTCTTTCCCTGAGAACAGCCCTATCACTTTCCACAGCCACAAGCATCTCAGACTCACAGAACCTGTGGTGGGTTCCAACTCCTCCATCCTCTTCACAACCACATTCCTCTCTACCCAGCCTTCTCCTGGCCCAGCACATTCCTCCTCCCTGTCACTCTCAGCCTTCTTCCCTGTGCAGGTCTATTTCTTCATCACTTTACTCTCTGATCTGCCATCAGGCATCCATCCACATCCTGCTACCGAGACCGCCACCTGCACAGCATCATGGGACCCAAATGGTCTGTTTCGCATCCCAAACATCCCAGCTCCACTCGCCACCCTGCCTCCCCAGAGTCCTCTTCTCCCCAACCCAGGGTGGCACTGCACTGGTGTCCTCCTCTTCCTTCCAGCTCAGCCCCCTTCTCCCTTTGGAAATAGCTCTCTCTTCTTTTTCCCCTTTTTGTTAGTATCCTCTCAAATGAAGTCAATTTTCAGCTATCCAGAGACAACGCCAAGTTTCCACACCTTTCCCTAATACCCATCCAACATCTCACCATCTCTCAATGTCTAAAAAACATGGTCAATTGAATGTCTCATTACCTTAGCAAACTGGAATTGGAACTCAACACGGAACTCCTCTACAACCAGCCCCCGGCTCAGACTCCTCTTTGCCACGGCCTTGGTCGCTCCCCCTACTCATGTAGAAAGTCAGGTCAGGTTCGATGGCATGCTGGACGGCTGTCACACCAGATGGTCTTCCTCGGTGGTGGCTTTGGTCCTTTCACTCCTTCCCCACCTCTGCCTTTCCAGGGCCCCCTTGCATCCACTCCTCCCTGTCTAAATAACAGGCACGATGCTTCCAAACTAAGCTTCTTAAGGAACTCGTCTCTTGTCATCTCTACCTTACCGATATAAAAGGCTCCAAAGTCCCTATTTTCTCTAGGATCAAGTTCAAATCCCCTGGAACGACCACCACCGCCCACTGTAATCCAGTTCACCCTTTTCCAAGACTCTCAGCGTAGACTCCCCACTTCTGGCAAACTCAGTGGCTACTCCCATAATCCCTCCTCACACCCCACGGCCCCTCCCCACCCATTCCTGACAACCCAGTTACTGCGCCCCGAAGCTCAGCCAGCCCTTTCTCTGGGCAGCCCTTCTCACCCTCTGGCCCCAGGGACCACCCCTGCTCGAGCCACACGGCCCTCATCTAACTTGGAGGGAGCAGCCCTTCCTATGTCTACTTTTAGTTCTCACTGAATGGTGAGCCATGCAGATGCAGGAAGCACACTGTCCACCTCTGAGCTTCTCTAGCGTGCAGAAGAGCAGATGCCCCCAAAACAGTGTCTCATGGCACGTCAGCACTTTGTTTCTCGGCAGATCATTCCCCCAAAACAGCTGTATCCCCATATTAAGAGAATGCCCTCATGAAAGTTTACAGAGCATTTTCAGTGTTAGACGCAACTGGAGTCCTGTCCATAATTTAGTTTTCTAGAATGAGGCTTTTGATTTATTTAGCATTCCCGCAAATAGTTCTGAAGCTTTTCCAAGTCTTACCCCATTTAACACCTCTGCTTAATCAGTAAGTGATCATAAAACACATGTGAATTACACCACGGCGCCAAATGATGGTCTCATTGAAAGAATTAAGAAATTTAAATTCATAACACGCAAATATAAGGGAAGAGTTGCTTACCTTTTCACAAACTGGACTGTTGTCATTTGCATCCAGAACTTTCACTTCAACTACCGCTTTTGAAGAGAAGGTGCCATCAGTTGCTGTGATAGTAAGAAGGTAATTGTCCCTTTTTTCCCTGTCTAGAGGTTTCTTCACATATACCTTCCATTCATTCTGTATATTTTCAACAGCAAACTGTCCTAAAGGATCCCCTCCTATTAAATCAATGGAGGAAGATGATAGTCAAATTTGTTGAAAGGATAAAAATAAGTAACAGAAAAAACAAACTGTACAAAAGATGTATAATGTTATCATTTAAAAGAATTGAGTATTAAAAGAATTAATTTGGCATATATTAGCCTTCCAACTTACAAAAACAAGGGCAGCATTAAAATGTATAAACATAGCATTAAGACTACTAAATAATCATTTAGCCTGCATTAAAACTATAGATGTTTTTAATTATATTTATTATACACTAAGTATAAGGTTCAAAAGAACGAGTCACAAAAATCAAACAGTCTAATGAAACAACTGGTAGCTTTGCTCAGGTAACAAGCTTGAAATGAGGCTCAACAGATGTTATTTCTAATTATTATTTTAGATATTTTTAACTAAAATCATCCCTTAAATCCCCAATTTCCATACAATACAGATCTTATACTTTATGCTTCTAAAAATCATTTTAAATTAAACCGTTTGGTTTGAATTTTTTTTACCTGTTATGAAATATGTAACTTGTCTGTTGATCTCTTCAGAATCAGCATCTGTGGTACTTAAGATGGCAATCACCCCACCTGGGGGGTCATCCTCACTCACAGTCCCTTTATAGATCTCGGCCGTGAATCGTGGTGGACTATCGTTGACATCGGTGACGGTAACGTCCACAATGGCTGTGGAGGATAGCTGGATCATTTCACCATGATCTGATGCAACCACTTTAATCTGGTAATTGTCTCTCTTTTCATGGTCAAGTTCCTTTAAAGTTGTAATCCAGCCCGTTTCCATGTTAATGGCAAAGGATTCAATGACTTCCACACTTTGTGACTGATCCAGGCTATACATAACTTGGCCGTTGGTTCCTGAGTCAGCATCAGATGCCCTGATCTGAATTACTCTACTTCCCCCTGGCAGGTTTTCAACAATGAATGCCTCATATGGACTAGATTCAAAGACCGGGCTGTTGTCATTTGCATCTTTCACTTGGATACTAACATCTACAGAAGCCACCATCTCATGGTCATCTTGAGTGCACCTGGCCAGTATGGAAAACTGATACCACTTAGTTGTCTCATGATCAAGACTCTTCTCCAACTTCAGTCTCCCGCTCTGTCTGTCAATCACAAAGGACTCATCCCTATTGCTTTCTGGAGTCTTCCCTTTGACCAGGCTGTAAAGAACAGTCCCACTATGTTCTGCTTGGATGAGATCTATTTCTGTTCCAATAGGCATGTCCTCTGACACTGTATAGCTATAGAAAGGTTCTGAAAATTTTGGAAGCTGCCTTTCTGGTGGAAGGATTTTAACATAGACGGGAACAACAGATTCTTTTGATGGAGACCCATTATCCACAGCTCTAACAAAGAAAGTGAAGAATTCATTTTCCAAGCCAATGAGGCTCTCCTTTGTAGTGATTACGCCAGACAGTTTGTTAATTTCCAAATTCTCTTTTACACTTTCAGAGTCTGCTTCAATGGCATAGGTGATGTCGGCATTGGAGCCCTCATCGGCATCACTTGCAAGAACTTTAATGACTGAAGTCCCTTTAGCAGCACTGGATCCAATATTCACTTCGTATTTGGTTGCTCGAAATTGTGGTGCATTGTCATTGTCATCTGTAAGGATGACATTCACGGTGCAGAAAGCAACTTTTCCTCCAGCATCCTTAGCCATTAAACGGACTGAGATCACTTTCTCCGCTGGGGTTTCTCGATCAAGTTTTTCCAAAGTAAATATCTGTCCTCTCTCATTTATGTAAAATCTGTCTTTGGCAAAGTCATTTACAATATGGTAAGTAACGTGACCATAAATACCAGAATCCCCATCCGTAGTTTTCACCTCCATCACCAGGGTATGTAGGGGAGCGTTTTCAGCTAGTTCCACTTCATATTCGTTCTGAAGAAAAGCAGGGCTGTGCAAATTGCCTCCAATTACAGTTACATGAACCTGGGTGGAACTTCTAAAAACTCCATCAGACACTGACAGGTTAAGACTGTAAAATGGCTTCAGGGCATGCCGGCGCAGGTTGGAGAGGGTGATAATCCCTGTTGCACTGTCAATGACAAAATGTTTATGATCACTGCCAGACAGAATGGAATACTGCAACTTGTCTATGTCTGAACTGTCTGCATCATAGGCTTTTACACAGGTCACAAAATGCCCATGAGGGGCGTGCTCGCTAATTCTGGCTTCGTAAATCTGTTGTTCAAAGAGTGGTGGATTATCATTGAGGTCAGTAACGTCCACCGTGACAATCACATCACTGCTCAGCGGGGGCATACCACCATCAACAGCCCTCACAAAAATCGTGTGCTGCCGGGACTGCTCGTAATCCAGGGTTCTGAGTAGTGAGATGAGGCCAGTGCTGCTGTCTACATGAAAATGATCATGACTCTTGCTGAGATTCCCAAACATCTGGTATGAGATTCCTCTATTTGGTTCTGAATCAGAATCTGTGGCTCTAACTTGAACAACAGATGTTCCAATTACAGATGCCTCAGACAGGGTTGCCGCATAAGACTGCTGAGCAAACACAGGAGGGTTATCATTGATGTCCTCTACTATGATGTCCACAAATACTTCAGCGTGAGCGCCCGTCAAGGAGTCAGTTGCGCGTATGCTCAGTTTATATGCCGGGTGGGCCTCAAAGTCCAGAGGAGCTATGACGTTGATAACTCCAGTATTGAAGTTAATAGTGAACTGGCCGAAAGGGTCTCCGTCTGTGATGCTGTAGAACACTTTCAAGCCTTCCGGGCTGTTAGCCTGCACGTGGACCACAGGGCTGTGCACCTGGATGTTCTCTGCAATCTCTGCACTGTAGAAAGGTTTTTCAAACACAGGCATGGCTTTATTCATGACAGTGATCGGAACGATAACTTCCGCTGAAAAGGCCGGGTTCCCTCCATCTTTTGCAACCACTGTAACAAGATATTCTTTATTTAAGGTGTCAAGTTCAAATTGCTTTTTCAGTGAAATTTCACCCAAGGGTCCAATTTGAAAGTGTTCATGATGTTCCTTGAGGGAGTAATGCACTTCCCCGTTTCTGCCACTGTCTCTGTCTACAGCAGTGACATAGCGAATGACATGGCCCACCTCAGTGTCCACTTTAACAACGGCGTAGTAGGGAAGGTTGACGAACACCGGTGCATTATCATTTTGGTCTTCTACAATGACCTTCACGACAACATGGGCCACTGCGGTAGGCTTATGTTCCTCTGTCACTTCTACAACCACATCAAACGCCTCCTGCTGCTCACGATCGAAGGCTATACCAGTGGTTGACAGAACTCCTGAAGTGCGGCTTATTTTAAATCTGCGATCTGGGTTGAGGATGTGATAAAACAAAGGCTCATTGATTGGATTCCCAATAGCAGTAATGACAGCTAATGTTTTGGCCTCGGTGGAATTCTCTTTCACTACTGCAGAGTAGACATCCTGGGTAAACTTTAGGTGACTTTCTTTGCTTTCTTTCACATTAATTTTGACAGAGGTAAGGCCGGCAAACCTGCCATCGGAAGCTCTAATGGTTAGCTCATAGCGGCTTCTTAACTGAGTTGTGTTTTGGACAGTGAGAGCGCCAGTCTTGTAGTCCATAGAAAACTTCTCCCCAATGTTGCCTTCGGTGATGGAGTAAATCAACTGTGAGAATGCACTTGAATCGGCATCTGTAGCATTTACTGTGATGACTTTCACTCCTTTGTACGTTGGCAACAAAAGAGATGCTTCATATAACGGCTTGGCGAACACGGGAGGGCAGTCATTAATGTCAATTACATGTACTGTTACATTAGCTGCATACTCAGCAAATAAACGTGGGGTTCCCATGTCATGCACTTGGACGGTGAAGTGAAAAATACTTGTTTCTTCATAGTCCAGACTTAGTACTGTATGAATAGCACCAGTGCTAGAATCAATAGCAAAATATTTATGTACAGATGGTTCAACAATGTGATATACAAGCAAAGCATTTGAGTCTTTATCAGCATCAGTTGCTCGAATCACCAGTGGGATATTCCTGTCTGTTAGGACCACGCTGTTAATTGAGGCTGATTCACTAATGAGTCCTGTATATTCTGCCTGCATAAAAACTGGCGAGTTGTCATTCTCATCCTGCAGGTGAACTAGAACCGTTGTATTAGTGGACAAACCAGCCATGTTAGTTCCTTGTATTATCAATGTGTAAATGGGCAAAGTTTCAAAGTCCAGGGCTTTCTGAGTGATGATAGTTCCAGAATGTGGATTAATATCAAAAGCATCCCCTATATTTCCATCTTTTATTTCATACACCACTGATGACTGACTATGGGCTGTAACCATCCCAACAAAACTCCCAATGCTGACAGTTTCACTAATTTCAACAGAATATTCTTTTGAGGTAAACTTCGGAGAGGCGTTGTCAGCAATTGTGACAAAGATACGCACAGAAGTTATTTCACTCATCGGTGGACTGCCCTTATCTGTAGCTTTTACCATTAAATCATACTCCACTTGGTTATTTCGATCTAATTCTTTAGCAGTTTTAATAGAGCCCAAGACAGGATCAATCATAAAAGAATTTCCAATATTTCCTGGAAGGAGAGGAAAAAATACATGTTAGAGAAAAATACAAGGAGCAATAGTAGTAGTTAGAGAAACAGAAACAAAGGTATCCTCAAAAATTATATTCTGAAATTAAGCAGAAACTCAGGGGATGTCAACATTTGAATGGAACCTTCAACTTGTTTTATTTTTATCCACCTAAAACCATGTATACTTTACAGAATTTTGTCCATAAATGATGAAAAACAAAAAGCAGAAGAAATAACACTCTGCTTAGCGAAGCCAAAACTCCCTCTCTGGGCTGCACTGGGAATGTGTGGTGGAAAGACAAGGCTATCCTTCCACAAAGCAGTTGAGTGAGTCACTTTCCAGGAGTCCCTCAAAACATTTCTGGACCACATGTGTATTTTCAACGGTTATGACTTACAAATTCTTAAGATTTGTATTCATTACGAAAGATTTTGATTCAATAAGAAATTGACATCAAGCTTCAAGAGACAATTGTCCATGGATAAATGTGTGTAACCCACCCCACTACAGGTTTTGAAGATTGCAACATTCCCTTCTTCTCTTTTTCAGGTCAACTTATCCTCTAGGTCAGTGGTTTTTCCCTGGGGGAGATTCTGCTCCCTAGGAGACATCTGGTAATGCCTGCAGACATTTTTGGTCGTCACTACTTGTCAAAAGAGGGTGCTCCTGGTGTCTCGTGGATGGAGACCAGGGGTGTTGTTAAGCATCCTACAATGCATAGGACAGCCCTGCACAAGAAAAAATATCTGGTTCCAAATGTCAGCAGTGCTGAACCTGAGAGGCTGCTCGAAGATAGAGTGTTTTACCTCCTTTCTTTGGACCTTTTCAGGCTATACTACATGTATCTTTAGCTGCAACCACAACTCCAGAATATTGTATAATTTCGTATCATCGACTGAATCTTCAAAGAAACAAGCAGTTCTCTACAGCCCTTTTGGATAAGGGTGGCGTTGCAGGCTCTCAGGTTTAATCCATCCACGAGCCCCCCATCCTTTTTCTGTTTCATGAACAAGCACCCAGAATTCACCATCCCTGTCATAGCACAGAATTTATTTTCCCCAAATGAACTATTACACTTACCTAAAACAAAGCTCACTTGCCACTTAACTGCTTTCTCAGATTCTTGCTCTAGGTTTGCCATGAGTGTGGCATTTCACAGACCAGAACTACTCAGTGTGAGCTGCACACCAGGGATTCACCAAGCACTTCGTTCTCCACATCATTAACAGTAAACACTTCTTCTACAGTCTTCATTTCCTTCCTTTCATACATTTTCCAAAAATCCACGGCCATTTTTTAGAGACCAGATCCAGCCTGGTTTTCATTAAATCTCACTGGCTCTGCATCCAGGCCCCAAGGCGGCGCCTCAGTCTGCAACAGGGCGGAGGCCCAGGATTTCTCGAGGCCCTGACGCTCTGAGCTGAACCCTGGCCGAGAACTGGGTCCTGCTGCCTCTGCCAGGCTTTTGAGACACTAATTTCCGGCCTGTCTGTATTTATGAGTCAGTGATCCTAGGTCCTTCCTGATTGCATTTTTGGCCGTCGTCAGAACGCCAAGATCCTTTTCTCATCCCACCTGTACATTACCCTCACTGTCTAAAATTGTGACAGACTGCCTGGCCTGACACAGGAGACTGGGGAAGCCACGGTGACTCTCTTCATCCCCGCCCCTCAGACTTCCCTATGTCTGTACTCACCAGCCGACCCACCATATTTTATATTCATTCTTCTATACCCATTTCTCTCTTATTTTGTACAGGATAATCTTATCTTGCCAATGAAGCTTCAAATATGCAAGGTCTCATGTGGAGGAATGAACAGACTATCTGCTGTGGAGGAGGCTGGTGGTGCTAGAACACACTGCTTTCTGCAAAACTTGCTCCCTGCCCTCCAGCCAAGTGGGCATCCTCAATCAGGAGAGCACACTCATCTCAGAGCCCCAGTGTCTGATGCATCCTCTCCTGGAAGAGTCTTCTCCCGCTATTCTTACTGTTCCTGTCTGATCGCCCTGTGTTTTTTTTACAGCATGGATTACAACCTTGCTCTTTATCGGCCATGCAAGATTCAGAAACATCCTTTATTATCTGCGGCACCATGACTGATGAACACAGCTTGAAGCATGTCACTGATAACAAGGTTAAACAGGAACCCAGCTCGTGATGTGATATATGAATCCCACATACATATAGATTAAGGCAGAAATCATCAGATTTGCAGACGGGAAAGCAGCATCGTGTTTATGTGAAGAAACAATGAGGGCTGCTGAGTGACAGAAAGTGTCCCTGCCTGGCCTAACAATAGGTACACAGACACTGAGATGCACTGGTGGTGTTGAACGACTTCCTAAGGTGGCAGAAAAGGTCTGTACGAGGCTGGGGGCTTATTCACTGACTTTAGCTACAATATGAGTGATTTTTAAACAACTTTAAATTGTTCCCTGTATGGGAACAGGGCAATTATCTAGACAAACAGGCTAATCTTTACTCTTAAGCTATTAAGTATATTACACAGAACTGTGAAGGGGAGTCTGTTTCTTCCCCTGTGGACACACTCTGGATATTCAGCTGGGGCCCGCTGACTGGCAGAGTGGCACCCTCTGTTGACTCTCAAGGCAATTATATTTAACTTAAGTTTGGGGAGGAAAACCAATTCTAATCAATAAGTATATTTATTTATGGAGTGTCTTCTATTTCCAGGTATTAAAATGGTTTAGAAGTAGTGCTCTAATAATCTACTTTTTTAAAAAGATGTAAGAAGAAAACACACAGACCAGAGTATGGCACTGACATGTCTCCAGCATATAACTCAACGGTTACTGAAAATATCTCTTAATTAATTCCTTTTTCCCTGAAGACTCCTAATCAGACCAAACCTTTTACTCAATTAATTGCTGCTAATTAAACATGCAGTGTTACGTACTGAATTTATAACTAGTCTTTTTGAACTTTAAATGTAATCTGACACAAATTAGAAGCAGATAATTATGAATAAACTTAAATGAAAGGCATTTGTATGAACATTTTATAGTTTGTACTATTCCAACAGATATCCACCTCCATCTCCAACACATGCACACACCCCCTCCACAAAATTCTACTGCATTTTAATGGTAGTGGTCTCCTACAAAGTAACTGCTGAGCATAATTTTTATATTACCAAAACTATAAAAATAGCTTCTTAAAAGTCCTAATTCTATGCCAGAATAGGCCATTGGTATTATCTATTCATGGAGGAGGGAGTTCCATTCTCCAAATACCAGATCCCTAATCCTCTCAGTCATTAGAAGCATTCAAAGAATGCACATGCTTCTACTGAGACACCAACAATCATATTTTAACCACCCAGTTGTTGAAAATTATGTGAAAGCTAAGGGGAAGTTTAACATTTTCTCCTACATAAACCCAGTCAGTTTGTCTATGACAGAATTACTTTATTGAAGTACTCAGGCATGCACAAATGGAATGCACTGTTTTTCTAACTGCAAATTTCTCAACCAGTGGAAAAAAACTTCATCTTTACTCAAGGCACTAACTACACTACATTTTAACACTGCAATCACAGGCAGTGTATGAGATATTTGTGACTAATGAACTCAATTTGGTTATCTTAAGGGAAACAAATGAAATTTCAAATATGTTAAACAAACATAGTTTAACCACCTAGAACACATCAGTAAGTTTTTTTAAATTACTCTCCATTTCCTCAAATTTTGATTACATGATCTATAGTTAATCTATACCTGTACCAATTCTAATGCCTAGGAGAGACAATTTCTAAATATGTAGAGCTACAGACTTAAGAAAAAAACAAACAAGTTAAATGGAATATTTTAATTCTCTAAACTTGCTACGAAGAAGACTCAAAGGGACTACATTCCTTGTACTAACAATGGCACTGAAGAAAACGGAAAACTGTAAACTGTCTTCTCAACATTTCATCAGTTTCAGAGGATCTGGCATGAGCAGGAACAACCTAAATCAATGTGACTTCTGACTGTACAGATTGTATGCTCTAAAGCAGAGCCCTGTTTCTATCAGGGGTGGAACTTTTACAAGACACGCATTGTGGACCCAATGGCAACGCCCACCTACCATGCCCAGGAAGAACACTCGACTGTACAGATTGTATGCTCTAAAGCAGAGCCCTGTTTCTATCAGGGGTGGAACTTTTACAAGACACGCATTGTGGACCCAATGGCAACGCCCACCTACCATGCCCAGGAAGAACACTCTCAACATGGCACCTGGCACATAAAGTGAGCTTCACCAGCCCACAGAATGAATGAATGAATGAATGAATGAGGGACCAACATGGCACCTGGCACATAAAGTGAGCTTCATCAGCCCACAGAATGAATGAATGAATGAATGAATGAATGAGGGACCAACACGGGACCTGGCACATAAAGCAAGCTTCATCAGCCCACAGAGTGAATGAATCAATGAATGAATGAGGGACCAACATGGCACCTGGCACATAAAGTGAGCTTCATCAGCCCACGGAATGAATGAATCAATGAATGAATGAGGGACCAACATGGCACCTGGCACATAAAGCAAGCTTCATCAGCCCACAGAATGAACGAATGAATGAATGAGGGACCAACACGGGACCTGGCACATAAAGCAAGCTTCATCAGCCCACAGAGTGAATGAATGAATGAATGAATGAGGGGACCAGCATGGCACCTGGCACATAAAACAAGTTTCATCAGCCCACAGAATGAATGAATGAATGAATGAATGAGGGACCAACATGGCACCTGGCACATAAAACAAGTTTCATCAGCCCACAGAATGAATGAATGAATGAATGAATGAGGGACCAACATGGCACCTGGCATATAAAATGAGCTTCATTAGCCCACAGAATGAATGAATGAATGAATGAATGAATGAGGGACCAACATGGCACCTGGCACATAAAACGAGCTTCATCAGCCCACAGAATGAATGAATGAATGAATGAATGAATGAATGAGGGACCAACATGGCACCTGGCACATAAAACGAGCTTCATCAGCCCACAGAATGAATGAATGAATGAATGAATGAGGGAATGGCAGTGGAAAACAGACCAAAAACATCCTGCTATTCCAGGACTGCTTCCTGGTGGTCCCCCTTGTTATCCCGACTCTGGATTTCTTGGCTTCTGGGTCCCAGAATCGTCCAGGCCCACAGCTCCAGCTGTTTTTTTTTCTGCCCTTGCTGCCTCAAGCCCCAATCCAGCAGGCCCCAGCTCTGGGGTCTAGTCCTCAACCCAGTTCCATGAGGGAAATTCACCTGTTAAAGGCGAGTGGCAATAATCCAGGTAAATGTGGAAGGGGTGGGAGGGGCATGGCACCTCTTTCTGAGGTTTCAGCCAATTACAATGAGATGAGTCAACACTGTTATGGAGCTTCCTGCTCTGCTCAAGAGAAAATACTCGCTGACAAAAAAGTGAAACGTTAAATTACTAGGCAAGCATCTTCCTAAGTGTGTTTAATTTAACCAATATTATAGAAGAAAGTGTGGTTAAAATAATTTCAGAAATACTGAAATGGTCAAATAGTTTCCTTTACTATAGGGCTTCTCAGAGCCTTGAACTGTGCTAATACTGTGAATCCCCCAGAACTTTCCCCAAACTCTCTGATGGGCTAAAAGTTAAAAAAAAAAAAAAAAAAAATTCCTCTTTCTCCTAACATGTAAAATTGTATCTAGAGATCAATTTAAGCCATTTTTGCAGATACACAGAAATGCTTCAATACCCAGAACTGATTTTGGAAAAGTAGAAACAGACTTTTAACAATTGCAAATTTAAAATGCCACTGAATGCTCCAAAAATACCTGACTCGATCGAGTACAGCACTTCAGCATTTTTCCCTTTGTCCTTGTCCAGAGCCGTCACCTGCAACACAACTGAGCCAACGGCTGCCGATTCATAAACCCGCCCTTTGTAGGAGGAAGCGGTGAACCACGGGGCGTGGTCATTCGTGTCGCTGACATTGACCACAATCCTTGCAAAGTTGCGTTTTACAGGCACATCTTGATCTCGCACCTAAAAGAATTGACACATTATCAATCCCATTGGTGTTTTCCTCATAACTAATTAAAAATCACACTCAAACACACAAAGCCTCAGGACCAAATGGTGGGAGGAGAGCGGGTAGAGGGCCTACCATGACTGTGAAGGTGTGCTGGTGAACGGCTTCATGATCCAGTTTCTCAGAAGTATAGAGAGAGCCGGTTGCAGGATCAAGACGAAATTTCTTGAGACTCAGTGGATCTCTACTGCTCTGCAGAGTGTAGATTAGTTTGTTTTTCTCATCCTGATCCACAGCACTGATTTGCAAAATTTCTGTTTCTGGTGCTGTATCTTCAGGAATAACAACTTCATACTTTGATGTAGAAAACTGAGGACGATGGTCATTTGTGTCTATTACTTTGATGAATACCTGTAATGGATGACAAAATGACTCATACAATATTTCCAATTATGATGTTTTAATACTTAAAGAATCATGAACGAAAGTCATGTACATTGAAACAATGATACTGTGGCAAAATAAAATACAAATATGAGAAAGGCGACAAAAACCTAGAATCATACATTTCTTAAAACATTTCTCATTGGTATATTACTTATCTAAATATGAGTAAGATAATGATGACCTTTCTGCATTCTTATAACTAACTCTGGGACAAAATATGTATACTTTTCACACTTGCCACATCTTTACGTGGGCTTAACTTCTCTTATGCCTCCACAGAGAAGGTATCTGTAGATTACTCATGTACAGGTAACAATTTACTTTACCAGGATTTATAGAAGACTAATTTCTTAAATCAGATTTGAATCTGCAACTACCAACCCACTGAGGTAAGATAGATGATTACACTATCCAAATTTCTCATTCTCATCTTTGACATCCCAAGCCCCTGATCATAGGTTTTTTTAATACATAAAAAGAAAAAATAAGAAATGTGTTTAGGAATCACTGTATTTCTGTGATCATAAATCTACATCTATGTAGTAAATACATTTACTCCCTAAAAGCAATTTAGTCAATAGATTGAAAAAATAAAATCTCTTAACTATATCTACATAAAGTAAAAACCTTTAGAGGAAAAAAAGCAAATGTTAAACTTGGTACTAAGCTAAATTAGAAACAAACAAAACTTTGACAGTAAGAGGATTAATTTTCATAATGAAAAGACCTATGGATTTGGCACAGCGGAAATCACTGCTAATTATAAAACATGCTTTAGAGTTTAAGAAGAAGAAAACTGCGCTTCGCGGGGGCATACGGAACAAAGGGATCTGCTGGTCCAAGCGGCACAGGGGGCCAGGGTCCCAGGCAGAGTGGCCAACCACATGGTGCAGGCCATGGACAGAGGCCTTCCGTGAGGGTTACATCCGTGTTCTCACAGAAGACCAAGATATCAAGGATGTTTTAGTTAAATAAAACATAACATTACATTTTGTATGAATTCTAGATGCCTCCACCAAACCATGGAAAGGTTGCATGTGAAAGCTATGTAAACCTTTAAAACTACAGATGCCTCACTTTTACAGGTCAATGATGATCCAGAAGGGATGGCTGTAAGGGCAACTACCATAAATTAGATTATATATTCATTTCCACTATAAATTTAAACATTACTTTTCCCATGTAGTGGGTACTGAGCAGAGAAGTTTAATCCTGCTCCAAGCTCAACCATTATTAAGTAGAAAGAACTGAAAGTCAAAGCAATTCAATTGAAACACACTGATTGTGCATTTCCATGCCCAATGCTTGCCTGGGTGTGAAATCAGCGTGCAATAGTCTCTGCCCTCATGGAGCTACCAGGCTCACCAGGCAATGTTCTGCACATGCACAGCTTAACCATGTCTCATATATTTTCAAGTAAAGTTTTTAAGAGTCCAGAGACTGGCTGAGATGTTCAGAAAGCTCTTAAGAGGCAGATAATGCTTTCCTGGGTACATTTTTGGTTGGCAGGTGAGTAAGTATGAGGAAGGGCTGTGTCAAAGACATGAAGGCAAGCAGTGGGACGGAACATCCTGCCTTTCAGAGGTTGGAGAGGACTTGGAACTAAGGGGTGATACAGTAAAGGAGCAAGAAGAAGGCAGAGTCAAATACGCAGAGCCTCTACTCCAGAACTGATGTGGGAGGACTACACAGCTCCTTTTGGTCAGAGGAAACTCGCTTCCAACAAGAGTGGCGGGGATGAAGAATGGCGACTGGAAGGTGAATTGAGTGTCAGTGGGACAAGAGCCCAAACCAGTGCTGATGTGCAACAAAACTATGGCTTTCTGAGTGCTTACTGGGTAACAGGCTCTCAGAACGTGAAGAACAAGCACCCTGCGGGTCACCTCATCAACCTTCCTAAGACCGCCAAAAGGATGATTACCACCACCCCCGCTTTGCAGATGAGAACATGGACACACAGAGTTACAGCTATTTGCCCGTGGAAAGGAGTACAAGAGGTGGAGCCAGGATTCAAACCAAGCGATCTGCTCCAGAGGCCACGATGCTGATGCTCAAGAGGAAGTGAAAGAAGGTATGAAAGCAAAGTTGTTTGAATGAAAGAAAAGAAGGTAACTGGATCTGGTAAGTTACCTGGAGATACAAGATAAAGCCAAGTGACTGGAATCAACGGCGGTCAGCATCCTAAGCGGCACACGCAGGACAGGAAAGCTGGAGAAGAGCTGTTTCCGCGGGGCACTGGCAGTTCTCCCACTGTCCTGCCGCCTACCTCTGCTGGAGGCTGCCCGCTTGACCCACCAACACTCACCTAAACCTTCTCAAATTGGCATCTGCTGCCCCTGACCTGCATACACAATGGCTGCTCTGTTGACTTCTGAGTGTTACTTCCAAGCCCCAATCCATCCCCGTGGTATCCTAGTGTCTTACCTCCCAGCTGATCCCTCTGCTCTTCAATCCATCCCTGCGGTATCCTAGTGTCTAGCTGCCCAGCTGATCCCTCTGCTCTTCAATCCATCCCTGCAGTATCCTAGTGTCTCGCTGCCCAGCTGATGGTATCCTAGTGTCTTGCCGCCCAGCTGACTCCTCTGCTCTTCAATCCATCCCCGTGGTATCCTAGTGTCTTGCTGCCCAGCTGATCCCTCTGCTCTTCAATCCATCCCTCTGGTATCCTAGTGTCTCGCCACCCAGCTGATCCCTTTGCTCTTCAATCCATTCCCGCAGTATCCTAGTGTCTCGCCACCCAGCTGATCCCTCTGCTCTTCAATCCATCCCCACAGTATCCTAGTGTCTTGCCGCCCAGCTGATCCCTCTGCTCTTCAATCCATCCCCGCAGTATCCTAGTGTCTCGCTGCCCAGCTGATCCCTCTGCTCTTCAATCCATCCCTGTGGTATCCTAGTGTCTCGCCGCCCAGCTGATGGTATCCTAGTGTCTCGCCGCCCAGCTGACTCCTCTGCTCTTCAATCCATCCCCGCAGTATCCTAGTGTCTCGCCGCCCAGCTGATCCCTCTGCTCTTCAATCCATCCCCACTGTATCCTAGTGTCTCGCCACCCAGGTGACTCCTCTGCTCTTCAATCCATCCCCACGGTATCCTGGTGTCTCGCTGCCCAGGTGACTCCTCTGCTCTTCAATCCATCCCCTCTGTATCCTGGTGCCTCTCACTGCCCAGCTGATTCCTGTGCTCTTCTCCAGGTGACAGCTGCTGCACCTCCCACCCGCCCCCGCCCAAATTCGTATTTCCAGGTTCTCAGCTAAAGAGGAAAAATAATCTAAACACAAATCATTCCCTTTGTCCCACACCTTAACAGGTCAACCTGGGCTCACTGTTCTCTTATAGTCTGACTGCCTTTCTCTGCCAGCAATTAGGATAGCATCTAGAGCCTATGACAATGGCCCAAAATAAGTTACAGAAGTATAAAGGAAGCAATGAAATTTAAGATATTTTGTGTTTCCAAGAAGGAAAACTAGAATATATTTCCTGGGTTTTATAGGAATTTTAGTTGATGCACATGATATTTCATGCTAAACTTTTAACTGCACTAATTAAAAACATAATTATTGGGAAAGAGGTGCGCTGTTTATTATCCATTGATGTATGGTCTTTAGCAATAAGAATGCTTGGCAAAGAGGGACATCTCCACTGTTTATGAAGCTCCTTTTGTTAGATTTCTGGGTAGTCGATTCTGTGAACTGGTCTACAGTTATACCCCTTAAATCCTTCTCTCAGAATTATCCTATTAGATTTATTACAATTTATGATGTTTTTATTCTCATTTTTGTGCTCTAAAATTTTACAAGGGCTTATGTTTAGAGAGAGAAAATCAATAGATTTTGCTTGTCTCTAGAATGAGAACAGCTACCAACTAAATTGAAATTTTAACACCATACTAGAACTTTTACAAGACAATCTCAAAATGACCCCAAAAGCATACAACGTACATGTATCAATTTTATATATACTAAAAATCACAAGCATTTGGAGAAATATTTTTGTAAATGGCTTTAAATTATCTACCCATTTATTAATCGAAAAGACATCACAGACTATAATTTTTATCTTTTAATGCAGCTAAATGAGTTAGCAGATGATCTATCTTGCTTAGTACTTAAAACAGTATAATCTAATGCTAGAAAATTGAAACTCAGATGCACCTTGTTCTCTGACATTTAACTTCTTTCTTTTTCATTTAGGCCACAGTAGGTTGTAAACAAGCCTTTAGCTTCTGCCATCCTAGTGTAAGCTCCAAGAGGGCAAGATTGTTGCCTCTTCTGTTTCCTACTATTCACCTTCCATAATGGTACCTGGCGTGTAACAAGTGTTCAACAAATACTTGGTAAATAAATGAGTGAATGACACTCTGCTTGCTTCTGAAACCTCAGGATGGTTCTTCTATCTAGGAATATTCCTTCTGTACACTCCAAACGGCCCACACTGAGAACCAAAGAAAAGTAATAAGAAAGAAGAGAATTTAAATTTCACTTACAGGATTTTAACACTTAAGTTTGAAATCCCCATAAGCTGGCCATCTCGATTACCAGATAGGAACAAATAAAGGTGGTAAAGGAATTATTAGAACAATTTTATTAGTTATTTTATATAGCCAGGAGGAATCCAAAAAAAGTGATTTAGAAGATTAATCACTTTAACCAGTTTTACTGAAAATGATTTAAACAATTCATTCTCAACAGTGATGTACTTTACATTAATATACTTTAAAATGAGTATAAAATTTGAAGATTTTGATGGTATAACGTTGGTTTGGTTTGGTTTTGTTTTTGAAATCTTCTCTCAAAATTCTCAAAACTGCTTGATTATATGCAAAACCTAAATTGGGATACAGAATTAATTTTCTTTCCCTAAATAAAAATTCTTCGTGTGCATGTATGTAAACTGATTTTTAGACCCTCACAGGGCAGAATCCACCACTCATATTGCCTGTGGACCCCCAAATCAGAACGTTATCTCCATCCTCCTCTGACAAGCACGTCATTAGTAATTCACTTACCTGAGTGAGGATAGTGGTGGTTCCATCTGTAGCCTCGACTGTGAGGTTGTAGTTTGACTTCTGTTCTGCATCAAGAGGTTTGGCAACAATGATGGTTCCAGTCCCCTTGTCCACATCGAAGTGACTGTCGTAGTTGCCACCTGAATTGGGACAAAAAAAGTAAAAACAGGTCACAAGATAATACTCTGTAGTTTATTTTGTGGCTTTCTCATACTTAATGGCACTGAAAAAACTTCTAATATACTAGCAAAGAGCTTCCAAGGAGGAGCGTTTTGAAAGAAAAGAGTGGCCAATTAGAAAGGCAATGCTTGTTAAGGCAAAGTGAACCCTAATTGTCCAGGAAGCAACTAATTGAAAGAAAGCAAGAAAGCAACTCTGAAAACAAAGACATTGCTAATATTGCCAATGAGTTACTTTCAATTTGCTTTTTCAGGGGTTCTGAATTTCTCTTCAATTTGTATCTCAGTAGTTATATGAACCATCACTGGGCCGTTTAAAAGTTTACTTACAAAACTTTTTGATACTTCGAGCAAATTGGCCTAATAAAATAGTTATTAAAAATCAATGTTAACTCTAAAAAAAATTGTGGTTGTTAACTTCAATTAGTCCTGGCTACTATAAACTATTTGAAAAGAATTTTTTTTCTCATTTTTGACAAACATAAAGCCTAATGAAACAAAAGTTTCTATCCTACTAATATTATCCAAATATTTTTGATAAAACTCTCTTTTCAAATCCATTGACCTAGATATAAAATGAAATGGGATGAAAACAGAGGTTTAATGTCATGATGAAACTCTACTACTAAATCTAACCAAGAAACAAAACAACACACACGACATCTTAAGAGAAACCTAAAACCACGGAGCTAGGTGAGCATTACGTGTCAACATGCTGGCGAGTGGGATGGGTGACCATGCGCACACTATGAAAAAAAAAACAGCGATGGAAGATAGTCATTGGAAACAAAAAAGTTAAAAAAAAAAAAAAACAAGGCTTTTATTTTAGATCTCATAATCTGAGGCAAATTATGTGATCTCAGCAGATACCTTCTGCTGTACAGTTCAGGTCACAAGTCATCTGAAAGATGCAAAAAACTTCTCTAGCAAGCGTGTCTCCTGGCACAGCCAAAAAGAAGCAAGCGTGCATGGAAAGCAAGCACAGAATAAGATCAATCAATCAAACCAGGTCCAAGCACAGCAAGGTTACACAGCGAGGTCAGGTACTGCACAGCAGCAGCCTGTTGATCTGGAAATGTGATAAAAGTTAACGGAATGCAAACAAACGGTTTTGAGCATCGTTAACTATGAAAATAGTCTCTTTTTCCCCTTCCCTTGAAAGTATGCTGTAAGGGTTTCATAGGTGCTGATGACATCAATTTCACACAATCACCAAATTGGTAACACAGCCAAACCATTTAGCATGAAAGTTCCAAAGGTAAGGCCTGGCCTGACACGCCCAGTGGTCTGGGTCCATCAGCTGCAACTTTTGGGGGCTTGGGGGTAACATGACTAAGGGGCAGAAGAGGAAAAATGGACATAAAGTCCCCCCTAGAGAGATGAATTGCAACAGAGACTCTTGTTCTTAAATACCCTTATAACTAAAATGTGAGGAAACAATAAAAAAAAAATCTAAGATGCCAAACTCTAATGTGAAATTTAAAAAATATGTTGAATAGGGTATTACACTCAATGTCTTATCTAAACTACATGACAAATAAGAAGAAATGGCTTTAGCAAGTAAACTTTATTGGAGGATGAAATAATCTAATGAATCCTCCTTCCTGTTGAAAATGAGGTAATATAACACTAAAAACCCATAGCTGGTACCGTAACTTTAAAGGTATACAAATCAAAATTTGTAAGCTTATTCCCTATTAAATATTGACATGTGACAGTCACACAGGCATAGTTATTTTAAATGTTTCAATCATATTCACTAAAAATAACAATGTGCCATAGGTTATATATCAATAAATAAACATTAAGAAGCTGTGCTTCTGGACCAAAACATTCAAGGCTTTTGTCTGTAACTCTTTGATGAACTTTTAAAAAATTTTATTTTTATATCAATAACTTGGTAGAATAGAGCACCTATTTTAAACAAGTTTAATATATGCTATATATTGTGAAAAATTTTGCAATCAAAATATTATAGTTTAAAGCAAATTCTCCACCTGTCGATCTTATTCCCAATTTTAAATCCTGACATGTGCCCAAAACTCGTCAAACCGTATGCAGGTTCTCCTCAGTGTAACCCATAAGGACAATGAAAACAAGGGGGAATGCTTACCAGTGATGTCAAACCAAAGGGGTATGCCAGGAGGCTCCACAGATATTACTCCAATCATGTGAGCAACGGGGTCACTCTCCATCACAGTAAAGGTAAAAAATGATTCTTCAAATGAAATGGGCTCCGGGGACGGTTTGGGCTTGGAGATCCATTCAATATGGAGTCTGGTGGTTGATGACTTTTGAGGGCGACCATTGTCAACTGCCTTAATCTACAACATTTGGGCAGAGGGGATTAAAAACAGCAAATCAGGAGTTACAACCCAGAAATGAACGAAGCACAGACTGGTTTGGTCTTAAACTGAGCCAATTTCAAACATTTCACATTTGTATACTGTGTATTGAATGCCTGATAAAAGAACAACGATTTCATGACCACATTCGACATAAACAAGAAGCACCCTGATTCTTAAACATTATCCGGCATTGCCTAACGGGCCCATTAGGTCACAAACACTTCAGCCGTTTGCAAAACAGAAATAAAGTTACTAAAGAAGAAATACAAAATAAGGTTTACAGTCACAACATATGAAAAATTACAGTACTACAATCTTAACTCACTGAAAGAATATCATATTCTCCAGCTGCTGAAAACCTCTTGGACGACACCACTCCAGTTTTTGGTTCGATGAAAAATTTGCCGTGCTCATTCCCGTCTTCAATGCTGTAGGAGATTTCTGCATTGGGGCCTTCATCCTTGTCGGTGGCTATAACGCGATAGAGGGGCTCCCGTCTGGCATTTCTTTCTCGGTCTGGCTTTTCCCGCTCAGGGAGTCTGATTTTGTAGAACTTTTGCAGAAACTGAGGTTTGTTGTCATTTTCATCAAGGATTTTCACAATGACTCTTGCAATGGTTGATTTGGGGGGACTACCATTGTCTGTCACAGTAACCTGTTTTTTTAAAGTTAACAGATTAACATGTTAAGATATACTATATAAAAAGTGAGTATCTTCTTCCTAATGCTACTCCGCATGTGTGTAAAGCTCTACATTTCGCAGGGCACGATGACACATACACAGCAGCTCTTCCCTCCAACAACAGCGCTGTAAGAAGGTGAGGCAGCACCTCCCGTCTCTACAGGGAGAGAGTCAGGGGGCCGGGCATGGCTAAGAAAGAAACAGCCGCACCCCTGCGTGCCCTCCTGACCATGCGGGCTCTCTTCTCGCACTACTGTAAGTGGAAAGTGAACCTCACCCAAATGTTAAGGTACCAAAAACTTAATACCTTTAGGCCACGGAAGAGATACCTGAAGATTCTGCTTTACATATTTAAAAATTCTTCTTAAAAACAATACACTCTACATACTTAAAAATAAAATTTCCATATATCATGTTAAAAATGTTAAACTTCATCAATAAAATACGCTAAATTGTCATTTTAAAGTATGTGTTAAATAAATAGTACACCTTTTAATACTAGTAATCACCATTTTATTTTGGCTGTTTTCCTCTACATATGTTTTATAGGAGTGGACCTAAACATTTATATTTAAGACCAACTCATTAAATAAGATTTTCAGTAAAACGAAGGTAAAATAACTTTCATTTTAAGTAAACTATCCATATGTTCTTATATTCTATTTAGGAAAAAATATCAGAGTCTTGGGGACTGCACTGATGACTGTTTCTATATCCCTAAGAGACCATTTCACCCTTAAATCAAATGTTCACGTTTACGTCAATAGGCACATTAAATGTAACGACATTAGTAATGCTTGTTTTCCCCTCACCCACACCCCCACCTTCTTCCCAATGAATTACCAAAACACTAAAAACAGTCAAGGAGACTGAAGTCTGGCAGTTGTAAATCCTGTTTATTAATGTGTGACTATATCCCGATGGTGCTTGTCAAAAGTATTTAAATAGTTGCTTTACTTTATATTATTTACCTTCCTAAGCTTTTTCAAAATAAAAGATTACTATTTTAATTTTAAACTCTCGAAACATTTCCTTTTCATCAGTTTGCATATGAGTTTTAGAAAAACAAGAAAGAGAAATACAAGCAAGCACTATGTTTTTTAGTATTCATCACCAAATTGTTCCTAACTTTGGGTTCAAGAACCAGTAGCTAGTCACAGCTTTCAACATGTAATGGAGACAAACTATCTTTAAGACAGCCAAATCAATGCCAGCACTGGCTCTCAAATACACCATCCCAAAAGGACCCTACTGAAAAATACACTAATTATGTATGTTGAAGGGAAAATTTATTTCCCATCAATGTCCAAACATTACTTTCAAAGTGCTATATATCTGGTATCTGCTTCCACCTAGCCTTTGATATTCACTGAGAAAAGAGGGCTCTGGAGTGAGGTATGCAATTAATGTGAAATTTGAAAGGACTGGAGCAAAATGTCAATGTAACTACTGCTCTCCTATCTTCCCATCTGTTTATCTTTGTCAGTAACTGCATTCGCCCCTTCTGTCAATCCTTGTAGTGACAGAATGAAAATTCAAAACTCTGCTCTATCATAAAGAAAATGAATTCAAGGGAATTTTACACCCTATGAACTAAAAACTCAGATGTAATACATGAAGCAACTCCTAATGGGGATAGCACTGTGGCTGTGAAACCACCTTTTCCAGAGGGTATTCCCAGTTCCCAATGCACACACACACACACTGCACAACTATATAAACTAAGTATTTACTGACAACGTTAAGAAAATTTGACCAAGGATAAAATGAAATTAAGCAAGCAGCATTATAAACAGCAATATTAAGAGAAATTTTCAAAAGTTACAGTTTAGAATTTTGTCACTTATACTGTTAGAGTGGAAGAAGAGCACTGATAACTCAATTAAACAAAGGCAGGTGGCCTTTTCCAAGGCTGGCTCTGATAATGAACACCAGCCTTCCACACAGGACAGACGGATGTCTCTACGTCCCCTCTCCGCGGTCTGCCTGTCTCTCGACCGCTTCCTGATGACACGGCCCAGAGATCTCATCAACCTGATGTCCATGTTACACTCCACCTTCCCTCTCCAAACTACTCGTGGTCTTTTTCTGCAATGTATTTACTGTTAGCCAAAAACCAGGTGACCAATACATGATAACAAGCTGTCGGTTTTCTAAGGACTAAAAGGCATTGTAAATTATCCATGAGAATGAGAAGCCTTATTAGAACTTTCTAGAAGAGCACATCTGAGCCTTCAATCTACTTTTACTTTTGAGGTATTTAAGAAGCACAAACTAAGTAATTCATAGTTTAAAGTGCAAAAGTAATGCAATTATTTAAGAGCAAAAAAATGAATCTGGAAACAAATTACCTCTAGTTAAAAAGGTTGAAATAGATCTATAAATACCAACATAAATATATCTCAAAAACATAATAGTAAGGGGAAAAAAGATGTATACAGAAAAATGTCACTTATGTAAATGCAAATGAATTCCAAGTGACACTGTTTACAGTTCTTTTTGCCCCCTGTGTGTGCGCAAGCATAAAATACAAAGATCTGAATGGGGCTCATGACAGTGGCCGTGTATTCTGGGAATGGTATTGAAGGATAAAGGGCACGAGAGCTATATTCATTAACAATTTCTTTATATTCCTTTTTCCTAACAACCAGTAAATAATATTAATACAACAAAATATTAATAGCTAAGAATACTGGTTAATGGGAACAAGATTGTTCTTTCCCATGATACTTATAACTACGAATCTTTAAGTATTAAAGATAAAAAAAATACTTACCTCTAATATGTGTTCATCTTGCTGTTCTCGGTCTAGCTTCCTTGATGTAGTTGTGATGAGACCTGTAAAATGATAACAGTTCATTAATCCTCACAAAATAAGGTCAATTACAAAATACTGCAATTAAAATCACACTCTTGACCAGGCGCGGTAGCTCACGCCTGTAATCCCAGCACTTTGGGAGGCCCAGGTGGGTGGATTACTTGAGGTCAGGAGTTGGAGGCCAGCCTGGCCAACATGGTGAAACCCTGTCTCTACAAATGTTAGCCAGGCATGGTGGCGCGGGACTGTAATCCCAGCTAATTGGGATGCTGAGGCAGGAGAATTGCTTGAACCTGGGAAGCGGAGGTTGCAGAGAGCACACCAATGCACTCCAGCCTGGGCGAAAGAGTGAGACTCCATCTCAAAAATAAAATAAAAAACAAAACCATACTCTTGTAAAAGTCTGAGCAAATTTCTTCTCAAGAAAAAAAGAAGAAAGAAATTTCTTACTAAAGAAATTTAATTTCCAGGTATGGTTATTTTGTCTACAAACATCAACATACTTAATACTTTCTCACTTTAATGACGCATACACATATTGGATAAATGACAAATAGTAATAAAGTGGAAAAACTCAAATCAGTTACATTTTCTATTTGTTAGTGGTTTCAATACACATTTTGTCAGAAAAGATTTTTTAAAAGTGAGATGAAGTTATCCAGGATTTCAATCTCATCCATCTCCTTTAACTGCTTAAGAGATAACTGAGAGTTGACAGAAATAACTTCTATATTAATAAGGGCTATTGAAAATAAAATGTTAACTCTCATTTATTATCTTTGAATTATCCACTCTCATAAATAAAGAACTGTTATAAAAAGTAATGTAATTTTCCGGGTAATCTTGCTCATTTAATTTCCCATAAAAGAAAATTAATGATTCTCAAATTCCATATTCTAGGAAAAAAATTTCCTATCAAACTAGAATATCTATGAGTTTTGACCTCTCTTGAGAACTTTAATAACTGCTCAACTGTCAGCATATGTTGGAACTAGAAGGCAATTATAATTTATAAAATGTATTCTTATGCTTCACCTAAACCACAAACAAAATTCCCCTAACCACTAAAATGTCATCCCCAATCTGTGTTGACGGTGAACAGGTGCATCCAGGATGATCTGCACCTCCGACCTTAAAATCAGGTGGAGCCTTTGTGGCAGGACAATCACCAGGGCTGAATGTTCTCCACCCAGCGCTGTGGTTTTTTTCCCATACGGAAATACCTCAAATAATTCATATTTAAGAATAGACTTTATTAATCTCATTTATTTTCTCCCATAATCTTAACTAATTTCACAGAACTATCACTTAAGGGATACTCAAAATGTTTCTCTGCAGCAATAAGTGAAAGGCTTGTGTTTTCACTTAATTCAAAGGTTTCTTTTTTCCTTAAGTAGTTACTAAGAATCTAAATCAACATTATTTTCCTCACAATTCAACAAAACAGTGTTCTCTTTTTAACAAGGACAACAGAAGACTATATCATACCTCCACACTGGGGTTTTCCCAGATCATACACATAGATTAAAAGGGGCTAATGGGAAATGCTTCACACTGCTTAAGGGTGTAAAAATGATGCTTAAATGCGGCACAAGCTTAATTTTCATTAGTCAAAAACCTTTTAAGTTAATCTCTTTTTTTCCCCTATCAAAAATGTACCACCCTCTCCTAACTGTGGTTGTAAATAGTTTGCGAACGACAAGGAGCCGCTTGATTAGTCCCACATCTAATTATTGTAATGCGTCCACCACGAAGTTGTGATCAATGGTAACATCATGTGGAACAGCAGCTTGACACGTTCCCAGGAAAATAGTATTCTTCTGTAGAGCACTTAATCACTCACCAACAGCACTGCGCAAATACTTGTGAGCAAATACAACTCCCCACTTTACGATTTACTTACAGCACACAAGAAGGCTAACGAAAGCCGTACCTGTGTCCATACTACCAACTCCACGTAAAAAGGCCGGGCGCGGTGGCTCACCCCTGTAACCCCAGCCCTTTGGGAGGCTGAGGCAGGCGGATCACCTGAGCTCAGAAGTTCGAGACCAGCCTGGCCAACACAGAGAAACCCTGTCTCTACTAAAAATACAAAAAGTTAGCTGACATGGTGGCACACACCTGTAATCCCAGCTACTCAGGAGGCTGAGGCAGAAGAATCGCTTGAACCTGGGAAGAGGAGGCCACAGTGAGCTGAGATTGCGCCACAGCACTCCAGCCTGGGTGACAGAGCAAAACTCTGTCTTAAAAAAAAAAAAAAAAAAAAAAAAATCCACATAAAGCCAAAAGGCTACCTGACCACCTCCTTCCTGGGTCTGAAATTATTTGCATGTTCTATATGCCTCAAATTAATTCTCCTCCGTTAACTCAGATGGACCTTTAATTTCATCCCAATGCAATGAATGGTAATACCCCTTTCTTTCCACTTCAGCCTGACTGCCCTGAGTCACTGCCTCACCCTTCAGTTTAAACTGATGCGGGTTTAAACTTTTAAACTCACTGCGGGGCCTGGCGTGGGTTCCTGCTGCTGGATTCTCCAAGTCCTAGTATTTCTTCTATCATAATATTACTCCACAGTATTACAGCCCCTCATTTAAAAATTAGTCTTCTTTTCTGTACTGGAAAACTTATGAGGACAGAGGCTGTCTTTCTTGCATAGCTTGCTCACATAGCTATCTCTCCGTCATCCTCAAGAAACACTTAAATGTGTGAACATGTGAATTTCTCAAAACTACGAATGAGCAGAATTAAAAATATGTGCTAGAGTGACAGAGATCATAAACTACTGTAAACCTGAAAATGATACAAATTCACAGCCCCTAAGTGAGACAACAGTGAACGCGTTAGTACATATTTATAGGCACGGTGTGCCAGGTGCTGCGATGGGTGGCTAGGTGCTGCTGGCACCCTGCAGGTATTTAGAAGCACAGACCTGAAGTGCAGGGAAGAAGCTGTGGGCATACAGACACGTGTGACTCAAACCACACCCACAGAAGTGAGTATAATACTAAAGAGGACAGTGGGCCTATAAAAAAGGTAAAGAAAATAGCGGGCTGATCTTCAACCTAGGAAGCAATCTGCTGGAAGAGAAGCTTCGTGTCCCAGAAGCCCAAGGCAGAGGATTTTAAGGAGGACGTACCTTGGAGAAGCCTGGAAGAAAAGAGATAGTGAGGCAGGAAGTAGATCAGAAGTATTACTTTTACAAGAGGAGATTGTCTCACATGTAACTGTAAACTAGAGAGAAGATGAAGATATAGACTTCCACTAACAAATACAGTCACCACTAGCCTCCTGAGACCAGTGGAAAAAATTAATTAAAATTCAGTAAAGTTTACACTTCAGTTTCTCAATCACACTAAGCCAAATTTCCAGGGTACAGCAGTCCCCAGGGGCTGGTGACGACAGCATGGAGCAAGGCAGATGCAGAACGTGCTCCCCACGGCAGGAAGCTCTGCTGGACGGCACCGGTCTACACAGAAGGCACAATTCACAAATCGAGATCCTGCAAGAAACCCTGCAAGGTGGGTTTACTTTTCTGCAGAGAACACGTAAGATATTTCAGACTGACAAAAACAAACAAACAACAATAACAACAAACTTTCTTTCTAAATTCACAACACTTAGCAAAAAGAATCTTAGCAAGGCTGCCGTAGTGCTTTTCCCTAATGCCATCTCCAGAGAGAGGCCGTGCATGAGTGTCCTATGGGGGTGGCACCAGGTGATGCACCCCCTCTGTGAAAAATTACGATAAAATTAGGGTTCCTGTGGGATTTTCATACAAAAGGAAAAGAGAATTTCCTAATGACGTAATTTAATACTAGGCATTCTGGATGTCTTTTAGAGGTGCACTTTATCTTACAGCAATCAACCACACTGAGTGCCCAACCCCCAGGAATGCTACCCGAACCCCCTGCACTCTGGCCACGCAAAACAATCTACTGAATGTGTTCTGTGTTCACGCTCATTCATGCCTCTGTGAGCATCACTCCTGCTCATCATCCCTCCGACCCCTGCCCGCTTGAAACATCTACTTCAAACATAACTCCAAAGTACAACCGCTCCATATACCCACTACACGTTATTAACCTAGTAGGTAGTAAGTGTCCTAGTAAGTATATCCACTTCTTTCATTTTCGACATCTGTGCTCATCTGCAATATTTTTTGCCAAATCCCAGAAAGATACGTACTTAAAGGAAACTGTACAGAATTTCAGAACTAGAGAGAAACCTTTAAGATTATCAAGTTGAGCTGCCTGAACCAAAGAAAAGTTAAAATTTTCCAAGGCCACTAGTAAGTCATTAACAAAGCCAGAAGTAGGATTTCGTTCTCTTGAGGCTCAGATGAGCGTTTTTTTCTCCCTATCACACCTAACTGTGTAATTTGCTGCATTATAGTATTTCAACTCTCTATGAACTCTGAACTGTGACTTTCATAAACTGTAAGGAAAAAACTAGGAATGATTCATCATCAGTCATTTAATAGGTCCAAAAAAGCAAGTTAGGAGATAAAAGAGGCAAAAGCAGAAAAATGTATATGCAACTGTTTTCTTTTTGTAACTTTGTGTTTTATCTTCCTCTTCTGCCAAGCACTGATAATTAAAAATAGAAAGGAAGAAAAACCAGAAATTTTTCTTTCCTTGGTCCAGAAAAACACTGCATTCTATATAATAAAACTATGATAAATGCAGGTGGGCAGAGACAGCAGACACAGTATATTCTCACCAATGAGCAGTTACCAGTTCACCCCATAAATGTATGCATAATGCAGGAACCAAAGTTTATGGCACTTGATGAACATCATTAAAAACACTCATGGCCTTTCAACGCCACTTAAGACATTTAGAGATGAGTTCATTTAGAACAGAGAGAATGTCAGATCAGCTATAATGTTTCAATATAAAATTGTACTCTTTGACATTTCTTATAAATCAATAACAAAACCATCTCCAAACTTCTCAAAATTCAAGAGATAAAGTAGACTTCGCAAAGTAGATAGACGTAAAAGTGAACATCAAAGGACTAGTAGGTGAAGACAGTCATGTGACATGGTCCACACAGCTGGAGCGATGAAGGCATTCAGTCAACTGTGTTGTAATGTCCACTCAGAAAGTGGAGATAAGACAGTCTTGTTTGCAAGAAACCAGGATGAAGGCCAGAAGTTGGCAAAGACTACTTTATATGTGATAAACAATAAGACAGGATAGATTGTAGGGCACTGACAGAAAACACGGCACAGGAGCTACACACAGAAAACAGGAAGCAGGAGGAAGGCTCTTGCCAGCAACTCTGTGTTCCAGGAAAGTGTGGACTTGGTTGGATGAGAAGACATGTGGTCTAGTCATTCGTGCTGCTCCAGCAGACAAACCACCCACCATTGCCTGACATGTGAGTGAGGCCACTGAGGACCAGCCAGCCACCAGCCAAGCTGGCACAAGAGTGGAAGAAGCACCCAGCAGAACCCTAAATTATGAGTTATTTCAAGAGCGGAAGAACCGCCCAGCAGAACCCTAAATTATGAGTTATTTCAAGAGCGGAAGAACTGCTCAGCAGAACCCTAAACTAAATTATGACAGTTATTTCAAGCCACTCAATTTTGACAGTTAGCCAAGGTATTATGCTTTAATAGATATTTCATTACATATATATATATAAATCTCTCTAAGCCTGTAAAAAACTGAGATATATCCACATATGTATATACGTATATCTTCGCATATGATGTGTCAATATGTGAAGATATCTCCATTTTCACAGGCTTAGAGAGATTAAGTTGCTTACTCAACGTCATTTAGCAAAGTATTGAAGTTGGGGGTTCAATAAATCTAGTAAGTCTACATTAAAAGTGAAAGAAACCAGGGATGGACTGAAGACTTTGGTTCTACAAAAAATAAATTTCAACATCAGCACTGCGGGTAAAAACGGATGGCATAATCCCAGCACTCTGGGAGGCCGAGGCGTCATTTGGCCAAGTATTGAAGTTGGGGGTTCAATAAATCTAGTAAGTCTACATTAAAAGTGAAAGAAACCAGGGAGGGACTGAAGACTGTGGTTCTGTAAAAAATAAATTTCAACATCAGCACAGTGGATAAAAATAGATGGCATAATCCCAGCATGTTAGGAGGCCAAGGCAGGTGAATCACTTGAGGCTAGGAGTTCAAGACCAGCCTAGTCAACATGGAGAAACCCCATCTCTACTAAAAATTCAAAAATTTGCTGGGTGTGGTGGCGTGCACCTGTAATCCCAGCTACTTGGGAGGCTAAGGCATGAGACTCACTTGGACCTGGGAAGCGAAGGTTGCAGTGAGCTGAGAGCAGGCCACTGCAATTGAGCCTAGGTGACAGAGTGAGACTGTCTCAAAAAAAAAAAAAAAAAAAAAAATATATATATATATATATATATATATATATATAAAAGAAAGATGGCAGCTAGAAAAGGAAAAAAATAGGATTTCTGAATAGAATTCAGGTTCAACTGCAACAAGAGAGCAAGCACTTGCGATCTGTAGTAAGAGTCATCGATGACCCCACACTGTAAAAGACAGGGTCCTGGCTTTAAAGGAAGGAATCTCTGCAGCCCTGTGTTCACCTCACCTGGCGGGAAATTTACTTGGAACACTTTTCAATTACTCTACTAGAGAATAAGCAGAGGAAGGGAAAAGATCAAGAGAAAAAGGTAAAAATCTGGTCACCCGATACCTTCCTTTTACTCTGATTATTTTCCTCTACCCCCTGCAATGATTTTGGCCTTTCCACCCTTTTATTTTACAATAATTCATGAACCACAGCCATACACGTTCTAGAAAAGCACTGTCCAACAGAAATTTCTGTGATGATTTGTGTGTTCTATAATTTGCACTGTCCAATATGGTAGCACCTTGTCACATGTGGCCACTACGCACTTGAAATGGAGCTAATGTCACCACAGAACTGAATTTTAAATTTAAATAATTTAAATTTAAATAGTCACCAATTATGTCTGATCCTTTATAGCATCTCCAATTTCAAATGCTGCCTGTCAAAACTAAAAACTTTAACATCTGCAATATTCAAAATCTTTTTCTGTGGTTAAAATCTGAAGCAAAAATATTTATCTAAATCCAAATTTTTGTAGACATCTGTCTTAATCCTACATAGAAAAAAAAAAAAAAGTGAAACTTTCCTGGATTTTGACTGTGCTGATACTGCCCTGCCATGCTCCTGTCCACCGTTCTCTGTTATGAGTCTCCACTTAGCTCAGCGGGCAACGAAGAGGCCTGCTTTAGAATTGCTGGTTTACTGCTTCACCTGAACACGTACCAATCAAGAGGCTCTGTGCTTAGCTGTGACTTGGACAATCATTACTCTACTAGTTTGTTTTTACTTCTTTTTCCTAAGCACTAAAAGTGACTAAACTAAATCTATGTTCATAAACAGTAGTGATGTCATAATGTTTACGATCTCAGTCACCCACTTGTTCAGTCTGCACTGTCATTCAACTGCTCAGAATGCTGTTCCCAAATGTCACCATGAGAGACATATACAAAAGCCTAAGACAAGGCTCTTGTCCTCAAAGGCATACAATTTATTTAAGGAAACAACTCCCACATGTAAAAGGCAGAGGTGAATATTAAACTATGCTCTCATAGTTCGCTTTTTAGCTACCACTAATTACGTGTTTCCCAAGACCCAGCTCTGGGGTGGGCATTTTATATGCGTCACTCTCACTGGATACTCACAGCAACCCTAGAAGGGAGCTACCAATATACTATCTTTATTTTTAAGATATCTGAGGTTTAGAGAGGTAAAATCATCGCCAGCTAAATGCAAAGCTGAGATTTGACCCCAAGTCTGTCTGATTCCAGAGTCCAAGCTATTAATTCACATAGACAACTCTAAATATATCAATCATATTTAATACGTATAATGATTATACAACAAAATTATTCAGCGATCTCACTTTCCTCTAGGATTAGAATGTTCTCTCCACCAAGCCCAGCTCCTTTTGCAGGAAGGAGTCCTCTGGGCTCCATCCCTTTCTCACAATGTTTTATTAATCACAGCATTATTGTGACGAACCCTTGACTACAGGCATGCACTTCAGGTACATACCATTTTCACCCGATGATTTCTCCAAAACACTTTCACAGATTCTACTCGATACTAAGTTTAAGAACTGTAATCGTAGTATATTTGTTGGTAAAGGAAGTGTCTAGTTTAAGTTTTAGGGGTCTTCAGTGTAATTTCTTCAGGAGTTGTTACTACCAGGATCCGGAAGTTAGATTTCTACCCTTCAATTCTGACTGTGGCAGGGACTGCTCCCAGGGACATTCAGCGTGCTTTAAGAATCAGCAACATTAAGGACAATTACAATAAAACACCTGTAATACACTCATGGGCAGACTGTGAAACTTACACTGCTCGGGTAACTTTTAGACAAGGAGTACTATAAAAACCAGCAAGGCAAGGTGCTGATGAGACATGCATATGTGTGTACAGAAGAAATGTGTACACACAATCCTGCGCACAGAAGTTGTGACACGTTCAACTCTGACATATTACTTCTGGCTACTCCTGGGAAATGGAACAGGTAGCTGGAGGGAAGAGAGGAGAGAGGAGGAGAACTTCGTTTTATACACTACTTTATTGTGGCAATCTTTAATCTTTAATGAGCATATTACTCAAATAAATTTAAATATTAAAACATTTTAAAGCTGAGAGTGAAAACACAGAAATATCTGATGGCTGAAAACTAAACTTAGGCTGGAAAATCTCAAATCAATTATTTTTTAAGCCTTAAATATATATACTAATATATGGCCATGTATATAAAAAACTCAAACTCCTTAGAAATATTAAAGTGGCATATCCTATATGACTTTTTCTAATGTTTTTGAGTTGCAGCAAATTTTTAATGAAATGGATCATGGGTGCTAAGTATCCTCTTACCGTAAAAATAAAGTTTGCTAAAGCCAGAGGGTCTTTCACGATGCTCTAGCCCAAATCCTGTACCTTAAAACATGAGGAAATGAGGTCTAGGCATGTGGAATAATTTCCTGAAGGTGAGTCAGCAGAAGAAACTTTCCTACCAAGGAAAGTGATCAGAAGGCTCTACTGCTCGAGCCTTTTCCTGCAGAGGTGTGCATCGGGATCGTGGGGTATGAATGCCAAATCCCCCTTCTTCCCGCCCCACGCCAGAGCCACCAAATCACACTCTCCACTCATGAGGACCCAGCCTGTACCATCTCATAAAGGTTTCCCGGTGATTCCATCCCATGCTGACCTTCTCAGTACAGGTGCTGTCAGAAGTTGAAAAAAAATCATTCTTATTTTAACAGTTTTATTTTCAGTCATTATAATAATTTCTACTGGACATATTCTGGAACAAAGCATATTATCTATTTCTTTAAAATACTATTTGAGATGCAGAGAAACACAATAGGACTATGGACATATGAGAAATACACAGTATTTCTCAAGTATGGTTCTTAAGTACCATAAGAAGTATAATTAACATTGCAAAAAATGCAACAAAGAAGTGGCCTGGAGAGCCCACCTGAAGATTCCACCTGTTCTTCAACCGCTTATTAAGTCCTAAAACATCACCCAGAATCTTCCTGACAAGTCTGCAACCACCGACCAAATCATTAAAGCCTGTTAGAACATAAATTAAATGAAATGTAGTCTTTACAACATTAAAAAAAAAATAAGAGGAATCTAAATGGCTATATACATTTCCATTGAACAGCATATTTTCCGTCTTCTTGGAAATACCTTTGTGGTGGATTGAATGGTGGCTCCTGCCCAAAAGATACGTACAACCCTGGAAGCTGTGAGTGTGAACTGATGTGGATAAGCATCCCTGAAGATGTAATTAAGAACCTCAAGATGAGACCACCTTGGATTTATGGTGGACCCTAAATTCAATAGCAAGAGTCTTTTTAAGAGAAAGGTAGAGAAGATTTGAGTCAGAGACCCAGGGAAGAAAGGCGTCTGATGACAGAGGCAGAGACTGGAGTGGTGCCGTCACAAGCCAGCAGGTGCCTGGAGACTGGGAGGAGCGAGGATAGGTCCTTCCTTAGCGCTTTAAGAGGGAGCCAGGCCCTCACGGCACCTGGAATTCAAACTCCTTGCCTCTAGAACTGCGAGAGAATCCATCTCTGTCGTTTAAATTTATGGCAAGTAGCCTTAGGGAAATACACCTTTTTTTTTTTAATTTATGTCTTTATTGAGGTATAACTGATATACCAAAAACTACATATGTTTAATGTATACAATCTGATGAGTTTGGATACACACACTAATACACCTTTTTATTTGGATAGCAAATTAAAGTACTGAAAAAATATTTTCTAAAATAATTGGGTAACACTGGCGAACAATTCCATAATTCAGAGATAACCATTTTTATTACTTTCTGTATTTTGTTAGTGTCTTCACTTGAAATGTTTTATGGCTTGGTAGGCTTGTAACTCTACACACGAGACAAAAAGCAGAGGATTAAGCAAGTAACTCAGCTCCAAAGGTGATCTGGGATGAAACAAAATTCCCAAGTGGAGTCATGCTTTCCCTCAGGAGGAGGATGCCTCGAGAGCAGGATGCCTCGGCTCTGGAATGGGACTTCCTCAACATCTCTGGCTGAGAACCACAACTCAGCTGTCTTTTGTTTTCAGTTATGAATATATAAAATATGACACAAATTATACATCAGTTCTGAGTATATTATTTCTCATATTCTTTCCTCTCCATAATAGAAGAAAAACTCCCTAAATATTGACTTAGTAACTCTATTCATAATTATACATTCTAGCTTAATGCCTGTAACACACAAAAGTTCCAACTCTAAAGCTGTTTCAACTAAGGACCAAGACAGAACAGACTCTTTGATTCTGAGTAAAGCAAATAGCCTCTCTGTCCTCAAGAGTTCACTTCACCAGCAACAGGGGCCTCAGGGTACAATGAGTTAATCAAAATTTTTTTTCAAAAATAATTTGCCTAATGTTATCATTAGTCAGAAAAACTTACCTGTGCTCACCCTGTGTTTACCCAAACTGTCCTTTCGATTTTAACCGTACCTCTTGCTTCTCTTATACAGCAGCTAAGAAAGAACAGTAAAAAGGCCTAATACCAGGAAAAATGAACATAAATTACATAAATAGGGAAGACATGAGAGGTCAGAGATTTAAGTAAAAGTGCTTTAGAACTTTATAGGACATGTGTTACAAATCTTGGGCTCCTAAAAATTGTTTTAAATGTCCATGATTCAGTGTTGAAAGAGAGCTTGCTCTGAGTTAGGTAAGCTACCAAAGAACTACAGGGACCAACCAGATGCATGGAAAAGAGACAGGGCAACACCACTGGTCCAGGGTCAACCAACTGCACAGAAAACAGAGAGGGCAACACAATTGGTCATTATTTTGATTTTTACAATGAAGTATTAAATAAATAATTAACAAATAATTTATTTACTATTATTAAATAATTTATTATTAAATAATGTATTTATTAAATAATTCATTAATTGATAAATTATTTTATTTGATACTTCATTATTAATAAATTAACAAATAATAAATTTATTATTAATAAATTAACAAATAATAAATTTATTAATAATAAATTAACAAATAATAAATTTATTAATAATAAATAAATTAAGCACCATGAGATACAGAAATAACAGACTGTAACTGTGCAACTCCAGGTAGCACCTGACTGTCCCTTTGTAAACACGTCATCCATGGAACATTCTAGTCTACGGATCTGTACCCATCCAGCTTAAATAAAATGAAATGGCTCCAGAACAAAGCTGTGTATGTGACTTAGAAGATCACGGTGCAGTCCTGAGAGCTGTACAGTGGGTGGACAGAGGCGCAAGTGAGCGGGAGTGACAGAAACTACACCAAGGGCAGCGTTTGTCTGTGTGAACTGCTATGCCTCCTCTTCCAATAGGCGAAAGGGAAAATCCTTCAAATGTGGCTGCTTTTAAAAATCTTTCACGAGTATCATGCCTAGTTCTGTGGTGGATACAATAATGAATGAAGGTGGTCCTGGCCCATAAGGACCTGAGCCAACACTGGATACCCCCGAAACACACACCAGAGCCAACACTGAACATGCAGAGCCAACAAGCCGACTAGCCCACTGACAGGGAGGCATCACGTCCTCCGCTTCTGCAAAACACAGACTGCCTTGCTGGCCATGAGCAAACACACAACTTCTCCTTCACTTATCACTCAGCATCCAGCCCCTCAGAGCTCTAGACTGTGAGCTCAGAGATCCTCTGCAGCACCGCACTGTCTTTATTTGGGTGGTGTTCTAAGACCGCATTTCACTACAGCCTGCTGCGACGAGCTCTTTTGGCAGCTGTGGCCATCTCAGCAGCTATTGTTTGTCACTGCAGTACTGGTGCCGACAGGATTAGGCATGGAGCCAAAAATGGAATTCTATTCATAGACTGGCAAGGCTGGAAAGCAGCTCAGAACTCATTTAGTTCAAACTTTCAGAGTTCCAAAGAAAACACTAATAAAATGAATCAAATGACTAGTCTAAAGTCACACGGGGAGTCATTCAGGGAGCCTGTATCCTACAGTCTTCAGACGTCTCTTCTGGTTTCAATTCTATCTCACTAGCTGTTTCTTGTTGAAAATTGATGGCATGAAAACATAAGATCGACAGCAAAACTCAATTTACAGGGAATTGCCTTCAGTGATCCTATAAATGTCAGATATAGCAGGGTCAGAAAAAGAGGATAGGGTACACAACCCATTTTATAAGGTTAACATCATGCTGACATAAAAAGACTAATCTCAGGCACCCAAATGCAAAATCTTAACTATAATTTTAGCAAATAATACTCAGCAGCTATAGAAAAACCAAATGCTTCTGACAGAATTTATCATAAAGATTCAAGTTAACCAATTTGCGGAGGAAAAAGCTTGTCATCATCAACATCGGCAGAAATGTACTGAATAAAATTTGACTTCTTGCAAACTTTAGGGATGATATACTTCACTTATTTTATAAAATAATAATGAGCATGAGAAAGAGATAGGAAAAAAATCTACAGATTCCTCCTTAAAATATCTGCATATCTTGGTAAAAAGACTGCAAATAGGTAATTTTTTTTAAAAATGAATTCCTGCCATTGCAATGCGACTGGCCCGTCCTTTCCTTCCTTTGCAGCTATCAAATGTTACCGGAAACCCTTGGAAGTTGTTTGCAGCTTTAGCTATTTCCTATTGCACTTTGTTCAGTATTCGTTCCAGCCACAATAAAATGCCATTTACTTTGGTTCAGAAAAAAATAGTTGGAAAGTGTTACTGGACTAACACATGATGAGCACCCAGTACACCTACTAGCTAGTCTACCATTTTGTAACTTTCCTGCATGCTTTAGGGATTACCACACAAAAACTATACATCTCTACCCAATCTGCAAACACAAATCACATTTCCTATAGTAAACTTTCCTGCATGCTTTAGGGATTACCACACAAAAACTATACACCTCTACCCAATCTGCAATCACAAATCACATTTCCTACAGTAAACTTTCCTGCATGCTTTAGGGATTACCACACAAAAACTATACACCTCTACCCAATCTGCAATCACAAATCACATTTCCTATAGTAAACTTTCCTGCATGCTTTAGGGATTACCACACAAAAACTATACACCTCTACCCAATCTGCAATCACAAATCACATTTCCTATAGTAAACTTTCCTGCATGCTTTAGGGATTACCACACAAAAACTATACACCTCTACCCAATCTGCAATCACAAATCACATTTCCTATAGTAAACTTTCCTGCATGCTTTAGGGATTACCACACAAAAACTATACACCTCTACCCAATCTGCAATCACAAATCACATTTCCTATAGTAAACTTTCCTGCATGCTTTAGGGATTACCACACAAAAACTATACACCTCTACCCAATCTGCAATCACAAATCACATTTCCTATAGTAAACTTTCCTGAATGCTTTAGGGATTACCACACAAAAACTATACACCTCTACCCAATCTGCAATCACAAATCACATTTCCTACAGTAAACTTTCCTGCATGCTTTAGGGATTACCACACAAAAACTATACACCTCTACCCAATCTGCAATCACAAATCACATTTCCTATAGTAAACTTTCCTGCATGCTTTAGGGATTACCACACAAAAACTATACATCTCTACCCAATCTGCAATCACAAATCACATTTCCTACAGTAAACTTTCCTGCATGCTTTAGGGATTACCACACAAAAACTATACACCTCTACCCAATCTGCAATCACAAATCACATTTCCTATAGTAAACTTTCCTGCATGCTTTAGGGATTACCACACAAAAACTATACATCTCTACCCAATCTGCAATCACAAATCACATTTCCTACAGTAAACTTTCCTGCATGCTTTAGGGATTACCACACAAAAACTATACACCTCTACCCAATCTGCAATCACAAATCACATTTCCTATAGTAAACTTTCCTGCATGCTTTAGGGATTACCACACAAAAACTATACATCTCTACCCAATCTGCAATCACAAATCACATTTCCTACAGTAAACTTTCCTGCATGCTTTAGGGATTACCACACAAAAACTATACACCTCTACCCAATCTGCAATCACAAATCACATTTCCTACAGTAAACTTTCCTGCATGCTTTAGGGATTACCACACAAAAACTATACATCTCTACCCAATCTGCAATCACAAATCACATTTCCTACAGTAAACTTTCCTGCATGCTTTAGGGATTACCACACAAAAACTATACATCTCTACCCAATCTGCAATCACAAATCACATTTCCTACAGTAAACTTTCCTGCATGCTTTAGGGATTACCACACAAAAACTATACACCTCTACCCAATCTGCAATCACAAATCACATTTCCTATAGTAAACTTTCCTGCATGCTTTAGGGATTACCACACAAAAACTATACACCTCTACCCAATCTGCAATCACAAATCACATTTCCTATAGTAAACTTTCCTGCATGCTTTAGGGATTACCACACAAAAACTATACATCTCTACCCAATCTGCAATCACAAATCACATTTCCTATAGTAAACTTTCCTGCATGCTTTAGGGATTACCACACAAAAACTATACACCTCTACCCAATCTGCAATCACAAATCACATTTCCTATAGTAAACTTTCCTGCATGCTTTAGGGATTACCACACAAAAACTACACACCTCTACCCAATCTGCAATCACAAATCACATTTCCTACAGTAAACTTTCCTGCATGCTTTAGGGATTACCACACAAAAACTATACACCTCTACCCAATCTGCAATCACAAATCACATTTCCTATAGTAAACTTTCCTGCATGCTTTAGGGATTACCACACAAAAACTATACACCTCTACCCAATCTGCAATCACAAATCACATTTCCTATAGTAAACTTTCCTGCATGCTTTAGGGATTACCACACAAAAACTATACACCTCTACCCAATCTGCAATCACAAATCACATTTCCTATAGTAAACTTTCCTGCATGCTTTAGGGATTACCACACAAAAACTATACACCTCTACCCAATCTGCAATCACAAATCACATTTCCTATAGTAAACTTTCCTGCATGCTTTAGGGATTACCACACAAAAACTATACACCTCTACCCAATCTGCAATCACAAATCACATTTCCTATAGTAAACTTTCCTGCATGCTTTAGGGATTACCACACAAAAACTATACACCTCTACCCAATCTGCAATCACAAATCACATTTCCTATAGTAAACTTTCCTGCATGCTTTAGGGATTACCACACAAAAACTATACACCTCTACCCAATCTGCAATCACAAATCACATTTCCTATAGTAAACTTTCCTGCATGCTTTAGGGATTACCACACAAAAACTATACACCTCTACCCAATCTGCAATCACAAATCACATTTCCTATAGTAAACTTTCCTGCATGCTTTAGGGATTACCACACAAAAACTATACACCTCTACCCAATCTGCAATCACAAATCACATTTCCTATAGTAAACTTTCCTGCATGCTTTAGGGATTACCACACAAAAACTATACATCTCTACCCAATCTGCAATCACAAATCACATTTCCTATAGTAAACTTTCCTGCATGCTTTAGGGATTACCACACAAAAACTATACATCTCTACCCAATCTGCAATCACAAATCACATTTCCTATAGTAAACTTTCCTGCATGCTTTAGGGATTACCACACAAAAACTATACACCTCTACCCAATCTGCAATCACAAATCACATTTCCTACAGTAAACATAAAATAATTCTATACTAAATACAGTATTTTACATGTAAAGAAGCGAATAAAAAACAACACTGTATAACGCCGTCCTCTAAAAAGCATACGAAATGGAAACTGAGTAATTTGAGTATAACATCTCAACACAGAATAAGAGAATAAAAATTGGGGAAATGATAAAGACCTGCTAAGTATACTTACAGCCAACTGTTCGAGCTGAAATTGGGAGCTCTGAAAACTTCTTATAGGACACATCAACACAAAAAAAAGTGTGAAAACCTCAAAATCTAGGAAAATGTATCTTCTAATGAGAAACAATTACTTCCCAATGTAGAAGAGATCTAATAGTCTACTAACCAACTTGTGAAATCTTATCTGAGATCTCAACCTTGATAACTGATACTCTAATTGCTCTTCTTTAAAGAATAATTTTGTTATTAACCAAGAGAAGCAAAATACAAATAATCCTTTCTAAGCACTCTTGCTTAGAGCAATGGGAGGGATTCAATTTTTACTTCAGAAATATAGAAGTCTATCCCTTCAAAATAATTTTAAAAATCAGCAAACAATGAAATTGTTTAACTAGTCCCACTAGTAAATACGTCCACTCATCAGGAGTCAGGAAACCACGGTAGCTTGTTTTTGTGTGGCTGGCTAGTGAAGAATGGCTTTTGCATTTGTAAATGGTTGAAAAAAACTTTTGTGATACATGAAAAGGACAGAAAATTCCAATTTTATTGAATTTATTTCATTTATTTACAAAGTTTTACTGGAACACAGCCGTGCTCACTCATTTCCATATCATCTACAGCAGCTTCTGGGCTACAGTGACACAGCTGAGTGCTATGACAGAGACTGTATGGCCCACAAACCCAAAAGCCCTGTGTGGCCCTTTATAGAGACAGTTTGATGATCCCTGTGGTACATGCTTCATAAAACTAAGTTTAAAAATCTAGTGTTACTTAAAAGTTTCCCATTTTTGGTCTGATGGCACCACAGAAATAAGATTAGCCTGAAAAGCAACTATTATATGAAACAGAATCCCTCAAAAACCCTGGTTAAGGAGATTCACTGTTTATTAAGGAGGTGTTTACAGTACATACATATTGATAGCACTTCTAAACTTAAAAAGGCATCTTTTTCTGATTTAAAAGCAATACCTAACCTTCCACTTCTAGTAGGGGGATCAGATTTACGCTTTAACATAAAACCACCAAGAAGCAGACAAAATGAATGCACTGGCAGTTGAAAGGACACTAGACATCAGGCAAAGAAAGACAAGGATCCCTGAGAGAAACAGAGGAGGGGAGACCCACGATCGCCGCAGTTTGCTGCCTTGAGACAGTTTCCAGACAGCTATGCACCCCTATGCGATGTCCAAGAGAAATGAAGTATGTGTCCACAGAAGGGCTTGTACTGAATGTTCACGGCGGCTTTATTTACAAACAGCCAAAAACTGGCAGCAATACAAATGCCTATTACTAGGTGAGTGGATAAACAAATTATAATATTTATCTATATAAAGGATACTCAGCAATGAAAAGAAACGTAGTCTTGATACACACTAAAACACGCATGAACCTCCAAATAAACATGCGAAGTGTAAGAAGCCTTACCAAAAAGAGTATATGCCATGTGAGTTCACTAATATAAAATTCCAGGAAATGCAAACTATTATTTACTGCTAGAAAGCACACCAGCAGTTGACTAGAGATGGAGTTGGGAGGGTTGGGAGGGGGAATACAGAGAAGTGTGAGGAGACCTTTGGGAATGATGGGTGTGTTCATTGCCTGATAGTGGTGATGCTTTCTCAGGTGTAAAAGCTATGTCAAAGCTTATCAAATTGTAGACTTTAAATATGTGCAATTTGCTGTAAGTCAATTACACCTCAAAAAAGCTTTTTAAAAATAAAGATCAATACTAGGTTCGTAGCAAAAACTTGAAAAATATCAAACATACAGATAAGAGAGTAAGACCATGGTCTCTTCTAAAGGACGCACATGTCTAAAAGTAACACTTCAAAATTATTAATAAATGCCAATTGTAAGTTGCATATCAACTCCCCCCAGTTCAAAGCAATAACTTTAACTAAAAAGACTCTTTGCAAGGGTGGTGTCGATTTCCCGAGGTTGTTCGTGAATAATGAGTCATGAGAAGCTCACACTAGTCTCTTTTGTTTGGGACTCCCTTTCTTCTCTGTCCTTGACATACCACAAAGCTGTGATGCTTTTGTTTGCAGGTGCTGCAGCTGCCAAGGCTCCAAACAATCTGAATTCTATGCTGCTGTCTCTCTTCCACGTTGAGCAAGTGCGCAACTTATGTTAAAAGAAGCACGTTTACCCTATAACTGATAATGGACACAGTCAAACAAAAAATGTTATAAAAATTAGCGATGTCAACAAAAGTGTATATATCACAAAAGGAAAATGGATACGGTCTTTCACTTGTATCTCCTAAAAATGAAAACCCACTGCCCCGCTACTTGCAAACAATATAATAAGAATTGTCTGAAATGCAGACAGACAGTTCTTGGCACCATAATTAAGCACAAAAACCTTGAAGAGAAAAAATATTCAAAAAGGTTCACTCAAACTTGTTGTTTAGAACACAAAATTCATAAGATCACTCACTAAACCCACTCCTAGGAAGCTTTCTTGTTGTGACTTTTAAAATATTTTGTTACACTATGACAAAAGGGGAAGGAGAAAAAGATATTGAGGAGATGTCTCCCTCTTTTCCAGAAAGATTTTTATTTAAGTTTATCCAAAATGTTGCAAGGCACTTTATACTGACTCAAAAAGAGGTCACTTTTATTAATAAAAAATCACAAATATTCTCTTTAACCCTTATTCTGGCATTCGAGGTTTTCCACTGAGGGTAGCCGTCTCCCATACACTTATCTCTTGGTCTCCAACTCACCATTCCTTCAAATTGCCACCGACATGAAAACATCTCCTACCTCCTCTCCATCAATCTATTGTTACCATCTTCACAATCAGCCCAGCACCCGTTCCAAGGGGCTCATCTTCCCAACATACCCACTGCCAGTTTCCCACTTCCAGTGGACCCGTGAGGGCCCGTGCCGCGCCTCCACTGGACCCGTGAAAGCCTGTGCCACACTGCTGCACACACCTGTTCTTCTTGGTTATTTCACTTTTGTAGATGACGAACTTTCAAAGATTCGGTAAAAAAATTTCAAAGTTCGGTAAATAAATACGGCCACGCACTGCATAACAACGTTTCAGTTAACCACGGGCTGCATATACGATCGAACCGCACATATACCTGTGGTTGTGCAAGATTAATACCATATTTTTACTGCACCTTTTCTACATTTAGCTATGTTTGGATAAACAGATGTGTTACAACTGCCTGCAGTGTTCGGTACAGGATCATGGCATACAAGTCTGTAGACTAGAATAGGCCATCCCATACAGCCTGGGTGTGTAGTAGGCTAGACCATCTAGGTTTGGGTAGGTACACTCCATGTTGTCCACACAATGAGAAAATCGCCAGATGACGCGTTTCTCAATGCATCCCTGGCATTCAGCCTCGCCTGATGCATAAACAAATGCTTGAAGTGATGATAAATGTAGGTATTCTCCAGCTCCTGGACGTTTAGGATAATCACCAGGGTCCCAAATTCATGTTTCCCACTAAGAAACAAGTGGGCCCACTTTATTCTAGCAAATGTGTTTATCCAAAGGCACAAGTTTATCAATCTACTAGATTCTTGATTGTCTTATATTCATTAACAGAGCAACTGTAACACCCACAAGAGGAAGCGGCTGTGGCACCTGTCCCCTGAACAACCCTGGGCGCTCCTGCACTCTACACACACAAGCCTCAACGGGGGACAGAAACACCACTAATCACAAAACCGAAGGACCTGGAAGTCAGTTCGCCCCAAGATCCCAGAGGGAGGGCCTCACTATGGTCCAGATCTCTGGATTTCCAGCCCAGTGATTTCCTTGCTCAGCCGTTAATCATTAAGTAACATGATTTAGGGTCTCCAGGTGGCGAGATGGGTCAGTAACTCCCAAGCACTTTTTCCTACCAGACGGACTTTCATCAGCCTTCACAACCAAGCCGCCATGATACTGACCTACCTGGGAACAGTCCGCTTTAAAGGTTGTGAGAAGACGAGGCATGTGCACTTCGGGCCCTGAGGATCACACCCCAATTTTCTGCTGAGTTGGGGGAAGAGAAGCATCTAGAAACAGATCTTATGAAGCTATATTTACTATATTATTTAATAATTCCATGCTAAAATACAGTTCTTTCTTCATCTTCAGAGACTTTAGGTGATCTGTGGAATGCTGAGACTTCTTTTCTAACCATATAGTTTTTAACATACTTCACAACAAATACTGCTGTGTACTAACTATGGTTATCTTCCACTATTACTTGACTTCAACTCATAAGGAAAGAAAGCCTCTGTGTGCACTGCCACTGAATTTCCTCCTGCCGCCCTGCCAGCGGAGTGCCTGTGCTCTCACCAGGGCTGGGGTGCTGGCTGTGGACACCTGGAGAGGGTTTATTCCTTCTGAAGACAACAGCACAGACGTCTCTGCAAACACCTTTTCTTTAGAGTTGTCAGAATAGAGAGATTTAAAAGGGAGAGGCAATGCCGTATTAATCATGTTTCTACAACAAGGCATAACACCATAGCAGCCACATCATCATTTCTGGGGTCCCAGGAAGAACCAAGGGTTTTCAAGCCTCTCCACAGCAATGCTAAGCTATATAATCTCCTCGGTTTCTTTCTCCTCCTACTCCTCAAACATATATTATGCCCAGACCTATGCCATGTGTTCAGATATCCCAAAGGATATTTATTGCTTGCTCATCTATCTCTTCACAGAGGACTTACTCTAATCTAAAAGAGAGACAGAAGACACAAGAAAAATGAAAACACTGCTTACTCTAATTCATCAAACAAATTACTATAGGGGTAGTTCTGGTCTTGAATTGCCACCTGAGATATGACATATACATGTGTTGTGGGGAGGAGTGTATATTTGTTTCTGTCCATGGTTCCTGGCTCGTAACTCCCATAACCCCTGTTAGTCTTTGGTTATAATGTTGTGGCACTTTTTGCCTCAGGAAACAGAATCTCTTTCCTTTCACCTGCCAAGGCAGGACTCCAATCTGACTGTGCGCCATAAGCCCCTCATTCCAGAGAGGGTCTCGCTCCATATGCTGGAGGCGGAAACGCTGCAGACAGAGGCCAGGAGCAATCTCAAGAGACAGGCCTTTGTCAACCACATGTTGACACGGCTGTCCGTGTGTCAATCATGCCTAGGCAATGAAGTCTCCATAAAAGGCCCAAGAAAGCAGAGTTCAGAGTTTCTCGCCGCCGAACATGTGGAGGCTACAGGAAGGTGAACAAGAACTCATCCAGGTGCTGGGAGGGTGGTGCACCCCGACTCCACTGGGACAGAAATGCCTGTGCGTGGGACCCTTGCAGACTTTGCCCCCGTGTATCTCTTCATCTGGCTGTTTATTTGTATCCTTTAAAATATCCTCTGTAATAAACAGGTAAATGTTAAGTGTTTCCCTGAGTTCTGTGAGCCTCTCTAATAAAGTAACAGAACCCAAAGAGAAGTCATGGGAACGCTCACTTGGAGCTGGTCAGTCAGGAGTTTCAGAGGCTTGGGCTTGAAGAGAGGTTTGGGAACCCTCACTTGGAGCTGGTCGGTCAGGAGTTTCGGAGGCCTGGACTTGAAGAGAGGTTATGGGAACCCTCACTTGGAGCTGGTCGGTCAGGAGTTTCGGAGGCTTGGGCTTGAAGAGAGGTTATGGGAACCCTCACTTGGAGCTGGTCGGTCAGGAGTTTTGGAGGCTTGGGCTTGAAGAGAGGTTATGGGAACCCTCACTTGGGAGCTGGTCGGTCAGGAGTTTCGGAGGCTTGGGCTTGAAGAGAGGTTATGGGAACCCTCACTTGGAGCTGGTCGGTCAGGAGTTTCGGAGGCCTGGACTTGCAACTGGTGGGAAGAAGGGAACACTCTTGGGAACTGAGCCCTTAACCTGCAGAATCTGAGGCTGTCTCCCGGTAAAAAAAACAACAGAATTGAATGAGAGGACTCCCAAGGTGTCTGCTGCTTGGTGTGCAGGGAATCTTACCCCCAGCCCCCCAAACAGACACTTGTTCCCAGAAGTCTTCTGTGATGACGATTGTTGAGGTTTGGGTTAGTGCGCAGGGAATCTTCCCCCCACCCCAGCCCCCCCAAACACACACTTGTTCCCAGAAGTCTTCTGTGATGATGATTGTTGAGGTTTGGGTTAGTGCGCAGGGAATCTCCCCCCACCCCAGCCCCCCAAACACACACTTGTTCCCAGAAGTCTTCTGTGATGACGATTGTTGAGGTCTGGGAAGAGGGTAGGAAAACATCTTTTTGTTCACACTCACACTGTGTCAATCAAGGCTTCTACTTCTAGATTTCTCTCTCTGGAGGTCTGGGACTGCCAGTAGAGAGGCATACATTCTGGCCTCCAAATTCATCCTCACAATTCTTAAATACTTCTGACTTTCTTATGTTTGACAATGCCTTCTAATTTTTCAGCACTTAGTTCTTAGCTCACTTTTGCTTTATTTCACAGGGAGGGTGAACGCAGTACCACCTGTGCAGTAAAAGGAACAAAGATGAGAAGTTTATAAAAATTTCGGAGGAGGATTTTGAGGTCAAGGAGCTATCTTCTTGGAAACAGGAGAGTCAGTCACAGACATCGAAGGAAAAAAATGTTAGAAGCAAAAGGCCTGGGGTGTCACTCCAGGAAAGTAACCACTTCCAATCTGAAAACTGTTTAATCCCAATCCCTTACCACTTGCAGATACAGCACTGCTCTATGGAAAAAACTTAAAACATTAAAAAACTAGCCAACTGTGAAATAAACTCTTTTAATATTCTTTACAAAAAGCCGACTTAGGACAATTCAAATTCTTAGCAGCAGTAGAATTTGCTGTAAGTTTAAGATATATCACTAATTTAGGAGCTATTACTGAAATAACAATGTTTGCTTTTTAACCTGAAAGTGAAACCCTACTAATGAGCATAACTGTAAAATAGCTTTATAAAAGCAAACTCAAAGTTTAAAAAGCACATTTAAGCTAATTTTTTTTTTGAGATGGAGTCCCGCTCTGTCACCCAGGCTGGAGCGCAGTGGCACCATCTCAGCTCACTGCAAGCTCCGCCTCCTGGGTTCATGCCATTCTCCTGCCTCAGCCTCTGGAGTAGCTGGGACTACAGGCGCCCGCTACCACGCCCAGCTAATTTTTTGTACTTTTAGTAGAGATGGGGTTTCACCATGTTAGCCAGGATGGTCTCGATCTCCTGACCTCGTGATCTGTCCACCTCGGCCTCCCAAAGTGCTGGGATTACAGACGTGAGCTACTGCACCAGGTTAGGCTAAATTTTTATCCAAAATAAAGGCTTATTTTGAATAATTCAAAAGGAAAACAATTTATCAAGAAACAAAAGTATGTAACAGATAAATGCTAATTCTTACTTTTCCCCCTAACAGAAGAGCATAAGCACGAACATTTCCTATAGTAGTATTAACACATACCTGTTTTAAGATGTATTGAAAAGAACCCTTCTGTGAACATTTCATATAGTAGTATTAACACATACCTGTTTTAGGATGTATTGAAAAGAATCCTTGTGGATTTCCACTTGTAATTTTGTACATGAGCTTGTCATTAGAGCTCGAATCTGGATCGAATGCCTCGATCTGGACCACAGATACATCTTTAGGAGAATTTTCCATGATTTCTGGGTAATAAACAGGCTCTGATGTCTGTGGTGCATTGTCATTGACATCCTCAACCTCTATGTAGATCTCTATAAACGATGAAAGAGGCACGACACCCTGATCGGTTGCAAAGACTGTTAGCCAATAATGGGAGGTCGATTCACGGTCCAGTCGATCTGACGTCTCTATGACACCTAGAGAGAAAAAAGAAAAGCGTAAAGCAGCACGTCAACAACCAAAACTGCCAGCTTGAGAAAGTGTCAACAACTCCTGCTTACTGAGGGCTTTATATGCCTCTTACTAGGTGCATAACCTTGAGCAAGTTAACCAGCCTTTCTGTGACTCAGCTTCCTTTCTTCTAAAATAGAGATAATAATAGTATATTCAACTAACATACATATAATGATTAGAACACTTGGCACATAATATAGGCTATAAAAGTATTTGTTATTAGAATCAGGTGTCAGGCACTAAATGGAGCACTTTAAAAATATTATCTCACTGAAGTCTCAAAATAGGTGAGCACTAAGAGATCATCTAACGGCCCAACACTTCATTTTTCCATAGGTGAAGTTTATAGTTGGTTGAGAGACGTGCTGACTTCCCTGGAGGCTACTCAGGAAGCCAGGGACAACACCAGAGCCATGGCCCAGATCTGAGACCCCACAGTCCAGCACCCCCGCTCCCCACACTGCATCCCTGTGGCAGCCACTGTCTAAGGAAAAAGGCAGGAGCAGCATCCTCCAGACAGCTCGGTCTGCACACATACCCCTTCTCACAGTGGCTAAGGGAAGAAAGTGCAACCTTCAAAGTCCACTATAAGGGGCTGCTCAGATCTCCTGAGTGTTGAGGTCCTTTTATTTCTTTCAATCGCCTCAAACAAATGGGAAGACAACCAGCATGCTATAAAAATATAAACTCTCCAACTACATTATAAACTCCAAAAGGGCAGAGGCCACATCATTCTTAAATACCAGTATCCCCAGCACCTTACACAAAGCACAATAATGTATTAAATACACAAGTGAAATACCTAAGTATCTTAAACAGGGTTGGTATAGAAAAGTCCTCAACTGGGACCCAAACTAGGATACATTTCTTAGTAAGTCAACTAAGAAGAGATGAAATTACATGATTACAAAGGAGAGGGTTAGAGTATCTGTAACGTTTTGGTCCAGCCACTGAAACCGGTCAAAACTTAACTTCAAGCCAGGATTTACCTCCTCTGGGGATAAGAAGTAGAAATATCCATTTCTCTTTGGCAAGTCCCACCTTTTTATTCAATGGTGCAATCTCGCCCTTTGTCTACCAAAAACATATCACTGCACTTTTTCTCATGCATTGATCACTCGGAACTAATGATACTTTCAGTGTTCTTCTACACCATGGTACAGGCTGGACTCTGGAAATGCCGAAGCTCTAGAATCATTGAAGTTTCCCGTTAAACGCAAAATACTGTGAGAAAAATAACCAATGATCAATTTCACCTATGCTCAGCAATGAAGCATTTGGTTGAGAAAAATACACCGTTGCAATTCGTAATTTTGATCACACGAAATTAAATATTAACTTATTCGAGATTAATATCAGAAAAACTCATTTTCTGAATGAATGAAAATTATATCTAATACTCCCAAAAGGACTGACAACTTGAAAATAGAAAACTTAGCTAAATAAAATGTGAAATTATCATAAAATGAATCTTCACTGCCATTCAGAAACATTATGATGATTTGTTATTGCTTCATTATTTCATACTGAACCTTCAGAAAGGGGGTATAATACTGCTTCTAGAAACATGGAAGAAACCTCAGAACCAAATGGTATTTCTAGTTCTAGATCCCTGAGGAATCACCACACTGACTTCCACAATGGTTGAACTAGTTTACAGTCCCACCAACAGTGTCAAAGTGTTCCTATTTCTCTACATCCTCTCCAGCACCTGTTGTTTCCTGACTTTTTAATGATCGCCATTCTAACTGGTGTGAGATGGTATCTCATTGTGGTTTTGATTTGCATTTCTCTGATGGCCAGTGATGATGAGCATTTTTTCATGTGTCTGTTGGCTGCATAAATGTCTTCTTTTGAGAAGTGTCTGTTCATATCCTTCGCCCACTTTTTGATGGGGTTGTTTTTTTCATGTAAATTTGTTTGAGTTCATTGTAGATTCTGGATATTAGCCCTTTGTCAGATGAGTAGATGGCAAAAATTTTCTCCCATTCTGTAGGTTGCCTGTTCACTCTGATGGTAGTTTCTTTTGCTGTGCAGAAGCTCTTTAGTTTAATTAGATCCCATTTGTCAATTTTGACTTTTGCTCCCATTGCTTTTGGTTTATTGTGGCACTATTCACAATAGCAAAGACCTGGAACCAACCAAAATGTCCATCAATGATAGACTGGATTAAGAAAATATGGCACCTACACACCATGGAATACTATGCAGCCATAAAAAAGGATGAGTTCATGTCTTTTGTAGAGACATGGATGAAGCTGGAAACCATCATTCTCAGCAAACTATCGCAAGGACAAAAAACCAAACACCGCATGTTCTCACTTATAGGTGGGAATTGAACAATGAGAACACTTGGACACAGGGTGGGGAACACCACACACCAGGGCCTGTCATGGGGTGCGGGGAGCAGGGAGGGATAGCTTTAGGAGATATACCTAATGTAAATGATGAGTTAATGGGTGCAGCACACCAACATGGCACATGTTTACATATGTAAACCTGCACATTGTGCACATGTACCCTAGAACTTAAAGGATAGTAAAATAAAATAAAATAAAATAAAATAAACCTCAGAACCAAATAAAAATGAGCTAACTGGTTCCTCCGTATGGCAGACAACTGGAGATAAACTCAAACATGCTTCCCTTGTTCTCTAACGCAAGCATAATCCACACACACTCAATTGGTCTGCTAAATTAGCAAAATTATATCTGTCTGTAGGCTCAAATAATAACCTTTCCCAGTTTCTCTGATTCATCACATCTATCCACAGATACAAAGACGTCAGGGGATAACAGAATGTTCTCTCCGGGAGGATTACACATTAACAAAATGTACACAACTCCTCCTGTGTGCTGCTACTTCATTAAAATGCAATAAAATTCACTTGACAGGTGAAGTATTATTAGAAAATCTCAAGAAGACAGGTATGCGGTGCTTTTATCTACCTCTTTTGAGTTCTAATCCTCCAACAATTCATGCTTCTATCCACTGTTTTAAAATGTGCCCCTCTAAATATGACATAGAGGCATTTAAAAACAGTGATAATTACAGAAACAATTTGCTCAGTGTTTACTAAATGCCAGTCCCTGTGATAAGTGTCTTACATGCATTATCTTATATAATCTTTACATCCAATCTGCCTAGGTATGTGATGCTATTAACTCCATTTCACTAATGAAAAACTCAGATTGAGAGAAATGAGGAACTTTCCCCGGGCCACAGTGAATGGAGTGTGGATACCACAAATCTCGTCTTCAGCGCCAGCAATATCCTTGTTAGTCCTATGGCTGTTATGACAAAAGATTAAACAAAACTTAATGTGGTAATTTGGGAAAGATGAGTCAAACTTCCTATTTCACCCATCTGTTTTACATGTCAGTATTCAGCAGGAATGTATTAAATGTTCACTCATACACAATAGCTTTCTCTAATCTCAAGGGAAAAAAGAAATATGAAATGGAAGTATATCACCCTCACATCTGAGGTTTGCAATCACAGATAGAAACAGCTATGATTTTCCATCATGCCCTATTTCTAGTTCGGGCTATAAGCGTCCAGACTGCAGTGTGCAGTTCTGAGATGGTTTCTGCTGGTCCCTGCCGACCCATCAGATGCACAACCAGGGGGTGGGGGACAGCCATGTCCATCAGGAGGGGATTGTCAGACTCCCCGGTAATCTACGGATATTACTAAAGGTTAAGACTGAGGCAACAAAGCGGCTCTATTCAAATATGGGAGAAAACTAGGATTGTGTAATTCGCAATTAAAATAGTAAGTATGAATGAGATGCTGGATGTCCCTATTTCATGAATTCATGACAGTGTACTTTTATAATGTCTATCGTGATTGCTAAGACAAGCTTCTGCTTCGATGCATTTTAATTATTACCTCTTTGTAAGATAAAAAATTACTGAATACAACTTACGGAGAACTATAAAGTTCAACTGCCAAAGGGAAAGGACGGCATGCCGAAGAATCTTATCTTCTAACCAAAATCCTCAGATTCCTCATGTACACCAATCACGTCACTAGATGCTTTACGTGCATTAAATCATTGAAAGAACATGGAAATTGCATGATTTTCATCCCAGCTTTACACATGAGGAAAGAGAAGCTTAGATCCGTTAAGAAACTTGCTTAAGTCCTGGAGTGACGAGGAAACAAGGCCAGAGTCAACAGCTAACTGGTGGGATCCGGAGCTGAGCCGGACAGTCTGACTCCAGCCCTCAGGGTCTTCTCCATAGAGCGGTGGGCTGTTGCCACCATCAATCAACAGCAACATTGTTGGACACCAAAGGTGCTGGGGACCTGGTGGGGCTATAACCATGAGGAAAGGCCACAAGGAGTTTCCCAGTGTGGAAAGAAGGGTCTTCTTCATGCATGCAGGACAACAGAGGGGAGAGGATCTGAGGACTCTGCTCAGAGTTTTGGGGTTCAGTACCTAGGTGCTATTCTAGTCACTGCAGAAAACCTTCGTACACGCACAAAGTGGGTGGAAGGAAGCCTTAAGTGTGCCAAGTTATTTTGTTTTCCGCTTTTTAATCTGTCAACCCAGTTGCATGATACACTCCTCAAGAGCCCTGAGCAGAAACTTCCAAAGTGGACCTATCGCGCTAGCCTGAGATCTCTAGGTCAAAACCCTGAAGTTTCCCATCTTGAATCGGGGGCAGGACGAAGGTCCAGGATGGCTGAGTGAGAGTCTAGATAATGCGCAAAGAAAGACCAGAGGTAGAGCTAGCCTTCGCCATCTCAAAATCAAGCATTAGACTGGAAACGCCTTCAAAACCCTCCAGTGCAACTCCCTTGTTCTTAAAGAACGTTGAAATGATTTGTCCAACTCCAAGAAGCTAAACAGGTGTAGTTCAGAATCCAGAATGAAGGACCTCCTTAATCAGGGGGTTCATCACGATCCAAACCATTCTTTAAGGGAGTCCTGGTTTCTGCAGGGAGTGACACGCCAGCTGTCTCCAAGTCTGACCGAAGCTGCCTTTACTCGTTAAGTCATTAGGAGTTCTTGTTCCTACACTTTTATCATCCTTTCATCAGTCCTTCCTAAAGCCACAACTGGCATTTACAGATTACAGATTGATTTCTTCTGTAACTTTAGCAGTTACCTCAATTCCATAGAGAGAAACAAATTTTCACATTTCCATCGGGAAGACTTCTAATTAGTGCCTTTAACACAGAGAAAAGCAAAAATAAAACTAAAGACATCCAGCCATCACTGGATGTGTATCAAACCGTGGTCACTCTCAAACCTCCATCCCAGTCTATTTCTCTTAATCCATGAATGTCTACCAATCAACTTTCAATAAGTACTTTTTTATATAGTGGGTTATAAACTCACCCTGGAGACAAAAGGAACCAACAAAAACTATAGTTTTTACAGGTGTTTTTCTATTTACACATATTCGCTACCTCACCTTTTTGGGCACCTATGTATATCCACCCCCAAACTCTTCTCTGCGGTCTCCCTCCTGTCTTCAGCATCTCCTCCTCTCTGCGCTCCCCTCCTTCTACCTTTCTGAAAGCAAACACAGTATGCAGCCAGAGGGTGCGTGGGCCCAGGCTGTGAGGAGGGATGGCTGCAGCCCAGGCCTTCCACAGGATTCCCTTCAGCCAGATGCCAGGAGCAACAGAGCCTTGAGAGGAGTGACAGGGAAACTCCGTCGCCACTCCCGTCAGGAGGTTGCCATGCACACGCAGTGAGAGCGGTTGTGATGCTGCTGCATGATGCTATGACGCAAATTTGGAGCACAGAAGACAGGTTTAGACAGGCTTGTTATGTGTGCCACTCAGCAGTGCCATCAGAAATCATGCCTTTATCTGAATGAAGCATCACAGAAGGAGTCAATGCCTAGCTTTCCAACCTCGAGAATACAATGAAGTTGTTAATAACCTGAAAAATCTCAAAGAAGCCGGAAATTTGGAGTTATTAAGAAAGAATATTTATCATTCCAAACATACTCTCCAGGATTTCAAAACCACCACCAGATGTCACTATGGAAACTCATTTTAAATATGCATCCAGTGGAGAACCAGACTGAAGGGGGAAAAATGTAATTTCTAAAAGAGCTTGACCAAAATAGTTGAAAATAGAGCTCACAGCAAAATTTCTTTATGGAAGGATTCATTAATGTCCACTTATTTAATTAAACGGATACTGATGTTGTCTTTCCACAGCCTGATTATTCAAAGGTTATAGGGTTGCTCCAATAAATGGTTCAAAAGTAAATCAGTTTCCAATAGTAACTCCTACTCCCCGCCCCTGCTGGCCCCTGCGCTGTTAAGGAATAGTCCTTCATCAGGAAAGGCCGGCATTCCCTCCAGCTGACACAGGTGGAACAGGACTCTTGCAACACAGTAATTTTTAAGGCAAAAATAAAGTTATAGCTATAATGTTTGCCAAAAATAATTTAACTGATTCAAATTCCCATGGCCACAGAATACCTTTCCTCCTAGAATTTTCCTATTTTAACGGGCCTTGGCCTCCAGTCAAGCCTTAGTGCCAAGGCTTTCAACAAAGCCTCGTTATTTCTGACTCTCAGAAACACTTATCATCAGCAACAACCCAGCAACATAAATTTGCAAACGCTACCCTCCTTTCTCATATGTCACATACTTAATTTTTTAAGCTTTTCATACAACTGCTTAAGGCAGCAATTGTATTAAAAGCTGCTTTGTTCAATCACAAGAAAAACTTAAATGTGAGATATAATTTTAACGATATTTTCCCTGCAGGCAACAACAGACTAGAAACTCTTTTCTCCAATTCAATATCCTTAGCGTAAACAGGGTAACTCTTTTGAAAATAAGCATTTTCTCAAATATGAAAACAATACTCATGGAAAAAGAAGAGACATACCATCAACACACTAAGAGCCAATATCTCTGTTGCTGCAATTAATCTATAAACGGTTATTCAATTATTCCTGCTAATTATGCAAAGACTAAACATCTCAGAATTGTCATATTAAATGTTAATCACTAAAAGACATCAATTCTTCCTTAAAATTAAATTTTAAAAGTAGATTGTAAGCTTCCTATTAGAATGCAAACTTTTTAAGGACAAAGAATTGTTATGTGTTTGGTTCAAGGCCGGGTCAATAGTGAGTGCTTAATAAGCAGGTGCTAAAAAAACGATATCCATTACAGACAAGGAAAGGATGAGAAACAGTCACAGGCAAGAGGAGACGAGAGCGACATACTAAATGTCATGTGGGAGCTTGGACCACAGAAGGCACCTTAGGTAAGAACTCAGAAAATCTGCATGTATTATGGACTTTAGTTAGTAACAATATACCAATACTGATTCTTTAATTGTAACATCTTACATACTCATGTAAGACGTCAACAACAGGACAAGGTGGGGCAGGGACCAGGGAGTTATGTGAGCATCTACTTTCTGCTCCATTTTTCTGCAAATGTTTTATTTTTTTAAAAAGTTGTCTATGAGAGCTCATAATATGTAGATTGTTTCCTTCCTTCAATTAAAAACTTTTTTGAACTTACCTGTTTTTAATCTTTTTCATTAAATACTAGATTTAGACCGATGTTAGTATTTCCACATCTTGAGGATACCTTGAGAGAGCCTAATGTGTGTATAAGAAACTTTACATGTTAAAGGCTAAAGATTTAAGTAACAATCTAACTCAAAATATAATTTACTGTAAATTAATTAAAAATATTACTTGTTTTGCCTATTATATACAAAGAAAAGCTATAAAACGAGTTTAATATAAAAAGCAAAATTTCTGCAATTTAGCCTTTCTTTAAAATAACTGGGCCGGGCATGGTGGCTCACGCCTGTAATCCCAGCACTTTGGGAGGCCGAGGCCGGCAGATCACCTTAGGTCAGGAGTTAAAGACCAGCCTGCCCAACATGTTGAAACCCTGTCTCTACCAAAAACACAAAAAATGAGCTGGGCGTGGTGGCAGGCGCCTGTAATCCCAGCTACTTGGGAGGCTGAGGCAGGAGAATCACTTGAACCCAGGAGGTGGAGGTTGCGGTGAGCTGAGATCATGTCATTGCACTCCAGCCTGGGCAACAAGAGCAAAACTCCGTCTCAAAAATAAAAATAAAAATAACGATACCAGTTTGACATGCAGTATTATCTCATAAATCAAAACCTTTGATTCTTTTAGAAATAATACAGTAGATCGTGCGTGTGTGTGTAAATATACATTTAATGTTCTTGCTTCTGCCATCAGCTGGTAAAGTTATGTTACTGCTGTGGACTAAAATAGAACAAGAAATGAAAAAGGAGGAGTCTATTGGGCTGAAGGCATTTAAGATTCTAAAATGGCTATTCAGTCTACTTTCTCAGGGAATGACACAGGAAATGCTTTCAGAACTAAAACCAACACTTTTTACTGTCCTTTCACCTGAAGTTTATAAGATATTACTATTTACTTCACTGGTGTTGCTAATCATAAAACATAAGGAATATGTAAAGACCAATATTTAATGGTTTATTTTGCAGAAAAAGGAGAAAAACAAGTTCTAGTACTTTTAAAAATAGAATGTTCTATTAGATGTGTATACATATATTAATAAATAAAATTTTAATCATTAGAGACCACTTCTACAAATACTTTATGCTTTTGATAATAAAGAAAAGTCAAAATAAGTAAAAGAAAGTAAGTCAACCAAGAAGCATCCCTCATGGGCCAAACTGCTAGGCAGTATACTAGTGTACCGTACAGGTGCCTCTCTGCCCCCTTACAGATAAAAATAGACTAAATCATGTATAATTTCTTTCTTTCCAGTTTAACTGAAGCCATGTCACTGACCACTATGACCCAATTTTTCAAAACCAGTGATGTGCCATGAGTGCCATTTTGTGAGAAGCCTTTTGTATTTTGAGCAAACTCAGTGGCCTGATGATGACTGACAGGGATGGCAACATAACAGCATATATGGACCCATGATATAGCAGAGAAGAACTTCTTATACATCAGCTCATTTACTCCTTACAGCAACCCTAAGAAGTAGGTAATGTTATCATATCCTATTTCACAGAAAGGAAACAGACAATACAAGCAACTTGGCGGAAGTCATACAATTCATTAGTGGGGAACTGGAATTCAACCCTAAAAGTCAGGTTCCAGACAATTGTGCTAAATGTTTGGAGTCCCTGGCTGCCCTTCAATTGGAGGGAAGATTAAGGGGCAACTGAACACAACCTGCAAATTTCACCAGAGAAGTTGTGACTTGAATGCAATCCAGAAATGTAGCTGCCAGATGCCGTTTTCCCAACATTTGAAAATCTGGGCTAAAGCGAATTTCATTGTATCAGAAGGGAAAAGGAATGGACTTATTATATGATGGTACATACACACTTTAAAAAAGAAGACGTGTACTAATTACACAGAAGAATGTCAGTGATACAGAAATTGAGTGAAAAATATAAATGCATAAAAGTATATAAAATATGATGTTTGTTACTGCTGTTCAGAAAAAATTTTTAAACACACATACACAATTATATGTGCAGAGAAAAAAGGTCTGAAATAAACAAGGTGATCAGCAGATAAATCCATCCAATGAACAGAAACTTTTTTAATCTGTAAATTTCTGTGACCATGGATTTAAAAATCTATATTTAAAATGTATACAATAAAAGTCAAATAAAACAATACCTGCAGCCCAGTATCAGAAGGTTTTATGTACAGAACCTTCTTGTTTTATTTTTCTGTCTTAGATGTACTTTCACTTTTAAGTATTTGTTTAAGTTGAGCAGATGTATGACAATGGATATTCTGGCAGCTTCGATAACTAACACTAAAGTATTTATGCATGTAACTACTTACACAAAGCTTTAGTCTAGGAAATTCTATAATCACTTTGCCCAGAATTAGATCATAAGTTAATGATAAATGGAAAAGCAAAAACATAACTGTCACGGTTTGCATTATTTAGATTGCCTATTTAAATCATTTTAATGAAAACATATACCTATCAATTCTTTTAATTAAAATTGCACAATAACTTTAAAATCAGCTGAGGAAGCTTTCTGACTTGCAAACTTACTAAAACGTATTATTAATTAAGTACATAATCAGATTTTAAGCATCATGTTTCAAGCCCAGGGATTTCTTTAGCTCTGCAAAGAGTCATTCCCAGGGTAAGCTCTGCTAAACCATGTTGTCCCGCTTTGTTGAGGAATGATTCCAAGTTCTGACTTCCCTGTCAGAATCACTGATATTGTCAATGACGGCTTTTGTGGATAAGCTCTCCTGTTAAAGAGGATCACCCTTGGATATCAAAACTTATCATCTGGACACCTATTAATTGGATAAAACTACATCCACAAGACAGCCTTCGGAGGCATTAGGATACAGAGGATATATTTTACCTACCAATGGCAATGCTTCTAGAAGTTTGTTTTAAATTTTAGAAGATATGCAATTTCAGTGTTGATTACTCTTCTCCCCTTATACAGACTGGATGCAGACTTAGCAAAAGCTTTAATATGCCATATTGTTTAATCTTCACAATTAGTCCAGTGGTCTCTCCCCATTTTCCATATTCAGAAGCAGAGACTTAAGGCTCAAAAGTCACTGGTCTAAAGTTATTTACTCAGTAATAAAGTAACCAATGAATTAATGGATTACCTTACCAGTTAGTCATCTTAGAGCTTTGCATCTAACAACTTAGCCTGAAAAGTTAAGGAAGTCATCCTAAGTTATCCAACTTTGGTTAGCAGATAAGCCAGAACCCCAAACCTGGCTGACTGGCTCCAGAGTCCACACATAAAACCACAGGGTACTATCTCTATGAGATGCAGAGCTGTGATTCAACAGCCAGGTCTGACTCTCATCAATCAATCACTGTTAGTGGAAAAACAGGCAACACATTCACCAAGGTGGACCAGCACTTGCCTGTGGTGGGAGAAGCGATGGAACTTTAGTTATAACAACTAAAGGAAGGCCAAACAGATCCTTGTACAGAGTTCAAGAACTCTGTGTGACCAGGCCCATTTAGGATAAAAAAGAAAAAAGGATATAAAAAAAAATCCAACACTGCTCTCTATTTAGGAAGTTACTGTGTTTATCATATCTTCTTTATGTATTAAAATGTGGCCAGGTACAGTGAGTGGTTCACACCTGTAATCCCAACACTTTGGAAGGCTGAGGTGGGTGGATCACTTGAGCCCAAGAGTTCAAGTACAGCCTGGACAACGTGGCGAAACCTCGTCTTTACAAAAAATACAAAAATTAGCCAAGCATGGTGGCAGGCACCTGTAGTCCCAGCTACTTGGGTGCCTGAGGCAGGGGCATCACTTGAGCCTGGTAGGTCAAAGTTGCAGTGAGCCGAGATCATGCTGCTGTACTCAAGCCTGGGCAACAGAGTGAGATCTTGTCTCAAAAACAAAAACAAAAACAAAAAACCTGCATAGGCTAAATTAACTGAAATATACTAGGTGTAAGTAGGTATAAGGCATTATACTAACAATACTGAATCTAACTATGAGAATATCATAACTGAGCCTTGAATACTGTTATTAACTATAAAAAACTGAGTGGTAGGTGGCAGATCTAGAGCTCTGAACTGTAAATCAGCTGTAAAAGTTTTGTGACAGATCAACAGAAATGTTTTAAGGAAAAACCCTCTTTAGGAAAGAAATCTCATTTAAAAAAAAAAACAAAAAACTAGCCTCAGGCGTGGTGGCGCACCCTGTAGTACCAGTTACTCAGGAGGCTGAGGCAGGAGAATCGCTTGAACCCAGGAGGCGGAGGAGGTTGCAGTGAGTTGAGATTGTGCCACTGCACTCCATCCTGGGCAATAAATAAAAAAGAAAGAAAGAAAGAAAGAAAAAAAACAGCCAGATGTAGTGGCTCATGCCTGTAATTTCACCACTTTGCACTCTGGGAGGCTGAGGTGGGAGGATCACTTGAGCCCCAGAGTTCTAGACCAGGCTGGGCAACATGGCAAAACCTGTCTCTATTAAAAATACAAAAAATTTGCCAAGCATGGTGGCACACACCTGTAGCTTCAGGCTGAGGTGGGAGGATCACTGAGGCTGCAGTGAACCATGATCACACCTCTGCACTCCAGCCCAGGTGACAGAGTGAGACCCTGTCTAAAACACACACACACACACACACACACACACACACACACACACACAATTAATTTTTAAAAGCTGTACCTTATTTTTCAACAAGGGACTTAATGTTGTTTGTACTGGCTTGGATCTTAACCTGGAACCTGGCTTTATTGATTTACACCTGTTTTAATTCATTCAACACAGAATGAGTTCCTACCACGTGCCAGGTATGCTACAAGGTGCAAAAGAAACAAAAAGAAGAGCAAAATGGGGTCTTACAAGAAGACAGTTAAATAAAAGAGTAACTTATTCCTTGGACCAGCAGAGAGAGAAGGAAAAGAAGGGTACCTGTTTGAGAGGGGAAACGTAGTATTTTAACAACTAGGTACTTTAATAATTATTTTCCATTTATTGTATAAGTATCTTTTACACAAAGGCCAAACAAATCCTTTCTTCAGTTATGAGTTCCTGCTTGAATTTTATAATGCAACATGTAATAAAGTGATTTTAAAAAAATAAATGTCAATTCATTCTGTGAAAAAAAAACAAAAAACAAAAAAACAGGGAGAAGAGGATATGCAAGAAAAATGGTGAGTTACACAGATGAGTTAATTTTATCTTCTTTCTGTTAATATTTTCTAATGTTTCTAGAAGAAATATATGTGCATTATATAAAAATTTTTTAAACCAACGTGTATGAAGGGTTAATCTGAAGCATATAAGGAGAACTTAAGGAATTTCAGAAATGTAAAAGCAACCTTTAAAAGTTAAGAGTGACTTACAGGTTTTCATTGGCTGAATAACAACTGCCTAAAGCACTTGTACTGCAAAGTGTGTTCCAGCATGAAGACAAGGCACTATTCAATGATTAAAATGTCAGTTGAGATGACTAAGCCTCATGCCAAACTCCTTAAAGCACTCCCTTGCTAAAGAAGGAATGGAATGAGATTCCTCCTGTTACAGTCAAGCACTACACTGGTCACTGTATAAACAGAACTCTCTCCAAAGAGACAGTTGTCTCTGGAGTCCTAGAATGCACACAGCTGGTAGAAGGGCCAGTTTTCCTGTTTCTAAGGTTTGTTTAGGCACCTGTAAACAGATTATAAATACAGAAAACCTCAACTATTGCTCTCAAAATAAAACCTAAGAATCATATGCAATTCAGTTCTACAAAAAGGAAGGTGTATTTTACATGAACTGAATGCCGACTGAAGCAAATAAAAGTCCCATTGACTTTTTGGTCCCTGTGGCCATGCACTGTATGTATAAGCTGCCCCCCTTGCCCATCCATTCCCAAGTAGCATTTTCCTTTACTCCAGCCTCCACTTTTATCAAATTTTTAAAAACTTCTTTTTCTATTTTTATTTCAATTACAAAGCAGTTCTTAAATTTTAATTCAAATCTTTAAACTTTAAAAATTGCAAACTGAAGACGAACTATTTACAAACAGTATTCAGCTACTTCTAATATGCAATTTGCTGCCAAAACCAATACCTGTAAGAACTCAGAAACTTAAGTTAGGCCAAGCTAACCTAACCATGAAGTGATTCACGGACACTGATATCTAGGAGAAACTTCAGGTATGTCCTTTTATGCTAACGCTTCATATTAAATCAAACATCCCTATCTAATAATCTAAACGCACCGCAAGATTTGATGTTAAACCTTGCTAAGAATCTTTGTTAAGGCAAAACATCAATTTGTAAATGCATATTAATCCCATAACTCGTCTGTTTTCTAAATTCAGGGGTTTTTTTTTAGGAAGAACGGTGTAACACACTTATATAACTGAAGATTTCTAATTTTATATTTTTTTTGAAATCACAAAAGAGGGCACACCTGTATGTATCAGGATTCTAAAATTGAGAGGTAAGCAATCAAAACTCAACAAACCTCCTACAATACCCAGTATATGCTCAGAAACTGAACAATCTTAACCAAGATTTCTTAGTGGTAACTGCGGGGCAGACAAATGAAGCATTTAATCTGCACTATTTTATGCAAACAGGAAACAAATCTCACAAAGTACTCTGAAACAATTAAAACAGGAGGAAAAGGGATTACTGCTAATTCATCACTTTAGAAACTATGAAGACAAATCTTGCTGGAGACATTAAAAGACTATATAAGAATAGATTGGCAAGTCTCAAATAACTGTCATGTATCTACATTACTAAAAATTAAAGCACAGAACTGAAACAAGAAAAAATGAAAAATAGAGAATAACTGTAGTAGTTTTTATATTATCTCTGTCCTTAACTTTCTCTGAGAGCAAAGTTGTTAATTAAGAGAGCTGTTCTTTAACAAATAATAAACATTTCATTTTAAAGTGACATTTTCTTCTTTAATACTAACCATTAATAAAATAAAGTGGTAACAGAAGATGTAGAATATGAAAATAAACATGATAGGGATATCAAGCAGTTGTAGGTATTTGAAAAGTGTATATTCAAACTAACCACTAGAAAAAACAAATTCAAAAACACACAAATGTTCATTATAACACACTACTTGTAATTAAGTAGCAGGGTGGTTACTGAAATATATGTATCAGAGAAGATAAAAATATAAATAAATAGCTAGGCCCAGTGGCTCATGCTGGTAATCCCAGCACTTTGCGAGGCCAATCTAGTAGGATCCTTGAGCCCAGGAGGTGGAGGCCAGCCTGGCCTACTGTATTAATTTATTATAATATAATAATAAATAAATATTTATTATTGTAAATTAATGTAATAGAACATTATACAATATGTCATATTATAGACAAATATATTCTATTATCACTATTTTATACATGTATAGCTAAGTAAATATATTACATATATTGTCATTACTATCAATTATTGTATATTACTGACATTATGTATTATGTTATTAATATATTATTACTTTTATATACATATTATATACATAAATATATACACATAGGCCTGCATATAAGAAATTACAGGGGAATGGCAAGGCTGTGGAGAGACAGGAACGCTTTTACACTGTTGATGGGAATGTAAATTAGTTCAACTATTGGGAAAGATAGTGTGGCGATTCCTTAAGGATCTAGAACCAGAAATACAATTTGACCCAGCAATCCCATTACTGGGTATATACCCAAAGGAATATTAATTATTCTACTATAAAGACACATGCACATGTATGTTTACTGCAGCACTATTTACAATAGCAAAGACTTGGAACCAACCCAAATGCCCATCAGCGATAGACTAGATAAAGAAAATGTGGTACATATGCTCGATGGAATACTGTGCAGTCACAAAAAGGAATTACATGTGCCCTGTAATGTCTTCAGTGACTGGAACAGTAAAAGTACCTTTTGTTTAAAAAAATATTTAGGCTGGGCTGGGCACGGTGGCTCACGCCTGTAATCCCAGCACTTTGAGAGGCCGAGGCGGGCGGATCACGAGGTCAGGAGATGGAGACCATCCTGGCTAACACAGAAATACAAAAACACTAAAAATACAAAAAAAACACTAACACTAAACAAATAACACTAAAAATACAAAAAAATTAGCCAGGCGTGGTGGCAGGCGCCTGTAGTCCCAGCTACTCGGGAGGCTGAGGCAGGAGAATGGCATGAACCCAGGAGGCGGAGCTTGCAGTAAGCCGAGATCGTACCACTGCACTCCAGCCTGGGCGACAGAGACTCTGTCTCAAAAAAAAAAAAAAAAAAGTGGGGGTCGGGGGGAACCCCACACATCTGGTGTCAGAAGCATGTTCTGAGAGTCTAATTCAGGAAACTGAGTTTGTTTTCTATCCATAAGCAGGAAGTATCTCACATCTTATTTAGAAAACTGTCTGCTTTTTCCAAAACCTAAATACAAATTCAACACGGGAAAAAAAAACATAGCATAGTACTTAAAACACTGTTGCCGTTCCTAAAGCTCAAATATTTCCAGCTCATGACAGTATCAGATACACAAGTTCAAAAGGAAAAGCATGTTATCAAGTCTACAGTTTAAAAGATGATTTTTGAAAAATGACTTTGTGCTAAACTCTTGGATTGAAATTGCCTTTTCATTCAGCAATTTATGAAAGAGGTGGTGAAGCAATCATATATTTTTTCCCACTTATTTTACTGCATTGGTTGGTTTGCTGTAGCAGGCTATTTGTTAAAATCTGAAACTCAAAAAATTTTTAAAAGGTGCCATCTAAAGAACTACTTCATAATTTTATAAATTCTCAATCAACCATAATTCAGAGGCCCAGTAAACTAACCTGTTTACTGCTAACTGTACGCATTAATAGAAGATCATAAGTATCTTCCAATGCTTTCATTACATAATTAGAACAGGGAAATATCCCAACACGACTGCAAATTTAAAGCCTCAATTAATTTAACCTAATACTGAAGACATTTTACAGATGTTCCCTTGATAAGCCTATTTTGAAATAATGCTGGCATATCCCTGGCTTTAATTATTGTCTTTAAAAAAGAAATACAACTCAACAGACTAACACAATCTGTTCAAAAGAGACACGCAAAGGGGTACCTCTGTTCAAAAGAGACATGCAAAGGGGTACCAGTGTTGAGAAGCAAAGGCTAAGCCATCCTATTATGTTCTTCAATAAGATAAAACTAACAAATTCCAGTAATATAGCATATAACATAACCATGAAATCTGACTATGACTGAGTTTAGCATTGTTGATGACGCCACTGTGAAAACACTGAATAGGCTTTAATTACACACGACCATTTCTGTAATGTTTCTCTCTTTAGGCACCACTCCTCCCCTGCGCCTCTGGAAGGGAAGAAAAACACTCCCAAATACCTTTACAAAGGCACACATGGTGGGCAGCCGACCTCCTACATGAACACTACCTAATAAAGTTCCAAGACCACCGTAAGTTCTAAAGCATGGTGTTTGGTTATCTTAAATAATCAAACCAAAGAATCAGCAAAGAACAAGAGTTAAAAGAGCAATAAAGATCATCTAGTGCAACCCTCTAATTTTACGGATAAGGAAGCCAAGGTCCAGGGAATAAATGACTTCATAAGTTATTAGGTTGCAGAGCTTGAATCAAAGCCATAACTGGAACCCAAGTCTCTTGAAATCTCAGCCTATGTTCCAGAGTGGCACCTAGTAGAGAGGTGCATGGTTGCATTAACACAAATCTCGTAAGACTGAAATTGGCTTTTCTGATTGGTGAGGGAAATGACTCACATTAGGAAAAGCAAGAGTCAATGATACTATCTCAGAGTTAATGATCTGCCAACCAAACCCTAAGAAAGCTTAAAAAAACAATTGGCCCTATCTTAACATGGTATCAGTGACTTTGACCTAGTCACACACCCCAATCACTGGTCAAGAGTATTACTGAATTATTTCGGAATTAGAAAGGGAAACAAGAGTGAATGTAGGTTTTATTCTCAAAGTCTGTTACTTCAAAGTACTGGTCTTATAATCAACCATCCTTACAGCATGCCTGTTAACTGTCCCAACTCAGCATTTTAATAAATGTGTGACTTTGGCAATTTATTATACCCTCTATATTTACTATTTATATCTATATTTATTATTCCTCTTGTTTAAAAGTGGGAGATACATGGGTTATAAGAATTACTATAAAAATAAAGGTATGTAATCTATTAAATCTATTTTGATGGTTGAGAAACTAAAGCAAAACCAAGATTTAGAAAGATTCTTAAAGAGGTATGACACCTTAATCCCTAACCTCTGTATTTACAAGGATGCCATTATTCAAGACAGAAACTGGCTACTAACAGAAATCACAGGATGATGAAAGCGGTGTTCGGGATATAACTTAGAATCACTTATTGTAAAGACCAGGTGACTATTCCTTATCAAGACAAGGGACCGGCATTAGCAGTGCTCTAAAGTGAAATACACACATAAGTGCAGCACAAAAGAAATTTAGAATCCATAGCAGCATTGTTCACTGAGACACATCAATGAGTTATTTCAATTGACAGTATAAAACATTTTTGACGTGCACAGTATGCATCAATACCACTGATGTGGCAGTGAGGTCTGCCACAAACTTTCCCTCCAGCCCCAAATGAAGAGCTACTTTTATAAAACATTTCAAAGTTTCATTCAAATATGAAAGGACAATAAAAACTAGGAAAAGTCAAATTAGGAATTTCTGGGACACAGAAAGGAACATTAGTCCACCTTTGCCTCCATAACTATCTTTCCTCACTTATTTTCATTACATTTTGTCACAACTACTTTTTCAGAACTGGTTACAGAGCTAAAAGTAAAGACTAACCAAGTTCAAAAGAAGTCATTGCTAGAAGATACCATGATTACCAAAATAAAAGTAAAGCATAATAGTTCGTGTTTAGTCACCAAATATATAAAATTATTAGTTGTCATGTGGAGGAGATAAGGGATGTTGGATAATCTCCTTATCTAATGGCTGGGAAGAAAACCTAGGTTGCCACCCAGATTCAGGACTAGGAATCAGGCACCTCCTAAGATTTCTTTCAAAATATTATTACTTATCTTCTGAATTGCTAAAAGTTGTAAATGTTAGCCGGGCGCGGTGGCTCACGCCTGTAATCCTAGCACTTTGGGAGACTAAGGCGGGTGGATCACCTGAGGTCAGGAGTTCGAGACCAGCCTGGCCAACATGGGGAAACCCCATCTCTACTAAAAATACAAAAATTAGCCGGGCGTGCTGGCATGCGCCTGTAATCCCAGCTACTGGGGAGGCTGAGGCAGGAGGATTCCTTGAACTCGGGAGGTGGAGGTTGCAATGAGCCAAGATCACACCACTGCACTCCAGCCTGAGCGAAAGAGCGAGACTGTTTCAAAAAAAAAGAAAGTTGTAAATGTTTCTAACATGACGCGTATGCATGAAGACAGACTTTTTGAACTAAAAACATGCTTCTGAAAGAAAACAACTGCTTTTAATGATTTGTTTTTAAAGTAGTTAAAACAGCAATCTTATTTCAAGGGTTTACATCCAAAAGAAAGTCTGTTAGCAAAGAGGACACTGGGTCTGGCAGGACATGGCCACTTAAAGAAGCAGCCCGGCAGATTAGAAGAGCATCTTCCTTCTTTTCCCCATGTCATCAGTGACTACAAACATCACTGAGAGCCCCAAGGGGGAACCAGGCAGAAAGCCTGGACTGGGATAAAACCTAGCGATGGGACTCCGGGACAGCAGGACAGTCAGCAGCAGGAAAAATGAAGAGCGTGTGCCACAAAACAGGGAGTCCTCTCCTGTGGTAAGGCAGGGTCACTCCCGTGTAAGGGGCCCTGGACTGACTGCCCTGGTATTCCTACCGTTCTCTTCAGCCACAGACCACAGCCTCATGTCCTGGCCACGCACCTACCTTACCGACCTCATCCCAGACCTTCCACCATACAAGCTTGTGTTTCGGGGCTACTATTATTCCCTCTGGTTAAAAATTGTCTTCAAATAGTTGGCTCTTCGTTCTTGTCATTCAGGTGGCCACTCCATCTAAGGAGGCCATGCACATCCTGCAAAAATCCTTAACACATGCCCTGATTTCCTCCACAGCACCGCTCAGCTGAAATTGTGTGTGCTTTTCTCCGTGTCTCCGTGTTGACTCGTGTCTCCTCTCTCCAGAAGAAAAGCTCCAAGAAGGGCACAGCCCCGTCTACCTTGCAAACTGTGGAGTCCTGGGCACCTAGAGCAGGTTCTGGCATTCCAGAGGCGGTTAATAAACGTCAACTACCAAATGAATGAATGCATGGAAGGGCATTCACCCAAGCCTTCTCTCACCCTCTCAAATCTTGCCTCTGTGAAATTCTCCGAAAGTTTTGCTTTCAAAGGCCACTCGTGATTTCTCCAAAGCCTTTTTCCTTCCGGGACCTACAGCAGGACTTGCAGCTGCTGATCTGCGGCCCCTGGAGCAGGCACACTTGCCACTCTTCTCCCTCCCGCTCATTTCCCCACAACCTCCTCCTAGGGTTCGAGACTAGTCCAATAAACGACTTCTCCCTGTGGTCATGGACCCATCAAGGATCATCAGAATAGAGAGCTTCATTCTGCTCTCTCTGGAGTTATTATTAATCCTTTTGGGTATCAGAGATCCCTATGAAAAATGTAAAAGTGGTTAAATTCCCTCAGTGACCCTTCCAAAAAGATTCAGAGGGAATTTTTTTTTAATCACAAAATATTGCATGTAGTAGTTAACAAAACTGAGTTTTTCAGCTGTTTTCCAATAGCTACAAAACAGTAAGATTGCTACTTCATTAAATCCACCAAGCCAACACACAGGCATTACATAATTCACTTATGCAAATAACTGAATAAGTAAATTAACAGTTTAGATAGAACTATAAACATATGCTTACCTACCGAAGAAAATAAGCCAGGATTTTTCTTGTTTACTGTATTTAAGAATGTATTAAATCTGTAAGAAATTATTCATTACATAGGAGTCTTAACTGCCAACTCAGGTCATTATGAACTATGGGTATTTGACAATATTCTCTTGTTTTTTAATCATCTCATCTAGACTGAATCTCCTCTCCAATTATAACTATATCCAATCCTAGATGAAGGTCCCATTTCACAGATATAGGAATGCTTCCGTGCTGGACCCTGGGAAGGGGATGCTTTAGAAGGGCCAGGACAGTACCCACGAGGGGGTGAGGGTACTCTTGCAGATTTCCTGCCGACTCTCATAGGAGACTTAGGACAATGAACTGTGCTCCTCCCCGGGATGCACCTTCCTCCACCCGAACACTGCCATGCACAGAAAGTGGAAACGACACTCGGCCCATTTTCAACGGAATGAAACAGCTACCACATTTCTTTAGGACACTTTAAATAATTACCATGTATTTTCTAAAGCAACTAACATTCCTCTCACAAGTGAATGACTGGATGTTAATCACTAACTTGGGGGATAACTTTACCCCACTAGTATTAATGTGGCACAGTGAAACAGTTTCAGGCACGTAATACAAACAGGGTAACAACTGTTTTAATTTAACAAATTTAAACAAAAAGGGTCACCTCTGGATAGGGCGTAACATACTAAACAGAGGAGATGTGGTTTTCAATTGCTATTCTGTTTAGTTTTGACTAACTGGAAATGCTCATCTCTTCTTATTTCGGCAACTCCTTTTATGCCCACAACCAAGTCATGAATTCAGGAAGGAAGCAGGCAAGTCTGATTTGTGCATGAAACATTATCTAAAGGGAAGAAAGTCAACCAGTGCCCTCGCTAATCCCTTGGGCAAAAAAGGTAAAGTATACAGCCACAGTCTCAAAGCCGGAATGACACAGGAGTAACCAGGAGCGCACATTCCTGCCTTATCTGGCGTTACTTTGATTCACCTCACCTTCCTTTGATGACAGGAAGGGCACTCCAAGGGCATTACACTGAGATCAAACAAAGCATTCCAGAAAGGCAAAGGCTCTTCTCACAGGGAAAGGAAGAGTAAGTCTTACATTTCATGAATGAATAAGCTGTAATGAACCATTTCTATATCCTTAAATAAAATTTCAAATAGCTGATAGGATATGGAACGGCAGAGAACGTTAAACCACCACCACAATGCGAGCAACTTAGCCAAACTCCTCTATTTTTCAGGAACACCATAAAATATATGAAGGTTAAAAATTCCTATCTCAAATGAAACATGTTCACTAAGATTTTCTAAAATTCACAGCAGAGTTTTTCTAACCAGCATATGTGGCCTGGGGTTGCTTTAGTGTTTCTGATTATATTCCTTAGGTAAGGATTACGCAGTCAGTATTTTTTGACTCTGGTTAACTTTTCCTTTGAATGCATCTCAGACGTTCCTTTAACTTTTCAAAGCACTTAACCAGTGGTTATTTTCAACCTGCATAACGCTTTCTACATATGGTATTCTACAATTAAAACATAACTCTGATTTCTATAAAACCAACATACATTTGGTTACTGTAAAAGACAGTCAAGACATCTGTAAGAGACTCATATTCCCTTCAACTGAGGTGAGCATTGTTCTCTCTACTAAAAAAGAGAATACTGGCAGGTCCTGAGCTTTGCTCTATCTGGTAGGTTGCATTTGTAGATGAGTCCGTCGCTAAGCAGCCAGCAAGTTGTAAGCACACCAGTTGTGAGAATCTGTATAAGGAAATCTAATTCCCTCAGTTAAACTCTCTACACCAAAGTAAATTCATCAACCTCAGATTCCTACTCTAAATTCTTGGACTCTGACTCACTTATGACAATCCTGGAAGCTGGAACTCAAATATCTATGGGCAGTAAGCAAATAAAGGCCTGAAGAGCTGTAATCAACCAACTGTTCCATTAAAACAGACAACTACTGTCTGGTTTAGAAAAATAATGGATTTCTTACTTCCAGATGATTAAAGATGCATTCATTTGGTACTGCTGCCTTTAGAAGAGTTCCCCATGGTGCAGGAAGGCAGAAAGTTTGTGCACCATAAATATTTGTGAATTTTCACCCCCCCCAAATTCTGACGAAAACATGTAGAGATTTTTTTCCTGCATTCTTCCTCCACATTCATCATTTTATTGGTAAATCAGACTCTATATTGCAGTTTTTATGAGATATCAGAATTATGTAAGTATGCAACACTAAGCTAACGAAGAATAAAATATCTGTAAATTTTTGAATGAGTGTTCTTTTTTCCAAGGGCTCAATGAAAGCATCCTGGCATAGTTAAATCAACATAGTAATCTCATAACATCTGGGCCTGATCTGTTGAAATGCAACCCTCTGCCTCAATACAAATCTCATTTTAATATTTAATTATTGAATCTATTGCCTAAAGTCAGCAACTTTAAACTGGTTTGCTTAGCACTGCTTTTTTTAAGCTGTTCTTTTCCCAACTGCATTGTGAACAGAACCCCGTGCCTTTTATCGCCTCATACTCTTTTCCAAGTTCTTAACATGAATTAATAGCTGCCAAGGAACTGCTTATTGCCTAGTATCACATCCTTGATAATCTCTTCTCAGATGATCCCATGAAACAGTCTATCTGTTTGGATCCAACCACTACACTGCTGATTATACACTATGGACACAGGTGAGTGAATTAACTCACAGGGATACTTGGGAAGGAAAAGAGAACTTATATTCTTGATTTCAACAGCAAAATTACATTTTTAATTTAATTTGACAAGGCTGATAGCAGCTAAAACGAAAAATTCAACTACTTATGATTTTATAAAGTAGCATCTAGCCAATGAAATGAAAAGTGAAAGCATATTTTACAGTCTGTCCATCCCCCATTAGCCTTTATCTGACATGCAAGAGACACTTTTTAAAAAATTAATTAATGTAAAGAAATAAGCCTCAATATGCACTGGGGACAAAGATCTAGAAAAGGTAAGTTAAATCAGACAATATGATCCCAAAAAGGTGGGTTATAAAAACCAGAATTTTTAAACACACGACCAGAACTACAGCCACAAAACAACCACTGTTTCAATTATGACAGTTCCCTGACCGAAGTAGTATTTTTCACTCATAAATCTGCCATCATTTTGATTTCTGTTTCTAAATCCAAATATTCAGTGGCAGCAAGAATGCAGAGAAATGGGCACTCACAAACTGCTGATGGGATGTCCAGTTCTCATAAAAAAACAAAAAAAAAAAAAACAAAAAAAAACAAATAGCTTTTAAAAATTTCATTACCTTTCACCCAGCAATTTCACTTCCTGTTATTTATGCTAAGGCAACAGAGACACACACAAACAATGAACTTACATGTTCAAAAATTGAGTATTACCACACAAACAGGATGAGTACCCCAAATCAAAAAATCTCAAATGCTGCAAAATCTGAAACTTTGGAGCACCAACATGGTGCACTGGGCATTGTGGATTTCAGATTTCTGGATTTGGGATGTCAACTGGCATAATTCATCTATCTAAAAATCCAAAGAAATCCAAAACACTTCTAGTCCCAAGTATTTCGGATAAAGATGCTCAACTTCTATTAGTCTGTGCTGGCACTCCATGTTACTAAAAATCACATTCTTTAATACTTACCAACCAGAAAATGTGCTGGATATAGCAAAGGTAGTCAACAAAACGACACGTTCAGTATATGTTTTATGTTCCCCATTTCTACAAATCCCGTACCTGGCACTGGAAAGGTATGTTTGTGTAGGTACATGAGTTAGGGGAAAAGTTCACCAGTGTTCCAGGTAGTAAAATTTTAGTCATGTTTTCTCCTTTCCAGTAGTCTACATTTTCCCAGGCTTCTACAATGACTATATACTGCCTTTTTATTGGAAATAAAGAACACTTTTTTAATGAGGGGAGTTCGCTACTTCTGTCCAAATGCTATGGAGTCTCAAAGCTTAAAAAAAAAAGCCAACACTATGTAATCATTTCCAAATTCCCTTTTCATGACCTTAAATGGGACTTTTAAAGCTAAGCAGATGCCCCAGCAGGAAATAAATTTGCAACTCAACAGAGGCACCGCAGAGATATGGCAAGATGCACCTTCAGTGGCTTTGGCAATAATTTCCTTTCATTATGTGTGAAGGAATCTTCACTCTCCAGTGCTTTTCAAGTCAAAGAGAAGCCTGTAGAAGTTAATAGTCCTTAATATGTATCTGCTCCCTGAACTGATTCCTGTTTATAAGGTAATCGCGGACCCCACGTGGTCCTTTCACAGGGGCTTCAGCAAATCCCCTGCAGTGAGATGGCCCCTGGGCAGCTCTGTTTTCTGCAGATCAGGCTGTGACCTAATCAATAGGGTTCCAAGCAAGACAATCCCTACATTCAACAGCTCGGAAGAAATGAAGGGGGACAGAATTCAAGCTTTATTGACGAATTCCATTTACCTGTCACAGTGATGGTTCACCCAGCAAGAGTCCCCCCCCCCAAAAAAACACACACCCTTCAGCTGCTACAGTAGACTTTCCAGTCAGCAGCCAGCACAAAATAAACATATTTACTTAAGCTTCAGTCACAACTCTTGACATGAAACTGATGAAGCCCAAATGAAACAGGTATATCTGTGAGACACAAAGGCAGCAGCGACAATGTGGCAGGGTAGGTTTTAATAATCTGTATTCATTTAAACCCAATGACACAAAAAGTATCATAATAAATATAAAGCAGAAAATCACCCCAGCGTGCAGATCCCAAAATTTACATGGAAAATTCCATAAACCTGAAAATGACCTTTTTAACTCTGAAAAGAATAAACACGCCACTGAATCAACAGAAAGGTCAAGTTTACAGAAAGCAACTACTTTTCAAAAAGAAGTGTGAAAAGTATGGGTTTTGAATTAATTATACACGTTAGCAATTTTGGAAGCCCACAGGAACTTTACAGTTAATCAATAAAGATTTCACTTCACTTGGAAATGATGGACCTGGTCTAAATAAATCTTTTGGAAAATCACTCTGTAAAAATATCACTTTAAGATGTCATAACTTTCACATAAAGAAGATTTGTATCTTGTACGTCAAATCAAATTTGAATTATGCTACAAATCCAAATTATGCCCCCCAAAAAGCTATTTAAATGAGGTAACTTCAATAACAAATGTTTATCCTCAAAAGACATATGATTTACTCAGAATTTTACACAAGCTATCACTGGACATTTTTTTTTTCTTTTTGCATTCACATCCAATGACCTATCATGGACAATTTTTAATTGAAAACAAAGTTCTGATTTTAAATTAACTTCTGGGCTGTTTTTCCACACTAATGAACACACAGCAGCAGAGAGTCCAAGTCAAAAGACTGCAAAATGAGCTCAGACACTTGCTTAACATCATGAGAATTGCTTCACTGTAATATTTTTAAAGCCATGCCAGGATCTAGGCCACCAGCCTCTTCAACAAATAAATTTTCAGCAACACCAGCATAATAGGCTTTTAACGTCCTCATTGAATGCCCTTAGCCCAGGGTATCTGGCACCCACCCACACCAGGCTAATTCAACAGGCAGAACTACTTAACTCTTCCACCTCCTTTCCCACAAGGGCATGCACCCCCGCCACACGATTAGACTCGGCACATCACCTCACCTGGGCGATCGAGCCTTGCTTTGTTGGTGGTGATCTCTTAATATCCACAGGAAAATTAACACACCATGTAACTCTTTAAAAAGATAACCGCACTCACAAGCCCATTAGAAGATCTCATACCTACTTTTTCCCATCACCCAAATGAAGGGAAAGAGTAACTTTCCTACCATTTTTTTTCAGGTTTTAGTAGCCCCTTCCTCAGTTACTATTCAATTACATTTTCCCTATCTCTACAGGATAGCTATAAATAAACAAAAAACATGTTACTGCATTGTGTTACAGAAAAGTGTAGTAGAATTCAAAACTGTATTTCTCTAAAAAGAAACATTTTAAAAGAAGAGCAAATACTTGAGACTATAGAGACAAATTATACTTGTTAGGCATGAAGCCGTTATCTCAAGTTTACTATTCATTAGAATGCTGGTAATTTTGGACAGTTGAGGAAGTAAAAACAATCAGAAACAAAACCATTCCCACCAACCCCAAAAGATTCCAGCATAGGTGATTTGCACAAAATTATAACTAATCAAAGTGAATGATCAGAGAAGTATCTCTAGATCACTTATTTCGTGTATGCCATTCACAAAAGAAAATCTAATAGCCGGCATGGTGGCTCACGCCTGTAATGCCAGCACCTGGAGGCCGAAGCAGGTGGATCATATGAGGTCCACAGTTGGTGACCAGCCTGACCAACGTGGTAAAACTCCGTCTCTAATAAAAATACAAAAATTTAGCTAGGTGTGGTGGCTCACACCTGTAATCCCAGCTACTTGGGAGGCTGAGGCAGGAGAATCGCTTGAACCCAGGAGAATCACTTGAACCCTGGAGTTGCAGTTGGTGGAGATCACGCTACTGCACTCCAGCCTGGACAACAGAGTGAGACTCTGCCTCAAAAAAAAAAAAAAAAAAAAAAATCTAGTAGCCCACTATCCAAATTTAAAGTCACAAATATCTTTAAGGCAGCTGAACTCTACATAAGTCTCTAAACTTGCATTTGAAATGGGGCTAGTCGAAAATGAAATTTGCTGTAAGGGTGGAATATACACCAATTTAAAGACTTCATAGGAAAAAATGAATGTTAAAGGTCTCATTAATACTTATGCTAATCACATGCTGTAATTGTACTTTTTGATATGTTGGACTAAATAAAATATATTATTAAAATTTCGCCTGTTATATTCTTTTTTATTGTGGCTACCAAAATATATAAAATTACATATAAAGACAGTCCTATTGGGCAGTGCTACTTTGACCCGTTATACTAACTCCTTTGATTTAAAAAATAACAAGTAACAGTAAAAAGTGGCAGAATTTGCACAACTGTGTTAATATAAATTGTAAAAATCAGTTCACCTTTCACATATGACCACCTGTATCTAAAAACACTAAACTTTGGAATATTTCTAATAAGTGGTTTCATGGTCTACTCTGGGACATGAATCACTGTTGTGTTTTGTTTTAGTTTATACAGAGTACACTGTGCTGATTAGGTGCCTCTAATGCAGATTCATCTCTAACACCCAAAGAAACAATTTAAGACTTTTATTCTCTTAGCTAACATGATCTTCTATATACTATATCCAAGACGTACTGTTTATGAGAATATCACATTTTAAGTCACCATCTCTACATTAGGTTTCTAACAAAGTTTGTCAACTAACTTGCTACAGAATCTTCATTTCATGAGAAAATTTTTTGTTAGAAACAAGGCCACTGAGCCAGGCGTGACAGGCATGATGGCTCACATCTGTAATGTCAGCGCTTTGGGAGGTCAAGGTTGGTAGGATGGATCACTTGAGCCGAGGAGTTCGAGACCAGCCTGGGCAACACAGCAAGACCCCACCTCTGCAAAAAAAGTAAAAAAAATTAGCCGGGCATGGTGGCATGTGCCTGTAGTCCCAGCTACTCAGGAGGCTGTGGTGGGAGGATTGCTTGAGCCCAGGAGTTCAAGCCTGCAGTAAGCCCCGATTGTGTCACCGTACTCCAGCCTGAGAAAGTGAGATCCCATCTCTAAATAAAAACAAAATAAAATATTAAAAAAACAGAAACAAGATGATTCGTTTTGATATTTAATGATCACTGAACCTTTCTACAAGCAATAAACATGTATGCTTTACTGTGGCTACTATTTTTTTTTTACCTATAATAATGATTATTTTTATGTGGTTCTTTTTCTAATCTCTTTGAGGAGAAGAATGGCAGCTGGGACTTACTACTTCTCTAAAAATCTCTGTTAAAGAAGGCCACAAGTTTGTTCTTTTTATCCCCCCCATGTATATGTCAATGTGTTCAAAGACATCCACTCCCAAAATTTCCAAACAGAAATAATGTCAAAATGCTTAGTGAGTCAATACAGTTACACGTTCCTATTTCAAATCCTAAGATTTCTATTTCAACTTACCACAGAGCACTTTCCTATTAACTGTTGCACATATGTCCCATAACAACTCTAATATAAGCTAAATTTAGCATAATACTAAGTGGTATTAAAATACATTTTAGGTTATTTTTAAAACATTTCCATTTAAGCTGAAACTTAAGCAGAGACGTCAAAGGGCTGCATGAAACCTAAAGATACCAAATCAACACTCCTATATTCTCTCCTCATTTCAGTGTCTATTTCCACAGCCCCCAAAGTCTTCCATGGACTTCCAATTCCCTTTCCCCAAGTATTCCATTCTCTATGGGACAGCAATAAATCAATGAGATAGTCTGTGACAAATTAATTAGCAGGAAATGGTGCTAATGAGAAAAACGAACATCTGCAGGCCAAAGTCTATCGTGAAGAACCCCTTGCTGCCCTTTACCAGACACTCCGTCTCTCCACCTTTCACTTTAGAAGCAAAATAACTGGAATTCTCCAATTCCTATGGGGGTAAGAAACTTCAGAGATCTTTGTGATAGAAAATGAAGTAGGAAGAAAATGGAAGAGTGTTGCTTTGATATCTTCAGACTTCAAGCATCCCCTGATATCTCTGCTTAGGTTCTAGTTTAAATGGAAATGTGCTAAAAATAACTTGAAGATCTACTGTAATGCCATTACATGTTTGAACAGTATGACAAACTTAAAGTATCACTGACTATGTAAGACAGAAAAGTTTTAAGACCATATTGATATTTTCACAATTTTCACAAGCCTTTATATAGTAATGCACATTTAACATTCAGAAGGGATTCCCTCAAAGGGAAACGCAATCGGGTAAAAGTGCCTCTGGAAGAAGGAACATGAACACAGTACTCGGCAGCTCCTCTCAGCAAGGCTAGCCTACCTCCCTACCTGTGGCTGGATGAACAAACTGTGTCACAGCACGTGGGAGATGACAGTGGAGGAGTTCTGGGCCTTGGCCCAGAGGATTTGCTGCTTTCCTCGAGCTCCCGGAACCCCAAGACCACCATGTGAACAGGTCCAGGACAGGCTGCGGGATGATCACAGACACAGGGCCTAGGGGCTGCTGCCTGCAGCGAACACCCAGCCACCTCCCAGGAGCAGGGCCCTCGAGCTCAACAGCAACTGATCAAACATGAGTCAGCCCGTGGAAAACAGCCAAGGAAACACCCAGCTGAGCCCAGCCCAAATCGCCCACCCACAGAACGGTGACCCAAATAAGTGGACGCTGTTCTAAGCTATGAGGTTTTGGGATGGTTTCTTTCTCAACAAAAGGCTAAATGCCATTCTCTGTAATTTCCTTCACAATACTTAATATTGGCCCACAGACAATAAAACGCTTCAGTTCAGCTCTGGATTTGCCTACACTTATTCCACTTGAGTTTCTCATCTATTTCATCTAACCTAACAGCCACCTCCAAATTACTCACAAGATTCAACCTCTCCCAAACTCAACTGGCCTCTCATCTAACCACCATCTCCCCACTCTTTATAACACTCAACCTCTCCCAAACTCAACCTGCCTCTCATCTAACCCAACCACCATCTCCCCACTCTTAATACTCAACCTCTCCCAAACTCAACCTGCCTCTCATCTAACCCAACCACTATCTCTCCACTCTTTATAACACTCAACCTCTCCCAAACTCAACCTGCCTCTCATCTAACCCAACCACCATCTCCCCACTCTTAATACTCAACCTCTCCCAAACTCAACCTGCCTCTCATCTAACCCAACCACCATCTCCCCACTCTTTATAACACTCAACCTCTCCCAAATTCAACCTGTCTCTCATCTAACCCAACCACCATCTCCCCACTCTTTATAACACTCAACCTCTCCCAAACTCAACCTGCCTCTCATCTAACCCAACCACCACCTCCCCACTCTTAATACTCAACCTCTCCCAAACTCAACCTGCCTCTCATCTAACCCAACCACCATCTCCCCACTCTTTATAACACTCAACCTCTCCCAAACTCAACCTACCTCTCATCTAACCCAACCACCATCTCCCCACTCTTTATAACACTCAACCTCTCCCAAACTCAACCTGCCTCTCATCTAACCCAACCACCATCTCCCCACTCTTTATAACACTCAACCTCTCCCAAACTCAACCTGTCTCTCATCTAACCCAACCACCATCTCCCCACTCTTTATAACACTCAACCTCTCCCAAACTCAACCTGCCTCTCATCTAACCCAACCACTATCTCCCCACTCTTTATAACACTCAACCTCTCCCAAACTCAACCTGCCTCTCATCTAACCTAACCACCATCTCCCCATTTCTCATAACGCTCAACCTCTCTCAAATACAACTTGCTATAAGCAGATTTCTACTCAAATACACAGTGAACAACTTCCACAATGGTTTCCTTTCCTTCCTTTAATCATCCTAAAGAGTTACTTTTAAATAGAATAATGAAGTTAACTGAACTAGCTACTGATAATTTTCTATTTATATGAGTGGAAGGTTTAGAATCAGAGTTCCTAAGTAGCAAGAAGAGTAGACAAAGAACAAATGAGTTTTAAAAAACTTTTACTTAGATGTAATTACTAAAATAAGAAAACTACTTTTAGTTTACATACATATTATTTTTCTTAAAAGAGTCTGGTCACTAAATTTCCCCCCATTATTCAACCAGGCTTTAAAAGAAAGGGTTTGGTTTTAAGTAAATTGCACCTCTCCACAGAAGTAACCAAGACACTTAAAATACAAAACAGGCCAGGTACAGTGGTTCACACCAGTAATCCCAGCACTTTGGGAGGCTGAGGCAGGCAGATCACCTGAGGTCAGGAGTTCATGATCAGCTGGCCAACATGGTGAAACCCCATCTCTACAAAAAATACAAAAATTAGCCAGGCATGATGGCGGGTACCTGTAATCCCAGCTACTTGGGAGGTTGAAGCAGAAGAATCGCTTGAACCCAGGAGGCAGAGGTTGCAGGGAGCCAAGATCGTGCCACTGCACTCCAGCCTGGGCAACAGAGCAAGACTCCGTCTCAAAACAAAAACAAAACAAAAATACAAAACAGCTTTTTTCAAAGGATAGTTGGGTGCACTCAATTTAATCCAGAAAACCAACAGTTTCAAAAATAATCTGTGAATCTCTAGAAGTAACTATTTTCTTAAGTTTTAAGAAATTCATCAATAATGATACTAACAAAAATAGATCCTACTAATCTGAACGTTTTTTAGAGTTCAAGTTTTTGCTGAATAATGTGCAATGTCAATGGATACTCATCTTTTATACTTAAAACGAAATACTTTTCAATCCACAGGATGATACAGGCAATAGCACTACTCTACAGCCCAAGGACACAACACATAACTCAGGTATATTCACCTGGAAGGCCAGCCTCAGAATCTAGATACTCAGTCTCACAAAGGAGGCTGCTCCTAGGTAAGCAAAGCAGAAAACAAAGAGGAACCCGCATTGCTACTAAACTGCTTTGTTGTTCTTATTCTTGTAATTTTGGAAGGTATGGGAGACAGGGTGTCTCAAGTGGAAGAGCAGCCTTAACTATATTAAAAAGGACAGATTTAAAAGGGCTTTCCCAACAATAGTTATTTAGATAACCGTTTCCCTTTAATATTTTGTTACAATCTATTTCATTTTAAATTTTACGCATTCAACCAGTATTGTCTGGATGCCTAGATGCCAGTCAGTTCCTAAGTAAGTGATACAGACACGGACAGAGTCAAGTTTCAGCCTTATATTCTGGTGGAAGTCAAATGACAAAAGCAGATTTTTTAAACATACTGAAATAATTTTTAGTATGTACTATATATAAAACACACACACACACACACACACACACACACGTTTTTGAGACGGAGTTTCACTCTTGTCCCCCAGGCTAGAGGGCAGTGGCACAATCTCGACTCACTGTAACCTCCAGCTCCCAGATTCAAGCAATTCTCCTGCCTCAGCCTCTGGAGCAGCTGGGACTACAGGTGTTCGCCACTAGGCCCAGCTAATTTTGTATTTTTAGTAGAGACAGGGTTTCACCATGTTGGCCAGGCTGATCTTGAACTCCTGGCCTCAGATGATCCGCCCGCCTCCACCTCTCAAAGTGTTGGGATTATAGGCAGGAGCCACGGCGCCTGGCCACAGGCCATAGAACACTTATTTTAAAAATCACTGAACTTAAACTCAAAACTTGATACTTTGTAGATATGAAACTTCGTGTGACTTCTTTCTGAAATCAACATTCTGCCAATTAAAACCACATATGGATATTACTCATGTTCATACTTTCCTAATCAGTTTCCATCTTCTAAATGAGCTTGCCACACTATGAAGAAAAAACACTTCTTTTTAAAATTTTTTAGATCCTTAAAAAATAACTGATTTCCATTTTGTTGCCTCAACCAACCAAACAAACTTGGTATTTACATGACAAACCCATCTTTTTTCACTTAAATATGTAAACACCTTCAGCTGGGCAACGAATCAAAAGAAGAGGATCATGTGACAAACATGTACAGGATCTATTAAAAGATGAACACCCCCTAAGCAGGCAGCTACTTGGTACCAGCCCTGTGCCAAGCACTGTGATAAGAGGAACACGGATGTCTGAGACAGTCTAACGTCAAGCAGCCCTAAGAATAAAGAGGCAAGTAGAAAAATTAATAGAAAGCTAAAAGCAAACCAGGACCCACAAATGCATTTTGGAGAATCTTTTAACTAAGAACTTATGGCAGGGCTATTTTCCATAGAGGTCAAAGAACATATGGCAAGTCCATTTAAATAAAAATTCTGGACTGGGCACAGCTGCTCACGCCTGTAATTCCAGCACTTTGGGAAGCCAAGGTGGGCAGATCACTTGAGATCAGGAGTTCGAGACCAGCCTGGCCAACACGGCAAAAACTCATCTCTACTAAAAATACAAAAATTAGCTGGGTGTGGTGGTACACACCTGTAATCCCAGCTACTTGGGAGGCTGAGGCAGGAGAATCGCTTGAACTTGGAGGCGGAGGCTGCAGTGGGCAGAGACTGAGCCACTGCAACTCGACTCCGGCCTGGGCAACAAAGCGAGACTCTGTCTCAGAAAATAATTAATTAATTAATTAATTAATTAATTCTGTCTGCCAAGGGAGCTAACTTTATCATTAGAGGCCTGAGTTTCCTGACAGACTACCTTAATAAGCAAAGGAATACTAGTGGTGTGGCATCAAGGGTTTTCCATGGTAAGCTGGCAAAACTGAAGACCAAAGCCTGGCCTAGAAAGCTGCTTAACTTAAATAAGATACCGATGACCTTGGACAACACGAGTTTGAACTGCACAGCCCCATTTACACATGAACTCTTTTCAACTGAAGGCAAATCAAAAATACAGTATTCACAGCATGCGAAAGTGCAGCATCTGTGGAGGGCCGGCCGTGGGACCTCAGTATGCAAAGATGTGGGTGTGCACGGAAGGTCCGGAAACCGATCCCCATGCTCTCTGAGGGACGATGCACACTATTCATTGTATCTATTTTATTTGTGTTGTACGAGGGATGACTGCACACTATTCATTATATCTATTTTATTTGTGTTGTATGAGGGATGACTGCACACTATTCATTATATCTGTTTTATTTGTGCTGTACGCCTCAATGGGGAGACAGAACATCTGATGAAACAGGTGTATAAAGAACTACAGGTTCTTATTTCACTTGGAAACAGCCTTGAATGATGGTTTCTCCTAAATCATTTCAGGCACATGAACAAATATACAGAAAAGTGATCTGTCCACTGTAAAGGTTTATCTAGCTCATTTATAATTTTTACGCAGGTTTTCTCTATTACATTAAGCACCATATAATGTATGTAGAAATACTTGCAAGTTGTAAGGCCTTATAAAAATGCTTGTCACTATCACTGTCATCACTGTCATCATCATCATCACCATTATCCTTACCCGCTGGTCCTCCTTTATGAGAATTTGTGAGGACTGACAACCCTGGAACCTCCAGAACAGAAGATCTCAAAACCAGGCTTCCAAGAAGACTGACAGTGCATGAACACAGGTTCAGCACTTCACTGAGCCCCTTGGTATTGAATCAAATCACTGTCTCTCTGAAGAAAGAATATACAGCTTTCAACAGATTCTCAAAGTTTCTGTGATACCAAAACCATTAAGAACCACTGTTTTGGAGGCCTACAAATAGGTGTCCAGGGTGGCAGAAAAGAAGCTTCGCTCAACCTTCACAACTACAATTACTGTATGTTACAATCTATTTGCTCACAGAACAAATGAGGGCTGCTTACTGCTCTATCAGCCACTGTGCTTAGAAGAAGGTAGAAAGATGATTACGCTGGACTGTGTCCTTGAGTTCACGGAGACAGACTGAAGTCACACACAGGCCGCACACTGAGTCATACACTACAACAGAGGAACATACAGGAAGTGCCCCTGCAGCGAAGAGAAGCAAAGGCTACCTGGCTCTAAGGAAAGGTTTCCCCGGAGACCCCACGATGGCTTACCAGACCAGCCTAAGCATTATGCTCTGAGTGCCTGTTATACACATCAAGCACTGAAAGACTTAGGATGCACCCACAAAGAGCTGACAATCTAGAGGAAAGGCACATGTCATAAACAATTATACTAAAGTAATACTGCAGTAATATTTTTAAGTACATAAAAGATAAGAAATAGCTCCATGTAACGAAGAGGGCTGTCAAGAAAGCTTTATTAAGCAGAGTTATGAGATAATACGAGCTGACCACTGCATGCCCAAAGGCAGGGAGACAGAAAACGGCAAGGCACAGAGGGGCAGATGGCTGCACAGGGCAGGGGCTGAGGCACCAGGGCTGCACAGGAGCCAATGAGGGAAGCACAGGTGATGTTAAATGGGAGAGCAGGGAGGCCTGTTAGGGCAATGTGGCTCCACTAAGGAGAGATTGGACCCCGTGCGATGGGAGACAGTGAAACGGGTTAAGGAGGATTCTGTGACAGATGGAACACCTCAGCTCAAGAATCATGTCTGTATTATCAGAATGCCTTCTAATGCATCACACCACAAACTACATCAACTTGCATGCACTACTTTACTTAAAAAATGCAACAGAATATTTCAAAATTCAATGGCACAAAATCGACGTGCATCATAATTTCCATCATTTGTCTGTTTATAATTTGGCACAGACATGAACTACATGAGCAGAGTATAACACCACCTAATTCTACTCACTAATTATTGTGACAATCTAATGAGATAGTCTATGGAAAGAGCATAAAACAGGGCCTGTACACGGCAAGTACTCACTAAACATTAACTATAATTACATGCTGATGATGATTAAGAAGAAAAAACTTACCAGTGATAACAATATGGTTAAATTATCACAAACTAGAAAGCAGTCTTCAGAAACTACATAAATAGTTGAGTAACTTTTATTTAAAAAAAACAAAAAACCAATTGGTTTAAAACTAAAAAGACTGTATTAGTAGACTCTCCCCAACATGAAATGAGTAAGACATTCTAAAGAATCCCATTCAACAGGTTGAGCCACTTGGAGGCCTAGCAATGGACCGAGTTCAACGTGGTATCAGATATTCGAAGGAGATATGGTATTGTTGAACTGGAAAGGTAAGTTAATTGATAAGACTGGCCCTTGAAGTATATATGTGAATAGTTTCCTAGACTTACTGTCACTGCTGTGAAACTGGAGAACTGCCAATTCAACAAGTACAGGCATGTGCCCTTGAACGGCAATCTTTCCAAGTCCATTTATTCCTAGTAACAAAGACAGAAAAGATTGTGCTTTGTGGCACTATGTCTTGTATGGTGAGCATGCACTATTTATAAGCAGCGTGGTCTGCTGTTTAAAAAATAAAAAAATGCCAGAAAGGCAACTGCAAAATAACAGTACACAAAACACACACTAATAAATAAAAACGTGACAAATCCAGCCCTACAAACTAAAATAATCCAAAAAGTAAAAACAATGGGAACTAAATGGTAAGAAAATCTCCAACGTTTAAACTAACACCTAAAGCTTAAAATCTTTTCAATTTTCATAGTTGTACAAGGTAGGTAATATGGAAAGAACAGACCAGGTATTAAGTGAACATTAAACCTCTACACACACAGGTCACTCAACAAATCACAAACACCCAACCCTTAAACATCCTTAGGACACAAAACAGTTCCCTGGTGAGGGGGATGGTGAGTATGCTTGCTCTGGCTTTCTCGCCCCGTACCAGATGCCCAGGAGGACAGCTGCTGACGCCGAGGCACCAAGGAGGACAAGGCAAGGGAATGATGGCCTCATGTAACTCGATGCAGAGGGAGGTACAAATCAGGTTAGCTTCGGCTGTGCAGGCGTGAAAGCTGGGACCCTAACCACCATCTCAGACATGGTTCCCACAAAAAAAGCCTTCCAACATTAACGTCCTGTCCAGTTCAGATGGGCAGCATTTTTACCAATGAAATCATACTTTTACAATTGCAAACACAAATATGACACCTGTCCGTCTCTTCAACGGCCAATGAGACAAGGGAAGCTACCTGCACTCACCTGGATTCACCCACGCCTTTGCTGGCATGATCTTGACTCGTCGAATGCCACCGCGACGGAATTCAAACACCTGTCCTCCTAATTGTGCTAAATAGCAATATGTCATTCAGAGTAAAAATGCTGGAAGATTCTTACATTCAAGACTCCTTCAGGACCAAGCATCGAATCTAGGATTCAAGTCTGCAACCCGGCCTAACCCAGCTTAGCACAGAAACCCACTTAACTAGTCGTTTTTGAACAGGCTCCCTTACAGCATCTGTAGATCTTTCTTGAAAGAGTAAGAGGAGTAAAATGTGGTTCTGGCACTTAGCACCCAAGAAGTCTTGGGCAAGTTACTTAACCTCTCATACACATTTCATCCTGTAACGTAGGGATAAGAGTCCACCCCAAGGTTGTGAGAATTAAACGGACTGGCACACACAGAATGCTGGGCCCAGTACCCGGCTGTGACACTCAGTGTCGTGGTTGTTACTACACTGATGCTCACCACCAGTGTCATTATCACTGACAGCATGAGGACAAAGCTGGCCTGTTTGACGTAAGCTGTTTCCACCACCCCACACCTCTGGGTCCTGGCCCCTGCACACTCTGAGAATTCCATCACAGCACTGTAAGCATCACCATGTGCTGCTCCACAACGTGGGATGGCCCTGAATCACGGTCCCCCGAATTCCCATCCCACAGCCTTTCCAGACTAGACTTGTTCAGTCAGTAAAGCATCAACGTGGTAAACATCATACAAATCACTAAAGAAAAGCTGAGTCTCTGTTTTGTTTAGTAAGAAAATGGAACTTCCTTAGGATTTCAACTACATCCTATTTTCACCTTAACATCTTCCTGCTTCAAAGAAGGACCCTTCCCCTGGTAAAAATTATTACCATGCCCTGCTTCACTCAGAATCACACACACACAAAAGACTTTTATCCCAGAACACAGCAACAGCACACTGCGGTAACATCATTTCTGCCAAGACGCAACTTCCAGTCTCCCTGTGGCTGGGAAATGAGTTTCTTTCCTCTTAAGCTTTCCTAGGAGGAGAACAAAAAGAGCCAAGAGGACAGCAGCTGCTGCCACTTCAGGGAGGAGTCAGCAACACAAAAGCCCTTTCAACAGCACATTTTTTAACTCTCTGCCGGGCCTCCCACCAGTCTCTAATCAAGTTCCTGCTGCCAGGAATTCTAGCCCCAGCTCCCACAGGGCATCAGGTCCCACCACAGCAGGCCAGGCTTCCAGCAACCACCCAGCTCTCAGCCACTTGCAGATCCTTTAGTCAGGATCTGGGGCCCATCAGCCTCCTCCACATTCCATCTCCTGTCACAAGAGGACATGCAGCAGGAGCAGGGGTCCCAGGATGTATGTAAAATATCCTACTTTATATGAGGAAAAGGGTTTCTAACTTGAATGAATAATAAATAGCTGAAATATTCAGAGTTCTGCAGAACTAGACAGAAGCTCCAGAAACATTTTCCCTGACTGAGGTCAACAATCAGGTTAGCCTGGGCCAGAATTTCCTTCCGTTCCCACTGTAGAAATGCACTCACCTTGTGTGCACCTAAGTGGGGAGGCCAGGAGCCGACCTCCACACAGGTGACACAGAGATGAGGCCAGGAGCCAGCCTCCACACAGATGACACAGAGATGAGGCCAGGAGCCGACCTCCACACAGGTGACACAGAGATGAGGCCAGGAGCCAGCCTCCACACAGGTAACACAGGGATGAGGCCAGGAGCCGACCTCCACACAGATGACACAGGGATGAGGCCAGGAGCCGACCTCCACACAGGTGACACAGGGATGAGGCCAGGAGCCAGCCTCCACACAGGTGACACAGGGATGAGGCCAGGAGCCAGCCTCCACACAGGTGACACAGGGATGAGGCCAGGAGCCAGCCTCCACACAGGTGACACAGGGATGAGGCCAGGGGCCAGCCTCCACACAGGTGACACAGGGATGAGGCCAGGGGCCAGCCTCCACACAGGTGACACAGGGATGAGGCCAGGGGCCAGGCTCCACACAGGTGATACAGACATGAGGCCAGGAGCCGGCCTCCACACAGATGACACAGGGATGGGGCCAGGAGCCGACCTCCACACAGGTGACACAGGGATGAGGCCAGGAGCCGGCCTCCACACAGGTGACACAGAGATGAGGCCAGGAGCCGACCTCCACACAGGTGACACAGGGATGAGGCCAGGAGCCAGCCTCCACATAGGTGACACAGGGATGAGGCCAGGAGCCAGCCTCCACACAGGTGACACAGGCATGAGGCCAGGGGCCAGCCTCCACACCGGTGACACAGGCATGAGGCCAGGGGCCAGCCTCCACACAGGTGACACACGGATGAGGCCAGGGGCCAGCCTCCACACAGGTGACACAGGGATGGGGCCAGGAGCCGACCTCCACACAGGTGACACAGAGATGAGGCCAGGAGCCAGCCTCCACACAGGTGACACAGAGATGAGGCCAGGAGCCAGCCTCCACAAACGTGACACAGGGATGGGGCCAGGAGCCGACCTCCACACAGGTGACACAGGGATGGTGCTCCAACACTCTCCATCGTGTGAATGAAGCCATTTTCTCTTAAGAAAAATGTCCTCATTTCCCCTCCTGTATTTCATGAATGCTGACTTAAGTTGTGACAACGGCTGAACTTCCATATTAATTCATTCCCAGTCTTTTCATCAAAATGTAAATTTCAATCCTGAAACCAGGACTGGAATGCTAAAGTAACACAGCAGTAATATGTTTAGAAATCTGCTCTTATCTCAATGAAAAACATGGTCTCCCCAAATAAGTAGAGTCAGAAGGGGAAACACTCGTCCTGGGCTGCTTTGTATACTAACATAACAGCCAAAAACATAACCAAACTACTCTAGACTGAAGGTCAAACACATTCCAGGGTATCCTGTACGCAATACACACATCAGGGAACAGACCTCAACCCAACACTGCTTCAACACCAACTTCTATTCACAATTTTTACAAAATCTTCTGGCCAGGCATTTTTCTAGACATTCCCTTAGTTTTAAAAATGAACAAAAAGCTGCAGCATTTCACTGGTGCTCAATTAATAATTAACTTGGTAAGTACCCATCAGCTAAGAACACTACACCAAATTTATTCCACACACCCACAGGACGGATGCCCCAGATTTTATTCTGCTTAAATTAGAGGAAAACCTGTTGAAGCTTACAACAAAGCAACAGAGAATGGATCTGAAGTAGAAGAGGGGGTTGGATGCTGAGAAGCATGTCAGGCAGACCAAACCCCGAATGTGGGATTACACGTGCTTCAAAGAGCTTTACTCCACTAAACATCTTTGATAAATCTACTTTATAATCCTCACTGTAGACCTTACGGACAGCAATCTGAGGAGGAGAATCTTAATTAGAGCTCTGGAAACTGGCTCTCTAACGAGACCGACTTTCCAAATAATTTTTCACATGGCCCTCTCCCCTTCCGAACCTCACATGGAAGGGCAGGCACGCGGCATGGATCTGTCAGAACAGTTCACCAACATGCAGAGGCCTCTCCAGGAAGGGCAGATGCTATCGCGAGACCTGCAGAGTCCGCGCCCGCCATCCCCACTCTGCCACTACGCTTTCTCTCGCGGCAAAGCCATTTGCGGAACATGCCCAGAACACGGAGCTAACAACACAGAGCTAACAGGACTGTCCATTTGGTGACAGATTTTTAGGTAGTCCATAGAATTTCTACTTCTACAAAAACAGAAAACTACTTTTCAGAGGTTGTTTCCAATTTAAGCAGATTTAAAGAGAAGAAAAGGGAAGATCTTAAAACAGAACTTCATTCAGCTTGCTGGATAGGTTCTCTGTTCTGTGAAAGGTATATAAATCATACACATATTTGACTAGGTTGAAATAGGTAAAATATGACAAAAATTTGGTTATAATACTCAACCAACACTAGTAGCTTTAAGTCAAAGACAAGAAGCAAATAGTTACGTGGACAGGTTGTTGGTCCCAGAGCCACAGCACTCCTGCACAGGCTCATATTAATTAGCGCAATATTAAATGCCCCAGTTAGGCAAAGACGACCCTGGCGGACATGGACAATGGACAGGGAGTGAAGTTCCAGCAAGCACCTGCCTGGCCTGCGCGGCACACTGAGCTCTAGTGCAGTCTCCGGCGGCCCCCACGGGTGTTCCTCAACTGCCCATCTCTTCACCTGACACGCATCTTTCCACACTTCCTTCATGTCCTAGAAATTAGTTAAGACACACTCCATGTGAATAATTAGCATGCCTAATTTTAGCCAACAAAATATACTGATTTTTCCTAAAGGAGTTTCTACACTGTGATACCAATTGTCCTGCCAGGAATCTCTGAAGAAATAACTTGGGCTGATAATTCTTCTGCCAAAAAATGTGTCTTATAATGAAAACGAGGTCCAATGTGTAAATATTATTCTATCACTTTTATTCATTTCCAAAAGCATATAAACATAAGTCTACTGTACACTACTTACTTTCTCTGTAAAGCAAGGACCACACAATAAACGACCTACAAATTTCCAGCTTCTCTCTCACCTTTAAATCTCAATATTTACACAAATGTGTAACAGTTTCTTATACACTTACCAACACCACTGCCCACAATCCCAACACCTCCCTGCCCTCCCACTAAATTACTACTGGAAAAGTCTGGCACTGCCCTTTCTGGAAAATACCATAAATCTATTTTGGGACACCACCTCGTTTGGCTGGTTGTTTCCTTATTTTTTTTTTCTTGGTAGTAAAAATATCCCGACGTCTTAAACGTATAGGTGAAAAATACTAGTTTTGAAATGATTCCTTAAAAAGCAACAATAAAAATACTCTTCTTCACTTGAAAGAAAAAACCCAAAAGGCAGTGTTCATACAAAGTCATGAAGAGAATTTAAATTAAGGTTTTGGTTCCATTTTCTGTCTCAACTTTAACTTTTAACAATTCTTTATAGGCTTTTGAAACCTACTTTGGAGAAGGAAAAAAAGTAGAAATAACTGTTCTTCAAAAATTTTACAGAAACAGTTTGATTCAGCTTCAGTTACTAAATTTGGGGTATTTTTCTATGTTGAAACGGTACCTGAAAATTCTAACTTATATTGGACAGACAAAATGAAAAAAAAAAAGACGTTCTACTCTTCAGAGGATTACCAAATGCTGTTGATTATCCTATTTTCTCTTGAAATAAACTAATTATGGGTATTTTAGATAGTGATATATAGTCTGTAGACTTAATACATAGGCCATATGCTAGTGGCGCATAACCAATAGAAAAAGAATTCCTTGCATTAATAGAAGCACAAAAAATATATTACAACTTCCAAAATAACTTTTTTTTTTTTTTTTGAGACAGAGTCTGGCTCTGTTGCCCAGGCGGAGTGCAATGGCACAATCACAGCTCACTCCAGCCTCAACCTCCTGGACTCAAGCCACCCTCCCACCTCAGCCTCCCAAGTAGCTGGGACTACAGGTGTACCACCAGCTCAGCATTTTTATTTATTTATTTTATTTTTTTGGTAGAAACGAGGTTTTGCTGTTACCCAGGCTGGTCTTGAACTCCTGGCCTCAAGCAATCCTCCCACCTGCACCTCCCAAAGTGCTGCGATTACAGGCATGAGCCATCGCACCCAGCCCAAAATAATGTATTTCTAAAACAGCAGTTACATTTTTCACGTGCTACCCACCTATTAGATGGCACGGATCCCAGGGTGGGTGTTGACTGAAGACTCTTCTGTTTTTTTGTGTGTGTGGTATTACTGAATATATAAAGTTCAAAGGTAATTTTTAAAAAGTCCCTTTTAAAATGCACAGATTCATAAAGTACACATGGGTGAGATTAGTAAACAAATTGAGCCCCACCTATTGCTGATGAGTGCTATGATCACCCCTTTTCTATTTCCACTATCATTCTCAGAGGGCAGGCCATGAAAAGCCAACATATTCACTCATTTACTTATGCAGTCTTTTAACACGGATTGAACAGCTTCTATGTGCCAGGCGCTTTTTTGCCAGGTGCTAAAGACAGAAGATGCAGGGGCTAAAAGCCTGCCCTGAAATACTCACACTCCACCAGGACATACTGACATATAACTACGATATCTGTGCAGCAAGACTGAGGTATGTACAAAGTGCAACACATGTACTTTCTAGCTCGGACTGCTGCCTTGGAGGTCCTGGTTTCAGAACCTTCAGTATTACAACAAAGCACTGCTACCATGAATAAACCTACCACACGTCAGGAGTTTTCCCGTGTTATTTCACTTTACTCTCACTTAAACCTTCCGGTATTTCTAAGTGTCCCCATGTAGAAGAGGAAAAAGTGAGTTCTAAGAAATCATTTGCTTGTCCAAGATCACCAGTTAGCAACTAGAAGAGACAGGATTCCAAGCCTGGTCTTTTCAGTTCAGCATGCTGCTACCCTGCCTCTGCCTCTCGACCAAAACCTAGACGAGGTACTAAGTGAAGACCACATTAGAGAAGTTTCGGCACATCATCTCTGCGTGCACTGGGTAACTTTGCCGGTGTGCAATAACCTCTGAATGGCATGCCAGATGGTAGCAGTAGTTGTTCTAAGTATGAGCCTGCAAATATACTGACTGAAAAAAGTTGGAAAGGCTTCTCAAAGTTAGAACAAAACCATAATGATACTTTTGATAATAGAGTACAAATTTGGAGATCAGTATCAGTGGTAACAATTTCAATGTATCCCTGGTCTTTTACTCACTTTACGCCACTTAAATCATTCAGGCCTTTTGTTTCCATCTTCATGGCTTAATGAGAATAAACACACAGCAGCCGGGCCAAAAAAATATTCACACGCACTTCTACACCGAGCCCAAAGAGCAACCGGGAATTTTGAAGAAGCTGCCACAGGGCAGATGGTTAAAAAAAAAAAAAATGGAAGAGAGCATCAAATGAGAGCAATAAAAACATATTTACCTGTCTCTTCACCTATTTTGAAAACACCAACGCCAGAACCATCTCTAATGGAGTAGTGGATCTCCCCATCTCTTCCGGCGTCCTCATCATGAGCCGACACTGTCATTACCAATGAACCAATAGGCGCATCTTCTTTCACGGTCCCCTTTTCCACAAAGCTGGAAAACACGGGTGGGTGCAAGTTCTCATTCACATCAACCACCTCAACTTCAACATAGCAAGTAGAAGACAGAGAAACTGGCTTTCCCTTGTCTTTGGCCCTCACAGTGAGATTATACACTTGCTTCTTCTCAAAGTCCAACTGCTGGACAATTCTAACTGCTCCACTGAGTTTATCCACATCAAAGTTTCCTTCTCCGTGGTCCATAAGGCTGTATCTCACTTGACCAGACTGACCTAAATCAGGATCCTGGGCTTCTAACCACATGATGACAGTTCCTTCTGGAAGATCCTCTCGGACTTTCACACGATAATTAGGTGGAATAAATTTAGGTGGGTTGTCATTAACATCTTCTAGTGATACTTTCAAAATGACAGTGGAGAACAGCTGAGGCTCTTCTCTGGCTTGGTCCCTGGCTTCAATCTTTAAGTAGTGCTCATGCTGTAGCTCTCGATCTAGAGGGCGCGTGATTTTAACAACACCCGTCACGCTGTCAATTGAAAATGCATCTGTGTCTGTAAGAATTGAGTATGTCACGTGTCCGTTGGGCCCTAGGTCTTTATCTGTGGCTTCAACCTGGATGATTTCACTATGTACCTCCTTGTCTTCACTCACTTCCACAAAATAGCTCTCCTGTAAAAACTCGGGTGGATTATCATTGGCATCGACAACCACGACATGTAGGAGACGCCACGCAGCCTTCTGGGGTATCCCAAGGTCATAGACGGTTACATTCAGGGTGTATTTGTCTGCTGTTTCACGGTCAAGAGGAGATAAAATTTTCAGCATTCCTGTTTCCATGTCAATCATGAAGCAACTATCCTCATTTCCTCCAGAAACAGCATAGACCAGTTTTCCATTGAAGCCAGTGTCAAGGTCAGTGGAATTCATGAAAATTACACTGGAACCCACAGGCTGGCTTTCCTTTACCTGAATACCAGTCGGAAGAGTGCTTCTAAACTGTGGTATGTGAGCATTGACAGAGTGAGAATCAAAGAAAATATCCTCCACCTCTCCCTGGTTGTGTAATTTATTTGCCTGCAGGAGTTTCTCTGCCAGCATTTTGGCAACACCAGTCTCTTCACACTGCAAGTTTACCAGCTTGCGACTGGCAGCCACTGTTATGTTGATATATAGCGGTGTGGCAAAATTTTCTCCATCCGTAGCTGTGATTCTCAGACTGTGAAAAGACACCTTTGCAGCTAAGCCATCCATTAGTGATTGCTTTAATGACAATACCCCAGAGTTGGGGTTTAAACTAAACAAATCCAGTTCATTTCCAGCTTCAATCTGATACTGTACCAGCTGAAGTTCATCTGCATCAATAGCAGAAACAGTGGTTATTTGCTCTCCCACGCCTAGATCTCTGGGAATTGTCCCTTCACAATTTATTTTCTCAAACAAAGGTGTGTTGTCATTCAGGTTATTGAGAGTAATTGTAGCAAGGACTTCGACTTCCCGGCGGTACGGCAAGCCCCAGTCTGATGCACGAATCCTCAGAGTATAAACCCGAGGCATCAGTTCGTAGTCCAGGTTTTCTGACGTACTCACGGCACCAGTGAAATGGTCAATCGCAAACGGCACATGATTTAAATTTGCGATACTGTATGTCACGTACCCATTCTCACCCTCATCAGGGTCTACGGCACTCAGGCTCATGACAGTAGTACCAATGGGCACGTTCTCATCAAAAGCAGCTTTGTACGCTGTCTGGGTAAATTCAGGGGGATTGCTATTTGCACCTAAGACTTTCACCAAGACCTTGGTGGACGCTTTTCTGTCACTTGTTGTTACTTCAAGTTCAAAATGGGCTGCCTGCTGTCTCTTAACTGGTTCTAAAATAGAAATGAGACCAGTGTTGTAATTTAAACTGAATTTAGCTTTTCCGGGTGTACTTTTAAAAACATACCTCAAATGGGAATAACCAGGAATGGCCTTCACCATGACCACAGGTGTGTTGGGAGGTGCAAATTCACTTATTTCTGCTCTGTAAACATCCTTTTCAAACTTGACTGGCCCGGCTTTGAACTGTGGAGAAGTCACAGGAATTACTTTAACAGAAGAGAACCGGGGTGGAGTTCCTTTATCTTTAGCCTGTAGTGTGAGATTGTAGCCGAAAGGATGACTGTCCCAATCAATGCCACCGATGGCTTTGATTTTATACTCCTTACTCCCTGGAAAGGACCTCACTGTTCTGAACTGCTGGAGAAGGTCACCTGCCACGATGCTTAAAGATGCTATGTCACCATTGGCACCCTGATCGCAGTCATCCACTGTCACAATTGCATATGCTGGGTCCCTGTCCAGTTCTGACGGTGACAACGTCACTGCTGTTATCACCGGAGCACATTCATTGGCCTGTTCGATGTGCACCGTTAGCCTGGCCATGCTGCTGATGCCACTGCTCCCATACAATTTCATTCCACGGTCCACAGCGAGGATTTCCATCTCATAGAGCTTGGTCTCTAGGTAATCAAGTCTACCAGTTAACACTATGACACCACTGGTTGGGTGAATAGCAAACATATCTGTTCGATCTTTAAAACTGTAGTAAAATTCCCCGTTGGTTCCTATGTCTGCATCTGTGGCGCTGACTCTTGCAATACTGGTCCTCATGGCTGTGTTTTCAGGTAAAGAAACGCTGTATGAGGTGGGTGAGAATAACGGTCTCAAGTCATTTGTATCCAGCACCTGCACCCTGACCTTTGTTCGCGCCTCCACATTAGTATTTTTTTCAAGTGCTTTCACTATCAACGTGTAGTGATCCTTCACTTCTCTATTAAGAATAGCTGTATTTCCTCCTTTGGTCCTTATTCTTAGAAAGCAAAAGTCTCCGAGAATGTACTCTTCAGCTTTGAACAGATTTTCACTGTCTCCGGAAACAATTTTGTACCTTACTTCCCACGATGGATGTGTAATGTAAATACCCATCTTGACAGGATGCCCCACGTAAGTCTTGGCTGCAGAGTTCTCATGCACGGTGACGTTGTACTCGAGGTGTGTAAACTGTAGAGGAGTCTGTTCAAGTCGTTGGCTGCCATCACTGTCTCCAAAATGTTGGAAGAGGAGGAGCAGAAGCAGGAGCAAAGCCAAATGTCTCCCCATTGCTTAACTGTCGGGAATCTGAAACAGAAGAAATCAGAATCGTTACCTTGGGGAAATAAAACAAGCGAAAGTGTGTACATTGTTTTAAACCTCTCATTAAAAAAAATATTTTCCATACACATGGAAAACAAATAAATGCAACCATTTTGGATTTTTTTCATGTTTTCCAATATAAGTATCAACATTCTTGTAAAATGTCTTGAATTACTAAGCTTAACAAAAACTTCCTTTTCATTTTTGAACAAGGTCCTATCTTTCAAATTTAAACGACTCAAAAATCTTCATGAGTATCAAATGAAAGACTACTAACTGTAACAACTAAGTTATATTTTTATATTTAAATTGTTAAGGCAAATATAAGCAATTGTTAAAAAGTAATGAACATTGTTTACATTTACTTACATACAATGAATTAAATGATTAAAAGCTGGCAAACGTAATGCCCCTACAGTATTGTGAGAATGTAAAGCTTCTGACAACGAATTCAGAAAAAAAACAAAAACCAGCAGTGGTTTTACATGGTGCCCCATAACAACAGCTTATAATCTCATTTCAAAATTTATCCTGAAATTATATTATTTCTGTATAAGAATGGTTAAGTTCACTCCCTACATAATGTAAGGGTTTATTGTCTCATTTCGCTCTATATAACTACTTAAAAGTATTAAAATAATTATATCAAGTCTGATACCTATCACCAACATAAGCCCCAAAGAAAGGCGATTTACAAAAGAAAAACCAGAATTCAGCAGCCTGATGTCAAACAGCGTTTTTCCTCTCTAAGTCAGTGGAGCAAACCTTACCAACTATATCAATGTTTTATCACCGCTGCTGTCAACAACCAGCTGTTCACAGAATGTCTCCCATCTTCAGGGCATCGAACAACCTGTCACCCCGGGCCCCTCCATGAGAAGATGACACACACACACAAAAGCTAAATCTTCTAAGCTAACACGTCAAGGGTCAAATCAGTCTATTAATACATGGTGGCAGACCCTGCAGGACAGTCCCTGGGTGACTGGAGGAGGAAAGAGAGAAACTGAAGAAATGAAGAAAACGTTGCCTTTAACAAATGACAATTGGGAAACTGGGCGAAGTCCACTGGGCTGAGGTCTCGCCAGGGAAGCAGGACAGTTATTTTCAGATCAACTGTTCCCCTTTGCCAACAAATTCATCTTGTAAATCAATGCGGCTTCACAAAGGACAGCACTGTCATCTTGCAAAGTGACTCTCAAATTAATATTCACAAAATGTGAATGCTACCAGAGGTAAATGAATGGCAAACTGGAGGGTGGGTTTGACAGCCCAGTTGAAATTGGTACAACAACATTAATTTATAGTATCTTAACTTAGCTACTGCCAACTCTGCCCCATAAGTCATTGCCTTAGGGGGAAAAAAAGACCTGATGTGCTTAAAGCAATTAAAGCTTAATTGATATTGAATCAAGTTCAAGTTGGCCACCCTGACTTGTTCTTTAGCTATGATGCCTTCTCCTCTCCAGATAAAGTCAGAAATTACAGATTTTTGGCTTCCAGGAGAACAATTATCATTTAAACAAAATAAGAAAACAATTTTCTCCCAAAACTCTCTCTTTAAGTATCTCCATTTAGTCAACAGTTCTAATACTCAGGGAATTTGAATATTATAAAATAATCTTGTAATTTTATCAAAACAAATGAAAAGTTCAATTCAACCTACAGGTATGGAGGACCTTATTAGACAGAACCTTGCATGGTGTTAAGGAATAAAAGACAACGATCCCAATCCCAAGGGATTTACAAACTAGAAATAAAAATACATATAAAGAGGCTGGGCACAGTGGCTCACAACTGTAATCCCAGCACTTTGGGAGGCCAAGGCAGGCGGATCCCTTGAGCTCAGGAGTTCAAGACCAATCTGGCCAACATGGTGAAACCCTGTCTCTACTAAAAATACAAAAATTAGCAGGATGTGGTGGAACAAGCCTGTAATCTCAGCTACTCCAGAGGCTGAGGCAAGAGAATGACTTGAACCCGGGAGGAGGCAGAGGTTGCAGTGAGCCGAGATCGTGCCACTGCACTCCAGCCTGGGCAACAGGGCTAGACTCTGTCTCAAAAACAAAAGAACAAAACCAAAAACACTTGGATGATGTTTAGCAAGCAGTCTTTTGTTTTAGGAGACACATTATGTTTTAGGAGACATTTTTACCATCATCCACTGCACAACAAAGTATTATACCAGGATTCTATTGCAAGTACTAGAAGTATTTTTTGCTTAATTCTACATATAAAGTTATCATGCAGCCATTAAAAGGTAACAGAGCACTCTGTAAGACAGCACTAGCAATATTAACTGGAAAAACCAAGCTGATCCTATTTATGTTTATTTAAAAAAGAGGAGAAGGGAGGCAGATAAAATGTACCCACGGATATACTTAAAAATGGACAGAAAAGGCTAGGCAGACAAGCAACTGTTAACAGTGGTAACTTCTGGAGAACTGGTAGAGAAACAAGCAGCTGAGGGAATGATTACTGGGCATTTTTCTCTATTATGGTTTTTTAAGCACGAGTATGTGTTATCTTTATCATCGACTCACCCCTTTCATTAATTATTTAATTCCTTTTACATATGTTTAATGAGCATCTACTATGTATCAGGTGCAGTTCTAGATGCTGGGGATTCAAAAGTGAACCAAATTACCAACAAGTCCTGATGGAAGATACATTTCCTGGCCAGACACAGACAGACAAGTAAACAGAGTATATCCGATGCTGATAATTAAGTGCTAAGGAGAAAACTAAAGCAGGGCAAAGAAAGACCACAGTCAGGAATCTGAAGGAAAAGAGGGAAACCTAAATTCAAAGGGTCAGGGCTTACACTAGTGACGTGCTGGGCAACTCTTAGATTCTTTGGGGTGATATAGAGTGTTCAATATGATTCTTGGTCCCCACCAGTTAGAAGCCTGTGGCATCCCCCTCATCACCCAGCTGTGATGACTAAAAATCCCTCTATCTCGAGACATTGCCAAACACCCTCTAGGGCAGAAAGTCACACCCCACAGAGAAGCACCAGATTAGGGAAGCCAGAAACAGACCATGTGGCTGGAGCACAGCGGTTGAGGGACAGCGGTAAGGCCGGGGCACATCCTGGGAGAGAACCTATCGTGAACGGGGTTCTTTTTTTAAAAATAAACCTTATTTTAGAATGCTTTTAGATTTACAGAAAAGTTGCAAAGAGAGCTTCCCCTACTGTTAACATCTCACTTTGGTACCTTATACTAGATGCAACTAACAAACCAGTACCGACACATCATCATTAACTACAGTCCATACTTCACTCAGATTTGCTCAGATTTTACCCAAGGCTTTCTCTCCATCCCAGAATCCCTTCCAAGACACCACCATACATTTAGCTGTCATGTCTCCTAAGGCTCCTCTGGAACGTACGTTTCTCAGATTTTCCTTGCTTTTAACGATCTGGACAGTTTTGAGAAGTACTAGTCAGGTATTTTGTAGGATGTCCCTCAACTGGAATCTGATGTTTCTCTCCTGATTAGATTGGGGTTATGTTTTGGGGAGAAAAGCCACAGAGGTAGAGTGTCGTTTCCACCACACCGTAGCAAGGGGTAAAATCAACACGATTTATCGATGTTGACGCTGCCTCTGACCACGTGACTGAGGTAGTGTCCGCCAGGTTTCTTCAGTCAGGTTACCTTCACCCCTCTCTGTACTGTATTCTTGGTAAGGAAGTCACTGCATGTAGCCCATTCTTAAGAGATAGAGAGTTTCGCTACCCAAAATATTTATAATTCTTCTAGAAACTGATTTGTCTATCTTCCTCCATTTATTTATTCAATTTTTTTTTTCTTTTTTAGACAGAGTCTCGCTCTCTCACCCAGGCTGGAGTGCAGTGGCGCGATCACGGCTCACTGAAGCTTTGAGCTTTCCGGGCCCCAGTCTCAGCCTCCTGAGTAGCTGGGACTATAGGTGCACCTGTAGATGCAGACTGACAGAATTTTACATACTCAGGAACTACCAGCACGCCTGGCTCATGTTTGTATTTTTTATAGAGATGGGGTTTCACCAGGTTGCCCAGGCTGGTCTCAAACACTCAGGCTCAAGTGATCCGCCCAACTCGCCCTCCCGAACTGCTAGGATTACAGGTGTGAGCCACTGCATCCAGCCTGAATCTTTTTTTTTCTCAAGATCCATATGGACTCATGGATAAAGGACGATTTTTAGGACTTTAGAGTTTAGTATAAATCAAATGAGAAGTCCCTCAGCTGATTCTGAACAGAGGAGTGCCATGGTCTCAGTAAAATGGAAAAGCCTGTGGGCAGCCAGGGCAGAAGCTGGAGGGCGACCAGAGCAGTCAGAGCCTGCAGCCACAACACAGGCGGAGCGCGCGTGGGCTAGGGCCCAACGGGGGTAGGGGGCAGACTGTGAATCTATTTCAAGGTTGCCTGATGCACTGGAGTGGGGAGAGGGAAGGAAAGGAGGAGAGAGCAGTACCAGAGAAGACGCCAAAGACTGCTGTGCTAGAGAACAAGGGGGCCAGGAATCGAGAGGAGACAGGAGCAGAAGCAGCCCCGGGGAGCAGATCGGGAGGTCAGTTTTGGAAGGGTAAGATGGGAACAGCTACCGGCTACCCAAGTAAAGACTGTGAGTGGGCAGCAGATATGTGGGAGACTCCAGCCGGCAGATAGAAATTTGAGAGTTGTCTGAATATGAAAGATGGTATTTAAAACCACAGAACTGAATGAGATCACCAAGGAAGAGAGCAGGCAGAAGAAAAAAATCCAAGAGCAGAGCCCCAAGATTTGAAAGGACCAAATGGGAGGCCCTGACAGGGGAGATGGCAGCCACTGAGGGACGAAAGGGAACCACAGCACATTGGTGTGATAAGAAACAGTGAGTAAATAAAGATTTTTGTACAGCTGAAGCCTAACATTAGAACTTGGAGTTCTATATAATATAAATACTCACTAATCCAGCTGGGCGCGGTGGCTCACGCCTGTAATCCCAGCACTTCCGAAGGCCAAGGTAGGCAGATGACGAGGTCAAGAGATCGAGACCATCCTGGCCAACATGGTGAAACCCTGTCTCTACTAAAACTACAAAAATTAGCTGGGTGCAGTGGTGGGCACCTATAGTTCCAGCTACTTGGGAGGCAGAGACAGGAGAATCGCTTGAACAAGGGAGACAGAGGTTGCACTGAGCTGAGATCACACCACTGCACTCCAGCCTAGGTGACAGAGCAAGACTCTGTCTCAAAAACAAAAAAAAATACTCGCTAATGCGCCACGCTGCTTCCCCCTCCATTCCCCCACCAGAAGGCTCTGGCACCGCTCCATCCCCTAAGACACACAGACCATGCCCAACACATCAGATTGCTACTGCTGTTCTCTCCCCATGGTGTTCCAGGTGCTCAGTCCCACCACAGCCCCTGCCACCACCCACTCATCCCCAACTGGATGCCCAAACATGCAATTACCTTCCACATCCTACTCACCAGTTCTCACGGGACACAATACAGCTGGGACGGACTTGTGGACCACATTCCTAACTGAAATCTTTGAAAAACCTGAATGTACTCTGCAAACTTGGCTAACAGAATGCTACTGTGAGTAGAATAAATTAATTAAATGAAAAAATACACTTTTTGGGAGATATTGTTAACCGTGCAGTAATGTAACCAAGAACCACGAATTCAGGTTTCACTATAAAAACCACCCCGATCAAAACAATGGCTGTGGCTCTTATGCAAAACAAACAGTAAAGCTGAAGGGGGGAAAGACTCAAACACCATTTCATCTAAAAAGGACCTTATCGCCTAGACTCCTTTGCTTATGGAAATTAAACTCCAAAGACCATCTGAGCCAACAGCTACACTTTGATATTTAGAAGGTGATCACACTACTTAAACTCACTGTGATTTGGGATTTCTAAAATGCATTTTCCAAAGCAAAACCAAAGAGTGTTTACTTAGTTCAGCCTTGAAGGAGAAGGGCTCCCAGTCCAAAGCTTAAATATCTTTAGCATAGATCTCTGAAAATCTACAAATACGGCAGAAAAATAACTTTTCCAGTAAAAATCAGATATTAATATCTTCATACTTCTTCATTAGGGAGACCTTCACGTAAAATGCTTCAATCAATTACTGTGACTGCACATTCTTCACAAAACAGAACACAGCCCCTGTGCTGAAAACGTTTAACTGCATATATTCAAGTGTTCAGATGACCTCAAGCTCAAGTCTTCGAAGGGTTTCCACAGAGACAGGACATTAGGTGAGACACAGCATCATACAATGCATCAACTCTGTTAAACGCTGCATATTTATTACTGAGAGGTCACAATTCTTACAAGCACAAGTAGTCATTCTAGCCTTTACGGAACAGGACAACATTATTAAACTTTTCATTCCACATGTTATGATAAAAACACAAAATTATTAAGTTAAGAACTTTGTGTTCTCCCTCACTGTGCTCTTCTCCGCTCTCATTTTCTATCAACATAGTGAAAGTGTCAGTAGAATTTAACTCATGATTAAAATTTGGACTTTCGAGTTCAGTTCAGTGTCACATTTTTAAAGTATTTTTAAGAGATCTCTAAATTGCAAGCATCTTCACCCCCCCACCCCCGAGACAAGGTCTTGCTCTGTCTCCCAGGGTGGAGAGGAGTGGCACCATCATAGCTCACTGCAGCACCAACCTTCCAGGCTCAAGTGATCCTCCCACCTCAGCCTCTGGGGTACCTGGGCGTACCACCACGCCCAGCTAATTTTTTGTATTTTTGTAGAGATGGGGTTTCACCATGTTGCCCAGGCTGGTCTCGAACTCCTGAGCTCAACTGATCGACCTGCCTGGACCTCCCAAAATGCTGGGATTACAGTCGCGAGCCACTGTGCCTGGCCGGCAAACACATTTTCAAAGCAGGATCATGCAGTTGTCAAGAGATTACGAATTGTAAACGAGTTTTCTTTTGTTTGTTCGTTTTGAGACAGTCTTGTTCTGTCACCTAGACTGGAGTACAACGGTGCAATCGTGGCTCACTGCAACCTCCACCTTCTGGGTTCAAGTGATTTTCATGCCTCAGCCTCCTGAGTAGCTAGGACTACAGGCATGCACCACCATGACCAGCTAACTTTTGTATTTTAGTAGAGACGGGGTTTCGCCATGTTGGCTAGGCTAATCTCGAATTCTTGGCTGCAAGTGATCCACCCACCTCAGCCTCCCAAAGGGCTGGGATTACAGGCATGAGCCACTGCATCCAGCGTTAAATGGCTTGTTAAAAATACTGTATATTAAAAAAAATGTTGGCTGGGCGTGGTGGCTGACGCCTGTAATCCCAGCACTTTGGGAGGCCGAGGCGGGCAGATCACAAGGTCAGGAGATCGAAACCATCCTGGCTAACACGGTGAAACCCCGTCTCTACTACAAATACAAAAAATTAGCTGGGCGTGGTGGTGGGCGCCTGTAGTCCCAGCTACTCAGGAGGCTGAGGCAGGAGAATGGCGTGAACCTGGGAGGCGGAGCTTGCAGTGAGCCGAGATTGCGCCACTGCACTCCAACCTGGGCGACAGAGCGAGACTCCTTCTCAAAAAAAAAAAAAAATGTTAAATGATTTCTAAAATTTCAGACATTCCAGATAAAATTTACAACAGGAAAAAAAAACTCTCGATTTTTCTAGTTCAATTATCATAGCCATGTCGGTACTTTTAAAAGCTTTCATCCTTAACACTGAAATACTAATGAGTAGATCCTGTTTATTTTCTGGGTGTATACTAATTCTTTTCAACCCATCTTCATATGCTTTTCAGTATGAACGGAGGAAGCTATGACCCTAGAAACTGAGCAGCAGCCTTAGGCTTGGTATACGTAATTTAATTACTTCTGCTAACTCCATTTATATGTTGTTATCTTTGACTGGGGCTGCAATAATCTGGTAACTCTAGCAAGACATACTTTAAATATTGCCTTCACATGATCAACAACTGGTTCCAATTTAACCCTGAGAATGGTCTTTACTGACAGTGACAGTGTGGAACTACAATCTGACTTTTTCAGAAAACTTCAGCATGTACATGATTTAATCAATCCAAAATAGATTCCTGAAGTGTCCTTGCCCTTAAGAAAGTTAAACAGATGTCCTATTTTTCAAACAGCCTCTATATAAAACCTACTTATCTACATGAACCTATAAAACATGTCTGTTGGCATTATGAAGATGACGGGTTCTAGTTGTTCTGTGCTCCCGGGAACAAGAAGACAGGACAGGTAGGCAGCGGCTGTGTGTCTATTTCTGGCAGCGTGAGGCATTCCTGTGCTATTGTCTTCTTTCCCCTCTCTATATATTCCTTATCCTCCAACCACTTTCTCCTCATCCACATTCCAGGACAAACTTTGCCCAAGGAGAAGCTCAATAAACAGACTGTTTACCTCTTGTGAATGGAGATCATCTCATCTAATGTATTTTTCTCCACAAACAGAAGTAATTTAAACGACATCTTGGCAGAGTAGCCAATAATCAACAATGGCCACTTCTTCCACTCCCAAGTTGGTAAGACTTTATTTTATACGTTGAATTGGGCTCCCTGTATAATCAGATTCGGTCAACCCTTCACTAAATGACGGACCAGGAAAATGAATGTTCCGTGTACAGCAAGAAAACGGAAATCTTCAGGGAGAAAAGTCCATCTTCCCTCCTCTTCTTAAAATGTTCTCTTCACCTGTTCTCTCTTCTTATACCTCAGAAGAGATGCCACCCACCCTAGCTGCAAATAAAGATACTGTGATGCCACAAAATCCTGACTCTTCTACAGCTCCTCCCACTCCTGACTCCTTGTGCAGAATCCATACACACACACAGGTTCTTCCCCTACTTAAAAAATAAGCTTGGCCAGGCACGGTGGCTTACGCCTGTAATCCCAGTACTTTGGGAGGCTGAGGTGGGCAGATCATGAGGTCAAGAGATTAAGACCATCCTGGCCAAAATGGTGAAACCCCGTCTCTACTAAAAATACAAAAATTAGCCGGGCGTGGTGGCATGCACCTGTAGTCCCAGCTACTCAGGAGGCTGAAACAGGAGAATCGCTTGAACCTGGGAGGCGGAGGTTGCAGTGAGCCGAGATTGCGCCACTGCACTCCAGCCTGGGCAACACAGCCAGACTCCATCTCAAAAAAATAAAATAAAAATAAAATAAAATAAAATAAAAAAACTTCATTCAAACCTTCGCTTCTTTCAAACAAACACTCTTATTCTTCTCTTTTTTTATACTGGCAAAGATAGCAAGAAAAGGAGTTTGACAGCATCGCCCTGGCTTCCTTAGAACTCCCTCTCCACTAAACGCTGCTCCACAGAGATCCTGCAGGTCCACCCTGGCAGAACAGCTGTTCCTGCATCACAAGCTAATGTCAAACCAATTACCTTTTCTCAGTGCTCATCCTCCTTGATTTCATGACACCTTTGACACTACTCACTCCCCTCCCCAACACTCCTGATCCTTCATACGGTCACAGAGTCCCCGAAAACAAAGAGGCAATCCACAGGTATGAAAAATGAATGACAACATTCTCCGGATTCTCTTCCATACTCTTTTATACTCTACACTGACTCACCAAAAACTCTGGCATTACAAACTTGTCTTCCAACTCTTCCTCCACATACATTTATTACCACCCTTAAAGATCTCATCCACTCTGCCTCAAATCATGAAGGATCAGTGCACCAAATCTGCAATTTCAGCTCTAACCTCTCTCAAACACCTCGTAACACTCCTCCTGAAATACCAACAAACCTAAGTTATATGATTGGCCTTCACTATAGAAGAGTTCTGCATCCATGGATCCAACCAACCTCAGGTTGAGAAAGTCTTTAACAAACAATAAAACAGTAAAAATATAAATAGTACCCCATTTTATATCAGGGACTTGAGCACTCTCAGATTTGGGTATAAAATCCCAAATCTCCCTTAGAGACCAAGGGACAACTGTATAGACTTTTCATCCTTTCACCACTGCAAAATAACAGCTCTTCCAGTGTATTTTCCAATCTCACCACTTCCCAAATCAATCAAGTTTGCAAACTAACAAATCAAACAAAAAGGAAGGGGTTGGGAGAACATCAAATGTGGAACCTAGCTCCAGCTTTGTCACTAATCAACTGAATTCAAGGAACTTGCTTAATCCTTTCAACTCCATGTATTTGAGAAATTGAAGGATGGACTAAAATCTTTACAGCCTCCTGGCTCTCAAACCTTCATTTCTCAAAAGTTATCCAGACTTGACATTTCCTTCTCAATTTCTCAGAATGGTTCCCTTTGCATTTCTGCTACTACCACCTAGTCAGAATGGGTATTTTGTTCATGCAGAGTATTCCTACAGTCTTTTGTATTCCTGCTTTCTGCCCCCAATCTCAGTCAACCTATTCAAACTGCTTTGTGACATTATTCTTTAGTTTGAAAATATTCAGTATTTCCCCTTAGCCTGCTAAGTATATTATTCTTAACCTTGCATTAAAGACCTTTGATAATCTAACCTCTAACTAATTTCCTAATTTCCCAACACCACTTCTTATTTCAAAACAAAAAGGCATACTTCCCAGACTTGCAACAAGTTCAGTGACCAAGCTGTCTTGAGCCAATAACACCACCTAGTGGTGAAGGCTCTAAACTAATGTAACATCTTGACCTCTTCCCTTGCGAAAGATAATGCAAACATTACTATTTTCTTTGCTTCCTGCCCTCCAGTCCTCACATACAGCTTATTTGTTTTCACCTTTCTCTTCAACATTTCTTTCTTTTCCTCTCCTCTTAACCTCTGCCTCATAAAAACAATCCTCCCTTTTTAAATAAGATTATTTAAGTCATAGTCAAGATTATCTATGTTCTACCTAGACAAAAAAAAGAAGCCAATCCTTTTCCTAAGATAACATGGTATGGTGAGGTCTTCAGAATTTCTCTCCACTCATCACACCACAAGCCACACTACGCTTTCTATAACTTGCTTTGCACACATCATATCCTCTGCTTGAATTGTTCCCCTCTGATTCACACTTCCCTCAGAACTCACATTATCCTAAATCCACCTGCCCCAGATCCCCCAGCTCACTGAGGTGCTGCTATGGACCACCTTGACCTGAATGGATCTCTTATCACACTGGTCTATAAGAGACTGTGTACTTGTCCTCTCCCTGATCAGACTACAAGCTGCTTGAGGGCAGGAAACACGATTTGTTCAGCACTAGATGTTTTGTCTGGCCCAATGTTTGACACAGAGGAGGTCCACTATTGTTGGATTGGTAAATGGACAGATGAATAAAGCATTAACAGTGAGAAATGGGAGGCAGGACTGTGTTGGAGAGGGGATATCGAGAGGGATAACATAGGAAAATAAAACATCCATCCTTCTCAAATTAACAGAAAATCCAGGCACAACCACGAGGCTGGTAACAACACTGCAGGTGGCTGCTCTGTAGAGGACTCATTTCCAATAGCTCAGAAAGAGGTCACCACCCACCTTACACTGCCTCAAAATTGGCTATAGATAATGCCAGATCAGTGTCTGTGTTGCAGATTATCACAAAGCTCTAACCTTAATATTCTATGAAGGATACAGATTAAATCATGACTAATTTTCCTAAGCAGTCTATAGAAGACTTTATTATTTTTACTTTATAGACTTATCTTCACATACATAATGAACCCTTGGAATTAAGCAAGAATTCAGGCAATGTATTTAAATCTGGGACTTACAGTAAAAGACGACTTAAAAAACTTAAAAGAGTGAAATATGCGGATTCCTCATCAGAATATATTTTTGAAATGAAAAGTTCCCCTCAGATATGAGAAAATGGCAACTTCCTGATCTTAATTGACGTATATCACTCATTTCAAAAACTCTTCTCCAGTGTCTAAGGATAAATAAGCACTTGCAAACTGAACAATTAAGTGAGACCAAAAGATAGAGTTTGGCTTCAACTTCTACATAATTTGGTCAAAAGAACAATTATCTAGCGCAAATCCCACTCATAAAGATTAAACAGCACATCCAGCCTTACCGCTCCCTGCTATTAAATCAGGTCCTTTAGGCTACAAATTATGCCACTGAGACAGAACCTAATGCAATAATAATGTACTAATTTGATTTGGCTGATTGATTCTACGTAAAATCAGCCAAACTTGGGTGGCAAGCAAGCGGGTAAAGTGTTAAAACATAATCTCTAAGATCCTATCCACCTCTAACATTCAAAGAAACGACTGCTTCAAAGGGACCTCAAAGCAAAGTCTAAAGGCAATGGAAAGGTAGAGGATGATCAGGGGAATGAAAACAGAATTAGTTTGTGCATAATTTTTAAAGATTTTTCTTCTCTTCTTTCTTTTTCTTTTCTTTTCTTTTTTTTTTTTCCCAGGCTGAACTGCAATGGCACGATCTCGGCTTACCGCAACCTCCGCCTCCCGGGTTGAAGCGATTCTCCTGCCTCAGCCTCCCAAGTAGCTGGGATTACAGGCATGCGCCACCACACTCGGCTAATTTTGTATTTTTAGTAGAAACGGGGTTTCTCCATGTTGGTCAGGTTGGTCTCGAACCTCCGACCTCCGGTGATCCGCCCGCCTCGACCTCCCATAGGGCTGGGTTTACAGGCGTGAGCCACCGCGCCCGGCCATAATTTTTAAACATTTTTCTGTTGGCACCTGTCCGGACCATGGATTTAAATGATCTACTAACATGATGAGAACCCAACGGGGATAGTTCCAGTGACTAATTAAAAGAGACAAATGAATATACAGGTGGCCCGAAATGATTTTATAAAGTCCTCTAACAACCACACTTCTTTTCAGAGGGCCAAAGAATTTGGCTCATTTAAGGTGTTCATTTTTCAAAAAATGGTTATACAAATGCAAACTTCATTCAAATCAAACCTTACCTTGAGCTTGTTAAATGCCATGTTTAGCATAACTCAAGGCTTATACCAATTGTTGTTTTAAAAAATTACATAGTGTTTTAAGTATTTTTACATCTTAAATACAAAGGAATAATTTTAATTGTGGAATCAGAGCTGTCTTCCTAAGACAAAAAGACAAAGACAAATACCACAATTAACTATTAACTGGAGAAACACCTTTTCAAACGTCCCTGTAACAACTGGATGTGTTGGACAGCATAACCAAACTCATTAAGAATAGTGTGAAAAACATCACCATTACCTAGTTCTCACACACAGATACCTTCTTAAACTATCGAAACCTGTATCTGAATATATGAAGCATTAAGAATCTGCTTTTGAAAAGGAAATGAATAGCTGAAGGTCATTTTCTTTTCAATCTTTTCTCATACTAATAATCACTGTTAATATCCACTTAAAAAAATAATCGCCTCTATCAGGCACCCGGGAATTGCTTAACAAAAGCCACTTAATGAAACCACGGTTCAGACCAAAAAAAAAAAAAAAAAAAACAACTGCATAGAAAATATTTATGAGTTTACTTTCCTAACTCATACAATTGCGTCCTTGTTTCCAAAGCCTTGCAATTCACATCAGCGGGAACAAAAAAATCTCACAGCAGAAAGCTGGCTCTCTAAAAGAAAGCACCGAGTTTTTTGTTTTTTTTTTTAAAGGCAATGAAGGACCAAAACCTCTTTCTTTTAAAAAGATCTTAGAAGTTCCTCCTCCAGAGAAGACACAAAACACTGACAAACCGCACATTGTGCAGATGTTCAGCCCCGAAATGCAGCCTCGCAGCCCTTCACTCCGCAGTCCACCGGTTGCATTTGCAGCTCTGGGCAGCGCTCCTGCAGGGCGCAAACACCCAGAGACCCAGGGACCTGGCAGCCCCGCGCAGGCCTCCCGCGTGCACCGCTCAGCGAGCGGGTCTTTCGCAGACGGCGGGATGCCCCAGGAGACCGCGAGGCCGGCGCAGCCCGGCGAGCTCCCGGAGGGAAGGCGGCGCGTCAGAAAGGATCGGACCCCAGCAATGGCTCCGGACCGGCCCCGCGCGGTCGCCTCTTTTTCCCGCTCCGCCGCCGGGACCCCCCTAGCCAGTGCTGAATTTCCCAACTGGGAAGGACCGAGTCACTCCAACCTCCGGGAGGTCGCGCACTCATCCGTTTTCGGCAGCGCCGAAGCCCGAGCCGGGGACCGGGCGGGCACCCACTGAGTCCGCCCCGCAGCGCGCTGCACGCTCTCGCCCCCGCCCGCCGGCCCGCGCCCCAGCGAACTTACCGCAAAGTTGGCCCGAACTGGCGACGGCGCTCTCGTGGAGCTCACCCGCCGTCTCAGCGCGCCCCCGAGCAGGGACCGGGCCTGCCGGGGGCCTCGCCGGGCTCGCGCGTCCGCATGGTACCTGCCGCGCGACCCGCTCCCGCACCCTCTCCCGCGCCCTCTCCCGCGCCCGGCCGCCCAGCTCGGCGCCGGCGCCTCACGCTCCCCGAGCGCAGGAGATCCCTCCGCCCCGGCCCCGCCCGCCGGCGCCGGCGCTCGTTTCTCGGGCGCGGAAACTCGAGCCGACTTTCCCCGGCTGCCGGCTCGGGGCCCAAAGAGCCCGAGTCCCCGCGAACGCCAGGTCCGTGCTGGGAGACCAGAAGGCGCCCAGCGGGGTCTAGCGCGGCTCCGAGGGGCAGGGCGAGGCTTGTGATGCCGAGGTTAGTTACGGCCAGCCACAGGCGCTGTGCAAGGAATTGGGGAATGCTCCCTGCCAAGAAAGGGAAACGTTAGTTTAGCTTAAAAAAAAAAAAAAAGAAAAAAGGCTGGGGCCTAATGAGAAAGCTTCCCAGAGGCATCCCTTTAGCTTTTCCACAGCCTGCTGGGAGTCCCTGAATCTGCATTTGAATGGCGCGGCTCTGGGTCCGCGAAGGTTTTGTGGGCTGAAGTCGTCCTCCAGGTCTCCAAAGGAATGCAGCAGGTCGGCATCTACTTCCTCCTTCAATCCACACAGAGTCCCCAGAAAATGGAAACGCTTCCCCCGCGACCTTTTTCTGCCGAATTTAGACCCCAGGCCCTCCCCGCCGCGGGCGCCTGGCCTCCCCCGCTGACACCCCGGACGCCCAGGCCTGCGGGACAAAAGGCAGTCGCGGCGTCCCGCGGGCTTCCTAGCCCGGGAGTCGGCCCCAGGGGCCCCAAAGCATGACCCCAGGCCGACAACGGCAAGTTCCTAGGCAGAAGGGAAGCCCCAGCGCCAAGACGCCCGCTCCGAGAACTCCCCGCGCCGGGCGCCCAGCCTGAGCGTCCCGGGCGCGGAGCCCATCCCCGGCGCGGGCAGGGCTCCAGCCGCAGACTCGGCGCAGGGCGGACTCGGCCGAAGCCCGGAGGGCCGGAGGCGCTGGGACGCAGCCCGGACAAGAGGGCGGACTTGATCTCGGAAAGTTTGTGGGACTCAGGCATTTTAACACTGGGAAGACAAAGAGATCCGATTTCCCCGGGACCGGTGAAGGGAGCTTGGCGGGGAGGGGAACGGCAGGGCAGTCAGGTGTGAAAGAGAGAATTTCCTGGGTTCAAAGTTAACGCAGTCACCTTATAAGCCATCTTAGAGGTGACCGGAAAAAATAATAATAATAAAGGTGTCTAGCAGGTTGTGGCTGGGAAGGAAGAATAATGTCTGCAAGATGAGTGTGCCGATTCGTAGCTCTATATTCCCTGCCCACCGGTTGGAATACACAGATTCACACATCCAGCAAATGCAAACTCCATCATCCAAAGACGTGTTTGCCCCGGCCATAATTGCTCAAAGTGTCAATTTCATACATGGAACACCTCGAAAGTGCGTGACCTGATCTCCAAGCCCAACCGGCTTGTGCCGCTTGCCGAATTGTAAATCTCAGCAAAACCCAACCACACCGGAACTCCAGCCGTTTCCTGGGAGCGAGGGAGCGGGAGTAGTGCTAAAAGGAGAAAAGAAGAACAGTAAAAGAAGTACAAAGATACCATTCCCTGACGTAAAATCACGGGATTTTTTTTTAAAATGGCACAAAAGAATTCCTGGAGAAGATCACCATTAATTAATAAGTAATAACGCTTCCTAGGGCTTACTAGATGTTTTACATCTGTTTGGGAATCCCGATTTTCCAGGCTCCCTGAGAAATCCATCTGCCTGGAAGAAGTTGCACTTCGTCGCCACAGGAGCCGCCGAGAGCCAGGGATGGAGATTTCAGACTTAGGACTGCCACGATTCTACTGATCCTTAAGCGCCAACAGAAGAAATGGACATGCCTATTAGCTACCACAAATCGAATTATTTTCATATGAGAGAGAGAAATGTGGTTCCAGTTCCACATTTGTCCTTTAAATAATCGACCCTCCCTAACTCTGTCCCCAAAGGCTCGTGGAAATTAGGGAGGGGGTTGGGGAGACGGTTCCAGAAACAAAACGCTTTCCTCCAGCACGGCCTCTACATCCAGTTCACCCAAGCTGATTTTTGTAACTCATATAAAGAATGGGCCCGGGTGGGTGGTCAGTGAAGACTGGGGTGAGCAAGCGCCCACGTCGCCGAGCGCCGGGGAGGTCCAGGTTCGCCTCCGCGCAAAACCCGGCAAGGAGCGCGCCTCGCCAGGTGCCCGGACTAGAGGGCGCTGCGCCCCTGCAAATCTCGCGGCCCCGATGCGCCCTCCCTAGGCACCATTGCTATAATAAGTTACATTCAAAATAATGCATAAACAGCATCGCCTCTCAAGTTCTTTTGAACAGTGCTCTATATGTGTTTTATGAATTCCCAAAGCTATGCATACGAATCTTTCATCGCCGAGCCGCACAAAGCCAGAGGGATGCGCAGCTCCTGGAGCCGAGAACCCGTAGGGCGCACACGCTTCCTCGCACTCGCTTAGAGCCACACACCCCACGTAATTTCATTTACGTTTAAACTTAAATGCCAAAAGGCATGCACGATTTGAACAAAGAACTCACCAGTCTAGCCGAGTCCTCGGCCCCGGGCTCTAAAGTGCCCGGCAGCTCCGTGATCCCCCCGCGGTGTAGATATGTGTTAGGAGCCGGGTTTGAAGTACCAACTTTGCCTCCCCGGGATCTTCAGCATGTCCCTAACCAGAGTGCCAACGTCCGTGCCGCCGGGACCCAGGCGGCCGCATCTCCGGAGGCTTCCGACCAGGGCAAACTTAAGCATCAAACGCAGGCGAAAAGAGAGTGCGAGGGGCCGGAACGAGGGCCCGGGAGCAGCCAAGTTTGTCAGGACGTGCCCGGGCAGCCAGCCGCCGAGCTGAGGAGTTGCGGCCGGCGGCTGCGGCGACTCGCTGCCTCTTTCCCCACTCCCTCCCTCTTGGAGGCGGTGGGGGAGGGGAGGTGACGTCAGCGCCCCGCCTCGCCCCCCGCCCCGGGCGCGGACGGGATTCTCCGGCTGAGCGCGCCACCCCGGCCGGCAGTCGCAGCCGCGGGCGCGGAGGCTGCGGGGGGTCCCGGCCTCTGCGGTCCCTCTGGCCGGCCGCAGCTGTGGCGCGGGTGAAACGCCTGCCCTCCTCCTTCGGCTGCGTCTCCCGGGCGCCGGCGAGCGCGGGCGTTCCTCGCACTCAGCGCCTGAGCCGCCCGGAGCCCCGCTGCGCGCACTTCCCCGGCTCGCGGAGCCCCTCCGGCGGCGTTTCCCACGCCGCGGACTGCAGGCGATGCTCTTCCTCTTCTGCAGCTGAAATTCGTCGCGACGTGTCGTCTGCCAGATTTTTGCTGGGCGGAAGCATGAACAGTCTCTGCAGACTGGCCTGGACGACTTGTACTTTGTGGCCCTCCAACTTCTGGATGTGAATTTTTTTTCACGACTTATTATGCTCTTCGTGGTCTTTGTGTTGAAAATCACGGAGCTGTATTTTTATTTTCACATTCTTTCCCAATGCTCCTCTTGTCTTGACCGTACTCTGAAGCTTATAAGGTTCTGAGAGGAGGGGGCGAAGGGATAGGGGAGGAGCCAGTTCCTAACGTGTCTTACCAGTCATCCGTAGTGATGGGGCTAATACACAAATCACTGTCTCCTCCTCGAAATAATATCCATTTAGATAAATGCAAACACTGAGGTTTAATTTATAAAGAATGCGTCGTCTTTATGTAAGTGTCCAGCCTCCAGGAAAATATCTGCTGTGGAATATATTTTTAATGCCACTAAAGTACCAAAACATCTCCCCGAACAGCGTGAAATTCCGAGGGAACCATTTCTGTGAGTTGACATTGTCCCCAGAAGATTGTCATTAACATTCAAGATCCTTGCAAAAGGGGGCTAGGGGCGGTTCTATAATATTTGCATCCGTTGGTATAAATATGTTCATCAGTTTAGCTGGTCGTTCTTTTAAAAGGTCAAGAGCAAAATTCTGAGCACAGAGGAAACTGGGCAGGGAGCTAAACAGTAAGGAGAGAACAAGATTAGGTGATTGGAATGTTGTGTGTGTTTAGCCTCGAAGTCATAACTTGTCTAAATGTCAGTGTCCTCATCTGTGATATGGGACTAATATCTGCTTCATGTGGTAAAAATGTATTCATGTGTTTATCCATTCAAAAAAAAAAAAACACATACTGAACTCTACTTGCCAGGGAGATAACAGTTATTCATGCAGGCAAAGCATTTTTACTGAGCATCATATGAAGTGTCTAGCACGCACATCGTAGGTACTTAAACAATATTAGTTTTCCTGCCCTCCCGCGCTCCCTTCCCTCACTTCTTTGCAGTGTCTCAGTTTTTAATCCATAAAATCAGCATCATCACCACTGATTCAAGATTCTGCCAGGCAGGTCTCCAGACTCAAGTCAGGTCTCCTGGACTCAAGAGATCCTCCTGCCTAAGCCTCTCCCTCAAGGTACATTTTGATTTGGAAGGGAGGAGAGGATCCAGGGAGCTAGGACACGGAGGGATATAGGAAGGGATTTTAGAGCTCCTGCAGACCCCGAGGGCAGCTAGAGGGTGCCAGATTCCTGAGGAGGGAGGAGGCTGGCTTGAGAGGCCAGCCTGTCAGTGCCCAGCGGACTTCTCCTGCTTCCGTTTCAACTACACAGGCTCTCTCCTTTTGTGTCAGTAGTTGAAATTAGAAATTGACCACATATTGCAAGTCCTCAAAATGATTCACAATAAATTCACCCCGAGAGGCTTCTGGTTGAAGTCCATTTGGTTTGCTATACTAACTTTAAAGTTGTCATAAATAAACCAAATTACTTATATTAAAAAAGATAAAAATGACAAATGACAGGAACTTATGAATAACAATTGATGATATTAGTCAAAATAGCTAGTTTTCAAAGTGAGATGGGCAGAAAACTTTTAACAAAACCTCTAGAGCTGTGCTAATGTATGTAGCCACTTGACACATGTGGCTACTTTCATTTAAACTAAATTAAAATGTACTTCCTTAGTCTCACTAGCTACATTCCAAGTTTCAGTGACCATGTGTGGCTAGTGACTATTGTATTGATTGGAGCAGATCAAAGAACACTTTCCTCATGACAGAGTTTCACTGGACACCTTGGTCTAGACCTTTAAAACCACTGCTGTTTTATGGAAGGCTACATCAAGTATTAAAATTTCAGTGTATCCAATACTGAGTCACCTCTGAAGTATAAGGGAGGACCCAGAATCATGGAAGGGTTCATTCATTCAGCAAATATTTATCAAGTACCAACAATATGCTGGGTGAAAATATGTAAGACCCAAGATTTAATGAGGTAGGTGTGTTTAGTGATTAAGAAATATTAACATGGCCTTTTAGTTGTTTTCTGTCTTTGCTGACTAGTAAAACCAGGGGAAATCATAGATTTAAAGCAGGAAACAGCTGAGACATTTTTTGGAATAGCCCTAGGACCAAATACTTGTAAGTAGGCTTGACTGACTCCTGGCATCCCACCCTCTCTGCTGCTTTCACTGCTTTCTCATCTGCCTGCGTGCCCACTGCGGCCTCCCCTTCCTGGAGGTGAGAGGAAGTATCAGCCCTCTCCACCTCACCTACGCCTTGGAATTATTTTACCCTTTGCATTCAAATACAGCTCTTCTCCGGAATCAGCTTCTACTCTCAGAGGGAGCCATTAGAACATTACACACCTGGCTGGGCACGGTGGCTCATGCCTGTAATCCCAACACTTTGGGAGGCTGAGGCGGGTGGATCACCTGAGGGAAAGGGTTTGATACCAGCCTGGCCAATATGGTGAAACCCCGTCTCTACTAAAAATACAAAAATTAGCTGGGCATGGTGGCGGGTGCCTATAATCCGAGCTACTCGGGAGGCTGAGGTAGGAGAATCACTTGAACCCGGGAGGCAGAGGTTGCAGTGAGCTGAGATGGCACCACTGCACTCCAGCCTGGTGACAGAGCGAGACTCCGTCTCAAAAAAAAAAAAAAAAAGAATATTAGACACCTAGTCAATCTGATGGGAATCAGTGCTGGTTAACTATGGGTATGAGTATGTTATAATAATATCCTTCCACCCTTCCCAGGGCATTATAGCAAGGGCTTTCTTAAAGCTATACTTAAAACATGAAATTTCTGATGCCATGACCAGTCATTTGGGAAGGTATTTGGAGGTATTACAAATCACATACTATTGGCTAACAATTTTAAAAAAAGGTACAAAGTATACTTTCATTTTAAAGACAGATCCATAGTGGAGTAGGGCAGCTATAGATATTCTGTCCCTCAAATATAAGATAAACATCCCCAAGTGGTTTGGGAACAGATGTTGCAAGATAAATATAATTTTTGTGATGTTTTTCTAGCTCAGTGATTGAAGGATTCTGAGTCTAACTTTTTGAACAATAGGCAACAAGTCGTCCAGCAACTTACTGTTGAAGCTACTTTCTCAATAGAAGTATGCAGTAGAAAGAGCATTAGACTTGAGGTTAGAAGACCTGTTTTGAATTTTGTCTTTGACATATATAGTTTGAATTTATTTGGTTATAACTGAATTTTGGAAGTCTCACTTTCCTCTTTAAAGATAGATCTCTAAAAGGGACACACACACACAAAATCTACCTCACTGGTTGTGAGAGATACCAGTGAAGAATAATTGTGGCTGAGCACAGTGGCTCGCACCTGTAATCCCAGCACTTTGGGAGGCCGAGGCAGGTGGATCACCTGAGGTCAGGAGTTCCAGACCAGCCTGACCAACATGGCAAAACCCTGTCTCTACTAAAAACACAAAAATTAGCTGGGCATGGTGGTGTGTGCCTATAATCCCAGCTACTCAGGAGGCTGAGGCAGGAGAATCACTTGAACTCATGAGGCAGAGGTTGCAGTGAGCTGAGATTGCGCCATTGCCCTCCAGCCTGGGCGACAAGAGCGAAACTCCATCTAAAAAAAAAGAATAATTGTGACTACAATATCATTATTCTCCTCAAATTTACCTACTGTGTCTCACCCTGCCACTCCCATCTCAGCTATGAAGCTCTGTAGAACCAATGGCCAGTAACGTGTATTTACTGCCAGTTATGCTCCGGACTTGGTCTCAACTTCTTTATATGCATTATCTCATGTCATTCTTACAAAATCCTGGGAAGCATTAGCAATTAATCCCCTACCCCGATTTTACAGATGAAAACTGAGGTTTGAGGTAGATTAAATAACACACTGGGTCACCTTTCAGACAAACCTAAGGCTGGCCGCCTCCAAAGCAAACACTCTTGCCTGCTATAGTGCACTAGCTCCTCATAGCCTGCACCTCATTTGCACCCTTCAGGAACCATGACAGTTTTACACTAAAGGTCAGCAATGTTGTGGTTTAAGAATTGGCCTAGGAGGGGAGCAAAAAACTATCAAATAATAGCTGCAGGAAAGTGCTCTCTTGTAGCAGCTACAAGTTTGGATAAATAATTGTGTAAGAGTAGGTCCTTTAATCAGAGTGAGAACATCAGTGATTGTGTTTAGGAATACATACATAAAATACATCCATTATTTGTTTGGATTACATATTTTCATATATATATATGCATACTGTTAGACACATTGCTTTTCAATTCAAAAATTATAGTCTGGCTTTTAACTTGTTTAGGCTGAACAGCAGAAAAATACACACCAGTGATTCTCAATGAATCCTCACAAGGACTATGTCACATGATTTCATGACCAGCATTTCAATTTAGACCTTGCTTTTCTCTTTCCTGGACTGGAACCACTAGTGTTTTGTTTTTTTCTCTCTCCAATTCTCCTTTCTCTCCATTTCTGTTTTACATATGACAACAAGTAATTTTACCCTTGGAATATTCCCTCTATCTATACTTCTTTACTATTAAATCTCATCCCTTTTCCTGGTAGAATTTTTTAGTCACAAAAGCTAATCTTATATAGAAACTTTAATGAGGCATGGTGATATATTCTCAGCATCCATTCTCTAACAGATCATCTATCTAAACCCATCAGGGTAGTTCTCTATTTCTTGTCATGGGCATGTTGATCAATGGTATTCAGTGAGATATTAAAGGAAGTTTCTTGGAGGCTTCTGGAAAAAAAATTCCTCCCTCCTAAGAAAGAACCACAAGAGATATTATCTGAGAAAGAAATTTTTAGATACAAAATGATTCAGTCTTGCAGACTATTGTTCTATCATAATGGCAGACAAAAATAAGGAGGGCATGGTTGGGACTACAACAGTTATCTTGATTAGTGAGGATGAGGCCTAAACCAAGGAAGGCAGTTGAAGGGCCTCGATGACATTGAATGAACCATCCCTGTAGGCCATGCAAACTAAAGACGTGTTTTTTGTTTGTATGTTTGTTTTTGTTTTGTTTTTAATGGGAGAGCATAAGTTTCCATATTGTTTAATCTGAGTTGTGTTGGGATTAGCATTACTTGCAGTTGACATCATCTATTTCAACTAAGCAATCCCTTTTAAAATATCCTAGGAATTATTTTAAAGAAAAAATAAATTGATGTACTTCAGCTCATTGGTCAGCAGGAATTGGGCCTAACTCCAGTGATAAGATTGAAGGATTCTTGAAGCTTTCTCTTAATGGTGAGTATACTAATCTGCTTGGGCTGCCATAACAAAATGCCATCGAATGGGTGGCTTAAATAATAGAAATGTATTTTCTCATGTTTCTGAGGGCTAGGAATCCAAGATCAAGGTGCCCACAGTGTCGTTTCTAGTGTGGCCTCTTTTCCTGCTTTGTCGGTGGACACATTCTCTGTGTACCCTCACATGGCCTTGCTCCGTGCCTACAGAGAGAGCAAGCTCTGGTGGCTTCCTCTTACGAGGACACAAGTCCTATTGGATTAAGGCCCCACCCTTCTGGCCTCAGTTAACCTTAATTGTCTTCCTAAAGGCCCTGTTTCCAAATACAGTCACATTGAGGGTTAGGGCTTCAACACATGAATTGGGGAGATGGAAGAAAGATTCAGTCCATGACAGTGAGAAAGAAGTTTTTAGATGCAAAACTATTCAGTCTTGGAGACTATTGTTCTATCATAATGGCAGACAAAATAAGAACATGAAATTTTATTTGTTCAACCAGAAGATTTTTCTCCACTCCCACTGCTCTTTCCTCAAGTACCCAAAACCTTCTAGTATATTTTCCAATTTTGTAAAGGAACTCCCGGAAGTGAATATTAACTCAGATATCCAATACTTACTAGAGGATAAATAGTCAGCTGGAAACACCGACTGTCAGCAAATCTATGAACATTTGGAATTTGAATTTCTTTGTACCTGTAACTGTCAATATCAAATTTCGAGCCGAAAAGTGAAGTCAGCTTACATTTGTTCACACTTTGCCCTTTATTTGAAATAGAATCATTCAAAAAAAAAAAAAAAATTAAGACTTGTGCCGTGTTGGCCAGGTGCGGTGGCTCACGCAAAAAAAATTAAGACTTGTGCCATGTTGGCCGGGTGCGGTGGCTCACGCCTGTAATCCCAGCACTTTGGGAGGCCGAGGCAGGTGGATCACGAGGTCAGGAGACCAAGACCATCCTGGCTAACACGGTGAAACCCCATCTCTACTAAAAATACAAAAAAAAAAAAAAAAAATTAGCCGGGCGTGGTGGCGGCACCTGTAGTCCCAGCTACTCTAGAGGCTGAGGCAGGAGAATGACGTGAACCCGGGAGGCGGAGCTTGCAGTGAGCCGAGATCGCGCCACTGCACTCCAGCCTGGGCGACAGAGCGAGACTCCATCTCAAAAAAAAAAAAGAAAAGAAAAAAGACTTGTGCCGTGTTAAGGATAAGATTCTTTAAGTGGGTTTGGTTGTTTTGCATGTTTAGGAAGGAACATCGCTTGCCCCTGCCCCCACCCCCACCCCATCCTTTTCTATGCAACAATTTGTGAAATATTGCCTCTCCTGTGTGGTTAGGTGTATGAAAGACCCAGAACAAATAACAACCTTTCCCTGATTTTTTTCCCTCTGCTAGACGTTTGTTCCAGAGCAGAGTGAAGCTGGAAAGGCAGGCTGTGTGTTCAGTGCTACTGAGACAGCTGTAAGGCACTGCAGTGGGGGTCTTAGGGTGGGGAGAGAGACTGGGCTCAACTCCAAACGCAAGTAGGAGAACTGGGGATTTATAGCCAGGGAGCAAAGTAGGGAGGGTCTGTGGATGGAAAACAACTACAATGATACATCAGGAATGAGAGGAGTTCTGGTTAAAGCGACTCACAGGATTCTTGCTGCAAGGTCAGTGCCGGTCCAACAAGGACAGACACCAAGGTCACGGCCTGGGGGGCTTGCAGGAGCCAGACTAAAGTTTGGCTCAGGAGAAAATCTTTGTCAGTAGCAGGCTCTTTCTGTTTTTTTCTACTGTCTTATGATTATTTTGTCCTGAAAAAGCAATGAAAGGAGAGGGACATTTGTTATTAATCAAGCTTCTGAGACCTTTTGAACCTTAGCTGTAACATTTGCAGGTTAACATTATTCGTCTGTGTCATCGATTTATTAGAAACCAAATTGTTTAAGGGGGTTGGGGTGGGGCCTAGATGGGTAAAGGTAGAGTGCTGTAGAGAAAAGGTATTAAAAGTCAGGATTGAGGTGAGCGTTCTGCCATAACATTTACGGGCTGTGTGTAAACTTCGAAAATTACTTGGCTTCTTAAGTGGCAATGGGGGGTTAGCTAAAATGTGATTAGCTAAGACGCTAAGCTGAGCCTCAGGGCTCCTAACTCCTGATCCTCACACTTTGGTGTCATCTCCCCCATCTCTTATCCACCAGGGTCTGTGTAATAGAATAATACAGAAAGGACAGGATGTCACTTCTGAGATTAGGTTATTGTCTTAGTCCATTTTGTGCTGCTGTAATAGAATAGCACAGACTGGGTAATTTACAATGAACAGACATTGCTTGGCTCATGCTCTTGGAGGCTGAGAAGTCCAAGACTGAGGGCCCAGCATCTGGCAAGGGCCTTCTCTTTATCAGCATTCCATGGTGAAAGGTGAGAGGGTGAGAGAAGGCAAGAGAAAGAACAAAAGGAGATTGAACTTGTGTTTTTATAAGGAACCCACTCCCTCCATAATAGCATTAATCTGTTTATGAGGGTGATGCCGCCATGCCCAAATACCTCTCCCTAGGCCCCACCTCCCAACACAGCCACATTGGGGATCATGTTTTCAACACCTGAGCTCTGGAGGACACATTCAATCCACAGCAATTATAAAAGACACCGAGGTCTCTCCTTGCTCTCTCTCTCTCATAGTCTCTCCCGTTATTCACTCTGGGGAAATTCAGAAGCTCACGTGATGAGGAATGGAAGGCTTCTTCTAACAGCCACATGAGTGAGCTAGAAAGTGGGTCCCCAGCCCTAGCTGTACTTTCAGATGACTGCAGCCCCAGCAGACATCTTGACTTGTGCCCTCATGAGGGCCCCTGAGCCACATCACCCAGCCGACCACGCCCAGACCCCTGACCATCAGAAATGATGGGAGTTAACAAATGTTTGTTGTTTAAATTGCTATGTTTTGAGGGAATCTGCTACTCAGCAATTGATAAAGAAATTTGGAATAAATTATTACTGGCTATTAATAAAATATTATTGGCTTTCTACCAATAATGTTATGAGGATGAGAAAACACTTGGTAAACCATTAAGGACTACCACGAATGTTAGAACCCTGTGCATAGACTGGAAGAAAATGTATAGGATAGTTCTATCCAAAGACTCTGTGTGATGATGGGAATGTTCTATCTATGCTGCCCTGGGTGGCACTACTGAGTACCTGACATGTGGCTAGTGCAAAGTGAGGAACTGAAGTTCTAATTTTATTTAATTTTAATTCATTGAAATTTAAACAGTTATATGTGGCTAACACCTACCATTTTGGACAGAGCAGGTCTAGAGACTTTCTAATCCAACAAATGACTTGCAAAATCTGGTCAGTGAGAATACAGCACATACAGCTTGTGGGCATGTTTTCTTCTCCCATTGTGACTTTTCTAAAGGAAGACTTGTGTTATTTATGAGGCCCAGAAGTGATGGATTGAGTTCCATTGAACAATTATTTCCTTCCTTGTTTAAAAAAGAACTATGCATTTTGTAAAACTGGGTTTTCTGAGACCTCAGATTTCTCTTTGTATGTACATGTTCAATTTATCAGACATGAAATTATGGATTCAGTGGACCGTCTCACCCAACTGGCTAATTTTCATGATTAATTGAAGAGGCATGCAATGCAACTGTGCCCAGTTTCCTTAACCACACTGGGCACTGCTGATTCATCCACCTGGTGGATGAGAACAACTTAAAACCTGAGGGCTTGTTGGCCACACTCTATTTATTCAATGATGTCATTTGGCAAATATGCAACACAAAATACAGCTTGAATGGCACTAAGTTACTGGTGGTTATAGCTAAACTTGACTAGAGATAGGCTCCAGTGTATGCAAAATTGTATTAGAGCTTATAGGATAGCACATATTTCATGCTGTTATCAGAGTAGGGAGGTTGATCTAGATTTGCGTATTCTTTTTTGTTGTTGTTGTTTTTTCTCAGACGGAGTCTCGCTCTGTCACCCAGGAGGCTGGAGTACAGTGTTGTGATCTCGGCTCACTGCAACCTCCACTTCCTGGGTTCAAGCAATTCTCCTGCCTCAGCCTCCTGAGTAGCTGGGATTACAGGCACCCACCACCAAGCCCAGCTAATTTTTGTATTTGTAGTAGAGACAGGGTTTCACCATGTTGGCCAGGTTGGTCTTGAACTCCTGACCTCAGGTGATCTGCCAGCCTCAGCCTCTCAAAGTGCTGGGAATACAATGATATATGTTGAGTTGTGTTCTGTAATAAAGCTAACGGTCACTTCAGTGTTGACGGCATCCCATCCCTCAGTCATGTCAAGTCATGCCTTTATTCTCAAGCTTGCAGTCACATTATTACAAGGTAACCACAGCTGCTCTAGACATTCCTCAAGGCGGGATGAGGGGCATCGGTTATCTCCACTCACGTAAAAAAGAAAAATTGCATCCTTACTGCACACTATAAACATAAACATTTTCTTGATGAATTAAAATGTAAAGCTGTAAGGTCAATTGTCAAATGATTTGGAAGAAAATATAAGAAAATAATGTATTTGGGACTATGGAAGGATTTACTATGTAAAACACAAAGTGTTTTTAAAATGAAAGAAAAGATTGACAGATTCAATTACATAAAAGTTAAGAACCTCTATTAAAATGTGAAAATACACAGACTGGGAGAATATTCATACAATACTGTATTATTCAAGCAATACTATATTATTGTGTGAATACTGCGGACCACCTGAGGTCAGGAGTTCGAGATCAGCCTGGACAACATGGTGAAACCTCGTCTCTACTAAAAATGCAAAAATTAGCTGGGCATGGTGGCATGTGCCTGTAATCCCAGCTGCTGGGGAGGTTGAGGCAGGAGAATCACTTGAACCCGGGAGGCAGAGGTTGCAGTGAGGCGAGATCGTGCCACTGTACTCCTTCCTGGGAGTACATCTCAAAAAAAAGAAAAAAAAAAGAAAAACAGGCAAAGATTAGATAGAAAAATGGAAAAAAATCATGAACCTATATTTCAGGAAGAGGAAATATGAATAGGGATTGTACATGCAGTGGGTTGAATGGTGACTACCATAGGGACATGTCCTAATCCCCAGAACCTGTGAATCCTTTTGTGGAAACAGGGTCTCTGCGGATGTAATTAAGAATCTTGAAATGAGATCATCTTGGATTATTTGGGTGGGTCCTAAATCCAATGACAAGCATCCTTAGAAGAGCCATCCCAGGGAGAGACACATGGAGAAGGCCCCTGCAGGCAGAGGCAGAGACTGAGGTATGCAGTCACAAGCCAAGGAGCGTCTGGAGCCAGCAAGAGGTGGAGATGCAAGCAAGGATTCTTCTGAGAGCCATCAGAGGAAGCACAGCCCTGCCAACACCTTGATTTTGGATTTCTAGCCTCCAGAACTGTGAGAGAATAAATTTTTGTTATTATTAAGCCACTCAGCTTGTGGTCATTTGTTATGGCAGCCCTGAGAAACTAATATAGTGTGTAAGAATAAATCATTTATTTTCGAGACAGGGTCTCGCTCTGTCACCCAGGCTGGAGTGCAGTGGCCCAGTCACAACTCACTTGCAGCTCCTCCAGCTCCCCAGGGTCAAGTGATCCTTCCGTCTCAGCCTCTGAGTAGCTGGGACTATACGTGCATGTCACCACACCTGGCTAATTCTAATATTTTTTGTAGAGATGGCTTTTTACTATGTTGCCCAGGCTAGTTTCAGACTCCTCAGCTCAAGCAACACATCTGCCTCAGCCTCCCAAAGTGCTGGGACTACAGGTGTGAGCCACCATGACTGGCTGAGATAATTAATTTCACTAGCTGTTAGGGAAATGTAATATCCTCTTACAAAAACTATATTGGCAAAAAAATCAAGATGTCATATCACAGGTGGTGAGGGTATGGGTCAACAGGAACTCATACAATACTGGTAGGACTGGAAGTTGGTGCAACTACTTTGGAAAACAATTTGATATTACCTTATAAAGATGGTAATATAATATAAAGATGCATGTATCTTATAATTTAGCAATTCTACTACTAGTTTTAGGAGACCCAGGATAAACTCTAAAACATGTACACCAGGAAATATCTTTAAGAAAATTCATAGCAGCATTGTTGATAATAACAAAAACTGGAAAACACTCAAGTATCTAGCAACAGAATGAATAAATAATTTATACCGTATTCCCATTATGAAATTTACACAGGGAAAATGAATGTACTGTTGTTACATGTAACAATATGAATAATTCTTAGAAGTATAAGGGAGTGGAAAATACAAATTGCAGAAAATGTGCCCAAACCAGCAAAACTAAACAATATGTTGCTTAGGGAAATATACAGAAGAGACAGCATATTTGCTTTTTTTTTTTGAGACAGAGTTTCACTCTTGTTGCCCAGGCTAGAGTGCAATGGCATGATCTTGGCTCTTCGCAACCTCTGCCTCCCAGATTCAAGCAATTCTCCTGCCTCAGCCTTCCCAGTAGCTGGGATTACAGGCATGCGCCACCATGCCCAGCTAATTTTTTTTTTTTTTTGTATTTTTATTAGAGACAGGGTTTCTCCTTGTTAGTCAGGCTGGTCTCCAGCTCCCAACCTCAGGTGATCCCCCAACTCGGCCTCCCAAAGTGCTGGGATTACAGGTGTGCACCCAGCCCCATAATCATTTTTTAGAAGGATGAGGAGAGATACGCAGGAAGGGGCTATATTCTAGTCCTGAGATGGGAAATGGGTTTCTAGTAGCTGGTATTTATTTTGTACATAACTTAAACATATTTTATATGTTATTTAAAATATTTATCACTATTAAAATATCTAACATCAAAACAAAACAAGGCCGGACGCAGTGGCTCATGCCTGTAATCCCAACAATTTGGAAGGCTAAGGCAGGTGGATTACCTGAGGTCAGGTGTTCGAGACCAGCCTGACCAACGTGGTGAAACCCTGTCTCTACTAAAGATACAAAAAAATTACCCGGACATGGTGGCGGGCGTCTGTAATCCCAGCTACTTGGGAGGCTGAGGCTGGAGAATCACTTGAACCTGGAAGGTGGAGATTGTGGTGAGCTGAGATCGCTCCACTGCACTCCAGTGTGGGCTGGACAGAGTGAGACTCCATCTCAAAAAATAAATAAATATAAATAAATAAATAAATAAATAAATAGATAAATAAATAAGATAAAAATAAATAAAAGGAGAATGCTGGAAAATTGGACAGGGCCTCATCGAGACCATCTGTAACCGGAAAGCTATCAGTGTGTCAGTTTAATACCCTTTTGACAAGTATATGAAGAAACAGAGTAGCAGAATGGATATAACTTCCAGCCTAGAAATGGAAAGGAAAATGCTCTGCACGTGTGTGGAAGTGAGAAGAGCTGTTATTGTGAGTAATAGAGAAATGGGCTATAGATCAGCTGATAAGATAAAAGTTTTATCCATCACAAAAAAGTTTTTCTAGATGCTTAAAATCACAAGAGTCATGCTTTGAGTAAAGATGAATTAGTGCGATGAAGAGGAAAAGGCCCCCAAGTGCTCTTGGAGAAAAAAACAGAAGTTGCAGAGGGTACAGCTGGAATGCCTGCTTAGGCCTTTTAGCCTGCAGATCCATGTTGCCTGGTCACCTGACTGTGTCAGCTGTTTTCAATGAGTGAAGATGAGCAGAGTTCAATTTCTTACCTGTGTGCTTGGGTCTTTAGTACAAAACCTCAGGGCCTTGAGAGGTTTGCACATTCACTGACTGGCTGTAGGGAATTATCCTATTTGAAGCACACCATCTGTTTCCAGTTGGGACCCTAACTGATACAAGCAGGCCTATTAATTATCTCTCTCAAACCAGCTGTTGGCAATTGTGGGCGTGGTTTCTTGGCAGCAGTTGCCATCCCCTCTTTGTCTGTATTCCTTGTAAACAAAAGTGTCTATAAAGCAGCAGCAGTTTTCAAAGGTGGCCTCAGACTTGTGAGAAATGCCAATGTCTGGGCCCCACCCAAGACCTAGTGAATCCCACATGTTGGGGTTGGGGCCGGCCACCCTCTTTAATAAGCCCTTCGGGTGCTGACGATAAGTGCTACAGCGAGAACCATTAGCACAGGGAAATGGGGAGGAACAGGCAGCAGCTTGATGCTAGTAGCAGCTGAACGTTTAACACAGCCTGAAGGGACGAGGGAAGGGAGGCGTTCCTAGAACCCAAGAAGAAAAAGTCAGATTGCGCCACCTTGAGAAAGCAGCCACGTGCCAGTGAAGGACACAGCCAGCCCCAAGTAGCTTCCCAGGGAACAAATACCATGTCTTCACTAGGCTCCCTCCCTGCATCTCCCATCTGGGCTCCCACTGAAGCAAGGAGGAGGTGCATTGATAGGAGCAGCTCGACCCCCTTAGCAGACTACAGAAGGGTGGAAGGTAGAGGCAAACGAAAGGTATTAGGCCCTGCCATCCCTGCCTTTGGTTTAGCAGCCCACAGTCAAGATTAAGAATCGAGGGTGAGGCGATGGCACCAGAGACAGCAACATAAACGCTGAGTGCTTGTCCCATTTTCTGATCTTATGCTAGGAAGAGCACCGTCTGAGTTGGATGACTGATCTTTACAGAATTTAATACTGCAGAAGTGGAAGAAGTGAGGAGGGAAGCTTAAAGACTAGGGAAAACATACTTCCTGTGGAAGGATTTCATATGAGGCGAGTCTCAGGGAATCATTATGCCATCATCTTAAGTGACTCAAGGCTGTTTCAACAATCTTCTAAACAGATTACTTTTTTGGAGATTAATGAATTGAGGGATCCTGTGGAAGAGAGTCGTGTTAATGAGATCATCATCTAATTCTTCTTTTTTTTTTTGAGACAGAGTTTTGCTCTTCTTGCCCAGGCTGGAGTGCGATGGCACGACGTCAGCTCACTGCAACCTCCGCCTCCCGGATTCAAGCACTTCTCCTGCCTCAGCCTCCAGAGTAGCTGAGATTAACAGGCACGTGCCACCATGCCTGGCTAATTTTTGTATTTTTAGTAGAGACAGGGTTTTGCCATGTTGGTCAGGCTGGTCTTGAACTCCTGACCTCAGGTAATCCACCTCCCTTGACTCCCGACCTCAGGTAATCCACTCACCTTGGCCTCCAAAAGTGCTGGGATTACAGGTATGAGCCACGGCGCCCAGCCCATCATCTAATTCTATAGTCCATACCCTCCCCACATTTGGCAATGATGGGGGAAAATCCCTAAAATGATTGTGATAATTACTCTAGTCACAATAACAGAGCAAAGGTAGCCCAGGGTCTACTACCTTGAGTTCAGGAAATCGCCTGGTAGCTTATTGAGGGGATAAGCATTCACTACGTTCCTTTTGTGGATGAGTTATTACCAAGCACCTAGAACTGTGATAGTCAGGAGGAGCACGCTTTGTATCTTCCAAGAGGATTTTCCATGTAAGGGGATGTCTTAGGACGTTTTGGTACTCCTACTAGCTTTCAGTACTTTGCAGAGAGATGATAAACCTACAGTGTAAGCGGATAATACCACCACCTTTGGGAGATGTTATAAGAGCTCTAGCAACAGTTCCCTAAAGTCCTGTGCATTTCACATAATGGCTACAAATGATCTCATGAAAAAATAGGACCCCGTTAATTATTTTCTCAGGACCCCCTAAATTATTGATAGCGTAATATTCCAAAACTGGTGCCACTACCCCCTGGAGTCAGCACCCAGGAAGGAAGGCCTTCTTGGGGTTCAGTATTCATTTATTTTTGAGACAGGGTCTCTCTCTGTCATCCAGGCTGGAATGCAGTGGCATGATCTCAGCTCACTGCAACCTCTGCCTCCTGGGCTCAAGCCATCCTCCCACTTCAGCATCCCAAGTAGCTGGTACTATAGGCATGCATCACTACCCCTGGCTAGTTTTTGTATTTTTTGTAGAGGCAGGGTTTTGCCATGTTGCCCAGGCTGGTCTCAAACTCCTGGACTCAAGCAACTCTTCCACTTGACCTCCCAAAGTGCTGGGATTACAGTTGTGAGCCACCAAACCCGGCCTGGGTTCAGTATTTAATGTGTCCTATATGGGCATAGCACCTGTGTAGATAAGCCCATCAAAACCTCATTGCTGAATCTTTAGTTTAATAAAAGTTACTGTTTCTTCACTCTTAACATTTCTTGATTTTTTTTTTTTTTTTTGGAAAGCCTCCTTAATCATGTCTCTTAATGCCTCTCTGAAATAAAGTGCATTTTGATTAAATAGCCATAAAATGCATTTACATGTGCTTCATTTGGCAGTGGCTCTCTGATATCATATTGCTTGGATATGAAATGAAAGGTTCTGGAAATGAGTTGAGTACTTTGACTGCAGAAGCCTAAATAACTGGCCTACCTCTGTCTATTTTTTGTTTTTCTTTTTTGAACTTATGTGTGTCATCTCTGGTCTATTTATTTCTATTGTGAAGAGGCAACGTTGAGGTTATGCTGTAAATTTAAGAGACTGAGATAAAGGTTGTATAAATATATTTAAGAGGCATCCATTTTCTGGAAATGTTCTAATTCCAAGATATCCTATTTGGGTAAAAACATATCCAATATGCCTTTTGATTGTGTATATGTGTTTTGAAAAGGTTTAGCTGTGGGAACATTCTAGATTCCCTTTATGTCCAGATATTTCCTGTTGGATAGTTACTTTTGAATAGTGGTTTTATTTTAGTGTGTGTTTTAAATATAGTGATTGTATTAAGAGGGATAACTTTTTGGTAGACTTTAGTCTGCCAAGTCAAGTGAATCCATTTCTGAAAATCTTCAGGATTCTTTTTTTTGAAGCTTAATGTTCTTCTGAAAAGGATGAGAAGTGTTTGAATTCCACTATGTGGGCCATCTGTGTTTGCTATTGCAATATATTTCAAATGTTTATTCTGTAAAACTTCAGTATTTTCACAAACTTCAGTATTTTCACAATTAGCTACGGGAATATTCAACAGGAAGCAAGAGTAGTGGTGTAAACATCACGGAGGTTAGACCAGCGAGCATCATCCTCTCATGTGCTGCTCCGCCCAGGCTGTGCACACGGGACACGGTGACTGTGATCCAGACGCTTCTGGAAAAGGAACAAGGCAGGCGCGGGATCCAGGAGAGTGGCCATGAATACTTGCTATGTTCATTAAGCAGCAGTTCCACAACTAATTGTTTCACTGCGATCATTATCTTGGCATGCTGCACTGATTCATTTTTGGACACGATTACATAGCCAAATGTAGAAAGCTAATCTGAAATACCCACTTAAAAAAAAAAAACCCCAAATAATCCATGGTGAATGTTTTTATGCATTTTATGAAATTACCTTCCAGTTTTATTTTAGGCTCAAATCTGACTCTTGCTTGGCTAGGTTCATATTGCATTTTTCATGTGCCAAGACTCCCTTTTTAATGCATCTACCTGGGAATTATTCGTGGAAACTTCATGGAAAGATTGTTTTGCTGAAGAATACAAATGATAGGGCAAGAACATGGGCTTTGCCATCAGATACACCGAGGTTAGACTGCCACTTGGGACTTGGGACAAGTTACTTAACAGTTCTGAGCCCCAGTTTTCTTATCTAAAAATGTACATAATAATAGTTACCTAATAGGCTCGTATTGACCGAACATATATAAGCACCTAATAAAGTCTGAGACACAGCAATTACTCCAACATAGGTTCCAACTTTCTCCATCCTTTATGTATTTGTTACCTATTGGCTGTTGTAAAACGTATTCAAATTCTATTTGAGCAATAACCTAAAAGTCTTCTTTATATCTTTAAAAGGCATAGATTAGATAATTGTTATATAGGAAATTTGATCTCCTGGCATAATACAACTCTTCAAGCTGAACGCTAATAAGCTTTCTTCCATAGATGTGGGTCTTTCAACTATCTTATCCCTGTTATCAGTGTTTCAGATAGGGCCATTTGGATGCAAATTAGCCAGAAAATGAACTCGGGAGAAGTGTTCATTTAGAGACCAATATTGTAGTACTCTGATTCAAAGAACTTTGTCACAAAATGGGATCACACAAAGGTCAGTAGTAATAAGACAAAAACATAAATCAAAGTAGAATCTTCCTATAAATTAATAGCAGTACACTCAGCTATCATCACATCAATCAGAATTATTTATTAAGATGTCAATAAGTAGTATAGTATCTCTTGGTTTCTTCATGTTTCATAGTTTATGCAATTGCAAATACTTTATAATGTAACCCTTTGCAGTGTAAAAAGAATCCCATTGTTTAATAAATATCTATTCACTTTTCCACCTTCAGGACATTCAGGAACACATATACGTTCTCACTTTGCTACTGATCTTACAATGTTTATTGCTGTTAATTCTTTATTCTTCTGTGCTTGTGGTTTTTGGACTTTATCTGACATCAGAACCACCCAAGGGATTGTTGAAACACAGGTTGCTGGTTCTTCCCACCCACTCAGATTTTCAGAATTAGGAGGACTTGATTGGGGCCTCACAATCTGCATTTCTCACAAGTTCCCGGGTAATGCTGATGCTGCTGGTTCAGAGACCAGGCTTTGAAATGCCACTATTCGAGTCCTACCAAGTCTAGTGTTCTAAACATATCATTTTAAACATATAATTATGGGGAAGTTTTTATGACTTGGTTGAGGTAGAAGAAGATGATGTATTTGTGGAAGCGAAAAGGTGTAAGGTGTGTTGAGAAATGCTTAACAACCAGCTCTGGAGTGGGGGGAGGGGAAGGGAAGCGGAAGGGAGAGCTCTCATAACTGTGGTGTAGATATTCCCACCACTGCTGACCTCAGACTATCAACGTAACATCTGCATGCGGAGCTGGGAAGAGTGTTTTACACAGTCGCAGCGATGAGCTGGTGGTTGCTGGTTCTAGCACACCGGTGAAACAAGCTGTGGTGTTATTACAAAAGCAAATGAGAGGAAGAGATGGTAATGAGCATTTGTTTTCTAAACAAGCACAAATAAACCCTCACAATAATTGATGTTTAGTAGGCTACAAAACAAGCCTCAAAAAATACCAAAGTATTAATAGAATATTGACTATTTTCCTTATATAATTGTCTTGCTGGACCCTTATTAACTCCAACAGGATGGCACCAGGTTTGAGAGACCCAGAGCCAGCAAATGAAATAGAAGGTTGATTGAAGGGGACTTACATACAGGGCAGTGCAGTGATGGCAGGTGGATGGGAGAACTGCTGCCACTGAAGGAAGCATGTGGTTTATATGTGTGCAGGAAGCGTGTGGTTTATATGCGTGCAGGAAGCAAGTAGTTTATATAGCACCTTCACTTAGCACCCTTCCCCTGCAACCTCCATGTGGCAATCGTCATTTAACCCAAAAGGCCTCAATCCCTTCATAAAGCCCATGTTCCATGGGATGCGCTGGGGCTCAGATGTTCCTCATAGATAAGGAATGAATTTCGGAGTTCAGCACTTTGGGATTCCTTACTTCAGAGCTCCACACACACATTCAGGTGTGTCTGCCATACAGCGTCATTCTCAGGTGTGTTAAGTTATTGCTGTCAGGTGCATCTACCATGCAGCAATGCAATTCACAAGATAACTTTTTTAAAATTTAGAAAGCAGATTCTGGTTCCAAATCATATGGAGCACGTACACTCTACTTGATGTCTCTCCCACTGAACTGCAGCCGTAAAACTAAGACCGAATGCATGGAGCAGCTATTTGAGGATCCTGGAAAGTAAATAGTAGGAGGCAGAACACAGAAGATCAGAATTCAAGTAGCATGTAACTGGTAGTGAGTTTACTTTTTTTTTTTCCTTCTTTCACTCTCCCTGGCCAGCTCTGGAGTAAGGACAGAGAGCTCCAGAAGAACACTCTAGTCCAGCTTGAAGAGTAGGAAAGGGAATATATAATTCTTAGGCTATGGAAATTTCCTGTTTTTCTTTTCCTTTTCTCTGTTCCCTCA